>NW_026622997.1:32848813-34177824 GCF_023065955.2 Ursus arctos | reverse complement strand
GGCGTCCTGAGGGCTAATCCTAAACCTAGGTGGGCCCCCGAAGAGCCCATCCCAAGGGGCCTGGCACCGCAACTCCAGGCATTGGGGACCCCCAGCCCCAGGGCAAGACTAACACTGCTGCCCCTCCACCACCTGGGCACTCGGGGCGCTGCCGCTCATTCAGGGCTGGAGGAGGGGCAGGGCCCTCTGAGCCCCCGCCGACCTTTGATGGCCCCCCGCCCCAAAGCGCTTGGGCCCACGTTCCCACCAGTCAGCGCCCTCACCTCAAGCGGCCCCTCCGCTCGAAAGACAGCAGGCGGATCGGACCTGCCGGCCACCTGGGGGTAACCTTAACCCTAGGGCGGTCCCCGAGGGACCCCTCCAAGGGGCCTTGCGCAGCCACGCCGGGGATCCTGGACGTCTTAGCCCCAGGGCCGTACTCACCCTGCAGCCCCCTGGCACCCGGGCTGCTAGGGGCACCGCCGGTCATTCAGGCGGGAGAAGGGGCAGGGCCCTCCTATCCCCGACCTCCTTCGAAGGCCCCCGCGCCAAAACCTGTGGGCCCACGGTCCCGCTCTCCAGCTCCCTCCCCTCGGCCCGCCCCACCGCGAGCCACACAGCCAGGGGATTGGGCCTGAAGGCCTCCTGGGGGCTAACCCAAACCCTAGGTGGGTCCCCGAGGGGCCCATCCCAAGGGGCTTGGCGCCCCAACGCCGGCGATTGGGAACCTCCAAACCCCAGCGCTGGACTCACCCTGCAGCCCCCCGCCACCCGGGCCGCTAGGGGCGCCCCCCAGTCATTCAGGCGGGAGAAGGGGCAGGGCCCTCCGAGCCCCCGCCGACCTTCGACGGCCCCCCCGCCCCAAAGGGCTTGGGCCCACGTTCCCACTAGTCAGCGCCCTCACCTCAACCCGCCCCTCCGCTCGAAACACAGCAGGCGGATTGGACCTGCCGGACTCCTGGGGGCTAACCCGAACCCTAGGTGGGTCCCCGAGGGGCCCCTCCCAAGGGGCTTGGCGACCCAACGCCGGGGATTGGGAACCACCGAACCCCAGCGGTGGAATCACCCTGCAGCCCCCCACCACTCCGGCCGCTAGGGACGCCGCCGGTCATTCAGGCGGGAGAAGGAGCAGGGCCCTCCTAGCCCCTGATGACCTTCGAAGGCCCCCGCGCCAAAACGGTTGGGCCCACGCTCCCACTCCTCAGCACCCTCAGCTCGGCCTACCCCTCTGCTCGCCGCACATCCAGCAGGTCGGGCTTGCCGGCCTCCCGGGGGCTAACACTAACTCTAGGTGGGCTCCTGAGGGGCCCCACCCAAGGGGCCTGGCGCCTCAACGCCGGAGATTGGGGACCCGAGACCCAGCGCCGGACTCACCCTGCAGCCCCCCGCCACCTGGGCCGCTAGGGGGCCCGCCGGTCATTCAGGGCGTGAGAACGGGCAGGGCCCTCTGTGCCGCAGGCAACCTTCGAAGGCCCCCCCCCCGCTCCAAAATGTTTGGGCCAAGGCTCCAGCTCGCCAGCGCCCTCACTCCGCTCGCCCCTCCACTCGCTGCACAGCGGGCATTTCGGGCCTGCCGGCATCCTTCTTGCTAACCCTAACCCTAGGTCAGTCCCCGAGAGGCCCCTGACAAGGGGCCTGGGGCTGCAACGCTGGGGACTGGGGACCCCCGAGCCCCAGGGCCAGACTACCACTGCTGCCGTCCACCACCTGGGCCACTAGGGGCGCTGTCTCTCATTGAGGGCTGGAGAAGGGGCAGGGCCCTCCGAGCCCCCGCGGACCTTCGATGGCCCCCGCCCCAAAGCGCTTGGGCCCACGTTCCCACTCCTCAGCGCCCTCAGCTCGGCCTGCCCCTCCGCTCGCTGCACATCCAGCAGATCGGGCTTGCCGGACTCCTGGGGGCTAACCCGACCTCTAGGTGGGCTCCTGAGGGGCCCCATCCAAGGGGCCTGGCGCCCTAACGCCGGGGATTGGGAAGCTCCAAACCCCAGCACTGGACTCACCCTGCAGCCCACCGCCACCTGGGCCGTAGGGGCGCCACCGGTCATTCAGGGCGGGAGAACGGGTAGGGCCCTCCGAGTCCCCGGCGAGCTTCGAAGGCCCCGTGCGCCAAAACACTTGGGCCCTCGCTCCATCTCTCCAGCGCCCTCCCCTCCGCCCCACCCCCCGCTCGCCACACCGCCGGTGGATCCTGCCTGCCGGCGTCCTGAGGGCTAATCCTAAACCTAGGTGGGCCCCCGAAGAGCCCATCCCAAGGGGCCTGGCACCGCAACTCCAGGCATTGGGGACCCCCAGCCCCAGGGCAAGACTAACACTGCTGCCCCTCCACCACCTGGGCACTCGGGGCGCTGCCGCTCATTCAGGGCTGGAGGAGGGGCAGGGCCCTCTGAGCCCCCGCCGACCTTTGATGGCCCCCCGCCCCAAAGCGCTTGGGCCCACGTTCCCACCAGTCAGCGCCCTCACCTCAAGCGGCCCCTCCGCTCGAAAGACAGCAGGCGGATCGGACCTGCCGGCCACCTGGGGGTAACCTTAACCCTAGGGCGGTCCCCGAGGGACCCCTCCAAGGGGCCTTGCGCAGCCACGCCGGGGATCCTGGACGTCTTAGCCCCAGGGCCGTACTCACCCTGCAGCCCCCTGGCACCCGGGCTGCTAGGGGCACCGCCGGTCATTCAGGCGGGAGAAGGGGCAGGGCCCTCCTATCCCCGACCTCCTTCGAAGGCCCCCGCGCCAAAACCTGTGGGCCCACGGTCCCGCTCTCCAGCTCCCTCCCCTCGGCCCGCCCCACCGCGAGCCACACAGCCAGGGGATTGGGCCTGAAGGCCTCCTGGGGGCTAACCCAAACCCTAGGTGGGTCCCCGAGGGGCCCATCCCAAGGGGCTTGGCGCCCCAACGCCGGCGATTGGGAACCTCCAAACCCCAGCGCTGGACTCACCCTGCAGCCCCCCGCCACCCGGGCCGCTAGGGGCGCCCCCCAGTCATTCAGGCGGGAGAAGGGGCAGGGCCCTCCGAGCCCCCGCCGACCTTCGACGGCCCCCCCGCCCCAAAGGGCTTGGGCCCACGTTCCCACTAGTCAGCGCCCTCACCTCAACCCGCCCCTCCGCTCGAAACACAGCAGGCGGATTGGACCTGCCGGACTCCTGGGGGCTAACCCGAACCCTAGGTGGGTCCCCGAGGGGCCCCTCCCAAGGGGCTTGGCGACCCAACGCCGGGGATTGGGAACCACCGAACCCCAGCGGTGGAATCACCCTGCAGCCCCCCACCACTCCGGCCGCTAGGGACGCCGCCGGTCATTCAGGCGGGAGAAGGAGCAGGGCCCTCCTAGCCCCTGATGACCTTCGAAGGCCCCCGCGCCAAAACGGTTGGGCCCACGCTCCCACTCCTCAGCACCCTCAGCTCGGCCTACCCCTCTGCTCGCCGCACATCCAGCAGGTCGGGCTTGCCGGCCTCCCGGGGGCTAACACTAACTCTAGGTGGGCTCCTGAGGGGCCCCACCCAAGGGGCCTGGCGCCTCAACGCCGGAGATTGGGGACCCGAGACCCAGCGCCGGACTCACCCTGCAGCCCCCCGCCACCTGGGCCGCTAGGGGGCCCGCCGGTCATTCAGGGCGTGAGAACGGGCAGGGCCCTCTGTGCCGCAGGCAACCTTCGAAGGCCCCCCCCCCGCTCCAAAATGTTTGGGCCAAGGCTCCAGCTCGCCAGCGCCCTCACTCCGCTCGCCCCTCCACTCGCTGCACAGTGGGCATTTCGGGCCTGCCGGCATCCTTCTTGCTAACCCTAACCCTAGGTCAGTCCCCGAGAGGCCCCTGACAAGGGGCCTGGGGCTGCAACGCTGGGGACTGGGGACCCCCGAGCCCCAGGGCCAGACTACCACTGCTGCCGTCCACCACCTGGGCCACTAGGGGCGCTGTCTCTCATTGAGGGCTGGAGAAGGGGCAGGGCCCTCCGAGCCCCCGCGGACCTTCGATGGCCCCCGCCCCAAAGCGCTTGGGCCCACGTTCCCACTCCTCAGCGCCCTCAGCTCGGCCTGCCCCTCCGCTCGCTGCACATCCAGCAGATCGGGCTTGCCGGACTCCTGGGGGCTAACCCGACCTCTAGGTGGGCTCCTGAGGGGCCCCATCCAAGGGGCCTGGCGCCCTAACGCCGGGGATTGGGAAGCTCCAAACCCCAGCACTGGACTCACCCTGCAGCCCACCGCCACCTGGGCCGTAGGGGCGCCACCGGTCATTCAGGGCGGGAGAACGGGTAGGGCCCTCCGAGTCCCCGGCGAGCTTCGAAGGCCCCGTGCGCCAAAACACTTGGGCCCTCGCTCCATCTCTCCAGCGCCCTCCCCTCCGCCCCACCCCCCGCTCGCCACACCGCCGGTGGATCCTGCCTGCCGGCGTCCTGAGGGCTAATCCTAAACCTAGGTGGGCCCCCGAAGAGCCCATCCCAAGGGGCCTGGCACCGCAACTCCAGGCATTGGGGACCCCCAGCCCCAGGGCAAGACTAACACTGCTGCCCCTCCACCACCTGGGCACTCGGGGCGCTGCCGCTCATTCAGGGCTGGAGGAGGGGCAGGGCCCTCTGAGCCCCCGCCGACCTTTGATGGCCCCCCGCCCCAAAGCGCTTGGGCCCACGTTCCCACCAGTCAGCGCCCTCACCTCAAGCGGCCCCTCCGCTCGAAAGACAGCAGGCGGATCGGACCTGCCGGCCACCTGGGGGTAACCTTAACCCTAGGGCGGTCCCCGAGGGACCCCTCCAAGGGGCCTTGCGCAGCCACGCCGGGGATCCTGGACGTCTTAGCCCCAGGGCCGTACTCACCCTGCAGCCCCCTGGCACCCGGGCTGCTAGGGGCACCGCCGGTCATTCAGGCGGGAGAAGGGGCAGGGCCCTCCTATCCCCGACCTCCTTCGAAGGCCCCCGCGCCAAAACCTGTGGGCCCACGGTCCCGCTCTCCAGCTCCCTCCCCTCGGCCCGCCCCACCGCGAGCCACACAGCCAGGGGATTGGGCCTGAAGGCCTCCTGGGGGCTAACCCAAACCCTAGGTGGGTCCCCGAGGGGCCCATCCCAAGGGGCTTGGCGCCCCAACGCCGGCGATTGGGAACCTCCAAACCCCAGCGCTGGACTCACCCTGCAGCCCCCCGCCACCCGGGCCGCTAGGGGCGCCCCCCAGTCATTCAGGCGGGAGAAGGGGCAGGGCCCTCCGAGCCCCCGCCGACCTTCGACGGCCCCCCCGCCCCAAAGGGCTTGGGCCCACGTTCCCACTAGTCAGCGCCCTCACCTCAACCCGCCCCTCCGCTCGAAACACAGCAGGCGGATTGGACCTGCCGGACTCCTGGGGGCTAACCCGAACCCTAGGTGGGTCCCCGAGGGGCCCCTCCCAAGGGGCTTGGCGACCCAACGCCGGGGATTGGGAACCACCGAACCCCAGCGGTGGAATCACCCTGCAGCCCCCCACCACTCCGGCCGCTAGGGACGCCGCCGGTCATTCAGGCGGGAGAAGGAGCAGGGCCCTCCTAGCCCCTGATGACCTTCGAAGGCCCCCGCGCCAAAACGGTTGGGCCCACGCTCCCACTCCTCAGCACCCTCAGCTCGGCCTACCCCTCTGCTCGCCGCACATCCAGCAGGTCGGGCTTGCCGGCCTCCCGGGGGCTAACACTAACTCTAGGTGGGCTCCTGAGGGGCCCCACCCAAGGGGCCTGGCGCCTCAACGCCGGAGATTGGGGACCCGAGACCCAGCGCCGGACTCACCCTGCAGCCCCCCGCCACCTGGGCCGCTAGGGGGCCCGCCGGTCATTCAGGGCGTGAGAACGGGCAGGGCCCTCTGTGCCGCAGGCAACCTTCGAAGGCCCCCCCCCCCCGCTCCAAAATGTTTGGGCCAAGGCTCCAGCTCGCCAGCGCCCTCACTCCGCTCGCCCCTCCACTCGCTGCACAGCGGGCATTTCGGGCCTGCCGGCATCCTTCTTGCTAACCCTAACCCTAGGTCAGTCCCCGAGAGGCCCCTGACAAGGGGCCTGGGGCTGCAACGCTGGGGATTGGGGACCCCCGAGCCCCAGGGCCAGACTACCACTGCTGCCGTCCACCACCTGGGCCACTAGGGGCGCTGTCTCTCATTGAGGGCTGGAGAAGGGGCAGGGCCCTCCGAGCCCCCGCGGACCTTCGATGGCCCCCGCCCCAAAGCGCTTGGGCCCACGTTCCCACTCCTCAGCGCCCTCAGCTCGGCCTGCCCCTCCGCTCGCTGCACATCCAGCAGATCGGGCTTGCCGGACTCCTGGGGGCTAACCCGACCTCTAGGTGGGCTCCTGAGGGGCCCCATCCAAGGGGCCTGGCGCCCTAACGCCGGGGATTGGGAAGCTCCAAACCCCAGCACTGGACTCACCCTGCAGCCCACCGCCACCTGGGCCGTAGGGGCGCCACCGGTCATTCAGGGCGGGAGAACGGGTAGGGCCCTCCGAGTCCCCGGCGAGCTTCGAAGGCCCCGTGCGCCAAAACACTTGGGCCCTCGCTCCATCTCTCCAGCGCCCTCCCCTCCGCCCCACCCCCCGCTCGCCACACCGCCGGTGGATCCTGCCTGCCGGCGTCCTGAGGGCTAATCCTAAACCTAGGTGGGCCCCCGAAGAGCCCATCCCAAGGGGCCTGGCACCGCAACTCCAGGCATTGGGGACCCCCAGCCCCAGGGCAAGACTAACACTGCTGCCCCTCCACCACCTGGGCACTCGGGGCGCTGCCGCTCATTCAGGGCTGGAGGAGGGGCAGGGCCCTCTGAGCCCCCGCCGACCTTTGATGGCCCCCCGCCCCAAAGCGCTTGGGCCCACGTTCCCACCAGTCAGCGCCCTCACCTCAAGCGGCCCCTCCGCTCGAAAGACAGCAGGCGGATCGGACCTGCCGGCCACCTGGGGGTAACCTTAACCCTAGGGCGGTCCCCGAGGGACCCCTCCAAGGGGCCTTGCGCAGCCACGCCGGGGATCCTGGACGTCTTAGCCCCAGGGCCGTACTCACCCTGCAGCCCCCTGGCACCCGGGCTGCTAGGGGCACCGCCGGTCATTCAGGCGGGAGAAGGGGCAGGGCCCTCCTATCCCCGACCTCCTTCGAAGGCCCCCGCGCCAAAACCTGTGGGCCCACGGTCCCGCTCTCCAGCTCCCTCCCCTCGGCCCGCCCCACCGCGAGCCACACAGCCAGGGGATTGGGCCTGAAGGCCTCCTGGGGGCTAACCCAAACCCTAGGTGGGTCCCCGAGGGGCCCATCCCAAGGGGCTTGGCGCCCCAACGCCGGCGATTGGGAACCTCCAAACCCCAGCGCTGGACTCACCCTGCAGCCCCCCGCCACCCGGGCCGCTAGGGGCGCCCCCCAGTCATTCAGGCGGGAGAAGGGGCAGGGCCCTCCGAGCCCCCGCCGACCTTCGACGGCCCCCCCGCCCCAAAGGGCTTGGGCCCACGTTCCCACTAGTCAGCGCCCTCACCTCAACCCGCCCCTCCGCTCGAAACACAGCAGGCGGATTGGACCTGCCGGACTCCTGGGGGCTAACCCGAACCCTAGGTGGGTCCCCGAGGGGCCCCTCCCAAGGGGCTTGGCGACCCAACGCCGGGGATTGGGAACCACCGAACCCCAGCGGTGGAATCACCCTGCAGCCCCCCACCACTCCGGCCGCTAGGGACGCCGCCGGTCATTCAGGCGGGAGAAGGAGCAGGGCCCTCCTAGCCCCTGATGACCTTCGAAGGCCCCCGCGCCAAAACGGTTGGGCCCACGCTCCCACTCCTCAGCACCCTCAGCTCGGCCTACCCCTCTGCTTGCCGCACATCCAGCAGGTCGGGCTTGCCGGCCTCCCGGGGGCTAACACTAACTCTAGGTGGGCTCCTGAGGGGCCCCACCCAAGGGGCCTGGCGCCTCAACGCCGGAGATTGGGGACCCGAGACCCACCGCCGGACTCACCCTGCAGCCCCCCGCCACCTGGGCCGCTAGGGGGCCCGCCGGTCATTCAGGGCGTGAGAACGGGCAGGGCCCTCTGTGCCGCAGGCAACCTTCGAAGGCCCCCCCCCCGCTCCAAAATGTTTGGGCCAAGGCTCCAGCTCGCCAGCGCCCTCACTCCGCTCGCCCCTCCACTCGCTGCACAGCGGGCATTTCGGGCCTGCCGGCATCCTTCTTGCTAACCCTAACCCTAGGTCAGTCCCCGAGAGGCCCCTGACAAGGGGCCTGGGGCTGCAACGCTGGGGATTGGGGACCCCCGAGCCCCAGGGCCAGACTACCACTGCTGCCGTCTACCACCTGGGCCACTAGGGGCGCTGTCTCTCATTGAGGGCTGGAGAAGGGGCAGGGCCCTCCGAGCCCCCGCGGACCTTCGATGGCCCCCGCCCCAAAGCGCTTGGGCCCACGTTCCCACTCCTCAGCGCCCTCAGCTCGGCCTGCCCCTCCGCTCGCTGCACATCCAGCAGATCGGGCTTGCCGGACTCCTGGGGGCTAACCCGACCTCTAGGTGGGCTCCTGAGGGGCCCCATCCAAGGGGCCTGGCGCCCTAACGCCGGGGATTGGGAAGCTCCAAACCCCAGCACTGGACTCACCCTGCAGCCCACCGCCACCTGGGCCGTAGGGGCGCCACCGGTCATTCAGGGCGGGAGAACGGGTAGGGCCCTCCGAGTCCCCGGCGAGCTTCGAAGGCCCCGTGCGCCAAAACACTTGGGCCCTCGCTCCATCTCTCCAGCGCCCTCCCCTCCGCCCCACCCCCCGCTCGCCACACCGCCGGTGGATCCTGCCTGCCGGCGTCCTGAGGGCTAATCCTAAACCTAGGTGGGCCCCCGAAGAGCCCATCCCAAGGGGCCTGGCACCGCAACTCCAGGCATTGGGGACCCCCAGCCCCAGGGCAAGACTAACACTGCTGCCCCTCCACCACCTGGGCACTCGGGGCGCTGCCGCTCATTCAGGGCTGGAGGAGGGGCAGGGCCCTCTGAGCCCCCGCCGACCTTTGATGGCCCCCCGCCCCAAAGCGCTTGGGCCCACGTTCCCACCAGTCAGCGCCCTCACCTCAAGCGGCCCCTCCGCTCGAAAGACAGCAGGCGGATCGGACCTGCCGGCCACCTGGGGGTAACCTTAACCCTAGGGCGGTCCCCGAGGGACCCCTCCAAGGGGCCTTGCGCAGCCACGCCGGGGATCCTGGACGTCTTAGCCCCAGGGCCGTACTCACCCTGCAGCCCCCTGGCACCCGGGCTGCTAGGGGCACCGCCGGTCATTCAGGCGGGAGAAGGGGCAGGGCCCTCCTATCCCCGACCTCCTTCGAAGGCCCCCGCGCCAAAACCTGTGGGCCCACGGTCCCGCTCTCCAGCTCCCTCCCCTCGGCCCGCCCCACCGCGAGCCACACAGCCAGGGGATTGGGCCTGAAGGCCTCCTGGGGGCTAACCCAAACCCTAGGTGGGTCCCCGAGGGGCCCATCCCAAGGGGCTTGGCGCCCCAACGCCGGCGATTGGGAACCTCCAAACCCCAGCGCTGGACTCACCCTGCAGCCCCCCGCCACCCGGGCCGCTAGGGGCGCCCCCCAGTCATTCAGGCGGGAGAAGGGGCAGGGCCCTCCGAGCCCCCGCCGACCTTCGACGGCCCCCCCGCCCCAAAGGGCTTGGGCCCACGTTCCCACTAGTCAGCGCCCTCACCTCAACCCGCCCCTCCGCTCGAAACACAGCAGGCGGATTGGACCTGCTGGACTCCTGGGGGCTAACCCGAACCCTAGGTGGGTCCCCGAGGGGCCCCTCCCAAGGGGCTTGGCGACCCAACGCCGGGGATTGGGAACCACCGAACCCCAGCGGTGGAATCACCCTGCAGCCCCCCACCACTCCGGCCGCTAGGGACGCCGCCGGTCATTCAGGCGGGAGAAGGAGCAGGGCCCTCCTAGCCCCTGATGACCTTCGAAGGCCCCCGCGCCAAAACGGTTGGGCCCACGCTCCCACTCCTCAGCACCCTCAGCTCGGCCTACCCCTCTGCTCGCCGCACATCCAGCAGGTCGGGCTTGCCGGCCTCCCGGGGGCTAACACTAACTCTAGGTGGGCTCCTGAGGGGCCCCACCCAAGGGGCCTGGCGCCTCAACGCCGGAGATTGGGGACCCGAGACCCAGCGCCGGACTCACCCTGCAGCCCCCCGCCACCTGGGCCGCTAGGGGGCCCGCCGGTCATTCAGGGCGTGAGAACGGGCAGGGCCCTCTGTGCCGCAGGCAACCTTCGAAGGCCCCCCCCCCGCTCCAAAATGTTTGGGCCAAGGCTCCAGCTCGCCAGCGCCCTCACTCCGCTCGCCCCTCCACTCGCTGCACAGCGGGCATTTCGGGCCTGCCGGCATCCTTCTTGCTAACCCTAACCCTAGGTCAGTCCCCGAGAGGCCCCTGACAAGGGGCCTGGGGCTGCAACGCTGGGGATTGGGGACCCCCGAGCCCCAGGGCCAGACTACCACTGCTGCCGTCCACCACCTGGGCCACTAGGGGCGCTGTCTCTCATTGAGGGCTGGAGAAGGGGCAGGGCCCTCCGAGCCCCCGCGGACCTTCGATGGCCCCCGCCCCAAAGCGCTTGGGCCCACGTTCCCACTCCTCAGCGCCCTCAGCTCGGCCTGCCCCTCCGCTCGCTGCACATCCAGCAGATCGGGCTTGCCGGACTCCTGGGGGCTAACCCGACCTCTAGGTGGGCTCCTGAGGGGCCCCATCCAAGGGGCCTGGCGCCCTAACGCCGGGGATTGGGAAGCTCCAAACCCCAGCACTGGACTCACCCTGCAGCCCACCGCCACCTGGGCCGTAGGGGCGCCACCGGTCATTCAGGGCGGGAGAACGGGTAGGGCCCTCCGAGTCCCCGGCGAGCTTCGAAGGCCCCGTGCGCCAAAACACTTGGGCCCTCGCTCCATCTCTCCAGCGCCCTCCCCTCCGCCCCACCCCCCGCTCGCCACACCGCCGGTGGATCCTGCCTGCCGGCGTCCTGAGGGCTAATCCTAAACCTAGGTGGGCCCCCGAAGAGCCCATCCCAAGGGGCCTGGCACCGCAACTCCAGGCATTGGGGACCCCCAGCCCCAGGGCAAGACTAACACTGCTGCCCCTCCACCACCTGGGCACTCGGGGCGCTGCCGCTCATTCAGGGCTGGAGGAGGGGCAGGGCCCTCTGAGCCCCCGCCGACCTTTGATGGCCCCCCGCCCCAAAGCGCTTGGGCCCACGTTCCCACCAGTCAGCGCCCTCACCTCAAGCGGCCCCTCCGCTCGAAAGACTGCAGGCGGATCGGACCTGCCGGCCACCTGGGGGTAACCTTAACCCTAGGGCGGTCCCCGAGGGACCCCTCCAAGGGGCCTTGCGCAGCCACGCCGGGGATCCTGGACGTCTTAGCCCCAGGGCCGTACTCACCCTGCAGCCCCCTGGCACCCGGGCTGCTAGGGGCACCGCCGGTCATTCAGGCGGGAGAAGGGGCAGGGCCCTCCTATCCCCGACCTCCTTCGAAGGCTCCCGCGCCAAAACCTGTGGGCCCACGGTCCCGCTCTCCAGCACCCTCCCCTCGGCCCGCCCCACCGCGAGCCACACAGCCAGGGGATTGGGCCTGAAGGCCTCCTGGGGGCTAACCCAAACCCTAGGTGGGTCCCCGAGGGGCCCATCCCAAGGGGCTTGGCGCCCCAACGCCGGCGATTGGGAACCTCCAAACCCCAGCGCTGGACTCACCCTGCAGCCCCCCGCCACCCGGGCCGCTAGGGGCGCCCCCCAGTCATTCAGGCGGGAGAAGGGGCAGGGCCCTCCGAGCCCCCGCCGACCTTCGACGGCCCCCCCGCCCCAAAGGGCTTGGGCCCACGTTCCCACTAGTCAGCGCCCTCACCTCAACCCGCCCCTCCGCTCGAAACACAGCAGGCGGATTGGACCTGCCGGACTCCTGGGGGCTAACCCGAACCCTAGGTGGGTCCCCGAGGGGCCCCTCCCAAGGGGCTTGGCGACCCAACGCCGGGGATTGGGAACCACCGAACCCCAGCGGTGGAATCACCCTGCAGCCCCCCACCACTCCGGCCGCTAGGGACGCCGCCGGTCATTCAGGCGGGAGAAGGAGCAGGGCCCTCCTAGCCCCTGATGACCTTCGAAGGCCCCCGCGCCAAAACGGTTGGGCCCACGCTCCCACTCCTCAGCACCCTCAGCTCGGCCTACCCCTCTGCTCGCCGCACATCCAGCAGGTCGGGCTTGCCGGCCTCCCGGGGGCTAACACTAACTCTAGGTGGGCTCCTGAGGGGCCCCACCCAAGGGGCCTGGCGCCTCAACGCCGGAGATTGGGGACCCGAGACCCAGCGCCGGACTCACCCTGCAGCCCCCCGCCACCTGGGCCGCTAGGGGGCCCGCCGGTCATTCAGGGCGTGAGAACGGGCAGGGCCCTCTGTGCCGCAGGCAACCTTCGAAGGCCCCCCCCCCGCTCCAAAATGTTTGGGCCAAGGCTCCAGCTCGCCAGCGCCCTCACTCCGCTCGCCCCTCCACTCGCTGCACAGCGGGCATTTCGGGCCTGCCGGCATCCTTCTTGCTAACCCTAACCCTAGGTCAGTCCCCGAGAGGCCCCTGACAAGGGGCCTGGGGCTGCAACGCTGGGGATTGGGGACCCCCGAGCCCCAGGGCCAGACTACCACTGCTGCCGTCCACCACCTGGGCCACTAGGGGCGCTGTCTCTCATTGAGGGCTGGAGAAGGGGCAGGGCCCTCCGAGCCCCCGCGGACCTTCGATGGCCCCCGCCCCAAAGCGCTTGGGCCCACGTTCCCACTCCTCAGCGCCCTCAGCTCGGCCTGCCCCTCCGCTCGCTGCACATCCAGCAGATCGGGCTTGCCGGACTCCTGGGGGCTAACCCGACCTCTAGGTGGGCTCCTGAGGGGCCCCATCCAAGGGGCCTGGCGCCCTAACGCCGGGGATTGGGAAGCTCCAAACCCCAGCACTGGACTCACCCTGCAGCCCACCGCCACCTGGGCCGTAGGGGCGCCACCGGTCATTCAGGGCGGGAGAACGGGTAGGGCCCTCCGAGTCCCCGGCGAGCTTCGAAGGCCCCGTGCGCCAAAACACTTGGGCCCTCGCTCCATCTCTCCAGCGCCCTCCCCTCCGCCCCACCCCCCGCTCGCCACACCGCCGGTGGATCCTGCCTGCCGGCGTCCTGAGGGCTAATCCTAAACCTAGGTGGGCCCCCGAAGAGCCCATCCCAAGGGGCCTGGCACCGCAACTCCAGGCATTGGGGACCCCCAGCCCCAGGGCAAGACTAACACTGCTGCCCCTCCACCACCTGGGCACTCGGGGCGCTGCCGCTCATTCAGGGCTGGAGGAGGGGCAGGGCCCTCTGAGCCCCCGCCGACCTTTGATGGCCCCCCGCCCCAAAGCGCTTGGGCCCACGTTCCCACCAGTCAGCGCCCTCACCTCAAGCGGCCCCTCCGCTCGAAAGACAGCAGGCGGATCGGACCTGCCGGCCACCTGGGGGTAACCTTAACCCTAGGGCGGTCCCCGAGGGACCCCTCCAAGGGGCCTTGCGCAGCCACGCCGGGGATCCTGGACGTCTTAGCCCCAGGGCCGTACTCACCCTGCAGCCCCCTGGCACCCGGGCTGCTAGGGGCACCGCCGGTCATTCAGGCGGGAGAAGGGGCAGGGCCCTCCTATCCCCGACCTCCTTCGAAGGCCCCCGCGCCAAAACCTGTGGGCCCACGGTCCCGCTCTCCAGCTCCCTCCCCTCGGCCCGCCCCACCGCGAGCCACACAGCCAGGGGATTGGGCCTGAAGGCTTCCTGGGGGCTAACCCAAACCCTAGGTGGGTCCCCGAGGGGCCCATCCCAAGGGGCTTGGCGCCCCAACGCCGGCGATTGGGAACCTCCAAACCCCAGCGCTGGACTCACCCTGCAGCCCCCCGCCACCCGGGCCGCTAGGGGCGCCCCCCAGTCATTCAGGCGGGAGAAGGGGCAGGGCCCTCCGAGCCCCCGCCGACCTTCGACGGCCCCCCCGCCCCAAAGGGCTTGGGCCCACGTTCCCACTAGTCAGCGCCCTCACCTCAACCCGCCCCTCCGCTCGAAACACAGCAGGCGGATTGGACCTGCCGGACTCCTGGGGGCTAACCCGAACCCTAGGTGGGTCCCCGAGGGGCCCCTCCCAAGGGGCTTGGCGACCCAACGCCGGGGATTGGGAACCACCGAACCCCAGCGGTGGAATCACCCTGCAGCCCCCCACCACTCCGGCCGCTAGGGACGCCGCCGGTCATTCAGGCGGGAGAAGGAGCAGGGCCCTCCTAGCCCCTGATGACCTTCGAAGGCCCCCGCGCCAAAACGGTTGGGCCCACGCTCCCACTCCTCAGCACCCTCAGCTCGGCCTACCCCTCTGCTCGCCGCACATCCAGCAGGTCGGGCTTGCCGGCCTCCCGGGGGCTAACACTAACTCTAGGTGGGCTCCTGAGGGGCCCCACCCAAGGGGCCTGGCGCCTCAACGCCGGAGATTGGGGACCCGAGACCCAGCGCCGGACTCACCCTGCAGCCCCCCGCCACCTGGGCCGCTAGGGGGCCCGCCGGTCATTCAGGGCGTGAGAACGGGCAGGGCCCTCTGTGCCGCAGGCAACCTTCGAAGGCCCCCCCCCGCTCCAAAATGTTTGGGCCAAGGCTCCAGCTCGCCAGCGCCCTCACTCCGCTCGCCCCTCCACTCGCTGCACAGCGGGCATTTCGGGCCTGCCGGCATCCTTCTTGCTAACCCTAACCCTAGGTCAGTCCCCGAGAGGCCCCTGACAAGGGGCCTGGGGCTGCAACGCTGGGGACTGGGGACCCCCGAGCCCCAGGGCCAGACTACCACTGCTGCCGTCCACCACCTGGGCCACTAGGGGCGCTGTCTCTCATTGAGGGCTGGAGAAGGGGCAGGGCCCTCCGAGCCCCCCGCGGACCTTCGATGGCCCCCGCCCCAAAGCGCTTGGGCCCACGTTCCCACTCCTCAGCGCCCTCAGCTCGGCCTGCCCCTCCGCTCGCTGCACATCCAGCAGATCGGGCTTGCCGGACTCCTGGGGGCTAACCCGACCTCTAGGTGGGCTCCTGAGGGGCCCCATCCAAGGGGCCTGGCGCCCTAACGCCGGGGATTGGGAAGCTCCAAACCCCAGCACTGGACTCACCCTGCAGCCCACCGCCACCTGGGCCGTAGGGGCGCCACCGGTCATTCAGGGCGGGAGAACGGGTAGGGCCCTCCGAGTCCCCGGCGAGCTTCGAAGGCCCCGTGCGCCAAAACACTTGGGCCCTCGCTCCATCTCTCCAGCGCCCTCCCCTCCGCCCCACCCCCCGCTCGCCACACCGCCGGTGGATCCTGCCTGCCGGCGTCCTGAGGGCTAATCCTAAACCTAGGTGGGCCCCCGAAGAGCCCATCCCAAGGGGCCTGGCACTGCAACTCCAGGCATTGGGGACCCCCAGCCCCAGGGCAAGACTAACACTGCTGCCCCTCCACCACCTGGGCACTCGGGGCGCTGCCGCTCATTCAGGGCTGGAGGAGGGGCAGGGCCCTCTGAGCCCCCGCCGACCTTTGATGGCCCCCCGCCCCAAAGCGCTTGGGCCCACGTTCCCACCAGTCAGCGCCCTCACCTCAAGCGGCCCCTCCGCTCGAAAGACTGCAGGCGGATCGGACCTGCCGGCCACCTGGGGGTAACCTTAACCCTAGGGCGGTCCCCGAGGGACCCCTCCAAGGGGCCTTGCGCAGCCACGCCGGGGATCCTGGACGTCTTAGCCCCAGGGCCGTACTCACCCTGCAGCCCCCTGGCACCCGGGCTGCTAGGGGCACCGCCGGTCATTCAGGCGGGAGAAGGGGCAGGGCCCTCCTATCCCCGACCTCCTTCGAAGGCCCCCGCGCCAAAACCTGTGGGCCCACGGTCCCGCTCTCCAGCTCCCTCCCCTCGGCCCGCCCCACCGCGAGCCACACAGCCAGGGGATTGGGCCTGAAGGCCTCCTGGGGGCTAACCCAAACCCTAGGTGGGTCCCCGAGGGGCCCATCCCAAGGGGCTTGGCGCCCCAACGCCGGCGATTGGGAACCTCCAAACCCCAGCGCTGGACTCACCCTGCAGCCCCCCGCCACCCGGGCCGCTAGGGGCGCCCCCCAGTCATTCAGGCGGGAGAAGGGGCAGGGCCCTCCGAGCCCCCGCCGACCTTCGACGGCCCCCCCGCCCCAAAGGGCTTGGGCCCACGTTCCCACTAGTCAGCGCCCTCACCTCAACCCGCCCCTCCGCTCGAAACACAGCAGGCGGATTGGACCTGCCGGACTCCTGGGGGCTAACCCGAACCCTAGGTGGGTCCCCGAGGGGCCCCTCCCAAGGGGCTTGGCGACCCAACGCCGGGGATTGGGAACCACCGAACCCCAGCGGTGGAATCACCCTGCAGCCCCCCACCACTCCGGCCGCTAGGGACGCCGCCGGTCATTCAGGCGGGAGAAGGAGCAGGGCCCTCCTAGCCCCTGATGACCTTCGAAGGCCCCCGCGCCAAAACGGTTGGGCCCACGCTCCCACTCCTCAGCACCCTCAGCTCGGCCTACCCCTCTGCTCGCCGCACATCCAGCAGGTCGGGCTTGCCGGCCTCCCGGGGGCTAACACTAACTCTAGGTGGGCTCCTGAGGGGCCCCACCCAAGGGGCCTGGCGCCTCAACGCCGGAGATTGGGGACCCGAGACCCAGCGCCGGACTCACCCTGCAGCCCCCCGCCACCTGGGCCGCTAGGGGGCCCGCCGGTCATTCAGGGCGTGAGAACGGGCAGGGCCCTCTGTGCCGCAGGCAACCTTCGAAGGCCCCCCCCCCGCTCCAAAATGTTTGGGCCAAGGCTCCAGCTCGCCAGCGCCCTCACTCCGCTCGCCCCTCCACTCGCTGCACAGCGGGCATTTCGGGCCTGCCGGCATCCTTCTTGCTAACCCTAACCCTAGGTCAGTCGCCGAGAGGCCCCTGACAAGGGGCCTGGGGCTGCAACGCTGGGGATTGGGGACCCCCGAGCCCCAGGGCCAGACTACCACTGCTGCCGTCCACCACCTGGGCCACTAGGGGCGCTGTCTCTCATTGAGGGCTGGAGAAGGGGCAGGGCCCTCCGAGCCCCCGCGGACCTTCGATGGCCCCCGCCCCAAAGGGCTTGGGCCCACGTTCCCACTCCTCAGCGCCCTCAGCTCGGCCTGCCCCTCCGCTCGCTGCACATCCAGCAGATCGGGCTTGCCGGACTCCTGGGGGCTAACCCGACCTCTAGGTGGGCTCCTGAGGGGCCCCATCCAAGGGGCCTGGCGCCCTAACGCCGGGGATTGGGAAGCTCCAAACCCCAGCACTGGACTCACCCTGCAGCCCACCGCCACCTGGGCCGTAGGGGCGCCACCGGTCATTCAGGGCGGGAGAACGGGTAGGGCCCTCCGAGTCCCCGGCGAGCTTCGAAGGCCCCGTGCGCCAAAACACTTGGGCCCTCGCTCCATCTCTCCAGCGCCCTCCCCTCCGCCCCACCCCCCGCTCGCCACACCGCCGGTGGATCCTGCCTGCCGGCGTCCTGAGGGCTAATCCTAAACCTAGGTGGGCCCCCGAAGAGCCCATCCCAAGGGGCCTGGCACCGCAACTCCAGGCATTGGGGACCCCCAGCCCCAGGGCAAGACTAACACTGCTGCCCCTCCACCACCTGGGCACTCGGGGCGCTGCCGCTCATTCAGGGCTGGAGGAGGGGCAGGGCCCTCTGAGCCCCCGCCGACCTTTGATGGCCCCCCGCCCCAAAGCGCTTGGGCCCACGTTCCCACCAGTCAGCGCCCTCACCTCAAGCGGCCCCTCCGCTCGAAAGACTGCAGGCGGATCGGACCTGCCGGCCACCTGGGGGTAACCTTAACCCTAGGGCGGTCCCCGAGGGACCCCTCCAAGGGGCCTTGCGCAGCCACGCCGGGGATCCTGGACGTCTTAGCCCCAGGGCCGTACTCACCCTGCAGCCCCCTGGCACCCGGGCTGCTAGGGGCACCGCCGGTCATTCAGGCGGGAGAAGGGGCAGGGCCCTCCTATCCCCGACCTCCTTCGAAGGCCCCCGCGCCAAAACCTGTGGGCCCACGGTCCCGCTCTCCAGCTCCCTCCCCTCGGCCCGCCCCACCGCGAGCCACACAGCCAGGGGATTGGGCCTGAAGGCTTCCTGGGGGCTAACCCAAACCCTAGGTGGGTCCCCGAGGGGCCCATCCCAAGGGGCTTGGCGCCCCAACGCCGGCGATTGGGAACCTCCAAACCCCAGCGCTGGACTCACCCTGCAGCCCCCCGCCACCCGGGCCGCTAGGGGCGCCCCCCAGTCATTCAGGCGGGAGAAGGGGCAGGGCCCTCCGAGCCCCCGCTGACCTTCGACGGCCCCCCCGCCCCAAAGGGCTTGGGCCCACGTTCCCACTAGTCAGCGCCCTCACCTCAACCCGCCCCTCCGCTCGAAACACAGCAGGCGGATTGGACCTGCCGGACTCCTGGGGGCTAACCCGAACCCTAGGTGGGTCCCCGAGGGGCCCCTCCCAAGGGGCTTGGCGACCCAACGCCGGGGATTGGGAACCACCGAACCCCAGCGGTGGAATCACCCTGCAGCCCCCCACCACTCCGGCCGCTAGGGACGCCGCCGGTCATTCAGGCGGGAGAAGGAGCAGGGCCCTCCTAGCCCCTGATGACCTTCGAAGGCCCCCGCGCCAAAACGGTTGGGCCCACGCTCCCACTCCTCAGCACCCTCAGCTCGGCCTACCCCTCTGCTCGCCGCACATCCAGCAGGTCGGGCTTGCCGGCCTCCCGGGGGCTAACACTAACTCTAGGTGGGCTCCTGAGGGGCCCCACCCAAGGGGCCTGGCGCCTCAACGCCGGAGATTGGGGACCCGAGACCCAGCGCCGGACTCACCCTGCAGCCCCCCGCCACCTGGGCCGCTAGGGGGCCCGCCGGTCATTCAGGGCGTGAGAACGGGCAGGGCCCTCTGTGCCGCAGGCAACCTTCGAAGGCCCCCCCCCGCTCCAAAATGTTTGGGCCAAGGCTCCAGCTCGCCAGCGCCCTCACTCCGCTCGCCCCTCCACTCGCTGCACAGCGGGCATTTCGGGCCTGCCGGCATCCTTCTTGCTAACCCTAACCCTAGGTCAGTCCCCGAGAGGCCCCTGACAAGGGGCCTGGGGCTGCAACGCTGGGGATTGGGGACCCCCGAGCCCCAGGGCCAGACTACCACTGCTGCCGTCCACCACCTGGGCCACTAGGGGCGCTGTCTCTCATTGAGGGCTGGAGAAGGGGCAGGGCCCTCCGAGCCCCCGCGGACCTTCGATGGCCCCCGCCCCAAAGCGCTTGGGCCCACGTTCCCACTCCTCAGCGCCCTCAGCTCGGCCTGCCCCTCCGCTCGCTGCACATCCAGCAGATCGGGCTTGCCGGACTCCTGGGGGCTAACCCGACCTCTAGGTGGGCTCCTGAGGGGCCCCATCCAAGGGGCCTGGCGCCCTAACGCCGGGGATTGGGAAGCTCCAAACCCCAGCACTGGACTCACCCTGCAGCCCACCGCCACCTGGGCCGTAGGGGCGCCACCGGTCATTCAGGGCGGGAGAACGGGTAGGGCCCTCCGAGTCCCCGGCGAGCTTCGAAGGCCCCGTGCGCCAAAACACTTGGGCCCTCGCTCCATCTCTCCAGCGCCCTCCCCTCCGCCCCACCCCCCGCTCGCCACACCGCCGGTGGATCCTGCCTGCCGGCGTCCTGAGGGCTAATCCTAAACCTAGGTGGGCCCCCGAAGAGCCCATCCCAAGGGGCCTGGCACCGCAACTCCAGGCATTGGGGACCCCCAGCCCCAGGGCAAGACTAACACTGCTGCCCCTCCACCACCTGGGCACTCGGGGCGCTGCCGCTCATTCAGGGCTGGAGGAGGGGCAGGGCCCTCTGAGCCCCCGCCGACCTTTGATGGCCCCCCGCCCCAAAGCGCTTGGGCCCACGTTCCCACCAGTCAGCGCCCTCACCTCAAGCGGCCCCTCCGCTCGAAAGACTGCAGGCGGATCGGACCTGCCGGCCACCTGGGGGTAACCTTAACCCTAGGGCGGTCCCCGAGGGACCCCTCCAAGGGGCCTTGCGCAGCCACGCCGGGGATCCTGGACGTCTTAGCCCCAGGGCCGTACTCACCCTGCAGCCCCCTGGCACCCGGGCTGCTAGGGGCACCGCCGGTCATTCAGGCGGGAGAAGGGGCAGGGCCCTCCTATCCCCGACCTCCTTCGAAGGCCCCCGCGCCAAAACCTGTGGGCCCACGGTCCCGCTCTCCAGCTCCCTCCCCTCGGCCCGCCCCACCGCGAGCCACACAGCCAGGGGATTGGGCCTGAAGGCTTCCTGGGGGCTAACCCAAACCCTAGGTGGGTCCCCGAGGGGCCCATCCCAAGGGGCTTGGCGCCCCAACGCCGGCGATTGGGAACCTCCAAACCCCAGCGCTGGACTCACCCTGCAGCCCCCCGCCACCCGGGCCGCTAGGGGCGCCCCCCAGTCATTCAGGCGGGAGAAGGGGCAGGGCCCTCCGAGCCCCCGCTGACCTTCGACGGCCCCCCCGCCCCAAAGGGCTTGGGCCCACGTTCCCACTAGTCAGCGCCCTCACCTCAACCCGCCCCTCCGCTCGAAACACAGCAGGCGGATTGGACCTGCCGGACTCCTGGGGGCTAACCCGAACCCTAGGTGGGTCCCCGAGGGGCCCCTCCCAAGGGGCTTGGCGACCCAACGCCGGGGATTGGGAACCACCGAACCCCAGCGGTGGAATCACCCTGCAGCCCCCCACCACTCCGGCCGCTAGGGACGCCGCCGGTCATTCAGGCGGGAGAAGGAGCAGGGCCCTCCTAGCCCCTGATGACCTTCGAAGGCCCCCGCGCCAAAACGGTTGGGCCCACGTTCCCACTCCTCAGCACCCTCAGCTCGGCCTACCCCTCTGCTCGCCGCACATCCAGCAGGTCGGGCTTGCCGGCCTCCCGGGGGCTAACACTAACTCTAGGTGGGCTCCTGAGGGGCCCCACCCAAGGGGCCTGGCGCCTCAACGCCGGAGATTGGGGACCCGAGACCCAGCGCCGGACTCACCCTGCAGCCCCCCGCCACCTGGGCCGCTAGGGGGCCCGCCGGTCATTCAGGGCGTGAGAACGGGCAGGGCCCTCTGTGCCGCAGGCAACCTTCGAAGGCCCCCCCCCGCTCCAAAATGTTTGGGCCAAGGCTCCAGCTCGCCAGCGCCCTCACTCCGCTCGCCCCTCCACTCGCTGCACAGCGGGCATTTCGGGCCTGCCGGCATCCTTCTTGCTAACCCTAACCCTAGGTCAGTCCCCGAGAGGCCCCTGACAAGGGGCCTGGGGCTGCAACGCTGGGGATTGGGGACCCCCGAGCCCCAGGGCCAGACTACCACTGCTGCCGTCCACCACCTGGGCCACTAGGGGCGCTGTCTCTCATTGAGGGCTGGAGAAGGGGCAGGGCCCTCCGAGCCCCTGCGGACCTTCGATGGCCCCCGCCCCAAAGCGCTTGGGCCCACGTTCCCACTCCTCAGCGCCCTCAGCTCGGCCTGCCCCTCCGCTCGCTGCACATCCAGCAGATCGGGCTTGCCGGACTCCTGGGGGCTAACCCGACCTCTAGGTGGGCTCCTGAGGGGCCCCATCCAAGGGGCCTGGCGCCCTAACGCCGGGGATTGGGAAGCTCCAAACCCCAACACTGGACTCACCCTGCAGCCCACCGCCACCTGGGCCGTAGGGGCGCCACCGGTCATTCAGGGCGGGAGAACGGGTAGGGCCCTCCGAGTCCCCGGCGAGCTTCGAAGGCCCCGTGCGCCAAAACACTTGGGCCCTCGCTCCATCTCTCCAGCGCCCTCCCCTCCGCCCCACCCCCCGCTCGCCACACCGCCGGTGGATCCTGCCTGCCGGCGTCCTGAGGGCTAATCCTAAACCTAGGTGGGCCCCCGAAGAGCCCATCCCAAGGGGCCTGGCACCGCAACTCCAGGCATTGGGGACCCCCAGCCCCAGGGCAAGACTAACACTGCTGCCCCTCCACCACCTGGGCACTCGGGGCGCTGCCGCTCATTCAGGGCTGGAGGAGGGGCAGGGCCCTCTGAGCCCCCGCCGACCTTTGATGGCCCCCCGCCCCAAAGCGCTTGGGCCCACGTTCCCACCAGTCAGCGCCCTCACCTCAAGCGGCCCCTCCGCTCGAAAGACTGCAGGCGGATCGGACCTGCCGGCCACCTGGGGGTAACCTTAACCCTAGGGCGGTCCCCGAGGGACCCCTCCAAGGGGCCTTGCGCAGCCACGCCGGGGATCCTGGACGTCTTAGCCCCAGGGCCGTACTCACCCTGCAGCCCCCTGGCACCCGGGCTGCTAGGGGCACCGCCGGTCATTCAGGCGGGAGAAGGGGCAGGGCCCTCCTATCCCCGACCTCCTTCGAAGGCTCCCGCGCCAAAACCTGTGGGCCCACGGTCCCGCTCTCCAGCACCCTCCCCTCGGCCCGCCCCACCGCGAGCCACACAGCCAGGGGATTGGGCCTGAAGGCCTCCTGGGGGCTAACCCAAACCCTAGGTGGGTCCCCGAGGGGCCCATCCCAAGGGGCTTGGCGCCCCAACGCCGGCGATTGGGAACCTCCAAACCCCAGCGCTGGACTCACCCTGCAGCCCCCCGCCACCCGGGCCGCTAGGGGCGCCCCCCAGTCATTCAGGCGGGAGAAGGGGCAGGGCCCTCCGAGCCCCCGCCGACCTTCGACGGCCCCCCCGCCCCAAAGGGCTTGGGCCCACGTTCCCACTAGTCAGCGCCCTCACCTCAACCCGCCCCTCCGCTCGAAACACAGCAGGCGGATTGGACCTGCCGGACTCCTGGGGGCTAACCCGAACCCTAGGTGGGTCCCCGAGGGGCCCCTCCCAAGGGGCTTGGCGACCCAACGCCGGGGATTGGGAACCACCGAACCCCAGCGGTGGAATCACCCTGCAGCCCCCCACCACTCCGGCCGCTAGGGACGCCGCCGGTCATTCAGGCGGGAGAAGGAGCAGGGCCCTCCTAGCCCCTGATGACCTTCGAAGGCCCCCGCGCCAAAACGGTTGGGCCCACGCTCCCACTCCTCAGCACCCTCAGCTCGGCCTACCCCTCTGCTCGCCGCACATCCAGCAGGTCGGGCTTGCCGGCCTCCCGGGGGCTAACACTAACTCTAGGTGGGCTCCTGAGGGGCCCCACCCAAGGGGCCTGGCGCCTCAACGCCGGAGATTGGGGACCCGAGACCCAGCGCCGGACTCACCCTGCAGCCCCCCGCCACCTGGGCCGCTAGGGGGCCCGCCGGTCATTCAGGTCGTGAGAACGGGCAGGGCCCTCTGTGCCGCAGGCAACCTTCGAAGGCCCCCCCGCTCCAAAATGTTTGGGCCAAGGCTCCAGCTCGCCAGCGCCCTCACTCCGCTCGCCCCTCCACTCGCTGCACAGCGGGCATTTCGGGCCTGCCGGCATCCTTCTTGCTAACCCTAACCCTAGGTCAGTCGCCGAGAGGCCCCTGACAAGGGGCCTGGGGCTGCAACGCTGGGGATTGGGGACCCCCGAGCCCCAGGGCCAGACTACCACTGCTGCCGTCCACCACCTGGGCCACTAGGGGCGCTGTCTCTCATTGAGGGCTGGAGAAGGGGCAGGGCCCTCCGAGCCCCCGCGGACCTTCGATGGCCCCCGCCCCAAAGGGCTTGGGCCCACGTTCCCACTCCTCAGCGCCCTCAGCTCGGCCTGCCCCTCCGCTCGCTGCACATCCAGCAGATCGGGCTTGCCGGACTCCTGGGGGCTAACCCGACCTCTAGGTGGGCTCCTGAGGGGCCCCATCCAAGGGGCCTGGCGCCCTAACGCCGGGGATTGGGAAGCTCCAAACCCCAGCACTGGACTCACCCTGCAGCCCACCGCCACCTGGGCCGTAGGGGCGCCACCGGTCATTCAGGGCGGGAGAACGGGTAGGGCCCTCCGAGTCCCCGGCGAGCTTCGAAGGCCCCGTGCGCCAAAACACTTGGGCCCTCGCTCCATCTCTCCAGCGCCCTCCCCTCCGCCCCACCCCCCGCTCGCCACACCGCCGGTGGATCCTGCCTGCCGGCGTCCTGAGGGCTAATCCTAAACCTAGGTGGGCCCCCGAAGAGCCCATCCCAAGGGGCCTGGCACCGCAACTCCAGGCATTGGGGACCCCCAGCCCCAGGGCAAGACTAACACTGCTGCCCCTCCACCACCTGGGCACTCGGGGCGCTGCCGCTCATTCAGGGCTGGAGGAGGGGCAGGGCCCTCTGAGCCCCCGCCGACCTTTGATGGCCCCCCGCCCCAAAGCGCTTGGGCCCACGTTCCCACCAGTCAGCGCCCTCACCTCAAGCGGCCCCTCCGCTCGAAAGACTGCAGGCGGATCGGACCTGCCGGCCACCTGGGGGTAACCTTAACCCTAGGGCGGTCCCCGAGGGACCCCTCCAAGGGGCCTTGCGCAGCCACGCCGGGGATCCTGGACGTCTTAGCCCCAGGGCCGTACTCACCCTGCAGCCCCCTGGCACCCGGGCTGCTAGGGGCACCGCCGGTCATTCAGGCGGGAGAAGGGGCAGGGCCCTCCTATCCCCGACCTCCTTCGAAGGCTCCCGCGCCAAAACCTGTGGGCCCACGGTCCCGCTCTCCAGCACCCTCCCCTCGGCCCGCCCCACCGCGAGCCACACAGCCAGGGGATTGGGCCTGAAGGCCTCCTGGGGGCTAACCCAAACCCTAGGTGGGTCCCCGAGGGGCCCATCCCAAGGGGCTTGGCGCCCCAACGCCGGCGATTGGGAACCTCCAAACCCCAGCGCTGGACTCACCCTGCAGCCCCCCGCCACCCGGGCCGCTAGGGGCGCCCCCCAGTCATTCAGGCGGGAGAAGGGGCAGGGCCCTCCGAGCCCCCGCCGACCTTCGACGGCCCCCCCGCCCCAAAGGGCTTGGGCCCACGTTCCCACTAGTCAGCGCCCTCACCTCAACCCGCCCCTCCGCTCGAAACACAGCAGGCGGATTGGACCTGCCGGACTCCTGGGGGCTAACCCGAACCCTAGGTGGGTCCCCGAGGGGCCCCTCCCAAGGGGCTTGGCGACCCAACGCCGGGGATTGGGAACCACCGAACCCCAGCGGTGGAATCACCCTGCAGCCCCCCACCACTCCGGCCGCTAGGGACGCCGCCGGTCATTCAGGCGGGAGAAGGAGCAGGGCCCTCCTAGCCCCTGATGACCTTCGAAGGCCCCCGCGCCAAAACGGTTGGGCCCACGCTCCCACTCCTCAGCACCCTCAGCTCGGCCTACCCCTCTGCTCGCCGCACATCCAGCAGGTCGGGCTTGCCGGCCTCCCGGGGGCTAACACTAACTCTAGGTGGGCTCCTGAGGGGCCCCACCCAAGGGGCCTGGCGCCTCAACGCCGGAGATTGGGGACCCGAGACCCAGCGCCGGACTCACCCTGCAGCCCCCCGCCACCTGGGCCGCTAGGGGGCCCGCCGGTCATTCAGGGCGTGAGAACGGGCAGGGCCCTCTGTGCCGCAGGCAACCTTCGAAGGCCCCCCCGCTCCAAAATGTTTGGGCCAAGGCTCCAGCTCGCCAGCGCCCTCACTCCGCTCGCCCCTCCACTCGCTGCACAGCGGGCATTTCGGGCCTGCCGGCATCCTTCTTGCTAACCCTAACCCTAGGTCAGTCGCCGAGAGGCCCCTGACAAGGGGCCTGGGGCTGCAACGCTGGGGATTGGGGACCCCCGAGCCCCAGGGCCAGACTACCACTGCTGCCGTCCACCACCTGGGCCACTAGGGGCGCTGTCTCTCATTGAGGGCTGGAGAAGGGGCAGGGCCCTCCGAGCCCCCGCGGACCTTCGATGGCCCCCGCCCCAAAGGGCTTGGGCCCACGTTCCCACTCCTCAGCGCCCTCAGCTCGGCCTGCCCCTCCGCTCGCTGCACATCCAGCAGATCGGGCTTGCCGGACTCCTGGGGGCTAACCCGACCTCTAGGTGGGCTCCTGAGGGGCCCCATCCAAGGGGCCTGGCGCCCTAACGCCGGGGATTGGGAAGCTCCAAACCCCAGCACTGGACTCACCCTGCAGCCCACCGCCACCTGGGCCGTAGGGGCGCCACCGGTCATTCAGGGCGGGAGAACGGGTAGGGCCCTCCGAGTCCCCGGCGAGCTTCGAAGGCCCCGTGCGCCAAAACACTTGGGCCCTCGCTCCATCTCTCCAGCGCCCTCCCCTCCGCCCCACCCCCCGCTCGCCACACCGCCGGTGGATCCTGCCTGCCGGCGTCCTGAGGGCTAATCCTAAACCTAGGTGGGCCCCCGAAGAGCCCATCCCAAGGGGCCTGGCACCGCAACTCCAGGCATTGGGGACCCCCAGCCCCAGGGCAAGACTAACACTGCTGCCCCTCCACCACCTGGGCACTCGGGGCGCTGCCGCTCATTCAGGGCTGGAGGAGGGGCAGGGCCCTCTGAGCCCCCGCCGACCTTTGATGGCCCCCCGCCCCAAAGCGCTTGGGCCCACGTTCCCACCAGTCAGCGCCCTCACCTCAAGCGGCCCCTCCGCTCGAAAGACAGCAGGCGGATCGGACCTGCCGGCCACCTGGGGGTAACCTTAACCCTAGGGCGGTCCCCGAGGGACCCCTCCAAGGGGCCTTGCGCAGCCACGCCGGGGATCCTGGACGTCTTAGCCCCAGGGCCGTACTCACCCTGCAGCCCCCTGGCACCCGGGCTGCTAGGGGCACCGCCGGTCATTCAGGCGGGAGAAGGGGCAGGGCCCTCCTATCCCCGACCTCCTTTGAAGGCCCCCGCGCCAAAACCTGTGGGCCCACGGTCCCGCTCTCCAGCTCCCTCCCCTCGGCCCGCCCCACCGCGAGCCACACAGCCAGGGGATTGGGCCTGAAGGCTTCCTGGGGGCTAACCCAAACCCTAGGTGGGTCCCCGAGGGGCCCATCCCAAGGGGCTTGGCGCCCCAACGCCGGCGATTGGGAACCTCCAAACCCCAGCGCTGGACTCACCCTGCAGCCCCCCGCCACCCGGGCCGCTAGGGGCGCCCCCCAGTCATTCAGGCGGGAGAAGGGGCAGGGCCCTCCGAGCCCCCGCCGACCTTCGACGGCCCCCCCGCCCCAAAGGGCTTGGGCCCACGTTCCCACTAGTCAGCGCCCTCACCTCAACCCGCCCCTCCGCTCGAAACACAGCAGGCGGATTGGACCTGCCGGACTCCTGGGGGCTAACCCGAACCCTAGGTGGGTCCCCGAGGGGCCCCTCCCAAGGGGCTTGGCGACCCAACGCCGGGGATTGGGAACCACCGAACCCCAGCGGTGGAATCACCCTGCAGCCCCCCACCACTCCGGCCGCTAGGGACGCCGCCGGTCATTCAGGCGGGAGAAGGAGCAGGGCCCTCCTAGCCCCTGATGACCTTCGAAGGCCCCCGCGCCAAAACGGTTGGGCCCACGCTCCCACTCCTCAGCACCCTCAGCTCGGCCTACCCCTCTGCTCGCCTCACATCCAGCAGGTCGGGCTTACCGGCCTCCCGGGGGCTAACACTAACTCTAGGTGGGCTCCTGAGGGGCCCCACCCAAGGGGCCTGGCGCCTCAACGCCGGAGATTGGGGACCCGAGACCCAGCGCCGGACTCACCCTGCAGCCCCCCGCCACCTGGGCCGCTAGGGGGCCCGCCGGTCATTCAGGGCGTGAGAACGGGCAGGGCCCTCTGTGCCGCAGGCAACCTTCGAAGGCCCCCCCCCGCTCCAAAATGTTTGGGCCAAGGCTCCAGCTCGCCAGCGCCCTCACTCCGCTCGCCCCTCCACTCGCTGCACAGCGGGCATTTCGGGCCTGCCGGCATCCTTCTTGCTAACCCTAACCCTAGGTCAGTCCCCGAGAGGCCCCTGACAAGGGGCCTGGGGCTGCAACGCTGGGGATTGGGGACCCCCGAGCCCCAGGGCCAGACTACCACTGCTGCCGTCCACCACCTGGGCCACTAGGGGCGCTGTCTCTCATTGAGGGCTGGAGAAGGGGCAGGGCCCTCCGAGCCCCCGCGGACCTTCGATGGCCCCCGCCCCAAAGCGCTTGGGCCCACGTTCCCACTCCTCAGCGCCCTCAGCTCGGCCTGCCCCTCCGCTCGCTGCACATCCAGCAGATCGGGCTTGCCGGACTCCTGGGGGCTAACCCGACCTCTAGGTGGGCTCCTGAGGGGCCCCATCCAAGGGGCCTGGCGCCCTAACGCCGGGGATTGGGAAGCTCCAAACCCCAGCACTGGACTCACCCTGCAGCCCACCGCCACCTGGGCCGTAGGGGCGCCACCGGTCATTCAGGGCGGGAGAACGGGTAGGGCCCTCCGAGTCCCCGGCGAGCTTCGAAGGCCCCGTGCGCCAAAACACTTGGGCCCTCGCTCCATCTCTCCAGCGCCCTCCCCTCCGCCCCACCCCCCGCTCGCCACACCGCCGGTGGATCCTGCCTGCCGGCGTCCTGAGGGCTAATCCTAAACCTAGGTGGGCCCCCGAAGAGCCCATCCCAAGGGGCCTGGCACCGCAACTCCAGGCATTGGGGACCCCCAGCCCCAGGGCAAGACTAACACTGCTGCCCCTCCACCACCTGGGCACTCGGGGCGCTGCCGCTCATTCAGGGCTGGAGGAGGGGCAGGGCCCTCTGAGCCCCCGCCGACCTTTGATGGCCCCCCGCCCCAAAGCGCTTGGGCCCACGTTCCCACCAGTCAGCGCCCTCACCTCAAGCGGCCCCTCCGCTCGAAAGACTGCAGGCGGATCGGACCTGCCGGCCACCTGGGGGTAACCTTAACCCTAGGGCGGTCCCCGAGGGACCCCTCCAAGGGGCCTTGCGCAGCCACGCCGGGGATCCTGGACGTCTTAGCCCCAGGGCCGTACTCACCCTGCAGCCCCCTGGCACCCGGGCTGCTAGGGGCACCGCCGGTCATTCAGGCGGGAGAAGGGGCAGGGCCCTCCTATCCCCGACCTCCTTCGAAGGCCCCCGCGCCAAAACCTGTGGGCCCACGGTCCCGCTCTCCAGCTCCCTCCCCTCGGCCCGCCCCACCGCGAGCCACACAGCCAGGGGATTGGGCCTGAAGGCCTCCTGGGGGCTAACCCAAACCCTAGGTGGGTCCCCGAGGGGCCCATCCCAAGGGGCTTGGCGCCCCAACGCCGGCGATTGGGAACCTCCAAACCCCAGCGCTGGACTCACCCTGCAGCCCCCCGCCACCCGGGCCGCTAGGGGCGCCCCCCAGTCATTCAGGCGGGAGAAGGGGCAGGGCCCTCCGAGCCCCCGCCGACCTTCGACGGCCCCCCCGCCCCAAAGGGCTTGGGCCCACGTTCCCACTAGTCAGCGCCCTCACCTCAACCCGCCCCTCCGCTCGAAACACAGCAGGCGGATTGGACCTGCCGGACTCCTGGGGGCTAACCCGAACCCTAGGTGGGTCCCCGAGGGGCCCCTCCCAAGGGGCTTGGCGACCCAACGCCGGGGATTGGGAACCACCGAACCCCAGCGGTGGAATCACCCTGCAGCCCCCCACCACTCCGGCCGCTAGGGACGCCGCCGGTCATTCAGGCGGGAGAAGGAGCAGGGCCCTCCTAGCCCCTGATGACCTTCGAAGGCCCCCGCGCCAAAACGGTTGGGCCCACGCTCCCACTCCTCAGCACCCTCAGCTCGGCCTACCCCTCTGCTCGCCGCACATCCAGCAGGTCGGGCTTGCCGGCCTCCCGGGGGCTAACACTAACTCTAGGTGGGCTCCTGAGGGGCCCCACCCAAGGGGCCTGGCGCCTCAACGCCGGAGATTGGGGACCCGAGACCCAGCGCCGGACTCACCCTGCAGCCCCCCGCCACCTGGGCCGCTAGGGGGCCCGCCGGTCATTCAGGGCGTGAGAACGGGCAGGGCCCTCTGTGCCGCAGGCAACCTTCGAAGGCCCCGCCCCGCTCCAAAATGTTTGGGCCAAGGCTCCAGCTCGCCAGCGCCCTCACTCCGCTCGCCCCTCCACTCGCTGCACAGCGGGCATTTCGGGCCTGCCGGCATCCTTCTTGCTAACCCTAACCCTAGGTCAGTCCCCGAGAGGCCCCTGACAAGGGGCCTGGGGCTGCAACGCTGGGGATTGGGGACCCCCGAGCCCCAGGGCCAGACTACCACTGCTGCCGTCCACCACCTGGGCCACTAGGGGCGCTGTCTCTCATTGAGGGCTGGAGAAGGGGCAGGGCCCTCCGAGCCCCCGCGGACCTTCGATGGCCCCCGCCCCAAAGCGCTTGGGCCCACGTTCCCACTCCTCAGCGCCCTCAGCTCGGCCTGCCCCTCCGCTCGCTGCACATCCAGCAGATCGGGCTTGCCGGACTCCTGGGGGCTAACCCGACCTCTAGGTGGGCTCCTGAGGGGCCCCATCCAAGGGGCCTGGCGCCCTAACGCCGGGGATTGGGAAGCTCCAAACCCCAGCACTGGACTCACCCTGCAGCCCACCGCCACCTGGGCCGTAGGGGCGCCACCGGTCATTCAGGGCGGGAGAACGGGTAGGGCCCTCCGAGTCCCCGGCGAGCTTCGAAGGCCCCGTGCGCCAAAACACTTGGGCCCTCGCTCCATCTCTCCAGCGCCCTCCCCTCCGCCCCACCCCCCGCTCGCCACACCGCCGGTGGATCCTGCCTGCCGGCGTCCTGAGGGCTAATCCTAAACCTAGGTGGGCCCCCGAAGAGCCCATCCCAAGGGGCCTGGCACCGCAACTCCAGGCATTGGGGACCCCCAGCCCCAGGGCAAGACTAACACTGCTGCCCCTCCACCACCTGGGCACTCGGGGCGCTGCCGCTCATTCAGGGCTGGAGGAGGGGCAGGGCCCTCTGAGCCCCCGCCGACCTTTGATGGCCCCCCGCCCCAAAGCGCTTGGGCCCACGTTCCCACCAGTCAGCGCCCTCACCTCAAGCGGCCCCTCCGCTCGAAAGACAGCAGGCGGATCGGACCTGCCGGCCACCTGGGGGTAACCTTAACCCTAGGGCGGTCCCCGAGGGACCCCTCCAAGGGGCCTTGCGCAGCCACGCCGGGGATCCTGGACGTCTTAGCCCCAGGGCCGTACTCACCCTGCAGCCCCCTGGCACCCGGGCTGCTAGGGGCACCGCCGGTCATTCAGGCGGGAGAAGGGGCAGGGCCCTCCTATCCCCGACCTCCTTCGAAGGCTCCCGCGCCAAAACCTGTGGGCCCACGGTCCCGCTCTCCAGCACCCTCCCCTCGGCCCGCCCCACCGCGAGCCACACAGCCAGGGGATTGGGCCTGAAGGCCTCCTGGGGGCTAACCCAAACCCTAGGTGGGTCCCCGAGGGGCCCATCCCAAGGGGCTTGGCGCCCCAACGCCGGCGATTGGGAACCTCCAAACCCCAGCGCTGGACTCACCCTGCAGCCCCCCGCCACCCGGGCCGCTAGGGGCGCCCCCCAGTCATTCAGGCGGGAGAAGGGGCAGGGCCCTCCGAGCCCCCGCCGACCTTCGACGGCCCCCCCGCCCCAAAGGGCTTGGGCCCACGTTCCCACTAGTCAGCGCCCTCACCTCAACCCGCCCCTCCGCTCGAAACACAGCAGGCGGATTGGACCTGCCGGACTCCTGGGGGCTAACCCGAACCCTAGGTGGGTCCCCGAGGGGCCCCTCCCAAGGGGCTTGGCGACCCAACGCCGGGGATTGGGAACCACCGAACCCCAGCGGTGGAATCACCCTGCAGCCCCCCACCACTCCGGCCGCTAGGGACGCCGCCGGTCATTCAGGCGGGAGAAGGAGCAGGGCCCTCCTAGCCCCTGATGACCTTCGAAGGCCCCCGCGCCAAAACGGTTGGGCCCACGCTCCCACTCCTCAGCACCCTCAGCTCGGCCTACCCCTCTGCTCGCCGCACATCCAGCAGGTCGGGCTTGCCGGCCTCCCGGGGGCTAACACTAACTCTAGGTGGGCTCCTGAGGGGCCCCACCCAAGGGGCCTGGCGCCTCAACGCCGGAGATTGGGGACCCGAGACCCAGCGCCGGACTCACCCTGCAGCCCCCCGCCACCTGGGCCGCTAGGGGGCCCGCCGGTCATTCAGGGCGTGAGAACGGGCAGGGCCCTCTGTGCCGCAGGCAACCTTCGAAGGCCCCCCCCGCTCCAAAATGTTTGGGCCAAGGCTCCAGCTCGCCAGCGCCCTCACTCCGCTCGCCCCTCCACTCGCTGCACAGCGGGCATTTCGGGCCTGCCGGCATCCTTCTTGCTAACCCTAACCCTAGGTCAGTCCCCGAGAGGCCCCTGACAAGGGGCCTGGGGCTGCAACGCTGGGGATTGGGGACCCCCGAGCCCCAGGGCCAGACTACCACTGCTGCCGTCCACCACCTGGGCCACTAGGGGCGCTGTCTCTCATTGAGGGCTGGAGAAGGGGCAGGGCCCTCCGAGCCCCCGCGGACCTTCGATGGCCCCCGCCCCAAAGCGCTCGGGCCCACGTTCCCACTCCTCAGCGCCCTCAGCTCGGCCTGCCCCTCCGCTCGCTGCACATCCAGCAGATCGGGCTTGCCGGACTCCTGGGGGCTAACCCGACCTCTAGGTGGGCTCCTGAGGGGCCCCATCCAAGGGGCCTGGCGCCCTAACGCCGGGGATTGGGAAGCTCCAAACCCCAGCACTGGACTCACCCTGCAGCCCACCGCCACCTGGGCCGTAGGGGCGCCACCGGTCATTCAGGGCGGGAGAACGGGTAGGGCCCTCCGAGTCCCCGGCGAGCTTCGAAGGCCCCGTGCGCCAAAACACTTGGGCCCTCGCTCCATCTCTCCAGCGCCCTCCCCTCCGCCCCACCCCCCGCTCGCCACACCGCCGGTGGATCCTGCCTGCCGGCGTCCTGAGGGCTAATCCTAAACCTAGGTGGGCCCCCGAAGAGCCCATCCCAAGGGGCCTGGCACCGCAACTCCAGGCATTGGGGACCCCCAGCCCCAGGGCAAGACTAACACTGCTGCCCCTCCACCACCTGGGCACTCGGGGCGCTGCCGCTCATTCAGGGCTGGAGGAGGGGCAGGGCCCTCTGAGCCCCCGCCGACCTTTGATGGCCCCCCGCCCCAAAGCGCTTGGGCCCACGTTCCCACCAGTCAGCGCCCTCACCTCAAGCGGCCCCTCCGCTCGAAAGACTGCAGGCGGATCGGACCTGCCGGCCACCTGGGGGTAACCTTAACCCTAGGGCGGTCCCCGAGGGACCCCTCCAAGGGGCCTTGCGCAGCCACGCCGGGGATCCTGGACGTCTTAGCCCCAGGGCCGTACTCACCCTGCAGCCCCCTGGCACCCGGGCTGCTAGGGGCACCGCCGGTCATTCAGGCGGGAGAAGGGGCAGGGCCCTCCTATCCCCGACCTCCTTCGAAGGCCCCCGCGCCAAAACCTGTGGGCCCACGGTCCCGCTCTCCAGCTCCCTCCCCTCGGCCCGCCCCACCGCGAGCCACACAGCCAGGGGATTGGGCCTGAAGGCTTCCTGGGGGCTAACCCAAACCCTAGGTGGGTCCCCGAGGGGCCCATCCCAAGGGGCTTGGCGCCCCAACGCCGGCGATTGGGAACCTCCAAACCCCAGCGCTGGACTCACCCTGCAGCCCCCCGCCACCCGGGCCGCTAGGGGCGCCCCCCAGTCATTCAGGCGGGAGAAGGGGCAGGGCCCTCCGAGCCCCCGCCGACCTTCGACGGCCCCCCCGCCCCAAAGGGCTTGGGCCCACGTTCCCACTAGTCAGCGCCCTCACCTCAACCCGCCCCTCCGCTCGAAACACAGCAGGCGGATTGGACCTGCCGGACTCCTGGGGGCTAACCCGAACCCTAGGTGGGTCCCCGAGGGGCCCCTCCCAAGGGGCTTGGCGACCCAACGCCGGGGATTGGGAACCACCGAACCCCAGCGGTGGAATCACCCTGCAGCCCCCCACCACTCCGGCCGCTAGGGACGCCGCCGGTCATTCAGGCGGGAGAAGGAGCAGGGCCCTCCTAGCCCCTGATGACCTTCGAAGGCCCCCGCGCCAAAACGGTTGGGCCCACGCTCCCACTCCTCAGCACCCTCAGCTCGGCCTACCCCTCTGCTCGCCGCACATCCAGCAGGTCGGGCTTGCCGGCCTCCCGGGGGCTAACACTAACTCTAGGTGGGCTCCTGAGGGGCCCCACCCAAGGGGCCTGGCGCCTCAACGCCGGAGATTGGGGACCCGAGACCCAGCGCCGGACTCACCCTGCAGCCCCCCGCCACCTGGGCCGCTAGGGGGCCCGCCGGTCATTCAGGGCGTGAGAACAGGCAGGGCCCTCTGTGCCGCAGGCAACCTTCGAAGGCCCCCCCGCTCCAAAATGTTTGGGCCAAGGCTCCAGCTCGCCAGCGCCCTCACTCCGCTCGCCCCTCCACTCGCTGCACAGCGGGCATTTCGGGCCTGCCGGCATCCTTCTTGCTAACCCTAACCCTAGGTCAGTCCCCGAGAGGCCCCTGACAAGGGGCCTGGGGCTGCAACGCTGGGGATTGGGGACCCCCGAGCCCCAGGGCCAGACTACCACTGCTGCCGTCCACCACCTGGGCCACTAGGGGCGCTGTCTCTCATTGAGGGCTGGAGAAGGGGCAGGGCCCTCCGAGCCCCCGCGGACCTTCGATGGCCCCCGCCCCAAAGCGCTCGGGCCCACGTTCCCACTCCTCAGCGCCCTCAGCTCGGCCTGCCCCTCCGCTCGCTGCACATCCAGCAGATCGGGCTTGCCGGACTCCTGGGGGCTAACCCGACCTCTAGGTGGGCTCCTGAGGGGCCCCATCCAAGGGGCCTGGCGCCCTAACGCCGGGGATTGGGAAGCTCCAAACCCCAGCACTGGACTCACCCTGCAGCCCACCGCCACCTGGGCCGTAGGGGCGCCACCGGTCATTCAGGGCGGGAGAACGGGTAGGGCCCTCCGAGTCCCCGGCGAGCTTCGAAGGCCCCGTGCGCCAAAACACTTGGGCCCTCGCTCCATCTCTCCAGCGCCCTCCCCTCCGCCCCACCCCCCGCTCGCCACACCGCCGGTGGATCCTGCCTGCCGGCGTCCTGAGGGCTAATCCTAAACCTAGGTGGGCCCCCGAAGAGCCCATCCCAAGGGGCCTGGCACCGCAACTCCAGGCATTGGGGACCCCCAGCCCCAGGGCAAGACTAACACTGCTGCCCCTCCACCACCTGGGCACTCGGGGCGCTGCCGCTCATTCAGGGCTGGAGGAGGGGCAGGGCCCTCTGAGCCCCCGCCGACCTTTGATGGCCCCCCGCCCCAAAGCGCTTGGGCCCACGTTCCCACCAGTCAGCGCCCTCACCTCAAGCGGCCCCTCCGCTCGAAAGACAGCAGGCGGATCGGACCTGCCGGCCACCTGGGGGTAACCTTAACCCTAGGGCGGTCCCCGAGGGACCCCTCCAAGGGGCCTTGCGCAGCCACGCCGGGGATCCTGGACGTCTTAGCCCCAGGGCCGTACTCACCCTGCAGCCCCCTGGCACCCGGGCTGCTAGGGGCACCGCCGGTCATTCAGGCGGGAGAAGGGGCAGGGCCCTCCTATCCCCGACCTCCTTTGAAGGCCCCCGCGCCAAAACCTGTGGGCCCACGGTCCCGCTCTCCAGCTCCCTCCCCTCGGCCCGCCCCACCGCGAGCCACACAGCCAGGGGATTGGGCCTGAAGGCTTCCTGGGGGCTAACCCAAACCCTAGGTGGGTCCCCGAGGGGCCCATCCCAAGGGGCTTGGCGCCCCAACGCCGGCGATTGGGAACCTCCAAACCCCAGCGCTGGACTCACCCTGCAGCCCCCCGCCACCCGGGCCGCTAGGGGCGCCCCCCAGTCATTCAGGCGGGAGAAGGGGCAGGGCCCTCCGAGTCCCCGCCGACCTTCGACGGCCCCCCCGCCCCAAAGGGCTTGGGCCCACGTTCCCACTAGTCAGCGCCCTCACCTCAACCCGCCCCTCCGCTCGAAACACAGCAGGCGGATTGGACCTGCCGGACTCCTGGGGGCTAACCCGAACCCTAGGTGGGTCCCCGAGGGGCCCCTCCCAAGGGGCTTGGCGACCCAACGCCGGGGATTGGGAACCACCGAACCCCAGCGGTGGAATCACCCTGCAGCCCCCCACCACTCCGGCCGCTAGGGACGCCGCCGGTCATTCAGGCGGGAGAAGGAGCAGGGCCCTCCTAGCCCCTGATGACCTTCGAAGGCCCCCGCGCCAAAACGGTTGGGCCCACGCTCCCACTCCTCAGCACCCTCAGCTCGGCCTACCCCTCTGCTCGCCGCACATCCAGCAGGTCGGGCTTGCCGGCCTCCCGGGGGCTAACACTAACTCTAGGTGGGCTCCTGAGGGGCCCCACCCAAGGGGCCTGGCGCCTCAACGCCGGAGATTGGGGACCCGAGACCCAGCGCCGGACTCACCCTGCAGCCCCCCGCCACCTGGGCCGCTAGGGGGCCCGCCGGTCATTCAGGGCGTGAGAACGGGCAGGGCCCTCTGTGCCGCAGGCAACCTTCGAAGGCCCCCCCCCCGCTCCAAAATGTTTGGGCCAAGGCTCCAGCTCGCCAGCGCCCTCACTCCGCTCGCCCCTCCACTCGCTGCACAGCGGGCATTTCGGGCCTGCCGGCATCCTTCTTGCTAACCCTAACCCTAGGTCAGTCCCCGAGAGGCCCCTGACAAGGGGCCTGGGGCTGCAACGCTGGGGATTGGGGACCCCCGAGCCCCAGGGCCAGACTACCACTGCTGCCGTCCACCACCTGGGCCACTAGGGGCGCTGTCTCTCATTGAGGGCTGGAGAAGGGGCAGGGCCCTCCGAGCCCCCGCGGACCTTCGATGGCCCCCGCCCCAAAGGGCTTGGGCCCACGTTCCCACTCCTCAGCGCCCTCAGCTCGGCCTGCCCCTCCGCTCGCTGCACATCCAGCAGATCGGGCTTGCCGGACTCCTGGGGGCTAACCCGACCTCTAGGTGGGCTCCTGAGGGGCCCCATCCAAGGGGCCTGGCGCCCTAACGCCGGGGATTGGGAAGCTCCAAACCCCAGCACTGGACTCACCCTGCAGCCCACCGCCACCTGGGCCGTAGGGGCGCCACCGGTCATTCAGGGCGGGAGAACGGGTAGGGCCCTCCGAGTCCCCGGCGAGCTTCGAAGGCCCCGTGCGCCAAAACACTTGGGCCCTCGCTCCATCTCTCCAGCGCCCTCCCCTCCGCCCCACCCCCCGCTCGCCACACCGCCGGTGGATCCTGCCTGCCGGCGTCCTGAGGGCTAATCCTAAACCTAGGTGGGCCCCCGAAGAGCCCATCCCAAGGGGCCTGGCACCGCAACTCCAGGCATTGGGGACCCCCAGCCCCAGGGCAAGACTAACACTGCTGCCCCTCCACCACCTGGGCACTCGGGGCGCTGCCGCTCATTCAGGGCTGGAGGAGGGGCAGGGCCCTCTGAGCCCCCGCCGACCTTTGATGGCCCCCCGCCCCAAAGCGCTTGGGCCCACGTTCCCACCAGTCAGCGCCCTCACCTCAAGCGGCCCCTCCGCTCGAAAGACTGCAGGCGGATCGGACCTGCCGGCCACCTGGGGGTAACCTTAACCCTAGGGCGGTCCCCGAGGGACCCCTCCAAGGGGCCTTGCGCAGCCACGCCGGGGATCCTGGACGTCTTAGCCCCAGGGCCGTACTCACCCTGCAGCCCCCTGGCACCCGGGCTGCTAGGGGCACCGCCGGTCATTCAGGCGGGAGAAGGGGCAGGGCCCTCCTATCCCCGACCTCCTTCGAAGGCCCCCGCGCCAAAACCTGTGGGCCCACGGTCCCGCTCTCCAGCTCCCTCCCCTCGGCCCGCCCCACCGCGAGCCACACAGCCAGGGGATTGGGCCTGAAGGCCTCCTGGGGGCTAACCCAAACCCTAGGTGGGTCCCCGAGGGGCCCATCCCAAGGGGCTTGGCGCCCCAACGCCGGCGATTGGGAACCTCCAAACCCCAGCGCTGGACTCACCCTGCAGCCCCCCGCCACCCGGGCCGCTAGGGGCGCCCCCCAGTCATTCAGGCGGGAGAAGGGGCAGGGCCCTCCGAGCCCCCGCCGACCTTCGACGGCCCCCCCGCCCCAAAGGGCTTGGGCCCACGTTCCCACTAGTCAGCGCCCTCACCTCAACCCGCCCCTCCGCTCGAAACACAGCAGGCGGATTGGACCTGCCGGACTCCTGGGGGCTAACCCGAACCCTAGGTGGGTCCCCGAGGGGCCCCTCCCAAGGGGCTTGGCGACCCAACGCCGGGGATTGGGAACCACCGAACCCCAGCGGTGGAATCACCCTGCAGCCCCCCACCACTCCGGCCGCTAGGGACGCCGCCGGTCATTCAGGCGGGAGAAGGAGCAGGGCCCTCCTAGCCCCTGATGACCTTCGAAGGCCCCCGCGCCAAAACGGTTGGGCCCACGCTCCCACTCCTCAGCACCCTCAGCTCGGCCTACCCCTCTGCTCGCCGCACATCCAGCAGGTCGGGCTTGCCGGCCTCCCGGGGGCTAACACTAACTCTAGGTGGGCTCCTGAGGGGCCCCACCCAAGGGGCCTGGCGCCTCAACGCCGGAGATTGGGGACCCGAGACCCAGCGCCGGACTCACCCTGCAGCCCCCCGCCACCTGGGCCGCTAGGGGGCCCGCCGGTCATTCAGGGCGTGAGAACGGGCAGGGCCCTCTGTGCCGCAGGCAACCTTCGAAGGCCCCCCCGCTCCAAAATGTTTGGGCCAAGGCTCCAGCTCGCCAGCGCCCTCACTCCGCTCGCCCCTCCACTCGCTGCACAGCGGGCATTTCGGGCCTGCCGGCATCCTTCTTGCTAACCCTAACCCTAGGTCAGTCCCCGAGAGGCCCCTGACAAGGGGCCTGGGGCTGCAACGCTGGGGATTGGGGACCCCCGAGCCCCAGGGCCAGACTACCACTGCTGCCGTCCACCACCTGGGCCACTAGGGGCGCTGTCTCTCATTGAGGGCTGGAGAAGGGGCAGGGCCCTCCGAGCCCCCGCGGACCTTCGATGGCCCCCGCCCCAAAGGGCTTGGGCCCACGTTCCCACTCCTCAGCGCCCTCAGCTCGGCCTGCCCCTCCGCTCGCTGCACATCCAGCAGATCGGGCTTGCCGGACTCCTGGGGGCTAACCCGACCTCTAGGTGGGCTCCTGAGGGGCCCCATCCAAGGGGCCTGGCGCCCTAACGCCGGGGATTGGGAAGCTCCAAACCCCAGCACTGGACTCACCCTGCAGCCCACCGCCACCTGGGCCGTAGGGGCGCCACCGGTCATTCAGGGCGGGAGAACGGGTAGGGCCCTCCGAGTCCCCGGCGAGCTTCGAAGGCCCCGTGCGCCAAAACACTTGGGCCCTCGCTCCATCTCTCCAGCGCCCTCCCCTCCGCCCCACCCCCCGCTCGCCACACCGCCGGTGGATCCTGCCTGCCGGCGTCCTGAGGGCTAATCCTAAACCTAGGTGGGCCCCCGAAGAGCCCATCCCAAGGGGCCTGGCACCGCAACTCCAGGCATTGGGGACCCCCAGCCCCAGGGCAAGACTAACACTGCTGCCCCTCCACCACCTGGGCACTCGGGGCGCTGCCGCTCATTCAGGGCTGGAGGAGGGGCAGGGCCCTCTGAGCCCCCGCCGACCTTTGATGGCCCCCCGCCCCAAAGCGCTTGGGCCCACGTTCCCACCAGTCAGCGCCCTCACCTCAAGCGGCCCCTCCGCTCGAAAGACAGCAGGCGGATCGGACCTGCCGGCCACCTGGGGGTAACCTTAACCCTAGGGCGGTCCCCGAGGGACCCCTCCAAGGGGCCTTGCGCAGCCACGCCGGGGATCCTGGACGTCTTAGCCCCAGGGCCGTACTCACCCTGCAGCCCCCTGGCACCCGGGCTGCTAGGGGCACCGCCGGTCATTCAGGCGGGAGAAGGGGCAGGGCCCTCCTATCCCCGACCTCCTTCGAAGGCCCCCGCGCCAAAACCTGTGGGCCCACGGTCCCGCTCTCCAGCTCCCTCCCCTCGGCCCGCCCCACCGCGAGCCACACAGCCAGGGGATTGGGCCTGAAGGCTTCCTGGGGGCTAACCCAAACCCTAGGTGGGTCCCCGAGGGGCCCATCCCAAGGGGCTTGGCGCCCCAACGCCGGCGATTGGGAACCTCCAAACCCCAGCGCTGGACTCACCCTGCAGCCCCCCGCCACCCGGGCCGCTAGGGGCGCCCCCCAGTCATTCAGGCGGGAGAAGGGGCAGGGCCCTCCGAGCCCCCGCCGACCTTCGACGGCCCCCCCGCCCCAAAGGGCTTGGGCCCACGTTCCCACTAGTCAGCGCCCTCACCTCAACCCGCCCCTCCGCTCGAAACACAGCAGGCGGATTGGACCTGCCGGACTCCTGGGGGCTAACCCGAACCCTAGGTGGGTCCCCGAGGGGCCCCTCCCAAGGGGCTTGGCGACCCAACGCCGGGGATTGGGAACCACCGAACCCCAGCGGTGGAATCACCCTGCAGCCCCCCACCACTCCGGCCGCTAGGGACGCCGCCGGTCATTCAGGCGGGAGAAGGAGCAGGGCCCTCCTAGCCCCTGATGACCTTCGAAGGCCCCCGCGCCAAAACGGTTGGGCCCACGCTCCCACTCCTCAGCACCCTCAGCTCGGCCTACCCCTCTGCTCGCCGCACATCCAGCAGGTCGGGCTTGCCGGCCTCCCGGGGGCTAACACTAACTCTAGGTGGGCTCCTGAGGGGCCCCACCCAAGGGGCCTGGCGCCTCAACGCCGGAGATTGGGGACCCGAGACCCAGCGCCGGACTCACCCTGCAGCCCCCCGCCACCTGGGCCGCTAGGGGGCCCGCCGGTCATTCAGGGCGTGAGAACGGGCAGGGCCCTCTGTGCCGCAGGCAACCTTCGAAGGCCCCCCCGCTCCAAAATGTTTGGGCCAAGGCTCCAGCTCGCCAGCGCCCTCACTCCGCTCGCCCCTCCACTCGCTGCACAGCGGGCATTTCGGGCCTGCCGGCATCCTTCTTGCTAACCCTAACCCTAGGTCAGTCCCCGAGAGGCCCCTGACAAGGGGCCTGGGGCTGCAACGCTGGGGATTGGGGACCCCCGAGCCCCAGGGCCAGACTACCACTGCTGCCGTCCACCACCTGGGCCACTAGGGGCGCTGTCTCTCATTGAGGGCTGGAGAAGGGGCAGGGCCCTCCGAGCCCCCGCGGACCTTCGATGGCCCCCGCCCCAAAGGGCTTGGGCCCACGTTCCCACTCCTCAGCGCCCTCAGCTCGGCCTGCCCCTCCGCTCGCTGCACATCCAGCAGATCGGGCTTGCCGGACTCCTGGGGGCTAACCCGACCTCTAGGTGGGCTCCTGAGGGGCCCCATCCAAGGGGCCTGGCGCCCTAACGCCGGGGATTGGGAAGCTCCAAACCCCAGCACTGGACTCACCCTGCAGCCCACCGCCACCTGGGCCGTAGGGGCGCCACCGGTCATTCAGGGCGGGAGAACGGGTAGGGCCCTCCGAGTCCCCGGCGAGCTTCGAAGGCCCCGTGCGCCAAAACACTTGGGCCCTCGCTCCATCTCTCCAGCGCCCTCCCCTCCGCCCCACCCCCCGCTCGCCACACCGCCGGTGGATCCTGCCTGCCGGCGTCCTGAGGGCTAATCCTAAACCTAGGTGGGCCCCCGAAGAGCCCATCCCAAGGGGCCTGGCACCGCAACTCCAGGCATTGGGGACCCCCAGCCCCAGGGCAAGACTAACACTGCTGCCCCTCCACCACCTGGGCACTCGGGGCGCTGCCGCTCATTCAGGGCTGGAGGAGGGGCAGGGCCCTCTGAGCCCCCGCCGACCTTTGATGGCCCCCCGCCCCAAAGCGCTTGGGCCCACGTTCCCACCAGTCAGCGCCCTCACCTCAAGCGGCCCCTCCGCTCGAAAGACAGCAGGCGGATCGGACCTGCCGGCCACCTGGGGGTAACCTTAACCCTAGGGCGGTCCCCGAGGGACCCCTCCAAGGGGCCTTGCGCAGCCACGCCGGGGATCCTGGACGTCTTAGCCCCAGGGCCGTACTCACCCTGCAGCCCCCTGGCACCCGGGCTGCTAGGGGCACCGCCGGTCATTCAGGCGGGAGAAGGGGCAGGGCCCTCCTATCCCCGACCTCCTTCGAAGGCCCCCGCGCCAAAACCTGTGGGCCCACGGTCCCGCTCTCCAGCTCCCTCCCCTCGGCCCGCCCCACCGCGAGCCACACAGCCAGGGGATTGGGCCTGAAGGCTTCCTGGGGGCTAACCCAAACCCTAGGTGGGTCCCCGAGGGGCCCATCCCAAGGGGCTTGGCGCCCCAACGCCGGCGATTGGGAACCTCCAAACCCCAGCGCTGGACTCACCCTGCAGCCCCCCGCCACCCGGGCCGCTAGGGGCGCCCCCCAGTCATTCAGGCGGGAGAAGGGGCAGGGCCCTCCGAGCCCCCGCCGACCTTCGACGGCCCCCCCGCCCCAAAGGGCTTGGGCCCACGTTCCCACTAGTCAGCGCCCTCACCTCAACCCGCCCCTCCGCTCGAAACACAGCAGGCGGATTGGACCTGCCGGACTCCTGGGGGCTAACCCGAACCCTAGGTGGGTCCCCGAGGGGCCCCTCCCAAGGGGCTTGGCGACCCAACGCCGGGGATTGGGAACCACCGAACCCCAGCGGTGGAATCACCCTGCAGCCCCCCACCACTCCGGCCGCTAGGGACGCCGCCGGTCATTCAGGCGGGAGAAGGAGCAGGGCCCTCCTAGCCCCTGATGACCTTCGAAGGCCCCCGCGCCAAAACGGTTGGGCCCACGCTCCCACTCCTCAGCACCCTCAGCTCGGCCTACCCCTCTGCTCGCCGCACATCCAGCAGGTCGGGCTTGCCGGCCTCCCGGGGGCTAACACTAACTCTAGGTGGGCTCCTGAGGGGCCCCACCCAAGGGGCCTGGCGCCTCAACGCCGGAGATTGGGGACCCGAGACCCAGCGCCGGACTCACCCTGCAGCCCCCCGCCACCTGGGCCGCTAGGGGGCCCGCCGGTCATTCAGGGCGTGAGAACAGGCAGGGCCCTCTGTGCCGCAGGCAACCTTCGAAGGCCCCCCCGCTCCAAAATGTTTGGGCCAAGGCTCCAGCTCGCCAGCGCCCTCACTCCGCTCGCCCCTCCACTCGCTGCACAGCGGGTATTTCGGGCCTGCCGGCATCCTTCTTGCTAACCCTAACCCTAGGTCAGTCCCCGAGAGGCCCCTGACAAGGGGCCTGGGGCTGCAACGCTGGGGATTGGGGACCCCCGAGCCCCAGGGCCAGACTACCACTGCTGCCGTCCACCACCTGGGCCACTAGGGGCGCTGTCTCTCATTGAGGGCTGGAGAAGGGGCAGGGCCCTCCGAGCCCCCGCGGACCTTCGATGGCCCCCGCCCCAAAGCGCTTGGGCCCACGTTCCCACTCCTCAGCGCCCTCAGCTCGGCCTGCCCCTCCGCTCGCTGCACATCCAGCAGATCGGGCTTGCCGGACTCCTGGGGGCTAACCCGACCTCTAGGTGGGCTCCTGAGGGGCCCCATCCAAGGGGCCTGGCGCCCTAACGCCGGGGATTGGGAAGCTCCAAACCCCAGCACTGGACTCACCCTGCAGCCCACCGCCACCTGGGCCGTAGGGGCGCCACCGGTCATTCAGGGCGGGAGAACGGGTAGGGCCCTCCGAGTCCCCGGCGAGCTTCGAAGGCCCCGTGCGCCAAAACACTTGGGCCCTCGCTCCATCTCTCCAGCGCCCTCCCCTCCGCCCCACCCCCCGCTCGCCACACCGCCGGTGGATCCTGCCTGCCGGCGTCCTGAGGGCTAATCCTAAACCTAGGTGGGCCCCCGAAGAGCCCATCCCAAGGGGCCTGGCACCGCAACTCCAGGCATTGGGGACCCCCAGCCCCAGGGCAAGACTAACACTGCTGCCCCTCCACCACCTGGGCACTCGGGGCGCTGCCGCTCATTCAGGGCTGGAGGAGGGGCAGGGCCCTCTGAGCCCCCGCCGACCTTTGATGGCCCCCCGCCCCAAAGCGCTTGGGCCCACGTTCCCACCAGTCAGCGCCCTCACCTCAAGCGGCCCCTCCGCTCGAAAGACAGCAGGCGGATCGGACCTGCCGGCCACCTGGGGGTAACCTTAACCCTAGGGCGGTCCCCGAGGGACCCCTCCAAGGGGCCTTGCGCAGCCACGCCGGGGATCCTGGACGTCTTAGCCCCAGGGCCGTACTCACCCTGCAGCCCCCTGGCACCCGGGCTGCTAGGGGCACCGCCGGTCATTCAGGCGGGAGAAGGGGCAGGGCCCTCCTATCCCCGACCTCCTTTGAAGGCCCCCGCGCCAAAACCTGTGGGCCCACGGTCCCGCTCTCCAGCTCCCTCCCCTCGGCCCGCCCCACCGCGAGCCACACAGCCAGGGGATTGGGCCTGAAGGCTTCCTGGGGGCTAACCCAAACCCTAGGTGGGTCCCCGAGGGGCCCATCCCAAGGGGCTTGGCGCCCCAACGCCGGCGATTGGGAACCTCCAAACCCCAGCGCTGGACTCACCCTGCAGCCCCCCGCCACCCGGGCCGCTAGGGGCGCCCCCCAGTCATTCAGGCGGGAGAAGGGGCAGGGCCCTCCGAGTCCCCGCCGACCTTCGACGGCCCCCCCGCCCCAAAGGGCTTGGGCCCACGTTCCCACTAGTCAGCGCCCTCACCTCAACCCGCCCCTCCGCTCGAAACACAGCAGGCGGATTGGACCTGCCGGACTCCTGGGGGCTAACCCGAACCCTAGGTGGGTCCCCGAGGGGCCCCTCCCAAGGGGCTTGGCGACCCAACGCCGGGGATTGGGAACCACCGAACCCCAGCGGTGGAATCACCCTGCAGCCCCCCACCACTCCGGCCGCTAGGGACGCCGCCGGTCATTCAGGCGGGAGAAGGAGCAGGGCCCTCCTAGCCCCTGATGACCTTCGAAGGCCCCCGCGCCAAAACGGTTGGGCCCACGCTCCCACTCCTCAGCACCCTCAGCTCGGCCTACCCCTCTGCTCGCCGCACATCCAGCAGGTCGGGCTTACCGGCCTCCCGGGGGCTAACACTAACTCTAGGTGGGCTCCTGAGGGGCCCCACCCAAGGGGCCTGGCGCCTCAACGCCGGAGATTGGGGACCCGAGACCCAGCGCCGGACTCACCCTGCAGCCCCCCGCCACCTGGGCCGCTAGGGGGCCCGCCGGTCATTCAGGGCGTGAGAACGGGCAGGGCCCTCTGTGCCGCAGGCAACCTTCGAAGGCCCCCCCCCCGCTCCAAAATGTTTGGGCCAAGGCTCCAGCTCGCCAGCGCCCTCACTCCGCTCGCCCCTCCACTCGCTGCACAGCGGGCATTTCGGGCCTGCCGGCATCCTTCTTGCTAACCCTAACCCTAGGTCAGTCCCCGAGAGGCCCCTGACAAGGGGCCTGGGGCTGCAACGCTGGGGATTGGGGACCCCCGAGCCCCAGGGCCAGACTACCACTGCTGCCGTCCACCACCTGGGCCACTAGGGGCGCTGTCTCTCATTGAGGGCTGGAGAAGGGGCAGGGCCCTCCGAGCCCCCGCGGACCTTCGATGGCCCCCGCCCCAAAGGGCTTGGGCCCACGTTCCCACTCCTCAGCGCCCTCAGCTCGGCCTGCCCCTCCGCTCGCTGCACATCCAGCAGATCGGGCTTGCCGGACTCCTGGGGGCTAACCCGACCTCTAGGTGGGCTCCTGAGGGGCCCCATCCAAGGGGCCTGGCGCCCTAACGCCGGGGATTGGGAAGCTCCAAACCCCAGCACTGGACTCACCCTGCAGCCCACCGCCACCTGGGCCGTAGGGGCGCCACCGGTCATTCAGGGCGGGAGAACGGGTAGGGCCCTCCGAGTCCCCGGCGAGCTTCGAAGGCCCCGTGCGCCAAAACACTTGGGCCCTCGCTCCATCTCTCCAGCGCCCTCCCCTCCGCCCCACCCCCCGCTCGCCACACCGCCGGTGGATCCTGCCTGCCGGCGTCCTGAGGGCTAATCCTAAACCTAGGTGGGCCCCCGAAGAGCCCATCCCAAGGGGCCTGGCACCGCAACTCCAGGCATTGGGGACCCCCAGCCCCAGGGCAAGACTAACACTGCTGCCCCTCCACCACCTGGGCACTCGGGGCGCTGCCGCTCATTCAGGGCTGGAGGAGGGGCAGGGCCCTCTGAGCCCCCGCCGACCTTTGATGGCCCCCCGCCCCAAAGCGCTTGGGCCCACGTTCCCACCAGTCAGCGCCCTCACCTCAAGCGGCCCCTCCGCTCGAAAGACTGCAGGCGGATCGGACCTGCCGGCCACCTGGGGGTAACCTTAACCCTAGGGCGGTCCCCGAGGGACCCCTCCAAGGGGCCTTGCGCAGCCACGCCGGGGATCCTGGACGTCTTAGCCCCAGGGCCGTACTCACCCTGCAGCCCCCTGGCACCCGGGCTGCTAGGGGCACCGCCGGTCATTCAGGCGGGAGAAGGGGCAGGGCCCTCCTATCCCCGACCTCCTTCGAAGGCCCCCGCGCCAAAACCTGTGGGCCCACGGTCCCGCTCTCCAGCTCCCTCCCCTCGGCCCGCCCCACCGCGAGCCACACAGCCAGGGGATTGGGCCTGAAGGCCTCCTGGGGGCTAACCCAAACCCTAGGTGGGTCCCCGAGGGGCCCATCCCAAGGGGCTTGGCGCCCCAACGCCGGCGATTGGGAACCTCCAAACCCCAGCGCTGGACTCACCCTGCAGCCCCCCGCCACCCGGGCCGCTAGGGGCGCCCCCCAGTCATTCAGGCGGGAGAAGGGGCAGGGCCCTCCGAGCCCCCGCCGACCTTCGACGGCCCCCCCGCCCCAAAGGGCTTGGGCCCACGTTCCCACTAGTCAGCGCCCTCACCTCAACCCGCCCCTCCGCTCGAAACACAGCAGGCGGATTGGACCTGCCGGACTCCTGGGGGCTAACCCGAACCCTAGGTGGGTCCCCGAGGGGCCCCTCCCAAGGGGCTTGGCGACCCAACGCCGGGGATTGGGAACCACCGAACCCCAGCGGTGGAATCACCCTGCAGCCCCCCACCACTCCGGCCGCTAGGGACGCCGCCGGTCATTCAGGCGGGAGAAGGAGCAGGGCCCTCCTAGCCCCTGATGACCTTCGAAGGCCCCCGCGCCAAAACGGTTGGGCCCACGCTCCCACTCCTCAGCACCCTCAGCTCGGCCTACCCCTCTGCTCGCCGCACATCCAGCAGGTCGGGCTTGCCGGCCTCCCGGGGGCTAACACTAACTCTAGGTGGGCTCCTGAGGGGCCCCACCCAAGGGGCCTGGCGCCTCAACGCCGGAGATTGGGGACCCGAGACCCAGCGCCGGACTCACCCTGCAGCCCCCCGCCACCTGGGCCGCTAGGGGGCCCGCCGGTCATTCAGGGCGTGAGAACGGGCAGGGCCCTCTGTGCCGCAGGCAACCTTCGAAGGCCCCCCCGCTCCAAAATGTTTGGGCCAAGGCTCCAGCTCGCCAGCGCCCTCACTCCGCTCGCCCCTCCACTCGCTGCACAGCGGGCATTTCGGGCCTGCCGGCATCCTTCTTGCTAACCCTAACCCTAGGTCAGTCCCCGAGAGGCCCCTGACAAGGGGCCTGGGGCTGCAACGCTGGGGATTGGGGACCCCCGAGCCCCAGGGCCAGACTACCACTGCTGCCGTCCACCACCTGGGCCACTAGGGGCGCTGTCTCTCATTGAGGGCTGGAGAAGGGGCAGGGCCCTCCGAGCCCCCGCGGACCTTCGATGGCCCCCGCCCCAAAGGGCTTGGGCCCACGTTCCCACTCCTCAGCGCCCTCAGCTCGGCCTGCCCCTCCGCTCGCTGCACATCCAGCAGATCGGGCTTGCCGGACTCCTGGGGGCTAACCCGACCTCTAGGTGGGCTCCTGAGGGGCCCCATCCAAGGGGCCTGGCGCCCTAACGCCGGGGATTGGGAAGCTCCAAACCCCAGCACTGGACTCACCCTGCAGCCCACCGCCACCTGGGCCGTAGGGGCGCCACCGGTCATTCAGGGCGGGAGAACGGGTAGGGCCCTCCGAGTCCCCGGCGAGCTTCGAAGGCCCCGTGCGCCAAAACACTTGGGCCCTCGCTCCATCTCTCCAGCGCCCTCCCCTCCGCCCCACCCCCCGCTCGCCACACCGCCGGTGGATCCTGCCTGCCGGCGTCCTGAGGGCTAATCCTAAACCTAGGTGGGCCCCCGAAGAGCCCATCCCAAGGGGCCTGGCACCGCAACTCCAGGCATTGGGGACCCCCAGCCCCAGGGCAAGACTAACACTGCTGCCCCTCCACCACCTGGGCACTCGGGGCGCTGCCGCTCATTCAGGGCTGGAGGAGGGGCAGGGCCCTCTGAGCCCCCGCCGACCTTTGATGGCCCCCCGCCCCAAAGCGCTTGGGCCCACGTTCCCACCAGTCAGCGCCCTCACCTCAAGCGGCCCCTCCGCTCGAAAGACAGCAGGCGGATCGGACCTGCCGGCCACCTGGGGGTAACCTTAACCCTAGGGCGGTCCCCGAGGGACCCCTCCAAGGGGCCTTGCGCAGCCACGCCGGGGATCCTGGACGTCTTAGCCCCAGGGCCGTACTCACCCTGCAGCCCCCTGGCACCCGGGCTGCTAGGGGCACCGCCGGTCATTCAGGCGGGAGAAGGGGCAGGGCCCTCCTATCCCCGACCTCCTTCGAAGGCCCCCGCGCCAAAACCTGTGGGCCCACGGTCCCGCTCTCCAGCTCCCTCCCCTCGGCCCGCCCCACCGCGAGCCACACAGCCAGGGGATTGGGCCTGAAGGCTTCCTGGGGGCTAACCCAAACCCTAGGTGGGTCCCCGAGGGGCCCATCCCAAGGGGCTTGGCGCCCCAACGCCGGCGATTGGGAACCTCCAAACCCCAGCGCTGGACTCACCCTGCAGCCCCCCGCCACCCAGGCCGCTAGGGGCGCCCCCCAGTCATTCAGGCGGGAGAAGGGGCAGGGCCCTCCGAGCCCCCGCTGACCTTCGACGGCCCCCCCGCCCCAAAGGGCTTGGGCCCACGTTCCCACTAGTCAGCGCCCTCACCTCAACCCGCCCCTCCGCTCGAAACACAGCAGGCGGATTGGACCTGCCGGACTCCTGGGGGCTAACCCGAACCCTAGGTGGGTCCCCGAGGGGCCCCTCCCAAGGGGCTTGGCGACCCAACGCCGGGGATTGGGAACCACCGAACCCCAGCGGTGGAATCACCCTGCAGCCCCCCACCACTCCGGCCGCTAGGGACGCCGCCGGTCATTCAGGCGGGAGAAGGAGCAGGGCCCTCCTAGCCCCTGATGACCTTCGAAGGCCCCCGCGCCAAAACGGTTGGGCCCACGCTCCCACTCCTCAGCACCCTCAGCTCGGCCTACCCCTCTGCTCGCCGCACATCCAGCAGGTCGGGCTTGCCGGCCTCCCGGGGGCTAACACTAACTCTAGGTGGGCTCCTGAGGGGCCCCACCCAAGGGGCCTGGCGCCTCAACGCCGGAGATTGGGGACCCGAGACCCAGCGCCGGACTCACCCTGCAGCCCCCCGCCACCTGGGCCGCTAGGGGGCCCGCCGGTCATTCAGGTCGTGAGAACAGGCAGGGCCCTCTGTGCCGCAGGCAACCTTCGAAGGCCCCCCCGCTCCAAAATGTTTGGGCCAAGGCTCCAGCTCGCCAGCGCCCTCACTCCGCTCGCCCCTCCACTCGCTGCACAGCGGGCATTTCGGGCCTGCCGGCATCCTTCTTGCTAACCCTAACCCTAGGTCAGTCCCCGAGAGGCCCCTGACAAGGGGCCTGGGGCTGCAACGCTGGGGATTGGGGACCCCCGAGCCCCAGGGCCAGACTACCACTGCTGCCGTCCACCACCTGGGCCACTAGGGGCGCTGTCTCTCATTGAGGGCTGGAGAAGGGGCAGGGCCCTCCGAGCCCCCGCGGACCTTCGATGGCCCCCGCCCCAAAGCGCTTGGGCCCACGTTCCCACTCCTCAGCGCCCTCAGCTCGGCCTGCCCCTCCGCTCGCTGCACATCCAGCAGATCGGGCTTGCCGGACTCCTGGGGGCTAACCCGACCTCTAGGTGGGCTCCTGAGGGGCCCCATCCAAGGGGCCTGGCGCCCTAACGCCGGGGATTGGGAAGCTCCAAACCCCAGCACTGGACTCACCCTGCAGCCCACCGCCACCTGGGCCGTAGGGGCGCCACCGGTCATTCAGGGCGGGAGAACGGGTAGGGCCCTCCGAGTCCCCGGCGAGCTTCGAAGGCCCCGTGCGCCAAAACACTTGGGCCCTCGCTCCATCTCTCCAGCGCCCTCCCCTCCGCCCCACCCCCCGCTCGCCACACCGCCGGTGGATCCTGCCTGCCGGCGTCCTGAGGGCTAATCCTAAACCTAGGTGGGCCCCCGAAGAGCCCATCCCAAGGGGCCTGGCACCGCAACTCCAGGCATTGGGGACCCCCAGCCCCAGGGCAAGACTAACACTGCTGCCCCTCCACCACCTGGGCACTCGGGGCGCTGCCGCTCATTCAGGGCTGGAGGAGGGGCAGGGCCCTCTGAGCCCCCGCCGACCTTTGATGGCCCCCCGCCCCAAAGCGCTTGGGCCCACGTTCCCACCAGTCAGCGCCCTCACCTCAAGCGGCCCCTCCGCTCGAAAGACAGCAGGCGGATCGGACCTGCCGGCCACCTGGGGGTAACCTTAACCCTAGGGCGGTCCCCGAGGGACCCCTCCAAGGGGCCTTGCGCAGCCACGCCGGGGATCCTGGACGTCTTAGCCCCAGGGCCGTACTCACCCTGCAGCCCCCTGGCACCCGGGCTGCTAGGGGCACCGCCGGTCATTCAGGCGGGAGAAGGGGCAGGGCCCTCCTATCCCCGACCTCCTTCGAAGGCCCCCGCGCCAAAACCTGTGGGCCCACGGTCCCGCTCTCCAGCTCCCTCCCCTCGGCCCGCCCCACCGCGAGCCACACAGCCAGGGGATTGGGCCTGAAGGCCTCCTCGGGGCTAACCCAAACCCTAGGTGGGTCCCCGAGGGGCCCATCCCAAGGGGCTTGGCGCCCCAACGCCGGCGATTGGGAACCTCCAAACCCCAGCGCTGGACTCACCCTGCAGCCCCCCGCCACCCGGGCCGCTAGGGGCGCCCCCCAGTCATTCAGGCGGGAGAAGGGGCAGGGCCCTCCGAGCCCCCGCCGACCTTCGACGGCCCCCCCGCCCCAAAGGGCTTGGGCCCACGTTCCCACTAGTCAGCGCCCTCACCTCAACCCGCCCCTCCGCTCGAAACACAGCAGGCGGATTGGACCTGCCGGACTCCTGGGGGCTAACCCGAACCCTAGGTGGGTCCCCGAGGGGCCCCTCCCAAGGGGCTTGGCGACCCAACGCCGGGGATTGGGAACCACCGAACCCCAGCGGTGGAATCACCCTGCAGCCCCCCACCACTCCGGCCGCTAGGGACGCCGCCGGTCATTCAGGCGGGAGAAGGAGCAGGGCCCTCCTAGCCCCTGATGACCTTCGAAGGCCCCCGCGCCAAAACGGTTGGGCCCACGCTCCCACTCCTCAGCACCCTCAGCTCGGCCTACCCCTCTGCTCGCCGCACATCCAGCAGGTCGGGCTTGCCGGCCTCCCGGGGGCTAACACTAACTCTAGGTGGGCTCCTGAGGGGCCCCACCCAAGGGGCCTGGCGCCTCAACGCCGGAGATTGGGGACCCGAGACCCAGCGCCGGACTCACCCTGCAGCCCCCCGCCACCTGGGCCGCTAGGGGGCCCGCCGGTCATTCAGGGCGTGAGAACGGGCAGGGCCCTCTGTGCCGCAGGCAACCTTCGAAGGCCCCCCCCGCTCCAAAATGTTTGGGCCAAGGCTCCAGCTCGCCAGCGCCCTCACTCCGCTCGCCCCTCCACTCGCTGCACAGCGGGCATTTCGGGCCTGCCGGCATCCTTCTTGCTAACCCTAACCCTAGGTCAGTCCCCGAGAGGCCCCTGATAAGGGGCCTGGGGCTGCAACGCTGGGGATTGGGGACCCCCGAGCCCCAGGGCCAGACTACCACTGCTGCCGTCCACCACCTGGGCCACTAGGGGCGCTGTCTCTCATTGAGGGCTGGAGAAGGGGCAGGGCCCTCCGAGCCCCCGCGGACCTTCGATGGCCCCCGCCCCAAAGGGCTTGGGCCCACGTTCCCACTCCTCAGCGCCCTCAGCTCGGCCTGCCCCTCCGCTCGCTGCACATCCAGCAGATCGGGCTTGCCGGACTCCTGGGGGCTAACCCGACCTCTAGGTGGGCTCCTGAGGGGCCCCATCCAAGGGGCCTGGCGCCCTAACGCCGGGGATTGGGAAGCTCCAAACCCCAGCACTGGACTCACCCTGCAGCCCACCGCCACCTGGGCCGTAGGGGCGCCACCGGTCATTCAGGGCGGGAGAACGGGTAGGGCCCTCCGAGTCCCCGGCGAGCTTCGAAGGCCCCGTGCGCCAAAACACTTGGGCCCTCGCTCCATCTCTCCAGCGCCCTCCCCTCCGCCCCACCCCCCGCTCGCCACACCGCCGGTGGATCCTGCCTGCCGGCGTCCTGAGGGCTAATCCTAAACCTAGGTGGGCCCCCGAAGAGCCCATCCCAAGGGGCCTGGCACCGCAACTCCAGGCATTGGGGACCCCCAGCCCCAGGGCAAGACTAACACTGCTGCCCCTCCACCACCTGGGCACTCGGGGCGCTGCCGCTCATTCAGGGCTGGAGGAGGGGCAGGGCCCTCTGAGCCCCCGCCGACCTTTGATGGCCCCCCGCCCCAAAGCGCTTGGGCCCACGTTCCCACCAGTCAGCGCCCTCACCTCAAGCGGCCCCTCTGCTCGAAAGACTGCAGGCGGATCGGACCTGCCGGCCACCTGGGGGTAACCTTAACCCTAGGGCGGTCCCCGAGGGACCCCTCCAAGGGGCCTTGCGCAGCCACGCCGGGGATCCTGGACGTCTTAGCCCCAGGGCCGTACTCACCCTGCAGCCCCCTGGCACCCGGGCTGCTAGGGGCACCGCCGGTCATTCAGGCGGGAGAAGGGGCAGGGCCCTCCTATCCCCGACCTCCTTCGAAGGCCCCCGCGCCAAAACCTGTGGGCCCACGGTCCCGCTCTCCAGCTCCCTCCCCTCGGCCCGCCCCACCGCGAGCCACACAGCCAGGGGATTGGGCCTGAAGGCCTCCTGGGGGCTAACCCAAACCCTAGGTGGGTCCCCGAGGGGCCCATCCCAAGGGGCTTGGCGCCCCAACGCCGGCGATTGGGAACCTCCAAACCCCAGCGCTGGACTCACCCTGCAGCCCCCCGCCACCCGGGCCGCTAGGGGCGCCCCCCAGTCATTCAGGCGGGAGAAGGGGCAGGGCCCTCCGAGCCCCCGCCGACCTTCGACGGCCCCCCCGCCCCAAAGGGCTTGGGCCCACGTTCCCACTAGTCAGCGCCCTCACCTCAACCCGCCCCTCCGCTCGAAACACAGCAGGCGGATTGGACCTGCCGGACTCCTGGGGGCTAACCCGAACCCTAGGTGGGTCCCCGAGGGGCCCCTCCCAAGGGGCTTGGCGACCCAACGCCGGGGATTGGGAACCACCGAACCCCAGCGGTGGAATCACCCTGCAGCCCCCCACCACTCCGGCCGCTAGGGACGCCGCCGGTCATTCAGGCGGGAGAAGGAGCAGGGCCCTCCTAGCCCCTGATGACCTTCGAAGGCCCCCGCGCCAAAACGGTTGGGCCCACGCTCCCACTCCTCAGCACCCTCAGCTCGGCCTACCCCTCTGCTCGCCGCACATCCAGCAGGTCGGGCTTGCCGGCCTCCCGGGGGCTAACACTAACTCTAGGTGGGCTCCTGAGGGGCCCCACCCAAGGGGCCTGGCGCCTCAACGCCGGAGATTGGGGACCCGAGACCCAGCGCCGGACTCACCCTGCAGCCCCCCGCCACCTGGGCCGCTAGGGGGCCCGCCGGTCATTCAGGGCGTGAGAACGGGCAGGGCCCTCTGTGCCGCAGGCAACCTTCGAAGGCCCCCCCCGCTCCAAAATGTTTGGGCCAAGGCTCCAGCTCGCCAGCGCCCTCACTCCGCTCGCCCCTCCACTCGCTGCACAGCGGGCATTTCGGGCCTGCCGGCATCCTTCTTGCTAACCCTAACCCTAGGTCAGTCCCCGAGAGGCCCCTGATAAGGGGCCTGGGGCTGCAACGCTGGGGATTGGGGACCCCCGAGCCCCAGGGCCAGACTACCACTGCTGCCGTCCACCACCTGGGCCACTAGGGGCGCTGTCTCTCATTGAGGGCTGGAGAAGGGGCAGGGCCCTCCGAGCCCCCGCGGACCTTCGATGGCCCCCGCCCCAAAGGGCTTGGGCCCACGTTCCCACTCCTCAGCGCCCTCAGCTCGGCCTGCCCCTCCGCTCGCTGCACATCCAGCAGATCGGGCTTGCCGGACTCCTGGGGGCTAACCCGACCTCTAGGTGGGCTCCTGAGGGGCCCCATCCAAGGGGCCTGGCGCCCTAACGCCGGGGATTGGGAAGCTCCAAACCCCAGCACTGGACTCACCCTGCAGCCCACCGCCACCTGGGCCGTAGGGGCGCCACCGGTCATTCAGGGCGGGAGAACGGGTAGGGCCCTCCGAGTCCCCGGCGAGCTTCGAAGGCCCCGTGCGCCAAAACACTTGGGCCCTCGCTCCATCTCTCCAGCGCCCTCCCCTCCGCCCCACCCCCCGCTCGCCACACCGCCGGTGGATCCTGCCTGCCGGCGTCCTGAGGGCTAATCCTAAACCTAGGTGGGCCCCCGAAGAGCCCATCCCAAGGGGCCTGGCACCGCAACTCCAGGCATTGGGGACCCCCAGCCCCAGGGCAAGACTAACACTGCTGCCCCTCCACCACCTGGGCACTCGGGGCGCTGCCGCTCATTCAGGGCTGGAGGAGGGGCAGGGCCCTCTGAGCCCCCGCCGACCTTTGATGGCCCCCCGCCCCAAAGCGCTTGGGCCCACGTTCCCACCAGTCAGCGCCCTCACCTCAAGCGGCCCCTCTGCTCGAAAGACTGCAGGCGGATCGGACCTGCCGGCCACCTGGGGGTAACCTTAACCCTAGGGCGGTCCCCGAGGGACCCCTCCAAGGGGCCTTGCGCAGCCACGCCGGGGATCCTGGACGTCTTAGCCCCAGGGCCGTACTCACCCTGCAGCCCCCTGGCACCCGGGCTGCTAGGGGCACCGCCGGTCATTCAGGCGGGAGAAGGGGCAGGGCCCTCCTATCCCCGACCTCCTTCGAAGGCTCCCGCGCCAAAACCTGTGGGCCCACGGTCCCGCTCTCCAGCACCCTCCCCTCGGCCCGCCCCACCGCGAGCCACACAGCCAGGGGATTGGGCCTGAAGGCCTCCTGGGGGCTAACCCAAACCCTAGGTGGGTCCCCGAGGGGCCCATCCCAAGGGGCTTGGCGCCCCAACGCCGGCGATTGGGAACCTCCAAACCCCAGCGCTGGACTCACCCTGCAGCCCCCCGCCACCCGGGCCGCTAGGGGCGCCCCCCAGTCATTCAGGCGGGAGAAGGGGCAGGGCCCTCCGAGCCCCCGCCGACCTTCGACGGCCCCCCCGCCCCAAAGGGCTTGGGCCCACGTTCCCACTAGTCAGCGCCCTCACCTCAACCCGCCCCTCCGCTCGAAACACAGCAGGCGGATTGGACCTGCCGGACTCCTGGGGGCTAACCCGAACCCTAGGTGGGTCCCCGAGGGGCCCCTCCCAAGGGGCTTGGCGACCCAACGCCGGGGATTGGGAACCACCGAACCCCAGCGGTGGAATCACCCTGCAGCCCCCCACCACTCCGGCCGCTAGGGACGCCGCCGGTCATTCAGGCGGGAGAAGGAGCAGGGCCCTCCTAGCCCCTGATGACCTTCGAAGGCCCCCGCGCCAAAACGGTTGGGCCCACGCTCCCACTCCTCAGCACCCTCAGCTCGGCCTACCCCTCTGCTCGCCGCACATCCAGCAGGTCGGGCTTGCCGGCCTCCCGGGGGCTAACACTAACTCTAGGTGGGCTCCTGAGGGGCCCCACCCAAGGGGCCTGGCGCCTCAACGCCGGAGATTGGGGACCCGAGACCCAGCGCCGGACTCACCCTGCAGCCCCCCGCCACCTGGGCCGCTAGGGGGCCCGCCGGTCATTCAGGGCGTGAGAACAGGCAGGGCCCTCTGTGCCGCAGGCAACCTTCGAAGGCCCCCCCGCTCCAAAATGTTTGGGCCAAGGCTCCAGCTCGCCAGCGCCCTCACTCCGCTCGCCCCTCCACTCGCTGCACAGCGGGTATTTCGGGCCTGCCGGCATCCTTCTTGCTAACCCTAACCCTAGGTCAGTCCCCGAGAGGCCCCTGACAAGGGGCCTGGGGCTGCAACGCTGGGGATTGGGGACCCCCGAGCCCCAGGGCCAGACTACCACTGCTGCCGTCCACCACCTGGGCCACTAGGGGCGCTGTCTCTCATTGAGGGCTGGAGAAGGGGCAGGGCCCTCCGAGCCCCCGCGGACCTTCGATGGCCCCCGCCCCAAAGCGCTTGGGCCCACGTTCCCACTCCTCAGCGCCCTCAGCTCGGCCTGCCCCTCCGCTCGCTGCACATCCAGCAGATCGGGCTTGCCGGACTCCTGGGGGCTAACCCGACCTCTAGGTGGGCTCCTGAGGAGCCCCATCCAAGGGGCCTGGCGCCCTAACGCCGGGGATTGGGAAGCTCCAAACCCCAGCACTGGACTCACCCTGCAGCCCACCGCCACCTGGGCCGTAGGGGCGCCACCGGTCATTCAGGGCGGGAGAACGGGTAGGGCCCTCCGAGTCCCCGGCGAGCTTCGAAGGCCCCGTGCGCCAAAACACTTGGGCCCTCGCTCCATCTCTCCAGCGCCCTCCCCTCCGCCCCACCCCCCGCTCGCCACACCGCCGGTGGATCCTGCCTGCCGGCGTCCTGAGGGCTAATCCTAAACCTAGGTGGGCCCCCGAAGAGCCCATCCCAAGGGGCCTGGCACCGCAACTCCAGGCATTGGGGACCCCCAGCCCCAGGGCAAGACTAACACTGCTGCCCCTCCACCACCTGGGCACTCGGGGCGCTGCCGCTCATTCAGGGCTGGAGGAGGGGCAGGGCCCTCTGAGCCCCCGCCGACCTTTGATGGCCCCCCGCCCCAAAGCGCTTGGGCCCACGTTCCCACCAGTCAGCGCCCTCACCTCAAGCGGCCCCTCCGCTCGAAAGACAGCAGGCGGATCGGACCTGCCGGCCACCTGGGGGTAACCTTAACCCTAGGGCGGTCCCCGAGGGACCCCTCCAAGGGGCCTTGCGCAGCCACGCCGGGGATCCTGGACGTCTTAGCCCCAGGGCCGTACTCACCCTGCAGCCCCCTGGCACCCGGGCTGCTAGGGGCACCGCCGGTCATTCAGGCGGGAGAAGGGGCAGGGCCCTCCTATCCCCGACCTCCTTCGAAGGCCCCCGCGCCAAAACCTGTGGGCCCACGGTCCCGCTCTCCAGCTCCCTCCCCTCGGCCCGCCCCACCGCGAGCCACACAGCCAGGGGATTGGGCCTGAAGGCTTCCTGGGGGCTAACCCAAACCCTAGGTGGGTCCCCGAGGGGCCCATCCCAAGGGGCTTGGCGCCCCAACGCCGGCGATTGGGAACCTCCAAACCCCAGCGCTGGACTCACCCTGCAGCCCCCCGCCACCCGGGCCGCTAGGGGCGCCCCCCAGTCATTCAGGCGGGAGAAGGGGCAGGGCCCTCCGAGCCCCCGCCGACCTTCGACGGCCCCCCCGCCCCAAAGGGCTTGGGCCCACGTTCCCACTAGTCAGCGCCCTCACCTCAACCCGCCCCTCCGCTCGAAACACAGCAGGCGGATTGGACCTGCCGGACTCCTGGGGGCTAACCCGAACCCTAGGTGGGTCCCCGAGGGGCCCCTCCCAAGGGGCTTGGCGACCCAACGCCGGGGATTGGGAACCACCGAACCCCAGCGGTGGAATCACCCTGCAGCCCCCCACCACTCCGGCCGCTAGGGACGCCGCCGGTCATTCAGGCGGGAGAAGGAGCAGGGCCCTCCTAGCCCCTGATGACCTTCGAAGGCCCCCGCGCCAAAACGGTTGGGCCCACGCTCCCACTCCTCAGCACCCTCAGCTCGGCCTACCCCTCTGCTCGCCGCACATCCAGCAGGTCGGGCTTACCGGCCTCCCGGGGGCTAACACTAACTCTAGGTGGGCTCCTGAGGGGCCCCACCCAAGGGGCCTGGCGCCTCAACGCCGGAGATTGGGGACCCGAGACCCAGCGCCGGACTCACCCTGCAGCCCCCCGCCACCTGGGCCGCTAGGGGGCCCGCCGGTCATTCAGGGCGTGAGAACGGGCAGGGCCCTCTGTGCCGCAGGCAACCTTCGAAGGCCCCCCCCGCTCCAAAATGTTTGGGCCAAGGCTCCAGCTCGCCAGCGCCCTCACTCCGCTCGCCCCTCCACTCGCTGCACAGCGGGCATTTCGGGCCTGCCGGCATCCTTCTTGCTAACCCTAACCCTAGGTCAGTCCCCGAGAGGCCCCTGACAAGGGGCCTGGGGCTGCAACGCTGGGGATTGGGGACCCCCGAGCCCCAGGGCCAGACTACCACTGCTGCCGTCCACCACCTGGGCCACTAGGGGCGCTGTCTCTCATTGAGGGCTGGAGAAGGGGCAGGGCCCTCCGAGCCCCCGCGGACCTTCGATGGCCCCCGCCCCAAAGGGCTTGGGCCCACGTTCCCACTCCTCAGCGCCCTCAGCTCGGCCTGCCCCTCCGCTCGCTGCACATCCAGCAGATCGGGCTTGCCGGACTCCTGGGGGCTAACCCGACCTCTAGGTGGGCTCCTGAGGGGCCCCATCCAAGGGGCCTGGCGCCCTAACGCCGGGGATTGGGAAGCTCCAAACCCCAGCACTGGACTCACCCTGCAGCCCACCGCCACCTGGGCCGTAGGGGCGCCACCGGTCATTCAGGGCGGGAGAACGGGTAGGGCCCTCCGAGTCCCCGGCGAGCTTCGAAGGCCCCGTGCGCCAAAACACTTGGGCCCTCGCTCCATCTCTCCAGCGCCCTCCCCTCCGCCCCACCCCCCGCTCGCCACACCGCCGGTGGATCCTGCCTGCCGGCGTCCTGAGGGCTAATCCTAAACCTAGGTGGGCCCCCGAAGAGCCCATCCCAAGGGGCCTGGCACCGCAACTCCAGGCATTGGGGACCCCCAGCCCCAGGGCAAGACTAACACTGCTGCCCCTCCACCACCTGGGCACTCGGGGCGCTGCCGCTCATTCAGGGCTGGAGGAGGGGCAGGGCCCTCTGAGCCCCCGCCGACCTTTGATGGCCCCCCGCCCCAAAGCGCTTGGGCCCACGTTCCCACCAGTCAGCGCCCTCACCTCAAGCGGCCCCTCCGCTCGAAAGACTGCAGGCGGATCGGACCTGCCGGCCACCTGGGGGTAACCTTAACCCTAGGGCGGTCCCCGAGGGACCCCTCCAAGGGGCCTTGCGCAGCCACGCCGGGGATCCTGGACGTCTTAGCCCCAGGGCCGTACTCACCCTGCAGCCCCCTGGCACCCGGGCTGCTAGGGGCACCGCCGGTCATTCAGGCGGGAGAAGGGGCAGGGCCCTCCTATCCCCGACCTCCTTCGAAGGCCCCCGCGCCAAAACCTGTGGGCCCACGGTCCCGCTCTCCAGCTCCCTCCCCTCGGCCCGCCCCACCGCGAGCCACACAGCCAGGGGATTGGGCCTGAAGGCCTCCTGGGGGCTAACCCAAACCCTAGGTGGGTCCCCGAGGGGCCCATCCCAAGGGGCTTGGCGCCCCAACGCCGGCGATTGGGAACCTCCAAACCCCAGCGCTGGACTCACCCTGCAGCCCCCCGCCACCCGGGCCGCTAGGGGCGCCCCCCAGTCATTCAGGCGGGAGAAGGGGCAGGGCCCTCCGAGCCCCCGCCGACCTTCGACGGCCCCCCCGCCCCAAAGGGCTTGGGCCCACGTTCCCACTAGTCAGCGCCCTCACCTCAACCCGCCCCTCCGCTCGAAACACAGCAGGCGGATTGGACCTGCCGGACTCCTGGGGGCTAACCCGAACCCTAGGTGGGTCCCCGAGGGGCCCCTCCCAAGGGGCTTGGCGACCCAACGCCGGGGATTGGGAACCACCGAACCCCAGCGGTGGAATCACCCTGCAGCCCCCCACCACTCCGGCCGCTAGGGACGCCGCCGGTCATTCAGGCGGGAGAAGGAGCAGGGCCCTCCTAGCCCCTGATGACCTTCGAAGGCCCCCGCGCCAAAACGGTTGGGCCCACGCTCCCACTCCTCAGCACCCTCAGCTCGGCCTACCCCTCTGCTCGCCGCACATCCAGCAGGTCGGGCTTGCCGGCCTCCCGGGGGCTAACACTAACTCTAGGTGGGCTCCTGAGGGGCCCCACCCAAGGGGCCTGGCGCCTCAACGCCGGAGATTGGGGACCCGAGACCCAGCGCCGGACTCACCCTGCAGCCCCCCGCCACCTGGGCCGCTAGGGGGCCCGCCGGTCATTCAGGGCGTGAGAACGGGCAGGGCCCTCTGTGCCGCAGGCAACCTTCGAAGGCCCCCCCCCCGCTCCAAAATGTTTGGGCCAAGGCTCCAGCTCGCCAGCGCCCTCACTCCGCTCGCCCCTCCACTCGCTGCACAGCGGGCATTTCGGGCCTGCCGGCATCCTTCTTGCTAACCCTAACCCTAGGTCAGTCCCCGAGAGGCCCCTGACAAGGGGCCTGGGGCTGCAACGCTGGGGATTGGGGACCCCCGAGCCCCAGGGCCAGACTACCACTGCTGCCGTCCACCACCTGGGCCACTAGGGGCGCTGTCTCTCATTGAGGGCTGGAGAAGGGGCAGGGCCCTCCGAGCCCCCGCGGACCTTCGATGGCCCCCGCCCCAAAGCGCTTGGGCCCACGTTCCCACTCCTCAGCGCCCTCAGCTCGGCCTGCCCCTCCGCTCGCTGCACATCCAGCAGATCGGGCTTGCCGGACTCCTGGGGGCTAACCCGACCTCTAGGTGGGCTCCTGAGGGGCCCCATCCAAGGGGCCTGGCGCCCTAACGCCGGGGATTGGGAAGCTCCAAACCCCAGCACTGGACTCACCCTGCAGCCCACCGCCACCTGGGCCGTAGGGGCGCCACCGGTCATTCAGGGCGGGAGAACGGGTAGGGCCCTCCGAGTCCCCGGCGAGCTTCGAAGGCCCCGTGCGCCAAAACACTTGGGCCCTCGCTCCATCTCTCCAGCGCCCTCCCCTCCGCCCCACCCCCCGCTCGCCACACCGCCGGTGGATCCTGCCTGCCGGCGTCCTGAGGGCTAATCCTAAACCTAGGTGGGCCCCCGAAGAGCCCATCCCAAGGGGCCTGGCACCGCAACTCCAGGCATTGGGGACCCCCAGCCCCAGGGCAAGACTAACACTGCTGCCCCTCCACCACCTGGGCACTCGGGGCGCTGCCGCTCATTCAGGGCTGGAGGAGGGGCAGGGCCCTCTGAGCCCCCGCCGACCTTTGATGGCCCCCCGCCCCAAAGCGCTTGGGCCCACGTTCCCACCAGTCAGCGCCCTCACCTCAAGCGGCCCCTCCGCTCGAAAGACAGCAGGCGGATCGGACCTGCCGGCCACCTGGGGGTAACCTTAACCCTAGGGCGGTCCCCGAGGGACCCCTCCAAGGGGCCTTGCGCAGCCACGCCGGGGATCCTGGACGTCTTAGCCCCAGGGCCGTACTCACCCTGCAGCCCCCTGGCACCCGGGCTGCTAGGGGCACCGCCGGTCATTCAGGCGGGAGAAGGGGCAGGGCCCTCCTATCCCCGACCTCCTTCGAAGGCTCCCGCGCCAAAACCTGTGGGCCCACGGTCCCGCTCTCCAGCTCCCTCCCCTCGGCCCGCCCCACCGCGAGCCACACAGCCAGGGGATTGGGCCTGAAGGCCTCCTGGGGGCTAACCCAAACCCTAGGTGGGTCCCCGAGGGGCCCATCCCAAGGGGCTTGGCGCCCCAACGCCGGCGATTGGGAACCTCCAAACCCCAGCGCTGGACTCACCCTGCAGCCCCCCGCCACCCGGGCCGCTAGGGGCGCCCCCCAGTCATTCAGGCGGGAGAAGGGGCAGGGCCCTCCGAGCCCCCGCCGACCTTCGACGGCCCCCCCGCCCCAAAGGGCTTGGGCCCACGTTCCCACTAGTCAGCGCCCTCACCTCAACCCGCCCCTCCGCTCGAAACACAGCAGGCGGATTGGACCTGCCGGACTCCTGGGGGCTAACCCGAACCCTAGGTGGGTCCCCGAGGGGCCCCTCCCAAGGGGCTTGGCGACCCAACGCCGGGGATTGGGAACCACCGAACCCCAGCGGTGGAATCACCCTGCAGCCCCCCACCACTCCGGCCGCTAGGGACGCCGCCGGTCATTCAGGCGGGAGAAGGAGCAGGGCCCTCCTAGCCCCTGATGACCTTCGAAGGCCCCCGCGCCAAAACGGTTGGGCCCACGCTCCCACTCCTCAGCACCCTCAGCTCGGCCTACCCCTCTGCTCGCCGCACATCCAGCAGGTCGGGCTTGCCGGCCTCCCGGGGGCTAACACTAACTCTAGGTGGGCTCCTGAGGGGCCCCACCCAAGGGGCCTGGCGCCTCAACGCCGGAGATTGGGGACCCGAGACCCAGCGCCGGACTCACCCTGCAGCCCCCCGCCACCTGGGCCGCTAGGGGGCCCGCCGGTCATTCAGGGCGTGAGAACAGGCAGGGCCCTCTGTGCCGCAGGCAACCTTCGAAGGCCCCCCCGCTCCAAAATGTTTGGGCCAAGGCTCCAGCTCGCCAGCGCCCTCACTCCGCTCGCCCCTCCACTCGCTGCACAGCGGGCATTTCGGGCCTGCCGGCATCCTTCTTGCTAACCCTAACCCTAGGTCAGTCCCCGAGAGGCCCCTGACAAGGGGCCTGGGGCTGCAACGCTGGGGATTGGGGACCCCCGAGCCCCAGGGCCAGACTACCACTGCTGCCGTCCACCACCTGGGCCACTAGGGGCGCTGTCTCTCATTGAGGGCTGGAGAAGGGGCAGGGCCCTCCGAGCCCCCGCGGACCTTCGATGGCCCCCGCCCCAAAGCGCTTGGGCCCACGTTCCCACTCCTCAGCGCCCTCAGCTCGGCCTGCCCCTCCGCTCGCTGCACATCCAGCAGATCGGGCTTGCCGGACTCCTGGGGGCTAACCCGACCTCTAGGTGGGCTCCTGAGGGGCCCCATCCAAGGGGCCTGGCGCCCTAACGCCGGGGATTGGGAAGCTCCAAACCCCAGCACTGGACTCACCCTGCAGCCCACCGCCACCTGGGCCGTAGGGGCGCCACCGGTCATTCAGGGCGGGAGAACGGGTAGGGCCCTCCGAGTCCCCGGCGAGCTTCGAAGGCCCCGTGCGCCAAAACACTTGGGCCCTCGCTCCATCTCTCCAGCGCCCTCCCCTCCGCCCCACCCCCCGCTCGCCACACCGCCGGTGGATCCTGCCTGCCGGCGTCCTGAGGGCTAATCCTAAACCTAGGTGGGCCCCCGAAGAGCCCATCCCAAGGGGCCTGGCACCGCAACTCCAGGCATTGGGGACCCCCAGCCCCAGGGCAAGACTAACACTGCTGCCCCTCCACCACCTGGGCACTCGGGGCGCTGCCGCTCATTCAGGGCTGGAGGAGGGGCAGGGCCCTCTGAGCCCCCGCCGACCTTTGATGGCCCCCCGCCCCAAAGCGCTTGGGCCCACGTTCCCACCAGTCAGCGCCCTCACCTCAAGCGGCCCCTCCGCTCGAAAGACAGCAGGCGGATCGGACCTGCCGGCCACCTGGGGGTAACCTTAACCCTAGGGCGGTCCCCGAGGGACCCCTCCAAGGGGCCTTGCGCAGCCACGCCGGGGATCCTGGACGTCTTAGCCCCAGGGCCGTACTCACCCTGCAGCCCCCTGGCACCCGGGCTGCTAGGGGCACCGCCGGTCATTCAGGCGGGAGAAGGGGCAGGGCCCTCCTATCCCCGACCTCCTTCGAAGGCCCCCGCGCCAAAACCTGTGGGCCCACGGTCCCGCTCTCCAGCTCCCTCCCCTCGGCCCGCCCCACCGCGAGCCACACAGCCAGGGGATTGGGCCTGAAGGCTTCCTGGGGGCTAACCCAAACCCTAGGTGGGTCCCCGAGGGGCCCATCCCAAGGGGCTTGGCGCCCCAACGCCGGCGATTGGGAACCTCCAAACCCCAGCGCTGGACTCACCCTGCAGCCCCCCGCCACCCAGGCCGCTAGGGGCGCCCCCCAGTCATTCAGGCGGGAGAAGGGGCAGGGCCCTCCGAGCCCCCGCTGACCTTCGACGGCCCCCCCGCCCCAAAGGGCTTGGGCCCACGTTCCCACTAGTCAGCGCCCTCACCTCAACCCGCCCCTCCGCTCGAAACACAGCAGGCGGATTGGACCTGCCGGACTCCTGGGGGCTAACCCGAACCCTAGGTGGGTCCCCGAGGGGCCCCTCCCAAGGGGCTTGGCGACCCAACGCCGGGGATTGGGAACCACCGAACCCCAGCGGTGGAATCACCCTGCAGCCCCCCACCACTCCGGCCGCTAGGGACGCCGCCGGTCATTCAGGCGGGAGAAGGAGCAGGGCCCTCCTAGCCCCTGATGACCTTCGAAGGCCCCCGCGCCAAAACGGTTGGGCCCACGCTCCCACTCCTCAGCACCCTCAGCTCGGCCTACCCCTCTGCTCGCCGCACATCCAGCAGGTCGGGCTTGCCGGCCTCCCGGGGGCTAACACTAACTCTAGGTGGGCTCCTGAGGGGCCCCACCCAAGGGGCCTGGCGCCTCAACGCCGGAGATTGGGGACCCGAGACCCAGCGCCGGACTCACCCTGCAGCCCCCCGCCACCTGGGCCGCTAGGGGGCCCGCCGGTCATTCAGGTCGTGAGAACAGGCAGGGCCCTCTGTGCCGCAGGCAACCTTCGAAGGCCCCCCCGCTCCAAAATGTTTGGGCCAAGGCTCCAGCTCGCCAGCGCCCTCACTCCGCTCGCCCCTCCACTCGCTGCACAGCGGGCATTTCGGGCCTGCCGGCATCCTTCTTGCTAACCCTAACCCTAGGTCAGTCCCCGAGAGGCCCCTGACAAGGGGCCTGGGGCTGCAACGCTGGGGATTGGGGACCCCCGAGCCCCAGGGCCAGACTACCACTGCTGCCGTCCACCACCTGGGCCACTAGGGGCGCTGTCTCTCATTGAGGGCTGGAGAAGGGGCAGGGCCCTCCGAGCCCCCGCGGACCTTCGATGGCCCCCGCCCCAAAGCGCTTGGGCCCACGTTCCCACTCCTCAGCGCCCTCAGCTCGGCCTGCCCCTCCGCTCGCTGCACATCCAGCAGATCGGGCTTGCCGGACTCCTGGGGGCTAACCCGACCTCTAGGTGGGCTCCTGAGGGGCCCCATCCAAGGGGCCTGGCGCCCTAACGCCGGGGATTGGGAAGCTCCAAACCCCAGCACTGGACTCACCCTGCAGCCCACCGCCACCTGGGCCGTAGGGGCGCCACCGGTCATTCAGGGCGGGAGAACGGGTAGGGCCCTCCGAGTCCCCGGCGAGCTTCGAAGGCCCCGTGCGCCAAAACACTTGGGCCCTCGCTCCATCTCTCCAGCGCCCTCCCCTCCGCCCCACCCCCCGCTCGCCACACCGCCGGTGGATCCTGCCTGCCGGCGTCCTGAGGGCTAATCCTAAACCTAGGTGGGCCCCCGAAGAGCCCATCCCAAGGGGCCTGGCACCGCAACTCCAGGCATTGGGGACCCCCAGCCCCAGGGCAAGACTAACACTGCTGCCCCTCCACCACCTGGGCACTCGGGGCGCTGCCGCTCATTCAGGGCTGGAGGAGGGGCAGGGCCCTCTGAGCCCCCGCCGACCTTTGATGGCCCCCCGCCCCAAAGCGCTTGGGCCCACGTTCCCACCAGTCAGCGCCCTCACCTCAAGCGGCCCCTCCGCTCGAAAGACAGCAGGCGGATCGGACCTGCCGGCCACCTGGGGGTAACCTTAACCCTAGGGCGGTCCCCGAGGGACCCCTCCAAGGGGCCTTGCGCAGCCACGCCGGGGATCCTGGACGTCTTAGCCCCAGGGCCGTACTCACCCTGCAGCCCCCTGGCACCCGGGCTGCTAGGGGCACCGCCGGTCATTCAGGCGGGAGAAGGGGCAGGGCCCTCCTATCCCCGACCTCCTTCGAAGGCCCCCGCGCCAAAACCTGTGGGCCCACGGTCCCGCTCTCCAGCTCCCTCCCCTCGGCCCGCCCCACCGCGAGCCACACAGCCAGGGGATTGGGCCTGAAGGCCTCCTCGGGGCTAACCCAAACCCTAGGTGGGTCCCCGAGGGGCCCATCCCAAGGGGCTTGGCGCCCCAACGCCGGCGATTGGGAACCTCCAAACCCCAGCGCTGGACTCACCCTGCAGCCCCCCGCCACCCGGGCCGCTAGGGGCGCCCCCCAGTCATTCAGGCGGGAGAAGGGGCAGGGCCCTCCGAGCCCCCGCCGACCTTCGACGGCCCCCCCGCCCCAAAGGGCTTGGGCCCACGTTCCCACTAGTCAGCGCCCTCACCTCAACCCGCCCCTCCGCTCGAAACACAGCAGGCGGATTGGACCTGCCGGACTCCTGGGGGCTAACCCGAACCCTAGGTGGGTCCCCGAGGGGCCCCTCCCAAGGGGCTTGGCGACCCAACGCCGGGGATTGGGAACCACCGAACCCCAGCGGTGGAATCACCCTGCAGCCCCCCACCACTCCGGCCGCTAGGGACGCCGCCGGTCATTCAGGCGGGAGAAGGAGCAGGGCCCTCCTAGCCCCTGATGACCTTCGAAGGCCCCCGCGCCAAAACGGTTGGGCCCACGCTCCCACTCCTCAGCACCCTCAGCTCGGCCTACCCCTCTGCTCGCCGCACATCCAGCAGGTCGGGCTTGCCGGCCTCCCGGGGGCTAACACTAACTCTAGGTGGGCTCCTGAGGGGCCCCACCCAAGGGGCCTGGCGCCTCAACGCCGGAGATTGGGGACCCGAGACCCAGCGCCGGACTCACCCTGCAGCCCCCCGCCACCTGGGCCGCTAGGGGGCCCGCCGGTCATTCAGGGCGTGAGAACGGGCAGGGCCCTCTGTGCCGCAGGCAACCTTCGAAGGCCCCCCCCGCTCCAAAATGTTTGGGCCAAGGCTCCAGCTCGCCAGCGCCCTCACTCCGCTCGCCCCTCCACTCGCTGCACAGCGGGCATTTCGGGCCTGCCGGCATCCTTCTTGCTAACCCTAACCCTAGGTAAGTCCCCGAGAGGCCCCTGATAAGGGGCCTGGGGCTGCAACGCTGGGGATTGGGGACCCCCGAGCCCCAGGGCCAGACTACCACTGCTGCCGTCCACCACCTGGGCCACTAGGGGCGCTGTCTCTCATTGAGGGCTGGAGAAGGGGCAGGGCCCTCCGAGCCCCCGCGGACCTTCGATGGCCCCCGCCCCAAAGGGCTTGGGCCCACGTTCCCACTCCTCAGCGCCCTCAGCTCGGCCTGCCCCTCCGCTCGCTGCACATCCAGCAGATCGGGCTTGCCGGACTCCTGGGGGCTAACCCGACCTCTAGGTGGGCTCCTGAGGGGCCCCATCCAAGGGGCCTGGCGCCCTAACGCCGGGGATTGGGAAGCTCCAAACCCCAGCACTGGACTCACCCTGCAGCCCACCGCCACCTGGGCCGTAGGGGCGCCACCGGTCATTCAGGGCGGGAGAACGGGTAGGGCCCTCCGAGTCCCCGGCGAGCTTCGAAGGCCCCGTGCGCCAAAACACTTGGGCCCTCGCTCCATCTCTCCAGCGCCCTCCCCTCCGCCCCACCCCCCGCTCGCCACACCGCCGGTGGATCCTGCCTGCCGGCGTCCTGAGGGCTAATCCTAAACCTAGGTGGGCCCCCGAAGAGCCCATCCCAAGGGGCCTGGCACCGCAACTCCAGGCATTGGGGACCCCCAGCCCCAGGGCAAGACTAACACTGCTGCCCCTCCACCACCTGGGCACTCGGGGCGCTGCCGCTCATTCAGGGCTGGAGGAGGGGCAGGGCCCTCTGAGCCCCCGCCGACCTTTGATGGCCCCCCGCCCCAAAGCGCTTGGGCCCACGTTCCCACCAGTCAGCGCCCTCACCTCAAGCGGCCCCTCTGCTCGAAAGACTGCAGGCGGATCGGACCTGCCGGCCACCTGGGGGTAACCTTAACCCTAGGGCGGTCCCCGAGGGACCCCTCCAAGGGGCCTTGCGCAGCCACGCCGGGGATCCTGGACGTCTTAGCCCCAGGGCCGTACTCACCCTGCAGCCCCCTGGCACCCGGGCTGCTAGGGGCACCGCCGGTCATTCAGGCGGGAGAAGGGGCAGGGCCCTCCTATCCCCGACCTCCTTCGAAGGCCCCCGCGCCAAAACCTGTGGGCCCACGGTCCCGCTCTCCAGCTCCCTCCCCTCGGCCCGCCCCACCGCGAGCCACACAGCCAGGGGATTGGGCCTGAAGGCCTCCTGGGGGCTAACCCAAACCCTAGGTGGGTCCCCGAGGGGCCCATCCCAAGGGGCTTGGCGCCCCAACGCCGGCGATTGGGAACCTCCAAACCCCAGCGCTGGACTCACCCTGCAGCCCCCCGCCACCCGGGCCGCTAGGGGCGCCCCCCAGTCATTCAGGCGGGAGAAGGGGCAGGGCCCTCCGAGCCCCCGCCGACCTTCGACGGCCCCCCCGCCCCAAAGGGCTTGGGCCCACGTTCCCACTAGTCAGCGCCCTCACCTCAACCCGCCCCTCCACTCGAAACACAGCAGGCGGATTGGACCTGCCGGACTCCTGGGGGCTAACCCGAACCCTAGGTGGGTCCCCGAGGGGCCCCTCCCAAGGGGCTTGGCGACCCAACGCCGGGGATTGGGAACCACCGAACCCCAGCGGTGGAATCACCCTGCAGCCCCCCACCACTCCGGCCGCTAGGGACGCCGCCGGTCATTCAGGCGGGAGAAGGAGCAGGGCCCTCCTAGCCCCTGATGACCTTCGAAGGCCCCCGCGCCAAAACGGTTGGGCCCACGCTCCCACTCCTCAGCACCCTCAGCTCGGCCTACCCCTCTGCTCGCCGCACATCCAGCAGGTCGGGCTTGCCGGCCTCCCGGGGGCTAACACTAACTCTAGGTGGGCTCCTGAGGGGCCCCACCCAAGGGGCCTGGCGCCTCAACGCCGGAGATTGGGGACCCGAGACCCAGCGCCGGACTCACCCTGCAGCCCCCCGCCACCTGGGCCGCTAGGGGGCCCGCCGGTCATTCAGGGCGTGAGAACGGGCAGGGCCCTCTGTGCCGCAGGCAACCTTCGAAGGCCCCCCCCGCTCCAAAATGTTTGGGCCAAGGCTCCAGCTCGCCAGCGCCCTCACTCCGCTCGCCCCTCCACTCGCTGCACAGCGGGCATTTCGGGCCTGCCGGCATCCTTCTTGCTAACCCTAACCCTAGGTCAGTCCCCGAGAGGCCCCTGATAAGGGGCCTGGGGCTGCAACGCTGGGGATTGGGGACCCCCGAGCCCCAGGGCCAGACTACCACTGCTGCCGTCCACCACCTGGGCCACTAGGGGCGCTGTCTCTCATTGAGGGCTGGAGAAGGGGCAGGGCCCTCCGAGCCCCCGCGGACCTTCGATGGCCCCCGCCCCAAAGGGCTTGGGCCCACGTTCCCACTCCTCAGCGCCCTCAGCTCGGCCTGCCCCTCCGCTCGCTGCACATCCAGCAGATCGGGCTTGCCGGACTCCTGGGGGCTAACCCGACCTCTAGGTGGGCTCCTGAGGGGCCCCATCCAAGGGGCCTGGCGCCCTAACGCCGGGGATTGGGAAGCTCCAAACCCCAGCACTGGACTCACCCTGCAGCCCACCGCCACCTGGGCCGTAGGGGCGCCACCGGTCATTCAGGGCGGGAGAACGGGTAGGGCCCTCCGAGTCCCCGGCGAGCTTCGAAGGCCCCGTGCGCCAAAACACTTGGGCCCTCGCTCCATCTCTCCAGCGCCCTCCCCTCCGCCCCACCCCCCGCTCGCCACACCGCCGGTGGATCCTGCCTGCCGGCGTCCTGAGGGCTAATCCTAAACCTAGGTGGGCCCCCGAAGAGCCCATCCCAAGGGGCCTGGCACCGCAACTCCAGGCATTGGGGACCCCCAGCCCCAGGGCAAGACTAACACTGCTGCCCCTCCACCACCTGGGCACTCGGGGCGCTGCCGCTCATTCAGGGCTGGAGGAGGGGCAGGGCCCTCTGAGCCCCCGCCGACCTTTGATGGCCCCCCGCCCCAAAGCGCTTGGGCCCACGTTCCCACCAGTCAGCGCCCTCACCTCAAGCGGCCCCTCCGCTCGAAAGACTGCAGGCGGATCGGACCTGCCGGCCACCTGGGGGTAACCTTAACCCTAGGGCGGTGTCCGAGGGACCCCTCCAAGGGGCCTTGCGCAGCCACGCCGGGGATCCTGGACGTCTTAGCCCCAGGGCCGTACTCACCCTGCAGCCCCCTGGCACCCGGGCTGCTAGGGGCACCGCCGGTCATTCAGGCGGGAGAAGGGGCAGGGCCCTCCTATCCCCGACCTCCTTCGAAGGCCCCCGCGCCAAAACCTGTGGGCCCACGGTCCCGCTCTCCAGCTCCCTCCCCTCGGCCCGCCCCACCGCGAGCCACACAGCCAGGGGATTGGGCCTGAAGGCCTCCTGGGGGCTAACCCAAACCCTAGGTGGGTCCCCGAGGGGCCCATCCCAAGGGGCTTGGCGCCCCAACGCCGGCGATTGGGAACCTCCAAACCCCAGCGCTGGACTCACCCTGCAGCCCCCCGCCACCCGGGCCGCTAGGGGCGCCCCCCAGTCATTCAGGCGGGAGAAGGGGCAGGGCCCTCCGAGCCCCCGCCGACCTTCGACGGCCCCCCCGCCCCAAAGGGCTTGGGCCCACGTTCCCACTAGTCAGCGCCCTCACCTCAACCCGCCCCTCCGCTCGAAACACAGCAGGCGGATTGGACCTGCCGGACTCCTGGGGGCTAACCCGAACCCTAGGTGGGTCCCCGAGGGGCCCCTCCCAAGGGGCTTGGCGACCCAACGCCGGGGATTGGGAACCACCGAACCCCAGCGGTGGAATCACCCTGCAGCCCCCCACCACTCCGGCCGCTAGGGACGCCGCCGGTCATTCAGGCGGGAGAAGGAGCAGGGCCCTCCTAGCCCCTGATGACCTTCGAAGGCCCCCGCGCCAAAACGGTTGGGCCCACGCTCCCACTCCTCAGCACCCTCAGCTCGGCCTACCCCTCTGCTCGCCGCACATCCAGCAGGTCGGGCTTGCCGGCCTCCCGGGGGCTAACACTAACTCTAGGTGGGCTCCTGAGGGGCCCCACCCAAGGGGCCTGGCGCCTCAACGCCGGAGATTGGGGACCCGAGACCCAGCGCCGGACTCACCCTGCAGCCCCCCGCCACCTGGGCCGCTAGGGGGCCCGCCGGTCATTCAGGGCGTGAGAACGGGCAGAGCCCTCTGTGCCGCAGGCAACCTTCGAAGGCCCCCCCCCCCCCGCTCCAAAGTGTTTGGGCCAAGGCTCCAGCTCGCCAGCGCCCTCACTCCGCTCGCCCCTCCACTCGCTGCACAGCGGGCATTTCGGGCCTGCCGGCATCCTTCTTGCTAACCCTAACCCTAGGTCAGTCCCCGAGAGGCCCCTGACAAGGGGCCTGGGGCTGCAACGCTGGGGATTGGGGACCCCCGAGCCCCAGGGCCAGACTACCACTGCTGCCGTCCACCACCTGGGCCACTAGGGGCGCTGTCTCTCATTGAGGGCTGGAGAAGGGGCAGGGCCCTCCGAGCCCCCGCGGACCTTCGATGGCCCCCGCCCCAAAGCGCTTGGGCCCACGTTCCCACTCCTCAGCGCCCTCAGCTCGGCCTGCCCCTCCGCTCGCTGCACATCCAGCAGATCGGGCTTGCCGGACTCCTGGGGGCTAACCCGACCTCTAGGTGGGCTCCTGAGGGGCCCCATCCAAGGGGCCTGGCGCCCTAACGCCGGGGATTGGGAAGCTCCAAACCCCAGCACTGGACTCACCCTGCAGCCCACCGCCACCTGGGCCGTAGGGGCGCCACCGGTCATTCAGGGCGGGAGAACGGGTAGGGCCCTCCGAGTCCCCGGCGAGCTTCGAAGGCCCCGTGCGCCAAAACACTTGGGCCCTCGCTCCATCTCTCCAGCGCCCTCCCCTCCGCCCCACCCCCCGCTCGCCACACCGCCGGTGGATCCTGCCTGCCGGCGTCCTGAGGGCTAATCCGAAACCTAGGTGGGCCCCCAAAGAGCCCATCCCAAGGGGCCTGGCACTGCAACTCCAGGCATTGGGGACCCCCAGCCCCAGGGCAAGACTAACACTGCTGCCCCTCCACCACCTGGGCACTCGGGGCGCTGCCGCTCATTCAGGGCTGGAGGAGGGGCAGGGCCCTCTGAGCCCCCGCCGACCTTTGATGGCCCCCCGCCCCAAAGCGCTTGGGCCCACGTTCCCACCAGTCAGCGCCCTCACCTCAAGCGGCCCCTCCGCTCGAAAGACAGCAGGCGGATCGGACCTGCCGGCCACCTGGGGGTAACCTTAACCCTAGGGCGGTCCCCGAGGGACCCCTCCAAGGGGCCTTGCGCAGCCACGCCGGGGATCCTGGACGTCTTAGCCCCAGGGCCGTACTCACCCTGCAGCCCCCTGGCACCCGGGCTGCTAGGGGCACCGCCGGTCATTCAGGCGGGAGAAGGGGCAGGGCCCTCCTATCCCCGACCTCCTTCGAAGGCCCCCGCGCCAAAACCTGTGGGCCCACGGTCCCGCTCTCCAGCTCCCTCCCCTCGGCCCGCCCCACCGCGAGCCACACAGCCAGGGGATTGGGCCTGAAGGCCTCCTGGGGGCTAACCCAAACCCTAGGTGGGTCCCCGAGGGGCCCATCCCAAGGGGCTTGGCGCCCCAACGCCGGCGATTGGGAACCTCCAAACCCCAGCGCTGGACTCACCCTGCAGCCCCCCGCCACCCGGGCCGCTAGGGGCGCCCCCCAGTCATTCAGGCGGGAGAAGGGGCAGGGCCCTCCGAGCCCCCGCCGACCTTCGACGGCCCCCCCGCCCCAAAGGGCTTGGGCCCACGTTCCCACTAGTCAGCGCCCTCACCTCAACCCGCCCCTCCGCTCGAAACACAGCAGGCGGATTGGACCTGCCGGACTCCTGGGGGCTAACCCGAACCCTAGGTGGGTCCCCGAGGGGCCCCTCCCAAGGGGCTTGGCGACCCAACGCCGGGGATTGGGAACCACCGAACCCCAGCGGTGGAATCACCCTGCAGCCCCCCACCACTCCGGCCGCTAGGGACGCCGCCGGTCATTCAGGCGGGAGAAGGAGCAGGGCCCTCCTAGCCCCTGATGACCTTCGAAGGCCCCCGCGCCAAAACGGTTGGGCCCACGCTCCCACTCCTCAGCACCCTCAGCTCGGCCTACCCCTCTGCTCGCCGCACATCCAGCAGGTCGGGCTTGCCGGCCTCCCGGGGGCTAACACTAACTCTAGGTGGGCTCCTGAGGGGCCCCACCCAAGGGGCCTGGCGCCTCAACGCCGGAGATTGGGGACCCGAGACCCAGCGCCAGACTCACCCTGCAGCCCCCCGCCACCTGGGCCGCTAGGGGGCCCGCCGGTCATTCAGGGCGTGAGAACGGGCAGGGCCCTCTGTGCCGCAGGCAACCTTCGAAGGCCCCCCCGCTCCAAAGTGTTTGGGCCAAGGCTCCAGCTCGCCAGCGCCCTCACTCCGCTCGCCCCTCCACTCGCTGCACAGCGGGCATTTCGGGCCTGCCGGCATCCTTCTTGCTAACCCTAACCCTAGGTCAGTCCCCGAGAGGCCCCTGACAAGGGGCCTGGGGCTGCAACGCTGGGGATTGGGGACCCCCGAGCCCCAGGGCCAGACTACCACTGCTGCCGTCCACCACCTGGGCCACTAGGGGCGCTGTCTCTCATTGAGGGCTGGAGAAGGGGCAGGGCCCTCCGAGCCCCCGCGGACCTTCGATGGCCCCCGCCCCAAAGCGCTTGGGCCCACGTTCCCACTCCTCAGCGCCCTCAGCTCGGCCTGCCCCTCCGCTCGCTGCACATCCAGCAGATCGGGCTTGCCGGACTCCTGGGGGCTAACCCGACCTCTAGGTGGGCTCCTGAGGGGCCCCATCCAAGGGGCCTGGCGCCCTAACGCCGGGGATTGGGAAGCTCCAAACCCCAGCACTGGACTCACCCTGCAGCCCACCGCCACCTGGGCCGTAGGGGCGCCACCGGTCATTCAGGGCGGGAGAACGGGTAGGGCCCTCCGAGTCCCCGGCGAGCTTCGAAGGCCCCGTGCGCCAAAACACTTGGGCCCTCGCTCCATCTCTCCAGCGCCCTCCCCTCCGCCCCACCCCCCGCTCGCCACACCGCCGGTGGATCCTGCCTGCCGGCGTCCTGAGGGCTAATCCTAAACCTAGGTGGGCCCCCGAAGAGCCCATCCCAAGGGGCCTGGCACCGCAACTCCAGGCATTGGGGACCCCCAGCCCCAGGGCAAGACTAACACTGCTGCCCCTCCACCACCTGGGCACTCGGGGCGCTGCCGCTCATTCAGGGCTGGAGGAGGGGCAGGGCCCTCTGAGCCCCCGCCGACCTTTGATGGCCCCCCGCCCCAAAGCGCTTGGGCCCACGTTCCCACCAGTCAGCGCCCTCACCTCAAGCGGCCCCTCTGCTCGAAAGACTGCAGGCGGATCGGACCTGCCGGCCACCTGGGGGTAACCTTAACCCTAGGGCGGTCCCCGAGGGACCCCTCCAAGGGGCCTTGCGCAGCCACGCCGGGGATCCTGGACGTCTTAGCCCCAGGGCCGTACTCACCCTGCAGCCCCCTGGCACCCGGGCTGCTAGGGGCACCGCCGGTCATTCAGGCGGGAGAAGGGGCAGGGCCCTCCTATCCCCGACCTCCTTCGAAGGCCCCCGCGCCAAAACCTGTGGGCCCACGGTCCCGCTCTCCAGCTCCCTCCCCTCGGCCCGCCCCACCGCGAGCCACACAGCCAGGGGATTGGGCCTGAAGGCCTCCTGGGGGCTAACCCAAACCCTAGGTGGGTCCCCGAGGGGCCCATCCCAAGGGGCTTGGCGCCCCAACGCCGGCGATTGGGAACCTCCAAACCCCAGCGCTGGACTCACCCTGCAGCCCCCCGCCACCCGGGCCGCTAGGGGCGCCCCCCAGTCATTCAGGCGGGAGAAGGGGCAGGGCCCTCCGAGCCCCCGCCGACCTTCGACGGCCCCCCCGCCCCAAAGGGCTTGGGCCCACGTTCCCACTAGTCAGCGCCCTCACCTCAACCCGCCCCTCCACTCGAAACACAGCAGGCGGATTGGACCTGCCGGACTCCTGGGGGCTAACCCGAACCCTAGGTGGGTCCCCGAGGGGCCCCTCCCAAGGGGCTTGGCGACCCAACGCCGGGGATTGGGAACCACCGAACCCCAGCGGTGGAATCACCCTGCAGCCCCCCACCACTCCGGCCGCTAGGGACGCCGCCGGTCATTCAGGCGGGAGAAGGAGCAGGGCCCTCCTAGCCCCTGATGACCTTCGAAGGCCCCCGCGCCAAAACGGTTGGGCCCACGCTCCCACTCCTCAGCACCCTCAGCTCGGCCTACCCCTCTGCTCGCCGCACATCCAGCAGGTCGGGCTTGCCGGCCTCCCGGGGGCTAACACTAACTCTAGGTGGGCTCCTGAGGGGCCCCACCCAAGGGGCCTGGCGCCTCAACGCCGGAGATTGGGGACCCGAGACCCAGCGCCGGACTCACCCTGCAGCCCCCCGCCACCTGGGCCGCTAGGGGGCCCGCCGGTCATTCAGGGCGTGAGAACGGGCAGGGCCCTCTGTGCCGCAGGCAACCTTCGAAGGCCCCCCCCGCTCCAAAATGTTTGGGCCAAGGCTCCAGCTCGCCAGCGCCCTCACTCCGCTCGCCCCTCCACTCGCTGCACAGCGGGCATTTCGGGCCTGCCGGCATCCTTCTTGCTAACCCTAACCCTAGGTCAGTCCCCGAGAGGCCCCTGATAAGGGGCCTGGGGCTGCAACGCTGGGGATTGGGGACCCCCGAGCCCCAGGGCCAGACTACCACTGCTGCCGTCCACCACCTGGGCCACTAGGGGCGCTGTCTCTCATTGAGGGCTGGAGAAGGGGCAGGGCCCTCCGAGCCCCCGCGGACCTTCGATGGCCCCCGCCCCAAAGGGCTTGGGCCCACGTTCCCACTCCTCAGCGCCCTCAGCTCGGCCTGCCCCTCCGCTCGCTGCACATCCAGCAGATCGGGCTTGCCGGACTCCTGGGGGCTAACCCGACCTCTAGGTGGGCTCCTGAGGGGCCCCATCCAAGGGGCCTGGCGCCCTAACGCCGGGGATTGGGAAGCTCCAAACCCCAGCACTGGACTCACCCTGCAGCCCACCGCCACCTGGGCCGTAGGGGCGCCACCGGTCATTCAGGGCGGGAGAACGGGTAGGGCCCTCCGAGTCCCCGGCGAGCTTCGAAGGCCCCGTGCGCCAAAACACTTGGGCCCTCGCTCCATCTCTCCAGCGCCCTCCCCTCCGCCCCACCCCCCGCTCGCCACACCGCCGGTGGATCCTGCCTGCCGGCGTCCTGAGGGCTAATCCTAAACCTAGGTGGGCCCCCGAAGAGCCCATCCCAAGGGGCCTGGCACCGCAACTCCAGGCATTGGGGACCCCCAGCCCCAGGGCAAGACTAACACTGCTGCCCCTCCACCACCTGGGCACTCGGGGCGCTGCCGCTCATTCAGGGCTGGAGGAGGGGCAGGGCCCTCTGAGCCCCCGCCGACCTTTGATGGCCCCCCGCCCCAAAGCGCTTGGGCCCACGTTCCCACCAGTCAGCGCCCTCACCTCAAGCGGCCCCTCCGCTCGAAAGACTGCAGGCGGATCGGACCTGCCGGCCACCTGGGGGTAACCTTAACCCTAGGGCGGTCCCCGAGGGACCCCTCCAAGGGGCCTTGCGCAGCCACGCCGGGGATCCTGGACGTCTTAGCCCCAGGGCCGTACTCACCCTGCAGCCCCCTGGCACCCGGGCTGCTAGGGGCACCGCCGGTCATTCAGGCGGGAGAAGGGGCAGGGCCCTCCTATCCCCGACCTCCTTCGAAGGCCCCCGCGCCAAAACCTGTGGGCCCACGGTCCCGCTCTCCAGCTCCCTCCCCTCGGCCCGCCCCACCGCGAGCCACACAGCCAGGGGATTGGGCCTGAAGGCCTCCTGGGGGCTAACCCAAACCCTAGGTGGGTCCCCGAGGGGCCCATCCCAAGGGGCTTGGCGCCCCAACGCCGGCGATTGGGAACCTCCAAACCCCAGCGCTGGACTCACCCTGCAGCCCCCCGCCACCCGGGCCGCTAGGGGCGCCCCCCAGTCATTCAGGCGGGAGAAGGGGCAGGGCCCTCCGAGCCCCCGCCGACCTTCGACGGCCCCCCCGCCCCAAAGGGCTTGGGCCCACGTTCCCACTAGTCAGCGCCCTCACCTCAACCCGCCCCTCCGCTCGAAACACAGCAGGCGGATTGGACCTGCCGGACTCCTGGGGGCTAACCCGAACCCTAGGTGGGTCCCCGAGGGGCCCCTCCCAAGGGGCTTGGCGACCCAACGCCGGGGATTGGGAACCACCGAACCCCAGCGGTGGAATCACCCTGCAGCCCCCCACCACTCCGGCCGCTAGGGACGCCGCCGGTCATTCAGGCGGGAGAAGGAGCAGGGCCCTCCTAGCCCCTGATGACCTTCGAAGGCCCCCGCGCCAAAACGGTTGGGCCCACGCTCCCACTCCTCAGCACCCTCAGCTCGGCCTACCCCTCTGCTCGCCGCACATCCAGCAGGTCGGGCTTGCCGGCCTCCCGGGGGCTAACACTAACTCTAGGTGGGCTCCTGAGGGGCCCCACCCAAGGGGCCTGGCGCCTCAACGCCGGAGATTGGGGACCCGAGACCCAGCGCCGGACTCACCCTGCAGCCCCCCGCCACCTGGGCCGCTAGGGGGCCCGCCGGTCATTCAGGGCGTGAGAACGGGCAGAGCCCTCTGTGCCGCAGGCAACCTTCGAAGGCCCCCCCCCCCCCGCTCCAAAGTGTTTGGGCCAAGGCTCCAGCTCGCCAGCGCCCTCACTCCGCTCGCCCCTCCACTCGCTGCACAGCGGGCATTTCGGGCCTGCCGGCATCCTTCTTGCTAACCCTAACCCTAGGTCAGTCCCCGAGAGGCCCCTGACAAGGGGCCTGGGGCTGCAACGCTGGGGATTGGGGACCCCCGAGCCCCAGGGCCAGACTACCACTGCTGCCGTCCACCACCTGGGCCACTAGGGGCGCTGTCTCTCATTGAGGGCTGGAGAAGGGGCAGGGCCCTCCGAGCCCCCGCGGACCTTCGATGGCCCCCGCCCCAAAGCGCTTGGGCCCACGTTCCCACTCCTCAGCGCCCTCAGCTCGGCCTGCCCCTCCGCTCGCTGCACATCCAGCAGATCGGGCTTGCCGGACTCCTGGGGGCTAACCCGACCTCTAGGTGGGCTCCTGAGGGGCCCCATCCAAGGGGCCTGGCGCCCTAACGCCGGGGATTGGGAAGCTCCAAACCCCAGCACTGGACTCACCCTGCAGCCCACCGCCACCTGGGCCGTAGGGGCGCCACCGGTCATTCAGGGCGGGAGAACGGGTAGGGCCCTCCGAGTCCCCGGCGAGCTTCGAAGGCCCCGTGCGCCAAAACACTTGGGCCCTCGCTCCATCTCTCCAGCGCCCTCCCCTCCGCCCCACCCCCCGCTCGCCACACCGCCGGTGGATCCTGCCTGCCGGCGTCCTGAGGGCTAATCCGAAACCTAGGTGGGCCCCCAAAGAGCCCATCCCAAGGGGCCTGGCACTGCAACTCCAGGCATTGGGGACCCCCAGCCCCAGGGCAAGACTAACACTGCTGCCCCTCCACCACCTGGGCACTCGGGGCGCTGCCGCTCATTCAGGGCTGGAGGAGGGGCAGGGCCCTCTGAGCCCCCGCCGACCTTTGATGGCCCCCCGCCCCAAAGCGCTTGGGCCCACGTTCCCACCAGTCAGCGCCCTCACCTCAAGCGGCCCCTCCGCTCGAAAGACAGCAGGCGGATCGGACCTGCCGGCCACCTGGGGGTAACCTTAACCCTAGGGCGGTCCCCGAGGGACCCCTCCAAGGGGCCTTGCGCAGCCACGCCGGGGATCCTGGACGTCTTAGCCCCAGGGCCGTACTCACCCTGCAGCCCCCTGGCACCCGGGCTGCTAGGGGCACCGCCGGTCATTCAGGCGGGAGAAGGGGCAGGGCCCTCCTATCCCCGACCTCCTTCGAAGGCCCCCGCGCCAAAACCTGTGGGCCCACGGTCCCGCTCTCCAGCTCCCTCCCCTCGGCCCGCCCCACCGCGAGCCACACAGCCAGGGGATTGGGCCTGAAGGCCTCCTGGGGGCTAACCCAAACCCTAGGTGGGTCCCCGAGGGGCCCATCCCAAGGGGCTTGGCGCCCCAACGCCGGCGATTGGGAACCTCCAAACCCCAGCGCTGGACTCACCCTGCAGCCCCCCGCCACCCGGGCCGCTAGGGGCGCCCCCCAGTCATTCAGGCGGGAGAAGGGGCAGGGCCCTCCGAGCCCCCGCCGACCTTCGACGGCCCCCCCGCCCCAAAGGGCTTGGGCCCACGTTCCCACTAGTCAGCGCCCTCACCTCAACCCGCCCCTCCGCTCGAAACACAGCAGGCGGATTGGACCTGCCGGACTCCTGGGGGCTAACCCGAACCCTAGGTGGGTCCCCGAGGGGCCCCTCCCAAGGGGCTTGGCGACCCAACGCCGGGGATTGGGAACCACCGAACCCCAGCGGTGGAATCACCCTGCAGCCCCCCACCACTCCGGCCGCTAGGGACGCCGCCGGTCATTCAGGCGGGAGAAGGAGCAGGGCCCTCCTAGCCCCTGATGACCTTCGAAGGCCCCCGCGCCAAAACGGTTGGGCCCACGCTCCCACTCCTCAGCACCCTCAGCTCGGCCTACCCCTCTGCTCGCCGCACATCCAGCAGGTCGGGCTTGCCGGCCTCCCGGGGGCTAACACTAACTCTAGGTGGGCTCCTGAGGGGCCCCACCCAAGGGGCCTGGCGCCTCAACGCCGGAGATTGGGGACCCGAGACCCAGCGCCAGACTCACCCTGCAGCCCCCCGCCACCTGGGCCGCTAGGGGGCCCGCCGGTCATTCAGGGCGTGAGAACGGGCAGGGCCCTCTGTGCCGCAGGCAACCTTCGAAGGCCCCCCCGCTCCAAAGTGTTTGGGCCAAGGCTCCAGCTCGCCAGCGCCCTCACTCCGCTCGCCCCTCCACTCGCTGCACAGCGGGCATTTCGGGCCTGCCGGCATCCTTCTTGCTAACCCTAACCCTAGGTCAGTCCCCGAGAGGCCCCTGACAAGGGGCCTGGGGCTGCAACGCTGGGGATTGGGGACCCCCGAGCCCCAGGGCCAGACTACCACTGCTGCCGTCCACCACCTGGGCCACTAGGGGCGCTGTCTCTCATTGAGGGCTGGAGAAGGGGCAGGGCCCTCCGAGCCCCCGCGGACCTTCGATGGCCCCCGCCCCAAAGCGCTTGGGCCCACGTTCCCACTCCTCAGCGCCCTCAGCTCGGCCTGCCCCTCCGCTCGCTGCACATCCAGCAGATCGGGCTTGCCGGACTCCTGGGGGCTAACCCGACCTCTAGGTGGGCTCCTGAGGGGCCCCATCCAAGGGGCCTGGCGCCCTAACGCCGGGGATTGGGAAGCTCCAAACCCCAGCACTGGACTCACCCTGCAGCCCACCGCCACCTGGGCCGTAGGGGCGCCACCGGTCATTCAGGGCGGGAGAACGGGTAGGGCCCTCCGAGTCCCCGGCGAGCTTCGAAGGCCCCGTGCGCCAAAACACTTGGGCCCTCGCTCCATCTCTCCAGCGCCCTCCCCTCCGCCCCACCCCCCGCTCGCCACACCGCCGGTGGATCCTGCCTGCCGGCGTCCTGAGGGCTAATCCTAAACCTAGGTGGGCCCCCGAAGAGCCCATCCCAAGGGGCCTGGCACCGCAACTCCAGGCATTGGGGACCCCCAGCCCCAGGGCAAGACTAACACTGCTGCCCCTCCACCACCTGGGCACTCGGGGCGCTGCCGCTCATTCAGGGCTGGAGGAGGGGCAGGGCCCTCTGAGCCCCCGCCGACCTTTGATGGCCCCCCGCCCCAAAGCGCTTGGGCCCACGTTCCCACCAGTCAGCGCCCTCACCTCAAGCGGCCCCTCCGCTGGAAAGACAGCAGGCGGATCGGACCTGCCGGCCACCTGGGGGTAACCTTAACCCTAGGGCGGTCCCCGAGGGACCCCTCCAAGGGGCCTTGCGCAGCCACGCCGGGGATCCTGGACGTCTTAGCCCCAGGGCCGTACTCACCCTGCAACCCCCTGGCACCCGGGCTGCTAGGGGCACCGCCGGTCATTCAGGCGGGAGAAGGGGCAGGGCCCTCCTATCCCCGACCTCCTTCGAAGGCCCCCGCGCCAAAACCTGTGGGCCCACGGTCCCGCTCTCCAGCTCCCTCCCCTCGGCCCGCCCCACCGCGAGCCACACAGCCAGGGGATTGGGCCTGAAGGCCTCCTGGGGGCTAACCCAAACCCTAGGTGGGTCCCCGAGGGGCCCATCCCAAGGGGCTTGGCGCCCCAACGCCGGCGATTGGGAACCTCCAAACCCCAGCGCTGGACTCACCCTGCAGCCCCCCGCCACCCGGGCCGCTAGGGGCGCCCCCCAGTCATTCAGGCGGGAGAAGGGGCAGGGCCCTCCGAGCCCCCGCCGACCTTCGACGGCCCCCCCGCCCCAAAGGGCTTGGGCCCACGTTCCCACTAGTCAGCGCCCTCACCTCAACCCGCCCCTCCGCTCGAAACACAGCAGGCGGATTGGACCTGCCGGACTCCTGGGGGCTAACCCGAACCCTAGGTGGGTCCCCGAGGGGCCCCTCCCAAGGGGCTTGGCGACCCAACGCCGGGGATTGGGAACCACCGAACCCCAGCGGTGGAATCACCCTGCAGCCCCCCACCACTCCGGCCGCTAGGGACGCCGCCGGTCATTCAGGCGGGAGAAGGAGCAGGGCCCTCCTAGCCCCTGATGACCTTCGAAGGCCCCCGCGCCAAAACGGTTGGGCCCACGCTCCCACTCCTCAGCACCCTCAGCTCGGCCTACCCCTCTGCTCGCCGCACATCCAGCAGGTCGGGCTTGCCGGCCTCCCGGGGGCTAACACTAACTCTAGGTGGGCTCCTGAGGGGCCCCACCCAAGGGGCCTGGCGCCTCAACGCCGGAGATTGGGGACCCGAGACCCAGCGCCGGACTCACCCTGCAGCCCCCCGCCACCTGGGCCGCTAGGGGGCCCGCCGGTCATTCAGGGCGTGAGAACGGGCAGGGCCCTCTGTGCTGCAGGCAACCTTCGAAGGCCCCCCCCCCCCGCTCCAAAATGTTTGGGCCAAGGCTCCAGCTCGCCAGCGCCCTCACTCCGCTCGCCCCTCCACTCGCTGCACAGCGGGCATTTCGGGCCTGCCGGCATCCTTCTTGCTAACCCTAACCCTAGGTCAGTCCCCGAGAGGCCCCTGACAAGGGGCCTGGGGCTGCAACGCTGGGGATTGGGGACCCCCGAGCCCCAGGGCCAGACTACCACTGCTGCCGTCCACCACCTGGGCCACTAGGGGCTCTGTCTCTCATTCAGGGCTGGAGAAGGGGCAGGGCCCTCTGAGCGCCCGCGGACCTTCGATGGCCCCCGCCCCAAAGGGCTTGGGCCCACGTTCCCACTCCTCAGCGCCCTCAGCTCGGCCTGCCCCTCCGCTCGCTGCACATCCAGCAGATCGGGCTTGCCGGACTCCTGGGGGCTAACCCGACCTCTAGGTCGGCTCCCGAGGGGCCCATCCCAAGGGGCCTGGCGCCGCCACGCGGGTGATTGGGGACCCCCGAGCACCAGGGCTGAACTCACCCTGCCGCCCCGCTGCGACCCGGATCGCTAGGGGCACCGTCCTCATTCGGGGCTGGGGAACGGGCAGGGCCCTCTGAGCCCCCGGTGACCTTCGAAGGCCCCGTGCGCCAAAACGCTTGGGCTCACGCTCCCGCTCGCCAGCGCCCTCACCTCGCCCCGCCCCTCCGTTCTCTGCACAGCTGGCGGATCGGGCCCCGGCCTCCTTTGGGCTAACCTCAACCCTAGGTCGGCCCCCGAGGGACCCCTCCCAAGGGGCCAGGCGCCGCCACGCCGGGGCATTTGGACCCCTGAGCCCTACTCCAGACTTACCCTGCCGCCCCGCTGCCACCCGGGACGCTAGGGGCGCCACCGGTCATTCAGGGAGGGAGTACGGGCAGGGCCCTCCGAGCCCCCAGCGACAATCGAAGGCCCCCCGCACCAAAACGCTTGGGCCTAAGCTCCCGCTCGCCAGCGCCCTCACCTCGGCTCAGCCCTCCACTCGCCGCACAGCCGGCCAATCGGGCCTGCCGGCCTCCTTTGGGCTAACGATAACCCTAGCTCGGCTCCCGCTTGCCACCCCTCCCAAGTGCCTGGAGCCACCGCGCCGGGGATCGGGGACCACTGAGCCCCAGCTCCAGACTCATCCTGCCGACACGCCGCCACCCTGGCCGCTAGGGGCGCCACCGGTCATTTAGGGTGTGAGAATGGGCAGGGCCCTCCAAGCCCCCAGCGACAATCGAAGGCCCCCCGTGCCAAAACGCCTGGGCCCACGCTCCCCCTCGCTAGCGCCCTCACCTCGGCCCGCCCCTCTGCTCGCCGCACAGCCGGCGGTTCGGGCCTGCCGGCCTCCTTTGGGCTAACCCTAAACCTAGGTCGGCCCCAGAGGAGCCCCTCCCAAGGGGCCTGGCGCCGCCACGCTGGGGATTGGGGACACCCGAACCCCACCGCCGGACGCACTCTGCCGCTCCTCACCACCCGGCCCGCTAGGGGCGCCGTCCTCATTCAGGGCGTTAGAACGGGCAGGGCCCCCCGAGCCCCTGCGACCTTCGAAGGTCCCCCGCGACAAAACGCTTGGGGCCATGCTCCCGCTTGCCAGCGCCCTCACCTCGGCTAGCCCCTCCGCATGTGGCAGAGCCGGCGGATCGGGCCTCCCAGCCTCCTGGGGGCTAACCCGAACCCTAGGTTGGCCCCCAAGGGGCCCCTCCCAAGGGGCCTATCGCTGCAATGCCTGGGATTGGTGACCCCCGAGTCCCAGCGCTGGACTCACCGTGCCGCCCCGCCGCCACCCGGGCCGGTAGGAGAGCTGTCGGTCATTCAGGGCAGAACAACGGACAGGGCCCTCGGAGCCCCCAGCGCCGTTTGAAGGCCCTCCGCGCCAAAACCCTTGGGCCCACGCTCCCGCTCGCCAGCACCATCACTTCAGCCCACCCTCCGCTCCCTGCACAGCCGGCGGATTGGGCCTGACGGTCTCCTGGGGGCTAACCCTAACCCTAGCTCGATCCCTCGAGGGGCCCCTCCCAAGGGGCCTGGTGCCGCAACGCCAGGGATTCGGGACCCACAAGCCCCAGCGCCAGACTCACCCTCCCGCCCCGCTGCCACCCGGGCCTCTAGGGGCACCGCCGGTCATCCAGGGCGGGAGAACGGGCAGGGTCCTCCGAGCCCCTGGTGACCTTCAAAGGCCCCTGCACCAAAACGCTTGGGCCCACGCTCCTGCTCTTCAGCGCCCTCACCTCGGCCTGCCCCTCCGCTCGCCACACAGCTGGCAGATCGGGCCTGCCGGCCTCCTGGGGGCTAACCCTAACCCTAGCTCACCCTCGGAGGGGCTCATCCCAAGGTGCCTGGAGCGGCAATGCCGGGCATTGGAGACCCACGAGCCACAGTGCTGGACTCACCGTGCTGCCCCGCCGCCACACAGGCCGCTAGTGGCACCACCGGTCATTCAGGGCGGGAGAACGGGAAGGGCCCTTGGAGCCCCCGGCCTCTTTCGAAGGCCCCCCGCGCCAAAAAGCTTGCGCCCACTCTCCCGGTAGCCAGTGCCCTCACCTCGGCCCGCCCCTCCGCTCGCCACACAGCCGGCGGATAGGGCCCGCCAGCCTCCTGGGGGCTAACCCTATCCCTACGTCGGCCCCCGAGAGGCCCCTCCCAACGGGCCTGGCACCGCAACACCGGGGTTTGGGGACCCCTAGCCCCAGCATCCGACTCACCATGCTCCCCCGCCGGCAACTGAGCCGCTAGGGGCACCGCCGGACATTCAGTGCGGGAGAACGGGCAGGGCTTCTTGAGCCCCGGCGACCTTCGAAGGTCCCCCGCGCCAAAACTCATGGGCCTACGCTACCGCTCGCCAGCGCCCTCACCTCGGCCCTCCCCTCTGCTCACCACACAGCCGGTGGATTGGGCCTGCGGCCTCCTGGGGGCTAACCATAACCCTAGGTCAGCCTCCGAGGGGCCCCTGCGAAGGGGCCTGGTGCCGCAACACCGGGGATTGGGAACCCCCCAACCCCAGCGATGGACTCACCCTGTCGCCCTGCCGCCACCCGGGCCCCAGGGGCGCCGCAGGTCATTCAGGGCGGGAAAACGGGCAGGGTCCTCCGATCCCCCGGCGACCTTCGAAGGCTTCCCGCGCCAAAACGCTTCGGCCAAGGTCCCGCTCGCCCGCGCCCTCACCTCGGCCCGCCCCTCCGCTCGCCGCACAGCTGGCACATCGGGCCTGCCGGCCTCCTGGGGGCTAACTGTAACCTTAGGTCGGCCAACGAGGGGCCACTACCAAGGGTCTGCCCCCGCAACGCCGGGGATTGGGGACCCCCAAGCCCCAGTGCCGGACTCACCCTGCCGCCCCGCCCCCCCGGGCCGCTAGTAGCGCCGCTGGTCATTCAGGGGAGGAGAACGGGTTGGGCCCTCCGAACCCCCGATGACCTTCGAAGGCCCCCCCCCGTGCCAAAACGCTTGGGTCCACATTCTTGCTCTCAAGCGCCCTCACCTGGGTCCACCCCTCCGCTCGCCTCACAGCCGGCGGATCGGGCCTGCTGGCCCCCTGGGGGCTAACAATAACCCTTGGTCGGGCCCCTAGAGCCCTTCCAAAGGGGCCTGGCGCCCCAACGCCGAGGACTGGGGACCCCCAAGCCCCAGCGCCCAAGTCACCCTAACACCCCTCCTCCACCCGGGCCGCTAGGGGAGCCGCCGGTCATTCAGGGCAGAAGAACGTACAGGGCCCTCCGAGCCCCCAGCGACTTTCGAAGGACCCCCGCGCCAAAACGCCTGAGCCCACGCTCCCGCTCGCCAGCGGCCTCACCTCCGCCCGCCTCTCCGCTTGCCGCAGAGCTGGCGGATCGGGCTTCCGGCCTCCTGGGGGCTAAATCGAACCATAGGTCGGCCCCCTAGGGGCCCCAGCAAGGGGCCTAGAGCCGCAACACCGGGGATTGGAGAACCCCGAGCTCCAGCGCTGGACCCAACCGGCTGCCCCGCTGCCACATGGGCCACTAGGGGCGCTGCCGGTCATTCAGGGCGGGACAACGGGCAGGGCCCTCAGAGCCTCTGGCGACATTCGAAGGCCCCCCGCGCCAAAACGCTTGGGCCCACGCTCCTGCTCACAAGCGCCCTCACCTCGGCCTGCCCCTCTGCTCACCACACAGCCGGCAGATCGGGCCTGCCGGCCTCCTCGGAGCTAACCCTAACCCTAGGTGAGTCCCCGAGGGGCCCCTCCCAAGGGGCATGGCGCCAAAACGCCGGGGATTGGGAACCCCTGAGTCCCAGCGCCCGACTCACCCTACCGCCCCTCCTCCACCAGGACTTTTAGGGGAGCCGCCCGTCATTCAGGGCGGGAGAACGGGCAGGGCCGTCCGAACCCCTGGCGACATTCGAAGGACCCCTGCGCCAAAATGACTGGGCCCACTCTCCAGATTGCCAGCGGCCTCACCTCCGACCACCCCTCCACTCACCGCAGAGCTGGCGGATCGGGCCTGCGGGCCTCCTGGGGGCTAACCCTAACCATATGTCGGCCCCCGAGGGGCCCCTAGCAAGGGGCCTGGAGTCGTAACGCCGGGGATTGGGGAACCCTGAACCCCAGTGCCGGACTCACCCGGCCGCCCCGCTGCCACCTGCACCACTAGGAGCGCCACCGGTCATTCAGTGCGGAAGAACGGGCAGGGTCCTCCGATCCCCCCTCGACCTTCGAAGGGCCCCCCGCACCAAAACACTTGACCCACGCTCCCGCTACCAGCGCCCTCCCCTCGGCCCGCCCCTCCGCTCGCCGCACAGCCGTAGGATCGGGCCTGTCAGCCCCCTGGGTGTAACCCTAACCCTAGGTCTGCCCCCACGGGGCCCCTCCCAAGGGGCCTGGCATCGCAATGCCGGGGATTGGGGACCCCCGAGCACCAGTGCTGGACTCTCCCTGCCACCCCACCACCACCCAGTCCGCTAGGGGCGCCGCCGGTCATTCAGTGCTGGAGAACAGGCAGGGCCCTCTGAGCCCCCGCGACCTTCGTAGGCCCCTCGCGCCAAAATGCTTGGGCCCACGCTCCCACTCGCCAGCGCCCTCTTCTCGGCCCGCCCCTCCACTCGATGAACAGCTAGCGGATCAGGCCTGCCTGTTTCCTGGGGGCTAACACTAACCCTAGGTCAGACCCCAAGGGGCCACTTCCAAAGGCCTGGTGCCACAACGCCGGGGATTGGTGACCCCCAAGCCTCAGCGCCGGAGTCACCCTTCCGCCCCACAGCTACCGGGCCAGTAGGGACGCCACCAGTCATTCAGAGCGGGAGAATGGGCAGGGCCCTCCGAGCCCCTGGCGACCTTTGAGGCCCCCCACGCCTAAACGCTTGGGCCCACGCTCCCGCTAGCAAGCGCCCTCACCTCGGTCCGCCCCCCCTCTCGCCGCACAGACAGCGGATTGGGCCTGCCAGCCTCCTGGGAACTAACCCTAACTCTAGGTCTGCTCACGAGGGGCCCCTCCCAAGGGGCCTGGCGATGCCACGCCGGGGATTGGGGACCCTCAAGCCCCAGCGCATAACTTACCCTGCCGCCCTGCCGCCACCCGGGCTGCTAGGGGCGCCACCGGTTATTTAGGGCGGGAGAACGGGCAGGGCCCTCCGAGCCCCCAGTGACCTTTGAAGGCTCCCCGTGACAAAACGCTTGGGCCTAGGCTCCTGCTCGCCAGCACCCTCTCCTCAGCCCGCCCCTCCGCTCGTCGCACAGCCGGCAGATCGGGCCTGCCGGCCTCCTGGGGCTAACCCTAACCCTAGGTCGGCTCCCGAGGGGCCCATCCCAAGGGGCCTGGCGCCGCCACGCGGGTGATTGGGGACCCCCGAGCACCAGGGCTGAACTCACCCTGCCGCCCCGCTGCGACCCGGATCGCTAGGGGCACCGTCCTCATTCGGGGCTGGGGAACGGGCAGGGCCCTCTGAGCCCCCGGTGACCTTCGAAGGCCCGACACGCCAAAACGCTTGGGCTCACGCTCCCGCTCGCCAGCGCCCTCACCTCGCCCCGCCCCTCCGTTCTCTGCACAGCCGGCGGATCGGGCCCCGGCCTCCTTTGGGCTAACCTCAACCCTAGGTCGGCCCCCGAGGGACCCCTCCCAAGGGGCCAGGCGCCGCCACGCCGGGGCATTTGGACCCCTGAGCCCTACTCCAGACTCACCCTGCCGCCCCGCCGCCACCCGGGACGCTACGGGCGCCACCGGTCATTCAGGGAGGGAGTACGGGCAGGGCCCTCCGAGCCCCCGATGACCTTCGAAGGCCCCCCGCACCAAAACGCTTGGGCCTAAGCTCCCGCTCGCCAGCGCCCTCACCTCGGCTCAGCCCTCCCCTCGCCACACAGCCGGCCAATCGGGCCTGCCGGCCTCCCTAGGTCGGCCCTGAGGGGACATCCCAAGCGGCCTGGCTCTGCAATGCTGGGGATTGGTGACTCAGAACCCCAGAGCCGGACTCACCCTGCCGCGCTGTCCCCACCTGGGCCGCTAGGGGCGCCGCGGGTCATAGAGGGCGAGAGAAGGGCAGGGCCTTCTGAGTCCCCGGTGACCTTCAAAGGCTCCCCGTGCCAAAACGCTGGTGCCCATGCTCCCGCTCCCCAGCGCCTTCACCTCGGGCTGCACCTCAGCTCGCCGCACACTGTGCGGTTGGGCCTGATGGTCTCCTGGGGGCTAACCCTAACCCTAGGTCGGCCCCCCAGGGGCCCCTCCGAAGGGTTTTGGTGCCACTACGCCAGGGATCTGGAACCCCAAGCCCCAAAGCCAGACTCACCCTCCCACAACCCTGCCACCGGGGCCGCGAGGGGCGCCGCCGGTCATTCAGGGCGGGAGAACTGACAGGGCCCTGGAGAAACTGGCGACATTTGAAGCTTTCCACCCCAAAATGCAGGGGCCCACAATCCCGCACCCCAGCGCCTTTACCTCGGCCCGCCCACCTCTCACCGCCCAGCCAGAGGATCTGGCCTGCCGGCCTCATGGGGGCTAACTCTAACCCTGGGTCGGCCCACGAGGAGCCCCTCCCAAGGGGCCTGGCACCACAACGCCGGGGATTGGGGATCCCCGAGCCGCAGCCTGGGATTCACCCTGCCGCCCCACCGCCAATGGAGCCGCTAGGTGCGTTGCTGGTTATTCAGGGCAGGAGAAAGGGCAGGGCCCTCCGAGCCATGGCAACATTCAAAGGCCCAGGACGCCAAAACCCTGGGGCCCATGCTCCCGCTCGCCATCCCCCTCAACTCGGCCTGCATCTCCACTCCTCGCACAGCCGGCGGATCAGGGCTGCCGGCCTCCTGGGCGCTAACCCTAAACCTAGGACAGCCCCGAGGGTCGCTTCCTAAGGGGCCTGGCTCCTCAACGCCGGGGATTGGAAACTCCCAAGCCCCAGCGCTGGATGCACCCTGCCGCCCCGCCCCACACGTGCCGCTAGGGGCGCCGCCATTCATTCAGGGTGGGAGAACTGGCAGGGCCCTTCGAACCCTTGCGGACCTTCGAAGGCGCCCCGAACCAAAACGCTTGGGCCCAGGCTCATGTTCACCAGCACCCTCACCTCGGCCCAACTCTCCGCTCGACGCACAGGCGGTGTATCGGGCCTGCTGGCCTCCTGGGGGCTAACCCTAACTGTAGGTCGGCCACGGAGGGGCCCTTCCCAAGTGGCCTGGCGCCACAACGCCGGGAATGGGGACCCCAACCCAAGTGCCGGACTCACCCTGCTGCCCTTCAGGCACCGGAGCCTCTAGGGGCCCCGCCGGTCATTCAGAGCGGGAGAACGGGCAGGTCCCTCCGAGCCCCCACCGACCTTCGAAGGCCCCCCGCACTAAAACGCTTGGGCTCATGCTCAGTCTCGCCAGCGCCCTCACCTCGGCCCGCCCCTCCGCTCCACGCACAGCGGGCGGATCCCGCCTGCCGGCCTCCCGGGTGCTAACCCTAACCCTAGGTCGGCCACCCAGGGGCCCCTCCCAAGGGTCCTGGTGCCGCTTCGCCGGGGATCGGGAACCTCAAGCCCCAGAGCCACACTCACCCTACCGCAACGCCGCCACCCGGGCCGCTAGGGGCACTGCGGGTCATTCAGGGCGAGAGAAGGGGCAGGGCCTTCCGAGCCCTCGGTGGCCTTCAAAGGCTCCCTGTGCCAAAACGCTGGTGCCCACGCTCCCGCTCCCCAACGCCCTCACCTTGGCCCCGCCCTCCGCTCCCCGGACAGTGGCCGGATCCCACCTGCCGGCCTCCTGGGGGCTAACCCTAACCCTAGGTCAGCCACCCAGGGGCCCCTCCCAAGGGTCCTGGTGCCGCTACACTGGGGATCAGGGACCCCAAGACCCACAGCCAGAATCACCCTGCCGCAACGTCGCCACCCGGGCCGCTAGTGGCACCGCCCGTCATTCAGGGCGGGAGAAGGGACAGGGCCCTGGAGAAACCGGCGATATTTGAAGCCTCCTGCGCCAAAATGCAGGGGCCCACGCTCCCGATCGCCAGCGCCTTTACCTCGGGCCGCCCACCTCTCGCCGCCCAGCCAGAGGATTGGGCCTGCTGGCCTCCTGGGTGCTAACTCTAAACCTAGGTCCGCCCATGAGGGGCCCCTCCCAAGAGGCCTGGCCCCGCAACGCTGGGGATTGGGGATCCCCGAGCCGCAGCATGGACTCACCCTGCCGCTCCACCGCCAAGGGAGCTGCTAAGGGCGCCGCTGGTTATTCAGGGCAGGAGAACGGGCAGGGCCCTTTGAGCCATGGCAACAGTCGAAGGCCCAGGGCGCCAAAACGCTGGGGACCACGCTCCCGCTCTGCATCACCCTCAACTCGGCCCGCACCTCCGCTCTTCGCAGAGCCAGCGACTCGGGCCTGCCGGCCTCCTGGGAGCTAACCCTAACCCTAGGACAGCCCCTGAAGGTCCCTTCCTAAGGGGCCTGGCACCGCAACGCCAGGGATTGGGGGCCCCCAAGCCCCAGCACCGGATGCACGCTGCCACCCCAACCCACACAGGCCGCTAGGGGCGCCGCCATGCATTCAGGGTGGGAGAACTGGCAGGGCCCTCCGAACCCCTGCCGACCTTCGAAGGTGCACCGAACCAAAACGCTTGGGCCCAGGCTCATGTTCACCAGCACCCTCGCCTCGGCCCAACTCTCCGCTTGACGCACAGGTGGTGTATCGGGCCTGTGGGGCTCCTGGAGGCTAACCCTAACCGTAGGTCGGCCCCCGAGGGGCACTTCCCAAGGGGCCTGGCGTCGCAACGCTGGGGATGGGGACCCCGAGCTCATGTGCCGCACTCACCCTGCTGCCCTTCAGCCACCCGAGCCACTAGAGGCCCCGCCGGTCAATCAGGGCAAGAGATCGGGCAGGGCCCTCCGAGCCCACGCTGACCTTTGAAGCCTCCCCGCGCAAAGACGTTGGCTCCCAGGATCCTGCTCGCCAGCGCCCTCACCTACGCCCACCCCACCGCTTGCTTCAGAGCTGGTGGATAGGGCCTGGCGGGCTCCTGGCAGCTAACCAAACCCTAGGTCGGCCCTGAGGGGACATCCCAAGCGGCCTGGCTCTGCAATGCTGGGGATTGGTGACTCAGAACCCCAGAGCCGGACTCACCCTGCCGCACTGTCCCCACCTGGGCCGCTAGGGGCGCCGCGGGTCATAGAGGGCGAGAGAAGGGCAGGGCCTTCTGAGTCCCCGGTGACCTTCAAAGGCTCCCCGTGCCAAAACGCTGGTGCCCATGCTCCCGCTCCCCAGCGCCTTCACCTCGGGCCGCACCTCAGCTCGCCGCACACTGTGCGGTTGGGCCTGATGGTCTCCTGGGGGCTAACCCTAACCCTAGGTCGGCCCCCCAGGGGCCCCTCCGAAGGGTTTTGGTGCCACTACGCCAGGGATCTGGAACCCCAAGCCCCAAAGCCAGACTCACCCTCCCACAACCCTGCACCCCAGGCCGCGAGGGGCGCCGCCGGTCATTCAGGGCGGGAGAACTGACAGGGCCCTGGAGAAACCGGCGACATTTGAAGCCTTCCACCCCAAAATGCAGGGGCCCACAATCCCGCACCCCAGCGCCTTTACTTCGGCCCGCCCACCTCTCACCGCCCAGCCAGAGGATCTGGCCTGCCGGCCTCATGGGGGCTAACTCTAACCCTGGGTTGGCCCACGAGGAGCCCCTCCCAAGGGGCCTGGCACCACAACGCTGGGGATGGGGATCCCCGAGCTGCAGCCTGGGATTCACCCTGCCGCCCCACCGCCAATGGAGCCGCTAGGTGCGTTGCTGGTTATTCAGGGCAGGAGAAAGGGCAGGGCCCTCCGAGCCATGGCAACATTCAAAGGCCCAGGACGCAAAACGCTGGGGCCCATGCTCCCGCTCGCCATCGCCCTCAACTCGGCCTGCATCTCCACTCCTCGCACAGCCGGCGGATCAGGGCTGCCGGCCTCCTGGGCGCTAACCCTAACCCTAGGACAGCCCCGAGGGTCGCTTCCTAAGGGGCCTGGCGCCGCAACGCCGGTGATTGGGGATTCCCGAGCTGCATTGTGAGACTCACCCTGCGGCCCCAACGCCATGGAGCCACTAGGGGCATCGCCGGTTATTCAGGACTGGAGAACGGGCAGGGCCCTCCAGCCTCTAGCGACGTTGAAAGAACCCTGCGCCAAACGCTGGATACCATACTCCCGCTCGCCAGTGCCCTCAACTCGGCCCACTCCTCCGCTCGCCGCACAACCAGCCCATCGGTCCAGCTGTCCTACTGGGGTCTAACCCTAACCCTAAACCCTAACCCCTAACCTTAAACCCTAAACCTTAACCCCTAACCCTAACCCTACCCTAAACCTAACACTAAACCCTAATCCTTAAACCCTAAACCCTAACAGTAACACTAAACCCTAACCCCTAACCCTAATCCTGAAGCCTAAACACTAAACCCTAACCTTAACCACTAACTCCAAACCCCAAACCCTAACCCTACCCTTAACCCTACTCCTTCAGCTAACCCTACCCCTAACCCATAACCTAACCCTAAACCTAACCCTAACCCGTACTCTAACCCTAACTCTAACCCATACCCTAACCCTAACCCTAACCTGTACCCTAACCCTAACCATAACCCTAACACGTACTCTAACCCGTACCCTAACCCGTACCCTAACCCTAACCCTAAACTGTACCCTAACTCGTACCTTAAACCGTACCCTAAACCTAAACGTAACCCTAACAAGTACCCTAACCTGTACCCTAACCTTAACCATAAACCCTAAACCCTGACCCTAACCCATACTCTAACTCGTACCATAACCCGTACCCAAACTCTACCCAAAACCTAACCCTAACCCGTACCCTAACCGTAACCCTAAACCCTAAACCGTAACCCTAACCCTAACCAGTACCCTTACCTTAAATTAACCGATACCCTAAACCGTACCCTAACCCATACCCTAACCCATACCTAACCCTAACCTGTACCCTAACCTGTACCCTAACCCATACTCTAACCCTAAACCGTACCCTATTCCTATGCCTAACCTGTTCCCTAACCCGTACCCTAACCCTAAAACTAAACCATAACCTAACCTGTACCATAACCCTAAACTGTACCCTAACCCTAACCTGTACCCTAACCCTAACCTGTACCCTAAACCGTATCCAAATCCGTACGCCAACACTTACCCAAAACCATACCCTAACCCGTACCCTAAACCGTACCCTAATGCGTACCCTAACCCGTACCCTAACCCTAACCCGTACCCTAAACCTAACCCGTACCCAACCCTAACCCTAACCCCAAACCCTAAACCCTAACCCGTACTCTAGACCCTATTCTGTACCCTAACGCATAACCTCTAAACTGTAACCCCTAAAGCCAACCCTAACCCGTACCCACTCCTTACCCTAACCCTAACCCATACACTCACCCATACCCTAACCGTAACCCGTACCCTAACCTTAAACCGTACCCTAATCCGTACCCTAACCCCGGGGATTGGGTACACCTGAGCCCCACCACGGGACTCAGCCTGCCACCCCTCAGGAAACCATGCCCCTTGGGGCGCCGCAGAGCATCCCATGCGGGAGAACTAGTAGGGCCCCCCTGAGCCCCCAGCGATCCTCGGCGGCCCCCTACACCCCCACCCTGAGGCCCACACTCATCCCGCCCCACGCCTTCCCTTCAGCTTGCCACCGAGCTCGTCGCAGAGCCGGCAGATAAGGCCTGATGGGTTCCTGGGGCCTAGACCTGACCCTAGGCCGGCTGGGGAGGGCCCCTCCCCTGGGGCCTGGTGCCACAGCCCCAGGGACTGGGGACACCTGAGCCCCACTGCAGGACAAAGCTTGCCAGCCTGCAGGAAACCGTGCTCCTTGGGAGGCTGTAGAGCATTCAGGGCGGGAGAACCAGGAGGGCCCCCAGAGCCCCTGGCGAACATCAGCGATCCCTAAACCCAGCCTTGAAGCCCATGCTCACCCCACCCCGCACCCTCACCTCAGCCCACGGTGGAGCTCGCCACATAGTGGGCAGATCTGGCCTGCGGGGTTCCTGGGCCCCAACCCTAACCCTAGTTCATCTGTGGAGGGGCCCCTCCCCAGGAGCCTGGAGCTGCAGCCGTGGGGATTCGGGGCACCTGAGCCCCACAGCAGGACTCAGTCTGCCACCCCGCAGGAAACCATGCACCTTGGGAGGTCATAGAGCATTCAGGGCGGGAGAGCCAGGAGGGCCCCCCTGAGCCACCAGTGAACTTCGGCGGCCTCCCGCACCCCAACCCTGAGGCCCACGCTCACCCTCCCCACACCCTCACCTCAGCCCGTGTAGCTCGCCATACAGCCAGCAGATCGGGCCTGTGGGGCTCCTGGGCCTAACCCTAGCCCCAGGTCGGCCGCGGGTGTGGGGGCCTCCCCAGGAGACTTACACCGCAGACGCGGGAAATTGGGATAACTGTAACCCACCGCAGGACTCAGCTTGCCACCCGACAGGAAACCGTACCCCTTGGGGCTCTACGGAGCCTACAGGGCACGAGAACTTGGGGAGGCCCCCGGAGCCTGTCCCCATCCTTTGGCAGCCCCCCATGCCCCAACCCTGAGGCCCATGCTCACCCTCCCCCATGGCCTCCTCTCAGCCCTCCACAGAGCTCACCGCACAGCCTGCAGATTGTCCCTGCCAGGCTCCTGGACCCTAGCCCTTACACTATGTTGGCCACAGAGGGGCCCCTCCCCAGGGTCCTGGCACCCCACTCCGGGGGATTGGGGACACCCAAGCCCCACCGTAGGACTCAGCCTGCAGCCCACAGTGAACTGTACCATTTTGGTGCATAACAGAGCATGCAGGGCAAGAGAATTGGGGTACCCCCTGAGAGCCCCTTCTGGTGAACCCCGACCTTTGTGGGCCCTTCCGGATGAAACCCCAAGGCTCACACTCACCCGCCCTTGTGCCCTCATCTCACTCGGCCTGGGAGTTCTCTGAGCACTGGGCAATCCAGACTTGCTGTCTCTTGAGGACTAACCTAACCCTGGGTCTTCTGCTGAGGGACCCTCCCCGTTTGCCTGCCTCCAAGGCACCAGGCATTAGGCTCACCTCTGCACGACTAGAGGACTCAGTCTGCCCCACAGCAGGAAACTGTCCATTTGGGGCTGCAGCAAGGATTCACAGGAAAATCAGAGGGCCCCCTCAGCCCATCCCAGGCAACCCCCACTTTCAGAGATCTCCCCGGATCCAATTAGTAGCTTCACACTGACCTTTAAACTTGCTCTCCACGGAGATCTTTTGAAATTCTACACAATTTCAACTGATGGCATCATCCAGCTTCAGTGCCTTACCCAGCTTTAGGTCTCGAGATGGATTAAAATGGGAAGTCACTTCACTGATGACGACATATGGTGACCAAAAGATACATGCATAAATGCTTCATATCACTTGGCTTTAGGGAAATGCAAATCTAAACCCCTATAGATGCCATATCACAAGAGGCCGGATATCTAAAAATAAGAAGACATGAAACTATACATGTTGGAGAGGATGTGGAGAAACGGGAACCCTCCTACACCCTGTACGAATGCAGTCCGGTACAGCCACTCTTGAAAATGGTACGGAGTTTCCTCAAGAAGTTATAAATAAAGCTACCCTATGTCCCAGAAATTGCACTACTGGGTATTTACCCCAAAGAGACAGAGGTAGTGAAGACGGGACACAAGCACCACAGTGTTCATAGCACCAATATCCATAATAGACAAGCTGTGGAAGGAGTGCAGATGACCATGGATAGATGAATGGATAAAGAAGATGTGGATTATATATATAATGGAATATTACTCAGCCATCATAAAGGATGAATACTTACCATCACACCGATCTGGGTGGAGCTGGAGAGTATTATGCTGAGTGGAATAAGTCAATGAAAGAAAGACAATGATCATATGCTTTCACTCCTATGTGGAATATCAGAAACAAGGAAGAAGACCATAGGGGAAAGAAGGGAAAATAGAATGGGAAGTCATCAGAGAGGGAGAAAACCCATGATGGACTCTTAACTATCACAAGAAACTGATGGTTGCTGGAGAAGTTGGGGGGGGGTAACTGTGTGAGTAGCATTAAAGAGGTAACATGATACAATGAGCACTGGGTGTTACACACGACTGATAATTTATTGAAGACTACATCTGATTCTAATGATGTACTGTAAGTTGGCTAATTGAATTTAAATTAAAGAATAAAAGACCTCGAATAAACAATCCTAAACATTTGTATGGAACCACTAAAGATTCCGAACAGCCAGTGCAATGTGGAAAACAAAAACAAAGCTGGAGGACTCACAATTTCAGATTTCAGGTTATACTACAAAGCTGCAGTCATCCTAACAAGAGAGTACGGCACAAAAATAGACACAGCGACCAAAGGAACAGGATACAAGTTCAGACAGAAACCCACAATTATGTGGTCCATGAATCTTCCACAAAGCAAGCAACGATATCAAAAGGGAAAAGGACAGTCTCTACAACAAATGGTGTTGGGAAAACTAGACAGCTACGCACAAAAGAATGAAATTAGACTGCTTTCTTACACAATACAGACAAACAAAAAACAGTTTCAAGACCTCAATATGAGACCTGAATCCATAAAAATCCTACAGGAGGGAAGACAGTAACTTCTTGACATGGACCATACCAACGTTTTTCTGGACTGTGTCCTCAGGCAAAGCAAATGAAGCAAAAATAAACTATTGGGAATACAGCAAAATAAAAAGTTTCCACACGGCAGAACAATGAAAATGTAAAAATAATAAGACAACCTACTCAAAGGGAGAAGATATTTCCAAAGATCATATGCAATAAAGGGATAGTGTCCAAAACATATACAACTGATACTATTCGATCCCCCAAAAACAAATAATCCAGTTAAAAAATAGGCAGAAGACATGGACAGTCATTTCTCCAAAGAAGAAATACAAATGGCCAACAGTCCCGTGAAAAGATGTTCACCATCACGCATCATCAGGAAAATGTAAATCCAAAGGACAATGAGGTAATACCTCAAACCTGTCAGAATGGCTAACATCAAAAGCACAACAAAGAGCAGGTGTTGGGAGGATGTGGATAAAGGGGAATCCTCGTGAACTGTGGGTGGGAATGCAAACTGTGGTGGCCACCGTGGAAAACAGTATGAAGGTTCCTCAAAAAATTAAATATAGAACTACCCTATGATCCAACAATCACACTACTCGTATTTACCCAAAGAATAGGCAAACAGTAACTTAAAAGGATACGTGCAGCCCTATGTTTCTTGCACCATTATTTACAATATCACAATAGGGAAGCAACCCAAGTGTCTGTAGAAAAATTGACAAATGAGATGATAGATGTGTGTATTCACACACACACACACACACACACACACATACACACACACAATGGAGTATTACTTGGCTTGAAAAAGAATGAAAACTTGCCATTTGCAGCACATGGATGGAGCTAGAGAGTATTATCCTAACTAAAATCAGTCAGTCAGAGAAAGACAAATCCCATACGATGTCACATTAATGGGGAATTTAAGAAATAAACAAAAATAAATAACTAAAAGAGAAAAGGAGACACACCAAAATACAATCTCTTAACAAGAGAGAACAAACGGATGGTTACCAGAGAGGAGGTCGATAGAGGGCTGAGTGAAATAGATGAAGGGGATTAAGAGGACGCTTTTCTTGATGACCACTGAGTAATATATAGAATTACTGAATCACTCTATTGTACACCTGAAACGAATGTAACACTGTATGTTAGCTCTACTGGAATTAAAATAAATATTTAAAAAAGATTTTTCTTTCAGGAACCTCTTTGAAAAAGCTTTTCCTGCGCACTGTGCATAAGCCCTACTTGGGAGGATTCACTCTACAATAATTATTCACTCCATGCCTCAAATTCAGATTTCACTGAGTTCTTACCGTGGATCCCAGCCCATGGGAGCCATGGTCCTTTTCTGTGCAGGCTCAGCACCTATGCATTCAAGAATGGAAGTAGAGACACATGTCACTTCACAGTCCAGAAAGCTATTATTGTTTCTGTTTCAGTGTGAGAGAGTCACAGACTTTGGGACAGGTTTCAGAGCAGGTTTATTATGGATCCTGGATCTCTACTTCAATGTTCATTGCCTGGATCCATTTGGCTAATAGGTTCCCTGTGGATGGGCTTGCTTCCAAGCACATACATGGAAGATGCAAAGGTGGGTGGGCTTGGTGCGGGACAGAAAGAAGACCAAAAACAGACAAGGGTCCGACCCCTCCCCTGATCCAAGAACTGCTACGGGAGAGGATACGGGAGGTAGAATCCATGCGAAACTCCAAGGTCACCAGCTGAACACAGGAGGCACAGGTCAAGGGATCTGGAGATGCAGGGGTTGAAGGCTGCTCTGAGCTACCTCTGGGAGGAAGGGAGGGAAGGAATGAGAAGGAGACACTGCCTGCCCCTGGCCCATGCCAGCTGCCCACTGCTCCGACACGCATCAGTCTATGAGCTGACACAATCTGGGCTCAGGATGGGCTGGCTCAGATCCCTCAATCCTCAGTGGGACAGCTGGCCCCAGGGCTCAGAAACAAGCTGAGGGAGATGAGAGGGAAAGCTGCCCCACCCAGGTCATCCCCTCCTTGAGCAGACAGCACTTCAGAACTGCTAAAAAAAACCCCACTAATGGGGTTGAAAGACATGCCATGGATGAACTAAGGCATAGAGATATGTAAAATCACATTCATTTTTTAAGTTCAGAGCTGTCATCTCAGGAAGTGGGGAGAGCTTCCCTGAAGAAGACTGAGGGGAGGGCAGGCCATGCTGAAAAGGGAGACATGGCTCTCCTGATTGGGGACCTGCAGCCCCCTTCCAGGGCTGGGCATCATTCTCGCATCACACGAGATCTATGGAAGTGTTCCATCAGGGCCAGATGTTTGTCTCGAGAAGGCTACCCTGGCATCGGACTGCACAGGGCTCCAGGGACGAGGGCCAGATGGAGGACGGACAATACCCCGGAGGCTATGGGGCAAGAGCAGAGACACATGACCTTGAAGATGATGAAGAAAAGCAGGAGGTGGCAGCATGGAGCCGGCCCGAAAGTATCATCAGAGCAGTGCCCACAGCTACACTGACTGGGTGCCTTCTGTGCCAGTTGTGGCTGACTTCAGTCGGCTCCAGACTAGTCCTGACCACAACTCTAGGAAGTGTGCAGGACCCCTGGCCTCCTCTCCCCTTGCAGCTGCTAGGAATCATAGTCACAGACCCTGGTCAGCTTTCGTGGAAACCAAGCAGTGGCTGCCCCGCACACTGCACCTCTGGTGGTGGTCCAGTGCGACCCTCGTGTCTGGCCAGACACTGATGTCTACCTGTCTCCACACAAATCCACAGACAGGAGGGTGTCCCTGAATTCCACAGCACCTGATGAGACAGATCCACAGGACCCAACACCCAGTGGGTCACTCGGGACCTCACCTATGGTCATGGAGCTCACCATAACCTATTTCTGTCACTTCCCACAGAAAGCCTGGTTCAGATCCCCCACAATACCATACATCCTGGTTGCTGACCTGGGGTCATGCCATGAACCCACATGGCACATGAAGGCTATGCCTACACCTCCTAGAAAATATTTCTAATGAAGTACAAGTCCATGAGGACTATGGTGTGAACGGTAGCACACAGCCTGCATGGTAGTAGTCAGTAATTCTAACAAGGGTTAACTCCACCCCCCGTCTCACTTAACCTTCCTCCATCCCCACGGAACTCATGGTCTGCCCTCAGAAAACCCTCCAGGAAACAAACCTTTCATCTGAATCCGCTCTTCAACCTCTGCTTCAAATCTTGTCCAACCACAATTATATGAAACTAGAAATCAGTCTCAAGAAAAAAATGGGAGAGTCAAAAATAGGTGGAGATTGGGGGGCCTGGGTGGCTCAGTCTTAAGGATCTGCCTTCAGCTCAGGTCGTGATCCCAGGATCCTGTGATCTAGCCCTGAATCACGCTCCTTGCTCAGTGGGAAGCCCGCTTCTCCCTCTCCCAATGCCTTGCTTGCGTTCCCTCTCTCGCTGTCTCACTCTCTGTCAGATACTTAAATAACCTTAAAAAAATATGTGGAGATTTAACAACATGCTACTGAAAAACCAACAGTCAAAGAAGAAATAAAAAAAATTTAGAAGTACCTTGACACTGATGAAAAAGACAACCTACAAAAACTTATGGGATGCAGCAAAAGTAGCTTTATGGGGGACATTCATAGAAATTCAAGTCTTCATCAATCCATGAGAATGCTCTCCAATAAACAACCTGATTTATGTGGTAAAGAAGAAAAAAAAAAACAAAGCCCCAAATTAGTAGAAATAAGGAAATAACAAAAAGGAATGCATGAATAAATCCAATGGAGACTAAAAAGACAAAAAAAAAACCAATGAAAATGAGAGCTGCCTTTTTTGGAAAGATAAACAAAACTGACAAACTTAGCTACACTCACCAAGAAAGACAGAGGATTCGAATACAATCAGGAAAATAAGATAATGGATTCCTGTCTCATATCAAAGTCAAAAGAACTCTTCAACCTTGGACACAACAACTTCTTGCAAGCCACGTCTCTAAAGGCAAAGGAAATAAAAGCAAAAATGAACTATTGGCACTTCATCAGGATAAAAAGCTTCTGCTCGGCAAAGCAAACGATCAACAAAACAAAAAGGCAATCTATGGAATCAAAGAAGATATCTGCAAATGATGTTACAGATAAAGGGCTGGGATCCAAGATCTATAAAGAACTCCTCAAACTCTACACCCAAAAAATGGGCAGAAGACACAAAGAGATACTTCTCCAGAGAAGACATACAAATGGCCAACAGACAGATGAAAAAATGCTCCACATCACTTGCCATCAGGCAAATACAAATCAAAACGACAAAGAGATACCACCTTACACCAGTTAGAATGGTTAAAATTAACAAGGCAGGGGGCACCTGGGTGGCACAGTGGTTAAGCGTCTGCCTTCGGCTCAGGGCGTGATCCTGGCATTATGGGATTGAGCCCCACATCAGGCTCCTCCGTTATGAGCCTGCTTCTTCCTCTCCCACTGCCCCTGCTTGTGTTCTCTCTCTCTCTGGCTGTCTCTATCTCTGTGGAATAAATAAATAAAATCTTGAAAAAAAATTAACAAGACAGGAAATAAAAAAAAAAGTCAGAGAGGATGTGGAGAAAGGGGAGCCCTCTAACACTACTCGTGAGAATTCAAGCTGGTACAGCCACTTTTGAAAACAATATGGAGGTTCCTCAAGATGTTAAACACAGAGCTATCCGACGACCCACCAATTGCACTACTGGGTATTTACCCCATAGACACAGAGTAATGAAAAGAAGGGGCACCTGTATCCCAATGTTCATAGCAGCAATGTCCATAATAGCCAAACTGTGGAAGGAGCCAAGATGTCCTTCAGCAGATGAATGGACAAAGAAGATGTGGTTCATCTATACAATGGAATATTACTCAGTCATCAGAAAGGATGAATACCCACCATTTGCACCAACATGGATGGACCAGGAGGGGATTATGCTAAGTGAAATTAAGTCAAGCAGAGAAAGACAATTATCATATGGTTTCACTCCTATGTGGAATGGAAGGAATAGCATGGAGGACATTAGAAGAAGGAAGGGAAAAGTGAAGGGGGGAATGAGAGGGGGAGATGAACCATGAGAGACTACTGACACTGGGAAACAAACTGAAGGTAGCAGAAAGGGAGGGGTAGGGGAATGCGTTATCCTGGTGATGGGTATTAAGGAGGGCACGTGTTGGGGCACCTGGGTGGCACAGCGGTTAAGCGTCTGCCTTCGGCTCAGGGCGTGATCCCGGCGTTATGGGATCGAGCCCCACATCAGGCTCCACCGTTGTGAACCTGCTTCTTCCTCTCCCACTCCCCCTGGTTGTGTTCCCTCTCTCGCTGGCTGTCTCTATCTCTGTCGAATAAATAAATAAATTCTTTAAAAAAAACCTGGACGGCACGTGTCATAAAGAGCAGTAGGTGTTATATGCAAACAATGAATCATGGAACACTACATCAAAAACAAATTAAGTACTGTAGGGTGAATAACAATTTTAAAAAAAGAGAAAGATATGAAATCCATACAGGAAAACTGTCACTATTTGCAAATGACATGAAATCCCGAAAGATTCCACAAAAAAAAAAAAAAACTGTTAGAATAAACAAATTCAAGAAAGCTGCAGGATATAAAGTCAATATAGAGACCTGTTGTCTTTATTTTTTTTCAAATTTTATTTATTTATTTGACAGGAAGAGAAAAAGCACGAGCAGGGGGAGTGTCAGAAAGAGGGAAATGCAGACCCTCGCTAAGCGGGGAGCCCAACACGGGGCTCGATCCCAGAACTCTGGGATCATGACATGAGCTGAAGGCAGACGCTTCACTTATGGAGCCACCCAGATGACCCAGCTTCTTGCATTTCTGTATACTGATGACACACTTTCACAAAGAGAAATTAAAAAAGCAACGCCCTTTACAATTGCATAAAAAAAATCTAGAAATAAAAGTAACCAAGAATGAGAAAGACATAGTACACTCAACACATGGCAGAAAAGAAATGAAAAATATGTGTGACGAGGGGGGCAGAATGTATGGGTCAAAAATTTGGAAGGCAACACAAACAAATGGAAGCATACGCCATGCTCCTTAACTGGAAAAGTTAATTATGTGAACATGTCCATCGTACCCAAAGCAATCGACAGATGTGATGAAACGCCTATCTGAATTCCAGTGGCATTATTTGAGGAAATAGAAAACAGTCCTCAAACTTGTATGGAATCACAAAAGACCCCAAATACCCAAAGCAACCTGGAGAAAGAAAGGTGCAGTCAACACACTCCTGGATTTCAAGCTAGATTACAAAACTGTTGTCATCAAAACAGGATGGTACTGGCATAAACACAGACACCAGGTCAGTGGAACAGAACAGAAAGCTCAGACACTTACCCACACGTAGATGATCCTAACTTACAACACAGCAGCAGAAGATATGCCATGAGGGAAGGACTGTCTCTTCAGTGAGCGGTAACAGGCAAACTGGACACTAAATGCAGAAGAATATAACTGGGTCACTTTCTTACACCACACACAAAATTTTTAATGGATGAATGATTTGAACATAAGACCTGAATCCATAAACCTCCAAGAAGACACAGGTACTAAGTCTCTTGACATTGGTTTTGGCAAAGAGTCTTCAGATCGGACACCAAATGCAAAGGCAACAAAAGCAAAAATAAACAAGTGGAACAACATCAAACTGAAATCTTCCACATGGCAAAAGAAACCATCAAAAACTTAAAAGGTCACTGACCCAATAAGAAAAAAATATCTGCGAATCATATGTGTGAGAAGAGGCTAATATCCAAAATACACAAAACACTCATACAAATCAAAACAAAAAAAAAAACTATATAAAAATGGGGGGAATATGTGAATAGATACTTTCCAAAGATGGCACACAGGTGCCAACAGACAGAAAAAGTTGTTCGACATCACTTGTCATCGTCAGGGAAACATCAGTCAAACCCACAATCGGCTATCCCCTCACAACTGCTGGAACAGCAATTGTCCCAGAGACAGAAACCAAGTGGGGTCAAGGGTGTGCAGACGAGGAGACACTGTGCGCTGTTGGTGGGAATGGAAATTGGTGCAGCCACTGTGACAAACGGTATGGAGGTTCCTGAAAAAATAAATACAACTACCTCATGACCCAGTAATGGCTCTACTGAGTATTGATTTGGAGAACACAAAAATACTGCCTCAAAAAGACAGATGCACTCCCACGTTCACGGCAGCATTATTCACAAGAACCAGACATGGAAACACAGACCTTGGGGGCCTTATGCCAAGTAACTCAGACACAAAAAGACCAATACCAGATGCTCTCATGTACATTCCACGAGGAATAAACAAATACTGAATGCATGGATACTGAGAGCAGATTGGCAGGTGCCAGATTCGGGGATTGGGTGGTAGAAACGGATGAAGGTGGTTAAAGTCTCAATGTTTGAATGAGAAAATCCGACAGTCATCAAATGTTCTGTCCAGCATGGAGACTAAAACTAACCCTGCAGCATGGGGTATAGGTTTCCATGCTCTTTGAAAGTACAGGGCTTCTGAGAAACCTTGCACTGCAGAAATGGTTTCAAGAAGGAATGACCATTAATTTACACGAACAATTAGACAGTGTGCTCAGACTCCAAAATTCCTTCTCTTTGGCTTTTCTTAGGCCTCAGGACACAAGTTTCTAACGGAGGCCCAGCATAAATGAAGATAAAGCACAGCAGAGGCTCACAGAAACAATTCGAAGTGCTGGTGGCTGGATGCGGAGAGCGGTTCCCAGCGGAAGGAGCTGGTTGGGGTGCACGCCGCCTCTGTCGTGCTTCTCCCCAAAACAGATGCTGAACGCGATTCTCACTGTTCAACTTTTTTCATAAGAGGGAAATCCTCTTCAGGTCTCTTCCTCTTACTGAAATTGGGTAATAACCTAGTTCTTTCAAGAAAGCCAAGCGTCTTACTGTGAACGTTTAAAAAGTGGGGGATACTTTTACTTGAGCATTGCTGAGGGAGGAGATGTGAAAGGTTCTCCCAGACACAAACCTCAGCAGATCTACCGGGAAAGGCACCTTCCTCAGCATGCGGAACACGGACTACCTCCTACCCCCTGAAACCCTCTCCTTCCCCTCGATCAGGACAACCCACAGCACCCGGGAGTTATCCCAATTCCTCCATTCTTCTGCTCCTAATAGCTAACCCATCAGCAAATCCTGTGAGCTCCATCTTCAAAATGGACCCAGAATAGGTCTAACCACTCCATCCAAGGCCACCCCTCTGGTCCGCAGTGCCTGAGTTCCTGGAAAAGCTTCGTCATTGACCTGCCTTGCCATCTTCAACCCTCTGTCATCTCTTCTTAACACTGTAGCCAGGATGGCCCAGTGAAACAGCATCTCTTGGGGTTATAGCCCTGGAATGGCTTTCTGTCACCCTCTGTCACCTCTCTGAGCTCATGTCCTAAGCTGTCTCCTGTGGCCACAGGGCCTTCTTGCTGCTCCTGGACATACCTGGAATTCTCCTGCCCCAGAGCCTTTGCACATGCTTTCCCTTCTGTTCAGAATGCTCTTGATGTGTTTTTACTCACCTTCGGAGATTTCTGAACTGGAGTGACAGGGACAGAAGATGAGGCTGTGTGTGTTGGGTGAGGCTGGTGGCCCAGAAGAAGGTTCTCTGCCAGCTCTCCGCCTGTGCCTCACTTGTCCTCAGCCAGGAACTTGCACACAGCCCTCACCTGTCACAACTCTCACCCAGGAGACCCACAGCCACCCCTGGAGCCCACCTTGCCCACACCCTGCTACAGAATGCATTCAGCTCTCCTCTGGGACCCCTGTCAGCTTTACCCAGACCTGGAACTCCCCCGTCTCCTGCAAAGCTCCCAGATTCCTCCTCTTCTTCCAAAAGCACACTGGCGCAAGGCTTTCATGAGAAAGCTGTAACGCTAACTAATGAAAGGTTCACACCTACTTTCCCCTTCTGTTGCCTTTCTGTCCACCTTCTTTCCTACCTGTGCAAACTGTAACATATCAGTGGAATACGAACATGCTCTGAGACCTGAATCTTTCATTGCAGCTTTCTGAGGACTCCTTATGTGATAAGAAACTAGTGTATCCTACAACAGGGTGTTTTATATCTATCCTCTATAGAATAGTACTGCCCAAATCACTACAATTTTACCTCACTCTTCATGAAGCAGAACACTTTTTCCTTTCTTCTTTTACTTAAATTCCAGTTAGTTCACATGCCATGGAATATTCGCTTCAGGGGTAGGATTTAGCGATTCCTCACCTGCATACAGTACCCGGTGCTCATCACAAGTGCCCTCCTTAATACCCCTCATCCATTTAACTCTTCCCCCCAAACCCTTTTCCTGCAGCAACACTCAGTTTGTTCTCCAAGGTTGAGTCTATTTCCTTGTTTGCCTCTCTCATCACCCCTCCACTCTGTTCATCTGTTTTCTTTCTGAAATTCCACAAGCGTGAGAGCATAGGATATTGGTCTTTCCTCACTGATTTTGCTTAACTTAATACACTCTAGATCCATCCACATCCTTGCAAATGGTAAGATTTCATTCTTTTTGAAGCTGGGTCATATTCCATTATATATATGTATTCCACATCAGCTTTATCCATTCATCAGTGCATGGACTTTGGGATTCTCTCCATAGTTTGGCTACTGTGGACATTGCTGCTATAAACATCATGGTGCATGTACCCCCTTCGAATCTGCATTTCTGTATCCTTTGGGTAAATACCTAGGAGAGCAATTGCTGGATCATGTGGTTGTTCAATGTTTAACTTTTTGAGGAACCCCCACACTGTTTCCCAGACTGGCTGCACCACTTTGCATTGCCACCAACAGGATGGGAGGGTTCCCCTTTAAGCAGAACATTATCTGCCGGCAATTTCATAAGAGGAAACAAAACCTCTGTGAGATGCACCCATGGTCAGGCAAGCAGTTGCAGACTTCACCCCAAGGCTCCTGACGCCAAGCCCCTTGAAGCCACCAGCATGCCACTATGCAAAAGAATTCCCAGACTCTCCTTCTGACTCCACCACCAAAGAAACTACAGAGAGAATATGGCACCTCAAAATATCGAGATAATACATTTAGTAAAACTAGAAAGTCAAGCTCAACTTTTAAACAGGAACAGGCCGCTTTGGATAATTTTGAATTTTCCCTCCACCCTAATTTTAACTCTTCTGATGAATAAACTAATCAATGATGAAGCATCACCTTTGTCAAATGACATCATCCAAGTCTGTATCAGATGAAAAAAAGCCACCTAACTCTAGATGCTGGCCACACAACCATATCTTAGGCCCAATTGAATAAACACTGTTAGAGGAAGGAACAAATTAGATGTTACAAAGAGGCACAGAGTGAGTCTCGCCTTCCCTTTCTAATAAAAGAGGGTTCCTAGGAAACAGATGGTCAAAATACATTTGTAAGCAATAAATGGACAGAGAATTTGTGATCCCCTGCAAAGTTCTACCTGCAGGGAAACTAAGTAATTCTTCCACCAAACCCAGAATGCTGACAGCTACTTCAATTTTACTTTGTGGCTCAACTAGAGAAAAGAGAAAAGCCCAGGAGGTTTTGGGATAATGAGAGGTTTTACCTCCAGCCCTGACATAGTTAGGAAATTTTGCCAAACATACCTGTGCTTTCTCTGAACACTGGTGTCCTGTGACAAGCTGCCTCGCTGACTCCGATGCTTACGTTCAAATCCTCGGGTGTCTTGGAGCCAGAGCAGAGAAGTGCTGTCAGCTGGGGAGAAGAAGGCACCTCTGACCTAAAGCCTGCACACCTGCTTCTGTTTCTGGGCGAAGGGGCAACACATACTTGTTGTTTAGCAGTAATTATCTTCATTCTCAATAGACCAATGACCTTGCCTTTTCTGGAAAGCAGACTTACTCTTCTAAAGAAACCCGCAATTCATCTATTCCCAATGCAACTAGAGTGGAACATTTATTTCTCACTTTAATAGAAAACACTGTTATTGTCGACACTGCGTGAATGAACTTTTAAAAACATTTTTGGGAGAAAGGAAGAGACCTTTTTTTAAAAAAATATTTTATTTATTTTTCTGACAGAGATAGAGACAGCCAGCGAGAGTGGGATCACAAGGAGGGGAGTGGGAGCGGATGAAGCAGGTTCATAGCAGAGGAGCCTGATGTGTGGCTCGATCCCATAACGCTGGGATCATGCCCTGAGCCGAAGGCAGACGCCCAAACGCTGTGCCACCCAGGGGCCCCAGGAAGAGACCTTTATTCAAACCCAAGTCAGGACAGATGCCTGGGAGACACAATCTTCACCAAGAAGGGAGTCCTCCGGGGAAGGAACATTTGGGGCAGGCTTATATATTTTTTTCTGTTTTGTTTTACGTACAGAGTTACATACCACAATGAGGATCTTCTTAGATTCCAGAAAGTGACAGACTCTTATGTTTTCAGTAGGTACATGTCAGTATGACTTTAATCTTATGGGAGCCAAAGAGGTTCTTTATTTTTTCTTATCTTTATGTTGGCATTTTTTGGTTATTGTTTTCTTCTTCAAGCAGATGTACAACATGTGCTTGGGGCAGAAATAGGGCCCATGCTTTGACGTTTTGCCCAGTCATTTTGAGCCACGTAAAATGTTAAAGGATAGCTTCCCTGGGAGCCCAGGATCAGGGCCCACAGATGATATAAGATAAAAATTCCTTTTATCATTATAATTACTCCTAAATGGAGGAATTTGAGACAAAAGCACCTTTCACAAGAGTACCAAGAAATCAAAATGATGCCCACAGAAGGCTACCTGCTCTCTCCATGGTCAGCACAGGTAACAGAAGTGTTCACAGTCTCTGGACTCCTGCCCTTTTCCTGCCCAAATCTCTGAAGCACACAGACCACTTAAAATCAGAATTGTAGAACGGCTAGACACCTTAGAGATGTCTGGCACCATTCCCTTGGACTGCAGAATAAAGCACAGTAGCTCATTGTCACAAACTAATTTCAACATGAAGTGCCCCCTGGATGCACTAAGTTCTTTCTCTGCAAATGTTGACTAATGTAAGTCACAGTCATACCATTTAAACACTAGGATGGCTGGGAAGTCATCGTAGGTAAGGCAATATTTTAGCCATGTTTATAAGCATTGGCTCACGTTGTAGAAAAGGCTGAGCTGAGTGTTTTTAAATACTATTTCAGACCTGTTTTACAGCACCCTCTGAACATACCAGAGCCTGAATCGACTAAAAAAGATAGTTGGTTTCAGTAACTTTAATACCAGAGAAATATTATACTGTCTCTATTCCTAAGGATCTTTGAGTATCTTACCCAGAGGTCCTCCACTGAGATAATGATCTTATTGATCACCATGGGCAGAGGTGAAAAGGCCCGCTGTATTCATTCCAGTTGTCTACATGACAAGAAAATCCTGATACTTGATAGGTTTCCAGATCGAGAAGACCAGAGATAAGAGGGAAATAGTACCCTGTATGGAACAACAAGGGATTTGGAGTCAATTTGGGGATCCCACTTAGGTTTCTGACACTAAAATCCTCTGTGACTCATATCATCTGAGTCTCTTTCTAAACATCTGAAAATGTGCCTAAAAATATCTACACCCTAGTTTGAAGTTTAAGAGGCAGAATGCTACAAAGAGCCAGTATGATGTCTCTCAGGAACAGGTGCTCAGGAAGCCATAATTGCTATTGGGTCTATTTCTTTTCCAGAAGTAAGAACATATGTTGAATCCATATTTCTCATAGATGACTCACCAGATGATTTTCAAACCTGAAGGAAGGCCAAGAAGTCGCTCTTGTGTCATATTTCACTCAGAAATCATGTTGTTGGACTGGTGAGGATGATACGATAGCAACGTCATCACTAAGAGTGGGGAGCTTCTAATTTCCATACAGCCATGTTGCCCCCTTAGCTCAGAGCCACCAGAAAGGGCAGCTGGGGAGGGGGCACCGTCATCACTATGAGTGGGGAGCTTCCCATTTCCATATGGCCATGATTACCCCCTTAGCTCAGGGCCACCAGAAAGGACAGCTGAGGGGGACCACAGGCCAAGGCTGCCAGGTGTGGCTGGGGCAGGCAGAACTCTGACTTAAGGCTCAACTCCTGTCTAGGTTATTATAATGCTCTTCACAAATAAAGTGCCATTGTGTGTGAGCCCTCATGTAGAAAAGGTTCAGAATTTCCATGGAGATTCCCTCTCTGACCTTTAGGATATGTAGCAAAGTTCCATTTAATTTTTAAACATTGATGGACTTCCTGGTTTTCTTTTCGCTATGACTGTGGCTCAATTCCCCTGTGGTCTAAGAATAGAATCTAGTTAATTTCAGGGTTTAACATTTGTAGACTTGATTCGTGGCCCCACCTATCATCTGTTTGGGTAAAGAGTCTATGACCACTTGAAAATAACGTATTCTGCACTTATTATGGAATGTTCCCTATATGTCAATTAGGTCACATTTGTTACCAATGTTTTGTCTGCTTTTTCTGTCTGGTTTTGAGAAACGTATATTAAAATCTTCAAACAATGCTGCTCTATTCAACGTGGCATCGGAGAATCTACCAGTGTTAGAAGGCAAGAGAAACAAAAAGTATAAGAATTGAGGGGATAATTGTGACTATTCACAGATAATACAATTGTGTACATAGAAAATCCAAAACAGTCTATAAATACCCTATTAAATTCAAAATGCAATTTATAAATTTGAGATGGATTGTAGCTTCCCATTGGACAGTTTCTGAAAGAAAACGTAGAACCTGTCAATCTTGGGGTAGGACATAGGGTGCACTAACCATTTAAAGAATTCAGTGGGACTTCATAAAAATGTGACATTTCTCCTTATCTTATGAGCATAAGAAAATGAAAAAGTGAACCGCAGGCTGGGAAGTAAAGATTTGCAATACACACACTGACAAAGACTTGTCAATAAAGAATTCCTGCTCATCAACCATAAAAAGTCTATTTATAAACGAATACTTCAGAAAAGATTGACTGATGGCCAATAAGAACAGGAAAGGGTGCTCTACAGTATTATTTTCAGGAACAGCAAGGCCTGTCCTAAAATGAAAACATACACACAAACCAGTATTCCCTAGATGGATGGCGTCCTTATTTCTGAGGACAGCTTGAAAAACAGACTAGCATCAAAGTAAAGTGATGGAATTCCTGACACTCAGAGGATGGACAATTGACCTCAAACTACAGTACAATTTCTAGGCATCATTCGGTCCTCTGAAGGCAGACAACTACCACACCCCTTCCTACACCACACAGGTTGCTTCCCAACCCCTACCATAAAAGAAGAAGATGAGAAACAGATAGGACTAATAGGAAATACAAAAATCACATGTGGGGATTATCCTGAAACACACTGATCACATAACTAGTGTAAGGAAGTGCAGGGAACTGACAAGGACAGAGAATCAAGAGGTACTTCTTTGGGAAATGCTGTCTGAAATCGTCACACGTTGGTACCAGCTAATGAGGGCTCTGAGCATACCCTAGGGGTTGCTCACAAGGGTCTGCAACACCATCGCTGAGGACTGAAACTCTTCAAGACCTCAAAGCTTGCATGATTGACTATTGGACTAAGAGATTCCCATGTTCTGAAAACACATACCAACTAATTGAAAGGTTCACCTGGGCTCTCTCGGAGGCCCTACAAGAAGCTGAACCATTCACTGAAAATCAATTACACACACACACACACACACACACACACACACACCTGTCATTTCACCAATTACTTAAACATTCAAGGTTCTTCCTACCTTTTCTTTTTCACATTGATATTTATACTCACATGAAATGTCATCATTTCTAATGAACACTCATGTCAAAATAGAGATCCATTGACACAATATTCACAAAATGGAACTTCTCTGCTGTCATTTTCAATATAGCGTTTTTTAAAGTTCATACTTATTTTAGGTTTTTGGTAACTTATACAGGAGAAGATCAGCATTGAAAAACTCTAAATACTGACAATGAGTTTTAAGCCTAGAGAACAAAAATTGTCCAATTTCATAGATAATAAGGAACCAAAGGGAAAGCATGGAAGCTGTAGTCGAATAATTTTACACATATGCATCCTCTATTATTCTACTACCGTGGGGCGTGTTTTATTACCACTATGCATGCATCAATTGTCTTCCACGTGCACCTGCACAGGTATAATGAATTACTAGAGTAGAATGAAATGTCTGGGAACTACTTGGCGGCATCTTTAATGAACAATGAAATTTCAATCTTATATTTGGTGAACTTCCACTTTCTGTCCCTTTAGACAATGGACCCTAAATAGAAGGGGGAATGAACCACGAGAGACTATGGACTCTGGGAAACAAACTGAGGGCTTCAGAGGGGAGAGGGTTGGGGGATTGGGATGGGCCAGTGATGGGTATTAAGGAAGGTACACACTGCATGGAGCACTGGGTGTTATATGCAAATAATGAATCACGGAACACTACATCAAAAACTAAGGAAATACTGTATAGTGACTAACATATCATAATAAAAAATTATTAGAAAAAAATTAAAGGTAAAAAAAACAATACAGCTTTTCTGTTTCAAGAAAAATCACAATTGAGAAAAAACTAACTTCCAATGCCTAAAGCAAAACACAGACCAAGTTCCATTTCACTCCCCTTTATTCACATTCTCTGTGGGTTCTAAGCGATTTCCCTACCTCCTTTCCTGCTGAGCAGGGAGCCCGGGCTCGATCCCAGAACCCTGGGATCATAACCTGAGCCAAAGGCACATGCTTAACTGGCTGAGCCAGCCAGGAGCCCCAGCCATGTTTTTCTTAAGCAAAGGGACACTTTCTCACGATGCCTTCACATGACTTCACATGGTACCAGAGACCTGCATTTGCCTCTAGGAGGTTGCAGATGAAGGCAATTGCAAACTCTCACAATGGTTTATCAAATACAATGACCTGCCTGGTGACAGTGAAACTCTTATGAGCCCACGAGAGGGTGCTGTGACACTCAGCTGTGGCTGGGCTGGCACAGAGAACCAAATCCATTTGAGATTTGGCTGGCACCAAAACCAAATCCTGCCTGATGTCTGTGAGGAACAGATGCCCCCACTGTGAATGAGAACCTGTCACTGAGCTGTCCAGAGATGGCCATCCTCACGGAGGATGAGGATAAAGGACAATGCCTGAGGAGACCTCATCTGTCTCTTTTATCTTTTCATATTTTTGACAGTGGACAAATCACTGCCTAGGAGTCCCCAACTACCTTAGTCTCATCTGTGAATGGCCAAGAGGTTTTACAAAACACTTCAGATTTTGACCTCACAAATGCCCACAACCATTTACCATAGGGATTCAACATTAAGCAAAGATACTGTTCGTTGGAAGAGAGGTCCTGCCCACTGTTGTTTCTCACTTATATGCTCATCTTCCTTACCTCATGGTAACATAACCACCTTGATTCCTGCTTCCGTCTTCAGGAAAGCTGATGTGACTTGAAGGGCATTACCCTGACATTGTTCTTTCTTAGCAAGAAGATGTGGACATTTCCCTAGTCCTACACACCCAAAGTTGAATCGGAATCAGGATTGAGGAGGCTGATGAGAGTTGAAGGTGTTTTCCTGTACACGGTGGTTTATTACCAATAAGGATGGGTCAGAGTCCTCGAAATCCAGAACCTTTTCATTAATGCTTCCTATTCGTGAAAGATGATATACATTGGTCTTTCCCTGTAGAGTGTGGTGACTCAGAGAAAAGTGCTTAACCCTTTCGTCAGACTTACACGACTACTTTGGGGCTGGCTTCCATATTCACAAATGATGATGTTAGGGCTAAAAGTGTTCCTGTACACTGTTATTTCTTACAGATAAGTGTATGGCATTTTTGTTACATTGCCAGAGCCACTTAGCGCCGGGCTTGCCGGCCTCCTGGGGATGAACCCTAACCCTAGGTCAGCCCCCGAGGGGCCCCTCCCAAGGGGCCTGGCGCCACAACGCCAGGGATTGGGGACCCCGAGCCCAGCGCTGGTGTCACCCTGCCGCCCCGCAGCAACCCGGGCTGCTAGGGGCGCCGCCAGTCTTTCAGGGCGAGAGAAAGGGCAGGGTCCTCCAAGCCCCCGGCGACCTTCGAAGGCCCCCTGCGCCAAAATGCTTGGGCCCACACTCCCTCTTGCCAGCGCCCTCACCTTGGCCTGCCCCTCCGCCTGCCACAGAGCTGGCAGAACGGGGCCTGCTGGACTCCTGGGGGCTAACACTTACCCTAGGTCGGCCCCCGAGGGGCCCCTCCCAAGGAGCCTGGCACCGCAATGCCGGGAATTTGGGACCCCTGAGCTCCAGTGCTGGACTCACTCTGCCACCCCACAAGCACCCAGGGCTCTGGGGGCATTGCCAGTCATTCAGGAAGGGAGAATGGGCAGGGCCCTCCGATCCTCCTGAGACCTTCAAAGGCCCCCCGCACAAAAACTCTGGCTCCCAGGCTCCTGCTCCCCAGCGCCCTAACCTCGGCCCACCCCTCCTCTCACGGCAGAGCTGGCAGATCGGGCCTGCTGGCTTTCTGGGGGCTAACCCTATCCGTAGATCGCCCCCGAGGGGCCCCTCCCAAGTGGCCTGGCGCCGCATGCCAGGGATTGGGGACCCCCAAGTCCCAGCGCCAGACGTACCCTGCTGCCCTGCCACCACATGGGGCGCTAGGGGCGTCACCAGTCCTTCAGGGTGACAGAACAGGCAGGACCCTCCATGCCACCTGCGACCTTCGAAGGCACCCGGAGCCAAAGCCAAAATGCTCTGGCCCACGCCCCCACTCGCCAGCTACCTCACCTCTACCCACACCTCCATTCACCGCACATGGGCGGAACGAGCCTGCCAGTCTCCTGGGGGCTAACACTAACCCTAGGTTGGCCCCCGAGGGGCCTGTCCCAAGGGGCTTGGCGCCACAATGCCGGGTATTAGGGATCCCCAATCCCCAGCGCCAGACTCACCCTGCCGCCCCGCCGCCACCCGGGCCGCTAGGGGTGCCGCTGGTCATTCAGGGCAGGAGAACGGGCAGGGCCCTCTGAGCCCGCAGAGACCTTCGAAGGCCCCCCATCCAAAACGCTTGAGCCCATGTTCCTGCTCCTCAATGCCCTCACCTCGGCCCGCCCCTCCGCTCGCCACAGAGCCGGCAGATGAGGCCTGTCCTCCTCCTGGGGGCTACCCATAACCCTAGGTTTTCCCCTGAGGGGCCCCTCTGAAGGGGCCTGGCACCGCAATGCCTGGGATTGGGGACCCCCAAGCCCCAGCGCCGGACTCACCATGCCCCCCGCCACCACCCGGGCCGCTAGGAGCACCGTTGGTCATTCAGGAAGGGAGAACAGGCAGATCCCTCCGAGCCCCTGGTGACCTTCTAAGGCCCCCTGCGCCAAAACGCTTGGGCCCTTGCTCCCGCTCGCCTGCGCCCTCACCTCAGTCCGCCCCTCCGCTCGCTGTAGAGCCAGTGGATTGGGACTGCAGGCCTCCTGGGTGTTACCCTAACCATTGGTGGGCCCCCAAGGGGCCCATCCCAGGTTCCTATTGCCACAACACCGGGGATTGGGGACTCCCGAGCCCCAGCGCTGGAGTCACCCTCCTGCCCTACCGCCACCTGGGCCGCTAGGGGCGCTGCCGGTCATTCAGGGAGGGAGAAAGGGCAGGGCCCTCCGAGCCACCGGCGACCTTCGAAAGCCCCCCGCACCAAAACGCTTGGGCCCACGCTCCCGCTGGCCAGCGCCCTTACCTCGGCCCTCCCCTCCGCTCGCCGCACAGCTGGCAGATCAGGCCTGCGGGCCTTCTGGGGGCTAACCCTAAACCTAGGTCGGCCCCCTAGTGGCCCTCCCAAGGGGCCTGGCGCCGCAACGACGGGGAAAGGGGACTCCAGAGCCCCAGCGCCGGACTCACCATGCCCCCGCCGTCACCCGGGCCGCTAGGGGCACCACCGGTCATTCAGGGCGGGAGAATGGGCAGGGCCCTTCGAGGCCCCAGCGACCTTCGAAGGCCCCCTGCACCAAAGCACTAGGGCCCATGCTCCCGCTCGCCATCGCCCTTACCTCGGCCTGCCCCTCTGCTCACCACACAGCTGGCGAATCAGGCATCCTAGCCTCCTATGGCTAACCCTAACCCTAGGTAGGCCCCCTAGGGGCCCATCCCAAGGGGCCTGGCGCCGTAACGCCGGGAATTGGGGTCCCCCGAGCTCCAGCGCCAGACTCACCCTGCCGCCCCGACGCCACCCGAGCCGCTAGGGGCGCCGCCAGTCATTCAGTGCAGGAGAACAGGCAGGGCCGTTCGAGCCCCTGGAGATCTTGGAAGGCCCCACTTGTGAAAACGCTTGGGCCCACGCTCCCGCTCGCCAGCGCCCACATCTCAGCCCGCCCCTCCGGTCGCCGCACAGCCGGCAGATCAGGCCTGCCGGCTTCCTGGGGGCTAACCCTAACACTTGGTCGGCCCACGAGGGCCCCCTCCCAAGGGGCCTTGCGCCGCAACGCAGGGGATTGGGGACACCTGAGCCACAGCGCCGGACTCACTTTGCCGCTCCACCACCACCGGGGCCGCTAGGGGCGCCTATAGTCATTTAAGGCGGGAGAATGGGCAGGGCCCTCCAAGCCCCCGGCGACCAGGCAAAACGCTTCGGACAACACTTCCATTCGCCAGTGCCCTCACCTCGGTCCACCCCTCCGCTTGTCGCACAGCCGGTGGATCGGGCCTCCCAGCCTCCTGGGGGCTAACACTAACCCTAGGTAGGCCCCCTAGGGGCCCATCCCAAGGGGCCTGCCTCCGAAACATCGGGGATTGGGGACCCCGGAGCCCCAGCTCCGGACTCACACTCCCGCCATGCCACCCCCAGGGCGGCTAGGGGCGCTGCCGGTCATTCAGAGTGGGAGAACGGGCAGTGCCCTCTGAACCGCGGCGATGTTCGAAGGGCTCCCGCGCCAAAACGCTTGGGCCCACGCTCCCGCTCGCCAGCGCCCTCACCTCCATCCGCCCCTCCACTTGCTGTACAGCCGGGGGATCAGGACGGCCGGCCTCCTGGGTGATACCCTAACCCTAGGTCGGCCCACGAGGGGCACCTCCCAAGGAGCCTGGGGCCGCAACGCCAGGGATTTGGGAACCTCGAACCCCAGCACCAGACTCACCCTTCCGCCCCACCACCACCCAGGCCACTAGGGGCGTCACCGGTATTTCAGGGCAGGAGAAAGGGCAGGGCCCTCTGAGCCCCCGCTGACCTTAGAAGGCCCCCATGCCAAAACGTTTGGGCCCATGCTCCCGTTCACCAGCTCCCTCTTCTCGGGCCGCCCTTCCACTCGCCGAACAGCAAGCAGATCGGGCCAGCCTGCTTCCTGGGGGCTAACCCTAACCCTAGGTCGGACCCCGACGGGACTCTTCCAAAGGCCTGGCACCACAACGCCGGGGATTGGGGAACCCTGAGCCCCAGCGCCGGACTCACTTTACCGCCCCTCCCCTACCGGCCCCTAGGGGCGCCGCCGGTCATTCAGGGCGGGAGAACCGGTAGGGCTCTCTGGGCCCCCGGCGACTTTCGAATGCCCCCAGCACCAAAACGCTTAGGCCCACGCTCCCGCTCACCAGTGCCCTCACCTGTGCACGCCACTTCACTCGCCGCACACCCGGCCGATTGGGCCTGCCGGCCTCCTGGGGGCTAACCCTAACCCAAGCTCGGCACCCAAGGGGCCCCTCCAAGCGGCCTTGCGCCGCAACACCGGGGAATGGGGACCCCCGAGCCCCAGTGCCAGTCTCACCCTGCCGACGCACTGCCATCCAGGCTGCTAGGGGCGCCGCCGGTCATTCAGGGAGAGAGAATGGGCACGGCCTCTGAGACCCTGGCGAACTTCGAAGGCCCCCCGAGCCAAAAACCTTGGGCCCACACTCCCGCTAGGCAGCGCCCTCACTCGGCCCGCCCCTCCACTCGTAACACAGCAGACGGATTGGGCCTGCTGGCCTCCTCGGGCTAACCCTAACCCTAGCCAGGCCCCTGAGGGGCCCCTCCCAAGGGGCCTGGCTGCCCAAACCCGGGGATTGGGACCCCGAGCCCCAGTGCCGGACTCACCCTGCTGCCCCCCAGCCCCCCGGGCCTCTAGGGGCACCGCTGGTCATTCAGGGCGGGAGAACGGGTAGGGCCCTCCGAACCCCCAATGACCTTCGAAGGCCCCCCGAGCCAAAACGCTTGGGCCCACGCTCTCGCTCTCAAGCGCTCTCACCTGGGGCCACCCCTCTGCTCGCCGCACAGCTGGGTGATCGGGGCTGCTGGCCTCCTGGGGGCTAACCCTAACCCTAGGTCGGCCCCCGACGGGCCCCTCCCAAGAGGCCTGGCACCGCAACACCGTGGACTGGGGACCCCCGAGCCCCAGTGCAGGACTTACCCTGCCGCCCCCCTGGGGGGCTAGGGGCACCGCTGGTCATTCGGGGCAGGAGAACTGGTAGGGCCCTCCGAACCCCCGATGACCTTCAAAGGCCCCCTGCTCCAAAACGCTTGGGTCCACATTCTTGCTCTCAAGCGCCCTCACCTGGGTCCAACCTTCCGCTCGCCTCACAGCTGGCGGATCAGGCCTGCTGGCCTCCTGGGGGCTAACAATAACCCTTGGTCGGCCCCCGAGGGGCCCATCCAAAGGGGCCTGGTGCCGCAATGCCGGGGTTTGGGGACCCCCGAGCCCCAGCACTGGACTCACCCTGCCACCCCTCTGCAACCCGGACCGCTAGGTGCGCCGTCGGGCATTCAGCGCGGTTTAACGGGAAGGGTGCTCTGAGCCCCCAGCGACATTCGAATGCCCCCCACGCCAAAATGCTTCAACCCACGCTCCCGCTTGCCAGCGCCCTCACCTCGACCTGCCCCTCTGCTCGCCACACAGCCAGCAGATCGGGTCTTCTGGCCTCCTGTGGGCCAACAGTAACGCTCTGTCGGCCCCCTAGAGCCCTTCCAAAGGGGCGTGGCACCCCAAAGCCGAGGATTGGGGACCCCCAAGCCCCAGCGCCCGACTCACCCTACCGCCCCTCCACCACCCGGGCCGCTAGGGGAGCCACAGGTCATTCAGGGCAGAAGAACATACAGGGCCCTCCTAGCCCCCGGCGACTTTCGAAGGATCCCCGCGCCAAAACGCCTGGGCCCACGGTCCCGCTCGCCAACGGCCTCACCTCCGCCCGCCTCTCCGCTCGCCACAGAGCTGGCGGATCGGGCTGACGGCCTCCTGGGGGTTAAATCTAACCATAGGTCGGCCCCCTAGGGGCCCCTAGCAAGGGGCCTAGAGCCACAACACCGGGGATTGGGGAACCCAGAGCTCCAGCGCCAGACACACCCGACTGCCCTGCTGCCACCCGGGCCTCTAGGGGCGCCGCCGGTCATTCAGCGAGGGAGAACAGGCAGGGCCCTCAGAGCCCCTGGCGACCTTGGGAGGCAACCTGGGACAAAACGCTTGGGACCACGCCACTGCTCCCCAGCGCCCTCACCTCAGTCCACCCCTCCACTCACCGCACAGCTGGTGGATTGGGCCTGCCGGGCTCCTGGGGGCTAAATCTAACCATAGGTCGCCCACTGAGGGGACCATCCTAGGGGCCTGGCGCCACAACGCCTGGGATTGGGAATCCCCAAGCCACAGAACCAGATTCACCATTTGGCCCGCTGCCACCCGGGCCGCTAGGGGCGCCACCGGTCATTCAGGGCAGGAGAAGGGGCAAGGCACAACTAGCCCCCAGCGACATTCGAAGGCCCCCCGCGCCAAAATGCTGGGTACTATGCTCCCGCTCGCCAGCGCCCTCACCTAGGCCCACACCTTCATTCACCGCACAGCCGGCATATCGGTCCTGCCGGCATCTTGGCGGTTAACCCTAAACCTAGGTGGGCCACTGAGGGGCCTCTCAAAAGGGGCCTGGCGCAGCAATGCCAGGGATTGGGGACACCGAGCACCAGCACCTCACTCACCCAGTTGCCACGTCGCCACCCGGTCCGCTAGGGGCGCTGCCAGTCATTCAGGCCGGAAGTATGGGCAGGTCCCTCAGAGCCCCCGGCGACCTTTGAAGGCCCCTCATGCCAAAACTCAGGGGCCCACACTCCCGCTCAACATCGCCCTCACCTCGGCCCGACCATCTGCTCGTGGCACAGCAGGCGGATCGGGCCTGCTGGCCTACTGGGGTCTAACCCTAACCTAAACCCCTAACCCCTAACCCTAAGCCCTAAACCCTAACCCTTAACCCTAACCCTAACCCTAAACCCTAACCCTTACCCTAACCCTACCCTAACCCTAACCCTAAACCCTAAACCTTAAACCCTAAACCCTAACCCTAACACTAATCCCTAAACCTTAACCCCTAACCCTAAACCCGAAAGCCCAAACTCTAAACCCTAACCCTAACCGCTAACCCCAAACCCTAACCCTAAACCCTAAACCTACCCTGACCCCTACCCTACCCCCAACCCTACCCCTAACCCTACTCCTTCAGCTAACACTCCCCCTAACCCGAACCCTAACCCATACGCTAACCCGTACCCTATCCCTAAACCGGACCCTAACCCATACCCTAACCCATACCTAACCCTAACATGTACCCAAACCCTAACCCTAAACCCTAAACCTACCCTGACCCCTACCCTACCCCCAACCCTACCCCTAACCCTACTCCTTCAGCTAACACTCCCCCTAACCCGAACCCTAACCCATACGCTAACCCGTACCATAACCCTAAACCGTACCGTAACCCGTACACTAAACCGTACCTAACACATACCCTAACCCGTACACTAACCCTAACCCATACCCTAACACTAAGCCAAACTCCAACCCTAACCCTAACCCTAAACCCAAACCCTAGTCCCTAATCTATACCCTAAACCTTAATCCGTACCCTAACCCATAACCCCTAACCTGTAACCCCTAAAGACAACCCCAACCCGTACCCTCAGCTTACCCTAATCTTAATCCCTACTCTCACCTGTACCCTAACCGTAACCCATACCCTAACCCTAACCCGTACCCTAATCTGTACCCTAACCCTGCGGATTGGGTACACCTGAACCCCACCACGGGACTCAGGCTGTCACCCCTCAGGAAACCATGCCCCTTGGGGCGCCGCAGAGCATCCTGTGCAGGAGAACTGGTAGGGCCCACCTGAGGCCCCAGCGATCCTCAGCAGTCCCCTACACCCCAACCCTGATGCCCACGCTCATCCCGCCCCACACCTTCCCTTCAACCTGCCACCGAGCTCGTCGCAAAGCCGGCAGATCAGGCCTGCCGGGATCCTGGGGCGTAGCCCTGACCCTAGGTCGGCTGGGGAGGGCCCTCCCCCGGGGCCCGGGGCCGCAGCCCCGGGGACTGGGGACACCTGAGCCCCACTGCAGGACAAAGCCTGCCACCCCGCAGGAAACCGTGCCCCTTGGGGCTCTATGGAGCATACAGGGCTCGAGAACTTGGGGAGGCTCCCGGAGCCTGTCCTCAGCTTTGGCAGCCCCCGTGCCCCAACCCTGAGGCCCATGCTCACCCTCCCCCATGGCCTCATCTCAGCCCTCCACGGAGCTCGCCGCACAGCCTGCAGATTGGCGCTGCCGGGCTCCTGGACCCTAATCCTTACCCTAGGTTGGCCACAGAGTGGCCCCTCCCCAGGGTCCTGGCACCCCACTCTGGGGGATTGGGGACACCCAAGCCCCACAGTAGGACTCAGACTGCAGCCCACAGGAAACTGTACTGTTTTGGGGCACAACAGAGCATTCAGGGCAAGAGAATTGGGGTACCCCCTGAGAGCCCCTGCTGGTGAACTCTGACATTTGTGGGCCCTTCTGGATGAAACCCCAAGGCTCACATTCACCCGCCCTTGTGCCCTCATCTCAGTCAGCCTGGGAGTTCTCTGAGCACTGGGCAGTTCAGACCTGCTGTCTCTTGAGGCCTAAACTAACCCTGGGTCTTCTGCTGAGGGTCCCCTCCCCATTTGCCTGCTTCCAAGGTACCAGGCATTGGGCTCACCTCTGCACGACTAGAGGACTCAGCCTGCCCCACAGCAGGAAACTGTCCGTTTGGGGCTACAGCAAGGATTCATAGTAGGAAAATCGGAGGGCCCACCTCAGCCCATCCCAGGGAACACCCACTTTCAGAGATCTCCCGGGATCCAATTAGTAGCTTCACACTGACCTTTAAACTTGCTCTCCATGGAGATCTTTTGAAATTATCCACACTTCCAACCGATGGCATCATCCAGCTTCAGTGCCTTACCCAGCTTTAGGTCTTGAGATGGATTAAAATGGGAAGTTATTTCACTGATGACGACATACTGTTGACCAAAAGATACATGCATAATTCCTTCATATCACTTGGCTTCAGGAAAATGCAAATTTAAACCCCTATAGATGCCATATCACACGAGGCCGAATATTTAAAAATAAGAAGACATGAAACTATACATGTTGGAGAGGATGTGGAGAAACGGGAACCCTCTTACACCCCTGTGCGAATGCAGTCCGTTACAGCCACTCTTGAAAATGGTACGGAGTTTCCTCAAGAAGTTATAAATAAAGCTACCCTATGTCCCAGAAATTGCACTACTGGGTATTAACCCCAAAGAGACAGAGGCAGTGAAGACGGGACACATGCACCCCAGTGTTCATAGCAGCAATATCCATAATAGACAAGCTGTGGAAAGAGTGCAGATGACCATGGAGAGATGAATGCATAAAGAAGATGTGGATCATATATATAATGGAATATTACTCAGCCATCAGAAAGGATGAGTACTTACAATCACACTGAACTGGGTGGAGCTGGAGGGTATTATGCTGAGTGGAATAAGCCAATGAAAGAAAGGCAATGATCATATGCTTTCACTCCTATGTGGAATATCAGAAACAAGGAAGAAGACCATAGGGGAAGGGAGGGAAAATAGAATGGGAAGTCATCAGAGAGGGAGAAAACCCATGATAGACTCTTAACTATTGCAACAAACTGATGATTGCCAGAGGAGAAGTTGGTGGGGGGGTAACTGGGTGAGTGGCATTAAGGAGGCCACACGATACAAAGAGCACTGGGTGTTACACATGACTGATAATTTATTGAAGACTACATCTGAAACTAATGGTGTACTGTAAGTTGCCTAATTGAATTTAAATTAAAGAATAAAGTCCTCGAATAAACAATCCTAAACATTTGTATGGAACCACTAAAGATTCCGAACAGCCAGTGCAATGTGGAAAAGAAAAACAAAGCTGGAGGACTCACAATTTCAGATTTCAGGTTATACTACAAAGCTGCAGTCATCCTAACAAGAGAGTACAGCACAAAAATAGACACAGTGACCAAAGGAACAGGATACAAGTTCAGACAGAAACCCACAATTATGTGGTCCATGAATCTTCCACAAAGCAAGCAACGATATCAAAAGGGAAAAGGTCAGTATCTACAACAAATGGTGTTGGGAAAACTAGACAGCTATGCACAAAAGAATGAAATTAGACTGCTTTCTTACACAATACAGACAAACACAAAACAGTTTCAAGACCTCAATATGAGACCTGAATCCATAAAAATCCTACAGGAGGGAAGACAGTAACTTCTTGACATGGACCATACCAACGTTTTTCTGGACTGTCTCCTGAGGCAAAGGAAATGAAAGCAAAAATAAACTATTGGGAATACAGCAAAATAAAAAGTTTCCACATGGCAGAAGAACAATGAAAACGTAAAAATAATAAGACAACCTACTCAAAGGGAGAATATATTTGCAAAGATCATATGCAATAAAGGGATAGTGTCCAAAACATATAGAACTGATACTACCTGAGCCCAAAAAACAAATAATCCAGTTAAAAAATAGGCAGAAGACATGGACAGACATTTCTCCAAAGAAGAAATACAAATGGCCAACAGTCCTATGAAAAGTGTTCACCATCACGCATCATCAGGAAAATGTAAATCCAAAGGACAATGAGGTAATACCTCAAACCTGTCAGAATGGCTAACATCAAAAGCACAACAAAGAGCAGGTGTTGGGAGGATGTGGATAAAGGAGAATCCTCGCGAACTGTGGGTGGGAATGCAAACTGTGGTGGCCACCGTGGAAAACAGTGTGAAGGTTCCTCAAAAAATTAAATACAGAACTACCCTACGATCCAACACTCACTCTACTGATATTTCCTCAAAGACTAGGAAAACAGTAACTTAAAAGGGTATGTGCACCCCTATGTTTCTTGCACCATTATTTACAATATCACAATATGGAAGCAACCCAAGTGTCTGCAGAAAAACTGACAAATGAGATGATAGATTGTGTATTCACACACACACACACACACACACACACACACACACACACACACACTGGAGTATTACTCGGCTTGAAAAAGAATGAAACTTTGCCATTTGCAGCCACATGGATGGAGCTAGAGAGTATTATCCTAACTGAAATCAGTCAGTCAGAGAAAGACAAATCCCATACGATGTCACTCTTATGGGGAATTTAAGAAACAAACAAATATAAATAAATAAAAAAGAAAAAGGAGACGCACCAAAATACAAACTCTTAACAAGAGAGAACAAACGGATGGTTAACAGAGAGGAGGTGGATAGAGGGATGAGTGAAATAGATGAAGCGGATTAAGAGGACACTTTTTTGATGACCACTGAGTAATATATAGAATTACTGAATCACTCTATTGTACACCTGCAACGAATGTAACACTGTATGTTAGCTCTACTGGAATTAAAATAATTTTTTTAAAAAGATTTTTCTTTCAGGAACCTCTTTGAAAAAGCTTTTCCTGTGCACTGTTCATAAGCCCTACTTGGGAGAATTCACTCTACAATAATTATTCTCTCTATGCCTTGAATTCAGATTTCACTGAGTTCTTACTGTGGATCCCAGCCCACGGGAGCCATGGTCCTTTTCTGTCCAGGCTCAGCACCTATGCATTCAAGATTGGAAGTAGAGACACATGTCACTTCACAGTCCAGAAAGCTATTATTGTTTCTGTTTCAGTGTGAGAGAGTCACAGACTTTGGGACAGGTTTCAGAGCAGGTATATTATGGATCCTGGATCTCTACTTCAATTTTCATTGCCTGGATCCGTTTGGCTAATAGGTTCCCTGTGGATGGGCTTGCTTCCAAGCACATACATGGAAGATGCAAAGGTGGGTGGGCTTGGTGCGGGACAGGAAGAAGACCAAAAGCAGACAAGGGTCCGACCCCTCCCCTGATCCAGGAACTGCTACAGGAGAGGGTAGGGGAGGTAGAATCCATGCGAAACTCCAAGGTCACTAGCTGAACACAGGAGGCATAGGTCAAGGGATCTGGAGATGCAGGGGTTGAAGGCTGCTCTGAGCTACCTCTGGGAGGAAGGGAGGGAAGGAACGAGGAGAAACTGTCTGCCCCCGGCCCAAGCCAGCTGCCCACCGCTCCGACACGCATCCGTCTACACAGCTGACACAGGCTGGGCTCAGGATGGGCTGGCTCGGTTCCCTCAATTCTCACTGGGACAGCTGGCCCCAGGGCTCAGAGATATGCTGAGGGAGATGAGAGGGAAAGCTGCCCCACCCAGGTCATCCCTTCCTTGAGCAGACAGCACTTCAGAACTGCTAAAAAAAAAAACCCACAAATGGGGTTGAAAGACATGCCATGGATGAACTAAGGCATAGAGATATGTAAAATAACATTCATTTTTAAGTTCAGAGCTGTCATCCCGGGAAGTGGGGAGAGCTTCCGTGAAGAAGACTGAGGGGAGGGCAGGCCATGCTGAAAAGGGAGACAAGCTCTCCTGATTGGGGACCTGCAGCTCCCTTCCAGGGCAGGGCATCATCCTCGCATCACACGAGATCCATGGAAGTGTTCCATCAGGGCCAGATGTTTGTCTCGAGAAGGCTACCCTGGCATCGGACTGCACAGGGCTCCAGGGACGAGGGCCAGATGGAGGATGGACAATACCCCGGAGGCCATGGGGCAAGAGCAGAGACACATGACCTTGAAGATGATGATGAAAAGCAGGAGGTGGCAGCATGGAGCCGGCCCAAAAGTGCCATGGGAGCAGTGCCCACAGCTACACTGACTGGGTGCCTTCTGTGCCCGGTGTGGATGATTTCAGTGGGCTCCAGACTAGTCCTGACCACAAGTCTAGGAAGTGTGCACCATCCCCGGCCTCCTCTCCCCTTGCAGCTGCTAGGAATCACGGTCACAGACCCTGGTCAGATTTCGTGGAAACCAAGTAGTGGCTCCCCTGCACGCTGCACCTCTGGTTGTGGTCCAGTGCAACCCTCGTGCCTGACCAGACACTGATGTCTACCTGTCTCCACACAAATCCACAGACAGGAGGGTGTCCCTGAATTCCACAGCACCTGATGAGACAGATCCACAGAACCCAACACCCAGTGGGTCACTGGGGACCTCACCTATGGTCATGGACCTCACCATACCCTATTTCTGTCACTTCCCACAGAAAGCCTGTTTCTGATCCCCCACAATACCATACATCCTGGTTGCTGACCTGGGGTCATGCCATGAACTCACATGGCACCTTTCTTTTAGAGAAGGCTATGCCTATACCTCCTAGAAAATATTTCTAATGAAGTACAAGTCCATCAGGACTACGGTGTGAACGGTAGCACCAGCCTGCATGGTAGTAGTCAGTAATTCTAACAAGGGTTAACCCCACCCCCCGAATCACAAAACCTTCCTCCGTCCCCACAGAACTCATGGTCTGCCCTCAGAAAACCCTCCAGGAAACAAACCTTTCATCTGAATGCTCTCTTCACCTTCTGCTTCAAATCTTGTCCAACCACAATTTTTTGAAACTAGAAATCAGTCTCAAGAAAAAAATGGGAGAGTCAAAAATAGGTGGAGATTTTTGGGGCCTGGGTGGCTCAGTCTTAAGGATCTGCCATCAGCTCGGTTCGTGATCCCAGGATCCTGGGATCTAGCCCTGAATCACGCTCCTTGCTCAGTGGGAAGCCCGCTTCTCCCTCTCCCAACCTCTTGCTTGCATTCCCTCTCTCCCTGTCTCACTCTCTGTCAGATACGTAAATAATCTTAAATAAATATTTGGAGATTTAACAACATGCTACCGAACAACCAACGGTCAAAGAAGAAATAAAAAAAAAATTAGAATTACCTGGTCACTGATGAAAAAGACAACCTACAAAAACTTATGGGATGCAGCAAAAATAGCTCTACTAGGGACGTTCATAGAAATTCAAGTCTTCATCAATCCATGAGAATGCTCTCCAATAAACAACCTGATCTTTGTGGTAAAGAAGTAGAAAATAAAACAACAAAAAAAATCCCCAAATTAGTAGATATAAGGAAATAACAAAAAGGAATGCATAAATAAATCCAACAGAGACTAAAAAGACAAAAAAAAAAAAAACCATGAAAATGAGAGCTGCCTATTTTGGAAAGATAAACAAAAGTGACAAACTTAGCTAGACTCACCAAGAAAGACAGAGGACTCGAATACAATCAGGAAAATAAGATAATGGATTCCTGTCTCATATCAAAGTCAAAAGAACTCTTCAACCTTGGACACAACAACTTCTTGCAAGCCACGTCTCAAAAGGCAAAGGAAATAAAAGCAAAAATGTACTATTGGCACTTCATCGAGATAAAAAGCTTCTGCTCGGCAAAGCAAACGATCAACAAAACAAAAAGGCAACCTATGGAATCGAAGAAGATATCTGCAAATGATACTACAGATAAAGGGCTGGGATCCAAGATCTATAAAGAACTCCTCAAACTCGACACCCGAAAATGGGCAGAAATCACAAAGAGATACTTGTCCAGAGAAGACATACAAATGGCCAACAGACACATGAAAAAATGCTCCACATCACTTGCCATCAGGCAAGTACAAATCAAAACGACAATGAGATACCACCTTACACCAGTTAGAATGGTTAAAATTAACAAGGCAGGGGGCACCTGGGTGGCACAGGGGTTAAGCGTCTGCCTTCAGCTCAGGGCGTGATCCTGGCATTATGGGATAGAGCCCCACATCAGGCTCCTCCGTTATGAGCCTGCTTCTTCCTCTCCCACTACCCCTGCTTGTGTTCCCTCTCTCGCTGGCTGTCTCTATCTCTGTGGAATACATCATTAAAATCTTGGAAAAAAATTAACAAGACAGGAAATAAAGGAAAGTCAGGATGTGGAGAAAGGGGAGCCTTCTTACACTACTCGTGAGAATTCAAGCTGGTACAGCCACTTTTGAAAACAATATGGAGGTTCCTCAAGATGTTAAACACAGAGCTATCCGACGACCCACCAATTGCACTACTGGGTATTTACCTCATAGACACAGAGTAATGAAAAGAAGGGGCACCTGTATCCCAATGTTCATAGCAGCAATGTCCATAATAGCCAAACTGTGGAAGGAGCCAAGATGTCCTTCAGCAGATGAATGGACAAAGAAGATGTGGTTCATCTATACAATGGAATATTACTCAGTCATCAGAAAGGATGAATACCCACCATTTGCACCAACGTGGATGGACCAGGAGGGGATTATGCTAAGTGAAATTAAGTCAAGCAGAGAAAGACAATTATCATATGGTTTCACTCCTATGTAGAATGGAAGGAATAGCATGGAGGACATTAGAAGAAGGAAGGGAAAAGTGAAGGGGGGGGAATGAGAGGGGGAGATGAACCACGAGAGACTATTGACACTGGGAAACAAACTGAAGGTTGCAGATAGGGAGGGATAGGGTAATGGGTTATACTGGTGATGGGTATTAAGGAGCGCACGTGTCATAATGAGCACTAGGTGTTATATGCAAACAATGAATCCTGGAACACTACATCAAAAACAAATGAAGTACTGTAGGGTGACTAACATCTTTTTAAAAAAAGAGAAAGATATGAAATCCATACAGGAAAACTGTCACTATTTGCAAATGACATGAAATCCCGAAAGATTCCACAAACAAACAAACAAAAAAAAAAACTGTTAGAATAAACAAATTCAAGAAAGCTGCAAGATATAAAGTCAATATAGAGACCTTTTGTCTTTATTTGTTTTCAGATTTTATTTATTTATTTGACAGGACGAGAAAAAACACGAGCAGGGGGAGTGTCAGAAAGAGGGAGAAGCAGACCCTCGCTAAGCAGGGAGCCCAACACGGGGCTCGATCCCAGAACTCTGGGTTCATGACCTGATCTGAAGGCAGATGCTTCACCTATGGGGCCACCCAGATGACCCAACTTCTTGCATTTCTGTATACTGATGACACACTTTCGCAAAGAGAAATTAAAAAAGCAATGCCTTTTACAATTGCATCAAAAAAAAATCTAGGAATAAAAGTAACCAAGAATGAGAAAGACATAGTACACTTAACACATGGCAGAAAAGAAATGAAAAATATGAGTGTCGAGGGGGGCAGAATGTATGGGACAAAGATTTGGAAGGCAACACAAACAAATGGAAGCTTACGCCATTCTCCTTAACTGGAAGAGTTAATTACGTGAACATGTCCATCGTACCCAAAGCAATCGCCAGATGTGATGAAATCCCTATCTGAATTGCACTGGCATTATTCAAGGAAATAGAAAACAGTCCTAAAACTTGTATGGAATCACAAAAGACCCCAAGTACCCAAAGCAACCTGGAGAAAAAAAGGTGCAGTCAAGACACACCTGGATTTCAAGCTAGATTACAGATCTGTTGTCATCAAAACAGGATGGTACTGGCATAAACACAGACACCAGGTCAGTGGAACAGAACAGAAAGCTCAGAAACTTACCCACACGTAGATGATCCTAACTTACGACACAGCAGCAGAAGATATGCCATGAGGGAAGGACTGTCTCTTCAGTGAGCAGTAACAGGCAAACTGGACAGTAAATGCAGAAGAATATAACTGGGCCACTTTCTTACACCACACACAAAATTTTTAATGGATGAATGATTTGAACATAAGACCTGAATCCATAAACCTCCAAGAAGACACAGGTACTAAGGCTCTCGACATTAGTTTTGGCAAAGAGTCTTCAGATCGGACACCAAATGCAAAGCAACAAAAGCAAAAATAAACAAGTGGAACAACATCAAACTGAAATCTTCCACATGGCAAAAGAAACCATTAAAAACTTAAAAGGCCACTGACCCAATAAGAAAAAAATATCTGTGAATCATATGTGTGAGAAGAGGCTAATATCCAAAATACACACAACACTCATACAAACCAAAACAAAACAAAAAAAAACTGTATAAAAAATGGGGGGAATATGTGAATAGATACTTTCCAAAGATGGCACACAGGTGCCAACAGACAGAAAAAGTGGTTCGACATCACTAAATATCGTCAGGAAAACATCAGTCAAACCCAAACTCATCTATCCCCTCACAACTGTTGGAATAGCAATTGTCCCAGAGACAGACACCAAGTGGGGTCAAGGGTGTGCAGACGAGGAGACACTGTGCACTGTAGGTGGGAACGGAAATTGGTGCAGCCACTGTGACAAACGGTATGGAGGTTCCTGAAAAAATAAATACAACTACCCCATGACCCAGTAATGGCTCTACTGAGTATTGATTCAGAGGACAAAAAAAAAATATTGCCTCAAAAAGACAGATGCACTCCCACGTTCACTGCAGCATTATTCACAAGAACCAGACATGGAAACACAGACCTTGGGGGCCTTATGCCAAGGAACTCAGACACAGAAAGACCAATACCAGATGCTCTCATGTACATTCCACGTGGAATAAACAAATACTGAACGCATAGATACTGAGAGCCAATTGGTAGGTGCCAGATTCGGGGATGGGGTGGTAGAAACGGGTGAAGGTGGTCAAAGTCTCAATGTTTAAGTGACAAAACCGACAGTCATGAAATGTTCTGTCCAGCATGGAGACTAAAACTAAAACTGCAGCATGGGGTATAGGTTTCCCTGCTCTTTGAAAGTACAGGGCTTCTGAGAAACCTTGCACTGCAGAAATGGTGTCAAGAAGGAATGGCCATTAATTTACACGGAACAATTAGACAGTGTGCTCAGACTCCAAAATTCCTTCTCTTTGGCTTTTCTTAGGCCTCAGGACACAAGTTTCTAACGGAGGCCCAGCATAAATGAAGATAAAGCACAGCAGAGGCTCATAGACACCATTCAAAGTGCTGGTGGCTGGATGCGGAGAGCGGTTCCCAGCGGAAGGAGCTGGTTGGGGTGCACGCCGCCTCTGTCGTGCTTCTCCCCAAAACAGATGCTGAACGCGATTCTCACTGTTCACCTTTTTTCATAAGAGGGAAATCCTCTTCAGGTCTCTTCCTCTTACTGAAATTGGGTAATAACCTAGTTGTTTCAAGAAAGCCCAGTGTCTTACTGTGAACGTTTAAAAAGTGGGGGATACTTGTACTTGAGCATTGCTGAGGGAGGAGATGTGAAAGGTTCTCCCAGACACAAACCTCAGCAGATCTACCGGGAAAGGCACCTTCCTCAGCATGCGGAACACGGACTACCTCCTACCCCCTGAAACCCTCTCCTTCCCCTCGATCAGGACAACCCACAGCACCCGGGAGTTATCCCAATTCCTCCATTCTTCTGCTCCTAATAGCTAACCCATCAGCAAATCCTGTGAGCTCCATCTTCAAAATGGACCCAGAATAGGTCTAACCACTCCATCCAAGGCCACCCCTCTGGTCCGCAGTGCCTGAGTTCCTGGAAAAGCTTCGTCATTGACCTGCCTTGCCATCTTCAACCCTCTGTCATCTGTTCTCAACACTGTCGCCAGGATGGCCCAGTGAAACAGCATCTCTTGGGGTTATAGCCCTGGAATGGCTTTCTGTCACCCTCTGTCACCTCTCTGAGCTCATGTCCTAAGCTGTCTCCTGTGGCCACAGGGCCTTCTTGCTGCTCCAGGACATACCTGGAATTCTCCTGCCCCAGAGCCTTTGCACATGCTTTCCCTTCTGTTCAGAATGCTCTTGATGTGTTTTTACTCACCTTCGGAGATTTCTGAACTGGAGTGACAGGGACAGAAGATGAGGCTGTGTGTGTTGGGTGAGGCTGGTGGCCCAGAAGAAGGTTCTCTGCCAGCTCTCCGCCTGTGCCTCACTTGTCCTCAGCCAGGAACTTGCACACAGCCCTCACCTGTCACAACTCTCACCCAGGAGACCCACAGCCACCCCTGGAGCCCACCTTGCCCACACCCTGCTACAGAATGCATTCAGCTCTCCTCTGGGACCCCTGTCAGCTTTACCCAGACCTGGAACTTCCCCATCTCTTGCAAAGCTCCCGGATTCCTCCTCTTCTTCCAAAATCACACTTGTGCAACGCTTTCATGAGAAAGCTGTAACGCTAACTAATGAAAGGTTCACACCTACTTTCCCCTTCTGTTGCCTTTCTCTCCACCTGCTTTCCTACCTGTGCAAACTGTAACATATCAGTGGAACATGAACATGCTCTGAGATCTGAATCTTTCATTGCAGCTTTCTGAGGACTCCTTATGTGATAAGAAACTAGTGTATCCTACAACAGGGTGTTTTACAACTCTCATCTATAGAATAGTACAGCCCAATTCACTATAATTTTACCTCACTCTTCATGAAGCAGAACACTTTTTGCTTTCTTCTCTTACTTAAATTCCAGTTAGTTCACATGCCATGGAATATTCGCTTCAGGGGTAGGATTTAGTGATTCCTCACCTGCATACAGAACCAGGTGCTCATCACCAGTGCCCTCCTTAATACCCCTCACCCATTTAACTCTTCCCCCCACGCCCCTGTCCTGCAGCAACACTCAGTTTGTTCTCCAAGGTTGAGTCTATTTCCTTGTTTGCCTCTCTCATCACCCCTCCACTCTGTTCATCTGTTTTCTTTCTGAAATTCCACAAGCGTGAGAGCATAGGATATTTGTCTTTCCTCAATGATTTTGCTTAGCTTAATACACTCTAGGTCCATCCACATCCTTGCAAATGGTAAGATTTCATTCTTTTTGAAGCTGGGTCATATTCCATTATATATATGTATACCACATCTGCTTTATCCATTCATCAGTGCATGGACTTTGGGATTCTCTCCATAGTTTGGCTACTGTGGACATTGCTGCTATAAACATCATGGTGCATGTTCCCCCTTTGAATCTGCATTTTTGTATCCTTTGGGTAAATACCTAGGAGAGCAATTGCTGGATCATGTGGTTGTTCAATGTATAACTTTTTGAGGAACCCCCACACTGTTTCCCAGACTGGCTGCACCACTTTGCATTGCCACCAACAGGATGGGAGGTTTCCCTTTAAGCAGAACATTATCTGCCGGCAATTTCATAAGAGGAAACAAAACCTCTGGGAGATGCACCCAGGGTCAGGCAAGCAGTTGCAGACTTCACCCCAAGGCTCCTGACGCCAAGCCCCTTGAAGCCACCAGCATGCCACTATGCAAAAGAATTCCCAGACTCTCCTTCTGACTCCACCACCAAAGAAACTACAGAGAGAATACGGCACCTCAAAATACCGAGATAATACATTTAGTAAAACTAGAAATTCAAGCTCAACTTTTAAACAGGAACAGGCTGCTTTGGATAATTTTGAATTTTCCCTCCACCCTAATTTTAACTCTTCTGATGAATAAACTAATCAATGAAGAAACATCACCTTTGTCAAATGACATCATCCAAGTCTGTATCAGATGAAAAAGAGCCACCTAACTCTAGATGCTGGCCACTCAACCATATCTTAGGCACAATTGAATAAACACTGTTAGATGAAGGAACGAATTAGATGTTACAAACAGGCACAGAGTGAATCTCACCTTCCCTTTCTAATAAAAGAGGGTTCCTAGGAAACAGATGGTCAAAATACATTTGTAAGCAATAAATGGACAGAGAATTTGTGATCCCCTGCAAAGTTCTACCTGCAGGGAAACTAAGTAATTCTTGCACCAAACCCAGAATGCTGACAGCTACTTCAATTTTACTTTGTGGCTCAACTAGAGAGAAGAGAAAAGCCCAGGAGGTTTTGGGATAATGAGAGGTTTTACCTCCAGCCCTGACATAGATAGGACATTTTGCCAAACATACCTGTGCTTTCTCTGAACACTGGCGTCCTGTGACAAGCTGCCTCGCTGACTCTGATGCTGACGTTCAAAACCTCGGGTGTCTTGGAGCCAGACCAGAGAAGTGCTGTCAGCTGGGGAGAAGAAGGCTCCTCTGACCTAAAGCCTGCACACCTGCTTCGTTTTCTGGGTGAAGGGGCAACACATACTTGTTGTTTAGCAGTAATTATCTTCATTCTCAATGACCAATGACCTTGCCTTTTCTGGGAAGCAGACTTACTCTTCTAAAGAAACCCTCAATTCGTTTATTCCCAATGCAACTAGAGTGGAACATTTATATCTCACTTTAATAGAAAACACTGTTATTGTCGACACTGCGTGAATGAACTTTTAAAAACATTTTAGAGAGAAAGGAAGAGACCTTTATTCAAACCCAAGTCAGGACAGCTGCCTGGGAGACACAATCTTCACCAAGAAGGGAGTGCTCCGGGGAAGGCACATTTAGGGCAGGCTTATATATTTTTTTATGTTTTCTTTTACGTACAGAGTTACACACCACAATGAGGATCTTCTTAGATTCCAGAAAGTGACAGACTCTTTCTTATGATTTCAGTATGTACATGTCAGTATGACTTTAATTTTATGGGAGCCAAAGAGGTTCTTTATTTTTTCTTATCTTTATGTTTGCATCTTTGGTTATTGTTTTCTTCTCGAAGCAGATGTACAACATGTGCTTGAGGTAGAAACAGTGCCCATGCTTTGAGGTGTTGCCCAATCATTTTGAGCCGGGTAAAATGTTAAAGGATAGCTTCCCTGGGAGCCCAGGATCAGGGCCCACAGATGATATAAGATAAAAATTCCTTTTATCATTATAATTACTCCTAAATGGAGGAATTTGAGACAAAAGCACCTTTCACAAGAGTACCAAGAAATCAAAATGATGCCCACAGAAGGCTACCTGCTCTCTCCATGGTCAGCACAGGTAACAGAAGTGTTCACAGTCTCTGGACTCCTGCCCTTTTCCTGCCCAAATCTCTGAAGCACACAGACCACTTAAAATCAGAATTGTAGAACGGCTAGACACCTTAGAGATGTCTGGCACCATTCCCTTGGACTGCAGAATAAAACACAGTAGCTCGTTGTCACAAACTAATTTCAACATGAAGTGCCCCTTGGATGCACTAAGTTCTTTCTCTGCAAATGTTGACTAATGTAAGTCACAGTCATACCATATAAACACTACGATGGCTGGGAAGTCATCGTAGGTAAGGGAATATTTTAGCCATGTTTATAAACATTGGCTCACTTTGTAGAAGAGGCTGAGCTGAGTGTTTTTAAATACTATTTCAGACCTGTTTTACAGCACCCTCTGAACATACCAGAGCCTGAATCGACTAAAAAAGATAGTTGGTTTCAGTAACTTTAATACCAGAGAAATATTATACTGTCTCTATTCCTAAGGATCTTTGAGTATCTTACCCAGAGGTCCTCCACTGAGATAATGATCTTAATGATCACCATGGGCAGATGTGAAAAGGCCCGCTGAATTCGTTCCACTTGTCCACATGAAAAGAAAATCCTGATACTTGATAGGTTTCCAGATCGAGAAGACCAGAGATAAGAGGGAAATAGTACCCTGTATGGAACAACAAGGGATTTGGAGTCAATTTGGGGATCCCACTTAGGTTTCTGACACTAAAATCCTCTGTGACTCATATCATCTGAGTCCCTGTCTAATCACCTGAAAATGTGCCTAAAAATATCTACATCCTAGTTGAGGAGTTTAAGAGGCAGAATGCTACAAAGAGCCAGTATGATGTCTCTCAAGAACAGGTGCTCAGGAAGCCATAATTGCTATTGGGTCTATTTCTTTTCAAAAAGAAAGAACACATGTTGAATCCATATTTCTAATAGATGACTCACCAGATGATTTTCAAACCTGAAGGAAGGCCAAGAAGTCGCTCTTGTGTCATATTTCACTCAGAAATCATGTTGTTGGACTGGTGAGGATGATACGATAGCAACGTCACCACTAACAGTGGGGAGCTTCTAATTTCCATATGGCCATGTTGACCCCCTTAGCTCAGAGCCTCCAGAAAGAACAGCTGAGGGGGATCACAGGCCAAGGCTGCCAGGTGTGGCTGGGGCAGGCAGAACTCTGACTTAAGGCTCAACTCCTGTCTAGGTTATTATAATGCTCTTCACAAATAAAGTGCCATTGTGTGTGAGCCCTCATGTAGAAAAGGTTCAGAATTTCCATGGAGATTCCCTCTCTGACCTTTAGGATATGTAGCAAAGTTCCATTTATTTTTTAAACATTGATGGACTTCCTGGTTTTCTTTTCGCTATGACTGTGGCTCAATTCCCCTGTGGTCTAAGAACAGAATCTAGTTAATTTCAGGGTTTAACATTTGTAGACTTGATTCGTGGCCCCACCTATCATCTATTTGGGTAAAGAGTCTATGACCACTTGAAAATAATGTATTCTGCACTTATTATGGAATGTTCCCTATATGTCAATTAGGTCACATTTGTTACCAATGTTTTTTCTGCTTTTTTCTGTCAGATATTGAGAAAGGTATATTAAAATCTTCAAACAATGCTGCTCTATTCAACGTGGCATCGGAGAATCTACCAGTGTTAGAAGGCAAGAGAAACAAAAAGTATAAGAATTGAGGGGATAATTGTGACTATTCACAGATAATATGATTGTGTACATAGAAAATCCAAAACAGTCTATAAATACCCTATTAGAATTCAAAATGCAATTTATAAATTTGAGATGGATTGTAGCTTCCCATTGGACAGTTTCTGAAAGAAAACGTAGAACCTGTCAATCTTGGGGTAGGACATAGGGTGCACTAACCATTTAAAAGAATTCAGTGGGACTTCATAAAAATGTGACATTTCTCCTTATCTTATGACCATAAGAAAATGAAAAAGTGAACCGCAGGCTGGGAAGTAAAGATTTGCAATACACACACTGACAAAGACTTGTCAAGAAACAATTCCTGCTCATCAACCATAAAAAGTCTATTTATAAACAAATACTTCACAAAAGATTGACTGATGGCCAATAAGAACAGGAAAGGGTGCTCTACAGTATTATTTTCAGGAACAGCAAGGCCTTTCCTAAAATGAAAACATACACACAAACCAGTATTCCCTAGATGGATGACGTCCTTATTTCTGAGGACAGCTTGAAGAACAGACTAGCATCAAAGTAAAGTGATGGAATTCCTGACACTCAGAGGATGGACAATTGACCTCAAACTACAGTACAATTTCTAGGCATCATTCGGTCCTCTGAAGGCAGACAACAACCACACCCCTTCCTACACCACACAGGTTGCTTCCCAACCCCTACCATAAAAGAAGAAGATGAGAAACAGATAGGACTAGTAGGAAATAGCAAAAATCACTTGTGGGGATTATCCTGAAACACACTGATCACATAACTAGTGTAAGGAAGTGTAGGGAACTGACAAGGACAGAGAATCAAGAGGTACTTCTTTGGGAAATGCTGTCTGAAATCGTCACACGTTGGTACCAGCTAATGAGGGCTCTGAGCATACCCTAGGGGTTGCTCACAAGGGTCTGCAACACCAAGGCTGAGGACTGAAACTCTTCAAGACCTCAAAGCTTGCATGATTGACTATTGGACTAAGAGATTCCCATGTTCTGAAAACAGATACCAACTCATTGAAAGGTTCACCTGGGCTCTCTCGGAGGCCCTACAAGAAGCTGAACCATTCACTGAAAATCAATTACACACACACACACACACACACACACACACACCTGTCATTTCACCAATTACTTAAACATTCAAGGTTCTTCCTACCTTTTCTTTTTCACATTGATATTTATACTCACATGAAATGTCATCATTTCTAATGAACACTCATGTCAAAATAGAGATCCATTGACACAATATTCACAAAATGGAACTTCTCTGCTGTCATTTTCAATATAGCGTTTTTTAAAGTTCATACATATTTTAGGTTTTTGGTAACTTATACAGGAGAAGATCAGCATTGAAAAACTCTGAATACTGACAATGAGTTTTAAGCCTAGAGAACAAAAATTGTCCAATTTCATAGATAATAAGGAACCAAAGGGAAAGCATGGAAGCTGTAGTCGAATAATTTTACACATATGCATCCTCTATTATTCTACTACCGCGGGGCGTGTTTTATTACCACTATGCATGCATCAATTGTCTTCCACGTGCACCTGCACAGGTATGATGAATTACTAGAGTAGAATGAAATGTCTGGGAACTACTTGGCGGCATCTATAATGAACAATGAAATTTCGATCTTATATTTGGTGAACTTCCACTGTCTGTCCCTTTAGACAATGGACCCTAAACAGAAGGGGGAATGAACCACGAGAGACTATGGACTCTGGGAAACAAACTGAGGGCTTCAGAGGGGAGAGGGTTGGGGGATTGGCATGGGCCAGTGATGGGTATTAAGGAAGGTACATATTGCATGGAGCACTGGGTGTTATATGCAAATAATGAATCACGGAACACTACATCAAAAACTAAGGAAATACTGTATAGTGACTAACATATCATAATAAAAAATTATTATTAGTAAAAAATTAAAGGTAAAAAAAACCAATACAGCTTTTCTGTTTCAAGAACAATCAAAATTGAGAAAAAACTAACTTCCAATCCCTAAAGCAAAACGCAGACCAAGTTCCATTTCACTCCCCTTTATTCACATTCTCTGTGGGTTCTAAGCGATTTCCCTACCTCCTTTCCTGCTGAGCAGGGAGCCCGGGCTCGATCCCAGAACCCTGGGATCATAACCTGAGCCAAAGGCACATGCTTAACTGGCTGAGCCAGCCAGGAGCCCCAGCCATGTTTTTCTTAAGCAAAGGGACACTTTCTCACAATGCCTTCACATGACTTCAGATGGTACCAGAGACCTGCATTTGCCTCTAGGAGGTTGCAGATGAGGCAATTGTAAACTCTCACAGTGGTTTATCAAATACAATGACCTGCCTGGTGACAGTGAAACTCTTATGAGCCCACGAGAGGGTCCTGTGACACTCAGCTGTGGCTGGGCTGGCACAGAGAACCAAATCCATTTCCCTGCCTGATGTCTGTGAGGAACCGATGCCCCCACTGTGAATGAGACCCTGTCACTGAGCTGTCCAGAGATGGCCATCCTCACGGAGTATGAGAATAAAGGGCAATGCCTGAGGAGACCTCATCTGTCTCTTTTATCTTTTCATATTTTTGACAGTGGACAAATCACTGCCTAGGAGTCCCCAACTACCTTAGTCTCATCTGTGAATGGCCAAGAAGTTTTACAAAACCCTTAAGATTTTGACCTCACAAATGCCCACAACCATTTACCATAGGGATTCAACATTAAGCAAAGATACTGTTCGTTGGAAGAGAGGTCCTGCCCACTGTTGTTTCTCACTTATATGCTCATCTTCCTTACCTCTTGGTAACATAACCACCTTGATTCCTGCTTCCGTCTTCAGGAAGGCTGATGTGACTTGAAGGGCATTACCCTGACATCGTTCTTTCTTAGCAATAAGATGTTTCCTTAGCAATAAGACATTTCCCTAGTCCTACACACCCAAAGTTGAATCGGAATCAGGATTGAGGAGGCTGATGAGAGTTGAAGGTGTTTTCCTGTACAGGGTGGTTTATTACCGATAAGGATGGGTCAGAGTCCTCGAAATTCCAGAACCTTTTCATTAATGCTTCCTACTCGTGAAAGATGATGTACATTGGTCTTTCCCTGTATAGTGTGGTGACTCAGAGAAAAGTGCTTAGCCCTTTCGTCAGACTTCCACGACCACTTTGGGGCTGGCTTCCATATTCAGAAAGGATGATGTTAGGGCTAAGAGGGTTCCTGTACACTGTTATTTCTTACAGATAAGTGTATGGCATTTTTGTTTACATTGCCAGAACCACTTAGCGCCTGGCTTGCCGGCCTCCTGGGGACGAACCCTAACCCTAGGCCGGCCCCCGAGGGGCCCCTCCCAAGGGGCCTGGCACCACAACACTGGGGATTGGGGACCCCCGAGCCCAGCGCCAGTGTCACCCTGCCGCCCCGCAGCAACCCGGGCTGCTAGGGGCGCCGCCAGTCTTTCAGGGCGAGAGAACGGGCAGGGCCCTCCAAGCCCCCAGCGTCCTTCGAAGGCCCCCCCATCCAAAGCCTTGAGCCCACTCTCCCGCTCCTCAGCACCCTCACCTCGGCCTGCCCCTCCGCTCCCTGCAGAGCCAGCAGATGAAGCCTGCCCTCCTCCTGGGGGCTAACCATAACCCTAGGTTGTCCCCTGAGGGGCCCCTCCGAAGGGGCCTGGCACCACAATGCCTGGGATTGGGGACCCCCAAGCCCCAGCGCCGGACTCACCCTGCCACCCTGCAGCAACCCGGGCTGCTAGGAGCACCGTCCGTCATTCAGGGAGGGAGAACGGGCAGATCCCTCCGAGCCCCTGGCGACCTTCGAAGGCCCCCCGCGCCAAAACGCTTGGGCCCATGCCCCCACTCGCCTATGCCCTCACCTCGGTCCACCCCTCGCTCGCTGTACTGCGGTGGATCAGGACTGCCAGCCTCCTGGGTGTTACCCTAACCGTTGGTGGGCCACCGAAGCGCCCATCTAGGTTCCTAATGCCACAACACTGGGGATTGGGGACTCCCGAGCCCCAGCGCCCAACTCACCCTCATGCCCTACCGCCACCTGGGCCGCTAGGGGCGCCGCCGGTCATTCAGGGAGGGAGAACGGGCAGGGCCCTCCAAGCCACCAGCGAACTTCGAAGGCCGCCCGCACCAAAACGCTTGGGCCTACGCTCCTGCTCGCCAGTGCCCTTACCTCGGCCCTCCCCTCCACTCGCCGCACAGCTGGCAGATCAGGCCTGTGGGCCTTCTGGGGGCTAACCCGATCCCTAGGTCAGCCCCCGAGGTGCCCGACCCAAGGGGATTGGCGCCGCAACGCGGGGAATTGGGGACTCCCGAGCCCCAGCGCTGGACTCACCCTCCTGCCCTACTGCCCCCTGGGCCGCTAGGGGTGCCGCCGGTCATTCAGGGAGGGAGAACGGGCAGGGCCGTCCAAGCCACCGGCGACTTTCGAAGGCCGCCTTCACCAAAATGCTTGTGCCCACGCTCCCACTCGCCAGCGCCCTTACCTTGGCCCTCCCCTCCGCTCGCTGCACAGCTGGCAGATCGGGCCTTCGGGCCTTCTGGGGGCTAACCCTAACCCTAGGTCGACCCCCTAGTGGCCCCTCCCAAGGGGCCTGGCACCACAACGCCGGGAATTGGGGACTCCCAAGCCCCAGCGCCGGACTCACCCTGCCGCCCCGCTGCCACCAGTGCCGCGAGGGGCGCCGTCGGTCATTCAGGGTGGGAGAACGGGCAGGACCATCTGAGCCCCTGGCGACCTTCAAAGGCCCCTCGTGCCAAAACTTTGGGCCCACGTTCCCGCTCGCCCAAGCCCTCATCTCAACCCGCCCCTCCGCTCGCTGCACAGCCGGCAGATCGGGCCTCCCAGCCTCCTGGGGGCTAACATTAACCCTAGGTAGGCCCCCTAGGGCCCCATTCCAAGGGGCCTGGCACCACAATGCCGGGGATTGGGGACCCCCCAGCCCCAGCGCCAGACTCACCCTGCCGCCCTGCCTCCACCTGGGCCGCTAGGGGCACCGCCCGTCATTCAGGGCGGGTGAACGGGCCGGGTCTTATGAGGCCCCTGTGACATTAGTAGGCGCCCCACACCAAACGCTTGGGCCCACGCTCCCACTCGCCAGTGCCCTCACCTCTGTGTGCCCCTCCACTTGCTGTACAGCCGGTGGATCTGAACGGCCGGCCTCCTGGGTGTTACCCTAACCCTAGGTCGGCCCCTGAGGGGCCCCTCCCAAGGAGCCTGGGGCCACAACGCCGGTAATTGGGGAACCCAGAGTCCCAGCGTCGGACTCAACCTGCTGCCCCGCCACCATCTGGGCTTCTAGGTGTGCCGCCGGTCATTCAGGGCGTGAAAACGGGCAGGGCCCTCCTAGCCCACAGTGACATTCGAAGGCGCCCTGCGCCAAAACGCTTGGGCCCATGCTCCCACTCGCCAGCGCCGTCACCTCGGCCTGCCCCTTCGCTCATCCGACAGGGGGCGGATCGGGCCTGCCCGACTCCTGGGGGCTAACTCAAATCCTAGGTTGGCCCCCGAGGGACCCGTCCGATGGGGCCTGGCGCCACAACGCCTGGGACTGCTGAACCACGAGCTCCAGCGCCGGACTGACCGAGCTGCCCCACTTACACCCGGGCTGCTAGAGGTGCCGCCAGTCATTCAGGGCGTGAGAATGGGCAGGGCCATCTGAGCCCCCATTGTCCTTTGAAGGCCCACCGCGCCAAAACGCTTGGGTCCACGCTCACGCTCGCCAGCGCCCTCACCTCAGCCCGCCCCTCCGCTCGCCGCCCAATGGGCAGATCGGGCCTGCCGGCCTCCTGGGGGTTAACCCTAACCCTAGGTAGGCCCCTGAGGGGCCCCTCCCAAGGGGCCTGGCTCCAAAACACCAGGGATTGGGAAACAACGAGCCCATTTGCCAGACTCACCCTGCCGCCCCGCCACTGCATGGGCCACTAGGGGCGAAGCAGGACATACAGTGCGGGAGAACGGGCAGGGCCCTCCGAGACTCCGTCGTTGTTCGAAGGCCCACTGCGCCAAAACGCTTGGGCCCACGCTCCAGCTTGCCAGGGCCCTCACCTCAGCCCGCCCCTCCGCTCGCCGCACAACTGGCGGATCTGGCCTGCCGGCTTCCTGGGGGCTGATACTAACCCTAGGTTGGCCCCCAAGGGGCCCCTCCCAAGGGGCCTGGCGCCGCAGCGCCGGGGATTGGGGACCCCCGAACCCCAGCGCCAGAATCACCTTGCCGGCCTGCCGGCGCCCGGGCTACTAGGGGCGCTGCTGGTCACTCAGGACTGGAGAACGGGTAGGGCCCTCAGAGCCCCTGGCGAACTTCGAGGCACCCCGCGCCAAAACGCTTGTGCCCACGCTCCCGCTAGTCAGCGCCCTCACCTCGGCCCGCCCCTCCGCTTGCTGCACAGCCGGCGGATCGGGACTGCTGGCCTCCTGGAGCTAACCCTAACCCTAGGTAGGCCCCTGAGGAGCCCATCCCAAGGGGAGTGGGGCAGCAACGCGGTGATTAGGGACCCCCGAGCCCCAGCACCGGACTCACTCTGCCGGACCGCCACCACCCGGGATGCTAGGGGTGCCGCCAGTCATTCAGGGCGGGACAACGAGTAGGGCCTTCCAAGCCCCCAACGACCTTCGAAGGCCCCCTGCACCAAAACGCTTGGGCCCACGCTCCCGCTCGCCAGCGCCCACAACTCAGCCTGCCCCTCCGCTCGCTGCACAGCCGGCGGATCGGGCCTGCCGGCCTCCTGGGGAAACCCTCACCTTGAGAGGCCCCCAAGGAGACCCTCCCAAGGGGCCTGGCGCCACAACCTGGGGATTGGGGACCCCCGAGCCCCAGCACCAGACTCACCCTGCCACACTGCTGGGGCCCAGGCCGCTATGGGCGGGGCCGGTCATTCAGGGCGGGAGAACGTGTAGGGCCCTCCGAGCCCCCAGAGACCTTCAAAGGCCCCCTGCACCAAAACGCTTGGGCCTACGCTCCTGCTCGCCAGAGCCCTTACCTCAGGCCGCCACTCCGCTCATGCACAGCCGGTGGATCGGGCCTCCCGGCCTCCAGGGGGCTAACCCTAACCCTAGGACAGCCCCTGAAGGTCCCTTCCTAAGGGGCCTGGAGCCACAAAGCCAGGGATTGGGGACCCCCAAGCCCCAGCGCCGGATGCACGATGCTGCCCCGCCCCACACGGGCCACTAGGGGCGCCGCCATTCATTCAGGGTGGGAGAACTGGAGGGCCCTCCCAAGGGGCCTGGCCGTGCAATGCCAGGGATTGGGAACCCCCGACCCCCAGAGCTGGACTCACCCTGCTGCCCCGCCACCACACAGGCCGCTAGGGGCGCCGCAAGACAAAGAGTGTGGGAGAAGGGGAAGGGCCCTCTGAGTCCCGTCCTCATTCATAGGCCCACTGCGCCAAAAGTCTTGGGCCCATGCTCCCGCTCGCCAGCGCCCTCACCTCAGCCTGCCCCTCCGCTCATCGCACAACAGGCGGATCGGGCCTGCCGGTCTCCTGGGGGCTAACCCTAACCCTAGGTCGGCTCCCAGGAGGCCTGGCACCGCAACGCCGGGGATTGGGTACCCCCGAGACCCAGCGCCGGACTCAACTTGCCGCCCCCAGGCCACCCGGGCCTCTAGGGGCCCCGCGCGTCATTCAGGGCAGGAGAATGGGCAGGGCCTCTGAGTCTCCGGCGACTTTTGAAGGCCCCCCACGCCAAAACGCTTGAGCCCACGCTCCCACTGGCCAGCGCCCTCACCTCGGCCTGCCCCTCTGCTCACCGCACAGCCAGCGGATCGGGCCTGCCGGCCTCCTGGGGGCTAACACTACCCCTAGGGTGGCCACCGGGGGGCCCTTCCCAAGGGGCCTGGTGCTGCAGCGCCAGGGATCGGTGACCCCCGAGCCCCAGCCAGGACTCACTTTGCTGTCCCGCCGCCACCCGGGCTGCTAGGGGCGCCGCCGGTCATTTAGGGAGGGAGAATGGGCAGGGCCCTCCAAGCCCCTGGCGACCTTTGAAGGCCCCCTGCTCCAATATGCTTGGGCCCATGCTCCCGCTCGCCAGCGCCCTAACCTCCGCCCTCCCATTCACTCGCCGCAAAGCTGGCGGATTGGGCCTGTCGGCCTCCTGGGGGGTAACCCTAAACCTAGTTCGGCACCCGAGGGGCCCCTCCCACGATGCTGGTGCCGCCACGCTGGGGATTTGGGGCCCCCAAGCCCAAGCACTGGATTCACCCTGCCCCCCTCTTCCACCCAGGCCGCTAGGGGAACCGAGGATCATTCAGGGCGGGAGAAGGGGCAGGACCCTCCAAGTCCCCGGCGACCTTCGAAGGCCGCACGCACCAGAACGCTTGGGCCCACGCTCCCGCACACCAGCGGCATCACCTCGGCCAGCGCTTCCGCTCTCCGCACAGCCGGCTGATCCGGCCTGCCGGCCTCCTGGGGGCTAACCCTAACCCTAGGTTGGCTCCCAAGAGGCCTGGCACCACAACGCCGGGAATTGGGTACCCCCGAGACCCAGCGCCGGACTCAACTTGCCACCCCCAGGCCACCCAGGCTGCTAGGGTCGCCGCCAGTCATTCAGGGTGGGAGAACGGACAGGGCCCTCCGAGACACTGGCGACCTTCGAAGGCTCCCCACGCCAAAACGCTTGAGCCCACGCTCCCGCTCCTCAGCGCCCTCACCTCGGCCTGCCCCTCCGCTCGCCACAGAGCCGGCGGATGAGGCCTGCCCTCCTCCTGGGGGCTACCCATAACCCTAGGTTGGCCCCTGAGGGGCCCCTCCGAAGGGGCCTGGCACGGCAATGCCTGGGATTGGGGACCCCCGAGCTGCAGCGCTGGACTCACCGTGTCGCCCCGCTGCCACCCGGGCCGCTAGGAACACCGCCGGTCATTCAGGAAGGGAGAACGGGCAGATCCCTCCGAGCCCCTGGTGAATTTCGAAAGCCCCCCGCGCCAAAACGCTTGGACCCATGCTCCTGCTTGCCTGCGCCCTCACCTCGGTCCGCCCCTCCGCTCGCTGCACAGCCGGTGGATCAGGACTGCCAGCCTCCTGGGTGTTACCCTAACCGTTGGTGGGCCCCCGAGGGGCCCATCCCAGGTTCCTATTGCCGCAACGCCGGGGATTGGGGACTCCTGAGCCCCAGCGCCGGGCTCACCATGACCCCCACCACCACCCGGGCCACAAGGGGCACCGCCGGTCATTTAGGGCGGGAGAATGGGCAGAGCCCTCCGAGCCCACAGCGACCTTTGAAGGCCCCCCGTGCCAAAGCGCTTGGGAGCATGCTCCCGCTCTCCATCACCCTTACCTCGGCCTGCCCCTCAGCTCGCCACGCAGCAGGCGGATCGGGCCTCCCAGCCTTGGGGGCTAACCCTAACCTTAGGAAGGCCCCCTAGGGGCCTATCCCAAGGGGCCTGGCACCACAATGCCGGGGACTGGGGACTCCCGAGCCCCAGCGCCAGACTCACCCTGCTGCTCCGCCGCCACGCGGACCGCTAGGGGAGCCGCTGGTCATTCAGTGCAGGAGAATGGGTAGAGTCCTCTGAACCCCCGGAGACCTTTGAAGGCTCCCCGCAACAAAACGCTTAGGCCCACACTCCCACTCGCCAGCGCCCTTACCTCGGCCCGCCCCTCCACTCGCCTCACAGCTGGCGGATCGGACCTGCCGGCCTCCTGGGGGCTAACCCTAACCCTAGGTTGGCCCCCGAGGGGACAGTCCGATGGGGCCTGGTGCCACAACGCCTGAGATTACTGACCCCTGAGCCCCAGCGCCGGACTCACCGTGCCACCCCTCCACCACACGGGCCGCTAGCGGTGCCGTTGGTCATTCACGGAGTGAGAACAGGCAGGCCCTCCGAGCCCCGGGCGACCTTTGAAGGCACCCCTCATCAAAACGCTTGCCCCCACGCTCCCGCTTGTCAGCGCCCTCACCTCGGTCCGCCCCACCGCTCACCGCAAAATTGGCCGATCGGGCCTGCCGGCCTCCTGGGGGCTAACCCTAACCGTAGGTCGGCCCACGAGGGGCCCCTCCCAAGGCACCTGGCACCGCAACGCTGGGGATTGTGGACCCCCGAGCCCCAGCGCCGGACTCACCCTACTGCCCCGCTGCCACCCGGGCCGGTAGGGGCGCCGCCGGTCATTCACGGCGGCAAAATGGGCAAGGCCCTACGAGCCCCAGCAACCATCGAAGGCCCCCCACGCCAAAATCCTTGGGCCCTCGCTCCCGCTCACCAGAGCCCTCACCTCGGCCCGCCCCTCTGCTCAACGCACAGCTGGCAGAATGGGCCTGCTGGCCTCCCGGGGGCTAACCCTAACCCTAGTTCGGTCCCCAAAGGGCCCCTCCCAAGGGGCCTGGCGCCACAACGCAGGGGATTGGGGACCCCTGTGCCCCAGCGCCGGACTCACCCTGCCGCCCTGCCGCCACCAGGGCCGCTAGGGGTGCCGCCGGATATTCAAGACTGGAAAACGCTTAGGGCCCTTCAAGTCCCTGGCGACCTTCAAAGGGACCCCGCGCCAAAACGCTTGAGCCCAGGCTCCCGCACGCCAGCGCCCTCACTTTGTCCCGCCCCTCCGCTCACCGGATAGCAGGCAGATCAGGCCCGCCGGGCTGCTGGTGGCTAAACCTAACCCTAGGTCGGCCCCCGAGGGGCCCCTCCGATGGGGCCTGGCACCACAACGCCTGGGATTGCTGACCCCGAGCCCCAGTGCGGGACTCACCGTGCTGCCTCGCCTCCACCCAGGTTGCTAGGAGCACCGTCAGTCATTCAGGGCGGGAAAATGGGCAGGGCCCTCGAGGTCCTGGCGACCTTCGAAGACCCCCCGCGCCAAAATGATTGGGCCCAAGCTCCTGCTCGCCTGCGCCCTCACCTCGGACCACCCTGCCGAGTGCTGCACAGATGCTGATCGGGTCCACTCGCCTCTGGGGGGCTAACCATAACCCTAGATCGACCCCCGAGGGGCCCCTCCCAAGGGGCCTGGCGCCACAACGCCGGGGATTGGGGACCCTGAGCCTCAGCACCTGACTCACCCTGCCACCCAGCCACCACCCAGGGGCTTGGGGTGCTGCCGTTCATTCAGGGCGGGATAATGGGCAGGGCCCTCCAAGACACGGTGACCTTCAAATCCCCCCGTGCCAAAACGCCCAGGCCCACGCTCCCAAACACCAGCGCCCTCACCTCGGTCCGCCACTCCACTCTCCACACAGCTGGCGAATAGGACCTGCCGAGTTCCTAGGGGCTAAACCTAACCCTAAGTTGTCATCCGAGGGGCCCCTCCCAAGGGGCCTGGCGCCGCATCGCTGGGGATTGGAGATACCCAAGCCCTAGGGCCTGACTCACCCTGCCACCCCTCACCACCCAGGCCGCTAGGGGCGCCGCCGTTCATTCAGGGTGGGAGAACGGGCAGGTCCCTCTGAACACCCACTGACCTTTGAAGGTGCCCTGAAACAAAACGCTTGGGCCCAGGCTTATGTTCACCAGCACCTTCACCTCGGCCCAACTCTCCGCTCGATGCACAGGTGTTGTATTGGGCCTGCCGGCCTCCTGGGGGCTAACCATAACTGTAGGTCGGCCCCCGAGGGGCCCTTCCCAAGTGGCCTGGTGCTGCAACGCCGGGGATGGGGACCCCGAGCCCACCTGCTGGACTCACCCTGCTGCCCTTCAGGCACCCGAGCCACTAGGGGCCCACCGGTCAATCAGGGCAGGAGAACGGGCAGGGCCCTCCAAGGCCCCCTGAATTTCAAAGGCCCCCCATGCAAAAACGTAGGCTCCCATGCTTCTGCTCATCAGCGCCCTCACCTCAGCCCACCCCTCTGTTTGATTCAGACTCGGTGGATAGAGCCTGCCGGGCTCTTGGTTCTAACCAAAACCCTAGGTCGGCCCCGTGGGGCACATCCCAAGGGGCCTGGCTCTGCAACGCTGGGGATTGGTGACTCAGAGCCCCAGAGCCGGACTCACCCTGCTGCGCTGTCGCCACCTGGGCCGCCAGGGGCGCCGCCGGTCATTCAGGTCGATAGAAAGGCAGGGGCTTCCGAGTCCTCGGTGACCTTCAAAGGCTCCCCGCACCAAAACGCTGGTGCCCAAGCTCCCACTCCCCACCGCCCTCACCTCGGCCCTCCCCTCCGTTTGCTGCAGAGCCAGTGAATAGTGCCTGCCGGCCTCCTGGGGGCTAACCCTAACCCTAGGTCGGCCCCCGAGGGGCCCCTCCCAAGGGGCCTGGCGCCACAACGCCGGGGACTGGGGACCCTGAGCCTCAGCACCTGACTCACCTGCCGCCAGCCGCCACTCCGGGGCTTGGGGTGCTGCCATTCATTCAGTGCGGGAGAACTGGCAGGGCCGTCCAAGACAGGGCGACCTTCGAAGGCCCCCCCGCGCCAAAACGCCCAGGCCCACCCTCCCACTCATCAGCGCCCTCACCTAGGTCTGCACTCCGCTCTCCACACAGCTGGCGAATAGGGCCTGCCGGCCTCCTAGGGGCTAAACCTAACCCTAGGTTGGCCCCAGAAGGGCTCCTCCCAAGGGGCCTGGTGCCGCAACGCCGGGGATTGGGGACCCCCAAGCCCCAGTGCCAGATGCACCCTGCCGCCCATCCCCACCCGGGCCGCTAGGGGCGCCGCCGTTCATTCATGGTGGGAGAACTGCCAGGGCCCTCCGAATCCCCGCCAACTTTCGAAGGCGCCCCAAACCAAAACGCTTGGGCCCAAGCTCATATTCACCAGCACCCTCACCTCAGCCCAACTCTCTGCTCGACGTCCAGGTGGTGTATCAGGCCTGCCGGCCTCCTGGGGGCTAACCCTAACCATAGGTCGGTCCCCGAGGGGCCCTTCCCAGGGGCCTGGCGTTGCAACGCTGGGGATGGGGACCCCGAGCCCATGTGCCGGACTCACCCTGCTGCCCTTCAGCCACCCGAGCCGCTAGAGGCCCCGCCGGTCAATCAGGGCAGGAGATCGGGCAGGGCCCTCCGAGCCCACGCTGACCTTTGAAGTCTCCCTGCGCAAAAACGTTGGCTCCCAGGATCCTGCTCGCCAGCGGCCTCACCTCGGCCCGCCCATCCGCTTGCGTTCAGAGCTGGTGGATAGGGTCTGCTGGGCTCCTGGCAGCTAACCAAAACCCTAGGTCGCCCCTGTGGGGACATCCCAAGCGGCCTGGCTCTGCAATGCTGGGGATTGGTGACTCAGAGCCCCAAAGCCAGACTCACCCTGCCGCACTGTCCCCACTCGGGCCTCTAGGTGCGCCGCCAGTCACAGAGGGCGAGAGAAGGGCAGGGCCTTCTGAGCCACCGGTGACCTTCAAAGGCTCCCCGCGCCAAAATGCTGGTGCCCACGCTCCCGCTCCCCAGCGCCCTCACCTCAGCCCGCACCTCCACTCGCCGCACAGTGTGCAGATTGGGCCTGACAGTCTCCTTGGGGCTAACCCTAACCCTAGGTCGGCCCCCCAGGGGCCCCTCCCAAGGGTCCTGGTGCCACTACGCCGGGGATCTGGGACACCAAGCCCCAGAGCCAGACTCACCCTCCCACAACGCTGCCACCCAGGGCGCTAGGGGCGCAGTCGGTCATTCAGGGCGGGAGAAGGGACAGGGCCCTGGAGAAACCAGCGATATTTGAAGCCTCCATTGCCAAAATGCAGGGACCCACAATCCCGCTCCCCAGCGCCCTCACCTCGGCCCACCGCTCCACTCGCCCCACAGCCATCATAGGGGGCCTGCCGGCCTCCTGGGGGCTAACCCTAACCCTAGGTCGGCCCCCGAAGGGCACTCCCAAAGGGCCTGGCACCACGACGCTGGAGTTTGGGGACCCCCAAGCCCCAGCGATGTACTCAACCTGCCCCTCTGCCGCCACCTGGGCCACTTTGGGTGCCGCCGGTCATTCAGAGTGGGGGAATGGGCAGGGCCCTCCGAGCCCCAGGTGACATTCGTAGGTACCCCACGCCAAAACGCAGAGGCCCACGCTCCCGCTCTACAGAGCCCTCACCTCGGCCCGCCCCCCCCTCTAGCGACACAGCTGGTGGATCTGGCCTCCCGGGCTCCTTGGGGCTAACCATAACCCTAGGTGGGCCCTAGAGTGGCCCCTCCCAAGAGGCTTGGTGCCACAATGGCAGGGATTGGGGACCCGTAAGCCCCAGCGCCGGGCTCACCCTGCCGCCCCACCGCCACGCGGGCCACTAGGGGAGCCGCCAGGCATTCAGGGCGGGATAACTGGCAGGGCCCTCCGAGCCTCCGGTGAAATAAGAAGGCCCCCACACCTAAACGCTGGGTACCATGCTACCGCTCGACTGCCCCCTACCACGGTCAATCCCTCCACTCACTGCACAGCCAGCGGATCAGGACTGCTGGCCTCCTGGGGGTTAACCTAACCCTAGGACAGTCCCCGAGGGGCCCTTCCTAAGGGGCCTGGCGCCGCAACGCTGGGGATTGGGGAAACCCAAGCACCAGTGCCGGACTGACCCTGCCACCCCGCTGCCACCCGGGGAGCTAGGGGCGTCGCTGGTCCTTCATGGCGGGAGAACGACCAGGGCCCTCCGAGCCCCCTGCGACATTCGAAGGCCCACCGAGCCAAAATGTTGGGGTCCACGCTTCCGCTCGCCAGCGACCTCACCTTGGCCCACCCCTCCATTCGCCACAGAGCCGGTGGATTGAGCCTGCCAGCCTCCTGGGGGCTAACCCTAACCCTATGTCGGCCCTCAAGGGGCCCCTCCCAAAGGGACTGCCGCCGAACGCCAGGGATTGGGGACCCCCGAGTCGCAACGCTGGACTCACCCTTCCGCCCCGCCCACACCCTGGCCGCTAAGGCACTGCTGATCATTCAGGGCGGGAAAACGGGCAGGGCCCTCCCTGCCCTGGTGACCTTCGAAGGCCCCCAGCGCCAAAACGCTGGGGCCCACTCTCCTGCTCCCCAGCGCCCTGATCTTCGACCGCACCTCCATTCGCCCCAGACGGCGGATCATGCCTGCCGGCCTCCAGGAGCTAACCTTTACCCTAGGTCGGCCCCCAAGGGGCCCCTCCCAAGGGGCCTGGTGCCACAACGCCTGGCACTGGGGACCCCCGAGCCTCAGTGCCAGACCCACCCTGCTGCCCCGCCACCACTCGGGCTGCTAGGGGAGCCGCCACTCATTCAGGGCGGGAGAACGGGCAGGGCCCTCCAAGTCCCCGGCGACATTCGAGGGCCCCCGGCGCCAAAACATTGGGTACCACCTTCCAGCTCGCCAGTGCCCCCACCATGGCCCGCCCCTCTGCTCGCAGCACAGCTGGAGTATGGGGCCTGCCGGCCTCCTGGGGGCTAACCCTAACCCTAGGTTGGCCCCAGAGGGGCCCCTCCCAAGGGGACTGGTGACCAAAGCCGGGGATTGGGGACACCCGAGCCGCAGTGCCGGACTCACCCTGCCGCCCCGTTGACATCGGGCCCGCTGGGGTGTCGCTGGTCCTTCAGGGTGGGAGAATGGGCAGGGCCCTCGAGACTCCGGTAACTTTTGAAGGCCATCTGCGCCAAAACGCTGGGGCCAACGCTGGAGCTTGCCAGCGCCCTCACCTCAGCCTGCCCCTCCGCTCTCTGCACAGCTGGCAGATCAGGTCTGCTGGCCTCCTGGGGGCTAACTCTAATCCTAGGTCGGCCCCAGAAGGGCCCCTCTGAAGGGGCCTGCCGCCACAACGCCGGGTATTGGGGACCCTCAAGTCATAATGCCGGACTCACCCTGCTGCCCCGCTGACACCAGTGGTGCTAGGGCGCCACCGGTCGTTTTGGGCGGGAGAACGGGCAGGGCCCTCTGAGCCGCGGTGAACTTTGAAGGCCCCCAGCACCAAAACGCTGGGGCCCACGCTCCGCTCGCCAGCGCCCTCACCTCGGACCGTGACTCCATTCGCCTCAAGATGGTGGATCGGGCCTGCCGGCCTCCTGAGGGCTAACTCTAACCCTACATCGGCCCCAGAGGGGCCCTTCCCAAGGGGCCTGGCACTGCAACATCAGGTATAGGGAAGCCCGAGCCTCAGCACCAGACTCACCCTGCCGCCCCGCCATCACCCGGGCCACTAGGGGCGCCGCCGGTCATTCAGGCGAGAGAACGGGCAGGGCCCTCCGAGCCCCCGGTGACCTTTGAAGGCCCCCCCCCCGCTCCAAAACGCTTGGGCTCACGCTCCCACTCGCCAGCGCACTCACCTCGGCCCGCCCCTCTGCTCGCCGCTCAGCAGGCGGATCGGGCCTGCCGGGCTCCTGGGGGCTAAACCTAACCCTAGGTTGGCCCCCGAGGGGCCCCTCCCAAGGGGCCTGTCACCGCAACACCTGGGATTGATGACCCCCAAGCCCCAGCACCGGACTCACCCTGCCGCCCCGCTGGCACCCAGGCCACTAGGGGCGGCGCCGGTCATTCAGGGCGGGAGAATGGGTAGGGCCCTCTGAATCCCGGTGAACTTCTAAGGGCCCACGCACCAAAATGCTTGGGCCCATGCCCCCGCTCACCAGCGCCCTCACCTCGACCTGCCCCTCTGCTCGCTGCACAGCCAGCGGATCGGGCCTGCCAGCCTCCTGGGGGCTAACCCTAACCTTAGGTTGGCCCCCAAGGGGAACCTCCCAAGGGGCCTGGCGCAGCAACGCCAGGGATTGGGGACCCCCGAGCCCCAGCGCCATACTCACCATGTCGCCCCACTACCACCCAGGCCGCTAGGGGTGCCGCTGGCCATTCAGGGCGGGAGAACCGGCAGGGCCCTCCAATCCCCCGGCGACCTTCCAAGGACCCCCGCTCCAAAATGCTTGGGCCCATGCTCCGGCTCGCCGGCGCCCTCACCTCGGCCTGGCCCTCCACTACTGCACAGCTGGCGGATCATGTCTACCGGACTCCTAGGTGCTAACAGTAACCCTAGGACGGCCCCAGAGGGGCCCCTCCCAAGGGGCCTTGCGCAGCAACAAATGGCATTGGGGACCCCCAAACCGCAGTGCCAGACTCACACTGCCACCCCGCCACCACACAGGCCGCGAGGGGAGCCGCAGGTCATTCAGGGCGGGAGAACGGGCAGGGCCCTTCGAGCCTCTAACGATGTTCAAAGTCCCCCTGCGCCAAAACGCTGGATACCATACTCCTGCTCGCCAGCGCCCTCACCTCGTCCCACTTCTCCACTCCCCACACTGCCGGCACATCGGTCCTGCTGGCCTACTGGGGTCTAATCCTAACCATAAACCCTAACCCATAACCTTAAACCCTAAACCTTAACCTCTAACCCTAACCCTAACCCTAAACCCTAAACCTTACCCTAACCCTACCATAAACCTAACCCTAAACCCTAACATTAACACTAAACCCTAAACCCTAACCCCTAACCCTAATCCCGAAACCCTAAACACTAAACCCTAACTTAAACCACTAACCCCAAACCCCAAAACCTAACCCTAAACCCTACCCCTACCCCGACCCGTACCATACCCCTAACCCTACCCCTAACCCTACCCCTTCAGCTAACCCTACCCCTAACCCGTAAGCTAACCCTAAACCTAACCTGAACCCGTACCCTAACCCTAACTCTACCCGTACCCTAACCCTAACCCACACCTGTACCCTAACCCTAACCGTAACCCTAACACGTACTCTAACCCGTACCCTAACCCGTACCCTAACCCTAAACTGTACCCTAACCCGAAACTTAAACCGTACCCTAAACCTAACCGTAACCCTAACAAGTACCCTAACCCATACCCTAACTTTAACCCTAAACCCTAAACCCTGACCCTAACCCATACCTTAACTTGTACCATAACCCGTACCCTAACCCTACCCGTACCCTAACCCTAACCTGTACCCTAACCGTAACCCTAAACCCTAAACTGTAACCTGTACCCTAACCCTAACCAGTACCCTTACATTAACCTTAACCCATACCCTAACCCGTACCCTAACCCATACCCTAACCTGTATCCTATCTCTAACCCGAACCCTAACCCATACCCTAACCCATACCTAACCCTAACCTGTACCCTAACCCGTACCCTAACCCATACCCTAACCCTAAACCGTACCCAATCCCTATCCCTAACCCGTTCCCTAACCCGTACCCTAACCGTAACCTGTACCCTAAGCCGTACGCAAATCCGTACGCCAACACTTACCCTAAACCGTACCCTAACACATACCCTAAACCGTACCCTAATGTGTACCTTGAACCATACCCTAACCCTAACCCGTACACTAAACCTAACCCGTACTCCAACCCTAACCCTAACCCTAAACCCAAACGCTAAACCCTAACCCGTACCTTAAACCCTAATCTGTACCCTAACCCAAAACCTCTAACCTGTAACCCCTAAACCCAACCCTAACCCGTACCCTCTCCTTACACTAACCCTAACCCCTACCCTCACCCATAAACTAACCTTAACCCATACCCAACCTTAACCCATACCCTAATCCGTACCCTAAGCCGGGGATTGGGTACACCTGAGCCCCACCACGGGACTCAGCCTGCCACCCCTCAGGAAACCATGCCCCTTGGGGCACCGCAGAGCATCCCGTGCAGGAGAACTGGTAGGGCCCCCCTGAGCCCCCAGCGATCCTCGGTGGCCCCGTACACCCCAACCATGAGGCCCACGCTCATCCCGCCCCACGCCTTCCCTTCAGCTTGCAACCAAGCTTGTCGCAGAGCCAGCAGATCAGGCCTGCCGGGTTCCTGGGGCCTAGACCTGGCCCTAGGTCGGCTGGGTAGGGCCCCTCCACTGGGGCCCGGTGCCGCAGCCCCAGGGACTGGGGACACCTGAGCCCCACTGCAGGACAAAGCCTGCCAGCCTGCAGGAAACCATGCCCCTTGGGAGGCTGTAGAGCATTCAGGGCGGGAGAACCAGGAGGGCCCCCAGAGCCCCCGGCGAACTTCAGCGATACCTAAACCCAACCTTGAAGCCCATGCTCACCCCACCCCGCACCCTCACCTCAGCCTGCGGCGGAGCTCGCCACATAGTGGGCAGATCTGGCCTGCGGGTTTCCTGGGCCCCAACCCTAACCCTAGTTCATCTGTGGAGGGGCCCCTCCCCAGGAGCCTGGAGCTGCAGCCGTGGGGATTCGGGGCACCTGAGCCCCACAGCAGGACTCAGTCTGCCACCCCGCAGGAAACCGTGTGCCTTGGGAGGCCATAGAGCATTCAGGGCGGGAGAACCAGGAGGGCCCTCCTGAGCCACCAGTGAACTTCGGCGGCCTCCTGCACCCCAACCCTGAGGCCCACGCTCACCCTCCCCACACCCTCACCTCAGCCCGTGTAGCTAGCCATAGAGCCAGCAGATCGGGCCTGCGGGGCTCCTGGGCCTAACCCTAGCCCTAGGTTGGTTGTGAGTGTGGGGGCCTCCCCAGGAGGCTTACACCGCAGCCCTGGGGAATTGGGATACCTGTGCCCCCCCGCAGGACTCAGCTTGTCACCCGACAGGAAACTGTGCCCCTTGGGGCTCTACGGAGCCTACAGGGCACGAGAACTTGGGGAGGCCCCTGGAGCACATCCCCATTCTTTGGCAGCCCCCCGTGTCCCAACCCTGAGGCCCATGCTCACCCTCCCCCATGGCCTCCTCTCAGCCCTCCACAGAGCTCGCTGCACAGCCTGCAGTTTGTCCCTGCCGGACTCCTGTACCCTAACCCTAACCCTAGGTTGGCTACAGAGTGGCCCCTCCCCAGGGTCCTGGCACCCCACTCCAGGGGATTGGGGACACCCAAGCCCCACTGTAGGACTCAGCCTGCAGCCCACAGGAAACTGTACCATTTTGGGGCACAACAGAGCATTCAGGGCAAGAGAATTGGGGCACCCCCTGAGAGCCCCTTCTGGTGAACCCTGACCTTTGTGGGCCCTACCGGATGAAACCCCAAGGCTCACACTCACACGCCCTTGTGCCCTCATCTCACTCGGCCTGGGAGTTTTCTGAGCACTGGGCAGTTCGGACCTGCTGTCTCTTGAGGCCTAACCTAACCCTGGGTCTTCTGCTGAGGGTCCCTCCCCATTTGCCTACCTCCAAGGCACCAGGCATTGGGCTCACCTCTGCAAGACTAGAGGACTCAGCCTGCTCCACAGCAGAAAACTGTCCATTTGGGGCTGCAGCAAGGATTCATAGGAAAATCGGAGGGCCCCCCTCAGCCCATCCCAGGGAACCCCCACTTACAGAGATCTCCCCGGATCCAATTAGTAGCTTCACACTGACCTTTAAACTTGCTCTCCACAGAGATCTTTTGAAATTCTCCACACTTCCAACCAATGGCATCATCCAGCTTCAGTGCCTTACCCAGCTTTAGGTCTTGAGATGGATTAAAATGGGAAGTCATTTCACTGATGACGACGTACTGGTGACCAAAAGATACATGCATAAATGCTTCATATCACTTGGCTTTAGGGAAATGCAAATCTAAACCCCTATAGATGCCATATAACACGAGGCCGAATATCTAAAAATGAGAAGACATGAAACTATACATGTTGGAGAGGATGTGGAGAAACGGGAACCCTCTTACACCCCTGTACGAATGCAGTCCGGTACAGCCACTCTTGAAAATGGTACGGAGTTTCCTCAAGAAGTTATAAATAAAGCTACCCTATGTCCCAGAAATTGCACTACTGGGTATTTACCCCAAAGAGACAGAGGTAGTGAATATGGGACACATGCACCACAGTGTTCATAGCAGCAATATCCATAATAGACAAGCTGTGGAAGACAAGATAGATGAATGGATAAAGAAGATGTGGATCATATATATAATGGAATATTACTCAGCCATCAGATAAGATGAATACTTACCATCCCACCGACCTGGGTGGAGCTGGAGGGTATTATGCTGAGTGGAATAAGTCAATGAAAGAAAGACAATGATCATATGCTTTCACTCCTATGTGGAATATCAGAAACAAGGAAGAAGACCATAGGGGAAGGAAGGGAAAATAGAATGGGAAGTCATCAGAGAGGGAGAAAACCCATGATGGACTCTTAACTATCGCAAGAAACTGATGATTGTTGGAAGAGAAGTTGGGGGGTAACTGGGTGAGTAGCATTAAGGAGGCCACACGATACAATGAGCACTGGGTGTTACACACGACTGAAAATTTATTGAAGACTACATCTGAAACTAATGATGTACTGTAAGTTGCCTAATTGAATTTAAATTAAAGAACAAAAGACCTCGAATAAACAATCCTAAACATTTGTATGGAACCACTAAAGATTCCGAACAGCCAGTGCAATGTGGAAAACAAAAACAAAGCTGGAGGACTCACAATTTCAGATTTCAGGTTATACTACAAAGCTGCAGTCATCCTAACAAGACAGTATGGCACAAAAATAGACACAGCGACCAAAGGAACAGGATACAAGTTCAGACAGAAACCCACAATTATGTGGTCCATGAATCTTCCACAAAGCAAGCAACGATATCAAAAGGGAAAAGGACAGTCTCTACAACAAATGGTGTTGGGAAAACTAGACAGCTACGCACAAAAGAATGAAATTAGACTGCTTTCTTACACAATACAGACAAACACAAAACAGTTTCAAGACCTCAATATGAGACCTGAATCCATAAACATCCTACAGGAGGGAAGACAGTAACTTCTTGACATGGACCATACCAACGTTTTTCTGGACTGTCTCCTGAGGCAAAGGAAATGAAAGCAAAAATAAACTATTGGGAATACAGCAAAATAAAGTTTCCACACAGCAGAAGAACAATGAAAACGTAAAAATAATAAGACAACCTACTCAAAGGGAGAAGATATTTGCAAAGATCATATGCAATAAAGGGATAGTGTCCAAAACATATACAACTGATACAACTCGACCCCCAAAAAACAAATAAACCAGTTAAAAAATAGGCAGAAGACATGGACAGACATTTCTCCAAAGAAGAAATACAAATGGCCAACAGTCCCGTGAAAAGATGTTCACCATCACGCATCATCAGGAAAATGTAAATCCAAAGGACAATGAGGTAATACCTCAAACCTGTCAGAATGGCTAACATCAAAAGCACAACAAAGAGCAGGTGTTGGGAGGATGTGGATAAAGGGGAATCCTCGCGAACTGTGGGTGGGAATGCAAACTGTGGTGGCCACCGTGGAAAACAGTATGAAGGTTCCTCAAAAAATTGAATATAGAACTACCCTACGATCCAACAATCACACTACTCGTATTTACCCAAAGAATAGGCAAACAGTAACTTAAAAGGATACGTGCATCCCTATGTTTCTTGCACCATTATTTACAATATCACAATATGGAAGCAACCCAAGTGTCTGTAGAAAAATTGAAAAATGAGATGATAGATGTGTGTATTCACACACACACACACACACACACACACACACACACACACCACACATACACACACACAATGGAGTATTACTCGGCTTGAAAAAGAATGAAACCTTGCCATTTGCAGCCACATGGATGGAGCTAGAGAGTATTATCCTAACCAAAATCAGTCAGTCAGAGAAAGACAAATCCCATACGATGTCACTCTAATGGGGAATTTAAAAAACAAACAAAAATAAATAACTAAAAGAGAAAAAGGAGACACACCAAAATACAAACTCTTAACAAGAGAGAACAAACGGATGGTTACCAGAGAGGAGGTGGATAGAGGGATGAGTGAAATAGATGAAGCGGATTAAGAGGACACTTTTTTGATGACCACTGAGTAATATATAGAATTACTGAATCACTCTATTGTACACCTGAAACGAATGTAACACTGTATGTTAGCTCTACTGGAATAAAAATAAATTTAAAAAAAAGATTTTTCTTTCAGGAACCTCTTTGAAAAAGCTTTTCCTGTGCAATGTGCATAAGCCCTACTTGGGAGGATTCAATCTACAATAATTATTCACTTCATGCCTCAAATTCAGATTTCACTGAGTTCTCACCGTGGATCCCAGCCCACGGGAGCCATGGTCCTTTTCTGTCCAGGCTCAGCACCTATGCATTCAAGATTGGAAGTAGAGACACATGTCACTTCACAGTCCAGAAAGCTATTATTGTTTCTGTTTCAGTGTGAGAGAGTCACAGACTTTGGGACAGGTTTCAGAGCAGGTTTATTATGGATCCTGGATCTCTACTTCAATGTTCATTGCCTGGATCCATTTGGCTAATAGGTTCCCTGTGGATGGGCTTGCTTCCAAGCACATACATGGAAGATGCAAAGGTGCGTGGGCTTGGTGCGGGACAGGAAGAAGACCAAAAGTAGAAAAGGGTTCGACCCCTCCCCTGATCCAGGAACTGCTATGGGAGAGGGTACGGGAGGTAGAATCCATGCGAAACTCCAAGGTCACCATCTGAACACAGGAGGCACAGGTCAAGGGATCTGGAGATGCAGGGGTTGAAGGCTGCTCTGAGCTACCTCTGGGAGGAAGGGAGGGAAGGAATGAGAAGGAGACACAGCCTCCCCCTGGCCCATGCCAGCTGCCTACCGCTCCGACACGCATCAGTCTATGAGCTGACACAGCCTGGGCTCAGGATGGGCTGGCTCGGGTCCCTCAATCCTCAGTGGGACAGCTGTCCCCAGGGCTCAGAGACATGCTGAGGGAGATGAGAGGGAAAGCTGCCCCACCCAGGTCATCCCCTCCTTGAGCAGACAGCCCTTCAAAACTGCTAAAAAAAAAAAAACCCAATAACGGGGTTGAAAGACATGCCATGGATGAACTAAGGCATAGAGATATGTAAAATAACATTCATTTTTAAGTTCAGAGCTGTCATCTCAGGAAGTGGGGAGAGCTTCCCTGAAGAAGACTGAGGGGAGGGCAGGCCATGCTGAAAAGGGAGACATGGCTCTCCTGATTGGGGACCGGCAGCCCCCCTCCAGGGCAGGGCATCATCCTCGCATCACACGAGATCCATGGAAGTGTTCCATCAGGGCCAGATGTTTGTCTCGAGAAGGCTACCCTGGCATCGGACTGCACAGTGCACCAGGGACGAGGGCCAGATGGAGGACGGACAATACCCCGGAGGACATGGGGCAAGAGCAGAGGCACATGACCTTGAAGATGATGAAGAAAAGCAGGAGCTGGCAGCATGGAGCCGGCCCAAAAGTGCCATGGGAGCAGTGCCCACAGCTACACTGACTGGGTGCCTTCTGTGCCTGGTGTGGCTGACTTCAGTGGGCTGCAGACTAGTCCTGACCACAAGTCTAGGAAGTGTGCACCACCCCCGGCTTCCTCTCCCCTTGCAGCTGCTAGGAATCACGGTCACAGACCCAGGACAGCTTTCGTGGAAACCAAGCAGTGGCTCCCCCGCACGCTGCACCTCTGGTGGTGGTCCAGTGCAACCCTCGTGCCTGGCCAGACACTGATGTCTACCTGTCTTCACACAAATCCACACACAGGAGGGTGTCCCTGAATTCCACAGCACCTGATGAGACAGATCCACAGAACCCAACACCCAGTGGGTCACTCGGGACCTCACCTATGGTCATGGAGCTCACCATACCCTATTTCTGTCACTTCCCACAGAAAGCCTGCTTCTGATCCCCCACAATACCATACATCCTGGTTGCTGACCTGGGGTCATGCCATGAACCCACATGGCACCTTTCTTTAAGAGAAGGCTATGCCTACACCTCCTAGAAAATATTTCTAATGAAGTACAAGTCCATAAGGACTATGGTGCGAACGGTAGCACACAGCCTGCATGGTAGTAGTCAGTAATTCTAACAAGGGTTAACTCCACCCCCCGTCTCACTTAACCTTCCTCCATCCCCACGGAACTCATGGTCTGCCCTCAGAAAACCCTCCAGGAAACAAACCTTTCATCTGAATGCTCTCTTCACCTTCTGGTTCAAATCTTGTCCAACCACAATGATATGAAACTAGAAATCATTCTCCAGAAGAAAATGGGACAGTCAAAAATAGGTGGAGATTTTTGGGGCCTGGGTGGCTCGTCATTAAGGATCTGCTTTTAGCTCAGGTCTTGATCCCAGGATCCTAGGATCTAGCCCCAATTCAGGCTCCTTGCTCAGTGGGAAGCCCGCTTCTCCCTCTCCCACCCCCCTGCTTGCATTCCCTCTCTCTCTGTCTCACTCTCTGTCAGATACTTAAATAATCTTAAAAAAATATGTGGGGATTTAACAACATGCTACTGAACAACCAACAGTCAAAGAAGAAATGAAAAAAAAAATTAGAAGTACCTTGACACTGATGAAAAAGACAACCTACAAAAACTTATGGGATGCAGCAAAAGTAGCTTTATGGGGGACATTCATAGAAATTCAAGTCTTCATCAATCCATGAGAATTCTCTCCAATAAACAACCTGATTTATGTGGTAAAGAAGTAGAAAAAAAAACAACAAACAAAGCCCCAACTTAGTAGAAATAAGGAAATAACAAAAAGGAAAGCATAAATAAATCCATGGGAGACTAAAAAGACAAAAAAAAAAAAAACAATGAAAATGAGAGAGGCCTTTTTTGGAAAGATAAACAAAACTGACAAACTTAGCTAGACTCACCAAGAAAGACAGAGGACTCGAATACAATCAGGAAAATAAGATAATGGATTCCTGTCTCATATCAAAATCAAAAGAACTCTTCAATCTTGGACACAACAACTTCTTGCAAGATAGGTCTCTAAAGGCAAAGGAAATAAAAGCAAAAATGAATTATTGGCACTTCATCAAGATAAAAAGCTTCTGCTTGGCAAAGCAAATGATCAAAAAACAAAAAGGCAACCTATGGAATTGAAGAAGATATCTGCAAATGATATTACAGATAAAGGGCTGGGATCCAAGATCTATAAAGAAGTCTTCAAACTCGACACCCAAAAAATGGGCAGAAAACACAATGAGATACTTCTCCAGAGAAGACATACAAATGGCCAACAGACATATGAAAAAATGCTCCACATCACTTGCCATCAGGCAAATACACATCAAAACGACAATGAGATACCACCTTACACCAGTTAGAATGGTTAAAATTAACAAGGCAGGGGGCACCTGGGTGGCACAGCGGTTAAGCGTCTGCCTTCGGCTCAGGGCGTGATCCTCGCATTATGGAATTGAGCCCCACATCAGGCTCCTCCACTATGAGCCTGCTTCTTCCTCTCCCACTCCCCCTGCTTGTGTTCCCTCTCTCGCTGGCTGTCTCTATCTCTGTAGAATAAATCATTAAAATCTTGAAAAATAATTAACAAGACAGGAAAAAGAAAAAGTCAGAGAGGATGTGGAGAAAGGGGAGCCCTCTTACACTACTCGTGAGAATTCAAGCTGGTACAGCCACTTTTGAAAACAATATGGAGTTTCCTCAAGACGTTAAACACAGACCTATCCTATGACCCACCAATTGCACTACTGGGTATTTACCCCATAGACACAGAGTAATGAAAAGAAGGGGCACCTGTATCCCAATGTTCATAGCAGCAATGTCCATAATAGCCAAACTGTGGAAGGAGCCAAGATGCCCTTCAGCAGATGAATGGACAAAGAAGATGTGGTTCATCTATACAATGGAATATTACTCAGTCATCAGAAAGGATGAATACTCACCATTTGCACCAACGTGGATGGATCAGGAGGGGATTATGCTAAGTGAAATTAAGTCAAGCAGAGAAAGACAATTATCATAAGGTTTGACTCCTATGTGGAATGGAAGGAATAGCATGGAGGACATTAGAAGAAGGAAGGGAAAAGTGAAGGGGGGGAAGGAGAGGAGGAGATGAACCATGAGAGACTACTGACACTGGGAAACAAACTGAAGGTTGCAGAAAGGGAGGGGAAGGGGAATGGTTTATCTTGGTGATGGGTATTAAGGAGGGCACGTGTTGGGGCACCTGGGTGGCACAGCGGTTAATCTTCTGCCTTCGGCTCCAGGCGTGATCCCGGCGTTATGGGGTCGAGCACCACAACAGGCTCCTCCGCTGTGAGCCAGCTTCTTCTTCTCCCACTCCCCCTGCTTGTGTTACCTCTCTCGCTGGCTGTCTCTATCTCTGTCGAATAAATAAATAAATTCTTTTTAAAAAAAGGAGGGCACATGTCATAATGAGCACTAGGTGTTATATGCAAACAATGAATCCTGGAACACTACATCAAAAACAAATTAAGTAATGTAGGGTGAATAACAATTTTAAAAAAAGAGAAAGATATGAAATCCATACAGGAAAACTGTCACTATTTGCAAATGACATGAAATCCCGAAAGATTCCACAAAAAAAAAACCTGTTAGAATAAACAAATTCAAGAAAGCTGCAGGATATAAACTCAATATACAGAGACCTGTTGTCTTATTTTTTTTCAGATTTTATTTATTTATTTGACAGGAAGAGAAAAAGCACGAGCAGGGGGAGTGTCAGAAAGAGGGAAAAGCAGTCCCTCGGTAAGCGGGGAGCCCAACACGGGGCTCGATCCCAGAACTCTGGGCTCATGACCTGAGCTGAAGGTAGACGCTTCACTTATGGAGCCACCCAGATGACCCAACTTCTTGCATTTCTGTATACTGATGACACACTTTCACAAAGAGAAATTTAAAAAGTAACACCATTTACAATTGCATAAAAAATTTAAAAATTAAAGTAACCAAGAATGAGAAAGACATAGTACACTCAACACATGGCAGAAAAGAAATGAAAAATATGTGTGTCGAGGGGGGGCAGAATGTATGGGTCAAAGATTTGGAAGGCAACACAAACAAATGGAAGCATACACCGTGCTCCTTAACTGGAAGAGTTAATTATGTGAACATGCCCATCGTACCCAAAGCAATCGACAGATGTGATGAAATGCCCATCTGAATTCCAGTGGCATTATTCGAGGAAATAGAAAACAGTCCTCAAACTTGTATGGAATCACAAAAGACCCCAAATACCCAAAGCAACTGGAGAAAGAGGTGCAGTCAACACACTCCTGGATTTCAAGCTAGATTAGAAAGCTGTTGTCATCAAAACAGGATGGTACTGGCAGAAAAACAGACACCAGGTCAGTGGAACAGAACAGAAAGCTCAGACACTTAACCACACGTAGATGATCCTAATTTACGACACAGCAGCAGAAGATATGCCATGAGGGAAGGACTGTCTCCTCAGTGAGCAGTAACAGGCAAACTGGACAGTAAATGCAGAAGTATATAACTGGGCCACTTTCTTACACCACACACAAAATTTTTAATGGATGAATGATTTGAACATAAGACCTGAATCCATAAACCTCCAAGAAGACACAGGTACTAAGTCTCTTGACATTGGTTTTGGCAAAGAGTCTTCAGATCGGACACCAAATGTAAAGGCAACAAAAGCAAAAATAAACAAGTGGAACAACATCAAACTGAAATCTTCCACACGGCAAAAGAAACCATCAAAAACTTAAAAGGCCACTGACCCAACAAGAAAAAAATACCTGCGAATCATATGTGTGAGAAGAGGCTAATATCCAAAATACACACAACACTCATACAAATCAAAACAAACAAACAAACAAAAAAAACTATATAAAAAATGGGGGGGAATATGTGAATAGATACTTTCCAAAGATGGCACACAGGTGCCAACAGACAGAAAAAGTTGTTCGATTTCACTAATCATCGTCAGGGAAACATCAGCCAAACCCACATTCGGCTATCCTCTCACAACTGCTGGAACAGCAATTGTCCCAGAGACAGACACCAGGTGGGGTCAAGGGTGTGCAGACGAGGAGACACTGTGCACTGTTGGTGGGAATGGAAATTGGTGCAGCCACTGTGACAAACGGTATGGAGGTTCCTGAAAAAATAAATACAACTACCCCATGACCCAGTAATGGCTCTACTGAGTATTGATTCAGAGGACAAAAAAAAATATTGCCTCAAAAAGACAGATGCACTCCCACGTTCACTGCAGCATTATTCACAAGAACCAGACATGGAAACACAGACCTTGGGGGCCTTATGCCAAGGAACTCAGACACAGAGAGACCAATACCAGATGCTCTCATGTACATTCCACGTGTAATAAACAAATACTGAACGCATATATACTGAGAGCAGATTGGCAGGTGTCAGATAAGGGGATGGGGTGGTAGAAACGGGTGAAGGTGGTCAAAGTCTCAATGTTTGAGTGAGAAAATCCGACAGTCATCAAATGTTCTGTCTAGCATGGAGACTAAAACTAAAACTGCAGCATGGGGTATAGGTTTCCCTGCTCTTTGAAAGTAGAGGTCTTCTGAGAAACCTTGCACAGCAGAAATGGTGTCAAGAAGGAATGGCCATTAATTTACACGGAACAATTAGACAGTGTGCTCAGACTCCAAAATTCCTTCTCTTTGGCTTTTCTTAGGCCTCAGCACACAAGTTTCTAACGGAGGCCCAGCATAAATGAAGATAAAGCACAGCAGAGGCTCACAGACACCATTCAAAGTGCTGGTGGCTGGATGCGGAGAGTGATTCCCAGCGGAAGGAGCTGGTTGGGGTGCACGCCGCCTCTGTTGTGCTTCTCCCCAAAACAGATGCTGAACGCCATTCTCACTGTTCACCTTTTTTCATAAGAGGGAAATCCTCTTCAGGTCTCTTCTTCTTACTGAAGCTGGGTAATAACGTAGTTCTTGAAGAAAACCAAGTGTCTTACTGTGAACGTTTAAAAAGTGGGGGATACTTGTACTTGAGAATTGCTGAGGGAGGAGATGTGAAAGGTTCTCCCAGACACAAACCTCAGCAGATCCACCGGGAAAGGCACCTTCCTCAGCATGCAGAACACAGACTACCTCCTTCCCCCAGAATCCCTCTCCTTCCCCTCGATCAGGACAACCCACAACAGCTGGGAATTACCCCAATTCCTCAGTTCTCCTGCTCCTAATAGCTAACCCATCAGCAAATCCTGTGAGCTCCATCTTCAAAATGGACCCAGAATAGGTCTAACCACTCCATCCAAGGCCACCCCTCTGGTCCACAGTACCTGAGTTCCTGGAAAAGCTTCGTCATTGACCTGCCTTGCCATCTTCAACCCTCTGTCATCTGTTCTCAACACTGTCGCCAGGATGGCCCAGTGAAAGAGGGTCTCATGGGGTTATAGCCCTGAAATGGCTTTATGTCACTCTCTGTCACCTTTCTGAGCTCATGTCCTAAGCTGTCTCCTGTGGCCACAGGGCCTTCTTGCTGCTCCCTGATATACCTGAAATTCTCCTGCCCCAGAGCCTTTGCACATGCTTTCCCTTCTGTTAAGAATGCTCTTGATGTGTTCTCACTCACCTTCGGAAAAGTCTGAATTGGAGTGACAGGAACAGAAGATGAGGCTGTGTTTTGGGTGAGGTTGGTGGCCCAGAAGAAGGTTCTCTGCCAGCTCTCCGCCTGTGCCTCACTTGTCCTAAGCCAGGAACTTGCACACATCCCTCACCTGTCACAACTCTCACCCAGGAGCCCCACAGCCACCCCTGGAGCCCACCCTGCCCACAGCCTGCTGCTGAATGCACTCAACTCTCCTCTGGGACCCTGTCAGCTTTACCCAGACCTGGAACTCCCCCGTCTCCTGCAAAGCTCCCGGATTCCCACTCTGCTTCCAAAATCACACTGGCGCAAGGCTTTCATGAGAAAGCTATAAGGGTAACTAATGAAAGGTTCACACCTACTTTCCCCTTCTGTTGCCTTTTTCTCCACCTTCTTTCCTACCTGTGCAAACTGTAACATATCAGTGGAATATGAACATGCTCTGAGACCAGAATCTTTCATTGCAGCCATCGGAGGACTCCTTATGTGATAAGCATCTAGTGTATCCTAGAACAGGGTGTTTTACAACTATCATCTATAGAATAGTACAGCCAAAATCACTACAATTTTACCTCACTCTTCATGAAGCAGAACACTTTTTCCTTTCTTCTCTTACTTAAATTCCAGTTAGTTCACATGCCATGGAATATTCACTTCAGGGGTACGATTTAGTGATTCCTCTCCTGCCTACAGAACCCGGTGCTCATCACAAGTGCCCTCCTTAATACCCCTCACCCATTTAACTCTTCCCCCCCACACCCCTGTCCTGCAGCAACACTCAGTTTGTTCTCCAAGGTTGAGTCTATTTCCTTGTTTGCCTCTCTCATCACCCCTCCACTCTGTTCATCTGTTTTCTTTCTGAAATTCCACAAGCATGAGAGCATAGGATATTTGTGTTTCCTCACTGATTTTGCTTAGCTTAATACATTCTAGGTCCATCCACATCCTTGCAAATGGTAAGATTTCATTCTTTTTGAAGCTGGGTCATATTCCATTATATATATATATATATATATATATATATATATATATATATATATATATATATATATATCTCCATATATATATATATATGTATCCCACATCTGCTTTATCCATTCATCAGTGCATGGACTTTGGGATTCTCTCCATAGTTTGGCTACTGTGGACATTGCTGCTATAAACATCATGGTGCATGTACCCCATTCAAATCTGCATTTTTTTATCCTTTCGGTAAATACCTAGGACAGCAATTGCTGGATCATGTGGTTGTTCAATGTTTAACTTTTTGAGGAACCCCCACACTGTTTCCCAGACTGGCTGCACCACTTTGCATTGCCACCAACAGGATGGGAGGGTTCCCCTTTAAGCAGAACATTATCTGCCGGCAATTTCATAAGAGGAAACAAAACCTCTGGGAGATGCACCCAGGGTCAGGCAAGCAGTTGCAGACTTCACCCCAAGGCTCCTGACGCCAAGCCCCTTGAAGCCACCAGCATGCCACTATCCAAAAGAATTCCCAGACTCTCCTTCTGACTCCACCACCAAAGAAACTACAGAGAGAATATGGCATCTCAAAATATCGAGATAATACAGTTAGTAAAACTAGAAAGTCAAGCTCAACTTTTAAACAGGAACAGGCCGCTTTGGATAATTTTCAATTTTCCCTCCACCCTAATTTTAACTCTTCTGATGAATAAACTAATCAATGAAGAAACATCACCTTTGTCAAATGACATCATCCAAGTCTGTATCAGATGAAAAAAGCCACCTACCTCTAGATGCTGGCCACTCAACCATATCTTGGGCCCAATTGAATAAACACTGTTAGATGAAGGAACAAATTACATGTTACAAACAGGCACAGAGTGAATATCACCTTCCTTTTTTAATAAAAGAGGGTTCCTAGGAAATAGATGGTCAAAATACATTTGTAAGCAATAAATGGACAGAGAAATTGTGATCCCCTGCAAAGATCTACCTGAAGGGAAACTAAGTAATTCTTGCACCAAACCCAGAATGCTGACAGCTACTTCAATTTTACTTTGTGGCTCAACTAGAGAAAAGAGAAAAGCCCAGGAGGTTTTGGGATAATGAGAGGTTTTTCCTAAGGCCCTGACATAGTTAGGACATTTTGCCAAACATACCTGTGCTTTCTCTGAACACTGGCGTCCTGTGACAAGCTTCTTCACTGACTCAGATGCTGACGTTCAAAACCTCGGGTGTCTTGGAGTCAGAGCAGAGAAGTGCTGTCATCTGGGAAGAAGAAGGCACCTCTGACCTAAAGCCTGCACACCTGCTTCGGTTTCTGGACGAAGGGGCAACACATACTTGTTGTTTAGCAGTAATAATCTTCATTCTCAATAGACCAATGACCTTGCCTTTTCTGGAAAGCAGACTTACTCTTCTAAAGAAACCCTCAATTCGTCTATTCCCAATGCAACTAGAGTGGGGTCTGGTTTACGCCCGCCTCCAGGCCCCCACCTGGAGGATTTTCCTGCATGATTCTAACAGCCAATTACCACTAACCCGGGGGCACACAGGGTATAATGCTGAAGTTGGGGGACGGCTCTGGGGCTTGCTACTTCCACACCTGTGCCTGGGGGACCAGGGCACACCCTGCTGAACTCGGGATACTGCTCAAGATGCATCACCTGCACTGTGTCAGAGAACCGGGGGACACATCACTGAAGGTGGGGACTCTGTGAGGTCCTTACCCACACTCTTCCCGGGGAACAGGGGAAACCCTGAAATTCTGCAACCCATCCCAGAAAAGTTCAGGTGAGTGGGTGCCCTGGAGTTCACGGGTATGTGGAATAAGGCCAGTTGAGGACATGGGGCAGAAGAGACTTTAAAGGGGAAAAGAAAACTCACCTGAGTCCCCACAATGAACCCTCTCCACGTGCCCTTCCAGAACCCTGCCTCCCACCTGGGGCGCACCCTACCCCGGGACCCCCCGCCCCTGGTGCATCCTGCTCACTCACCAGCCGGGACCTCCGCAGGGCAACTCTCTCTCTCCCAGTGCCCCTTCTTATGCCCCAGGTCTGCACCCCACTGCAACTCTGGAACAGCCCACAGAGACGTAGCTCCACCCCCAAGTGGTGATTGGTCAGGAAGGGTGGTGCCCCAACACCTGGGATGCCAGGCAACCCGCCCTCAAGCCCCTGGAACCCTGAAAGTGCAGGGGATCCAAGAGGTGCCTCTTCAACCCAACACCCAGCACAGGCATGGGTTGGGTCCTGGGCCAGGCTCCCCCCACACACCTGGCCCCTTCCAGGGACCCCTCTAGCTGCAGACCACCCTCAGAGTCCTGCCCCTTCCCTTTCTGCACCAGCCCTCCCTGCTGGGGAGTGCCTGGTTCTGGGCAAGGTCAGTGGCTCTCAGAACCTCCAAGCCTTGGGCTTTAGGAAATGCAATGATTTCATGCATTTTCAGTATGTACATGTCAGTATGACTTTAATCTTATGGGAGCCAAAGAGGTTCTTTATTTTTTCTTATCTTCATGTTGGCATTTTTGGTTATTGTTTTCTTCCCGAAGCAGATGTACAACATGTGCTTGGGGCAGAAATAGGGCCCATGCTTTGAGTTTTTGCCCAATCATTTTGAGCCGGGTAAAATGTTAAAGGATAGCTTCCCTGGGATCCCAGGATCAGGGCCCACAGATGATATAAGATAAAAATTACTTTCATCATTATAATTACTACTAAATGGAGGAACTTGAGACAAAAGCACCTTTCACAAGAGTACCAAGAAATCAAAATGATGCTCACAGAAGGCTACCTGCTCCATGGTCAGCACAGGTAACAGAAGTGTTCACTGTCTCTGGACTCCTGCCCTTCTCCTGCCCAAATCTCTGAAGCACACAGACCAGTTAAAATCAGAATTGTAGAACTGCTAGACACCTTAGAGATATCTGGCACCATTCCCTTGGACTGCAGAATAAAACACAGTAGCTCGTTGTCACAAACTAATTTCAACATGAAGTGCCCCCTGGGTTGCACTAAGTTCTTTCTCTGCAAATGTTGACTAATGTAAGTCACACTCATACCATTTAAACATTAGGATGGCTGGGAAGTCATTGTAGGTAAGGCAATATTTTAGCCATGTTTATAAGCATTGGCTCACTTTGTAGAAGAGGCTGAGCTGAGTGTTTTTAAATACTATTTCAGGTACAAGAGAGGAGTTAAGATGCCGGAGGAGTAGAGGACCCCTTTTTCAGCAGGGCCCCTGAGTCCAGCTGGATAGGTACCAGACCAGCCTAAACAACCAGGAATCAGCCTGAGAGGCAGGAAGATATATCTGGATCTCTACAAATGAACATCTCCAGCGCTGAGTATTGAGGTATGAAGTGGGGAGTCCTGAAACCTGGCACAGATACTGGAAGATAAAATGAAGGGGGAGGGAGCCACCATGTTCCGGCGCCAGGAAGGAGCAGCCACCTGCACAGGGGAGCAGGGGAACTCAAGGAAGGCACCCCCAGAGAGCAGACTGAGACTGGTGAGTCCAGAGAGCGTACCAGCAGGCATCTCTTGGAACACCGGAATCCCAGTGTGCTCATGGCATCCAGAATGAGATTGGGAGCTCCTGGAGCGCATGCGGGTCCGCTGGACGCTGGCAGGCCACCTGCATAGGGGAGTGGGCAGATTCATGGTCAGAACCCTGGAAACAGCAGACTGAGACCCTGAACCAGGTGTGCCCGCCACCAGGCTTCTCATGGAACTCTGGAATCCCTGTGTGCTCACCGGGCATAGACAGACCCAGAGACCCGGGAGCACGTGGGGCGGCTGGCGGCTGGTGGTTGGTGGGCCACCTGCATGGGGGAGCGGGCGGACTCACAGTTGGCACCCGGGAAACAGCAGACTGAGACACTGAAGGAGGTGGCATGCCACCAGGCTTCTCAGGAAACTCCATAATCCTGGTGTGCTCACGGGATCCAGACTGAGACCTGGAGATCTGGAAGCTCGCGGGGGTGGCTGGAGGTTGGTGGCCTTAGAAACACAAAGGACAGAGATGAGCCTGCCCTGGAAGTGAGGGCAGGGACACCGGGTGTGGGACACACATCCAGGGACGCTATGGGGTTGAGCAGCACCAACAGTAATGGAGTTAAAGTGGCCAGAACATCCGTGGAGAACAGGCCGCAATCCCTCTGGTCTGTGACAATTCAGTCTCTGCTGCTCTGACTCTCAGAAGAGGCACAGCAGACCGCCAGAGAAAGCCTCCAGGGAACAAAAGCCTGGAAATACTGGCTCAAAGCTTGCCCACAATCATCCCCCCTCGCAGGTGACAGGGCAACTCTACCCCAACAGGGTTGCCTGAGTATGGGTACAGCAAAATACAAACTCTTAACATAGAGAACAAACGGATGGATACCAGAGAGGAGGTGGATAGAGGGATGAGTCAAATAGATGAAGCAGATTAAGAGGACACTTTTCTTGATGACCACTAATATATAGAATGACTGAATCACTCTATTGTACACCTGAAACGAATGTAACACTGTATGTTAGCTCTACTGGAATTAAAATAAATTTTTAAAAAAGATTTTTCTTTCAGGAACCGCTTTGAAAAAGATTTTCCTGTGCAATGTTCATAAGCCCTACTTGGGAGGATTCACTCTATAATAATTATTCACTCTATGCCTTGAATTCAGATTTCACTGATCTTACTGTGGATCCCAGCCCACGGGAGCCATGGTCCTTTTCTGTCCAGGCTCAGCACCTAAGCATTCAAGATTGGAAGTAGAGACACATGTCACTTCACAGTCCAGAAAGCTATTATTGTTTCTGTTTCAGTGTGAGAGAGTCACAGACTTTGGGACAAGTTTCAGAGCAGGTTTATTATGGATCCTGGATCTCTACTTCAATGTTCATTGCCTGGATCCATTTGGCTAATAGGTTCCCTGTGGATGGGCTAGCTTCCAAGCACATACACGGAGGATGCAAAGGTGGGTGGGCTTGGTGCGGGACAGGAAGAAGACCAAAAGCAGACAAGAGTCCGACACCTCCCCTGATCCAGGAACTGCTACAGGAGAGAGTAGGGGAGGTAGAATCCATGAAAAACTCAAAGGTCACCAGCTGAACACAGGAGGCATAGGTTAAGGGATCTGGAGATGTCGGGTTGAATGCTGCTCAGAGCTACCTCTGGGAGGAAGGGAGGGAAGGAATGAGGAGACACGCTCTGCCCCTGGCCCATGCCAGCTGTCCACCGCTCTGACATGCATCCGTCTACACAGCTGACACAACATGGGCTCAAAATGGGCTGGCTCGCGTCCCTCAATCCTCAGTGGGACATCTGGCCCCAGGACTCAGAGACATGCTGAGGGAGATGAGAGGGAAAGCTGCCCCACCCAGGTCATCCCCTCCTTGAGCAGACAGCACTTCAGAACTGCTAAAAAAAAAAAAAAACCCAATAACGGGGTTGAAAGACATGCCATGGATGAACTAAGGCATAGAGATATGTAAAATAACATTCGTTTTTAAGTTCAGAGCTGTCATCTCAGGAAGTGGGGAGAGCTTCCGTGAAGAAGACTGAGGGGAGGGCAGGCCATGCTGAAAAGGGAGACATGGCTCTCCTGATTGGGGACCTGCAGGCCCCTTCCAGGGCAGGGCATCATCCTCTCATCACACGAGATCCATGGAAGTGTTTGTCTCGAGAAGGCTACCCTGGCATCGGACTGCACAGGGCACCAGGGACGAGGGCCAGATGGAGGACGGGCAATACGCCGGAGGCCATGGGGCAAGAGCAGAGGCACATGACCTTGAAGATGATGATGAAAAGCAGGAGGTGGCAGTATGGAGCCGGCCCGAAAGTGCCATGGGAGCAGTGCCCACAGCTACACTGACTGGGTGCCTTCTGTGCCCGGTGTGGATGATTTCAGTGGGCTCCAGACTAGTCCTGACCACAACTCTAGGAAGTGTGCACCACCCCCGGCCTCCTCTCCCCTTGCAGCTGCTAGGAATCACGGTCACAGACCCTGGTCAGCTTTCGTGGAAACCAAGCAGTGGCTCCCCCGCACGCTGCACCTCTGGTGGTGGTCCAGTGCGACCCTCGTGCCTGGCCAGACACTGATGTCTACCTGTCTCCACACAAATCCACAGACAGGAGGGTGTCCCTGAATTCCACAGCACCTGATGAGACAGATCCACGGAACCCAACACCCAGTGGGTCACTCGGGACCTCACCTATGAGGTCATGGAGCTCACCATACCCTATTTCCGTCACTTCCCACAGAAAGCCTGTTTCTGATCCCCCACAATACCATACATCCTGGTTGCTGACCTGGGGTCATGCCATGAACCCACATGGCACCTTTCTTTAGAGAAGGCTATGCCTACACCTCCTAGAAAATATTCCTAATGAAGTACAAGTCCATCAGGACTACGGTGTGAACGGTAGCACACAGCCTGCATGGTAGTAGTCAGTAATTCTAACAAGGGTTAACCCCACCCCCCGTCTCACAAAACCTTCCTCCGTCTTCACGGAACTCATGGTCTGCCCTCAGAAAACCCTCCAGGAAACAAACCTTTCATCTGAATGCTCTCTTCACCTTCTGCTTCAAATCTTGTCCAACCAAAATAATATGAAACTAGAAATCAGTCTCAAGAAGAAAATGGGACAGTCAAAAATAGGTGGAGATTGGGGGGCCTGGGTGGCTCAGTTGTTAAGGATCTGCCTTCAGCTCAGGTCCTGATCCCAGGATCCTGGGATTTAGCCTGGAATCAGGCTCCTTCCTCAGCAGGAAGCCCGCTTCTCCCTCTCCCACCCCCCTGCTTGTGTTCCCTCTCTCACTGTCTCACTCTCTGTCAGATACTTAAATAATCTCAAAAAAATATGTGGAGATTTAACAACATGCTACTGAACAACCAACAGTCAAAGAAGAAATCAAAAAAGATTTTAGAAGTACCTTGACACTGATGAAAAAGACAACTTACAAAAACTTATAGGATGCAGCAAAAGTAGCTCTATGGGGGACATTCATAGAAACTCAAGTCTTCATCAATCCATGAGAATGGTCTCCAATAAACAACCTGATTTATGTGGTAAAGAACTAGAAAATAAAACAACAAACAAAGACCCAAATTAGTAGAAATAAGGAAATAACAAAAAGGAATGCATAAATAAATCCAACAGAGACTAAAAAGACCAAAAAAACAAAAAGAATGAAAATGAAAGCTGCCTTTTTTAGAAAGACAAACAAAACTGAGAAACTTAGCTACACTCACCAAGAAAGACAGAGGACTCGAATACAATCAGGAAAGAAAGATAATGGATTCCTGTATCATATCAAAATCAAAAGATCTCTTCAAACTTGGACACAACAACTTCTTGCAAGCCACGTCTCTAAAGGCAAAGGAAATGAAAGCAAAAATGAACTATTGGCACTTCATCAAGATAAAAAGCTTCTGCACGGCAAAGCAAATGATCAACAAAAGAAAAAGGCAACCTATGGAATGAAGAAGATATCTGCAAATGATATTACAGATAAAGGGCTGGTATCCAAGATCTATAAAGAACTCCTCAAACTCGACACCCAAAAAATGGGCAGAAGACACAAAGAGATACTTCTCCAGAGAAGACATACAAATGGCCAACAGACACATGAAAAAATGCTTCACATCACTTGCCATTAGGCAAGTACAAATCAAAACGACAATGAGATACCACCTTACACCAGTTACAATGGTTAAAATTAACAGGGCAGGGGGCACCTGGGTGGCACAGCGGTTAAGCGTCTGCCTTCGGCTCAGGGCGTGATCCTCGCATTATGGAATCGAGCCCCACATCAGGCTCCTCCGTTATGAGCCTGCTTCTTCCTCTCCCACTCCCCCTGCTTGTGTTCCCTCTCTCGCTGGCTGTCTCTATCTCTGTGGAATAAATAAATAAAATCTTGAAAAAAAAATTAACAAGACAGGAAATTACAAAAAGTCAGAGAGGATGTGGAGAAAGGGGAGCCCTCTTACACTACTCGTGAGAATTCAAGCTGGTATAGCCACTTTTGAACAATATGGAGGTTCCTCAAGACATTAAACACAGAGCTATCCTACGACCCACCAATTGCACTACTGGGTATTTACCCCATAGACACAGAGTAATGAAAAAAGGGGCACCTGTATCCCAATGTTCATAGCAGCAATGTCCATAATAGCCAAACGGTGGAAGGAGCCAAGATGTCCTTCAGCAGATGAATGGACAAAGAAGATGTGGTTCATCTACACAATGAAATATTACTCAGTCATCAGAAAGGATGAATACCCACCATTTGCACCAACGTGGATGGACCAGGAGGGGATTATGCTAAGTGAAATTAAGTCAAGCAGAGAAAGACAATTATCATAAGGTTTGACTCCTATGTGGAATGGAAGGAATAGCATGGAGGACATTAGAAGAAGGAAGGGAAAAGTGAAGGGGGGGAATGAGAGGGGGAGATGAACCATGAGAGACTACTGACACTGGGAAACAAACTGAAGGTTGCAGAAAGGGAGGGTAGGGGAATGGGTTATCCTGGTGATGGGTATTAAGGAGGGCACGTGTCATAATGAGCACTAGGTGTTATATGCAAACAATGAATCATGGAACACTTCATCAAAAACAAATGAAGTACTGTAGGGTGACTAACATCATTTTAAAAAAAGAGAAAGTTATGAAATCCATACAGGAAAACTGTCACTATTTGCAAATGACATGAAATCCCGAAAAATTCCACAAAAAAAACTGTTAGTTTAAAAAATTCAAGAAAGCTACAGGATATAAAGTCAATATACAGAGACCTGTTGTCTTTATTTTTTTTTCAGGTTTTATTTATTTATTTGACAGGAAGAGAAAAAGCACATGCAGGGGGAGTGTCAGAAAGAGGGAGAAGCAGACCCTCGCTAAGCGGGAAGCCCAACACGGGGCTCAATCCCAGAACTCTGGGATCATGACCTGAGCTGAAGGCAGACGCTTCACCTATGGGGCCACCCTGATGACCCAACTTCTTCCATTTCTGTATACTGATGACACACTTTCACAAAGAGAAATTAAAAAAGCAATACCATTTACAATTGCATCAAAAAAAAAAAAAAAACCCTAGGAATAAAAGTAACCAAAAATGAGAAAGACATAGTACACTCAACACATGGCAGAAAAGAAATGAAAAACATTTGCGTAGAGGGGGGCAGAATGTATGGGTCAAAGATTTGGAAGGCAACACAAACAAATGGAAGCATACACCGTGCTCCTTAACTGGAAGAGTTAATTATGTGAACATGTCCATCGTACCCAAAGCAATCGACAGATGTGATGAAATGCCTATCTGAATTCCAGTGGCATTATTCGAGGAAATAGAAAACAGTCCTCAAACTTGTATGGAATCACAAAAGACCCCAAATACTCAAAGCAACCTGGAGAAAGAGGTGCAGTCAACACACTCCTGGATTTCAAGCTAGATTAGAAAGCTGTTGTCATCATAACAGGATGGTACTGGCATAAACACAGACACCAGGTCAGTGGAACAGAACAGAAAGCTCAGACACTTACCCACACGTAGATGATCCTAACTTATGACACAGCAGCAGAAGATACGCCATGATGGAAGGACTGTCTCCACAGTGAGCGGTAACAGGCAAACTGGACACTAAGTGCAGAAGAATATAACTGGGTCACTTTCTCACACCACACACAAAATTTTTAATGGATGAATGATTTGAACATAAGACCTGAATCCATAAACCTCCAAGAAGACACAGGTACTAAGTCTCTCGACATTGGTTTTGGCAAAGAGTCTTCAGATCGGACACCAAATGTAAAGGCAACAAAAGCAAAAATAAACAAGTGGAACAACATCAAACTGAAATCTTCCACACGGCAAAAGAAACCATCAAAAACTTAAAAGGCCACTGACCCAATAAGAAAAAAATATCTGCGAATCATATGTGTGAGAAGAGGCTAATATCCAAAATACACACAACACTCATACAAATCAAAACAAACAAAAAAACTGTATAAAAAAATGGGGGGAATATGTGAATAGATATTTTCCAAAGATGGCACACAGGTGCCAACAGACAGAAAAAGTTGTTCGACATCACTCATCATCGTCAGGGAAACATCAGTCAAACCGACAATCGGCTATCCCCTCACAGCTGTTGGAACAGCAATTGTCCCAGAGACAGACACCAGGTGGGATCAAGGGTGTGCAGACGAGGAGACACTGTGCACTGTTGGTGGGAATGGAAATTGGTGCAGCCACTGTGACAAACGGTATGCAGGTTCCTGAAAAAATAAATGCAACTGCCACATGGCCCAGTAATGGCTCTACTGAGTATTGATTCGGAGAACACAATAATACTGCCTCAAAAAGACAGATGCACTCCCACGTTCACTGCAGCATTATTCACAAGAACCAGACATGGAAACACAGACCTTGGGGGCCTTATGCCAAGGAACTCAGACACAGAGAGACCAATACCAGATGCTCTCATGTACATTCCACGTGTAATAAACAAATACTGAACGCATATATACTGAGAGCAGATTGGCAGGTGTCAGATAAGGGGATGGGGTGGTAGAAACGGGTGAAGGTGGTCAAAGTCTCAATGTTTGAGTGAGAAAATCCGACAGTCATCAAATGTTCTGTCTAGCATGGAGACTAAAACTAAAACTGCAGCATGGGGTATAGGTTTCCCTGCTCTTTGAAAGTAGAGGTCTTCTGAGAAACCTTGCACAGCAGAAATGGTGTCAAGAAGGAATGGCCATTAATTTACACGGAACAATTAGACAGTGTGCTCAGACTCCAAAATTCCTTCTCTTTGGCTTTTCTTAGGCCTCAGCACACAAGTTTCTAACGGAGGCCCAGCATAAATGAAGATAAAGCACAGCAGAGGCTCACAGACACCATTCAAAGTGCTGGTGGCTGGATGCGGAGAGCAGTTCCCAGCAGAAGGAGCTGGTTGGGGTGCATGCCGCCTCTGTCCTGCTTCTCCCCAAAACAGATGTTGAACGCCATTCTCACTGTTCTCTTTTTTCATAAGAGGGAAATCCTCTTCAGGTCTCTTCCTCTTACTGAAATTGGGTAATAACGTAATTATTTCAAGAAAACCCAGTGTCTTACTGTGAACGTTTAAAAAGTGGGGGATACTTGTACTTGAGCATTGCTGAGGGAGGAGATGTGAAAGGTTCTCCCAGACACAAACCTCAGCAGATCCACCGGGAAAGGCACCTTCCTCAGCATGCGGAACACGGACTACCTCCTACCCCCTGAAACCCTCTCCTTACCCTCTATCAGGACAACCCACAACAGCTGGGAGTTACCCCAATTCCTCCGTTCTCCTGCTCCTAATAGCTAACCCATCAGCAAATCCTGTGAGCTCCATCTTCAAAATGGACCCAGAATAGGTCTAACCACTCCATCCAAGGCCACCCCTCTGGTCCACAGTACCTGAGTTCCTGGAAAAGCTTCGTCATTGACCTGCCTTGCCATCTTCAACCCTCTGTCATCTGTTCTCAACACTGTCGCCAGGATGGCCCAGTGAAAGAGGGTCTCATGGGGTTATAGCCCTGGAATGGCTTTCTGTCACCCTCTGTCACCTTTCTGAGCTCATGTCCTAAGCTGTCTCCTGTGGCTACAGGGCCTTCTTGCTGCTCCTGGACATACCTGGAATTCTCCTGCCTCAGAGCCTTTGCACATGTTTTCCCTTCTGTTAAGAATGCTCTTGATGTGTTCTCACTCACCTTCGGAGAAGTCTGAATTGGAGTGACAGGGACAGAAGATGAGGCTGTGTGTGTTGGGTGAGGCTGGTTGCCTAGAAGAAGGTTCTCTGCCAGCTCTCCGCCTGTGCCTCACTTGTCCTCAGCCAGGAACTTGCACACAGCCCTCACCTGTCACAACTCTCACCCAGGAGACCCACAGCCACCCCTGGAGCTCACACTGAACACACCCTGCTGCAGAATGCATTCAGCTCTCATCTGGGACCCCTGTCAGCTTTACCCAGACCTGGAACTCCCCAGTCTCCTGAAAAGCTCCCGGATTCCTCCTCTTCTTCCAAAATCACACTGGCGCAAGGCTTTCATGAGAAAGCTATAACGCTAACTAATGAAAGGTTCACACCTACTTTCCCCTTCTGTTGCCTTTTTCTTCACCTTCTTTCCTACCTGTGCAAACTGTAACATATCAGTGGAACATGAACATGCTCTGAGATCTGAATCTTTCATTGCAGCTTTCTGAGGACTCCTTAAGTGATAAGCAACTAATGTATCCTACAACAGGGTGTTTTACAACTCTCATCTATAGAATAGTACAGCCCAATTCACTGCAATTTTACCTCACTCTTCATGAAGCAGAACACCTTTTCCTTTCTTCTCTTACTTAAATTCCAGTTAGTTCACATGCCATGGAATAATCGCTTCAGGGGTAGGATTTAGTGATTCCTCACCTGCATACAGTACCTGGTGCTCATCACAAGTGCCCTCCTTAATACCCCTCACCCATTTAACTCTTCCCCCCATGCCCCTGTCCTGCAGCAACACTCAGTTTGATTTCCAAGGTTGAGTCTATTTCCTTGTTTGCCTCTCTCATCACCCCTCCACTCTGTTCATCTGTTTTCTTTCTGAAATTCCACAAGCGTGAGAGCATAAGATATTTGTCTTTCCTCACTGCTGTTGCTTAGCTTAATACACTCTATATCCATCCACATCTTGCAAATGGTAAGATTTCATTCTTTTTGAAGCTGGGTCATATTCCGTTATATATATGTATCCCACATCTGCTTTATCCATTCATCAGTGCATGGACTTTGGGATTCTCTCCATAGTTTGGCTACTGTGGACATTGCTGCTATAAACATCATGGTGCATATTCCCCCTTTGAATCTGCATTTTTGTATCCTTTGGGTAAATACTTGGAGAGCAATTGCTGGATCATGGGGTTGTTCAATGTTTAACTTTTTGAGGAACCCCCACACTGTTTCCCAGACTGGCTGCACCACTTTGCATTGCCACCAACAGGATGGGAGGGTTCCCCTTTAAGCAGAACATTATCTGCCGGTAATTTCATAAGAGGAAACAAAACCTGTGGGAGATGCACCCAGGGTCAGGCAAGCAGTTGCAGACTTCACCCCAAGGCTCCTGACGCCAAGCCCCTTGAAGCCACCAGCATGCCACTATCCAAAAGAATTCCCAGACTCTCCTCTGCCTCCACCACAAAAGAAACTACAGAGAGAATATGGCACCTCAAAATATCGAGATAATACATTTAGTCAAACTAGAAAGTCAAGCTCAACTTTTAAACAGGAACAGGCTGCTTTGGATAATTTTGAATTTTCCCTCCACCCTAATTTTAACTCTTCTGATGAATAAACTAATCAATGATGAAGCATCACCTTTGTCAAATGACATCATCCAAGTCTGTATCAGATGAAAAAAGCCACCTAACTCTAGATGCTGGCCATTGAACCATATCTTAGGCACAATTGAATAAACACTGTTAGATGAAGGAACAAATTAGATGTTACAAACAGGCACAGAGTGAATCTCACCTTCCCTTTCTAATAAAAGAGGGTTCCTAGGAAACAGATGGTCAAAATCCATTTGTAAGCAATAAATGGACAGAGAAATTGTGATCCCCTGCAAAGTTCTACCAGCAGGGAAACTTGTAATTCTTGCACCAAACCCACAATGCTGACAGCTACTTCAAATTTACTTTGTTGATCAACTAGAGAAAAGAGAAAAGCCCAGGAGGTTTTGGGATAATGAGAGGTTTTACCTCCAGCCCTGACATAGTTAGGACATTTTGCCAAACATACCTGTGCTTTATCTGAACACTGGAGTCCTGTGACAAGCTTCTTTGCTGACTCCGATGCTGACGTTCAATACCTCGGGTGTCTTGGAGTCAGAGCAGAGAAGTGCTGTCAGCTGGGGAGAAGAAGGCACCTCTGACCTAAAGCCTGCACACCTGCTTCGGTTTCTGGGTGAAGGGGCAACACATACTTGTTGTTTAGCAGTAATGATCTTCATTCTCAATAGACCAATGACCTTGCCTTTTCTGGAAATCAAACTTACTCTTCTAAAGAAACCCTCAATTCTTCTATTCCCAATGAAACTAGAATGGGGTCTGGTTTACGCCCGCCTCCAGGCCCCCACCTGGAGGATTTTCCTGCATGATTCTAACAGCCAATTACCACTAACCCGGGAGCACACAGGGCATACTGCTGAAGTTGGGGGACGGCTCTGGGGCTTGCTACTTCCACACCTGTGCCTGGGGGACCAGGGCACACCCTGCTGAACTCGGGATACTGCTCAAGATGCATCACCTGCACTGTGTCAGAGAACCGGGGGACACATCACTGAAGGTGGGGACTCTGTGAGGTCCTTACCCACACTCTTCCCGGGGAACAGGGGAAACCCTGAAATTCTGCAACCCATCCCAGAAAAGCTCAGGTGAGTGGGTGCCCTGGAGTTCATGGGTATGGGGAATAAGGCCAGTTGAGGACATGGGGCAGAAGAGACTTTAAAGGGGAAAAGAAAACTCACCTGAGTCCCCACAATGAACCCTCTCCACGTGCCCTTCCAGAACCCTGCCTCCCACCTGGGGCGCACCCTACCCCCGGACCCCCCCGCCCCTGGTGCATGCTGCTCACTCACCAGCCAGGACCTCCGCAGGGCAACTCTCTCCCGGTGCCCCTTCTTCTGCCCCAGGTCTACACCCCACTGCAAATCTGGACAGCCCCCAGAGACGTAGCTCCACCCCCAAGCGGTGATTGGTCAGGGAGGGTGGTGCCCCAGCACCTGGGATGCCAGGCAACCTGCCCTCAAGCGCCTGGAACCCTGAAAGTGCAGGGGATCCAAGAGGTGCCTCCTCTACCCAACACCCAGCACAGGCATGGGTGGGGTCCTGGGCCGGGCTCCCCACACACACCTGGCCCCTTCCAGGGACCCCTCTAGCTGCAGACCACCCTCAGAGTCCTGCCCCTTCCCTTTCTGCACCTGCCCTCCCTGCTGGGGAGTGCCTGGTTCTGGGCAAGGTCAGTGGCTCTCAGACCCTCCAAGCCTTGGGCTTTAGGAAATGCAATGATTTCATGCATTTTCAGTATGTACATGTCAGTATGACTTTAATCTTATGGGAGCCAAGGAGGTTCTTTATTTTTTCTTATCTTCATGTTGGCATTTTTGGTTATTGTTTTCTTCTCGAAGCAGATGTACAACATGTGCTTGGGGCAGAAATAGGGCCCATGCTTTGAGTTTTTGCCCAATCATTTGAGCTGGGTAAAATGTTAAAGGATAGCTTCCCTGGGATCCCAGGATCAGGGCCCACAGATGATATAAGATAAAAATTACTTTCATCATTATAATTACTACTAAATGGAGGAATTTGAGACAAAAGCACCTTTCACAAGTGTACCAAGAAATCAAAATGATGCCCACAGAAGGCTACCTGCTCCATGGTCAGCACAGGTAACAGAAGTGTTCACAGTCTCTGGACTCCTGCCCTTCTCCTGCCCAAATCTCTGAAGCACACAGACCAGTTAAAATCAGAGTTGTAGAACTGCTAGACACCTTAGAGATATCTGGCACCATTCCCTTGGACTGCAGAATAAAACACAGTAGCTCGTTGTCACAAACTAATTTCAACATGAAGTGCCCCCTGGGTTGCACTAAGTTCTTTCTCTGCAAATGTTGACTAATGTAAGTCACAGTCATACCATTTAAACATTAGGATGGCTGGGAAGTCATCGTAGGTAAGGCAATATTTTAGCCATGTTTATAAGCATTGGCTCACGTTGTAGAAGAGGCTGAGCTGAGTGTTTTTAAATACTATTTCAGGTACAAGAGAGGAGTTAAGATGGTGGAGGAGTAGGGGACCCCTTTTTCAGTAGGTCCCCTGAGTCCAGCTGGATAGGTACCAGACTAGCCTAAACAACCACGGAATCAGCCTGAGAGGCAGGAAGATATATCTGGATCTCTACAAATGAACATCTCCAGCACTGAGTATTGAGGTATGAAGTGGGGAGTCCTGAAACCTGGCACAGATATTGTAAGATAAAATGAAGGGGGAGGGAGCTGCTGCGTTCAGGCACTGGGAAGTAGCAGCCACCTGCATGGAGGAGCTGGGGGACTCAGGGAAGGCACCCCAAGAGAGCAGACTGAGACCAGTGAGCCCAATGAGCACACCACCAGGCATCTCGCAGAACACTGGAATCCCAGTGTGCTCATGGGATCCAGAATGAGACTGGGAGCTCCTGGAGTGCATGCGTGTCCACTGGAGGCTGGCAGGCCACCTGCACAGGGGAGCTGGCAGATTCATGGTCAGAACCCACGAAAGAGCAGACTGAGACACTGAACCAGGTGCACGTACCACCAGGCTTCCATGGAACTCCGGAATCCCAGTGTGCTCACCAGGCATAGACAGACCCAGAGACCTGGGAGCACGCTGGGCGGCTGGCGGCTGGTGGGCCACCTGCATGGGGGAGCCAGCGGACTCCCAGTTGGCACCCGGGAAACAGCAGACTGAGACCCTGAAGGAGGTGCGCATGCCACCAGGCTTCTCAGGAAACTCCGTAATCCTGGTGTGCTCACAGGATCCAGACTGAGACCTGGAAATCTGGGAGCTGGTGGGGGTGGCTGGCGGCTGGTGGCTGGCGGCCTTAGAAACACAAAGGACAGAGATGCTCCTGCCCTGGAAGTGAGGGCAGGGACACCGGGTGTGGGGCGCACATCCAAGGCACTATGGGGTTGAGCAGCACCAACAGTAACGGAGTTAAAGTGGCCAGAACATCCGTGGAGAACAGGCCACAATCCCTCTGGTCTGTGACAATTCAGCCTCTGCTGCTCTGACTCTCAGAAGAGGCACAGCAGACCCCTAGAGAAAGCCGCCAGGGAACAAAAGCCTGGAAATACCAGCTCACAGCGTGCCCACACCCATCCCCCCTCACAGGGGACAGGGCAACTCTACCCCAACAGGGTTGCCTGAGTATGGGTGTGGCAAAATACAACGTCTGAACATAGAGAACAAATGGATGGTTACCAGAGAGGAGGTGGATAGAGGGATGAGTCAAATAGATGAAGCAGATTAAGAGGACACTTTTCTTGATGACCACTGAGTAATATATAGAATTACTGAATCACTCTATTATACACCTGAAACGAATGTAACCCTGTATGTTAGCTCTACTGGAATTAAAATAAATTTTTTAAAAAGATTTTTCTTTCAGGAAACTCTGTGAAAAAGCTTTTCCTGCGCACTGTGCATAAGCCCTACTTGGGAGGATTCACTCTACAATAATTATTCACTCCATGCCTCAAATTCAGATTTCACTGAGTTCTTACCGTGGATCCCAGCCCATGGGAGCCATGGTCCTTTTCTGTCCAGGCTCAGCACCTATGCATTCAAGATTAGAAGTAGAGACACATGTCACTTCACAGTCCAGAAAGCTATTATTGTTTCTGTTTCAGTGTGAGAGTCACAGACTTTGGGACAAGTTTCAGATCAGGTTTATTATGGATCCTGGATCTCTACTTCAATGTTCATTGCCTGGATCCATTTGGCTAATAGGTTCCCTGTGGATGGGCTTGCTTCCAGCACATAAATGGAAGATGCAAAGGTGGGTGGACTTGGTGCGGGACAGAAGAAGATCAAAAGCAGACAAGAGTCCCACCCATACCTTGATCCAGGAACTGCTAAGGGAGAGGGTATGGGAGGTAGAATCCATGCGAAACCCCAAGGTCACCAGCTGAACACAGGAGGCATAGGTCAAGGGATCTGGAGATGCAGGGGTTGATGGCTGCTCTGAGCTACCTCTGGGAGGAAGGGAGGGAAGGAATGAGGAGAAACTGTCTGCCCCCGGCCCATGCCAGCTGCCCACCGCTCTGACACGCATCCGTCTACACAGCTGACACAGCCTGGGCTCAGGATGGGCTGGCTCAGGTCCCTCAATCCTCACTGGGACAGCTGGCCCCAGGGCTCAGAGACATGCTGAGGGAGATGAGAGGGAAAGCTGCCCCACCCAGGTCATCCTCTCCTTGAGCAGACAGCACTTCAGAACTGCTAAAAAAAAAAAAAAAAAAAACCACTAACGGGGTTGAAAAACATGCCATGGATGAACTAAGGCATAGAGATATGTAAAATAACATTTATTTTTAAGTTCAGAGCTGTCATCTCAGGAAGTGGGGAGAGCTTCCCTGAAGAAGACTGAGGGGAGGGCAGGCCATGCTGAAAAGGGAGACATGGCTCTCCTGATTGGGGACCGGCAGCCCCCCTCCAGGGCAGGGCATCATCCTCGCATCACACGAGATCCATGGAAGTGTTTCTCGAGAAGGCTACCCTGGCATCGGACTGCACAGGGCACCAGGGACGAGGGCCAGATGGAGGACGGACAATACCCCGGAGGCCATGGGGCAAGAGCAGAGGCACATGACCTTGAAGATGATGATGAAAAGCAGGAGCTGGCAGTATGGAGCCGGCCCGAAAGTGCCATGGGAGCAGTGCCCACAGCTACACTGACTGGGTGCCTTCTGTGCCTGGTGTGGCTGACTTCAGTGGGCTCCAGACTAGTCCTGACCACAACTCTAGGAAGTGTGCACCACCCCCGGCCTCCTCTCCCCTTGCAGCTGCTAGGAATCACGGTCACAGACCCTGGTCAGATTTCGTGGAAACCAAGCAGTGGCTCCCCTGCACGCTGCACCTCTGGTGGTGGTCCAGTGCGACCCTCGTGCCTGGCCAGACACTGATGTCTACCTGTCTCCACACAAATCCACAGACAGGAGGGTGTCCCTGAATTCCACAGCACCTGATGAGACAGATCCACAGAACCCAACACCCAGTGGGTCATTCGAGACCTCACCTATGGTCATGGAGCTCACCATACGCTATTTCTGTCACTTCCCACAGAAAGCCTGTTTCTGATCACCCACAATACCATATATCCTGGTTGCTGACCTGGGTTCATGCCATGAACTCACATGGCACCTTTCTTTTAGAGAAGGCTATGCCTACACATCCTAGAAAATATTCCTAATGAAGTACAAGTCCATGAGGACTACGGTGTGAACGGTAGCATACAGCCTGCATGGTAGTAGTCAGTAATTCTCCCAAGGGTTAACCCCATCCCCCGTCTAACTTAACCTTCCTCCATCCCCACTGAACTCATGGTCTGCCCTCAGAAAACCCTCCAGGAAACAAACCTTTCATCTGAATGCTCTCTTCACCTTCTGCTTCAAATCTTGTCCAACCACAATGATATGGAACTAGAAATCAGTCTCAAGAAAAAAATGGGAGAGTCAAAAATAGGAGGAGATTGGGGGGCCTGGGTGGCTCAGTCTTAAGGATCTGCCTTCAGCTCAGGTCGTGATCCCAGGATCCTGGGATCTAGCCCCGAATCAGGCTCCTTGCCTAGTGGGAAGCCTGCTTCTCCCTCTCCCAACCTCCTGCTTGCATTCCTTCTCTCCCTGTCTCACTCTCTGTCAGATACTTAAATAATCTCAAAAAAATATGTGGAGATTTAACAACATGCTACTGAACAACCAACAGTCAAAGAAGAAATTAAAAAAAATTTAGAAGTACCTTGTCACTGATGAAAAAACAACCTACAAAAACTTATAGGATGCAGCAAAAGTAGCTCTATGGGGGACGTTCATTGAAATTTGAGTCTTCGTCAATCCATGAGAATGCTCTTCAATAAACAACCTGACTTATGTGGTAAAGAAGTAGAAAATGAAACAACAAACAATGCCCCAAATTAGTAGAAATAAGGAAATAACAAAAAGGAATGCATAAATAAATCCAAAAGAGACTAAAAAGACAAAAAAAAAAAAAACAATGAAAATGAGAGCTGCCTTTTTTGGAAAGATAAACAAAACTGACAAACTTAGCTACACTCACCAGGAAAGACAGAGGACTCCAATACAATCAGGAAAGAAAGATAATGGATTCCCGTCTCATATCAAAATCAAAAGAACTCTTCAACCGTGGACACAACAACTTCTTGCAAGCGAGGTCGCTAAAGGCAAAGGAAATAAAAGCAACTATTGCACTTCATCAAGATAAAAAGCTTCTGCTCGGCAAAGCAAACGATCAACAAAACAAAAAGGCAACCTATGGAATTGAAGAAGATATCTGCAAATGATATTACAGATAAACGGCTGGTATCCAAGATCTATAAAGAACTCCTCAAACTCGACACCCAAAAAATGGGCAGAAGACACAAAGAGATACTTCTCCAGAGAAGATATACAAATGGCCAACAGACACATGAAAAAATGCTCCACATCACTTGCCATCAGGCAAATACAAATCAAAACGACAATGAGATACCACCTTACACCAGTTAGAATGGTTAAAATTAACAAGGCAGGGGGCACCTGGGTGGCACAGGGGTTAAGCGTCTGCCTTCGGCTCAGGGCGTGATCCTGGCATTATGGAATAGAGCCCCACATCAGGCTCCTCCGCTATGAGCCTGAATCTTCCTCTTCCACTCCCGCTGCTTGTGTTCCCTCTCTCGCTGGCTGTCTCTATCTCTGTGGAATAAATCAATAACATCTTGGGAAAAAATTAACAAGACAGGAAATAAAAAAAAGTCAGAATGTGCAGAAAGAGAGCCCTCTTACACTACTCATGAAAATTCAAGCTGGTACAGCCACTTTTGAAAACAATATGGAGGTTCCTCAAGACGTTAAACACAGAGCTATCCTACGACCCACCAATTGCACTACTGGGTATTTACCCCATAGACACAGAGTAATGAAAAGAAGGGGCACCTGTATCCCAATGTTCATAGCAGCAATGTCCATAATAGCCAAACTGTGGAAGGAGCCAAGATGCCCTTCAGCAGATGAATGGACAAAGAAGATGTGGTTCATCTATACAATGGAATATTACTCAGTCATCAGAAAGGATGAATACCCACCATTTGCACCAACGTGGATGGACCAGGAGGGGATTATGCTAAGTGAAATTAAGTCAAGCAGAGAAAGACAATTATCATATGGTTTCACTCCTGTGTGGAATGGAAGGAATAGCATGGAGGACATTAGGAGAAGGAAGGGAAAAGTGAAGGGGGGGAATGAGAGGGGGAGATGAACCATGAGAGACTATTGACACTGGGAAACAAACTGAAGGTTGCAGAAAGGGAGGGGTAGGGGAATGGGTTATCCTGGTGATGGGTATTAAGGAGGGCACGTGTCATAATGACCACTAAGTGTTATATGCAAACAATGAATCATGAAACACTTCATCAAAAACAAATGAAGTACTGTAGGGTGACTAACATCATTTTAAAAAAAGAGAAAGATATGAAATCCATACAGGAAAACTGTCACTATTTGCAAATGACATGAAATCCCGAAAGATTCCACACAAAAAAAAAAAACTCTTAGAATAAACAAATTCAAGAATGCTGCAGGATATAAAGTCAATATACAGAGACCTGTTGTCTTTATTTTTTTTCAGATTTTATTTATTTATTTGACAGGAAGAGAAAAAGCACGAGTAGGGGAAGTGTCAGAGGGAGGGAGAAGCAGACCCTCGCTAAGAGGGGAGCCCAACATGGGGCTCGATCCCAGAACTCTGGGTTCATGACCTGACGTGAAGGCAGACGCTTCACCTATGGGGCCACCCTGATGACCCAACTTCTTGCATTTCTGTATACTGATGACACACTTTCGCAAAGATAAATTTAAAAAGCAATGCCATTTACAATTGCATCAAAAAAAAATCTAGGAATAAAAGTAACCAAGAATGAGAAAGACATAGTACACTCAACACATGGCAGAAAAGAAAGGAAAAACATGAGTGTCGAGGGGGGCAGAATGTATGGGTCAAAGATTTGGAAGGCAACACAAACAAATGGAAGCTTACGCCATGCTCCTTAACTGGAAGACTTAATTATGTGAACATGTCCATCGTACCCAAAGCAATCGCCAGATGTGATGAAATGCCTATCTGAATTCCAGTGGCATTATTCGAGCAAATAGAAAACAGTCCTCAAACTTGTATGGAATCACAAAAGACCCCAAATACCCAAAGCAACCTGGAGAAAGAAAGGTGCAGTCAACACACTCCTGGATTTCAAGCTAGATTACAAAACTGTTGTCATCAAAACAGGATGGTACTGGCATAAACACAGACACCAGGTCAGTGGAACAGAACAGAAAGCTCAGAAACTTACCCACACGTAGATGATCCTAACTTACGACACAGCAGCAGAAGATATGCCATGAGGGAAGAACTGTCTCTTCAGTGAGCGGTAACAGGCAAACTGGACACTAAATGCAGAAGAATATAACTAGGTCACTTTCTTACACCACACACAAAATTTTTAATGGATGAATGATTTGAACATAAGACCTGAATCCATAAACCTCCAAGAAGACACAGATACTAAGTCTCTCGACATTGGTTTTGGCAAAGAGTCTTCAGATCGGACACCAAAAGCAAAGCAACAAAAGCAAAAATAAACAAGTGGAACAACTTCAAACTGAAATCTTCCACATGGCAAAAGAAACCACTGACCCAATAAGAAAAAATATCTGTGTATCATATGTGTGAGAAGAGGCTAATATCCAAAATACACACAACACTCATACAAATCAAAACAAACAAACAAAAAACGTATTAAAAATGGGGGGAATATGTGAATAGATACTTTCCAAAGATGGCACACAGGTGCCAATAGATAGAAAAAGTTGTTCGACTTCACTCATCATCGTCAGGGAAACATCAGTCAAACGCAAAATTGGCTATCCCCTCACAACTGTTGGAACACCAATTGTCCCAGAGACAGACACCAAGTGGGGTCAAGGGTGTGCAGATGAGGAGACACTGTGCTCTGTTGGTGGGAATGGAAATTGGTGCAGCCACTGTGACAAACGGTATGGAGGTTCCTGAAAAAATAAATACAACTACCACATGACCCAGTAATGGCTCAACTGAGTATTGATTCGTAGAACACAAAAATACTGCCTCAAAAAGACAGATGCACTCCCACGTTCACTGCAGCATTATTCACAAGAACCAGACATGGAAACACAGACCTTGGGAGCCTTATGCCAAGTAACTCAGACACAGAAAGACCAATACCAGATGCTCTCATGTACATTCCACGAGGAATAAACGAATACTGAACGCATAGATACTGAGAGCAGATTGGTAGTGCCAGATTCCAGGATGGGGTGGTAGAAACGGGTGAAGGTGGTCAAAGTCTCAATGTTTGAGTGAGAAAATCCGACAGTCATGAAATGTTCTGTCCAGCATGGAGACTAAAACTAACCCCACCGCATGGGGTATAGGTTTCCCTGCTCTTCGAAAGTACAGGGCTTCTGAGAAACCTTGCATAGCAGAAATGGTGTCAAGAAGGAATGGCCATTAATTTACACGGAACAATTAGACAGTGTGCTCAGACTCCAAAATTCCTTCTCTTTGGCTTTTCTTAGGCCTCAGGACACAAGTTTCTAACGGAGGCCCAGCATAAATGCAGATAAAGCACAGCAGAGGCTCACAGACACCATTCAAGGTGCTGGTGGCTGGATGCGGAGATCGGTTCCCAGCGGAAGGAGCTGGTTGGGGTGCACGCCGCCTCTGTCGTGCTTCTCCCCAAAACAGATGCTGAACTCCATTCTCACTGTTCACCTTTTTTCATAAGAGGGGAATCCTCTTCAGGTCTCTTCCTCTTACTGAAGCTGGGTAATAACGTAGTTCTTTCAAGAAAGCCCAGTGTCTTACTGTGAACGTTTAAAAAGTGGGGGATACTTGTACTTGAGCATTGCTGAGGGAGGAGATGTGAAGGGTTCTCCCAGGCACAAACCTCAGCAGATCCACCGGGAAAGACACCTTCTTCAGCATGTGGAACACGGACTACCTCCTACCCCCAGAAACCCTCTCCTTCCCCTCGATCAGGACAACCCACAACAGCTGGGAGTTACCCCAATTCCTCCGTTCTCCTGCTCCTAATAGCTAACCCATCAGCAAATCCTGTGAGTTCCATCTTCAAAATGGACCCAGAATAGGTCTAACCACTCCATCCAAGGCCACCCCTCTGGTCCACAGTGCCTGAGTTCCTGGAAAAGCTTCGTCATTGACCTGCCTTGCCATCTTCAACCCTCTGTCATCTGTTCTCAACACTGTAGCCAGGATGGCCCAGTGAAACAGGGTCTCATGGGGTTATAGCCCTGGAATGGCTTTCTGTCACCCTCTGTCACCTTTCTGAGCTCATGTCCTAAGCTGTCTCCTGTGGCCACAGGGCCTTCTTGCTGCTCCTGGACATACCTGGAATTCTCCTGACCCAGAGCCTTTGCACATGCTTTCCCTTCTGTTAAGAATGCTCTTGATGTGTTCTCACTCACCTTCTGAGAAGTCTGAATTGGAGTGACAGGGATAGAAGATGAGGATGTGTGTTGGGTGAGGCTGGTGGCCCAGAAGAAGGTTCTCTGCCAGCTCTCCGCCTGTGCCTCACTTGTCCTCAGCCAGGAACTTGCACACAGCCCTCACCTGTCACAACTCTCACCCAGGAGCCCCACAGCCACCCCTGGATCCCACCCTGCCCACACCCTGCTGCAGAATGCATTCAGCTCTCCTCTGGGACACCTGTCAGCTTTACCCATACATGGAACTCCCCCGTCTCTTGAAAAGCTCCCGGATTCCCTCTCTTCTTCCAAAAGCACACTGGCGCAAGGCTTTCATGAGAAAGGTATAAGGGTAACTAATGAAAGGTTCACATCTACTTTCCCCTTCTGTTGCCTTTCTCTCCACCTTCTTTCCTACCTGTGCAAACTGTAACATATCAGTGGAACATGAACATGCTCTGAGACCTGAATCTTTCATTGCAGCTTTCTGAGGACTCCTTATGTGATAAGCAACTAGTGTATCCTACAACAGGGTGTTTTACAACTCTCATCTATAGAATAGTACAGCCCAAATCACTACAATTTTACCTCACTCTTCATGAAGCAGAACACTTTTTCCTTTCTTCTCTTACTTAAATTCCAGTTAGTTCACATACCATGGAATATTCGCTTCAGGGGTAAGATTTAGTGATTCCTCACCTACATACAGTACACGGTGCTCATCACAAGTGCCCTCCTTAATACCCCTCACCCATTTAACTCTTCCCCCCACGCCCCTGTCCTGCAGCAACACTCAGTTTGTTCTCCAAGGTTGAGTCTATTTCCTTGTTTGCCTCTCTCATCACCCCTCCACTCTGTTCATCTGTTTTCTTTCTGAAATTCCACAAGCGTTAGAGCATAGGATATTTGTCTTTCCTCACTGCTGTTGCTTAGCTTAATACACTCTATATCCATCCACATCTTGCAAATGGTAAGATTTCATTCTTTTTGAAGCTGGGTCATATTCCGTTATATATATGTATCCCACATCTGCTTTATCCATTCATCAGTGCATGGACTTTGGGATTCTCTCCATAGTTTGGCTACTGTGGACATTGCTGCTATAAACATCATGGTGCATATTCTCCTTTTGAATCTGCATTTTTGTATCCTTTGGGTAAATACTTGGAGAGCAATTGCTGGATCATGGGGTTGTTCAATGTTTAACTTTTTGAGGAACCCCCACACTGTTTCCCAGACTGGCTGCACCACTTTGCATTGCCACCAACAGGATGGGAGGGTTCCCCTTTAAGCAGAACATTATCTGCCGGTAATTTCATAAGAGGAAACAAAACCTGTGGGAGATGCACCCAGGGTCAGGCAAGCAGTTGCAGACTTCACCCCAAGGCTCCTGCCGCCAAGCCCCTTGAAGCCACCAGCATGCCACTATCCAAAAGAATTCCCAGACTCTCCTCTGCCTCCACCACAAAAGAAACTACAGAGAGAATATGGCACCTCAAAATATCGAGATAATACATTTAGTCAAACTAGAAAGTCAAGCTCAACTTTTAAACAGGAACAGGCTGCTTTGGATAATTTTGAATTTTCCCTCCACCCTAATTTTAACTCTTCTGATGAATAAACTAATCAATGATAAAACATCACCTTTGTCAAATGACATCATCCAAGTCTGTATCAGATGAAAAAAAGCCATCTAACTCTAGATGCTGGCCACTCAACCATATCTTAGGCCCAATTGAATAAACACTGTTAGATAAAGAACAAATTAGATGTTACAAACAGGCACAGAGTGAATCTCACCTTCCCTTTCTAATAAAAGAGGGTTCCTAGGAAACAGATGGTCAAAATCCATTTGTAAGCAATAAATAGACAGAGAAATTGTGATCCCCTGCAAAGTTCTACCAGCAGGGAAACTAAGTAATTCTTGCACCAAACCCAGAATGCTGACAGCTACTTCAATTTTACTTTGTGGCTCAACTAGAGAGAAGAGAAAAGCCCAGGAGGTTTTGGGATAATGAGAGGTTTTACCTCCAGCCCTGACATAGATAGGACATTTTGCCAAACATACCCGTGCTTTCTCTGAACACTGGCGTCCTGTGACAAGCTGCCTCGCTGACTCCGATGCTGACGTTCAAAAACTCGGGTGTCTTGGAGCCAGACCAGAGAAGTGTTGTCAGCTGGGGAGAAGAAGGCACCTCTGACCTAAAGCCTGCACACCTGCTTCGGTTTCTGGGCGAAGGGGCAACACATACCTGTTGTTTAGCAGTAATTATCTTCATTCTCAATAGACCAATGACCTTGCCTTTTCTGGAAAGCAGACTTACTCTTCTAATGAAACCCTCAATTCCTCTATTCCCAATGCAACTAGAGTGGAACATTTATTTCTCACTTAAATAGAAAACACTGTTATTGTCGACATTGTGTGAATGAACTTTGAAAAACATTTGAGAGAGAAAGGAAGAGACCTTTATTCAAACCCAAGTCAGGGCAGCTGCCTGGGAGACACAATCTTCACCAAGAAGGGAGTGCTTCGGGGAAGGAACATTTGGGGCAGGCTTATATATTTTTTTTCTGTTTTGTTTTACGTACAGAGTTACACACCACAATGAGGATCTTCTTAGATTCCAGAAAGTGACAGACTCTTATGATTTCAGTATGTACATGTCAGTATGAATTTAATCTTATGGGAGCCAAAGAGGTTCCTTATTTTTTCTTATCTTTATGTTGGCATTTTTGGTTATTGTTTTCTTCTCAAAGCAGATGTACAACATGTGCTTGGGGCACAAAGAGGGCCCACGCTTTGAGGTTTTGCCCAGTCATTTTGAGCGGGGTAAAATGTTAAAAAATAGCTTCCCTGGGAGCCCAGGATCAGGGCCCACAGATGATATAAGATAAAAATTACTTTCATCATTATAATTACTACTAAATGGAGGAATTTGAGACAAAAGCACCTTTCACAAGAGTACCAAGAAATCAAAATGATGCCCACAGAAGGCTACCTGCTCCATGGTCAGCATAGGTAACAGAAGTGTTCACAGTCTCTGGACTCCTGCCCTTCTCCTGCCCAAATCTCTGAAGCACACAGACCACTTAAAATCAGAATTGTAGAACTGCTAGACACCTTAGAGATATCTGGCACCATTCCCTTGGACTTCAGAATAAAACACAGTAGCTCGTTGTCACAAACTAATTTCAACATGCAGTGCCCCCTGGATGCACTAAGTTCTTTCTCTGCAAATGTTGACTAATGTAAGTCACAGTCATACCATATAAACACTACAATGGCTGGGAAGTCATCATAGGTAAGGGAATATTTTAGCCATATTTATAAGCATTGGCTCACTTTGTAGAAGAGGCTGAGCTGAGTGTTTTTTTTTTATAATGATTTTTTATTATATTATGTTAGTCACCATGCAGTACATCCCCGGTTTCCGATGTAAGGCTCGATGATTCATTAGTTGTGTATAACACCCAGTGCACGATGCAATATGTGCCCTCCTCACTACCCATCACCGGCCTATCCCATTTCCCCAACCCCCTCCCCTCTGTAGCCCTCAGTTTGTTTCTCATAGTCCATAGTCTCTCATGTTTCATTCCCCCTTCTGATTACCCCCCCTTTCTTTATCCCTTTCTTCCCCTACTGATCATTCTAGTTCTTATGTTCCATAGATGAGAGAAATCATATGATAGTTGTCTTTCTCTGCTTGACTTATTTCACTTAGCATTATCTCCTCCAGTGCCGTCCATGTTGTAGCAAATGTTAAGAACTCGTTAGCTGAGTGTTTTTAAATACTATTTCAGACCTGTTTTACAGCACCCTCTGAACATACCAGAGCCTGAATCGACTAAAAAAGATAGTTGGTTTCAGTAACTTTAATGCCAGAAAAATATTATACTGTCTCTATTCCTAAGGATCTTTGAGTATCTTACCCAGAGGTCCTCCACTGAGATAATGATCTTAATGATCACCATGGGCAGAGGTGAAAAGGCCCGCTGAATTCGTTCCACTTGTCCACATGAAAAGAAAATCCTGATACTTGATAGGTTTCCAGATCGAGAAGACCAGAGATAAGAGGGAAATAGTACCCTGTATAGAACAACAAGGGATTTGGAGTCAATTTGGGGATCCCACTTAGGTTTCTGACACTAAAATCCTCTGTGACTCCTATCATCTGAGTCCCTTTCTAACCACCTGAAAATGTGCCTAAAAATATCTACACCCTAGTTTGAAGTTTAAGAGGCAGAATGCTACAAAGAGCCAGTATGATGTCTCTCAAGAACAGGTGCTCAGGAAGCCATAATTGCTATTGGGTCTATTTCTTTTCCAGAAGAAAGAACACATGTTGAATCCATATTTCTAATAGATGACTCACCAGATGATTTTCAAACCTGAAGGAAGGCCAAGAAGTCGCTCTTGTGTCATATTTCACTCAGAAATCATGTTGTTGGACTGGTGAGGACGATACAATAGCAACGTCATCACTAAGAGTGGGGAGCTTCTAATTTCCATATGGCCATGTTGACCCCCTTAGCTCAGAGCCTCCAGAAAGGGCAGCTGGGGAGGGGGCACCGCCATCACTATGAGTGGGGAGCTTCCCATTTCCATATGGCCATGATGACCCCCTTAGCTCAGGGCCACCAAAAAGGACAGCTGAGGGGGACCACAGGCCAAGGCTGCCAGGTATGGCTGGGGCAGGCAGAACTCTGACTTAAGGCTCAACTCCTGTCTAGGTTATTATAATGCTCTTCACAAAGAAAGTGCCATTGTGTGTGAGCCCTCATGTAGAAAAGGTTCAGAATTTTATTGAGATTCCCTCTCTGACCTTTAGGATATGTAGCAAAGTTCCATTTAATTTTTAAACATTGAAGGACTTCCTGGTTTTCTTTTCGCTATGACTGTGGCTCAATTCCCCTGTGGTCTAAGAATAGAATCTAGTTAATTTCAGGGTTTAACATTTGTAGACTTGATTCGTGGCCCCACCTATCATCTATTTGGGTAAAGAGTCTATGATCTCTTGAAAATAATGTATTCTGCACTTATTATGGAATGTTACCTATATGCCAATTAGGTCACATTTTTACCAATGTTTTGACTGCTTTTTCTGTCAGATATTGAGAAAGGTATATTAAAATCTTCAAACAATGCTGCTCTATTCAAAGTGGCATCGGAGAATCTACCAGTGTTAGAAGGCAAGAGAAACAAAAAGTATAAGAATTGAGGGGATAATTGCGACTATTCACAGATAATACGATGGTGTACATAGAAAATCCAAACCAGTCTATAAATACCCTATTAGAATTAAAAATGCAATTTATAAATTTGAGATGGATTGTAGCTTCCCATTGGACAGTTTCTGAAAGAAAACGTAGAACCTGTCAATCTTGGGGTAGGACATAGGGTGCACTAACCATTTAAAAGAATTCAGTGGGACTTCATAAAAATGTGACATTTCTCCTTATCTTATGACCATAAGAAAATGAAAAAGTGAACTGCAAGCTGGGAAGTAAAGATTTGCAATACACACACTGACAAAGACTTGTCAATAAAGAATTCCTGCTCATCAACCATAGAAAGTCTATTTATAAACGAATACTTCACAAAAGATTGACTGATGGCCAATAAGAACAGGAAAGGGTGCTCTACAGTATTATTTTCAGGAACAGCAAGGCCTGTCCTAAAATGAAAACATACACACAAACCAGTATTCCCTAGATGGATGACGTCCTTATTTCTGAGGACAGCTTGAAGAACAGACTAGCATCAAAGTAAAGTGATGGAATTCCTGACACTCAGAGGATGGACAATTGACCTCAGACTACAGTACAATTTCTAGGCATCATTCGGTCCTTTGAAGGCAGACAACTACCACACCCCTTCCTACACCACACAGGTTGCTTCCCAACCTCTACCATAAAAGAAGAAGATGAGAAACAGATAGGACTAGTAGGAAATAGCAAAAATCACATGTGGGGATTATCCTGAAACACACTGATCACATAACTAGTGTAAGGAAGTGTAGGGAACTGACAAGAACAGAGACTCAGAGGTACTTCTTTGGGAAATGCTGTCTGAAATCCTCACACGTTGGTACCAGCTAATGAGGGCTCTAAGCATACCCTAGGGTTTGCACACAAGGGTCTGCAACACCTTCGCTGAGGACTGAAACTCTTCAAGACCTCAAAGCTTGCCTGATTGAGTATTGGACTAAGAGATTCCCATGTTCTGAAAACAGATACCAACTAATTGAAAGGTTCACCTGGGCTCTCTCGGAGGCCCTACAAGAAGCTGAACCATTCACTGAAAATCAATTACACACACACACACACACACACACACACACACACACACACACACCTGTCATTTCACCAATTACTTAAACATTCAAGGTTCTTCCTACCTTTTCTTTTTCACATTGATATTTATACTCACATGAAATGTCATCATTTCTAATGAACACTGATGTCAAAATAGAGATCCATTGACACAATATTCACAAAATGGAACTTTCCTGCTGTCATTTTCAATATAGCGTTTTTTAAAGTTCATACATATTTTAGGTTTTTGGTAACTTATACAGGAGAAGATCAGCATTGAAAAACTCTGAACACTGACAATGAGTTTTAAGCCTAGAGAACAAAAATTGTCCAATTTCATAGATAATAAGGAACCAAAGGGAAAGCATGGAAGCTGTAGTCGAATAATTTTACACATATGCATCCTCTATTATTCTACTACCGCGGGGCGTGTTTTATTACCACTATGCATGCATCAATTGTCTTCCACGTGCACCTGCACAGGTATAATGAATTACTAGAGTAGAATGAAATGTCTGGGAACTACTTGGCGGCATCTATAATGAACAATGAAATTTCGATCTTATATTTGGTGAACTTCCACTGTCTGTCCCTTTAGACAATGGACCCTAAACAGAAGGGGGAATGAACCACGAGAGACTATGGACTCTGGGAAACAAACTGAGGGCTTCAGAGGGGAGAGGGGTGGGGTATTGGGATGGGTATTAAGGATGGGTATTAAGGAAGGTACATATTGCATGGAGCACTGGGTGTTATATGCAAATAATGAATCACGGAACACTACATCAAAAACTAAGGAAATACTGTATAGTGACTAACATATCATAATAAAAAATTATTATTAGAAAAAAAATTAAAGGTAAAAAAAAAAACCAATACAGCTTTTCTGTTTCAAGAACAATCACAATTGAGAAAAAACTAACTTCCAATGCCTAAAGCAAAACACAGACCAAGTTCCATTTCACTCCCCTTTATTCACATTCTCTGTGGGTTCTAAGCTATTTCCCTACCTCCTTTCCGCTGAGCAGGGAGCCCGGGCTCGATCCCAGAACCCTGGGATCATAACCTGAGCCAAAGGCACATGCTTAACTGGCTGAGCCAGCCAGGAGCCCCAGCCATGTTTTTCTTAAGCAAAGGGACACTTTCTCACGATGCCTTCACATGACTTCACATGGTACCAGAGACCTGCATTTGCCTCTAGGAGGTTGCAGATGAAGGCAATTGCAAACTCTCACAGTGGTTTATCAAATACAATGACCTGCCTGGTGACAGTGAAACTCTTATGAGCCCACGAGAGGGTGCTGTGACACCCAGCTGTGGCTGGGCTGGCACAGAGAACCAAATCCATTTCCCTGCCTGATGTCTGTGAGGAACAGATGCCCCCACTGTGAATGAGACCCTGCCACTGAGCTGTCCAGAGATGGCCATCCTCACGGAGGATGAGGATAAAGGACAATGCCTGAGAAGACCTCATCTGTCTCTTTTATCTTTTCATATTTTTGACAGTGGACAAATCACTGCCTAGGAGTCCCCAACTACCTTAGTCTCATCTGTGAATGACCAAGAGGTTTTACAAAACACTCAAGATTTTGACCTCACAAATGCCCACAACGACTTACCATAGGGATTCAACATTAAGCAAAGATACTCTTCGTTGGAAGAGAGGTCCTGCCCACTGTTGTTTCTCACTTATATGCTCATCTTCCTTACCTCATGGGAACATAACCACCTTGAATCCTGCTTCCATCTTCAGGAAGGCTGATGTGACTTGAAGGGCATTACCCTGACATTGTTCTTTCTTAGCAATAAGATGTGGACATTTCCCTAGTCCTACACACCCAAAGTTGAATCGGAATCAGGATTGAGGAGGCTGATGAGAGTTGAAGGTGTTTTCCTGTACACGGTGGTTTATTACCAATAAGGATGGGTCAGAGTCCTCGAAATTCCAGAACCTTTTCATTAATGCTTCCTACTCGTGAAAGATGATGTACATTGTTCTTTCCCTGTATAGTGTGGTGACTCAGAGAAAAGTGCTTAGCCCTTTCGTCAGACTTCCACGACCACTTTGGGGCTGGCTTCCATATTCACAAATGATGATGTTAGGGTTAAGAGGGTTCCTGTACACTGTTATTTCTTACAGATAAGTGTATGGCATTTTTGTTACATTGCCAGAACCACTTAGCACCGGGCTTGCCGGCCTCCTGGGGACGATCCCTAACCCTAGGTCGGCCCCCGAGGGCCCCCTCTCAAGGGGCCTGGCACCACAATGCCGGGGATTGGGGACCCCCGAGCCCAGCGCCGGAGTCACCCTGCTGCCCCACAGCAACCCGGGCTGCTAGGGGCACCGCCAGTCTTTCAGGGCGAGAGAACTGGCAGGGCCCTCCAAGCCCCCAGCGACCTTTGAAGGCCCGCTGCACCAAAACGCTTGGGCCCACACTCCCTCTCGCTAGCGCCCTCACCTAGGCCTGCCCCTCCTCCTGCCTCAGAGCTGGAGGAACGGGCCTGCTGGACTCCTGGGGGATAACACTTACCCTAGGTCGGCCCCTGAGGGGCCCCTCCCAAGAAGCCTGGCACTGCAATGCTGGGGATTTGGGACCCCCGAGCCCCAGTTTGGACTCACTCTGCCACCCCGCAAGCACCCAGGGCGCTAGGGGCGTTGCCAGTCATTCAGGAAGGGAGATTGGGCAGGGCCCTCTGATCCCGCTTTGACCTTCGATGGCCCCCCGTGCAAAAACTCTGGCTCCCACGCTCCTGCTCACCAGCGCCCTAACCTCGGCCCACCCCTCCGCTCGCTGCAGAGCTGGCGGATCGGGACTGCTGGCTTCCTGGGGGCTAACCCTATCCCTAGATCGCCCCGAGGGGCCCCTCCCAAGTGGCCTGGCACCGCATGCCAGGGATTGGGGACCCCCAAGTCCCAGCGCCGGATGCACCCTTCCGCCCCACCACCACATGGGGCGCTAGGGGCGTCGCCAGTCCTTCAGGGAGACAGAACGGGCAAGACCCTCCGAGCCACCTGCGACCTTTGAAGGCACCCCGAGCCAAAGCCAAAATGCTCTGGGCCACGCTCCCACTCGCCAGCTACCTCACCTCGACCCACACCTCCATTCACCGCACATGGGCGGAACAAGCCTGCCAGCCTCCTGGGGGCTAACCCTAACCCTAGTTCGGCCCCCGAGGGGCCTGTCCCAAGGGGCCTGGCGCCGCAACGCCGGATATTAGGGACCCCTGAGCCCCAGCGCCGGACTCACCCTGCTGCCCCGCCACCACCCAGGCCGCTAGGGGTGCCACTGGTCATTCAGGGCGGGAGAACAGTCAGGGCCCTCCGAGCCCGCGGCGACCTTCGAAGGCCCCCCCATCCAAAATGCTTGAGCCTACGGTCCCGCTCCTCAGCGCCCTCACCTAGGCCCGCCCCTCTGCTCACCACAGAGCCGGCAGATGAGGCCTGCCCTCCTCCTGGGGGCTACCCGTAACCCTAGGTTGGCCCCTGAGGGACCCTCCGAAGGGGACTGGCACCGCAATGCCTGGGATTGGGGACCCCCGAGCCCCAGCGCCGGACTCACCGTGCCGCCCCCACCACCACCTGGGCCGCTAGGAGCACCGTCGGTCATTCAGGGAGGGAGAACGGGCAGATCCCTCCGAGACCCTGGCAACATTCGAAGGCCCCCCATGCCAAAATGCTTGGGCCCACGCTCCCGATCGCCAGTGCCCTCACCTCGGCCCACCACTCCACTCACCGCACAGCTGGCGGATCGGGCCTGCCTGCCTCCTTTGGGCTAACCCTACCCTAGGTCGGCCCCCAAGGGACTACTCCCAAGTGCCCGGCGCCGCCACGCGGGGGATTGGGGAACCCAAGCCCCGACTGCGGTCTCACCCTGCCCCTGCGCCACCACTCGGGCTGCTACGGGCGCCCCCGGTCATTCAGGGTGGCAGAACTGGCAGGGCCCTCCAAGCCCCCGGCGACCTTCGAAGGCCCCCGCGCCAAAACGCTTGGGCCCACGCTCTCGCTCGCCAGGGCCCTCACCTCGGTCCGCCCCTCCGCTCGCTGCACAGCCGGCGGATAGGGCCTGCTGGCGTCCTGGGGGTTAACCCTAACCCTAGGTCGGCACCCAAGGGGCCCCTCCCAAGGGGCCTGGCGCAGCAACCCCAGGGATTGGGGACCCCTGAGCCCCAAGGCTGTACTCAACATGCTGACCTGCCGCCTCCCGGGCCACTAGGGGAGCCGCCGGTCATTCAGGGAGGGAGAACGGGCAGGGCCCTCCAAGCCCCTGGCGACCTTCGAAGGACCCCCGTGCCAAAACGCCTGGGCCCACGCTCCCGCTCATCAGCGGCCTCACCTCCACCCACCCCTCCACTCGCTGCATAGCTAGCGGATCAGGCCTGCCGGCCTCCTGGGGCCTAACCCTAACCATAGGTCGGCCCCGGAGGTACCCGCCCAAGGGACCTGGAGCCGCAACGCCAGGGATTGCGGAACCCCAAGCCCCAGCGCCGGACTCACCCGGCCGCCTTGCCACCACCCGCGACGCTAGAGGCGCCGCCGGTCATTCAGTGCGGGAGAACCGGCAGGGCCTTCCGAGACCCCGGCAACATTCGAAGGCCCCCCGCGCCAAAACGCCTGTGCCCCCGCTCCCACTTGCCAGCCCCCTCACCTCGGCCCGCCCATCCACTCTCCACACAGCCATCGGATCAGGCCTGTCGGCCCCCTGGGGGCTAACCCTAACCCTAGGTCTGCTCACGAGGGCCCCCTCCCAAGGGGCCAGGCGCCGCCATGCCGGGGTTTGGGGACCCCCGAGCCCCAGCGCCGGACTCACCCTGCCGCCCCGCTGTGACTCGGCCTGCCAGGGGCCCCGCCGCTCATTCAGGGCGGGAGAACGGGCAGGGCCCTCCGAGTCCCCAGAGACTTTCGAAGGCCAGCCATGCCAAAACGCTGGGGCCCACGCTCCCCCTCGCCAGCGCCCTCACCTGGCCTGCCCCTCCGCTCACCGTACAGCTGGTAGATCAGGCCTGCCAGCCTCTTTTTGGCTAACCCTAACCCTAGGTCCGACCCCGAGGGACCCCTCCCAAGGGACCTGGCACCGCCAGGCCGGGGATTGGGGATACCAGAGCCCCAGCTCCAGACTCACCCTGCCGGACAGCTGCCACCCGGGCCGCTAGGGGTGCCGCCGGTGATTCAGGGCGGGACAACGAGTAGGGCCCTCTGAGCCCCGATGACTTTCGAAGGCCTCCTGCACCAAAACGCTTGGGCCCACGCTCCTGCTCGCCAGTGCCCTCATCTCGGCCCACCCCTCTGCTTGTTGCAGAGCGGGCGCATCGGGACTGCCGGCCTCCTGGGGGCAAACTCTAACCCTAGGTCGGCCATGGAGGGGCCCATCCCAAGGCGCCTATTGCCGCAAGGCCTGGGATTGGGGACCCCCGAGCCCCAGCGCCAGACTCTACCCTGCTGCCCTGCTGCAGCCCGGGCCACTAGGCACGACGCCAGTCATTCAGGGCGGGAGAACGGGCAGGGCTTTCCGAGCCCCTGGCGACAATCGAAGTCACCCCAAGCCAAAACGCTTGGGACCATGCTCCCGCCCGCCAGCACCCACAACTCGGCCTGCCCCTCTGCTCCCTTCACATTTGGCGGATCGGGCCTGCCGACCTCCTGGGGAAACCCTCACCTTGGGAGGCCCCCAAGGAAACCCTCCCAAGGGGCCTGGCGCCACAATGTGGGGATTGGGGACCACCGAGCCCCAGCACCGGAAACACCTGCCGCCCTGTCGGCGCCCGGGCCACTATGGGCGCGGCCAGTCATTCAGGGCGGGAGAAGGGGCAGGGCCCTCCGAGCCCCCGGAGACCTTCAAAGGCCCCCCACGCCAAAACGCTTGGGCCTACGCTCCCGCTCGCCAGAGCCCTTACCTCAGCCCACCCCTCCGCTCACGCACAGCCAGCAGATCGGGCCTCCCAGCCTCCAAGGGGCTAACCCTAACCCTAGGTCGGCCCCCGAGGGGCCTCTCCCAAGGGGCCTGGCCACGCAATGCCAGGGATTGGGAACCCCCGACCCCCAGCGCCGGACTCACCCTGCCGCCCCGCCACGACACGGGCCGCTAGGGGCGCCGCAAGACATTCAGTGTGGGAGAACGGGCAGGGCCCTCTGAGTCCCGTCCTCATTCGGAGGCCCACCGAGCCAAAAGGCTTGGGCTCACGTTCCCGCTCGCCAGCGCCCTCACCTTGGCCCACCCCTCCGCTCACCGCACAACCGGTGGATCGGGCCTGCCGGCCTCCTGGGGGCTAACCCTAACCCTAGGTCGGCTCCCAAGAGGCCTGGCACTGCAATGCCAGGGATTGGGTACCCCCGAGCCACAGCGCTGGACTCACCCTGCCGCCCCGCCTCCACCTGGGCCGATAGGGGCGCCGCCGGTCATTCAGGGCTGGAGAACGGGCAGGGCCATCCGAGCACCCTGTGACATTCGAAGGCCCCCCGCCCCAAAACACTTAGGCCCATGCTCCTTCTCGCCAGCGCCCTCACCTAGGCCCCCGCCTCCCCTCGCGGCACAGCTGGCGGATCGGGCCTGCTGGCCTCCTGGGGGTTAACCCTAACCATAGGTCAGCCCACGAGGACCACTCCCAAGGGGCTTGGCGCCGCAACGTGGGGATTGGGGACCTCCGAGCCCCTGCGCCGGACTCAACGTGCCGCCCCGCCTCCACCCTGGCCGATAGGGGCGCCACCGGTCATTCAGGCGGGAGAACGGACAGGGCCCTCAGGGCACCCGGAGACCTTCAAAGTCTCCCCACGCCAAAATGCTTGGGCCCACTCTCCCGCTCGCCAGCAGCCTCACCTCGGCCCATCCCTCCACTCACCGCACACCTAGCTGATCAGGCCTGACGGCCTCCTGGGAGCTAACCCAAAACATAGGTCGGCCCCTGAGGGGCCCCTCCCAGGGGGCCTGGCACCGCCACGCCGGGGCTTGGGGACCCCCGAGCACCAGCGCAAGACTCACCCTGCCGCCTCGCCGCGACCCGGCCCGCGAGGAGCGCCGTCCTCATTCAGGGCGGAAGAACGGGTGGGGACCTCCGAGCCACCAACGACCTTCGAAGGCCCCCAGTGCCAAAACACTTGTGCCCACGCTCCCGATCGCCAGCGCCCTCGCCTCGGCCCACCACTCCCCTCGCCACACAGCTGGCGGATCGGGCCTACAGTCCTCCTTTGGGCTAACCCTACCCTAGGTTGGCCCCCGAGGGACCACTCCCAAGTGCCCGGCGCCGCCATGCCGGGGATTGGGGACCCCCCCCCAGTGCCAGACTCACCTTGCCTCCCCATCGCCAACCGGGCCGCTACGGGCGCCGCCAGTCATTCAGGGCGGGAGAACGGGCAGCGCCCTCCGAGCCTCTGGCGAATACCAAGGCCATCCGCGCCAAAACGCTTGGGCCGACGCTCCCGGTCGCCAGCGCCCTCACCTCAGCACGCCACTTCAATCACCGCAGAGCTGGCGGATCGGGCCTGCCGCCCTCCTGGGGGCTAACTCTAACCCAAGCTGGGTCCCAGAGGGGCCCCTCCCAAGGAACTGGCGCCGCAACGCCGGGGATTGGGGAACCCGAGCCCCAGAACCAGACTCACCCTGCCACCCCTCTGCAACCTGGGCCGCTAGCTGCGCCGTCGGGCATTCAGCGCAGTAGAATGGGAAGGGCGCTCTGAACCCCCAGCGACTTTCGAATGCCCCCCACGCCAAAACACTTGGGCCCACACTGCCGCTCGACAGCGCCCTCACCCTGGCCTGCCCCTCTGCTTGCCACACAGCCGGCAGATCGGGCCTGCCGGCCTCCTGGGGGCTAACAGTAATACTTGGTCGGCCCTCTAGAACCCTTCCCAATGGGCCTGGAGCCCCAACGCCGAGTATTGGGGACCCCCGTGCCCCAGCGCCTGACTTACTGTGCCACCCCAGCACAACCTGTGCCACTACGGGCACCGGCGGTCATTCAGGGCAGGAGAACAGGCAGGGCCTTCCTAGGCCCCAGCTACTTTCGAAGGCCCCCCACGCCAAAAGCCTGGGCCCACGCCCCCGCACGCCAATGCCCTCACCTCGGCACACCGCTTCACTCGCAGCACAGCCAGCGGATGAGGCCTGCCAGCTTCCTGGGTGCTAACCCTAAACCTAGGTCGGCCCCCAATGGGCCCCTCCCAAGGAGCCTGGAGCTGAAAGGTCTGGTATTGGGGACCCCCGAGCCACAGCACCAGACTCACCCGGCCACCCCACCACAACCCGGGCCGCTAGGGGCGCCGCCGGTTATTCAGGGTGGGAGAACGGTCAGGGCCCTCCGAGCCCCCGGCATCTTTTGAAGGCCCCCCATGCCAAAACATTTGGGCCCACACTCCCGCTCCACAGCACCCCCACCTCAGCCCACCCCTCCACTCGCCACACAGCCGGCGGATCGGGCCTGCCAGCCGCCTGGGGCTAACCATAACCCTAGGTCAGTCCTTGAGGGGCCCATCCCAAGGGGCCTGGAGCAGCAACGCCTGGGATTGGGAACCCCCAAGCTCCAGCAACGGACTCACCCGGCCTCCCCACCACCACCTGGGGTGCTAGGGGTGCCGCCGGTTATTCAGGGCGGTAGAACGTCAGGGCCCTCCAAGACTTCGACGACCTTCGAAACCCCACTTCGCAAAATGCTTGGAGCCATGCTCCCTCTCGCCAGCGGCCTCACCTCGGCCCGCTCCACCGTATGCCGCACAGCCTGCAGATCGGGCCTGCCGGCCTCCTGGGGCTAACCCTAAACCCAGGTCCCCCCCGAGGGGCCCCTCTCAAGGGGCCTAGCGCCACAACGCTGGGGATTGAGGACCCCTGAGCCCCTGCGCCGAACTCACCCTGCCGTCCCGCTGCCACCCGGGCTGCTAGGGGCGCCGCCGGTCATTCAGGGCGGGAGAACGGGCAGGGGCTTCCAAGCCCCGGCGACATTCGGAGGCCCCCCACAGCAAAAAGCTTGGGCCCACGCTCCCGCTCCGCAGTGCCCTCACTCAGCCCACCCCTCTGCTCGCCGCACAGCTGGCGGATTGGGCCTACCAGCCTCCTGGGGGCTAACCCTAAGCCTAGGTCGGCCCCCGAGGGGCCCATCCCAAGGGGTCTGGAGCCGCAACACTGGGGATTGGGGAACCCCGAGCCCCAGCCCGAACTCACCCGGCTGCCCCGCCACTACCCGGGCCGCTAGGGGCGCTGAAGGTCATTCAGGGTGGGAGAATGGGCAGGGCCCTCCGAGCCATTGACGACCTTCGAAGGCCCCTTCGACAAAACGCTTGAGCCCAAGCTCCCGATCGCCAGCCCCCTTACCTCAGCCCGCCGTTCCACTTGCCACACAGCCGGCAGATTGGGACTGCCTGCAACCTGGGGGCTAACCCTAACCCTAGGTCGGCCCCCGTGGGGCCGCTCCCAAGGGGCCTCGGACCGCAATGCCAGGGATTGGGTACCCCTGAGCCCCAGCGCCGGACTCAACTTGCCGCCACCTGGCCACCCGGTCCGTGAGGGGCGCCGTGCGTCATTCAGGGCGGGAGAATGGGCAGGGCCCTCCCAGCCTTCTGCGAACTTCGAAGCCCCCCGCGCCAAAACACATGGGCCCACGCTCCTTCTCGCCAGTGCCCTCATCTCGGCCTGCCACTCCGCTCACTGCAGAGCAGGTGGATCGGGCCTGCCGGCCTCCTGGGGGCAAACTCTAACCCTAAGTTGGCCACTGAGGGGCCCCTCCCAAGGGGCCTGGCGCCACAACGCCTGGGATTGGGGACCCCCGAGCCCCAGCGCCGGACTCACCCTGCCACCCTACCACAACCCAAGCTGCTAGGGGCGCCGCCGGTCATTCAGGGTGGAAGAACGGGAAGGGCCTTTCGAGCCCCCAGCGACCTTCGAAGGCCCCCCCATGCCCAAACGCTTGGGCCCATGCTCCCGCTCGCCAGCGCCCACACCTCGGCCTGCCCCTCCGCTCACTGCACAGCCGGCGGATCGGGCCTCTGGTCTCCTGGGGGCTAAACCTAAACCTAGGTTGGCCCCCAAGGGGCTCGTCCAATGGGGCCTGGTGCCACGTCTCTGATTGCTGAGCCCCGAGCCACAGCGCCGGACTCACCGTGCCGCCCTGCCGACACCTGGGCCGCTAGCGGTGCCCCCGGTCATTCAGGGCGTGAGAAGGGGCAGGGCCCTCCAAGCCCCAGGCGACCTTCAAAGACACCTCCACCAAAACGCTTCAGCCCACGCTCCCGCACGCCAGCGCCCTCACCTCGGCCCGCCCCTCCACTCGCCGCACAACTGGCGGATCGGGCCTGCCGGCCTCCTGGGGGCTAATCCTAACCCTAGGTCAGCCCCCGAGGAGGCCATCCCAAGGGGCCTAAAGCTGCAACGCTGGGGATTGGGGACCCCTGAGCCCCAGTGTCAGACTCACCCTGCCGGACCTCCGCCACCCAGGCCACTATGGGCACCACTGGTCACTCAGGGCGGGAGAACGGGCAGGGCCCTCCGAGCCCCCGGCGACTTTCGAAGGTCCCCCGCACCAAAACGCTTGGGCCCACGCTCACGCTCTCCAGCGCCCTCACATTGGCACGTCGCTCTGTTCGCCGCACAGCCGGCAGAACAGGGCTGCCGGACTCATGGGTGCTAACCCTAACCCAAGGTCGGCCCCCGAGGGGCCCATCCTAAGGGGCCTATCACAGCAATGCCTGGAATTGGGGACCCCCGAACCCCAGTGCCAGACTCACCCTGCCACCCTGCTGCCATCCGGGCCACTAGGGGCGCCGCCGGGCATTCAGGGCTGGAGAATGGGCATGGCGTTCTGAGCCCCCGGCGACCTTCGGAGGCCCCCCACGCCAAAATGCTTGAGGCCACGCTCCCGCTCGCCAGCGCCCTCACCTAAGCCCGCCCGACCGCTCGTCGCACAGCCAGTGGATCGGGCCTAGCGGCCTCCTGGGGGCTAACCCTAAGCCTAGGTCGGCCCCCGAGGGGCCCCTCCCAAGGGGCCTGGCACCACAACGCCGGCGATTGGGGACCCCAGAGCCCCAGCGTTGGACTCAACCTGCCGCCCCGCCGCCACCCGGGCCAGTAGGGGCGTCACCGGTCATTCAGGGCGGAGGAATGTGAAGGGCCCTCCGAGCCACCGGAGACCTTCGAAGGCCCCCCGAGCCAAAACGCTTGGGCCCACGCTCCCGCTAGTCAGTGCCCTCACTTCGGCCCGCCCCTCTGCTCACCGCACAGCTGGTAGATCGGGCCTGCCGGCCTCCTGGGGGCTAACCCTAACCCTAGGTCGGCCCCTAACCCTAGGTCGGCCCCCGAGGGGCTCGTGCGATGGGGCCTGGCACCACAACTTGTCTGATTGCTGACCCCTGAGCCACAGCACCGGATTCACCTTGCCACCCCGCCAACACGCAGGCCACTAGCAGCGCCGCTGATCATTCAGGGTGTGAGAATGGGCAGGGCCCTCTAAGCCCCGGGCGACCTTCGAAGGCACCCCACGCCAAAACGCTTGGGCCCACGCTCCCGCTCGCCTGTGCCCTCACCTCGGCCTGCCCCTTCGCTCGCTGCACAGATGGCGGATCGGGGCTGCCGGCCTCCAGGGGGCTAACCCTAACCCTAGGTTGGCCCCCGAGGAGCCCCTCCCAAGGGGCCTGGCCTTGCAAAGCAGGGATTGGGGACCCCCGAGCCCGAGCTCCGAACACACCGTGCCGCCCCGCCGCCACCCGGCCCACTAGGGGAGCCACCGGTCATTCAGGGCGGGAGAACGGGTAGGGCCCTCTAGGCCCCCGGAGACCTTCAAAGGCCCTCCCCGCCAAAACGGTTGGGCCCACGCTCCTGCTCGTCCACGCCCTTACCTCGGCCTGCCCCCCCTCTCGATGCACAGCCGGCGGATAGGGCCTCCCGGCATCCTGGGGTCTCACACTAACCCTAGGTCAGGCCCGAGGGGCCCCTCCCAAGGGGCCTCGAGCCTCAATGCCGGGGAATGGGGACCCACGAGCCCCAGAGCCTGACTCACCATGCCGGACCGCCGCCACCCGGGCCGCTATGGGCGCCGCCGAACACTCAGGGCGGGAGAACGTGCAGGGCCCTCCACCCCCCGGTAACCTTTGAAGGCCCCCCGCAACAAAACGCTTGAGCCCACGCTCCCGCTCACCAGCGCCCTCACCTCGGGCCGCCCCTCTTCTCGCGGAACAGCCGGGGGATCCGGCCTGCTGGCCTCCTGGGGGCTAACCCAAACCCTTAGTCGGCCACCAACCATCTCCTCCTAAGGGGCCTGGCGCTGCAACGCCTGGGACTGGGGGCCCCCGAGTCCCAGCGCCGGACTCACCCTGCCGCTGTGCCACCACCCCAGCTGCTAGGGGCACTGCCGGTCATTCAGGTAGGGAGAACGGGCAGGGCCCTCTGTGCTGCCGGTGACCTTCGAAGGCCCCCTGCACCAAAACGCTTGGTCCCACGCTCCTGCTCGCCAGCGCCCTCACCTCAGCCCGCCCCTCCACTCGCTGCTCAGCTGGCGAATCAGGCCTGCCGGCCTCCTGGGTGCCCTCCCAACGGGCCCCTCGAGGTGCCCCTCCCAACGGGCCTGGTGCTGCAATGCCGGGGATTGGGGACCCCCGAGCCCCAGCGCTGGACACAACCTGCCACCCCGCCGCCACCCGGGCCGCTAGGGGCGCCGCCGGTCATTCAGCGCGGGAGAACGGGCAGGGCCCTCTGACACCCTGGTGACTTTCGAAGTCTCCCCGCGCCAAAACGCCTGGGCTCACGCTCCCGCTCGCCAGCGCCCTCCCATCGGCGTGCCCCTCCGCTCGCCGCAGAGCCGGCAGATAGGGCCTGCCAGCATATTTGGGGCTAAACCTAACCATATCTCCACCCCCGAGGGGCCCTTCCCAAGGGGCCTGGGGCCGCAAAACCGGAGATTGGGAACCCCCGATCCCCAGTGCCGGACTCACCCTGCCGTCCCAGCACCACGCAAGCCGCAAGGGGCGCCACCGATCATTCAGGTCGGGAGAACAGGTAGGTCCCTCCGAGCCCCCGGCGACATTCAAAGGCCCCCCGCACCAAAACGCTTGGGCCCACGCTCCCGTTCGCCAGCGCCTCACCTCGGCCCACCCCTCCACTCGCTGCACAGCTGGCGGATCAGGCCTGCCAGCATTTTTTGGCTAACCCTAACCCTAGGTCAGCCCCCGAGGGGCGCTTCCCAAGGGGCCTGGCGCCGCCACGCCGGGGATTGGGACCCCTCAGCCCCAGCGCCAGACTCATACTGCTGCCCTGATGCCACCAGAGCTGGTGGGGGCGCCGCCGGTCATTCAGGGCAGGAGAATGGGCAGGGCCCTTGGAGCCTCCTGTGAACTTCGAAGGACACCGCGCCAAAACGCTTGCACCCACGCTCCTGCTCGCCAGCGCCCTCATCTCGGCCCACCCCTCCGCTCATTGCAGAGTGGACGGATCAGGCCTACCGGCCTCCTGGGGGCAAACTCTAACCCTAGATCGGCCACCGAGGGGCCTCTCCCAAGGGGCATGGCACTGTGACGCCAGGGATTGGGGACCACCGAGCCCCAGCGCCGGACTCACCCTGCCACCCCAGCACCACCCAGGCTGCTAGGGGCACTGCCGGTCATTCAGGGCGGGAGAGCGGGCAGGGCCCTCTGTGCCCCCTGTGACCTTCAAAGGCCCCCCGCGCCAAAATGCTTGGACCCACGCTCCCGCTCACCAAGGCCCTCACCTCGGCCCGCCCCTCCACTCGCTGCACAGCTGGCGGATCGGGCCTGCCGGCCTCCTAGGGGCTAAGCCTAACCCTAGGCCATCCCTCGAGGGGCCCCTCCCAAAAGGCCTGGCGCCGCAATGCCAGGGATTGGGGACCCCTGAGCCCCAGCGCTGGACACAACCTACCACCCCGCCGCCACCCGGGCCGCTAGGGGCGCCGACGGTCATTCAGGGCGGGAGAATAGGCAGGGCCTTCCTAGACCCCAGCGAATTTCGAAGGCCCCCCGCGCCAAAACGCTTGGTTCCACGCTCCCACTCGACAGCGCCCTCACCTCGGCCTGCCCCTCTGCTCGCCGCACAGCAGGTGGATCGGGCCTGCCGGCCTCCTGGGGGCTAAACCTAACCCTAGGTTGGCCCACGATGGGCCCCTCCGAAGGGCCTGGCGCCGCAACGCCGGGGATTGGGGACCCCCGAGCCACATCGCCAGAATCACCCTGCTGCCCCGCCGCCACTCGGGCCGCTAGGGGCTCTTCCTGTCATTCAGGGCGGGAGAACGGACAGGGCCATCTGAGCCCCCGGTGACCTTTGAAGGCCCACACGCCAAAACACATGGGCCCACACTCCCGCTCGCCAGCGCCCTCACCTCGGCCCGCCCCTCTGCTTGCCGCACAGCCGGCGCATGGGCCTGCTGGCCTCCTGGGGGCTAACCCTCACCCTAGGTCGGCCCCCGTGGGGCCCCTCCCAAGGGGCATGGCACTGTGACGCCAGGGATTGGGGACCACCGAGCCCCAGCGCCAGACTCACCCTGCCGCCCCAGCACCACCCAGGCCGCTAAGGGCGCCGCTGGTCATTCAGGGCGGGAGAGCGGGCAGGGCCCTCTGAGCCTCCTGTGACCTTCGAAGGCCCCCCCGCGCCAAAACGCTTGGGCCCACGCTCCGACTCGCCAGGGCCCTCACCTCGGCCCACACCTCCGCTCTCCGCACAGCCGGCGGATCGGGCCTGCCGGCCTCCCGGGAACTAACCCTAACCCTAGTTCGGCCCCTAAGGGTCCCTCCCTAGGGGCCTGCCTCGCAACGCCAGGGATTGAAGATCCCGTGCACCAGCGCCGGACTCACCTTGTCGCCCAGACGCCACCTGGGCCGCTAGGGGCGCCGACGGTCATTCAGGGCGGGAGAATAGGCAGGGCCTCCTAGACCCCGCGGAACTTCGAAGGCCCCTGCACCAATACGCTTGGTCCCACGCTCCCGCTCGCCAGCGCCCTCACCTCGGCCCGCCCCTCCACTCGCCGTACAGCTGGCGGATGGGGCCTGCCGGCCTCCTAGGGGCTAAACCTAACCCTAGGCCAGCCCTCGAGGGGCCCCTCCCAACGGGCCTGGTGCCGCAAAGCCAGGGATTGGGGACCCCCGAGCCCCAGCGCCGGAGTCACCCTGTCACCCCACTGCTACCCGGGACACTAGGGGCGCCGCTGGTCATTCAGGGAGGGAGAAGGGGCAGGGCCCTCTTAGCCCCCGGCGACCTTCAAAGGCCACTCGCGCCAAAACGCTTGGGCCCACGTTCCAGCTCGCCAGCGCCCTCATCTCGGCCCGCCCCTCTGCTCGCCGCACAGCTGGCAGATAAGGCCTGCCGGCCTCCTGGGGGCTAAACCTAACCCTAGGTCCGTCCCCAAGGGGCCCCTCCCAAGGGCCCTGGCGCCGCAAAGCCGGGGATTAGGGACCCCCGAGAACCAGCGCCGGACTCACCCTGCCGCCCCGCCACCACTCGGTCGGCTAGGGGAGCCATCAGTCATTCAGGGCCGGAGAACAGGCAGGGCCCTCTGAGCCCCCAGTGACTTTCGAAGGCCCCCCACGCCAAAATGCTTGGACCCATGCTCCCGCTCGCCAGCACCCTCACCTCGACCCGCCCCTCCGCTAGACACACAGCCGGCGGATCAGGCCTGCCGGCCTCCTGGGGACTATCCCTACCCCTAGTTCGGCCCACTAGGGGCCCTTCCCAAGGGGCCTGGCGCCGCAATGCTGGGGATTGGGAACCCCCGGTCCCCATTGCCAGACTCACCCTACTGCCCCGCTGCCACCTGGGCTGGTAGGGGCGCCGTTGGTCATTCTCGGCGGCAGAATGGGCATGGACCTCCAAGCCCCTGGCAGCCATCAAAGGCCGTCCACGCCAAAACGCTTGGGCCCTCGCTCCCGCTCGCCAGAGCCCTCACCTCGGCCCGCCCCTCTGCTCGATGCACAGCTGGCGGATAGGGCCTGCCGGCCTCCTGGGGGGCTAACCCTAACCCTAGTTCGGTCCCCAAAGGGCCCCTCCCAAGGGGCCTGGCGCTGCAACGCCGGGGATTGGGGACCCCCGTGCCCCAGCGCCAGACTCACCCTGCTGCCCCGCCTCCACCTGGGCCACTAGGGGTGCCGCCAGATATTCAAGGCTGGAAAATGGGCAGGGCCCTTCGAGCCCCCGGCGACCTTCAAAGGGCCCCCACGACAAAACGCTTGAGCCCAGGCTCCAGCTCGCCAGCGCCCTCAACTTGGCCCATGCCTCCGTTCACTGGATAGCCGGCGGATTGGGCCCGCCGGCCTTCTGGTGGCTAAACCTAACCCTTGCTGACCCCAAGCCCCAGCGCAGGACTCACCGTGACGCCCCACCACCACCCGGGCTGCTAGGAGCACCCTCAGTCATTCAGGGCGTGAGAACGGGCAGGGCCCTCCGAGCCATCGACAACCTTCGAAGGCCCCCTTCGACAAAACGCTTGGGCCCATGCTCCCGCTCGCCAGCGCACTCACCTCAGCCCGCCCCTCCGCTTGCTCCACAGGTGGGGACCAGGCCTGCTGGCCTCCTGGGGGCTAACCCTAACCCTAGGTCAGCCCCCAAATGGCACATCCCATGGGGCCTGGCGCTGCAACGCTGGGGATTGGGGACCCCCGAGCCCCAACGCTGGACTCACCCTGCCGCCCTGCTGCCACCGGGGCTGCTAGAGGCGCCGCTGGTCATTCAGCACGGGAGAACGGGCAGGGCACTCCGAGGCCCTGGCGAAATTTCAAGGCCCCCCACGCCAAAACGCTTGGGCCCACGCTCCCGATCGCTAGAGCCCTCACTTCGGCCCGCCCCTCCGCTGGCCGCACAGCCAGCGGATCGGGCCTGCCGGCCTACTGGGGGCTAAGCCTAACCATAGGTCGGCCCAGGAGGGGCCCATCCCAAGGGTCCTGGCGCCACAACGCCAGAGATTGGGGACCTCCGAGCCCCAGCGCCGGATTCACCTGGCCGCCCGCCGCAACAGGGGCGGCTAGGGGCGCCCCCGGTCATTTAGGGCGGGAGATTGGGCAGGGCCCTCCAAGCCCCCAGCGACTTTCAAAGGCCCCCCACGCCAAATGCTTGGGCCCATGCTCCTGATCGCCAGCGCCCCCACCTCGGCCCGCTCCTCCGCTCGCCACACAGCTGGCGGATCGGGTCTGCCGGCTTCCTGGGGCTAAACATAACTCTAGGTCGGTCCCGGAGGGGCCCATCCCAAGGGGCCTGGAGCAGAAACGCCGGGGATTGGGGACCCCCGAGCCCCAGCGCCACACTTAGCAGGCCGCCCGCCGCAACAGGGGCCGCTAAGGGCGCCCCCGGTCATTTAGGGCAGGAGAACGGGCAGGGCCCTCCGAGTCCCTGGTGACTACGAAGGCCATCCGCGCCAAAACACTTGGGCCAACACTCCCGCTCGCCAGCGCCCTCACCTCGGCACACCACTTCGCTCACCGCACAGCGGGTGGATTGGGGCTGCTGGCCTCCTGGGGGTTAAACCTAACAAGCCTGGCCCCAGAGGTGCCCCTCTCAAGGGGCCTGGCGCTACAATGCCGGGTTTTGGGGACCCCCGAGCCCCAGCCCTGGTCTCACCCTGCCCCCGCGCCGCAAGCCGGGCTGGTAGGGGCGCCCCCGGTCATTCAGGGCGGCAGAACGGGCAGGGCCCTCCAAGCCCCCAGGGACTTCGAAGGCCCCCCACGCCAAAACACTTGGGCCCACGCTCCTGCTCTCCAGCGCCCTCACCTCGGTCCGCCCCACCGCTCATCACACAGCCGGCAGATAGGGCCTGCCGGCATCCTGTGGGTTAACCCTAACCCTAGGTTGGCCCCCAAGGGGCCCCTCCCAAGGGGCCTGGCGCAGCAACCCCAGGGATTGGGGACCCCCTAACCACAAGGCCGGACTCACCATGCCAACCCGCCGCCACCCAGGCCACTAGGGTAGCCTCCAGTCATTCAGGGAGGGCGAACAGGCAGGGCCCTCTGAGCCCTTGGCGACCTTAGAAGGCCAAAACGCCAGGGCCCATGCTCCTGCTCACCAGCAGCCTCACCTCCACCCGCCCCTCTGCTCGCCACATACCTGGAGGTTCAGGCCTGCCCGCCTACTGGGGGTAAACCCTAATCATAGGTCGGCCCCCAAGGGGCCCCTCCTAAGGCGCCTGGCGCCACAACGCTGGGGATTGGGGACCCCCAGCCCCAGCACCAGACTCACCCCGCCGCCTAGCCGACACCCGGGCAGCTTGGGGCACCACCAGTCATTCAGGATGGGAGAAAGGGCAGGGCCCTCCAAGCCCCAGGCTACCTTCGAAGGACCCACGCGCAAAAACGCCTGGGCCTACACTCCCGCTCGCCAGCGGCCTCACCTCCGCCTCCTTTGGGCTAACACTAACCCTAGGTCAGCCCCCGAGAGACCCTTCCTAAGTGCCTGGTGCCGCCATGCCGGGGATTAGGGACACCAAAGCCCCAGCTCTGGAATCACTCTGCCGCTTTGCCGCAACCCGGCCCGCTAGGGGAGCCGTCCTCATTCAGGGCAGGAGATCAGGAAGGCCCTCCGAGCCCCTGGCGAACTTCAAAGTCCCCCCACACCAAAACGCTAGGGCCCACTCTCCCGCTCGCCAGCACCCTCACCTCAGCCCACCCCTCCGCTCACCGCACACCTGGCCGATTGGACTTGCTGGCCTCCTGGGGGCTAATCATAAACTTAGGTCGGCCCCCGAGGAGCCCATAGCAAGGAGCCTGGCACCGCCACACCGGGGATTGGGGACCCTCGAGCCCCGGCGCCAGACTTACCCTGCCACCCCGCTGCCACCTGGGCCGATAGGGCGCCACCGGTTACTTAGGGTGCGAGAATAGGCAGGGCCCTCCGAGCCCCCAGCAACCTTCGAAGGCCCCCCGCGCCAAAACACTTCGGCCCACGCTCCCGCTCGCCAGCGCGCTCACCTCAGCCCACCCCTCCGCTCAGCGCACAGCCGGCGGATCAGGCCTGCCGGCCTCCTGGGGACTAACTCTAAACCTAGGTTGGCCCCCAAGGGGCTGCTCCCAAGGTGCCTGGCACCTCCACGCCTGGGATTGGGGTCCCCCGAGCCCCATCGCAAGACTCACCCTGCCTCCCCGCCGCCATCCAGGCCGCTAGGGGCGACGCCAGTCATTCAGGGCGTTAGAAAGGGCAGGGCTCTCCGAGCCCCCGGCAAACTTCGAATGCCCGCTCGCCAAAACGCTTGGGCCCACGCTCCCGCTCGCCAGTGCATTCATGTCGACCCGCCCCTCCGCTCGCAGTACAGCCAAGGGATAGGTCCTGCCGGCCTCCTGGAGCTAACACAAAGCCTATGTCGGCGCCCGAGGGGCCCCTCCCAAGGGGCCTGGCTCTGCCACGCCACGGCTTGGGGACCCCCGAGCACCAGCGGCAGTCTCACCTTGCCGCTGCGCCATGACCCGGCCCGTTAGGGGCGCTGTCCTCATTCAGGCGGGAGAAAGGACAGGGCCCTCAGAGCCCCGGCCGATATTCGAAGACCCCCGTGCCAAAACGCTTGGGCCCACGGTCCCGCTCGCCAGCGCCCTCACCTAGGCCAGCCCCTCTGCACACCGCACAGGTGGCGGATCGGGCCTGCCAGCCTCCTGGGGGCTAACCCAAACCCTACATCAGCCCTCGAGGGGCCCCTCCCAATGGGCCTGGCACCGCCAAGCCGGGGATTGGGGACCCCCGAGCCCCAGCTCCGGAGCCACCCTACCGCCCCGCCTCCACCCAGGCCATTAGGGGCGCTGCCGGTCATTCAGGACGGGAGAACGGGCAGGGCCCTCCAAGCCCCCAGCGACCTTCGAAGGCCATCCGCACCAAAATGCTTGGGCCCACGCTCCCGCTTGCCAGAGCCCTCCCCTGGCCCACCCTCCATTCGCAGCACAGCTGGCAGATCGGGCCTGCCGGCCTCCTTTGGGCTAACCCTAACCCTAAGTCGGCCCCCGAAGGACCCCACTCAAGGGACCTGGCGCCGCCAAGCCGGGGATTGGGGACACCTGAGCCCCAGCTCCAGACTCACCCTGCCGCCCCGCCTCCATCCGGTATGCTAGGGGCGCCGCCGGTCATTCAGCGCGGGAGAACGGGCAGGGCCCTCAGAGCCCCCAGCAACATTCGAAGGCCCCCGCGCCAAAACGCTTGGGCCCATGCTCCCGCTCGCCAGCACCCTCACCTCGGCCAGCCTCTCTGCATGCCGCATAGCCAGTGGATTGGGATTGCCGGCCTCCTGGGGGCTAACCCAAACCGTACGTCAGCCCGCGAGGGGCCCCTCCCAAGGGGCCTGGCACCGCCACGCCGGGAATTGAGGACCCCCGAGCGCCAGCGCCGGACTCACCTTGCCGCCCCTCCGCGACCCTGCCTGCTAGGGGCGCCGTCCTCATTCAGGGCGGGAGAACGGGCAGGGCCCTCCAAGTCCCGGTGACGTTCGAAGGCCCCCCACTCCAAAACACTTGGGCCCACGCTTCCGCTTGCCAGCGCCCTCACCTTGGCCGCCCCACAGATCGCTGCACAGCTGGCAGATCATGCCTGCTGTACTCCTGGGGGCTAACCCTAACCCTAGGTTGGACCCAGAGGGGCCCCTCACAAGGGGCCTGGTGTCGCTTCGCCGGGGATTGGGGACGCCCGAGCCCCATGCCTGACTCACCCTGCCGCCCCGCCGCCACCCAGGCCGCTAGGGGCGACGCCGGTAATTCAGGGCGGGAGAAAGGGCAGGGCCCTTCCGAGCCCCAGGCGAACTGCAAAGGCCCCCTCGCCAAAACGCTTGGGCCCAACGCCCTGATTTCGGCCCACCACTCCTCTCACCGCACAGCCAGGGTACCAGGCCTGCCGGACTCCTTTGAGCTAACACTAACCCTAGGTCAGCCCCCGAGGGACACCACCCAAGTGCCTGGCGCCGTCACGCCGGGGATTGGGGACCCCCGAGCCCCAGCTGTGGACTCACCCTGCCGCCGTGCCTCCACCAGGTCCGCTAGGGGCACCGCCGGTCATTCAGGACGAGAGCATGTGCAGGGCCCTCCGAGACTCTGGCGACCTTCAAATGCCCCCTGCACCAAAACGCTTGGGCCCACGATCCTGCTCGCCAGCGCCCTCACCTCGGCCCGCCCCTCCGCTCGCCACACAGCTGGAGGATCACGCCTTCCGGCCCCCTGGGTGCTAAACCTAAACCTAGGTCGGCCCCCGAGGGGCCCCTCCCAAGGTGCCTGGTGCCGCCTCACCTGGGATTGGGGTCCCCCGAGCCCCATTGCCAGACTCACCCTGCCGCCCCGCCGCCACCCGGGCCACTAGAGGCGCCGCTGGTCATTGAGGGCGGGAGAACGGGCAGGGCCCTCCGAAACACCGGCGACATTCGAAGGCCCCCTGTGCCAAAACGCTTGGACCCTCGCTCACGCTCACCAGCGCCCTCACCTCGGCCCACCCCACTGCTAGCCGCACAGCCTGCAGATCGGGCCTGCCGGTCTCCTGGGGCTAACCCTGACCCTAGGTAGGCCCCCGAGGGGCCCGTCCCAAGGGGCCTGGCATTGCCACGCTAGGGATTGGGGATGCCCGAGCCCCAGCGCTGGACTCACACAGCTGCCCCACCATACCCGGGGCACTAGGGGAGCCGCCAGTCATTCAGGGCATTAGAATGTGCAGGGACTTCCGAGCCCCCGGTGACCTTCGAAGGCCCCCCGTGCCAAAACGCTTGGGCTCACGGTCCCGCTCGCCAGCGCCCTCACCTCGGACCCCCTCTGCACGCCACACAACCGGTGAATCGGGCCTGCCGTCCTCCTTGGAGCTAACCCCAAACCCTATGTCGGCCCCCGAGGGGCCCCTCCCAAGGGGCCTGGCGCCACCACGCCACGGCTTGGGGACCCCCGAGCACCAGCGCCAGACTCATCCTATTGCCCGCTAGGGGCACCTTTCTCATTCAGGGCGGGAGAACGGGCAGGGCCCTCTGAGCCCCCAGCGACTTTGAAGGCCTGCTGCGCCAAAACGCTTGGGCCCACGGTCCCACGTGCCAGAGCACTCACCTCAGCCCGCCCCCCTTCTCGCCTCACAGCCAGCGGATCGGGCCTGCCAGCCTCCTGGGGATTAACCCTAACCCAAAGGGTTAGCCCCAAGGATGCCGGCAGGCCCGATCCACCAGCTATGCGGCGAGTGGAGGGGCGGGCTGAGGTGAGGGCGCTGGCGAGAGGGAGTGTGGGCCCAAGTGGTTAGGGCGCAGGGGGCCTTCGAAGGTCACTGGTGGCTCAGACGGCCCAGCCCGTTCTCCCGCCCTGAATGACCGGCGTTTCCCCTAGTAGACTGGGTGGTAGCCAGGCGGCAGGGTGACGCCGGTGCTGGGGCTCGGAGGTCCCCAATCTCCGGCGTTGCGGCACCAGGCCCCTGGCAAGGGGCTGGTCTGGGGCCGACCTAGGGTTCAGGTTAGCTCCAGGAGGCCGGCAGGCCCAATCTGCCGGCTGTGGGGTGAGCGGAGGGGTGGGACAACATGAGGGTGCTGGTGAGCGGGAGCGTGGGCCCAAGCCTTTTGGTGCGGGGGGCCTTCAAATGTCACCGGGGCCTCGGAGGGCCCTGCCCGTTCTCCCACCCTGAATGACCGGCGGTGCCCCTAGTGGTTCGGGTGGCAGCGGGGCGGCAGGGTGACTCATGCGCTGGGGCTCGGGGGTTCCCAATCCCCGGCGTTGCGGCGGCAGGCCCCTTGGGAGGGGCCTCTCGGGGGCCAATATAGGGTAAGTGTTAGCCCCCAGGAGGCCAGGAGGCCCGATCCGCCAGCTGTGCGGTGAGCAGAGTGGCGGGTTGAGGTGAGGGCGCTGGATTTCGGGAGAGTGGGCACAAACGTTTTGGCGCGGGGCGCTTTCGAATGTCCTGGGGGAATCGGAGGGCCCTGCCCGTTCTCCCACCCTGAATAACCGGTGGCACCCCTAGCGGCCCGGGTGGCGGCGAGGCAGCAGGGTGAGTCCGGCGCTGGGGCTCGGGGGTCCCCAATCCCCGGCGTTGTGGCACCAGGCCATATGGGAGGTGCCCTTCGTGGGCCGACCTAGGTTTAGGGTTAGCCCCCAGGAGGCCAGCAGCCCCGATTGGCCACCTGTGCAAGGAGCAGAGCGGCAGGCCGAGGTGAGCGCGCTGGCAAGCGGGAGCGTGGGACCAAGTGTTTTGGTGTGGGAGGCCTTCGAAAGTTGCCAGGGGCTCTCAAGGCCCTGCTCGTTCTCCCGCCCTGAATGACCAGCGACGCCCCTAGCAGCACAGGTGGCTGCGGGATGGAGGGTTAGTCCGGCGCTGGGGCTTGGGGGTCCACGTCCCTGACGTTGCGGCGCCACGCCCCTTGGGAGGGTCCCATAGCAGGCCTACCTTGGGTTACGGTTAGCCCCCAGGAGGCCGGGTGGGCCGATTCGCCAGCTGTGCGTCGAGTGGAGCGATGGCCCGAGGTGAAGGCGCTGGGGAGCGGGAGCGTGGGCCCAAGATTTCGGCACGGGGGGCCTTCAAAATTAGCCGTTATCTCGGAGGGCCCTGCCCATTCTCCCGCCCTGAATGACCGGCGGCACCCCTAGCTTCCCGGGTGGCAAAGGGGTGTCAGGTTGAGTCCTGCACTGGGGCTCGGGGGTCCCCAATCCCCGGCGTTGTGGGGCCAAGCCCCTTGGGAGGGGCCCCTCGGGCACAGCCTAGGGTTATTGTTAGACCCCAGGAGGCCTGCGGCCTGATCCACCGGCTGTGCGGCGAGCGGTTTGGTGGACAGGGGTGAGGTCGCTCACGTGCGGGAGCGTGGGCAGAAGCGTTTTGGCGTGGGGGGCCTTCGAAGGTTGCCGGGGTTCAGAGGTCAGTGCCCGTTCTCCCGCCCTGAATGACCAGCGACCCCCCTAGGGGCCCAGATGGCGGCGGGGAGGCAGGGTGAGTTTGGCACTGGGGCTCGGGGGTCCCCAATCCCCGGCATTCCGGCGCTAGGCCCATTTGGAGGGGCCCCTCGGGGTCCGGCTAGGGTTAGGGTTAGCCCCCAGGAGGCGGGCAGGCCTGACTTGCCAGCTGTGCGGCGAGCGGAGGTGCAGGACGAGGTGAGGGCGCTGGGGAGCAGGAGCGTGGGCCCAAGCATTTTGCCATGGTGTGCCTTCGAAGGTTGCCGGGGGCTCGGAGGGCCCTGCCTGTTCTCCTGCCCTGAATGAACGGCGGCACCCCTAGTGCCCCGGGTGGTGGCGTGGCGGCAGGGTGAGTCTGCCGCTGGGGCTCAGGGGTCCCCAATCCCCAGCATTGTGGCACCAGGCCCCTGGGAGGGGCCCCTTGGGGGCTGACCTAGGATTATGGTTAGCCCCGAGGAGGCCAGCAGGCCCGATCAGCCGGTTGTGCGGCGAGTGGAGGGGCGGGCCGAAGTGAGGGCACTGGAGAGCGGGAGCGTGGGTGCAAGCGTTTTGGCGCGGGGAGCCTTCGAATGTCGCCTGGGCTCGGAGGGCTGTGCCTGTTCTCCTGCCCTGAACGACCTGCGGCGCCCCTAGCGGCGGGGGCTGTGGCGGGGTGGCAGGGTGAGTCCGGCGCGGGGGCTTGTGGGTCCCCAATCCCCAGTTTTGAGGCGTAAGGCCCCTTGGGGTCCGACCTAGGGTTAGGGTTAGCCCCCAGGAGGCCGGCAGGCCCGATCCGCCAGCTGTGCGTTGAGTGGAGGGGCAGGCCGAGGTGAGTGCGCTGGCAAGCGGGAATGTGGGCGAAAGCGTTTTGGTGCAGGGGGCTTTCAAATGTCTCCTGGGCCTCGAACAGCCCTGCCCGTCCTGCCCAAATGACCGGCGGCGCCCTTAGCGTCCCGGGTGGCAGCGGGGCAGTGGGATGAGTCCGGCGCTGGAGCTCGGGGGCCCGAATCCCCGGCGTTGTGGAGCTAGGCCCCTTGGGAGGGACCCATGGGAGGCCGACCTAGGGTTAGTGTTAGCCCCCAGGAGGCCGGCAGGCCCGATGCGCCAGCTGTGCGACGAGCGGAGGGGCGGGTCGAGGTGAGGGTGCTGGCGAGCGGGACCATGGGCCCAAGAGTATTGGCGCGGGGAGCCTTCAAAGGACGGCGGGGGCTCAGAGGGACCTGCCTGGTCTCCCTCCCTGAATGACGGCGGCGCCCCTAGCAGCCCGGGTGATGGCAGGGCAGCAGGGTGAGTCCCGCGCTGGGAATCGGGGGTCCACAATCCCCGGCGTTGCGGCACCAGACCCCTTGCGAGGAGCCCCACGGGGGCCGACCTAGGGTTAGGGATAGCCCCAAGGATGCCGGCAGGTCCAATCTGCCGGCTGTGCGGCGAACGGAGTGGCGGTCCGAGGTGAGGGTGCTGGCGAGCGGTGGCGTGGGCCCAAGCTTTTTGGAGCGGGGGCCTTCGAAGTTCGCCAGGGGCTCGGAGGGCCCTGCCCATTCTCCCTCCCTGAATGACCAGCGGCACCCCGAGTGGCCCGGGTGGCGGCAGGGCAGCAGGGTGAGTCCGGCGCTGGGTATCAGGGGTCCACAATCCCCGGCGTTGCGGCGCCAGACGTCTTGGGAGGGTCCCCTCGGGGGCCGACCTAGGGTTAGTGTTAGTCCCCAGGAGGCCAGCAGGCCCGATCTGCCAGCTGTGAGGCGAGCGAGGGGCGGGCCGAGGTGAGGGCGCTGGCTTCCGGGAGAGTGGGCGCAAGTGTTTTCACGCGGGGGGCTTTGAAAGTCGCTGGTGGTTCAGAGGGCCCTGCCCATTCTCCCGCCCTGAATGACCGGCGTCGCCCTTAGGGGCCTGGGCGTCGGTGGGGCAGCAGGGTGAGTCTGGCGCCAGGGTTCGGGGGCCCCAATCCCCCACGTTGCGGCGCCAGGCTCTGTGGGAGAGTCCCCTCGGGGGCCGACATACAGTTAGGGTAAGCCCCCAGGAGGCCAGCAGGCCTGATCCGCCGGCTGTGCGACGAGCGGAGGGCTGGCGAGTGGGAGAGTGGGCCCAAGTGTTTTGGCACGGGGCGCCTTCGAAGTTCGCTGGGGCTCAGAGGGCCCTGCCCATTCTCCCACCCTGAATGACTGGCGGTGCCCCTAGCGGCGCGGGTTGCGGCAAGGTGGCAGGGTGAGTCCGGCGCTGTGGCTCAGAGGTCCCCAATCCCCGGCGTTGCGGTGCCAGGCCCCTGGGGAGGGGCACCTGGGGGCTGACCTAGGGTTAGGGTTAGGCTCCAGGAGGCTGGCAGGCCCGATCCGCTGAATGTGCGGCGAGTGGAGGGGCGGGCCGAGGTGAGGGCGCTGGCGAGCGGGAGCGTGGGACCAAGCGTTTTGGCATGGGGCGCCTTCGAAGGTCGCGGAGGGCTTGGAGGGCCCTGCCTGTTCTCACACCCTGAATGACTGGCGGCACATTTAGCGGCCCGGGTGGCGACAGGGCAGCAGGGTGAGTCTGGCGCTGGGGTTCGGGGGTCCCCAATCCGCGGCATTGCGGCACCAGATCTCTTGGGATGGGCCCCTCGGGGGCCGACCTTGGGCTAGGGTTAGCCCCCAGGAGGTCAGTAGGCCCGATCCGCCAGCTGTGCGGCGAGCTGAGCAGCAGGCCGAGGTGAGGGCATCTGCGAGCCGGAGCGTGGGCCCAAGCGTTTTGGCTTGGTGGGCCTTCGGATGTCGACGGTGGCTCGGAGGGCCCTGCTCGTTCTCCCGCCCTGAATGACCGGCGCCCCTCCTAGCAGCCCAGGTGGCGGCGGGGCGGTAGGGTGAGTCCGGCGCTGGGGCTTGGGGGTCCCCAATCCCTAGCGTTGCAGCGCCGGGCCCCGGGGGCTGACCTAGGTTGAGGTTTAGCCCCCAGGAGACCGGCAGGCCTGATCGGCTGGCTGTGCGGCGAGCGGAGGGGCAGGCCGAGGTGACGGCGCTGGCGAGAGGGAGCGTAGGCAGAAGCGTTTTGGCGAGGGGGTCTTCCAAGGTCACCTGGGGCTCAGAGGGCCCTGGCCGTTTTCCCGCCTTGAATGACCGGCTGTGCTCCTAGCGGCCCGGATGGCGGCGGGGCGGCAGGGTGAGCCCAGCGACAGGGCTCAGGGGTTCCCAATCCCCAGCGTTGCGGCGCCAGGCCTCGTGAGAGGTGCCCCTCGGGGGCAGAGCAAGGGTTAGAGTTAGCCCCCAGGAGGCAGGCAGGCCAGATCCGCCAGCTGTGCGGCAAGCGGAGGGTGGGCCGAGGTGAGCGCAATGGCGAACGGAAACGTGGGTGCAAGCATTTTGGCGCAGGGGGCCTTCGAAGGTCAACTGGGGCTCGGAGGGTCCCTGGCCGTTCTCCCACCCTGAATGACCGGCAGCTCCCCTAGCGCCCCTGAGGGCATACCTAGGGTTAGGGTTAGCCCCCAGGAGCATGGCAGGGAAGATCTGCCAGCTGTGCAGCGAGTGGAGGGGCGGGTCGAGGTGAGGGTGCTGGCGAGTGGGACCATGGGCTGAAGCGTTTTCTTTCAGGGGGTCTTAGAAGGTCGCCATGGGCTCAGAGGCCCTGACCATTTTCCCACCCTGAAAGACCGGCGGCGCCCCTAGCAGTCCAGGTGGCGGTGGGGCGGAAGGGTGAGTCATACGTTGGGGCTCGGGGGTCCCAAATCCCCAGCATTGTGTGGCCAGCCCCCTTGGGAGGGGCCCCGTGGGGTTGACCTAGGGGTAGGGTTAGCCCCCAGAAGGCCGGCAGGCCTGATCCACCGGGGTGGGCCGAGGTGAGCTCGCTGGCGAACGGGAATGTGGGTGCAAGCATTTTCGTGCGGGGGTCTTTGAAAGTCTCCGGTGGCACGGAGGGCCCTGCCCGTTCTCCTGCCCTGAATGACCGGCGTCACCCCTAGCAGACCGGGTGGCTGCGGGGCAGAAGGGTGAGTCTGGCTCCGGGGCTCGGGGGTCCCCAATACCCGGTGTTGCAATGCCAGGCCCCTTGGGAGGGGCCACTCGGGGGCAGACCTAGGGTTAGGGTTAGGCCCCAGGAGGCCGGCAGGCCGGATCTGCTGACTGTTCATGGAGTGGACGGGCGGTCCGAGGTGAGCTCGCTGGCGAGCGGGAACGTAGGTGCAAGCGTTTTGGCGCAGGGGGCCTTCGAAGCTCAACTGGGGCTCGGAGGGCCCTGCACGTTCTCCCGCCCTGTATGACCGGCGGCCCCCCTAGCGGCCCGGGTGGCGGTGAGGCGGCAGGGTGATTCCGCGCTGGGGCTCAGTGGTCCCCAATCCCCGGCATTGTGGCGCCAGGTCCCTTGGGAGGGCCCCTCGGGGGCCGACCTAGGGTTAGGGTGAGCCCCCAGGAGGACAGCAGGCCGGATCCACCGACTGTGCGGCGAGTGGAGGGGCGGGCCAAGGTGAGTGCGCTGGCAAGTGGGAGCTTGGGCCCAAGCGTTTTGGCGCAGGGCGCCATCGAAGGTTGCAGTGGGCTTGGAGGGCCCAGCCCGTTCTCCCGACCTGAATGACCACGGCACCCCTAGCGGCCCGGGTGGCAGCGGGGCAGCAGGTTGAGTCCGGCGCTGGGGCTTGGGGTTCCCCAGTCCCCGGCATTGCGGCTCCAGACCTCTTGGAAGTGCCCCTCGGGAGCCAACCAAGGGTTAGGGTAAGCCCCCAGGAGGCCGGCAGGCCCAATCCGCTGGCTGTGAGGCGAGCGGAGGGGATGGCTGAGGTGAGGTCGCTGGCGAGCGGGAGCGTGGGCCCAAGCGTTTCAGCGCGGGACGCCTTTGAAAGTCGCCCGGGGCTCGGAGGGCCCTGCACATTCTCCCGCCATGAATGACCTGCGGCGCCTCTAGCGGCCCGGGTGGCGGCGGGGTGGCAGGGTGAGTCTGGCTCCGGGGCGTGGGGCTACCCAATCCCTGGCGTTGCGGCGCCAGGCCCCTTGGGAGGGGCCCCTCGGGGGCTGATCCAGGGTTAGGGTTAGCCCCCAGGAGGCCAGCAGGCCCGATCCACCGCCTTGAGGCATAAGGAGGGGCGGGCCGAGGTGAGGGCGCAGGTGAGCTAGAGCGAGTGCCCAAGCTTTTTGGCGCGGGGGGGCCTTCGAATGTGGCCAGTTCTCGCAGAGCACTGCCCGCTTTCCCTCCCTGAATGACCGACGGTGCTGCTACCAGCCCACATGGCGGCAGGGCAGCAGGGCGAGTCCAGCGCTGGGGCTCGAGGGTCCCCAATCCCCGGCATTGTGGCGCCAGGCCCCTTAGGATGGGCCCCTCGGGGGCCGACCTAGGGTTAGGGTTAGGCCCAGGAGGCTGGCAGGCCCGATCCACCAGCTGTGCCGCGAGTAAAGGGTAGCCGAGTTGAGGGCGCTGGCGTGCGGGAGAGGGGGCACAGGTGTTTTTTCGCGGGGGCCTTGGAATTTCGCCAGGGGCTCGGAAGGCCTTGTTCGTTCTCCCGCCCTGATGACCGGCGGTGCCCCTAGCAGCTTGGGTGGCGGCGGGGCGACAGGGTGAGTCCAGCACTGGGTTTTGGGGGTCCCAAATCCCCGGCGTTGCAGCACCAGGCCCCTTGGGATGGGCCCCTTGGGAGCCTACCTAGGGTTTGGGTTAGCCTCCAGGAGGCCAGCAGGCCCGATCTGCTGGTTGTATGCCGAGCGGAGGGGAGGGCCGAGGTGAGGGTGCTGGCGAGCGGGTGCGTGGGCCCGAGCGTTTTGGCGCGGGGAGCCATTGAATGTCGCTGGGGGCTCAGAGGGCCCTGCTCATTCTCCCGCCCTAAATGACCAGCAGGGCCCAGAGCGGCCCGTTGGCGGTGGGGCGGGAGCTTCAGTCCGGCGCTGATGCTCATGGATCCCCAATCCCCGGCGTTGCAGCGCGAGGCCCCTTGGGAGGGGCCCCTCTGAGGCCGACCTAGGGTTAGGGTTAGCCCACACAGGCCAGAGGGCCTGATCCAACCACAGTGCAGGGAGGAGAGGGGCGGGCCGAGTTGAAGGCGCTGGGGAGCAGGAGTGTGGTACCAAGCGTTTTGTCGCAGGGGGGCCTTCGAAGGTCGCTGGGGGCTCGGAGGGCCCTGTCTGTTCTCCCGCCCTGAATGACCGGCTCTGCCCTTAGCGGCCTGGGTGGTGGTGGTTCGGCAGGGTGACTCTGGCACTGTGGCTCAGGGGTCACCAATCCCTGGCGTTGCGGCGCCAGGCCCCTTGTGATTGGCCCCTTGGGGGCTGACCTAGGGTTAGTGTTAGCCCCCAGGAGGCCGGCAGGACCAATCCCCTGGCTGTGCGGCGAGCAGAGGCGCGGGTCCAGGTGAGGGCCCTGGCGAGCGGGACCGTGGGCCCAAGCGTTTTGGAGAGGGTGGCCTTCGAATGTCGCCGGATGCTTGGAGGGCCCTGCCCGTTCTCCCACCCTCAATGACCGGCGGTGCCCCTAGCGACCCGGCTGGCAGCGGGGTGCCACGGTGAGTCCAGTGCTGGGACTCGGGGGTCCCCAATCCGTGGCATTGTGTTGCCAGGCCCCTTGGGACCTGCGAGTCGTGGGCCGACCTAGGGTTAGGGTTAGCACCCAGGAGGACGGCAGGCCCAATCCACGGGCTGTGCGGCGAGCGATAGGGCGGGTCAAGGTGAGGGAGCTGGCGAGTGAGAATGAGTGCCCAAGCGTTTTGGTGTGGGCGGGCTTTGAATATCGCCAGAGATCGGAGGGCCCTGCCCGTTCTCCGCCCTGAATGTCCGGCGGTGCTCCTAGCGGCCCGGGTGGCGGCAGGGTGGCAGGGTGAGTCCAGCGCTGGGGCTCGGGGGTTCCCAATCCCCGCAGTTGCGGTGCCATGATCCTTCGGAGGGCCCTTTGGGGGCCCACCTAGGGTTACGGTGAGCCCCCAGGAGGCCGGCAGGCAAAATACGCAGGTTCTGCGGTGAGCAGAGGGGTGGGACGAGGTGAGGGCGCTGGCGAGAGGGAGCGTGGACCCAAGCGTTTTCCTTCAGGGGGTCTTCGAAGGTCGCCGTGGGCTCAGAGGCCCTGCCCGTTTTCCCGCCCTGAATGACTGACGGCGCCCCTAATGGCCCAGGTGGCGGCGGGGCAGCAGAATGATTCCTACGTTGGGGCTCAGGGGTCCCCAATCCCCAGCATTGTGTGGCAAGGCCCCTTGGGAGGAGCCCCTCGGGGGCCAACCTAGGGTTAGAGTTAGCCCCCAGGAGGCTGGCAGGCCCGATCCACCGGCAGTGCGGCGAGCGAAGGGGCGGGCCAAGGTGAGGGTGCTGGCGAGCGAGAATGAGTGCCCAAGCGTTTTGGCGCGGGGGTCTTTGAATATCTCTAGAGCTCGGAGGGCCCTGCCCGTTCTCCCGCCCTGAATGTCCGGCGGCGCTCCTAGCGGCCCGCGTGGTGGTGGGGTGGCAGGGTGAGTCCAGTGCTGGGGCTCGGGGGTTCACAATCCCTGCGGTTGCGGTGCCACGATCCTTCGAAGGGCCATTTGGGGGCCCACCTAGCATTACGGTGAGCCCCCAGGAGGCCGGCAGGCATGATAAGCCGGTTCTGTGGTGAGCAGAGGGGCGGTCCAAGGTGAGGGCCCTGGCGAGAGGGAGTGTGGACCCAGGTGTTTTCGTTCAGGGGGTCTTCGAAGGTTGCTGTGGGCTCAGAGGCCCTGCCCGTTTTCCTGCCCTGAATGACTGGCGGCACCCCTAGTGGCCCAGGTGGTGGCGGGGCGGCAGAGTGAGTCCTACGTTGGGACTCGGGGGTCCCCAATCCCCAGCGTTGTGCGGCAAGGCCCCTTGCGAGGGGCCCCTCGGGGGTCGACCTAGGGTTAGAGTTAGCCCCCAGGAGGCCGGCAGGACTGATCCGCTGGCTGTGCGGCGAGCGGATGGGCTGGTCGAGGTGAGGGGCCTGGTAAGCGTGAGTCTTGGCCCCAGCATTTTGGCGCGGGGGTCTTCGAAGTTCGCTGGGGGCTCGGAGGCCCTGAGTGTTTTCCCTCCCTGAATGACTGGTGGCGCCCGTAGCGGCGCGGGTGGCGGCAGGGTGTCATGGTGAGTCTGGCGCTGGGGCTTGTGGGTCCCCAATCCCTGGCTTTGCAGCGCCAGGCCCCATGGGATGTGCGACTCGGGGGCCTACCTAGGGTTAGGGTGAGCCCCCAGGAAGCCGGCAGGCCCGATTTGTCGGCTGTGCGGTGAGCGGAGGTGCAGGCCAAGGTGAGGGCACTCGCGAGTGGGAGCGTGGGCCCAAGCGTTTTGGTGTGGGGGGCCTTCAAAACTAACCGGGGCTCGGAGGGCCCTGCCCAATCTTCTGCCCTCAATGACACGCGGCACCCCTAGAGGCCCGGGTGGCGGTGGGGCGGCAGGTTGAGTCCGGCGCTCGGCCTCGGGGGTCCCCAATCCCTGGCATTGCGGAGCCAGGGCCCTTGTGAGGGGACCCTCGGGGGCGGACCTAGGGTTAGTGTGAGCCCCCAGGAGGCTGGCAGGCCCGATCCGCCTGCTGTTCAGCAAGGAGAGGGGCGGGCCGAGTGAGGGTGCTGGCGAGCGAGAGTGAGGGCCCAAGCGTTTTGGCACAGTGGGCCTTTGAATGTCGCTGGGCCTTGAAGGGCCCTGCCCGTTTTCCCACCCTGAATTACCGTCGGTGCCCCTAGCAGCTTGGGTGGTGTCGGGACAGCAGGGTGAGTCTGGCACTGGGGTTCGGGGATCCCAATCCCAGGGGTTGCGGCGCCAGGCCCCTTGGGAGAGGGCCTTTGGGAGCCTACCTAGGGTTTGGGTTAGCCCCCAGGAGTCCAGCAGGCCCGATCTGCTGTCTGTACTGCGAGTGGAGGGACGGGCCAAGTTGAGGGTGATGGCAAGCGGGATCGTGCACCCAAGCATTACAGGGCCAGGGCCTTCAAACTCACCAGGGCTCAGAGGGCCCTTCCCCTTCTCCCACCTTGAATAACCGGTGGCGCTCCTAGGGGCCCGGGTGCCACTGGGGCAGCAGGGTGAGTCCGGCCCTGGGCCTCGGGGGTCCCCAATCCCAGGGGTTGTGGCGCCAGGCCCCTTGGGATGGGCCCCTCGGGGGCCAACCTAGGGTTAGAGTTAGTCCCAGGAGGCCAGCAGGCCCGATCCACCAGCTGTGCGGCGAGTGGAGGGTGGCCGAGTTGAGGGTGCTGGCATGCGGGAGCGGGGGCACAGGCGTTTTGGCGCGGAGGCCTTGGAACTTTGCCAGGGGCTTGGAAGGCCCTACACATTCTCCCTCCCTGATTACCGGCGGAGCCCCTAGCAGCTTGGGTGGTGGCGGGGCGACAGGGTGAGTCCGGCACTGGGATTCGGGGGTCCCCAATCCCGGCGTTGTGGCACCAGGCCCTTTGGGAAGGGCCCCTTGGGAGCCAACCTAGGGCTAGAGTGAGCCACCAGAAGCCGGCAGGCCCAATCTGCCAGCTGTGCGACGAGCGAAGTGGCGGGCCGAGGTGAGAGCGCTTGTGAGCTGGAGCGTGGGCTCAAGTGTTTTGGCATGCGGGGCCTTCGAAGATCGCAGGGGGCTCGGAGGGCCCTGCCCGTTCTCCCACCCTGAATGACCGGCGCTGCCCCTAGCGGCCAGGGTGGTGGCGGTGCGGCAAGCTGAGTCTGGCGCTGTGGCTTGGGGGTCACCAATCCCGGGCGTTGCAGTGCCAGGCCCATTGGGAGAGGCTTCTTGGGGGCTGAGCTAGGGTTAGGCTTAGCCCCCAGGAGGCCAGCAGGCCCGATCCGCTGGCTGCGCGACGAGCGGATGGACGGGCCGAGTTGAGGGTGCTGACGAGCAGAAGCGTGGGCCCGAGCTTTTTGGCGTGGGGGGTCTTCGAACATCGCCAGGGTCTCCGAGGGCCATGCCCATTTCCCGCCCTGAATGACCAGCGGTGCCCCTAGTGGCGCAGGTGTCAGCGGCTTGGCAGGGTGAGCCCGATGCTGGGGCTCGTGGGTCCCCATTCCTTGGCATTGCGGCGCCAGGCACCTTGGGACTTGCGACTCGGGGGCTGACCTAGTGTTAGGGTTTGCTCCCAGGAGGCCGGCAGGCCCAATCCGCCGCCTGTGCAGCGTAAGGAGGGGCGGGCCAAGGTGAGGGCTCTGGGGAGCGAGAGTGAGGGCCCAAGCGTTTTGGCGCGGTGGGCCTGCGAATGTCGTGAGGGCTCACAAGGCCCTGCCCGTTTTCCCGCCCTGAATGACTGGTGGCGCCGCTAGCGGCCCACGTGGCAGCTGGGCAGCAGGGCGAGTCCAGGGCTGGGGTTTGGGGGTCCGCAATCCCCAGCGTTGGGGCGCCAGACCCCTTGGGAGGGGCTCCCATTGGCCAACCTAGGGTTAGTGTTAGGCCAAGGAGGCGGGCAGGCCCTATCCACCGGCTGTTTGGCGAGTGGAGGGGCGGCCGAGGTGAGGCTGCTGGCGAGTGGGAGCGGGGGCCCAATCGTTTTGGCGCGGGGGGCCTTCGAAGATCGCCGGTGCTCGGAAGGCCTTGCCTGTTCTCCCGCCCTGAATGACCGGCGGTGCCCCTAGTAGCTTGGGTGGCGGCAGGGCGGCAGGGTGAGTCTGGCACTGGGGTTCGGGGGTCCCCAATTCACGGCGTTCAGGTGCCAGGCCCCTTGGGAGGGGACCCTAGGGAGCCGTCATAGGGTTTGGGTTAGCCCCAAGGATGCTGGCTGGCCCGAGCCGCTGGCTGTATGGCTAGCAGAGGGGTGGGCCAAGGTGAGGGTGTTGTCAAGCGGGTGCGTGGGCCCAAGCATTTCAGGATCAGTGACCTCCGAATGTTGCCGGGGCTCGGAGGGCCCTTTCCCTTCTCCTGCCCTGAATGACCGGCGGCGCTCCTAACGGCCCACGTGACGGCGGGGCGGCAGGGTGAGTCCGGCGCTGGGGCATGGGGTCCCCAATCCCCGGCGTTGCGGAACCAGGCCCCTTGGTAGGGGCCCCTAGGAAGCCGACCTAGGTTTAGGGTTAGCCTCCAGGAGGCCGGCAGGCCCGATCCACCGGCTGTGTGGCGAGCGGAGAGGCGGGCCGAGGTTAGGGCACTGGCGATTGAGAGCCCGGGCCCAAGCGTTTTGGCGCAGGGGGCCTTCGAATGGTGCCAGGGCTCGGAGGGCCCTGCCCCTTTTCTGGCCCTGAATGTCCGGTGGAGCTGCTAGCAGCCCACGTGGCGGCGGGGCAGCAGGGCGAGTCCCACGCTGGGGCTCGGGGGTCCCCAATCCCCAGCGTTGCGGAACCAGGCCTCTTGGGAGGGGCCCCTTGGGAGCTGCCCTAAGGTTAGGGTTAGCCCCAGGAGGCCGGAAGGCCTGATCAGGCAGTTGTGCGGTGAGCGGAGGGGCAGGCCAAGGTGAGGGCACTGGCGAGCAGGAGCGTGGGCCAATGCATTTTGGCGCGGGGGGCCTTCGAAGGTCGCCGGGGGCTCGGAGGGCCCTGCCCATTCTCCCGCCCTGAATGACCGGCGGCGCCCCTACTGGCGCGGTTGGTGGCGGGGTGGCCGGGTGAGTCCGGCGTTGGGGCTCGTGGGTCCCCAATCCCTGGAATTGTGGCGTCAGGCCCCTTGGAACTTGGGACTCGTGCGCCAACCTAGGTTTAGGGTTACCTCCCAGGAGGCCGGCAGGCCCAATCCGCCACCTGTGCAGCATAGGAGGGGCGGGCTGAGTGAGTGTGCTGGCGAGCAAGAGCGAGGGCCCAAGCATTTTGGCGCGATGGGCCTTTGAATGTCACTGGGCCTCAGAGGGCCCTGCCAGTTCCCCCCCCTGAATGAACGTCGGCGCCCCTAGCAGCTTGGGTGGTGTCAGGACAGCAGGGTGAGTCTGGCACTGGGGTTCGGGGATCCCAATCCCCGGCATTGCGGCCCCAGGCCCCTTGGGAGGGGCCCTTTGGGAGCCGACCTAGGGTTTGGGTTACCCCCAGGAGTCCGGCGGGCCCAATCTCCTGGCTGTATGGCAAGTGGAGGGGTGGGCCGAGTTGAGGGCGATGGCGAGCGGGATTGTGCGCCCAAGCATTACAGGGCCGGTGGCCTTCGAAGGTCACCAGGAGCTCAGAGGGCACCTCCCCTTCTCCCGCCCTGAATGACCGGCAGCGCCCCAGGGGCCAGGGTGGCAGCGGGGCAGCAGGGTGTGTCTGGCGCTGGGCCTCAGGGGTCCCAAATCCCCGGCGTTGCAGCGGTAGGCCCCTTGTGAGGGGCCCCTCGGGGGAAGACCTAGGGTTAGGTTGAGCCCCCAGGAGGCTGGCAAGCCTGATCCTCTGGCTGTGTGGTGAGTGGAGGGGCAGGCTGAGGTGAGGGCGCTGGCGAGCGAGAGCGAGTGCCCAAGCATTTTGGCGCCGTGGGCCTTCGACTGTGGCTAGGGCTCGCAGGGCCCTGCCCGTTTTCCTGCCCTGAATAACCGGAGGCGTCGCTAGGGGACCACGTGGCGTCAGGGCAGCAGGGCGAGTCCCGTGCTGGAGCTCGGGGGTCCCCAGTCCCCGGCGTTGTGGCCCCAGGTCCCTTGGGAGGGGCCTCTCAGGGGCTGACCTAGGGTTAGTGTTAGGCCAAGGAGGCCGGCAGGCCTGATCCATCGGCTGTGCGGCAAGCTGAGGGGCAGTCCGAGGTGAGGTCGATGGCGAGTTGGAGCTGGGGCCCAGGCGTTTTGGCGCGGGGGGCCTTCGAAGTTCGCCGGGGGCTTGGAAGGGCCTGCCTGTTCTCCCGCCCTGAATGACCGGCGGCACCCGTAGCAGCTTGGGTGGCAGCGGGGTGGCAGGGTGAGTCTGGCACTGGGGTTCGGGGGTCCCTAATCCCCGACGTTCTGGTGCCAGTCCCCTGGGACTGGTCCCTCGTGGACCAAACCCCCGGTTAGGGTTAGCCCACAGGAGGCGGCAGGCCCGATCCACGGGCTGTGCGACGAGCAGATGGGTGGGCCTAGGTGAGGGCGCTGGCGAGCGGGAGCGTGGGCCCAAGCTTTTTGGCGCGGGAGGCCTTCGAAGGTCGCCGGGGGCTCAGAAGGCCCTGCCCGATTTCCCGCCCTGCATGACCGGCGGCGCCCCTAGCGGCGCGGGTGGCGGCGGGGTGCCATGGTGAGTCCAATGCTGGGGCTCGGAGGTCCCCAATCCCCGGCGTTGCGGCGCCCGGCCCCTTGGGATGTGGGACTCAGGGGCCGACCTAGGGTTAGGTTTAGCTCCCAGAGGCAGGCCAGCCAGATCCGCTGCCTGTGCTTCAAGCAGAGGGGTGGGCCGAGGTGAGGGTGCTGGCGAGAGAGAGCAAAGGCCCAAACATTTTGGCGCAGGGGGGCCTTCAAATGTCACCAGGGCTTGGAGGACCCTGCCCGTTTTCCCGCCTGAATGACCGTCGGCGACCCTAGCAGCTTGGGTGGTATCGGGACGGCAGGGTGAGTCCTGCCTTGGGGTTCGCTGGTCCCCAATCCCTGTCGTTGTGGCTCCAGGCCCCTTGGGAGGGGCCCTTTGGGAGCCGACCTAGGGTTTGGGTTAGCCCCCAGGAGGCCGGCAGGCCCAATCTGCTGGCTGTGCGGGGAGTGGAGGTGAGGGCCCAGGTGAGGGTGCTGGAGAGAGAGAGCGAGGGCTCAAGCGTTTTGGCGCAGGTGGCCTTCGAAAGTCGCCAAGGGCTCGGAGGGCCCTTCCCCTTCTCCCACCCTGAATGACCGCCGGCGCCCCTAGCGGCCCAGGTGGTGGTGGGGCGGCAGGGTGAGTCCGGCGCTGAGGCTCGGGGGTCTCCAATCTCCGGCGTTGTGGTGCCAGGCCCCTTGGGAGGGGCCCCTCGCTGGCCGACCTAGGGTTAGGGTGAGCCCCCAGGAGGCCGGCAGGCCCGATTCGCTGGATGTGCGGCGAGCGGAGGGGGAGGCCAAGGTGAGGGCACTGGCGAGCGGGAGAGTGGGCCCCTGCGTTTTGGTGCGGGGGGACTTCGAATGTCACCGGGGGTCTCGGAGGGCCCTGTCCGTTCTCCTGCCCTGAATGACCAGCGGCAACCCTAGCAGCCCTGGTGGCAGCGGGGCGGCAGGGTGAGTCTGGCGCTGGTGCTCGGAGGTCCCCAAGCCCCGGCGTGGTGCCAGGCCCTTTGGGAGGGGACCCTTGATGTCAGACAAGGGTTAAGTTTAGCCCCCAGGAGCCAGTAGTTCAAGATCTGCCAGCTGTGTGCGAGTGGAGGGGCGGTCCCAGGTGATGGCACATGGGAGGGCAGCGTGGGCCCAAGGGTTTTGGAATGGGGGCCATCTAAGTTTGCCGTGGGCCCAGGGGTCCCTGCCCGTTCTCCCTCCCTGAATGCTCGGCGACCCCCCGAGGGGTGTGGGTGGTGGCGCGGTGGCAGGCTGAGTCTGACGCTGGGGCTCTGGGGTCCCCAATCCCCGGCACTGTGGCACCAGGCCCCTTGGGATAGTCCCCTTGGGGCCGACCAAGTGTTAGGTTTAGCCCCCAGGAGGCCGGCAGGCCTGATCCACCAGCTGCGGGGCAAGCAGAGTAGCAGGCCGAGGTGAGGGCGCGGGGTAGGGGGAGCGTGGGCCCAAGGGTTGTGGCCCGGGGGGGCCTTCCAAGCTCGCTGTGCACTCAAGGGTCCTGCCTGTTCTCCCACCCTGAATGCTCTGCAGCTCCCCAAGGAGCCTGGGTGGCGGCGCGGCGGCAGCCTGAGTCAGGCGTTCTGGCTCGGGGGTCCCCAATCCTAGATGCTGTGACACTAAGGCCCCTCGGGAGTGGGTCCCTTGGCAGCTGACCTAGGGGTAGGGTTAGGCCCCAGAAGGCCGGCAGGCCCGATATGCCGGCTGAGGGGCGAGTGGGGTGGCAGGCCAAGGTGAGGGCATGGGGCAGGGGGAGCGTGGGCCTAAGTGTTGTGGTGCAGGGGGCTGTCAAATGTGGCAGTGTTCTCAGGGGGCCCTGCCGGTTCTCCCACCCTGAATTCTCTGCGTCACCTCTAGGGACTCCGGTGGCCTTGTGGTGGTAGGCTGAGTGCAGCTGGGTCTTGGGGTTCCCCTGTCCTATGTGGTGCTGTGCCAGTCCCCTAGGAAAGGGCCCTCAGTCCCTGACCCAAGTTTAGGGTTAGGCCCCAGGATCCCAACAAGCCTGATCTTCCATCTGGGCGGTGAGCAAGGCAGCTTGCCAAGGTGAAGGTGTGGGGGAGGGGGAGCGTGAGCCCAAGAGTCCTGGCGCGGGGGGCCGTCGAATTTTGCCAGGGGCTCGGGGTTCCCTGCCTATTCTCCCACCCTGAATGCTGGACAGCACACTGAGGGCCCTAGGGGGGCTGCGCAGTGGCAGGCTGAGTCCAGAACTTGGGCTCAGGGGTCCCCAATCCCTGGTGCTGCGGTGCAGGCCCCAGGGGAGGCTCCCCTTGGTGGCCAATCTAGGGTTAGGGTTAGCCCCCAGGAGGCCGGCAGGCCAGATCCGCCAGCTGTGCTGTTAGCGGAGGGTTGGGCCGAGGTGAGGGCACTGGGGAGGGGGAGCATGGGCCCAAGCATTTTGGTGCGGGGGGCCTTCGAAGGTCGCCAGGGGCTCAGAGGGCCTGCCCGTTCTCCCGCCCTGGATGACCGGCGGCGCTATACAGGCCCCGGTGGTGGCGGGGTGGCAGGTTTAGTCCGGCACTGAGGCTTGGGATCCCTAATCCCCGGCATTGCGGCGCCAGGCCCCTTGGGTGGGGCCCCTCAGGGGCTGAACTAATGTTAGGGTTAGCCCCCAGGATGCCGGCAGGCCCGATCCGCTGGCTGTGCGGCCAGCAGTTTAGTGGGCCAAGGTGATGGCACGGAGTAGGGGGAGCATGGGCCCAAGGGTTGTGGCCCAGGTTGGCCTTTGAAGGTCGCTGTGGTCTCAGGGGGGCCTGCCTGTTTCCCCCCCTGAATGCTCTACAGCGCCCTGAGGAGCCCGGGTGGCAGCGCGGCAGCATCCTGAGTCAGGCGCTGGGGCTCGGGGGTCCCCAATCCTAGGCGCTGTGGCACTAAGGTCCTTCGGGGGTGGGCCCCTTGGTAGCTGACCTAGGGTTAGGGTTAGGCCCCAGAAGCCCGGCAGGCCCGATATGCCGGCTGAGGGGCGAGCAGGGCGGTGGGCCAAGGTGAGGGCATGGGGCACGGGAGCATGGGCCCAAGCATTGTGGTGCCAGGGGCTGTCGAAGGTGGCAGGGGTCTTGGGGGGCCCTGCCGGTTCTCCCGCGCTGAATGCTCGGCGTCGCCTCTAAGGACTTGGGTGGCCTTGTGGCAGTAGGCTGAGTGCCGCTGGGGCTTGGGGTTCCCCAGTCCTAGGAGGTGCTGTGCCAGGCCCCTAGGAAAGGGCCCCTCAGCCCCCGACCAAAGTTTAGGGTTAGGCCCCAGGATCCCAACAAGCCTGATCTTCCATCTGGGTGGTGAGCAAGGCAGCTTTCCAAGGTGAAGGTGTGGGGGAGGGGGTGCGTGGGCCCAAGCGTTGTGGTGGGGGGGGGGGGCGTCGAATTTTGCTGGGGGCTCGGGGGTCCCTGCCCATTCTCCCGCCCTGAATGCTGGGCAGCACCCTGAGGGCCCCAGGGGGGCTGTGCAGTGGCAGGCTGAGTCCAGCGCTTGGGCTCATTGGTCCCCAATCCCTGGGGCTGCAGCGCCAGGCCCCTGGGGAGGCTCCCCTTGGCGACAAATCTAGGGTTAGGGTTAGGCCCCAGGAGCCTGCAGGCCCGATCCCCTGGCTCTGCAGCGATCGGAGCAGTGGGCGGAGGAGATGAGCCGGGGTAGTGGTAGCATGGTCCCAAGTATTGTGACGCTGGAGGCCGTCGAAGTTGCTGGGGGCTCGGGGACCCTGCCGGTTCTCCTGAATGTTCCTCTGAATGCTGAGTCCTGAATGCTCAGCAGTGCCCTGAGGGGACCAGTTGGCTGCAGGTGGGCAAGCTGAGTCCAGCGCTGGGGTCAGGGGTCCCCTATACCCGGAGCTGTGGCTCCAGGCCCCTGGGGAGGGACCACTAGTCGACTGACCTAGGGTTAGGGTTAGGCCCCAGGAGCCTGACAGGCCCGATCCGCCGGCTGTGCGGGGAGCAGAGCGGCGGGCTGAGGTGAGTACGTGGGGGAGGGGTAGTGTGCCCCCCAGTGTTGGGGCACAGGGGGCGGTCAAATGTCCCTGGTTTTTTTTCTCCTTCTGTAAAGCTCTGGATTTGGACTGCTCACACTTGCTTTCAGATTTTATCATCTACATTGAGAAGAGTTGCCCTGGAATTCCTTTCCCTATCACGGGTTGCTGGGATGGCATCAAGATCCTCCTGATCCACTGAGAGCAGTGTGGTGTATTCCCTTCGTGTGTTCTCTGTATGAGTATGGACAAAATTGTCATTCAGAAACAGTCCACTTTTCTGAATTTAGAAGCTATTTAAGGAAGCCAGTTTCATTGAAAAATCAAAATTAATACGGAAAACCTAGAATTTTCATCTGAAACTGTGGACAAATTGGAATGTGGAAATGAAAAGAAAAATTTTAAAAAGAAACAAATTTCTCTAAAAGTGAGGCAGCCAACTTGAGAGAAGGAATTCAGAAAATTGACACGAACATACCTGTAGAAAAACAGTTCAGGTTTCCCATCGTGGGGAGCTTCACACCTGTTAACCAAACTGCAAGGGCTGGGTTCACAGAGTGACAGTTGAAATGGAAGGGAAGGTGTGCATCATCATCAGGTTGCCGTGGCAATGGCTCATGCTAGAACTTTCAGAGCCCAAGGCAGCTCTGCACACTGTACATTGATAGAGGAAAGTGGGTCGGGGTTGGGTAGATGGATGATGGGTATGAAGGAGGACACAGATCAGCACTAAGTGTTGTATGTAAGTGATGAATGACCAAATTCTACTCCAGAAACAAATACTGTACTGTATGTTAACTAACTAACTAAAAAAAAAAAAAAAAAAAAAAAAAAGGATACCCCTGGCAGGGACACATAGGAGACTTAAATTTTCTTTTTACATCTGTTATTCTATAAAACTTTTATTAGTAAAACACTGTTTAAAAAAGTCTTTCCTGGGTTTCCTGGGTGGCTTAGTGGGTTAAGCATCTGCCTTCAGCTCAAGTCAGGCTCCTGGACTCCAGGGATCAAACCCAGCATCAAGCTCCCCACTCAGTGGGGAGTCTGCATCTCCCTCTGCCCCTCACCCCACTCGTGCATTCTGTCTTGTTCTCTTTTGCTCTCTCAAATAAATAAGATCCCCAGGATGTCCCTGTTTTCCTTCCAAGGAGCCCGTTGAAGCCAAGAGTGACACTTACTAATGTCTCAGGGGAGGACTGCCTGAGCCACAAGCTAAGTAGGCAAACATATCTCCCTCATTTTCCAATAAATTTCATTAATTTGGATTCCAAGTTTCCTTTCTGCAGGGGATAGAAAAACATTCTTGGAAACACTGGATTTCTCCTGTCTTTCAGATTATAAAGGTCCTTAGTGCATTGACCTCCCTCTCTCCTGCCCTCCATCCTGAATTTCCGTTGTGTAATGTGGATAGTTCTGTGTGGACAGCGGGTCCTCCCCACCACTGGATGGGGCTTCCCGTGGTGTGTGTGCAGGTCATGGGGCCAGGCTACTCTTGCAGTGGGTGTCCTGCATGGACTCATAAGATGAGGCAGGTCCCAGCTGGGCAGGACCCTCTGGCTGCTGAGGTCAGTCTGTGCACTCTGAGTGTTTGGACCCCAAACCTCTCTGCTGGTTTCACCCCTTGTCCATCCACTCCCTAGAGCTGTCATGCAGGGGGCCACATAAATTGTAACCATCTGCCGGACCAGCAACATGCTCTGTGTGGTCCCTTGCAAAATGAAAATTCAGAACCCCGTGGGCAGAAAGCTGGAGGTAATAAGCAGTTCTAGGCAAGAAAGATAGAAATGATTTTCTTTAAAGTATTTTATGGCTTAGATAACATAATAGGATTAAAGAATCCATGAGTAACAGCATAAATTTACACATGACGAAGCCATCCTTTTGCTTCTAGGGGTAATGCAATCATGCCATTTTATCCAATTGATACCTAAACAGATCATTTTTCTGGTGCAGTTTTGTAAACCTTTATGAAATATATCATTAAATGGATACTTTTAAGAAGTTAATTTTTGGATAATATCATCAAGTAATCGCTGTCACTTTGGCAAATGTCGGATAACAACTATTCTTAGTTTATGCCTTTGAGAGGATTTTTGTTGTTGGTGGTGGTGTGAATGTAAGTATAGGTATTCAGAGTACCTTATAGGCTGTGATGGATCACAATGAATGGATTTCTGAAGTGATGTCAAAGTATAAATTACATTTATAACACCCAGAGCTGATTCTTGTGAACCAAAGTTTCCACAAAGATTTATTTTTTTATTTTTATTTCTTTCAGATTTTATTTATTTATTTGACAGAGAGAGAGACAGCCAGTGAGACAAGGAACACAAGCAGGAGAGTGGGAGAGGAAGGAGCAGGCTCCCAGTGGAGGAGCCCCATGTGGGGCTCGATCCCAGGACTCCAGGATCACGCCCTGACCTGAAGGCAGACACTTAACAACTGAGCCACCCAGGCGCCCCTCCAAAAAGATTTAAATGGAAACAACTCAATTTCAGGAACCTCAATTTAACTTGAAGTGTACTTTGTCATTTTCATGTTTCCTCTGGTATTTGCCATAACCTGATGATGTGTCAATAGCCTTGAGTGGGCTCTGCATTTGCACATCATTCGTGTCCATCAAGAGTAGATGCTGGAAAACACCTGAAACCTCAATTTGGAGAAGTAGGAATGGTCATCTGGGAGACAAGGATTGGCAAGAAATCTGGTGTGCCCCTTATTTTCAGCAGGGAGAGCAGGTCTATGAAGGAAAAACACAGGCACTTGTTTTGAAAGAACTGTGGTGAGGGCTGGCTGCTAACAGTTGTTACATTGTCTCTAGTTCAGTCCAAAGTAGAAGGCTGTGTTGGAGGAGGTGGTCCGGTTGTAGCTGAGGAGTTACAAGTGCCAGGAGTCCACAGTTCATAGTGTTTGGAAACTGAAAGAGGAGATGTGCAGATGCATTACTTCTGTGTCCTCGTTTCCACTCTAGTTGGAGTGGCTCTCTTAGCAAAACTTACTTCATTTTGAATCTTTTTTAAAATTTTTTATTGTGTTATGTTAGTCACCATACAGTACATCCTTAGTTTTGGATATAATGTTCCATGATTCATTGTTTGTGTATAATACCCAGTGCTCCATGCAATATGTGCCCTCCCACTCACTCAACATACATACACTCTCCTTACTCTTGTTCCCTCTTTCATCCCCCCTCCCTCTTAACTCATCCCTGTTTACCTTATGCATTTAATGTACACTTGCTATTTCCTGAGTACCTGCTATCCTCCCTAGAATGTAAGGTGCCCCAAGGCAGTGATTTCGTTCTTGCTCGTTGCTCTGTCCCAGAGCTTAGAACAATAACATAACATGTGCCGTGAAGGGTTGCTTAAGAAATGAGCAAACAGAGCTTAGTTAAGTGTTTGGCTTAATGCTACACCTCATTTTTAAGGCTTAATTTATAGTGGGGTTAACACTGTTTACCTCACAATGGATATGTGATGCAAAGAGATGGAAAAGCATTCTTTCAACTCTCTATTGTCATAGCCTGTGAAAATAAAGAGAAGCCTTGTCAAAGCGAACTCGGGGGAAGCTGGAAGGGACAATCACAGCACTCAGTGTCAGTTACAGGAAGGATTGTCAATTATAGACCCAACAGAAGAATCCTCAACCGGAAAGAATCATCAATTTCAGGCCCCAGCAGGAAAAGATGTACATTGCATGTCCTATGAGAAATTGACTACCCCTGCAACCCAGACAATGAGAAACTGTCATCACCCCCAATTCTTGCTTTTCTGCAATGGACTTTCCTTCAAAACAACCTCTCCTGACTTCCTCCTTCTTTGCCATAAAATAAGTCCCTCTCCTTTGTTTGTTGAACTTGGCTATGGTTTTGCCATAGCTTGCAGGTCCTGAATTGTAATCTCTGTTAATCCCAAATAAATGTATTTTTGCTGGTAAAATATCTGATTGTTTTATTTTTAGGTGGAACCATTCAAACTCAGGATGTCCCAAAGGGAACTGTCTTCATTTATTTAAAGAACAAATAGTAGATGCCTCTCACTCCCCTGCTCTCATATAACTTTTATACTAGTTAGAAAGACACATATTCAACAATCACAGTTACAGAATTCAAAATTGTTATAGATGACATAAGAAATAACAGCAACAATAATAATAATCAACAACAATAATGCTGAGTTTAGGCATCCACAAAGAATATTGCCATTAGGCTGGCAGAGTTCTTTTGTAGATATCTGCCCTGGGAAATGCTGGAATGTAGGGCATGCAACAAACCTCTGCCTGCAAGAAGGAAGGAGAAAGCTTCTCTTTAGCCAAGATCAGGGACCTGACTCATTTTTCATGGTGGGTCAATTAGTGAGTGCATCCTAATATCCATGGGTACCTGCTGTCTTTAAAAATAGAAAGAAGCTGGGGCTCCTGGGTGGCTCAGTTGGTTGAGTGTCTGCCTTCAGCTCAGGTCATGATCCCGGGGTCAGGTCATGATCCCAGGGTCGTGGGATTGAGCCCTGTGTTGGCCTCCCCGCTTGGAGGGTAGCCTGCTTCTCCCTTTCCCCAGCTTGTGCTCTCTCTCTCTCTCTCAAATAAATAAATGAAATCTTAAAAAAAGAAAAAAGTAGTACAGCATAGTGACAAGGCCTCCAATCTCAGTCTTCCTGCCCATTAGATCACCTTTCTGGGTCTCAGTGTTTGCATCTATAAAATGGGGATGATAGTAAGAGCATTTGCTTCTACATTGGTAGATGGTTGAATGAGATAATGAATGTAAATGACATGATGCATTATGAGTGACTGGGATTATTCTGGAATTATTCTGGAAAATACATCCTAGAAAAGTGGGCTTAAAATGGACCCTAAAAGTCATTATAGTCTACCTAATAGTTCGTGGATTATTGCAATGCCTAGCTTTATTTTCTTTCTTTAGCTGCCTATCATTTAACCATTTCAGTTTAAATGCATACACCCTTCAATAAAAGGATTAGGAAAAAAAGGAGAATAAGCTATTATTTAATGTACCGTGTGTAATAACGCCCCAGGCACTTCGGCCTCATTTTTGTTTTTCTGCTTCAGTATTTTTACTGTTCCCTTTGCCTGACATGCTTTTCCCTGGGGCATGTGCATGGAAGGCAGCTATACACCACTGAGGCCTCCACTCAAGTGTCTGTTCCTCAGAGTGCCCTTTCCAGAGCCCCTGACACAGCCTCCACACTCAGCCCACCTTCTCCTATAGATGTCATTACTATATCAAGTGATTCTGTTCTTTGATGTTTCCCTGCCGTTGCCTGTCTTCCCTCCAAACTGTGAACTCCATGAAGGCAGGACAATGTCTATCTGGTTCACCACTCTGCCCCTGGTGCCTGGAACAGTCCCGGGAACAGAAAAGTTTTCTCAAATGTCTGTCAGGTGGAGGTGGAGCGATAATGTGGAGTACGCAAAAGGGCCAGGGGAGGAAGAAAAACAATAAAAATACTGAAAACAGGGGGCGCCTGGGTGGCTCAGTCATTGGGCGTCTGCCTTCAGCTCAGGGCGTGATCCTGGAGTTCTGGCATTGAGCCCCATGTTGGGCTCTTCTGCTGGGAGCCTGCTTCTTCCTCTCCCACTCCCCCTGCTTGTGTTCCCTCTCTCGCTGGCTGTCTCTATCTCTGTCAAATGAATGGGTAAGATCTAAAAAAAAAATACTGAAAATAGCCTGTTTTCTCCCATTAGTAACTTCACATATATTTGTACAGTACTAAAATAGCAGGCCATTTACAATTAAATATAATAATTTCTACCTCCAAATGTTCACAACCCTTCTTTTTTAAATGATTTTATTTATTTATTTATTTATTTATTTATTTATTTATTTAAGAGAGAGAGAGAGAACAGGCAGAGGAAGAGGAAGAAGCAGACTCCCCACTGAGCAAGGAGCCCAATGCAGGACTCGATCCTAGCACCCTGGGATCATGACCTGAGCCGAAGGCAAATGCTTAACTGACTGAGCCACCCAGGCAACACACCCTTGAACTACTGATGCTCAGCTTATTTTACTTCATTTTCTGGTGACTTGTGAATGTCTTATTTCTCTAACTGGACTATAAATTTCTTCCATCAGGGGTGCAGGACATTCATTTAATTTTAATTTCACATAAACAATGAATAACAATCAGTAAAAGGACATTCCTAATATTGCATGGGATATCATATTTGTTGCTTATTCAGAGAAGCCAAACGAGGGCTCAAAGCCTGAGTCAGTCTGCCAAATTCCTGTCCACTAATGGAGAGAGATATACTCTGGTGCCTGAGCTCAAGGACTGAGTAAGGCAGAGAGAACAGGCAAGTCTCCATAACTGCACTTCTAATCCTGACCCACCCTCCTGCTAGATGTCCAGGCCATTCGAACAGGCAGTGCCTCTTTCTCTTTGGACTGACTCTACCAAATTACTAGACTCCTAGAGGACTTGCATCAAGCCTCGCTCTGCAGACGTGAGACACATGGTGTTTTTAGTCTTTGTCATCACATAGAAACTAACACACATCAATACAAATTCACATCCTTACTATAACGAACTGCACAGTCTGGAGGAAGGCTAAGCATACCACTGGCCCAGCAGTGAGTTCCAGGTTTGGGAAGTACTCGCCATGCAGAAGAATCATCTCATTTATCCTTTGCAACAACCCAACAAGGCAGAATATCTGTTATCACACCCATTTTACAGAAAACGGACCTGAGGCCCACAGAGTTTAAGTCACATAGCTAGAAAGAAGCAGAATGAGAACTTGACCCCAAGCATCTTGGCTCAAGCATCTATGCTTGTAACTACCTCATTCTACTTTTGCCTGGAGCAGTTCAGGGTACAGAGAGAGGAAAATAAACAGATTTCCCAAAAGGAAAGTTAGAAGCATGTGGTAAGGAAAATGATGGGGTCGTGGCGCTTTTCCAGACCCTAGAATGTACAGAGAAAAAAAACTGTGGCTTCAAGTCACATAATCCAAGCATGAAGCAATTGCTTATGAATTCTGCTGTATCGCAAATGTCTCATTTAACCCCTTCAGATCTAGAGTTAAGTGTGTCCCTCAGTCCCCGTTTCAGTGGAAGTGTCAATACTAGGGTCTTGAGGCAAAGATAAATTACGTGCCACAGCCCCTAAGGAAATACTGAGCATCCAGCTAATGTAAATATCAGGGTAATTTTTTCAAGGATCCTTTACCCCACCCTTCCCTCTCCCTGGGCAAGAGTGTGCCCTTTCCACACAAATTCCAAAGCCTAGAAAATGAGACAAATGAACTTGTGTTTGTTTCCTGTAGATTGGGGAAAAGTGTTTGGTGGCAGATTCCAAATGGTTTACTTGTTGCCGGAGTTAGTTCCTGGTCTTAACACCAACTCTGAAAGGACATTATTGCAACAACAACAAAGCAGCAGCAGCTTCATTTGCACAAAAAACTCCCTGGCCAGGGACACAAGTCTCTGGAATACAGTTGTGACTTGGTGTCAAACAAACTATGTAACTTTGGAAGCGCTCAAAGTAGGTGTGCTCAGATGGGCAGAAGGTAAAAGCTGCCAGAGTTGATGGTTTTAAAATGTGAACAGAACTAAATTTCACCTTGTCTCAGGACACAAGAGCATAAACATGATTCTGTTTGAGGGAAATAAAAAAGGCAACATCGGAACATTCATCAACAATGGAAGGCACAAATGGTGCAAGAGAAGACCTTTGTTTCTCTGCTCAAAATGTAGCTGAAAATATACATTTTGCAGCTGTATTTTAAAATACATAACATTTTTGGAAGCCAGTCCCTTGTCATCAATCTGACAGTCCACTTCTGCCGGAGCTTTAACATTTTCAAAACATAATCTTCAAAGCCCAAACAAGAAAAAGAGTCTAAAGGACATGAAGGATCCCTGGGGGGGATCCCTGTTTGATGACAATGCACACTGCCATGAATTGCCCCTGTCAGAGGGAGGAGGCGAGAGAGCAGATGGCTGTGTTAGCTGACCGGACAGGTGAACAACAGAGACAGCCATTCCATTTGCTCAGGTAACTGGAGTACTTCTTCCACTCAGGTTTCTCTGGATCCACCACGTGTCAGGACCCTTTCGGGTGAAAATCACAGCCACCCAACTCAACAAACAAGCTAAAGCAAGAAGTGAAATCGATTGACTTACATGACTGCATGACTGCACGTGAGTTCCACGTGACTGCAAAATGTAGTCCAGGAGTCCCAGGCTAGATGCTCAGTGTCACGAGACTTCCACTGTTTCCATCACCGTGGTCCTCTCAGATCTCTTTCCTTCCGTGTTGACTTCATCATCCCAACAGAGACCCAAAATGGCCTTCACCAACTCAGGCAAAAAAAAAAAAAAAGGCTTTGGTATAATTCCCATTGGTCTAGCTCTGAGTCACATGCTCCAGGTTCTGAACCAATCACTGTAGCCAGAGGGATGGCTGATGCTGATTGGTCACATCTGGGGCACGTGTTCACTGGTGGCGCTAGGAATGAGGTGTGTTACCTTATAAACCCGGAAGGATGGTGACTCCGCCCCCTCCCCCCCCCCCCCCGCCGGTCACCTGCTATAACTGGTAGGAGGGGAATAGATCCTGGGCAGGCAAGAGCAGAATTCATTCTATCTTCACCATGGGATGTCCTGAGCCTTCTTGCACATCTCCAGTGATTCTTCAAATGTTCACTTCTTGTTCAGAACTTCTCCCATATGTTTTCCTGTTACCTTTGATTTCCTCAACACTCCTGAGGCCGGGGTTATAGGTTTAGGCTGAATCACCTCAAATATCTGACACGACCTTCTTCCTTTATTGTCCAAGTTGCCCCTATTATGCATTATTGTGCATAATCCCTGCTATGGTCTGAATGTTTGTGGCCCCTTAAATCCATTTATTAAAATCCTAACTCCCAATGTGATGGCATTAGGGGGTGGGGTCTTGGAGGTGTTTAGGTTATGAAGGTGGAGCCCTCATAAATGGGATTACAAAAGAGATCCCACAGGGTCACCTGGGTGGCTCAGCCTGTTGGGCATCTGCCTTCAGCTCAGGTCATGATCCCAGAATCCTAGGATTGAGCCGCACACTGGGCTCCCTGCTTGGCTGGGGGTCTGCTTCTCCCTCTCTCTCTGCTCTGCTTGTGTTCTCTCTCAGTCTCTCTCTCAAATAAATAAATAGAACCTTTTAAAAAAATAAATTAAATTAAATTAAAAAAAGAGAGATCCCACAGGTTCCCTTGTCCCTTCTACCATGACAAAGTAAGAAGGTACCAGCTATGAACAAGGAAGGCAGAGCTCACCAGAAAATGACCATGATGCCCTAACAGCACTCCTTCTGGGCTTAAGGGGTCACTTGCTTCAAGTGAACACAGTCCTTACTTGCTGACCTAAGGCTCTTGACCTGTAACAGAACTAATTGCCTTGCTTTGAGATTTGCAGGCCACTCACCTTAAGGAATGAAGAACCAGAACTTTCCCAGGCCACAGAGGTCAGCAAGTCTGTTTGAAGCCACCTCGGTTTTCTGATCAGCCTAGCAATTTTTTTTTGACCAAAATGTTTTTCTTTCTTTTAGGTCACACAAATGACTTTACTGACCTCCCTTGGCATGCCCTCCTTTGCAGAAAGAACAGAGGACTCCTGCACATCATGGAACAAGAACCAGATCCCCTTGCACAACCCCGGAGCACTGAAGCAACATTTGTAGCTGGCATGGAGTCTGCACATGATGAAGAAATGTTGCAGGCCACTGCACCTCCTTTGCTGATGAATGACCCTAAACCCCTTTAAAAATGCCTGGGCCAGGCGGAAACCTCAGAGTTGGCTTTTGGATAGGAGCCCACCTTCTCCCAAGGTTGCCAGTCTCTTGAATAAAGCTCAAATTCCTTTCCAATCAAAACTCATCTCTTCCATGATGATCTTTCAGGTGACATGCAGCCAAACTTGGGTTCACTAAAATGCTGACTTGATCTTGGACTTGTCAGCCTCCAGAACTGTGAGCAAGCATTTTTGTTATTTACAAACTATCTAGGCTATGGTATGGACTAAGGACTTGGGCAGGGAGTGGGTTTGGAATTAGAGCATATCACAGAAAACCAGAGAACCCCAAATGTCAGATAGCACTGACAGTCCATCTTATGAGCCTTCTGATGCCAGAAGGCTGGGGTCAACTTCCTCCCCACACAGCCATTCTCCCAGCTCTTGTATCGTGCTCCCATCTCAAGGCCTCTGCCATGTGTTTTTCAGGCACCAGGTGAAAATCAGAAATTCAGATGATTTTATTATTTGAGCAGTTTAGCTTCTTTTGTCTCCAGTTCTCCATTCCAGGCTATGCTCTGGGCTTTGCCTTTCATAACCAAAAAGGCCGCTGAAGTATTTTCCTAAATCACAGTCATAAAACACTTCTTTCCTAAGTTAAAACTGGCGCCTCCCATATCTTGGCTATTGTACCACAATGCTGCAGTCAACATGGGGGTGTATGTATCTTTCTGAATTAGATATACACACCCTTATGTTTATTGTGGCACTGTTTAGAGTAGCCAAGCTATGGAAGCAGCCCTAATGTCCATGAGTAGATGAATAAAGATGTGGTACTTATATACAACAGAAAATTACTCAGTCATAAAAAGGAATGAAATCTTGCCATTTGCAATGACATAGGTAGAACTAGAGGGTATAATGCTAAGTGCAATAAGCCAGTCAGAGAAAGACAAATACCATATGATTTCACTCCTATGTGGAACTTAAGAAACAAAACAAATGAACAAAGAAAAAAAAAAGAGACAACCAAAAATCCAACTCTTTTTTTTTTCAAAGATTTTTTATTTATTTATTTTAACAGAGAGAGAGAGACAGCCAGTGAGAGAGGGAACACAAGCAGGGGGAGTGGGAGAGAAAGAAGCAGGCTCCCAGAGGAAGAGCCTGATGCGGGGCTCGATCCCAGAACTCTGGGATCACGCCCTGAACCGAAGGCAGATGCTCAACGACTGAGCCACCCAGGCGCCCCCCAAAAAACAACTCTTAAGTACAGGTAAGAAACTGATGGTTGCCAGAGGGGAGGGAGGGCAGGGAACGAGTGAAATAGGTAATGGAGAGTAAGCTTATCATGACAAGCACTGAGAAATGTACAGAACTGTTGAATTGTAGGGCATCTGGGTGGCTCAGTTGGTTAAGTGTCTGACTCTTGGTCTCAGGTCAGGTCTTGATCTTGGGGTCATGAGTTTGGGCCCCACATTGGGCTCCATGCTGGGCATGAAGCCTATTTTAAAAAAATAAATAATTGTTGAATTGTTAAATTATACAATGAAACTAATATAACACTGTATGTTAATTATATTGGAATTAAAAAACAAATACAATTAAAAAAACCTGGTGCCTGTTAGTGCAAATCAAAACCACAATGATATATGACTTTAAAACTACTAGGATGGGGGTGTCTGGGTGACTCAATCGGTTAGGTGTTGGACCCTTGATTTCAAGTAGGGTCGTGATCTCAGCATTGTGGGATCAAGCCCCATGTTGGGTGTAGAGATTACTTAGATAAATTAGACTTTAAAAAAAGAAATATATATAATGGAATATTTTTCAGCCACAAAAAGGAATGAAATTTTGAAGTATGTGATCATATGAATGGACCTTGAAAACATTATGCTTAGTAAAATGAGCCAGACACAGAAGGACAAGTATTAGATGGTTCCATTTACATGAGGTACCCAGAATAGTTAAGTTCATAGGGACAGAAAGTGGAATAGAGTGACAGGGAGAGGGGAGAAGGAAGAGTTATTGTCTAATGGGTAGAGTGGTTTAGTGGAAGATGACGAATAAGTTTTGGATATAGATAACAGTAATGGTAATTATACAACATTATTAATGTATTTAATGCCACTGAATTGTACATTTATGAATGGTAAAAATGATAAATATTATGTTATGTACATTTAACCACAATATTAGTTGATTGATTGATTAATTGGCAACACCCCAAAATTTGTCATTTTTGCTTTTGTTGAGGCTTCTGCAGGGAAAAACTATAAATAGAAATGTATTACCTGAAATGTAGGGACTTGGATATCACAGATAAACACTACAGTCTGTGATCATGCAAGTATTCAGAAACACATTCAGATGCTAGGGTTAAAGACATAAAGGATGAGCTAATGAGCAGCTGTTGGAATTTACTAGCGAGAGAGATCGCCAGCTCACCGTCTTTTCCAGTTTTTATTCTTTCTACTCCAGTATCAAGAAAATGATTAATTTGAAATCTTGCTTTTAGCAAATGTTTTTGAGCTGACCATAATTCATCGTCGTATATTTTTTCTTTTTTTATTATGAAGTATAATTGAGATACATCCAGTATAATTGATATATACGTGATGTTATATTAGTTTTAGGTGCACAACATATTGATTTGATAATTCTATATGTTACTGTGTTCACCATGACGAGTGCAGTCACCATTTGTCACCATACAGTGTTACTAAAATATTATTATTATTTATTTAAAGATTTTATTTATTTGTTGAAGAAGGAGAGGTAGAGAGAGCAGAAGCAGGGAGGGTGGCAGGCAGAGGGAGAAGCAGGCTCCCTGTTGAGCAAGGAGCCAGATGCGGGACTTGGTCCCAGGACACAGGGATCATGGCCTGAGCCCAAGGCAGATGCTTAACTGACTGAGCCACCCAGGCCTCCCAAAATATTATTGACTGTATTCCCTATGCTGTACTTTTCATCTCCATGACTTATTTATTTTATATTTGGAAGTTTGTACCTCTTAATCCCCTTCATCTATTTCACCCATGCCCAACCCGCCTCCCTTTGGCAATCACCAGTTTGTTCTCTGCATTTGAGTCTGGTTTATTTCTTTTGTTTTTTAATATTCCACACATGAGTGAAATCACATGGCATTTGTCTTTCTCTAACTGACTTATTTCAATCAGCATAATACCCTTTAGATCCATCCATGTTGTTGCAAATGGCAGATTTCATTATTTTTTTTATGCCGGAGTAATATTGCAGTGTGTGTGTGTGTGTGTGTGTGTGTGTGTGTGTGTGTAACCCATCTTCATCTATTCACCTACTGATGGACACTTGAGTTGCTTCCATATCTTGGCTATTGTAAATAATTCCGCAATGAACATAGGGGGTGTGTACATCTTTTTGATTTAGTATTTTTGTTTTCTTTGGAAAAATACTCAGTAGTGACAGAGGAAGGAGGGCCTGGAGGATTCTCAGAGTCCTGGGGTGGTGTGGAGGGGTTGCTCTAAGATGAGATGGGCTCTGTCCCCTGCCACTGCATGAGGAGCCCATGGAGCCTGGATTTTGGAGGGGAGGGAAGGAGCAGAGAAGGTGACCACTCAGAGCCAGTGCAGCCCCTGTCCACTGTCAGTCAGATCTTAGTCCAGGCTGCTCAGATGGCTGCTCAGATCAATAGTCAGACATTGAGGGTCCCAGACTCCATTCATTAAGTTATCAGAGCACCAGCCTAGATGGCCATTTTCCCAGTTAATTGACAGGAACTGCTCAGCCAGGGTTGGTCAGTTGAAGGGAAGATAATTCTTGGCAGAGCTGACATGTGAGAGTTGTTTAGGAATGTCCTGGGTTCTGAGTCAACCTGTGAGCTGAGCAGACCACTCGCTGGTCACTGAGGGTGGTCAGCTGGTCACCAGGAAGGCTCCATGTGAGGAGGCCGACAGTGCAAAGATGCTGGGGGAGGACGGCCACAGTTGGGCTTCCCCCAGCCCTTTGGAGAGGCTTCACTTTGGGAGCATCTGCATTGGATTTTGGGTCAAGGATTAAAATCTAGAGGCAAGAGGCTAGGTCAGGGTTTGAGGTCTTTTCTCAGCCCAGGAAACTCTTTCGGGCATCAACTGTCTCCTGCAGAAATCTTGGGGCAGGATATTTTGAGAAAGAGTGAGAAGAGCCCTTGGTTTTTGTACAGGGCATGACCTAGTGGTCCCAGGTGTTCAGGGACCTCTGTCCTCAGGGAACCAACTACATTCCTGTCCCAGATGCATCACACATCAGTGTTGTGACTCTGGACAAGCCACTTAAAATCTCTAAATTTCAATGCTGTGAACTCTATGATGTGGGTTACAATCCACAGGGCTGACGTGGGGACTGCAGGAGATGAGAACAGATCTCCAGACTGGCAGCCAAGTACAAGCAGAACCAGGTAATCCTCGCTTTTTTCTTTCTTGTATTACAGGTCTGGGAGAGCCTCCAAGTTTCGTCTCGGTGACACTACACACCACCTCCTCTGTTCTGATCCAGTGGCAGATAAGGGCTGGGAAGGGCGGGGTGTTTCCTGAACTGGTGACGGGAGCTCGGACCTGCCTGCCAGGCCACGTGACAGCATCCGAGGTCGGTGGCAGGTCAGAGGACACGACATGGTTGGTGTGCCCACCTGGGGGGAGCACCATGGACCCCCTGTGCCAAGCTGTGGGAAGGAGCCTGAGCTCAGCTCTCTGAGGAGGGCCAGTGTGACAGTGGGGCTGGTGCAGAGCCTCCAGGGATGAACGTTGCAGGCATTTGGGGATGGGCGGCCCAGCGAGGCCTCCATGGTACACACAGAACTAGGTGTCATACGACAGGGCCAAGAAACCATAGCCTGGGGAGTGATCTCTTCTACAGTGATCATCTCCTATCAGACAGAATACCCACAGGGTTACATGTGTCCTCCCTACATTCCAGGTGCTAATCCTCAGTGAAAGTCCGCTCAAGGCACCTCTATCCTAGATAATGAAGTAGTATTGGTGGGCCATGGACAGCACTGGACACTCTGACCTCTTTTTGCCTTATTTCCAAATTGGGTACTTTTGCCAACAGCAACATGCATTGAAGACAAAAATCACAGAGGGGAGAACTGGCAAGGAAGGCTGCCCTGTCCCAGAAAGGGTGCTCACCGGGTCTGTGGAGAGGGCTCAGCCAGTCCGGGGGGTTGGGTTCAGAAGCCCAGCTGGAGCTGGGCCAGAGAGGCACAACACAGCAACAGGCAGGGCCAAGGGCAGCGATGAGAACATCGTGGGAACTCTGGTCAACAAGGGAAGTTCCTGAGGCCAGAATGGGGCAGCCTTCCTGGAGAGGGGGAGGGCAGTGCCTAGAGCAGAGGGTCATGGGGTAAGGAGATGGGAGCAAGAGCCCTGGTCTGTGTTCATGGACACAGTGAGGTGAGGTCTCCCTAGAAGTGGCCACACTGGGCTAGTGGTCCATGCAGGGGTCTGTGCAGCTGATCTTCTTTCTCCAGGTTGATAAGATTGTCCAGGAGAGTGCCAGCATCACATCCAGACCAGGCAGGAGAGAGGGGATGGTTTGAGGTCAGGAGATGTAGGGGCCCTGGTGATGATGGAATCCAAAGCAAACTGTGGTCTAGACATGGCCTTGGAGAGGCAGATGCCATGCCTAGCTGGGGGCAGAGCCTGGCAAGAGGGGAGGACTGGAAGGGACTCCGTTAGAGAGGGAGGGGCTGAAGGGCATGCGTGGGCATGCCAGGAAACCCAGAGGAGGCTCTAGGGGACCCTGTCCTAAATGGACTGCCTCCATGGGACTTGTAGGCCAGGACAGAACATGCTGGAGACCCCTCCAGGCTAGAGCTGCTGCCCAGCAAGGAGCAAGAGGGAGAAGAGCCAGGTCAGGGGCACTCCCCGGCCATCCTGGCACTGCTAATGGAGCAGGGGTGCTGGGTGGGAAGTCAGGACAGGAAGGCCACAGTTGGGGTGTGTACATGGCTGATGAGGGGGCTTCCTGAACTCTCAAGTGGTGGCCCCTAACTGCTGAAGGTTCCTGCTGCCTCTCCTTATGTGACAGCTCAGTGGCATCAGTAGGTATTAGCTCCACTCGCGTGCAATTTGCCCATGAGTGAGGAGCACGTTTAGAGGTTCTATGAGGGTTAAACAGACAGACTTGACACGGTCGCTCCAGGAGGGACGAGAGTGGGGCTTTCATAACCTGGGCTCTGTGAGGCATGCAGAATGTGCAGGAATTGACGGAGTGGCTGTGGACCCTTCCTTCACTCTACTGCCAAGTGACACATCTCAAGAAATGAAGGAACCCTTAAAGGTGACAGTTCCAAATGTCTTCCAATGAACATGGAAGTTTGCTGCCTGGTGTTCTGTAGTTTCCAGCCTCACCAGTGTGGGGACAGGATGGGAACTGGCTCCCACCCCTGCCTCTGGGTAGCCGTATCCCCTGAGCTTGTCTCAGGGCCCCCACCGGCTCTAGGTCTGTGGACCCCAGTTTGCCAGTGGATGACGTGTCCCTGTTAGGCGTCGCTGCCTCCCCATTCTTCCTCTGTAAAAATAGGAGGTTAAAGGTGAACTTCAAGATCTCTGATGTAAGGCCCATTAGGTCTCACAACCCCAACTTCCTGTAGGGCCTTTGGTGGGAGGTGGGAGACATTCAAAACGGAGATTCAAGGTCCCAAGAGCTTCTGTTTCCCACCCTCCACTAACTTAATCAACCCAAAGATTGGTCTTCTCTACTGTGCTAAATTCTACCAGAAATTTAGCATTTTCTTTGTAGATGTGGCATTTGGCTTGCCAGTAACTAAGTAAGTTTTTCTATAAAGACATCTCAGAGCCTTGGAACAGACCATCACCTCTACAAAGTGGCTTTTGCCCCGTGCCGTCCTGGCCCCCGAGCACATGGGGCTCAGAGCCCTGTGGTTGCCGTCGGACAGCTGTGTGACTGGCGGACGGCTGTACCAAAGGAACTTGGCATGCGTGTCCATCAGCTGTCCCCGTTCAGAGCCCAGTAGAACAAACTAATTGCAAGAAGCCCAGAGCAGGAGGTGGTCAATAGGATATATTGTAGAAATAAATACCTGTCAACTGCTGGGCAACTGAAGTATAAAAAAAATATGAGTAATTTACTAAATCAGAGCAAACAAAATGAAGAGACTATTTTTAAATATAGATTTGCATTCCAAATGAAATGCTTCACCTGTAAACCCCCTTCTTTCCAGTAATTTGTTTAAAAATGTGAACGCCACTTCTAATTTCAAGGCTGCTGACCCACTTAAATGTCTCCTCCATTAGAAAATGTTAAGTTTGATTTTTCCTAGTAGGATAGTCAATCCCTGCCTTTCATGGGGCCCAGCACTATTTGAAATCTAAGGATTTGAGTGTGTTTTCTAGACAGTGGCGGTATTGTGGTCACACTGAGTACAACTCATAACAGACACCAGTGTTTCTCAATTGGTCACAACATTTAATCTGGCTGTTCTGAAACTTGCAGTGGCTCATACAGTCTGTCACTCAAGTGTAGTTCCCTTTGTGTGGCTATAGACTCCCCTAAGTTAATTTTGAGGCCATTTTTAAGCAGCAGCAGCAGCAGCAGCAGCAGCAACAACAACAATAACGACAATAACAACAACAAAACCCAAAAAAACAAAACAAAAAACCCCAAAAAACAAAACAAAACAAAACAAAATCTTAGCAATAGATCACATCACGCACATTGGCCTCAGCAGAGGGTGGACCCAGTGTTGTATTAGGCACCTTCCTAAGAGGAGCACGACTGCCACCTGGACGGGGGGAGCAGCAGCGGGGCCTTTTCAGGATGTATTTGGGGTTTGTTTCTTCTCTCATGTGGGCTACATCACCTGCAGAAGACCAGGTCCTGTGTAGGGTGCCGATCACCCAGAGGTGGACAAGACAGACGCCAGGCCTTAAAGAGCTCCTGTTTCCTGGGCTGAGCCCTAGGACACATCAATGGGAAGACAGTGGAGGAGGAGCTGGGAGGAGACCCTGAGCGGGTTTGTTCACCTCCCTGAGCCTCGGATTTCTCACCTATACACGGCACCCACACCTCCAGAGCCACAGGGGACTGAATGGCAACATGGCCGTGGGGCACATATAATGTGCCCTGCATGGTGTGCTCTCAGGGGACAGGTAAATGCAGGTGCGGCTTTCGCCCTGATGCTGCTGGTAATGGGCTGCTTTTTTCTGCCTCTTTTTCCCCACAGGGCCATCCAGGAGATCCTGCTCACCAGCTCAGAAGGCCTGTGCCCTGGAGCCTCGAGTGAGAGGAGCCATTTTGATAGCGACTCACAGCTGGCCATGGAGCTGTCTGCCAAAGAGCTGGAGGAGTGGGAGCTCCGGCTCTGGGGGGAGGAGGAGGAGCTCCAGCAAGTCTTACAGCTGTCTCTCATGGAGAAATAGACATTTCTGCTCACGGGCTGCACAAAGCAGGGCTTCTGGGCTGCACGCGGGTGCTGCATCACTCGTGTCCTGGGGCTGAAACAAATCAACAAATCATAAAATGGGCAGAAGATATGAACAGACACTTTTCCAATGAAGACATACAAATGGCTAACAGACACATGAAAAAATGTTCAAAATCATTAGCCATCAGGGAAATTCAAATCAAAACCACACTAAGATACCACCTTACGCCAGTTAGAATGGCAAAAATTGACAAGCCAAGAAACAACAATTGCTGGAGAGGATGTGGAGAAAGGGGATCCCTCCTACATTGTTGGTGGGAATGCAAGTTGGTACAGCCACTCTGGAAAACAGTGTGGAGGTCCCTTAAAAAGTGAAAAATTAAGCGACCCTATGATCCAGCAGTTGCACTACTGGGTGTTTACCCCAAAGATACAGACGTAGTGAAGAGAAGGGCCATATTCACCCCAATGTTCATAGCAGCATTGTCCACAATAGCCAAAACGTGGAAGGAACCAAGATGCCCCTCAACAGATGACTGGATTAAGAAGTTGTGGTCCATATATACACTGGAATATTACTCAGCTATCAAAAAGAACAATTTCTCAACATTTGCTGCAACATGGATGGCACTGGAGGAGATAATGCTAAGTCAAGCAGAGAAAGACAATTATCATATGGTTCCCCTCATCTATGGAACAGAAGAACTAGGAAGATCGGTAGGAGAAGAAAGGGATAAAGAAAGAGGGGAATCAGAAGGGGGAATGAAGCATGAGAGACTATGGACTCTGGGAAACAAACTGAGGGCTTCAGAGGGGAGGGAGGTGGGGGAATGGGATAGGCTGGTGATGGGTAGTAGGGAGGGCACGTATTGCATGGTGCACTGGGTGTTATACGCAACCAAAGAATCATGGAACTTTACATCAAGAACCAGGGATGTACTGTATGGTGACTAACATAATATAATAAAAAATATTCTTATAAAAAAATAAGTGCTCTGTAAGTGTTCAAGTAGCTGCTGCCTCTAGAGAGGGGGCTTCAACGGCCACAGAGCAGGGAGGGTAGAGGTGTACTTCTTGTCCTTTACGCGAGAGGATGCATTACCACTCCTCAGGAATGCCAGTTCCCTCCTGGTTCTGGTGAGGAGGCAGGACCAGTGACTGGCTCAGGGGGTTGCTGGGGAAGCAAGCCGGCAAACCAACATCCTAGCCTTGGCCTCCCTTCCCTGTGGATGCCCTTCTCTGCCTGTGGAGCCTGTTTCTGCCAGGATAGAAGGGACCAGATTCTGATGTAGATGACAAGATAACATCATGCCTTTATCGCCCCCACCCCCAGCAGACCCACATGGAGACAAAGGCGCTTGGCTGTCTTCCCTGGGAACACTGCCTGGGGAGCCTTCCTGCTCTCCCACATCTTCTCAGGGACACACACCAATCCCTGGAGGAGAGGCATAATTTATTGGAGGGACTTAATTCAAAGAGGCTCTGAACAGGATAGAGGGTCAACCCAGGCCAGAGTGCTCTTGGATTCAGACTCTAAGGGAGGGAGGCTGACTTCTAGGGGTGCAGGGACAGCTGCATGTTCCAGGCAATGGTGGGGCTCAGCTCTGCTCTCTGGAGGGCCAAGGTCAGTTTGGCTCTGCCTTGGCCGTGCCCTACACGCTGGAAACTCAGTCCTGCACCATCCGTCTTGTCCTGCGGGCCTCCTCAGACACCCCTTCCCTACCCCTGCTCCCACTGAACTCAAAAGGCATACTGAGTTGGCCCTTGCATGGCTGCCCACTGTAAGATCCTGAGACGGTATATCAAATGTTTGGCAAGAGTCACTGAGTGGAATGACCGAGGCTGTTCTCCCCACCCCATACCCACTTGACTATCTGAGACTTGGCCTCTTGGTCACCTACTCTGTGAGTCTTCTCTGCACCTGCCAGGGCACCCAGCACCGGGGACATGGCGGTATCAGTACACCTGCAGCCCCCCATCCTGCCTTCTGGGGAGCCCTCTACTGCATGTTCTCTGGCCTCCTGTTGGTCTGTCTGAAGTCCATGATAGACCCTTACCCAGCTTTCCAGATCACACTGGATTGATGGCCTCTCAGTATCCCAACCACCATAACAAGAAAATATTTATCAGCAAACCACCCACACATGGAAAGCCCCCCCCCCCCCCGCCGCCGCCCCACCCCAGCCCAGGGCCCCCAAGCCCCGGAGTCTGTGCAGCTCAGTGGCTCTGTGGTTCTGGGGGTGGTACCATGCAAACACAAGGCAGTCAACTGTGAAGAGAAACTGCAAATCTCAAAGGAGGAAGGTAACAGGATAGGTGCATCAAAAGAAAGGATTTAAATATCAAAGGATTGAGACAGGCTTTAGGAACCTGGAGAGGCCCTTGAATGTTTTTGTTTTTGTTTTTGTTTTTTCCAAAACAAGCCAGGTCTGCTGGAGCCTGAGCCTTGTAAGGGCAAAGGGAGTCTGTGGTGTCCTGCTCACTGGCTTGCAATTTCCTCAAAGACTCGCCAACAAAATCAGCTTGCTGTGTTTGCTTCCATCTGCTAAAAATCAGTGCTACTCCCAAACTGAACCCCATTTGTGTTAAATGTAAGATTAAAATATGAGCCACAGAGACAACCACAGTTTCTCTGGGGGCCTGTCCTGGTGACAGGCGCCTTGCGTGTGCAGAAGAGGAATCTCCGTGTAAGGCCGAGAAGCTGGAAGGGTCCCCCTGAACCTCTCTGTTGGTCCCCAGCTCACCCAAGGACTCACGTTAGGACCCATGCTCCCAGGTTATAAAAGAGGAAGACAGAAACGTGGGGAATGAGTACCCAGCACTGCTGGGTGAGCTGAGGGCTCAGGTTTGCAGCCTGGGATCTGAGCCCCAGCATCTTGAAGCAAGAGCGACCCTCCTCTCCTAAAAGTTGGCCTGCCACTGGGCCTGGCAGGATCGGCACCCAAAAGCACAAGGGATCTTGGGGTCTGCTCCTGAGGTGGGAGACAATGGGTAAGAATCACCTGGAGCTTTCAGGGGATCTCAACTCAATCACTTCCCTGTGCTTCTGTCAAACAGCAAAACTGAGGAGTGGTTCGTGAATGAGAAAAATGGGGAAACCTCTCAAAACCCAGTACAAACTGAGGGCTTCAGAGGGGAGGAGGGTGGGGGAATGGGGTAGGCTGGTCATGGGTAGTAAGGAGGGCACGTATTGCATGGTGCACTGGGTGTTATACGCAACTAATGAATCATGGAACATCAAAAACTAGGGATGTACTGTATGATGACTAACAATATAATAAAAAACTATTCTTATTAAAAAAAAAAACACCCGGTTACCCTTTGACCTTATAAATTATTCAAGTTCTAGGATGCTAATGAATTGTAGGGGTTTGGAAGCCAATCAAAGGAACCTCTGTTCCACTTGTGAGCCCTTGAAGTAGATTCACAGCGAGAGGCTTTGGAGTGCTCTGAGCTGTCTGCTGCTCACGGAACCCCACTGCTCAGCAGCCACTGCCCCCTCTCCCCGGGGTGACCCCTTCCTGGCTCGGGATGAAGCGGGGCCTCTCTGTGGGAGCCCATGTCTGCAGGTCCAAAGGTGGGAGCTATGGAAGATGCCCATGTCTGCACGCCTGCCTGGGTCCCAGCTGGCTCACCATCCTGCAGCATGGTCACCTCGTCCATCTTTGCACTGAAGTCACTGTCCCCGATGTCATTGGTGGCTTTCAGGCTCAGCTTGTAGGAAGTAAAGGGCCTGAGCCTGAAACACAGAAGAGCCATGAGGGCCTGAGCCCCTTGCCTTTGTCCTGCTCCCAGCTCTGGCCACAGGGAGCGGGCAGCCAGGAGGAAGAGGCACTCAGTGACCACGGAATCTGTCCTGCCCAGGGAGGGACCTCAGGCAGCCAGCGCTGTCCTCACAGCCTGCCCCCAGGAACAGAGAGCTTTCTGGGTGGAGGGGAGTGGGGAACATCCAGGCAGACCCAGGCTGGCAGTTTTACTCAGGGCCCACCCTGTCATTAGTGTTTCTCCTGCAAAGCAAATCACCGCTCTCTGAGGGATGTGAGAATTTCTCAGGAGGAGCTGATTACCCAGCCCTCCCAGGATTCAGAGCCAGAAAAGAGGGCCCGCCTAACCACTTCCTTGCTCACCCAGAAGTGCCCCTTCGTGGGGGTCTGCCCGGGCCAGGCCCTCCTGGCTCCAAAGACCATCTCTGCCTGCCCCTCGTTTCTGCACTTGTCCGGCTGGCAAGAGCGCCACGCCCTGGACAGGCAGTGCCCGGGTTCACTGCACAGCAGTTCTGTCTGCTGGACTTTCTGTGATTCCCATTGCAAGGACAAGAAAATTGAGGCCCAGTCCCATTAAGGCCCTTGCCCCCTACCATAGGACTGGCCAGAGGCTTTGCCGGGGCTGGAAGAGGATCTTGTGTTGGGGCAACCTCTCCGCCGTACCTGAGACAGAGGTAATGCCAGTTGTCCGTGGGAGAAAACGTCCCCGCCTGCCTGCTGATGGGGATTTAAGGGGCACGGATACTCTGGGTGCGTGGCTCGTTGCCACCGCTCAGGCCTCCCACCTTCCCTCCGTTGAGCAGGTCCATGTTGATGGTCTCCTGTGCTGAGCTCTGTACCACACACACTCCAGACAGACTTCTAAGCAGAGGACGTTCCAGTCTTCCTTGGGTCACTGGCTGGCCTGCTCCTGTGGCTTTCCTTGCCATTACTTCTGAAGGAGCAGATGAGGAGACCCCCCACCCCTGCCCCGCTGGCAACAGCTCTGTTTCAGGCGAGGCTCTGCCCCTGTGTCCATCTCCCAGACCAGGAGAGCAGGAGTGGCTCTGGACTCTGCCTGCTTCCTCAGCTACCAGTGGGCAAACCCTCACTGCCTCTATGCTGGGCCTCTGTCCTCCCTCCCAGGCCAACCTGTAAACTCGTGGGTTTCAAACCGAGCACCATGGAATGCCTGGAGGCTCTGAGGGATCCTCTAGGAGACCAGAGGGTTTCCATGCCCCCCGAGTCAGACAACAGCAGCCCCACTTCCATCTGATTTGCAAATGGGGTTTGGGTAATCCTTTGCCTAGAGGAAGGTTCCTGTGTTTTCAAAGACTGATAACTATCTTTGGACACTGGATCAGAAGAATATTCCTCTAACTGTTTTCATATGCCCTCCTGCCTAAGATGGAAGTACAGTGGTTCTCTGTCGGCCGGCACCTCAAAGGATGCTCTCGTGCCAACTTGCCCTACTATGGCTGGTCCACGACCGCAGGTCTGTCTCCTGACCTCTCTGTGCCCCCATTCCACAGCTGGAGAAGGCATGCCAGGTGACCTTACTTTGGCCCTGACTGTCCTGGGGGTGCTTCCAAAGTTCCATCCTTAAGAATGCTCTTTGTTCCTGGTTTCTGGGGGAGCTATCCTTTATAAAGTTAAAGCAAATTGTTTCCTATCTGTTTCTGGCTTCCTAGGAACTATTTTATCTAATTCTGGTGACAACCACATGGCTTTCTCCTTGGGTTCCTGCCTCAACCACCTGAGGCCCCATATTTGCATTAGCTTCTCCTTCTTAGATTAGACAGTGGCCCAGGGCGGTTGTCAGGAATGTGCACTCTGAAGCCCAACAGCCTACATGCTAACCCCCACATAGCCTTGGGCAGGTCAGTGAGCCAGAAGCATCTCACCTGGGCTGACAGAAGCACTGAGATCATGAGGTGGTCATGCAGCTTCCGTTCAGAAACAGCACAGGAAAGAGACTCTAGTACCCAAGGCACACTCATTGCATCCTGGCTGCTCTTCTTATCATCAGGACCCTCTGGCAGCAGCTCAAGTGGCTCCAGGAAGAGCCTGTGCCCTGCACACTGTCCTCTAGGCCCATCCATCCCCTCACCAACCCCACCATGATTTGTAAGTAACCGTTCCCCTCCTGGACGAGTGTCTGCCTTCCCCCACAGGGACAGGGACCGAGGTGGTCTCCTTTACTGCTGTGCCCTGAGCACGAAGAACAAGGCCCCGCACCTAGGAGGCGCTTGGTGAGGAAGGGAGGAAGAGAGGAAGGAAGGGGAAGGAGGGAGGAAGGAATGGGTGTAGGACTCAGGAGGGGTGAATGAGAGGACGCTCGTCACCATCAACATGGTGTCTGGCACATGTCAGCGTGCCAGAAACGACCCTCGTCCTTGTATTTAGTGCTCCTGTTCACTTAGCATGTTACATTGAGGACATGTGTCAGACGTGTCATTGATCCCTCCATGTTTAGCACCTACTGTTCTCTAACGCTTTGTTTTGGAATCTGAGGCAGGGCCGCCTCCTCCATTCCCACCCCAGCACACACAGCAGGGGTGCAGTTCACACACTTCAGACAGATGGAAGCGTCCTCCGGGGTCTGAGGTCAAGGGGAGGGTTCACGGAGAGCAGGAAGCAGAGTTCCCAGCTTTAGGCCTGTTTCCCGGGCTCGTGTCATTTACAGGACTGTTAGCTGTCTCGGGGGCCACAGGGCACACCCAGAGGCTGAGCTGCAGGAGCACCCTCTCCTCAGGGTAGGAAGCCCACTAGGTGCCCTAAAAATAGACCAAGAGGGACCCAGCAGCAGTGAAGGGAGCTTCATGGGAGGTGACAACAGTTCCAGTGTCCCCTCTCCTGGGCCCCGGCCCCTGCAAGCTCACCCAGCCCTTCCTCCTCATCCCTGCATAGCCAGTCCTTTAGACCCCTGGTCTACCTCCCAGTCCTGAACTGGCCTCCACCTGCCCCCGGGCTCTTGCCGTGCTCCCCCCTGAGGCAGAACAGGACTTCAGGGCTGGTGACCTATGAAGAAAGGCACAAACCATCCTGGACCCTCTTCCTCAACCCCTCTCATTTCCCCCAGTTCTGTTCCCTGTTCACACGCCAGGCCCACATCAGGGTCAGCCCAACCAGAATCCAGAGTCTGGTCCTGGCATCCAAGCCTGGGGAAGTCCTCAAACTTCTCTGAGCCTCCCTTTATTCATCTGTGAGAATGGCGGTACCGGTACCCAGCCCTCCCAGGGCTGCCATGACAGCCACAGGACATGACCCCCTCATGGAATAGGCAATTCCTACATGTGACCTCCTCTTTCTTGTCTTCCCAAAGTCCTCCTCTACCCCTGCCCACAGTGACCTCATTGTCCCCAGATGCATCTCCCACGCACAGACTCCCTTGGCCTTTTCCCACTCAGCACCCTCTACCTGCCAGCTTTCTGCCACCCACACTTGAAACTGGCTGGATTTAAGTAAATGTTTGAGGTAACACCTTTTCTTAAACTCCAGCTGTCTGGGGAGGGAACAGGTCGGTGGCTCAGGATGCTCACTGTCCAAGCTCACAGGAAGGAAGCACAGTTAGAAACCAAGCTTGTGCTTGACCTGCTGTTCAGCTCCACAGCCAAAGTACTCGGGTGAGGGTGGCATGTAGGCGGCTTCCTGTCCCTGTCCCTGCCACAGAGCTGAAGGCAGAGTCTCATACACAGAAGGAGCTCCCTACATTCATTTGCACGGTTTGGTTATGAAAATAAAGCCTGAGTCCTGATCATTTTAGAGGCTACCTACCGCTGCCTTTATGCCTCATCTATTCAGAACTTGTGATTAGCATCACAAAGATCAAAGAATATTGAACCCATGCAGGATATCCCTGGCCATTTAAATTAACCTGACTTTTCACATGGCTTTATTTTTTAAAATGGCATGGAAGAAGAAAAGAAAGAACCCCGTGGAGATGGGGCCAGCATCCTGACTTGAACTGAATCCCTCTAGTTTTACACAGTAATCCCCTTCCTGCCCTCCTGGTTGGGTCCATCGCGTCGCCCTGGGGACACGCAGAGGAACAGCAGGACCTGTTATCGGTGGATACACAGCTGTCAGCTGAGCTCACACTGCTGCTGTCCCATCCTAGTAACACCCAGAATGTCTGTGTGGCTCTGGGCCCACTGGTCTTCTCCTCCTCTATGGTACTGCATGTCTGCGGGATGCAGCCCCGATATGTCCCTCAACCCAGAACCTCCCTCCTGCTCCAGACCCACACCCTCTAAATGTGGGGATGGCCACTTGATGTAGATGTCAAAACTTTTTGCTTTGAACTTTGGTTTAAACTTTTATGTTTTCTGGTCATTGGCAGATTTCAAGCAATCGGCAAATGTAAAATGTAAAAAGAACATCGAGAAAGAGGAGGATAACGTTGCTCTGAGGCTGTTGAACAGGAGGGAGGCCACACCACGGCCACGTGCAAAGCGCTGCTTTCCTAGAAACTTGGCCCACGGCGTGTGTCTGCTGACGAGTGGAAGAGACCCTGGAGGGGACGGACTACAGCGTCTCCCACACCAAATCAAACTGTCTGCCGGGAAACATGGACCCCTCCTTTCCAACGTGACGTCCCCTGCTCACCATTGTCTGTTTGATCTCAGGAAGCTCCGGGACAGAAAAGGCCATTGGAGTTCCTTTTTCTCCTGTCTTTCACATGGCTACCCAAAGGCGTGACTCCCTGTGATGCCCCGTGTTGACCACACCCACGTGTGCAAAACGTGGCACCCCAGTCACATGCTTACACCTTGAACCCAGGAGAGGGAGCTCCTTTTCTCTCTAAACTTTGCTGTTGCCACATGTCAGAGGCAGAGACAGAGCCACATGCCAGTCCCCACTCCTCCCCCACAGCTTGGGGAGAGGGTGCCTGAGGATCAAGGCTGGTGCAGGAGCTCCCCCACCCCGGCTGCTCCTTTCCCTTGGCTGAGGTTCAGCAGCATGCAGAAACTGAGCTGGGCAGCCTTGCAAAGGAGGAGGGTCAGGAGGTGCACCTGTGGGTGGTGCTGGGGCTGCAGGCGAATATGACCTTTGCGATCCTCAGCTCTCCTCTGTTGAATGGGGACGATGATCTCCCCCCACTGGGCTGTCATGTGGGTTCAATGAGAAATGTGAGATTTCACAGCACAGTGCTCAGAATGGGCGGGGGGGGGGGGAATCAGTACATGGTGTTCTATCTGAAAGGTGAGAGGAATATTGGCCAGCCTGGGAATGGGGTATAGGCCTCCTCCATCATCCCAATGAGAGGTGCTGGCCAGGGTCCTGGAACCCTCAGAGCAGGTGGGACACACTCCTTCGTGGCCCCCTCACAGCCTGACGTGAGCTTCAGGGAATTTGACCACAGTCAGGGCCAGAGGAGGAGGACAGGAAAGATGCGAGGCCAGCTCCCCAGACAGGCCTGCCCACCAGAAAGACCCAGGGGGCTTCTACAGGGTGGTGTGAGCCTGCACAGCCCAGGCCTGCTTGTGGAGACACGAGGTCTGAGGTCACTTCTGAGAACCCTCACCTAGATGGTTAGATAGCCCTGGTCTCCTATGAGCCATCATAAAGGAGAATGCCCTGGTCTCCAACCATAGCGTGGGGGGGGGGGGTGCGCTCATCCCCCACTGCAGAGGGGGCTACCTTGGTCCCCCACTGTAGAGGGGGTGCCCTGCTCTCCCGCCATAGAGAGGGGGTGCCCTGGTCCTTCACTGCAGAGGGGAGGGTGTCCTGGTCCCTCACTACAGAGGGGGTGCTCTGGTCCCTCACTGTAGAAGGGGGTGGGAACATGAGGAGGGGCCCCAATGAAGCTGTAGGTGCCAAGAACTTAGCTGTGGTGGTTGGCACCACTCCCCTCTGCTTTGCTTGGTGGTTCCCTCAGCAGCTGGATAAATGCTGGGTTCTCAAGGTGCAGTGGGGATGCCTCTCCCATTTCCCTCCTCAGCCATCACTAATGGATGACAGAACAAGCCTGCCTTGCTGACTAGGACAGAGAGCACAAAGAGAAGATGCAACTCTCTCAGCCTGTGACACCCCTTCCCCCCACCTCCCCCTCCTCCACATCTGCCTCTCAGGGGATAGGGCACTAGAACCCATACTTCCAGGCTCCCTGGCCCCGTCATCTGTGCCTCATCCATCTCTGGGACCTGGGGTATGCACATGACATGCACAGGGCATGCCCAGAGGACAGACCCAGGGCAGAGGCAAGAGCGGCTCCAGGAGGTGGGAGTCCTGGTCCCTGGTACAGGGAGTGTGCACTAGGAGAAGAGAGCTCAGCTGTCCGGGTGCGTCTCTGGCCCACACATATTCCCTGCTCTGTTCCCTGGGGATGGCATGCCTGGCTCTGGGTACCTTTCAACAGCACAGGCTTTGGCCTTGTGGCGGATGGATGAGGAGTAGGTCTGCTGCTCTCCCCAGGGCAGCTCTCGCACCTGCACAGTGAAGTAGTGGATGGGGGGGGGGGCGTCACTGCCCGGACCCACTGGAGCCAGAGGCTGTGCACAGTCACTTCTGCCAGTGACACCAGGAGCTCTCGGGGGGGGGGGGCACTGGACGCTCTGCAACCAAAACAGAACAGACTAGGGACACGTGACCGGCTGCTTCTCCAGGAAGGCACCATGTGAGCTCAAGCATGAGGACGCGGGCTGCCCATGAGGGCAGAGAACAGGGAGCTCATTCCCAGTTCCGCAGGCACCTGCGGCTCCCTCACGGCCGATTCTGGACCTGCCCCAGCCTGGACCTCACGGGAGACCCTGGCTTGCTCCCAAAGCGCTGCTCTCTCCTGCCAGAGACAGTCGGACAGACAGGAGGATGAGCCCACACATGCTCCGTGGCAACCACACGTCCCTACAACATCTCAAAGTTGACACCTGGGCTCTGCTGAGCACATCCAGGCCCCTGTGGACTCTCCCTGTGATCTCAGGCTCACTGCATCTGTCATGCTGACTCCTTCTTCCTGGAAGCCAACCCGAGCCTGAAATACAGACAGTGTCCCACTCAGCTCCTCTGGGGCGTGTCACCGCCACTCTGTCCCCACAGTGCTGGCGACTGGGAGTGCAGAGTGCAGGGAGCAGGGACCTGGCTCCCGAGCGTGGATCATTCCCAGCATGCACCTCCCCGTCCCATCAATTGCAGCAGAGGAACCCCACAGAGGAAGGAATAATTGATTGTTTATCATGAAGATGATTGATCCTGTTGAGAATGTGTGGTGGGTAATGAAGCAGTGATGATCGCCAACCCTGAGGTGATGGCAGGAGGAGCCCTTCCACCTGACTGTGGTCGGCACTCCTCTGGGAGCACATACTTGGGCTGTTGGGGTCCTCCTCCCTCAAAGCAAGAGCCCTGCATCCCCTCACCAGCCACAAGGACCACCCTCCTGGGCATACTGGCAATTAGTGACGCTCTGCTGGGGGGGTCTGCAGGCCCTAGCAGACATCCCCTAAGCTCTATGGGCCCAAGGCAGGTGGTGCGGGTGGTTGGCATGTGGGCGGAGGTGTGGGCATGCATTCCCCAGCCCCATCAGCAGCAGCCCTGCTGTGGACCAGGGTGCCTCCTGGAGGGCACTCCTGATAGTGCTTCCATCTGGATTTAAGTCACGTCACACCTTTAGCAAACCTGGCTTTCCCTGTGCCTTAGAAAGTGCTGAATTTCCCTACGGAGCTGTATCAAATCTGAGGAAGATGGCAAGAGCCTTTGGGAGAGGCACTCAGGGCCCTGAGCATGCCCCGGACAAGAGGGAGCCTGACGACCTGGGCCAAAGCTGCAGGAGGGGTTCTCCTGGTGCCTGTCCCTGGTCTCGCCAACCCCACCCCTGTGCTGGCAGCTGCAGGTCAGACAGCGCTATGTGCCAAAAGCCAGGGGCCAACTATGCATGGCTGTCTCTCCACCCACCTCAAGCTTTGGCATCTCCAGTGACTTCAAGGCTTCCTTCCTCCAGTTAGCAATAGAGGTAACCTTTGTCAGAGGAGGGGCTGTGCATTTGTCTTCATCCTTGGGGGACTGAGGCTCGGTGGTTGAGGTCGGGGGACTCACAGCAGGCTATGGCCTTCCCCTGGAATGTGTGGAGCCCTGGAAGCTCCAAAGCCACAGATGGGGGACACCAGCATCCCCCCGTTGGCCATCGCAAGGGTCAGCCATGTGTCTGGGCCGAGCAGCCCTGTCCTGAGCAGCTGGGAGTTCCAGCCGGGGCGGCCTCCCAGCAGATGCCAGAGCTCAGTGGGCCCTTCCACCTTGTGGGGCATCAGCTTCCCCAGCTGCTCAGCTTGCTTGTGAGGGAATTTGAGAGATCAGTGAGCCGCAGTGCCTGGAAGGTGGCCAGAGCGTGGTATGGGCTCAGTGCATGCTAGGCTCCTTTGCCTTCTACCTTTTGTAGGTTTCAGATCGGCCCTTGGGATGGTTTTCCAAGCACTCTGGGCTCAATTCATGCCTCCCTAAGACTGTCTAGATCTCCTAGAGTGATCCCGCAAGCCATGGGGTCATTGGCTCACATTCTGAGTGCAGCCATGGCACCAGATCTGTCCCTGGATTTCTGCGGACCATGCTGGCCCTCAGGCTTCCCAAGAGGCCACCAGGTGAGTGCAGGGAACAGAGAGGGGAAGGGCCTTGCCTAAGGTCACACAGCTCCAGAGCCTGATACTTGGGGACTCCCAGAGCCCACCCGTTTACTCTGTGCGCTAGCACCTTCCTGTCATCCTCTTCCCTGAGACCTCTGGTTCTGGTCCTGATCTCCCAACCTGGAGTTGGGGCGGCCCTGGGGAGGGAGTCTGCTGAGGCAGATTCCAGAGTGAGGCTAGAGGGCATGTCAGGCACTCACTGAGATGGGAACCCACAGCAGATTTTTTTTTAAAGATTTTATTTATTTATTTGACAGAGATAGAGACAGCCAGCGAGAGAGGGAACACAAGCAGGGGGAGTGGGAGAGGAAGAAGCAGGCTCATAGTGGAAGAGCCTGATGTGGGGCTCGATCCCACAACACCAGGATCACGCCCTGAGCCAAAGGCAGACGCTTAACCGCTGTGCCACCCAGGCGCCCCCCAAAGCAGATTTCTGTAGGTGGAGGAGACTGAGTGTCTGTGAAGGGTGTCCATGTCACGGCCTCACAGCTGTGTCCCTGGCAAATGACTGAATCCGTCTGGGCCCCACTTCTGTAGAACTGGGGCTCACAGCGCTTTGTTCCCCAGGCCTTTGTGAGGATAAACCAAGACAATGTACAATAAACATCTCACCAGTGCTTGGAACGGAAGCAGCGTCCGTGGAGACAGATCTCCCTATGACTGCTGGGTAGAAAACTTGTTTATTGAGCCCCTGTTGAGCTGGGCACCTGGTTTTGACCATCAGCGATCAAGTGCCCGGCTTCAGGGAGCTGCGCTCCAACAGGATGACTTAGAGCCACCCTGGGCCAGTTACACAACCTCGCTGAGCCGCGTCTCCAGCTTTAAACCTGGGACATTCCTGTCTTTCTGGTAAATGTCGGGCTGTGCAGACATGCAACAGTGCAGGGCCTGACCCAGGAAGCCGTGGACCCAGCAAGTTCACGGCTCCCATTTAGGCCCAGCTCTCCTCCCCACAGCACCACAACAGTGGACTTGGGCCCCGGGGTCATATGTCTCTTCTCAGTGGTGATGACAGTGGCCACCAGCGGCAGACCCTAGTGGTGTTTTGTCTTGGCCAAAAGCCTGAAGATGTATGCCGACTCCAGGGCCAGCTTGGCTGCTGTGAACTGCCTCACCATGGTCCCCACCTCCACCATCGTGAACGTGCTGGGGCTGTTGCTGGCCAGGCGGTAGGGGATCTGGTACCCTGTGGATAGGGCAGGAGGACCACACATTGGTCACATCACCCCCCTCGGACCCCGCATTCCCGCCACCCTGCCACCACCACTCTACTTTCTTTCCCTGACATTCTTCCTCCTCTGCCAGCATCTGAGAGGGAGGGCACAGCCATGGTAATGGATGGAGACTCTGAGTGCTGGGCCCCCATGACCCTCGTTCCTCTTCATCCTTCCTGCCACCAAGATGTGGACACAGTTTCATCTTCCCCAGGGCTGTTGGAGCTGAGAGAACATGGCAGGAACCAACCAGTGCTCCTGAGGGGCAGGCCCAGTGTTCCCTGCTTTTTCTCTTCCTCCTCACCCCTCCTGCCACCCCCCATCCTCCCAGGGCCAAGGGCAGTGCCTCCTCCTAGAATGTTCCTTCAAGTGCGCCCTTCTCCCACGGTTACATGTCTTTCCCCTCAGTCATCCTCCCCATCTGTCCACAGATCCCAGCTTTGGGAATGGGAGCTGGTGCCAGCTCAGCACTGTCCCCTGCTGTCGGCCCCTCCTCTGCACCCACCCCCAGGAAACCCCAGCGTGGCCCCCATCCTGGGGGTTCCCCTGCAAATAACCCCCCCCTGCCAAGGAAGCAGTGGGGTGCATGTTATCAGTTCTGGGGGGCTTCTGCAGCTCTGAATGGCTCCTGAAGTTCCTTGGTTTTCAAGGGATTGCAGTTGATGAGATGTTATGAATGACCAAGCCTCCCAACCAGGCTGCGCCAGACCACCTCCACGCATGTCTGAAGAGGCAATGCCAACTGTCAGACCCAGCCCGGGACCCAGCTGTGCTCCTGCCCTGATTAAAACCAGAGCTGGTGGGGTGCGGTGGCATCCACAAACACAGAAGACAGCCAACCTGCTCATTGACAGATGACGTGGACCTCAAAGTTGGGAAATTGTGGGGTCCAGAAAGAACTTGTGTTTACTCAATAGATGTGTGCCCCCACGAACCCAGAAAGCTCTGGATCAGCAGAGGGGCTTCTTGGGTCCGTGACAGCAAGGGCAGAGTGGTGACAATGGTTACTGTCCCCCTGGACTGTGCTCAGTCAGCCTCCAGACCTCCCGGGTCCCTTTCTGCAGCCACCTATCACAGTCAGTCTCTCCCAAATGTCCCTTGAGGGACACACTGCCCCTCCTGAGGACCATGGCTCCACAGTCAGACCCGCAGCAGCTTTCCTCCCCTGGGCCTCTCTGCTCTGCACTCTCCTCCCTTCTGTTCATCACCAACAGGCAGGAGCCTGTTCGGGTCCATCCAGCCAACTCCTGGTGGACCTGCAATCCCAGAACTGACCTAGGAAAAATTCCTCAGCCCCTCAAACTGCGAGAAGTGCCCTCCACTCTCTGTTCCGCTTACCACCTACTTGTTTACAGGCCACATGCCTTGATGAGACCCTGGACTCCCTGGAGACCTGGAAGGCATCTGTCTTGGCCTCCCCGCAAAGTCCTTGGAGTGGCAGGGTTTCAGGGCCCTGAAGTGGAATCATGCAATATTGGTATTTCTCTCCGTGCTTTATCTCACAGAGCATAATATGTTTTCAAGGTCTGTCCATGTTGGGGCATATTTCAAAATTGAATTCCTTAATACACCTCCAGTTAATAAAAGTGTATCGATATTGTTTTGCTAATTATAATAAATGCACCACATCCATATAAGATGTTATTAGTGGAGGAATTGGGGTCGGGGGGCGTGGGTTATGGGAACTTTCTATATTATCTGTTCAACTCTTAGATTTGTCTAAACCTCCTGTTGTCAATAATGCCTATTAATTTTTTAAAATCCAAGAACACTCTTTCAGGGAGTGATCTGTCTCAGCCAATATTGGTTCGAACATCAGCTAAAGGTCTGTACATTAGCTAAAGATGTTGTTTACTGGTAAAGGTGAGCCCATTCTTGAGTTAGAAATGCATGTTGACTGCTGGAGTTACAGCGATACTGATTGACTTGATCATTTGCCTTTGCATACAGAAGAGAAGAATGTGGCTTCACATTTTGATGGTTTTCTCTTACATATGGGTCACTGAATAAAGTAGCATCATTCTTCTTGAATGAACCTAATGAGTCCATTCCCACAGTACCTTCAACTGGGTCATTGGTAGGGTGCCCCCTGTTGTTTGGCCAGAGGCAGAGTTTTCAGAATCACTGCTTGGGGTCAGGTGATACTCTTGACTTTAGGCAGGAGCTGCGAGCACCTGAGAAAGTTATGTACACCCCTGTGTCTCATTTGCCTGTTCTGAGATGTTGAAATGTGACTGTGGCCTACTTATTAGAATTATGTTATGAGGCTAAAAGTAAATAAACACAAGGAAAGCCTTAAGAAAAATAAAATAAATGACTGGTGTTTCATAATCACCCTAAGTGTTCAATCACTGAGCAACTGCAAGAATAAGGTAGACACTTGGTGGTGGTGGAATCCAGAGAGGGGACGTGGATGGCTCCACAGCAAGAGAGGATGGACGCTCACTCTTAGCTTTACATGGGAAGGATGCTTTACTGCTCGTGGACAATACCTGTTACCATCTCCTGTAATCCTCAGGTCAGCCCTATTGAGGTGGGTGGGGGCAGAGCAGGGGCTGTAAGCCATATTCTAGTGGGAGGCACTGAAACATAGAGAGATTAAGTGACATGCCAAGAGTTATCAGCCGCTTTTGCCAACATTAGAGATAGATTTCTTACAGGCTTTTTCTATTTATGCACTTCCCACCAAATGGAACACTGTTCTAATTTGGGGCATACGTAGTAATTCCTCCAAGTCGTGTGCCTGAGTCATCAAAAGTGGCCTCGGTTTGGAGTTGACACAGGAGTTGGAATTTCCAACCTTGGTGATTCATTTGATGAAATCGAAGTTCCCAGAGGGACTTACCATGGGGGGTCTGCGGATGGATGGCACATCCAGCAGTCAGAAACCCAGGAGTGACGTCAGGGATGTTCTGACCTATCAAGGGTAATAATTAGTAGAATGATTAGAATAAGAAAATGTGAGTAAAGGGGTCATTCTGGGTGAATGGCAACAAGGGTTTATGGAAAATGAGAAGAATTATTTTAACTGAGCAGATACAAAACAGAAAAAGAATTAAATGGGAGTCTTGACCCAATATCTTGTGTGGAAACTGCCCACTAGCCATCACAATTTGCCTGTTCTGAAAATCTTGGGGCAACTGCCTGCTTCTGAAGACTGGCTATTTCCAGAGGATCTCTGAGAAGCCTCAGTTTGAGTAGCCCTCTAATTGTGTGAAATTCTGATTTTTTAAAATTATTTATTTATTTTAGTGGAGACATATGAAGCAAAGGGTGAACTCCCAGGAGTTACACTGCTTTGTTTTTAAACAGTACCTGAAGGGGTCCCTTCAGGGGATGTGTAAGGGCAGTTTTTCTCTGATGTCTCTTCCTGAGGTTGAAGATCATGAAGAGGCTTCCAGGAAGATTTCAGGAATGGAGGCCTGAGCTGTTGGTGAAAAACTTGGGCACTATTACAAGAGCTCTTTGCAATATGCTGCCATGTCTGCGCATAGTAGGGTAGTGCAATCTAGTCTGGGTAGCGAAATTTCTAGAGATAAGGAACTTCCAGCTACTCATTTAGTGGGAGAGCCCGTGTGTTCCCAAGGGAATGGACTGGAGAGCCATCATCACTAATGTGTATTTGCACCCAGGGAGCTCACAGGTTTCTGAAAGTTTTGCTACTTTAAATGGAAGGATGAAAATGTTTTGCCCACTTGAAATGGTTTATGTCTTAAATAATGAACTGTGTTCCAGCAAAATTGTAATTTCTTGTGAAACTCGATATTTCTTTTTGGCCAAGGTTGAGAGCAAGTAAAGAGAACCCTTTTTAGAGGCTTTTTTGTTCTCTGGACAAAGTCGGAGATCATTCACACGTTGTATAAGAACTGAATTACAAGGGAAACTTAGATTTCCTTTTTCAGTCTTGATTGAGCACATGGGAAAAGGAGAGGGGCCTTCAGTGAACTCCTGGGCCATGACTGTCCAGGTATGCCACTGTTCTGCCCAGGAGAGAACAAAAAGGATATACCCTTCTGGTCTCTTAGTGAAACAACTTTGGATTCAGAATTTCTTTTGGAGGCCTCAACATAGCATCCAAAATGTGCTGCCCATTGGGCTTCCTCCTTTCCAATGATGCTTCTGAAATGAATGATTTTGCTCCAATCAGGTTGTCTAGAGTTGGCCCTGAAAAGCCAAATCATCGTTGGTGAAGTTGTGGGGAACAAGAATTCGGATTGTGATGAATGTACGCATGAGCATCATTTTTTTCCGGAAGAGGAGAGGGGTTAGGTTTACAGGATTCCCAAGAGAGCTGGTGAGAGTTGGTAGAAATAGAACATTTGTGCATCTCATGCCTTGAGCCCCAAAAATGACAGGGCTGAAGAGAGAGATGATAGATTTGAAGATCCAAGAACATCAAGTGCCTGGATGAGCCCCGGTCCTGCAAGAGGAGGATCATAACAAGCAGGAAAGAGGAACTTGGCCAAAGCTACAAAAAGGACCTTATCAATAAGAGAGAGGAGAGGGGTGCCTGGGTGGCAAAGGCGGTTAAGCATGTGACTCTTGATTTCGGCTCAGGTCATGATCTCTGGGTCTTGGGGTCAAGTCCCATGTCAGGCTCTGCCCTCAGTGGGGATTCTGCTTTGGGGTCTCCCTCTCTCTTCCTCTGTCCCTCCCCCACTCGTGCCATCTCAGTCTCTCCCAAAATTAAATAAATAAATCTTTACCAAAAAAAAAAGAGTATAAAAATGAAAGAGGAAATAAATTACATGCGGATGGTGGATCTATGGGTCCGAGTCTTCGCAACCTGCGAAGTTGTCTTCCTTACGGATGACAGTGGGCATCGTCATGGCCTGGTCTTGGGAAAGGAAAGGGGACAATCAGGGTGAAGTGAGGACTCAGGCCACTGCCCCTGGGATTATGTCCCCGACCCCAAAACTCAATGCTGCCCTCAGCTCCACAGTCCCCCCACCTCACCACCCATGGGGCTGTGATCCCTTTACCTCACTGATGAGAAAAGCGTCCAGGGTCTCTGGGCCCTTCCCAGCCCTCAGATTTCATAACTGGGACCAGGAAGCAGTGACTGTCAGCCCATTCTATCAAGAGGCAGCCATGGTGGTGCCCATGACTTTCTGTCCCCATGATTTCCTACCTTCCTCTGCTCCCTCCTGCTACCCTCCCTCCTCTCTCCCTGAATCATTAATTTCTTATTTCCCTTCTCCTGTCACCTCCAACAACCAGACTGTTCTCTGCAATGGGAACAGTGGAGGAACGATCATGGGTTTACTGACACGCTCCCTAGTCAATCAGTTGATCAATGAGCCAATGCAGCTAAAATGGAGGTGGCTGCCACAGGCCTGGGGTGATGCTGGGCCATGAGAGTGACCATCAACTGGGCAATCAAGTGACTGCCCTGTGCCTGGGCTCATCTTGGGCACTTGAGACACACTTCCTATTGATGACAGCCCGTAAGTGTCTTAGCCCAGAGAGGAGATGAATGTGACAGTAGAGATAATGGTACTTGTCCGAATTCCCCTAGTCTGTCAGTGGGGAGATGGGCATTCTCCAGCTGGTGTGACCACATAAACACCAGTACCTGCAGTGTTCACCAAAGACCCTGAGACCTGGAAGGACTAGGGGAGGCCCTGAGCAGATGGATGGAAGGTCCGAGGGTGGGCCGTGACCACGATGTGGGGACCAGGCCCATCACTGTCAGTGGGATCTGACAGGAGCAAAGACCCTGGCCCCGCTTCCCAGAGCCTCTGTCCTGGGCCCAGTCAGTCCCAGGAGACCAGCTCAGAGGGACTGTGAGAGCCAGTGTGTGCTGCCAGCCCAGCAGCCTTCACACAGGCCTCTAGAATTCCCGTCAGCCAGGGAGGGTCTCCAGGCAGCTGCATATGAGCCTCTCTCCCATGGAGCCAAGTGCAGGTCTTGCTCTGGTCCCAGTATAAGGGATGTGGTGAGGAGAAGAGAGAAATGTACTCCAGGATGTGCCTCTCACCTCACCTCTGCAGCAGAATGACTCGGGAAGTATTGCTCGCTATGAATGTGGTTAGAGCATATGGAGGCATTTGGTTCCCAGGCATGATCTGAGGGCCACTGCTTGGCCTCCCGCGGTAATAGGGCTATAATGTGTGCCCTGTGACGAGATTTCTTTATCTCGTCTCGTCTTTTCTTTTCTTTCTTTCTTTTTCTTTCTTTCTTTCTTTTTTTTTTTTTTTGAATGTGGACAATGGCCATTATGCAGTGGCAGTGGGATACACCTCCTGGAGAAATATGCAATCTCTCTCTCTCTCTTTCCATCTCTCCCTCTCCCTCTCTGCATCTCTCTTTCTGTGTCTGTCTCTCCCTGTCTCCCACACAAAAACACAAACAATCATACCACATAGAGCCACAAAAGACACCCCAACCCCAAGCCTCATGCACACACACCCACACCACACACAGGGAATCCAATGGCTTCCTAGGACTGTAGACACATAGACACACTTTTTCACCTGGGAAATCTCCTATCCACCATACCCCCACAAATCAATATGGGCGGCTCGCCAGACTGAGGATTGCAAGGATACATTAACATCTAGAGTTTTATCTCAGGAAGAGGCTGATTCCAGAATATGTACCACATTCAGTGGATGCTGCTGTCACCTGCAGGTACAGAAAAGAGGACACCATGAGGCTCAGGTCATGCTACACAATGTTTGTCTGCATGAGCTTTATTTCCCTCAATGACTTTAGGAACCCAGATGGAACACAGTGGTTGAGTTCAATGACCCCAAAGTAAGTGAACTGGATGCCTTAGGAAGTTGTTTTTCCTGGGGGACATGTCTTTCCAGTCCATTCAGGACGGTGACTACAAAATGCTTCATCCAAGCAGGAGAAAGTGTTACTGAGGGACAGGATCCTACCACAGCATTTAGAACCACGTTTGGTGTCTCCAATGCTAAATGTCCTCTCGAATCAGCTAACAGTTGGCAAGAGACAACCACTCAACTCTCTCCCCACCAGGGAAATTACATATGTATAATGTCAAAAGTATATATAGCTTTTTACATAAAATCTGTATATAAAAATAATTTCATTTCCATATACAAGCAGTTGACATTAGGAAAATGATTTTTGTTTTAGTATTATGTTCAATTCACCAACACAGAGTATACTGTCTGAATTTCATCTGAATTTGATTGGAAAGAAACCCAGAAAGCAACATTTGTTCCTCGGGGATAGACAGGGGAGCTCACCTTGTCAAGAGGCAGGCCCTCCTCCTCTGTGATCCTCTGAAAAAGCCATGACCAGACAGCGCCATCATCAGTCACATCTAGAAGGACACAGAGTACCTGTCAGTGTATTGGTGGTTCTGCTCAAGAAAGATGCGGGGAGGGGCGCCTGGGTGGCTCAGTTGGTGAACCATCTGCCTTCAGCTCAAGATAGGACCTCAGGGTCCTGGAATCGAGTCCCAGATGGGGCTTCCTGCTCAGCGAGCGTCTGCTTTTCTCTCTCCCTCTGCCCCTCTCACCTGTTTGTGCTCTCACTCACTCTCTCTCAAATAAATAAAATCTTTTTTAAAAAAAGAATGCCTCAGGGAGTATTGATCTCTATGAATGGGGTTAGAGCATATGGAGGCATTTGGTTCCCAGGCATGGGCTGAACGCCAACGCTGGGCCTCCCGCTGTAATAGGGCTATAATGTGAGCGCTGTGATGAGATTTCTTTATCTCGTCTTTTCTTTTCTTTCTTTCTTTCTCTTTCTTTCTTCCTTCCTTTCTTTCTTTCTCTCTTTCTCTCTTTCTCTCTTTCTTTCTTTCAGAATGTGGACAATGGGAATTGTGCAGTGGCAGTGGGATACACCTCCTGGAGACATATGCAATCTCTCTCTCACTCTTTCCATCTCTCCCTCTCCCTCTCTGCATCTCTCTGTCTGTGTCTGTCTCTCCCTGTCTCCCACACAAAATCACACACTCACAATCACACCACATAGAGCCACAAAAGACACCCCAACCCCAAGCCTCACGCACACACCCCCACACCACACAGGAAATACAATGGCTTCCTAGGAGTGTAGACACATGGACACACTTTTTTCACCTGGGAAATCTCTGGTGCCCCACACCCCCACAACCCAATCAGGGTGGCTCGCCAGACTGAGGATTGCAAGGATGCCCCACCTGCATTAACATCTAGAGTTTTATCTCAGGAAGAGGCTGATTCCAGAATACGTACCGCTCTCGCTGGTAGATGGTGTCACCTGCAGGTACAGAAAAGAGGACACTGTGAGGCTCAGGTCATGTTATACACTGTCTGTCTGCATGAGCTTTATTTCCCTCAATGACTTTAGGAACCCAGATGGAACACAGTGGTTGTGTCCAATGACCCCAAAGTAAGTGAACTGGATGCCTTAGGAAGTTGTTTTTCCTGGGGGACATGTCTTTCCAGTCCATTCAGGATGGTCACTACAAAATGCTTCATCCAAGCAGGAGAAAGTGTTACTGAGGGACAGGATCCTACCACAGTGTTTAGAACCACGTTTGGTGTCGCCAATGGTAAATGTCCTCTCAAATTAGCTAACGGTTGGCAGAGACAACCACTCAATGCTCTCCCAAAAAGGAAAATTGTAAGAGATCTATATGTATAATCTCAAATATACATTGTCTGATTTTCATCTGAATTTGATTGGAAAGAAACCAAGAAAGTAACATCTATTCCTGGGACAAAGAACTTCAAGCTCACCATGGCGAGAGGTGTGCCTCCGGCACTGTCTCCTTTGATGGGATCGATGTCTTCCTCCAAGGCATCTAGGACACAGAGTACCCGTCAGCACATTCCTCTTGTTGCTCAAGAATATTCATGGAATGTTGCTTGATATGGACACGAGGCTGGGGTGTATGGAACCAGCTGGTTTCCAAGCATGGACTGAAGTGTCCTGGCTGGGCCACCCCTGCAGTAAGGCTCTAAAGTACACAGTGTGATAACATGGCTTTGGAAAAGGGTGATATCATGCAGTATCTGTCTGACATATCTTCTGGAGAAACATGTTTCTCTCTCTCTCTCTTTCTGTCTTTTCTCTCTCTGTCTCTGTCTTTGTCTCTCTTTCTCTTGCTCTCTCTCTCTCTCTCTCTCTCACACACACACACACACACACACACACACACACACACACACTCACAATCACACTACACAAGACACCTAACCCCCAAACCTCATGCACACACACACACATCACCCAGGGGGAATGCATTGGTTTCCTAGGACTGGGGACACATGCACATAGTTTCTCACCTGGAGTCTGCTTTTCCCCACACTCCCAAGTCTCAGTCCTACCAGGAACCAGGAATCAGATGGCTCTCCAGACTGAGGACAGTGAGGACATCCCCCCACCTGCCTTACCATTTAGAGTTTTTCCTCAGCAAGGGACTGATTCCAGAATACGTACCACTTCCACATGGTTCTGGGGCCACCTGCATTTACAGAAAAGAACACACCCTGAGAGTCAGGTCATATGCATACTCTGTCATCACTGGTTCTCTTGGTGACTACTGAAAACCAAATAAGAACCAGCAGGAAAGACAAAGGCCCGGAAAGGAAGCACTGCGTGCACCTGTGGAAAAGGCATGAGCTTTTCCATGGGGGATGAATCTCTCAAATTCCCTGAAGCACAATCACAAAACTCTTAATTCAGGGAGGAAAAACCGCTTCTGAGTAAAAGGTCCCCTACCACACAGTTTACAACCTCCCCTCCCAACACCCCAAGAAAATGGTACCTCACGTCTAAAAACTACACTGTCATGTTGTCATAGCTGAACTCACTTCAAAAAGAGGAAACTCAAGTAAGAAACATTTCTTTTTCAGGCAAAGACAGCCAAGCTTACCCTGGATGTGTTAGGCCACAGTGCTTTCTTGCCAAGGTCCTCCTTGGTAGACTCTAAAAGGACACAGAGTAAGTGTCAGTCCATTGTTGGTCCTACTTGGGAATTACTCTGTGATCACTGTTGATATGGACACGGGACAAGACTGTATGGGAGTGACTGGTTAAGAAGCATGGGCTGAACTGCTGCTGGGCCATTCTCCTTGGTGGGTGAGGAAAAGCAAACAAGAGGATGAGAAAACGAAGGAGAAACAGACCTTTGACTTTCTAGCTTAAGGCAACCTGGTCGATGTGAGTCAGTCTACAAATAGGTCGCCTGGTTGCACACTGTGGTGTCGTGAGGGAGCCCCACCCCTCCCTCTGCCCATAGCGAAGTCTCTCTATTTGTTCTGCCAGGACGAACCTCCTCCAACTGGTCATCCGAATGGGAGACAGACTAAAGGACACAGAGTACCTTCCCACCACGGTGCTCTATCTCATGAATGACTCAGAGTGCTCTGCTTGACTTGAACGACAGAACAGTGGAGATGGATGTGGTTGGTTAAACAGCATGCAGTTGCCAATGGCAAGATTTGAGTCCTTCAACAGTTGAGTAATATTCCCATATATCTAGAGAACACACTGAAGCTGCTGAAGTGGGGGGATGGGGTAATTGGGTGATGGGCCTTAAGGAGGGCACTTGATGGAATGACAACTGGCTGTTACCACAACAGATGAACCACTAAGTTCTACCCCTGAAACTACTAATACAGTATATGTTACCTAATTTGAATTTAAATTTAAAAAAAAGCCTGCAGTTGGCTATTGGTGAGCCCCCTTCTTCATGGAAGGAGATGCAGAGAAGAGAAGCAGCAAAGAAGGGAGAAACAGAGTCCTGGCTTTGCCATTGAAGGCAAAGGTACACCTGAAACGAATGGAATATGGTGTGTCCACTCAACTACTTCCATTAAGAAATAATGATGATGAAAAATAAAGACACCCTAAAGACAGAAGATAGTCCAAAAATTTAAAAATATGAAATAAATAAAAATAACATCATTAATCTGATGGTATTTTCCCATCCAGTGTGTGTCTCATGTATGTGTTCACTGAGTTGGGTGGCTCTCTGTGCTAGCAGTAGTCATCCACTAATGGGATGGTCCTTTACAGTGGGAGGCCTGGGTTCCTCCTGACGTCCTCTACCCCAGCTCTGTAAGAGAGGTGCAGGAAAAAGAGTAGACCCTGGGTTAGTAACCAAATGTTACTTGGAGTTCTTATTTGTCCTTGTTGCTTGGGTGTGTCATTGCCAGCACTGGAGGCTTTCTGCGGCTCAGGGGGATCACACAATCAAAGAGCACTAAACTATCTCTTGATTCCTGTTTGGGGCCAGCCTCTGAGAAGTGACCCAACACTGAGAGAGATTTACCAAGTTTTTCAATGTTGTGCTTCCCAGTCTCAAAATCTGTGAGCTGGACAGACAGTTTGGACCTTCTGTGTGCTTTTCACACTAAGGGCTATGCCCAAGTCTGCCCTCCATGTGACCACTGAGGCCACCTCATAATGGTAGACAGTACTTGGGATCTCTGTAGACTCATGCAGTTCAGATATATACACAGGCCTTGGAAAGATCCTGCATGGTTTCTGTTGAACCCATGGCTCAGAGCTATGCTTGTCAGTGTGGGAAGTGCAGTTCAGTATCTCAGAGTAGCAGCATGGGCCCAGCCATCTGGGTAAACATTTTGGCATTTCCACTTAAGAGCTTGTGTGCTTGGGCGCATTCAGCTCTGTGCCTCAGTTTCTCCATCTGAACAGTGCCCTTAGCAAGCAAAGTACTGCATTGGTGGTGAGGGTTGAATGGTTAGTGTAAGTAAAGCATGCCGTGGAAATGCTCAGGAAGGTTCCTTGGAGGTGAAATGTCTCATCTGAGATGCCATAACTTCACAAAACTCAGAGCTGCAGTCAAACTCTGCTGTTCAAGCTCCCAGGCCAGTGCTTTCTCCACGACACACACCTGCTTTGTCTAAAAAGGACTCCTTTATGTTAAGCCAGACCCGGTGTTTAAGGAGTCACATAAAGGTCTCAGAAATGCTTTTGCTGACTGCCTGAGGACACACTAAGTGGCCATTTCCCAAAATAATGTGCATGATGCTTCCAGAATGAATTAGTTGCCTGACCTGACAGCTATCTGGTCCAACATGACGAACACCAGTTTACTGGTGGGAGAGAGAGCTTATGTACATAACATACTCATGTTCTACAATGTGTGAAACTCTATCATCTTGTGTGATTTCCTCCTACATGTGAGCACCTCAAGCTAAGACCTGTTGCCCAGTCATGCGAATGACCAGAGCTTCGCCTTTGAACAGCGCGCTGGAGGAAGTCTCAGGGGACCTGACCTGTGCATTACCTCACAACCACATGAATAGAGGCTCGTGCTTTTCTAAAGCTGGAGCTCTATGTGCACAAGGATGCAATTGTCTATGTACAGAAATTCATATGTCTCTTCATCTCAAAACGTTACCTTTTCTTTTTTCTATGTTACTAACTCCCTATGTACATGCGTATCTATCCATCTCTGTCAATGGGTTTCTTGGTCTGTCATTGTGTGTGAAAGGCTGGATACTCAATGGATATATGTAAAGACACATATATTCTCTATTTTCACTAGTCCATACCTCTGGGAGGGTAACACGTTGAGTGAAAGCCTATGGCTGATATTTCTGTAAACCTCTAACTTAGGATAACAGCCAATGTAAAAGGTGGAATGTCAAAGAAAACATGTGTTTTGCTACGTAAGCTGACATCTAGACACAGGCTTCTCGGCTGTTTTTGGACACCTGGCTATATGAATGGAAGCAGCGTGTGCCCAAATATCTTGAAGTCAAGACACATTTCAGGAGAAGGGAGATTGAAGGCACATGAAGACAAAAGTAGAGGGCTCCACATGCAAGGATCATGGAAATCACTGTCCACCCTATGGACAAGAAAAAGCCTGAAGACACTGAAAAATCAACTACTCTCAGATCTATGGAGAGGGGAGGACACAGGACAAACCATGGCCCTGAGGAGACAGGAAAGGGAACACAGGGAATCCAGGTTTCCTGGAGCACAGACTCTCTAGCACAATATACTGTTTCTCCAGCTCACCTGGAACATTCAGCAAGAGACCACATGCTGGGCCATAAAACACACCCCAACACATCTCAAAGAGTAGAAGCAATACAACAGCTGCTCTCAGACCTCTATGAAATTAAACTAGAGCTCAACCACAACAAGAAATCTTGGGAAATCCCCAAATAGCTGGAGATTTTTAAAAAATGGTCAAAGAGGAAGTTTCAAGAGAAGCTTGAAAAGATTTTGAACTAAATGAAATGAAAATATACGTTGACAAAAATGTATGCAAAGGCAGTGCTTGGGAGAATTTATACTACTGAATGTCATCGTGTTGGAAAGTAAGAAAGATTCAAAGTGAATAGGCTTCCTCCTTAGAAAACAAGGAAAAAAGAGTCATGTCATATAAAGCAAGTAAGAGAAAAAAATAATATAATTGCAGATACCAATGAAATGGAACACAAAAAACTCTCAGACAAAATCAACCAAACCAAGACAAAAGCTGGTTCTTTGTAAATATCAGTAAAATGGATAAAGCTCTAGCTTGACTAACCATGAAGAAAGAGGGAAGACACACATTAACATCAGATGAAAGAGGAGACGTCATGTTGAAAGGATTCTAAAGGAATACATGGAAAAATTCTAGGATTCCTGAAAGGAAAGAGGCCAATTCCTTCAAAGCCACAAAACTACCAAAACCCACTGAAAGAAAATAGATGATCTGAACAGGCATGTATCAAAGACATTTAACTGATAGTTAATACATTTCCCAGAGAGGAAGAGCCGGCCCCAGATGGTTTGACTGATGAATCCTATCAAATCTTACAAAGCAAAACACAGTCCTCCTGTGTCATCCAGCCATCTCACTCCTAGGTATTTACCCAGTTGAGTTGAAAAATGTGTCCACATGAAAACTGGCCCAGGAGTGCTTCTATCGGCTTGATTTATGAACACCAAATCTAGAGGCGACTAAGCTGTCCTACACTAGGTGAATGGAGAAACAACCGGCAATACACCCTTACAATGCAATACGATTCAGTAATAAACATAGCTGAGCTACCGGGGCACATAGCTGGCTCACTCAGTTAAGCATCCAACTCTTGATTTTGGCTCAGGTCATGATCTCAGGGGCATGATATCCAGCCCCACGTCAGACAGGTTCCCTGCTGAGCGTGGAGGCTGCTGAAGATTCTCTCTCCCTCTTCCTCTGCCCCTTCCCACACACTTTCACTCTCTCTCTCAAACAATAATAAAAAGGAGATTAAAAAAATAATTGAGCTATCAAGTCACAAAAAGACATCGACGAATGTGAACTGTATAGATAAAAGTGAAAGAAGTCAGTCTGGAAAAGCAACATGCTTTACGGTTCCAACTAGATGACATTCTGGAGAAAGGAAAGCTATAGAGATGACAAAAGGTCAACGGTTGTTAAGATTTCTAGAGAAAGGGCAAAGGCATGAATAGGTTAAACACAGGATTCTCAAGGCAGTGAAGTTACTCTGTACATGGTGGATACACGACTTTACGCATTTGTCAAAACCCATACTCCTGCACAACACAGAGCAGACCTTCCTAGCGATGCTGTCCTTCAATGAGTATTAATATCGCTACACTGGTTTGTGATTAGTGACATGTGTTCCACACTGATGAAGCTTTTAAGGATTGTGGAAATTGTGCGCCAAGGGATAAGGGTGATAGGGAAACTTTTTATATTATCTGCTTAATTATTATCTTAATCTAAACCTATTTGAAGTAATAACGTCTATTCATTAAAAATAAAAGATCTATTTTTCCTAATATTTAACAACAGACTAATGTCCATTCGTTAGCTTCACTATACCTACCGTGAAATGTGAACAGACTTGAGTTGCAAATGCCATTTGACTCCTGTGGTTATAAACTAATGAGTGATCAGATAAATTAAAATTTTCACACGTGAAACAAAAATAATATGGCTTGGCATTTTTGTCTTAAGTATGGGACACTGAAAACTAGTGTAATGATTCTTCTTTTTTCTTTTAGAGACAGAGAGTGTGAGCAGGGGAGGGGCATAGGGAAAGGGAGAGAGAATCTGAAGCAGGCTCCATACCCAGCATGGAGCCCAACATGGGGCTCAGTCTCATGACCCTGACATCATGACCTGGGCCAAAATCGAGTTGGACACCAACCAGGTGCCCCTAGAATAATTATTCTTGAATCAACTTAATGAATTAATTTCCACGGTACCTTCAACAGGGTCAGAAGTGGGGTGAACCTTTGGCTTTATTTTCCTGGCCAGCTTCCGGAGACCTAGAGAAAATATGGATTTTTTTTCACTTTTGTTTTTTGTTTTCTCAGAGACCATGGGAAATGCATGACAACAGAAAGAACTGTTGACATCTTGCTATCAGAAGACCATAGAAAAAGGGGTGATAAGTTCATCAGAGTTCAAACTTCTGACCCCATGGTTCATCATTTGCCTAGCAAAGCCACCTGAGTCAGAGAGGGCTTTAGGAATGTCTTAGGGTTCATATAGCCTTCAAATACCCCACAGAGAATGTAAACTGATGCATCACTATGAAAACACAATATGGGACTTCATCAAAAAAAATTCACAAAAGAAATACCATTACACCCAGCAATCCCACTCTTGGATAAGAAATCCATTTGAATTCAAGTCTAGATTTCAGAGAAATATCTGCCCATGTTTGGCAGCACTATTTACCAAAGCCAAGCTATAGAGACTACTTAATGTTGAGTGGGGGAGCAGGGACAGGAATGGAGTTGGTTCCTTGGGGAGAGAGGTCCCGGAACACCTGACACCTGCCCAGACACCTGAGATCAAGCCCTGCAGCCCTGAACCAGGGCTCCCTCATCTCTTTCTCATATTCTCCAGCCCCAAGTTGTCTGTGGGAGACAGTGGATGCCCTGGGGGAGGTGCCTGAGCCAACAGCAAAGTCCAAATCCTAGCTTACCTTCGCACATCTAGGTTTCAACCCCTGACCCAGAACACAGTGCAGATGCCCCTTGACAAGCCCCTCTGAAGGGCCAGGGGAAGCCCAACTGTGGCCATCCTCTCACAGCATTCACCCTACTAGCTGTCTGACATGGAGCCTTCCCCAGGACCAGTTGAGCACCCTCAGGGACCAGTGGTCTGTGGGGCTCCCAAGCTGATTCAGAACCCAGGACTTTCCAAACTAATTTTCACATGACAGCTCTACCAAGAATTAGCTTCCCTTCAACTGACCAACCCTGGCTGAGCAGTTCCTGTGAATTAACTGGGAAAATGGCCACCTGGGCTAGTGCTTTGCTGGTTTAATAAATTAAGCCTATGACCTCTAGTATCTCACTGGTATTGATCTAAGTAGGTCTCCAAACTGCCTGGGCTAAGGCCTGGCTAAGAGTGAACCGGGACTGCACTGGCTCTGAATGGGAACCTTCCTTGTTCCTTCCTTCCTCCCCCAGATCCAGTCTTTAGACTCCCCATCCTTCTCTAGACCCTGCAGTGGCAGGGGACCAAGCCCCACCTCCTTTGAGAGGGACCTCTCAGGGGCGCCTGTGTGGCTCAGTGGGTCACGTGTCTGACCTGGCTCAGGTCATGATCTCAGGGTCCTGGGATCGAGCAGGACTCTGTTTCTGCACTCAGCTTGGTGCCTGCTTGTCCCTCTTCTCCCTCCCCCCCCCACATCCCCCTTACTCACCGCTTCTGCTCTCTCATTCTCTCTCAAATAAAATCTTTTTTTAAAAAATCAGGGAATATACAAAGGACACATAGAGAGGGACCCTTCCATACCCACACCCTGGAGAAGCTCCCACGTCACGACTGTCCGTAAGGATCACCCAGACCTGCTTTTGCATTTAAATCTATCATCTGCTGTATACTATTTTGCACGTGATAATAAGCAACCTTTTATTGAGAGACTTAGATTCAGATCTAAGCACGACTTTCTGTTGCATTTCATCTCACATCCTTTGTGAGGAAGCTCATCAATTGTTGACGATTTGTCAATAATGAAGTTCTATCATTGAAAACCAAGCACCATTATTCATTTGATGCTGTTTGACTTCTAGTCTTGCTTTGCAAGGCTATGTGTATATAGTCATGAAGCATGGCCTCTCTCCATGCTTGCACTTACTAGCCAACAATGGGAGAGCTCTGGAAGGAGCAAAGGCCCCCACTGGAGCATGGACACTCCCTGGCCCAGCTGGACAAGTGCGTCCAAACAAGGATGATGGACAGTAGGCTGTTATGAGTGTTTGAGTTCTTGTTGGTCACTGTCCCTAAAGTGTGTAGTTCATGGCATTCGAGCATTTTTTTAGGGCTCATGGGGAGAATGTTATCAAATCTACAACACTATGTCCCCGATTCTTTTCTCTCTGTTTTTAAAATAGGCTCCATGCCCAACATGGGGACTAAACTCATGACCCTGAGATCAAGAGTCAAATGCTCCACTGGCAGAGTCAGCCAGGCACCACCCAGCATGCTCCCTATTCTTATTCTATTTGTGCCATGCCCTGAAGAGTGACCATGCCATGACACTTATTGGCCAGGCACTGATCAGCTCTGGACAGAAGGTTAATCATGAACTGGTTCTTTGAGTCTTATTTTTCCTTGTCCCAGGAGTGTCCCTAAGCTCACAGGATTTCGGCATGACTAGGGCTTACTCATACTGACAATGCCATCAAATACCATGAAAGGGTTTCCTCCATTCTGACCAGATTGAGGTCAGGTGCTGAGGAGTAGCCCAGCGTTCAAACAGAGTTTGACTGGCTTGTCCTAAATGGTGCCTCCAAACCCTCAGAATCTTTGAACTGAACACAATCATGGCTTCAAACGGACCAGGCTTTCTACGTCCTTTTCAGATGAATGACTATGGCAAGATCTGGACTTCTATGGCTCAAGAGCTTCCCTGGGCTATGTGACCATCGAGCTGACCTCATAATGACAAACAGTGTTTGGGATTCCCCTTGGCTCAGGGAATTCCTGACATCCACACAGATGCTAAAGCTTCTTTGCACAGTAACTACTGATCCCATGGCTGAGTCATAAGTGCAGTTCAGTTCAGTAGTTAGAGCACAAGCACTGGACTGCAGGCCTGGGTTCACCTCCTGGCTCCTTTACTTGGAGGAGTTCATGAACCTGGTCACATTCATCTCTGTGCCTCCGTTCCTCCACCTGAGGAATAGGGAGAGGAAACAAATAATCACATAAGTGTGTGATGAGCATTGAATGAATGAACACCTGTCACGTGGTGAGAAAGGTGAATTAGAGGGTCTAGCTCTTGTTTGAGATCTCACAATTTCACAAGTTCCAGAGCTGGATTCAAATCTGGGAGTCTGAGTTCCCAGACCATTGCTCTGTGACACACAGCTGCTTTGCCTAAGTACAAGCATTTTACCCCAACACGATTTCTTTTGGACGGAATCAGAGGCAAACAACAACAACAACAACAACAACAACAACAGCAACAGCAACAACAACAACAGCAACAGCAACAACAACAAAAAGCAAAGGAGCAAATCTATTGCTGTCTCCCTGAATCCACTCTCTGGGGCCCTTGTCCACAAATATCCATGACTGTTCTCTAGAATGTTCCAGTTGCCTGTCTTAAGGTCAGCAGATCAAATGAGATGAATCCCAGTGTAAAGGAAGGGAGGGTCACTGTTACAAAGTCTTGTGTTTTCAAACATGTGAAACAATGCCATCTTGCATTATTTATTCCTCACACAAATAGAAGTGCCTCCAAACAAACTAGGAGTTCCTGAGACCCTTGTCAACTCATAGAAAAAAAAAAAAAACATAGCTTAGCTTTTTGGAAGAGATCTAGATGAAAGTTCAGGAGAACTAAGAAACACATTACATCAAAACCACTTTAATGTAGACACGTTCTGTTTTCAAGCTACAATCCTATGTGCAAATGTATGCAATCATCTATATATACATATATACTTATATATATAATGTGTGTGTCTCTGTTATTGTGTCTACATCACTATTTTTCTTTGTGCATCACTAATAATCTGTGTACTTGGTTATCAATCACTCATTAACTCGATCCATTAACCAGTTACCCATCTTTCACCATACATTAAAGGCCGGCTATTCATTGCATCACCAAGAAAAAAAGGTCATGCTATTGTCACCATACTTACGTCTGGGGCGCTGAATGGGATGGGTGGTAGCATACCATTGAAATCTCTAGAAAATGTCATTTTGGATAACACCCAAAGTTCTTAGAAATGGAAATGTGTGTTTGGGGGTCATAAATTGAAATGTAGACTCTCATATTCTGAGGATCTCTTTGGGGCAACTATTGATAGGAACGAACCCCCATGTCCCCAAAATCCTGAAATCCATACCCCTTTGGGGATGAATGGTACAGGGCAGACATTGTAAGACACTGAGAAAACAATGATAAATGTCCTCCATATCAACCTTTTTGGGTTCACTCTAAATTTCAGAAATGCATAATGTGAATATAGAATTTAGGATGCTTAAAAAAACTTAAACGAGGGGCGCCTGGGTGGCACAGCAGTTAAGCGTCTGCCTTCGGCTTAGGGCATGATACCAGCGTTATGGGATCGAGCCCCACATCAGGCTCTTCTTCTATGAGCGTGCTTCTTCCTCTACCACTCCCCCTGCTTGTATTCCCTCTCTCTCTGGCTGTCTCTATCTCTGTCGAATAATAATAAAAAAAAAAAAACAAACTTAAACCGACATAGACACTGCCGTATTTTCCCCCCTTGAGAACCTAGGGGTGACAAGCGAGGGGTGCAGGATATCATAGGAAGTAGTCCATTGTTCTCCATGGAGGACAAAAACCAAGGCTGCTAGCTCAGTAGAACCTCCAACAGTAGAAATCAAGGGATAGAACAAAACTATAAAACATATGTAGATGAAATTGGGAGAGAAGATATTTTCAATGATGAGAAAAATGGTTTGAGAAAGAGTTAACTGAGTCATAGCAAACAGCATTCAGAAGATCATTATGAACATACCATCACAGCAGGAACCACAACAGGAACCACAGCAGGAACCACAGCAATTTCCCATTCTGAGTTGGAGCAGCAGAGCAAACACCAATCAGCAGGAATGGGTCAGCTCAAAGAGTCCCAGCTGGAAAGGACAGCAGAGGTGTGGCTCAAGTCACCATGGTGACGGTGTCATCATAGACCTTTCAGGGTCAATGCAGCTGCACAGCGGCCAACTTCTGGTGTCAACAGGGGCCTGTCTTCACAGACAAGGGAGGCATGGGAGAGTAAACGCTTTGTTTCAAAAGTTGAACCCCAGTCTCACACATTCTCACTTTTTTTTTTTTGAAAATAAACGACATGAGGGGGGATGACCTGCCACCCACCCAAATAGAGTCACTAGCCAAACTTCAGGGTGAAGAGGGAAAAGAAAAACAGATTGAGAATAAACAGAGGTCCCACTCTTGATTTAAAACACCATCCCCACCCATTTTATCCTTCAGAGTCACCAGACATTTCTAGAACAAAGTTTAAGATGGGTCCCAGATGAAATGAAGAGCAGTGTTCACAGAAATTCCATTCTTCAAATCATATTTCTCTAAGCATATACTAATGAAATTATGTCATTCTCTCACCGTCTATGCATACTACCTGATTTTTCTCTGTGTATAGCTGAGAGGACGTACTTAGTTACCTCTCAACCTTTGTGAATTTCTTGGTCAGTATGTGTATGTAAAGCAGACTCTTCACTGAATAATGAGGAGGGAAATATCACTGTATTTTCACCACCGCATTTCTGTAATAGTGAACGGGTTGAGGGCAATACATACAACTAGTACTTTTCTAAATGAAGTATTTTAAATACTCCCCAAAATGCAGGGTTCAGTGTGTGTTCTGGCTCATGGATGGGCACTCAATAGACACAGGATTTTGATCAGTTCATGAAAAGTAGCAATGGAAACGGAAGGAACCAGCTCCAAATATACATAAAGAAGGAAACCTTTTAGAACAAAACCAAGCTCCATGGACTTAAACAAGCAACTACAATACATGGTAAAAAAAGAAAAAAAGTGTATGTAGTCGGGGAACCTGGTGAATCCTTGGACTCTGAATTTTGGCTCAGGTCATGATCTCAGATTCGTGAGATCAAGCCTCAGAAAATAATGGCATAAAACAACCCCTTTACTTTGGTAAAGTACTACTTTAGTAAACCTGGTCACAAGGTTAGGAATTCATCCAGGACACAATGCTGACATTAGAAAATGAAACGTTTCAAATATCCACACCCAGGATGATCCCCACTAGGTAGAACTTGGGGTCCATGAAAAGAGCAGCCCTAGGCCCAGTGCCAATAAATAAACGAGGGCTTTCTATTTCTCAAATCCACAATCCAGAATCCAAGTTTTGCAGGCAGTTGGAACTTCTGTGTTAGTGAACAGATTCTTTGCAAATGCCCACATCTATTCTTTGCATGTTCCCTGGATCTACTTCCCAGTAGGGTGGCCAGAGGGCAACCAAGGGGAGTCCATGATGCCAGTTGTGTAGCTGAACCTCTCAGCACCTCTTTCAGATTCTATCTGAACTGAATGCCCACTTTGGACACTCCTCAGGGTAGCAGAAATCATGAGGTTGTCATTGGGTGTATCTACATCTGAGGTCATACCAACTGGAGAGAAAAAACAAATTCAGCCACTGGTCAGAATGCAGAGCCTGGACATAGAAGAGGCCCACATATTCCTTTTGCATTTCAGTGGCTTATCTCTGCTCTTTCCACAGTCAATAAACCTTCCCACAGAAATCTGTTCTGAACATTGAACTCAGAACTCAATTAATGATGCCTATAAGAGAGACCTTGTCTCACGATCATTAAGCAGTGAATCAGTAAAAATGTTGTAAGGAGGGAAATAAGCAAGACCAGACATAGGGGACAGTATGATTTCTGAAGCCTTTGCTTTTTTTTTGCACTCTGGGGTAGCCACACCCTTTTCCATATCAAAAGGTTAAGACACACATTAGTAGTATCATTTTCCCCCCACAAAGCCAAGAAAAAGGACAAGACTGTGTTACATGTCTTGCGAGGGAAATCAAGAGACGAGGAAGGTGCTTTCCATAGAGAATAGATTCCACCTGAGGTTTGGCATGGCAGGGAGACCTTCCACAAGGGCACCAATCAAGAGACCAAAGGAGGTGGGGAAGCAACAGGAAAGGAAGAGTGTATGAGGCGATCGCTCCTCCAAAGAATAGATGTCTCACAAGAAACCAATCTGTCCTGATAATGGACTCTGTCAGGTGGCTCACTTGTGTCCAGAGCAGGTCTCAACCGTCAGTCTTTATCAGAGACCTACCAGGTCACTCTACTCTGTACTTGGGACTGAGGGGCACAGGCCCATAAAATGCCCAAAGTCAGATAATTCCCACCTTTCGTGGGGAACCAACTGTGATATCACAATCTCTGAGTCCTTAGTGAGGAAGGGGGCAGTGGGGTCATTTCGGCATCCATGGCTTCACCTAGGGAATAGCCCTCAGCTAGGCTCCACATCTTTGATCTTGGAAACCAACTTCCCCTACTGCCAGTCGAACCTGACTCCATTCTTCCAAGAGACCACAGAGCACAGAGGACCCCCATGGGGGGGCTTTATGTAGTCAATTGGTGCAGTGGAGGGAGGAGTTGTGTTCATGTTTCAAATACACCCGTGTGCTCTATTTCCTGACACCAGCCACAACCAACTCGCCAAGTTCTCCAACAATTCAATTCATACTCCACGGATTTCAGGGCTCAGTCCCACAAGTCTGTCCCCACTGCAGAGGACAGTCAGAAATGGGGTGTTCAAGCCACCCACACTTCTGCCCAACCACAAGGTCAGGTATTCCCTCAGACCCCTTTCTTAGGGTTGATAATTTCACTAGAATGACTCACATCCACAAGTGGATGGATAAAGAAGATGGGCTCCATGTATAAAAAGGAATATGACTCAGCCATTTGAAAGGATGAATTCTTACCACTTACATCGACCTGGACAGAACTGGAATGTATTATACTGAGTGAAACACACAACCATCAAGACCTGAGCTGAGATCAAGAGATGGTCTTTTAACCAACTGAGCCACCCAGGCACACTAAAAATGTATTTTTAATTCATTATCCCCCAAATGTTCACATTTCCACATGTGACACAAGAAATGTGGCCACATTTCAAGGGCTCAAGAGCCACTCTGAGCTGGTGCTACCATATTGGACAGGGCAGACAGAGATCGTTTACATCACAGAATCCTATTGGCCAGTGCTGTTCAGGCTGTCTCAGGCTATACTGCACTTTGATTTATGAACATCCTGAAATAATCCACTTCTTCAGACTGAGTGCTGAGACTCACATCTGTGCCTGGGATTCTCAAACCCAGAGTCAATGTGGGACAAAATTACGTACATGTTGCCACGCATGGGTGGTAGTGGCTCAGTGACAGTTTAATCAACCTCTTCTAAACTCTCCATCTTGCTCTCGCCTTAGCCACCCTCTGTAGAATGTGAGAAACCCATGAATGGAATGAATGATTATCATTTTAACGAATGAAAATAAATTAATGTAGGGCTCCTCTCTACTTGCCTTGAATCCTGGCCTCCAGGCGTTTACACGGTGATGAGGCTTCCATTGGCGTTCTCGCTCTCCCTGTATTTACATCCCGTCAATGTCTCTTCGGTCTGAGATTATTTTTACTCCATTAAGGGGTACATAATAGGATATTATACCCAGAGGGTGTATCTTCCCAATTCTCTGGACACATTATATTGGCTTCCAGTGGTCCCCAAGCAGGGAGTGCTTTGGCCCCCAGGGAACACTTGGCAATGTCTGGGTACATTGAATGTTCCCAACTGTGGGGCGGGTGCTACTGGCATTTGGTGGGTAGAGGCCGGGGATGCTTCTCCACACGCTACCAGGCTCCCTGCAGCTCCCACAAGAGTTCCCTTGCCCCAAATGTCAACAGAGCCAAGGTTGAGAAGCCCTGTCTTAAGCCATGTCTGCTAACACCCTTTAAGAAAAATGGGGGTTCCTAGGGGAGCCCCACATTGGCTCTGCATTCAACATGGAGTCTGCTTGAGATTCTCCCTCTCCCTCTGCTCCTCCAACTCACGCTGTCTCTCTCTAAAATATACAAATAAATCATTTTTTTAAAAAAGAATGAAAAATGGGGATTCCTCCTGATCTCTTTTAACCCAATATTAAACGGTCAATATCTACCTCTATGGAATTAGTCACAGACCCCACTGATGTAAAAAGGAATACATCTATTCTTATATTTCAATTTTTTCAAAGTAGCGAAAGTGTTTTGGGAAGTGTTCTCTCAAAGCTCACTCTCTGGACCCAGTCATTTCTCCCCAACTGTTTTTCTCCATGATTGCAAATATGTATTTTCAAGCATTGTTAGACAAACTGGAACGGGCCCCAGACCACCCGAAATTGGACAACAGCCTTTCCTTTTTGAAAATTTTGCAAGAGAGGGGCGCCTGGGTGGCACAGCGGTTAAGCGTCTGCCTTCGGCTCAGGGCGTGATTCTGGCGTTATGGGATCGAGCCCCACATCAGGCTCCTCCGCTATGAGCCTGCTTCTTCCTCTCTCACTCCCCCTGCTTGTGTTCCCTCTCTCGCTGGCTGTCTCTATCTCTGTTAAATAAATAAATAAATCTTAAAAAAAAATTTTTGCAAGAGAGCATAATAGGAATGAGACATCTAAAGTTGCAGTAAATCATATCGTGTCTTTTATCCAAACTAAAATTCATATTCACAGAACAATTATTACTGATCAGCCATTTCACACAATTTTTCACCCCTTGTTAATACTAATAAAGTGTATGAGTTTTGAATCTGTGGGTGGCTGACCAAAGTGTGACCCCACAGCATTTATAGCCTGTTAGAAGGTTGTGTGCCTCACAGTCAAATCCAACCACCATTTCTAAGTATTGCAACTCATGAGTTTCATATTTGCTTTCTTTTGTTCACCACAAGTTTGGATACATTTGAAAATGTCCAAGAATAATGAGAATTGTAGACTTTACTTCTGAGATGGGAAATTACAAATAATTTTCATAACATCTTCATATTTCCCTTCTTTTTTTAAAAAAAGATTTTATTTATTTATTTGACAGAGATAGAGACAGCCAGGGAGAGAGGGAACACAAGCAGGGGGAGTGGGAGAGGAAGAAGCAGGCTCATAGCGGAGGAGTCTGATGTGGGGCTCGATCCCATAATGCCGGGATCACACCCTGAGCCGAAGGCAGACACTTAACCACTGTGTCACCCAGGCACCCCCATATTTCCCTTCTTGACATCGTACCACAACTTAGGTAAATGGCCTTTGGTTTATTCTTTGCATAATGTCCAATCAAGTTTTCTCCCTTCAATTATGTTATATTGTTTTACAGTACTCCTAGATAAGCAGGAAAGTGTAGGGAGCATGAAAATCAAGAGATAATATAAGGGAAATCAGATTGATTTCAAGTTATAAAATTAAATTCTACATCAATCCAGTAATAACTATCTGTTGTCTACTTTTTGTTGGATACTCCTTGTAGTTAATACCCAAAATCAAGACCACAGACCCAGCTATTAAATTTGTCTCATTCAAAAAGAATTAAGACCACACCTATCCAAAAAGAAAAGAATAGTAACCGATTCTATTAGAAATGTTTATAAGTTGGGTACCTGGGTGCTTCAGTCAGATGGGCGTTGGATTCTTGGTTTCAGCTCAGGTCATGATCTCAGGGTCCTGGGATCCAGCCCTGTGTCAGTTCCACACTCAGGAAGGAGTATGTTCCTCTCTCTCTCTCTCTCTCTCTCTCTCTCTGCTCCTCTCCCTGCTTGTGAGTGCTCTCACTCTAAAATAAATAAATAAAATCCTTTTAAAAAGAGAGAAGGGAGAAAGAAGAAGCAGCAGCATTTATAAGTTGTTCTGGGAGAGCAACATAAAGAAATGATTTGTCTTGGGACAAAAGGAAAGGTTCCTACAGGTAGGAATAATTGAGGGGAGACTGGATTTAGCCGAGTTTTGCCATGTCATTAAGGTTTAATGGGGTGCCTGGGTAGCTTAGTCACTTCAGTGTCTGACTCTTGATTTTGACTTGGGTCATGATCTCAGGGTGGTGCAGTCATTACGTGTCTGCCTTCGGCTCAGGGTGTGATCCCAGAGGTCTGGGATCGAGCCCCCCATCAGGCTTCTCTGCTGGGAGCCTGCTTCTTCCTCTCCCACTCCCCCTGCTTGTGTTCCCTCTCTCTCTGGCTGTCTCTTTCTGGGTCAAATAAATAAGTAAAATCTTTAAAATAAAACAAAATAAAAAAAGATTCTCTCTCTCCCTCTTCCTCTGCTGCTCCTCCCTATAAAAAGGATAAAGGTTTCCAGAAGGAAGGCAGGCTGAACATTTACCTATGAGTTTAAACTGCTCTAATTTTTAGTAGTCTTGTGAGGAGCGGGTGAAGATACCCCTCATTATCAAGAGACAGAAATGTTTACTAAACTGAGCAGTTGTGGAATCAGATGGGTCCTTGCCCTCTGCTGGGCATTTCAGATAGTAGAATGGAGGAGGGGCTAAGCCTGGGTGGGGACAGGGAAGAGGGAAGAGCTGGCATAGTTTCAGACGCAGCACCACCTAGCGGCCAGGTGTGTTTGAGACCACTGGACTCACCAAAAGTTCAGGTGTCTCTCAAGCCCGAAAATCCACCAGGGCTTTCTCTATTTGAAGAGAAAAACACAAAATAAGTGAGGCACAACAACAAAAACCCCTCAAATTTCTCTGAGGGTTCGCCAAAAAGGATGTTTAAAATATGTATAATTTATGAACTGTTGTTATGACCTTCCCATATTATGAATCTCACATATATTTGGCTTCATGGTTTTGATACACCTGTATTTTTATATTTCACTGTGCAATAAAACATGGTACCAATAAGAGATTTCTTTTTTTAGTCACTGAGTGGCAATAAAATCAACGTGAAGAATCCATCTCAGAGGATGGGAACGAAGCAGAGCCAAATGCCATCCCCCTTGCTTGGTTCCCCATGATTCCTTAGCAAATAGGTTGTGTGTCCATCAGTATGGACCTGCATGTTCTAAATAGCTGAGCTAAAGTGAAAGAGAATTTGTACCGATATTAGTGACGGGTGACTATTAATTAGTAAAGCTGAAGGCTTTAATCTTAAGAAAATATGAGTCAAGTTGAAATTGGAATTTTACCTTCCATGGTGTGGATTAATGATGAAGCATGAATTTTTACAAGTATATATATGGAGTAATATATATGGAGTAATGTTGATGAAGTTAAATGCATGACTGATTTTGTCCAGAAGACAAGAAAAAAATTATACTTATTGGCCACAGGCAATTCTTGAGATTTGTAAATACTCAAATTCAAATTTTCTGAATGTGTAGCTCCCTTTGAAATTTTGGTCAATGCTGAATAAAACCATTTGTGGCACAAGCTTTCTGTCATCAGCAAATTGCTTTTCTCCTAGAATTAAATTAAAATGAATCAGATTCAAGAGGTGAATGCTGTTATGGTAGGTGGGAAGAGAACACTTTCACAGAAAGTGCCCCTTGTGGATCATTCTTGTTCCAGAACCAAGTCACCTTTGGAGGGAGTGGGAAACCCGAGAAGAATCTCACAGAGGACACACCCAATCTTGTGCAATTTTGTTTTTAACTTCTCAGGGTTCTACAAAAGGCAAATATGAGAGAGCAAAGTCTGGGGAATGAAGTATTTTACTAATACAGCAAGTGTTTCTGAGCCCAACTCAATTCCAAGCACAGCGTGTGCACCTAGAGACACTGGGGGCACTTGGGCTCTCTGCCCCCAGAGCTGTGGGCAGGACTAGATTTTCAATACCCACACTGGAGAGATGACCAAGTCTTCCTTTTCATTAACCAGATCATAGCTTGGACTGGTCCACGAGATGCTGAACTGAGCTCCCCATTGACTGTTCCCACCCCTCAGCTGCTGCTCCGGGTCTGAGTGGTGGCCAGGTAGGACCAGCTCCCCGAGCTGGAGGCTCTCTGAGCTGAGTCTGGCAGCGTCTGGCAGACGTCCAATGTGACCCACCTGCGTCAATCATAACTTTTCTAGTAGCCACATTACACACAGTAAAAGGAGAAAAGTCAAAAGAATTGTAATTGGAAAAATGGTATCACACCAACATAAATTTACGTCAATGGGACAGTGTTTTAAAAACCTCAATAAAATAATTTAAGTTCTCTTTCTTATTCTGGTTTCAGCATCCAGTGTGCATTTTACACTCAGAGCACATCTCAATTCAGGTGAGCTGAATTCCAGGTGCTCGAAGGCCACGGGTAGTTGATGGCTACGATATTGGACACCCCAGATCTGGTTCATTTCACCAGCTCAGGTCAAAGCTGAATGACCAATTGCACCATTTATCCTAAATAGCATCTCAGATATCAGAAGTTCCGGGCCAAGAGTCATTTATTTATATTTATATTCATATTCATATTTGTATTATGCTGTAGGCCATATCCTTGTAGAGGGATGAGAAATACTAGGTACATGACAGGTCTATGCAAGCAAAGAGGATAAAACCTCAAGCCCTCATGGTCATTTGGGTCATTAAGAAACTCCAGTATACTTATTATTCCCAAGAGTGGGTCTGGCCGAACATTTTAAAGAACGAAGCAAATGTCTCATCTGCCTAGGTTATCCAGAAAAAGCTATGTACCTAAACTGTGCTTATATCCGTGGCCACTAGCGCATCAATTCATGGCCGAAGGAGCCCCATGGGAAAGGTTTGTCATGTCCCTTCTGCTCTGTGGTCACTCAGAAGAATGAGATCAAGACACAGGGTCAGTTGGGGGAGCTGGTGTCCAAGATCAGGGATCTGGAGTCCTGGGTTCTGGGATGCACGTCCAGGGACAAGAGGAAGGAATTGGGCCCTGCTAAGTGAGCTGCTGAAACACGGAGTCCAACCCAACTTTCCAGTCCAGAAACTATCCTGTGGGCAAGGAAGCTTCACCACACTCCCAGGGGAAGGCAGGGAAGCTCCTCTCTATGCAAAGCTCCCACTGGGGAAGTTAATGTACTTAACTCCGGGTGAGAAAGGCCAAGTCCCACCCTCTGGGCCTGTGAGGAGAGGGAGTCTGATGACAGAGGCTGAGAGTGGGGACCCTGCCCCCACCCCACCTGCAGTATGACCCATCCTGACACCGGCACCTGCACAATGGACAGAGACCTGAAACTGCCCTCTTTTCCTTGCTCACATTCCTTCTTCTTCCTCATTCATCATCAAACCCTGCCTGTGACTTACAGGTAAAAACCAATCAGTACACCTCATGTTAGCATCATTACTCTTCTGCCTTTATATATTCCCGCAAGAAGAGGGGACAGAAGACACTGTTTTTTCAACTATAATACAAGTTGTGTTTGTTTTATTTTTTTACAAAAGTGGAAAGTGAAATGTATGCAATTTTATTCCTAACTGAATAACATATTCTGAATTCGCACTGCATGGAATTTCCTTCCCATCTGAGTGCTTCGTTTGGTTCTCACATACACGAGTCATCTCCAGAGCCTGAGAAACGCTGCCACGAGGTGACCCAGGCCCTCCACACGTCTTCACAGGGGCAAGAAAGGAAACTAACTTGTCCAAATTCCTCTCCTCTGTCAGGGGGTGACAGGGGCTCTACAGCAGGTGTGGCCCCACCAACACCCATGCCTGCCAGCGTTTGCCCCCAGAGCCGAGCCCTGGAAGGACTGGGGGGGCCCCAGGCAAGCCTGAGGGGAGGACCCAGCGTGGGCCATGACCACGAGGTGGGAAGCAGGCCCATCGCTGTGTAGCTGGAGCAGCAGGTTTGACAGGAGCAGGGACTCTGGCTCTGGTGCTCAGAGCCTCTGTCCTGGGCCTGGCTGGTCCCAGGAGCTCAGTGGGATCATGAGAGCCATTGTGTGCAGCCAACCCAGCAGCCTTCACACAGGCCTCTAGAATTCCCTCGAGCTGGGGAGGGTCTCCGGGCCACTGCACCTGGGCCTCTCTCCCACGGAGCCAAGTGCAGGTTTTATTCTGATTCCAGGACCGGGGATGTGGGCGAGGAGAGGAGGAGAGAGATGTGCTCCAGGGTGTGCCACCCACCTCACTTCTGTAGCAGGATCCTGGAGCAGTGTGGGAGCCCCACAGGGAACATTCTCTGTGCCGCCCTCCCTGGCAGCGCCCTTTCCCCCAGGGCAGACCTGAGGGTGGCCCCTGCAGGGGCTGGTCCGAGACCCAAAGGTGCAAAGGGAGACGGTCCCCATGGCCTCCCGCACCTGGCTCGCAGGGAAGCACTCTGTCTCCAGCTCAAGTGTGCAGGACAGACTGTATCCCACCAGACCGCCTCTGGCAGGGGTCATACCACACCCGACCCAGTAACTCCCCTGCTCAGTTCCCAACATACGAGATTCAAACATGAGCCAGGTTTGCTGCTTGGCAGATGCAGAGCAGGAAAGAGCAGGTCTCAGGGAAAGATCATCGTAAATAACAGAGCACACCTGAAACCCATCCACATAATATCTCCTACTATTTTGTCATTAATATATGAAGAAAACAAGACAAACATCACACATATTTACTTCTCTCTGATTTCACAACCCCAGTCTCCCACCTCAGTCTGCAAAGCAGCCGGTGAGCCAGACTGCTCCCAGAAACCTCCTCCCTAGATTCCTACCTGAATGTAGCTCTCTTTGGGAGGAGGGGCAGCAAGCAGAGAGAGGAGTTGAAATGGGAGAGCACGGCAGGGGAGAGGGAGGGAAAGAGGAGAGATGAAGGGAAGGAAGGTCAACCACCAGTTTTGATTTTGTAGTTCTTAGTGTGGATGACACAGAGGCAGTCTGTCAGCCCTTCTCACTTTCCAGAAAGTGAATGGAGACTGGATTGTTTGCCACAGCTCGCTGACATTATGGTGACCACATTAACTCCAGGTAGGTGTAATCTGAGCGCTGAGAACGGGCCAGGCTCTTTTCACGAATCAGCTGCTTAACCCCCCACGGGCCCTGTGATCTAAGTTCGCATCCTACCCACAAGGAAACTGGGTCTCAGAGAGATGAAGTGACCTGCCCAGAGCTACACAGCACATAACTGGACAGGCTGTAATTCAAACCCAATTTCCCAAATTCCAAATGCCAGAGACTTGACTGCCACACTGTCCCACTCTCCAAGGAAATTGCTATTTATTAAGCTCCTGCTATATGCTGGGCGCTGTGTGAGGCATGAGGGATACAGGGATGAATAAGACAGAGCCATTCTATGGGCGGCTTGTCATGTATCGTTTGCACTGGGAACCTCAAGGATATAGCCAACTTGTTCCCAACATCTAATATGAAGCGTGACCCACAGCGGGGTCTCAGTTGACATTGGCTGAAGAAATGCACCTACATGTGCCCTTGGTTGCTTTCACTGATGGAGTCCCATGACTGCTGCCCATTTTAAAGCCAGCAAGATGGCACGACCAGACTGAAAACCAGAGCTCCGGTGCGCTCACTGGAACCAGACTGAGACCGGGAGCTCCGGGAACGCGCGGGGGCAGCTGGCGATGTTAGAAACACAAAGGACAGAGATGTGTGGGCCCTGGAAGTGAGGGCTGGGACACTGGGAGTGGGGCGCACATCCCGGGACGCTGCAGGGTTGAGCAGCACCAACAAAATCAGAGTTAAAGTGGCCAGAACATCAGTGGAGAACGGCCCGTGATCCCCTCTGTTCCGAGACAAAGGCTGAGATTCAGCCACTGCTGCTCTGACTCTCAGAAAATGCACAGCAAACCACCAGGGAAAGCCGCCAGAGAACAAAAGCCTGGAAATACCGGCTTACAGTATGCCCATCCCCCTCCCCCTTCGCAGGCAACATGGAGACGCTACCCAAACAGGGTTGCCTGAGTATCGGCATGGCAGGATCCTCCCCCAGAAGGCAGGCTGAAAAATCAAGAAGCTCACATCCCTAAGATCCCTATAAAACAAGGGTGCACGGCCTGGGTCCCAGTCAATAATTTGGGCTCTGGACAACCCCGCAACCTCTCCTTATCAGAATGACGAGAAAGAGAAATCCCCCCCAGGAAAAAAAGACAATGAGTCTGTGGCCTCTGCCACAGAACTAATGGATATGGATATAACCAAATTATCAGAAATGGAGTTCAGAGTAACAATAGTCAAGATGATATGTAGACTTGAAAAAAGTATTAATGAAAATGTTAATGAGAATATAGAATCTCTAAGGGCGGAAATGAGAGCAAATCTGGCAGAAATTAAAAATTCTATGAGCCAAATGCAGTCAAAACTAGAGGCTCTGATGGCCAGGGTGAATGAGGCAGAAGAAAGTATCAGTGAATTGGAGGATGGGTTAGTAGAAGAGAAAGCTAGAATAGAATCTGGACTCAAAAAGTCCATGCTCAGGAATGTAGGTTATGGGAGATTACTGACTCAATGAATCGTTCCAATGTCAGAATCATTGGCATCCCCGAGGCGGTGGAGAAAAACAGAGGTCTAGAAGAGATATTTGAACAAATTGTAGCTGAAAACTTCTCTAATATAGCAAGGGAAACAAACATTTGTGTCCAAGAGGCAGAGAGGACCCCTCCCAAGCTCAACCACGACAAATCTACACCACGTCAAATCATAGTGCAAATTGCAAATATTAGATCCAAGGATACAGTATTGAAAGCGGCCAGAGCAAAGAAATTTCTCACGTACCAAGACAAAGGTATCAGAATTATGTCAGACCTGTCTACACAGACCTGGAATGAGAGAAAGGGTTGGGGGGCATTTTTAAAGCTCTTTCAGAGAAAAACATGCAGCCAAGGATCCTTTATCCAGCAAGGCTGTCATTCAGAATTGATGGAGAGATAAAGACCTTCCAGAATCGCCAGTCATTGACCAATTTCATAACCACAAAACCAGCCCTACAGGAGATATTATGGGGGGTTCTATAAAAGTAAAAAGGCCCCAAGAGTGAAACAGAACAGAAAGTCACAATCTATAGAAACAAAGACTTTACTGGCAACATGGCATCATTAAAATCATATCTCTAAATAATCAATCTCAATGTAAATGGCCTAAATGCTCCCATAAAACACCACAGGGTTGCAGATTGGATAAAAAGACATGAACCATCCATTTGCTGTCTACAAGGGGCTCATTTTGAACCTAAAGAAAAATTCAGACTGAAAGTAAAGGGATGGAATACCATCTTTCACACCAATGGACCTCAAAAGAAAGCTGGGGTAGCAATTTTCATGTCAGACATATTGGATTTTAAACTAAAGACTATAGTTAGAAACACAGAATGGCACTATATTATTCTTAAAGGATGTATCCAACAAGTGGATATGACAATTATAAATATATATGTCCCCAACAGGGGAGGAGCAAGATACACAAGCCAACTCTTAACCACAATAAAGGGCATAGAGATAAAAATATGCTAATAGTAGGGGACCTCGACACTCCATTATCAGCAATAGATAGATCACCTAAGCAAGAAATCAGCAAAGAAACAAGAGCTTTGAATGCCATACTCGATGAGTTGGACCTCATAGATATATACATCTATATATCTATATCTATATCTATATCTATATCTATATCTATATAGAACACTACACCCCAGAACTAAAGAATACTCATTCTATTCTAATGTCCATGGAACATTCTCAAGAATAGACCATGATCTGGGTCACAAAACAGGTCTCAACTGATACCAAAAGACAGAAATTCCCTGCATATTCTCAGACCACAATGCTCTGAAATTGGAATTCAACCACAAGGAAAAATTTGGAAGAAACTCAAACACTTAGAGACTAAGAACCATCCTGCTCAGGAATGATTCGATAAACCAGGAAATCAAAAATCAATTTAAACAATTTATGAAGACCAATGAGAGTGAAAACACAATGGTCCAAAACCTATGGGATACTGCAAAGGCAGTCCTAAGGGGAAATACATAGCCATACAAGCCTCACTCAAAAGAATAGAAAAATCTAAAATGCAGTTTTTATATTCTCACCTCAAGAAGCTGGAAGAGCAACAGGGGGACAGGCCTAATTCCTGCATGAGGAAGCAGTTGACCAAGATTAGAGCAGAAATCAATGAATTAGAAACCAGGAGTACAGTAGAGCAGATCAACAGAACTAGAAGCTGGTTCTTTGAGAGAATTAATAAAATTGACAGACCCCTGGCAAGACTTATCCAAAAGAATAAAGGACCCAAATTAATAAAATTATGAATGAAAAAGGAGAGGTCACAACCAACACCAATGAAATTGAAGGATTATTAGAAACTTTTATCAACATCTTTATGTCAATAAATTAAGCAATCTGGATGAGATGGAGGCCTTCCTGGAAACCTATAAACTACCAAGACTGAAACAGGAAGAAATTGATTTTTTTAAACAGGCCAATTAATTATGAAGAGATTGAGTCAGTGATAAACAATCTTCCAAAAAATAAAACTCCAGGCCCAGATGGTTTTCCTGGGGAATTCTACCAAACATTCAGAGAAGAAATAATACCTATTCTCCTAAAGCTATTTCAAAAAATAGAAACAGAAGGAAAGCTACCAAACTCATTCTATGAGGACAATATTACCTTGATCCCCAAACCAGGCAAAAACCCCATCAAAAAGGAGAGTTACAGACCGATTTCCCTAATGAATATGGACACCAAAATCCTCAACAAGATCCTTGCTAATAGAATCCAACAGTACATTAAAAGGATTATCCATCATGACCAAGTGGGATTCATCCCTGGGATGCAAGGGTGGTTCAACATTTGCAAATCTATCAGTGTCTTAGATTTTATCCAGAAGGAAAAATTCAAAAATCATATGATTCTCTCAATAGATGCAGAAAAAGCATTTGACAAAATACAGCATCCTTTCCTGATTAAAACCCTTCAGAGTGTAGGGATAGAGGGTACATTCCTCAATCTCATAAAAGCCATCTATGAAAAGCCTACAGCAAATATTATTCTCAATGGGGAAAAGCTGGAAGTCTTTCCCTTAAGATCAGGAACACAATAAGGATGCCCACTCTCGCCACTATTATTCAACATAGTACTAGAAGTCCTTGCAACAGCAATCAGACAACTAAAAGGGATCAAAGGTATCAAAATCGGCAAAGAAGAAGTCAAAATGTCTCCCTTCACAGATGACATGATACTCTATATGGAAAACCCAAAAGAATTCACTCCCAAACTATTAGACGTTATAGAGCAATTCAGTAATGTGGCAGGATACAAAATCAATGCTCAGAAATCAGTGGCATTTCTATGCACGAATAATGAGACCGAAGAAAGAGAAATTAGGAAATCCATCCCATTTACAATAGCACCAAAAACCATACGTTACCTTGGAATTAACTTAACCAGAGATGTAAAGGAACTATATTCTAGAAACTATAAATCACTCTTGAAAGACATTGAAGAAGACACAAAAAGATGGAAAAATATTCCATGCTCATGGATCGGAAGAATTAACATAGTTAAAATGTCCATGCTACCCAGAGCAATCTACACTTTCAATGTTATCCCGATCAAAATACCAATGACATTTTTCGAAGAACTGGAACAAGTAGTCCTTAAATTTGTATGGAAACAGAAAAGGCCCCGAATCGCCAAGGAAGTGTTGAAAAGGAAAAACAAAGCTGGGGGCATCACAATGCCAGATTTCGAGCTGTACTACAAAGCTGTGATCACAAAGACAGCATGGTACTGGCACAAAAACAGACACATAGACCAATGGAATAGAATAGAGAACCCAGAAATGGACCCTCGGCTCTTTGGGCAACTAATCTTTGATAAAGCAGGAAAAAAGCATACAGTAGAAAAAATAGTCTCTTCAATAAATGGTGCTGGGAAAATTGGACAGCTACATGCAAAAGAATGAAATTTGACCACTCTCTCACACCATACACAAAGATAAACTCCAAATAGATGAAAGACCTCGATGTGAGACAGGAATCCATCAAAATCCTAGAGGAGAACATAGGAGCAACCTCTACGACATAGGCCAAAGCAAACTTTTTCATGACACATCTCCAAAGGCAAGAAAAACAAAAGATAAAATGAACCTGTGGGACTTCATCAAGATAGAAAGCTTCTGCACAAGCAAGGAAACAGTCAAAAAACTAGGAGGCAGCCCACGGAATGGGAGAATATATTTGCAAATGATGCTACAGATAAAACACTGGTATCCAAGATCTACAAAGAAATTCTCAAACTCAATACGTGAGAAACAAATAAACAAATCATAAAATGGGCAGAAGATATGGACAGACACTTTTCCAATGAGGACATACAAATGGCTAACAGACACATGAAAAAATGTTCAAAATCATTAGCCATCAGGGAAATTCAAATCAAAACCACACTAAGATACCACCTTATGCCAGTTAGAATGGCAAATATGGACAAGGCAAGAAACAACAATTGCTGGAGAGGATGTGGAGAAAGGGGATCCCTTCTACATTGTTGGTGGGAATGCAGGTTGTTGCAGCCACTCGGGAAAACATTGTGGAGGTCCCTTAAAAAGTGAAAAATTGAGCTACCCTATGACCCAGCTATTGCAATACTGGGTATTTACCCAATGATACAGACGTAGTGAAGAGAAGGGCCATATGCACCCCAATGTTCATAGCAGCATTGTCCACAATAGCTAAATCGTGGAAGGAGCCGAGATGCCCTTCAACAGATGACTGGATTAAGAAGTTGTGGTCCATATATACAATGGAATATTACTCAGCTATCAGAAAGAACGATTTCTCAACATTTGCTGCAACATGGATGGCACTGGAGGAGATAATGCTAAGTGAAATAAGTCAAGCAGAGAAAGACAATTATCATATGATTTCTCTCATCTATGGAACATAAGAACTAGGAAGATCGGTAGGGGAAGAAAGGGATAAAGAAGGGGGGGTAACCAGAAGAGAGAATGAAGCATGAGAGACTATGGAATCTGAGAAACAAACTGAGGGCTTCAGAGGGGAGAGGGTGGGGGAATGGGATAAAATGGTGATGGGTAGTAAGGAGGACATGTATTACATGGTGCACTGGGTGTTATATGCAAGTAATGAATCATCAAACTTTACATCAGAAACCAGGGATGTACTGTATGGTGACTAACATAATATAATAAAAACATTAAAAGAAAAAAAAATGAGAAAGAAAAAAAAAGTCCCCGGGGGCTAGGAGGGCCGTGCTGGTTCTCCTGCCCTCAATGCTCAGCGGTGGCCCCGAGGGGCACAGGTGGCTGCGCAGCAGACTGAGTCTGGCGCTGGGGCTCGGGTGTCCCCAGTTCCCGGTGCTGAGGTGCCAGGCCCCTGGGGAGGGACCCCTTGGCTCCTGACATAGAGTTAGTATTGGCCCCAGGAGCCTGGCGGGCCTTGTCCTCCAACTGTGCGGCCAGCGGAGCAGTGGGCCGAGGTGAGCGCGTGGGGGAGGGGGAGCGTGGGACCAAGCTTAGTGGCGCGGGGGGCCATCGAAGGTCGCTGGGGGCTTGTGGGGACCTGCCAGTTCTCCCTTCCTGAATGCTCTTTGGCGCCCCGATGGGCCCTGGTGGCTGTGTGGCGGCAGGCTGAGTCCGGCGCTGGGGCACGGGGGTCCCCAATCCACTGCACTGGGAGGCCAGGCTCCTGAAGAGGGGCCCCTCGGCCCCCCACCTAGGGTTAGGGTAAAGCTGCAGGAGCCCAGCAGGCCCGATCTCCCAGCTGTGCGGGGAGCAGAGCAGTGGGGCGAGGTGAGGGAGCGGGGGAGGGGGAGCGTGGGCACAATGGTTGAGGCGGGGGGGGGGGGGGGGCGAGGAAGGCAGCCGGGGGCTCTGGGGGCCCTGCCCTTTCTCCTGCCCTGAATGCTCGGCGGTGCCCCCAGGGGGCCCGGGTGGGTGTGTGTCCTCAGGCTGAATCCTGCGCTGATGCTCACGTGTCCCAATTTCCGGTGCTGATTCGCCAAGCGCCTAGGAAGGGGCCCCTCGGTGGCCAACCTAAGCTTAGGGTTAGGCCCCAGGAGCCAGGCATGCCGGATCCGCCCACTGTGCAGAGAGCTGAGCGGCGGGCTGAGATGAGGGCACGGGGGAGGGGGAGCGTGGGCCCAATGGTCGATGGAGTGGGGGGCCATCAAAAGTCGCTGGGGGCTTGGGGGCCCTGCCCATTCTCACGCCCTGAATGCTCGGCGGCGCCCCGATGGGCCAGTGTAGGTGCACGGCTGTAGGCTGAGTCTGGCGCTGGGCTCGGGGGTCCCAAACCCCTGGTGCTGCAGCGCCAGACCCCTGGGGAGTGGTCCCTCGACGGGGGACCTAAGTTTTCTTTGGGTTAGGCCCCAGTAGCCTGGCAGGCACAATCTTTGGGCTCTGCGGCAGGGCATGTGAGTGAGCTTTGGCTAATGCAGAGGGCCCTTCCTTCTTCAAGAGGGCAGTGAGGGGACTGTGATCTGGGAGCTGCTGGACCCTCATCCCACACATCTGCAATTCCTGTGAGAGGGTCCAGGTCTGAGGCCTTCTTCTGCAGAAGAGGTAAGGGGTCCTGGAGAGCCCTGGCTGGGGTGTGGGCACTGTGGGAGAGCAGAGGGGGCTGGAGGGCAGCCTCAGCCCCTAACAGAGTCATTCCCCATCTCCGCCACCTCTCAGCCCTGTCTCTACCCCAATCCCGGGACCCAGAACAAAGGGCATGGCTTCCACACATCTGGTGGAACGTCGACACTGGGTGCTCAGCAGGTACTCAGGAGACCCAGGGAGGGCTTGGGGACTGGATGTCCTCCCCCCAGTGGAAGATTAGTGTCCACAGAAGGACACCCTCTCCTGGCACCTACTGAACAAGGCAGCACATAGACATAGGAGCGGAAGTGGGAGGTATCGGGAGGGTCCTGGGAAGGCCAGGGATGGGACAGAGTCCCTTTGTTCCCTCCTTGGTTGCATAGTCACAGAGCACTAGTGTGCACTGAGGGCAATGACCACACCAGACACACCACCCCTCCCTGCCCACATGAAGTGGAAGTCACGTGGCAAGTGGGCAGGGAGACTGAGCAGGGCGTCCAGCTTCCGCTTGGAGGACAGAAATGGTCACACCAGGGGTCAAGGGCTCCCACTCACAGAGGCTTTGGGCCAGCCCCTCCTCAGTGACCAGGCCTGCCTCAGGCAGGACTGCCACATCACAGGTGGACATGGAGTAGGAATGGGCTCTGACAGCCAGGAGCCAGGGACCCAGGGGCCCAGGTTCCCACAGGGGTTTCCTGGGGCATCCGTGTGGGAGGTGCCCTGTCCTCTGACTCCTCCTCCCACCTGTCTGTCCCCAGGGCCATCTCCTTCATCCTGGGCACCTGGCTGTGCCACTACCCTGAAGATTTCTTCCAGCCCCCAGAATTTCCCTGCCTGAAGACACTACTGGCATATGTAGGGCTTAACATGCCAGGCTCCGACCTAGAGCAACGTGCCTGGCTCCTCCTCTCTCACCTGCAGCACTGTGAGCCAGCTGAGCCACAGACTGGGGGTGAGGAAGACAGGGGGTGACTGATGGAGGCCTGTGGAGGGGAGAGAGTGGGCCACACAGAGCAAGCCACCACAGACTGCAGTGTGGCTGGGAGCAAGGAGTGGTCTCAGATCACTGTCCCCATGGGCTACAGTTTGGGGAGACCACCCAGGGTCGGGTTCTTAGACTCAGATAATATTGAGTGGTGGGCAAACTTGTCTTCATTGGGAAGGGACATGGAAAGACAATCATGATGACCATACTTTCTCTTCTTGGAGCAACAGCAGCAGCCCCAGGGCGAGATCCGGAACTGCCCCAAAAACTAGTCCCAGCTCCCACTGTGGTGCCTGCTGCAGCTTTCAGAGCCTGAGCTGGAAAATCCCATCACTGCTGCTGGAGATCAGCAACTCAAAATCAGGGACATCACCAGCCATGTCTGGCCCAATGCAGCTGGTGGTCAGAGCTCTGAACCACCGTGAGGATGTGCAAGAGTCATCTGCACCTTTGGAAAGCCAGGAGCCCGAGCAGAATCCAGCACCAGCTATGGAGGTCCCTGAGGATCCCCTTAGGCCACCTGCCCTGTCGGAGCCAGCGCAGGACATACTCACAGCTCTGACGCCCTGTGGAAGCTGCAAGAGCCACCTGCGCCCTTGGTAGCCCCAGAGCCCGAGCAGGCTCTAGTCCTAGCTATGGAGGTCCCTGAAGAGCCCCTTAGGCCACGTGACATGTCAGAGCCAGCGGAGGATATACCCACAGCTCTGACTCTCTGTCAGGAGCTGGAAGAGTCACCTGCACCTTTGGAAATCCAGGAGCCCGAGGAGGCTTCAGGACCAGCTACGAAGGTCCCTGAAGAGCCCCTTAGGCCATGTCCCATGTCAGAGCCAGTGGAGGATATACTCCTGGCTCTGACCCTCTGTCAGATGCGAGAAGAGTCACCTGCACCTTTGACAGCATAGGAGCCTGAGCAGGCTCCAGAACCAACCATGGAGGTCCCTGAAGAGCCCGTGATGACACCTGCCATTTCAGAGCCATGGCAGGATATACTCACAGCTCTGACTCCTTGTCAGGAGCTTGAAGACCCATCTGTACCTTTTGCAGCCCCGGCGCCTACGCACGCTGCAGCACTAGCTATGGAGGTCCCTGAAGGGCCCCTGATGCCACTTGCCACGTCAGAGCCAGTGGAGGATACACTCACACCTCTGATGAACTGTCAGGAGCTGCAAGAGCCACCAGCATCTATGGCAGCCCCAGAGAAGGAGCAGGCTCCAGCACAAGATATGGAGGTCCCCAAAGGTCCTTATATGCCACCTGCCATGTCAGAACTACTGCAGTAATAATCACAGCTCTGACTCCCTGTCAGGAGATCCAAGCCCTCCTGCACCTTTGGCAGCCCCAGAGCCCTCTCAGTTTGCAGCACTAGCTACGGAAGTCCCTGAAAGGCTCGTGATGCCACCTGTCATGTCAGAGCCACAGCAGGATCCACTCACAGCTCTGACTCCCTGTCAGGAGATCCAAGAGCCTCCTGCACCTTTGGCAGCCCCAGAGCCCTCTCAGGCTACAGCACTAGCTACGGAGCTCCCTGAAAGGCTCATGATGCCCCCTGTCATGTCAGAGCCACAGCAAGATCCACTCACAGCTCTGACTCCCTGTCAGGAGCAGGAAGATCCACCTGTATCTTTGGCCAAACTGGTGAATGATCAGGCAACAACATCAGCTATGGAGGTCCCTGAAGGGCCCCTGATGCCACCTGCCGTGTCAGAACCACCTAAGGATATACTCACAGCTCTGACTCACTGACTGGAGCTCCAAGAGCCACCTGCACCTTTGGAAGCCCCAGAGCCCAAGCAGGCTCCAGCACCAGCTACAGAGGTCCCTGAAGGGCCCCTGATGCCACCTGCCCTGTTGGAGCTGGCGCAGGACACACTCGCAGCTCTGCCTCCCTGTCAGAAGCCCCAAGAGCCACCTGCACCTTTGGCAGCCCCAGAGCCTGACCAGGCTCCAGCACCAGCTATGGAGGTCCCTGAAGGGCCCCTGATGCCACTTGCCATGTCAGAGCCACGGCAGGATATACACAGAGCTCTGACTCCCTGTCAACAGCTACAAGAGCCACCTGCCCCTTAGGCAGCCCCGGAGTCCGAATAGGCTCCAGCACCAGTTATCGAGCTTGCCAAAGGTCGTCGGCAACCACCTCTCTCAGTGCAGCAACCAGCCTAGGCCCCGGAGCAGCAGTTCCTGCTCGCTGAATCCCCAAAGGATGGCTTCCCCTCCCCTGTCATTCCAGTGTTTCTAATTTTTGCGTTGTTCATGAACCTATTTCATAGCTTAATATATTCTGATCTATAAATAAAGATAAATTGAGTTTTCATGGAATTTTACTCTGATCCTTTTAAATTGTACATCCAGGTGTCATTAGGTACAGAGTGTTTCACAACCTTGTCCTTCTACAATATTTCCCTCCCAGAGACTCCCGTGCCACTCATCAGATACTGCTCATTCCCTCAGCCCAGTCCCTGCAGGCACGGCTTCCCTCTCCGCCTCTGTGAGTTACTTCTTCTGGGTTTTCATGTGTGTGGGATCAGACAGTGTGGCCTTTTTGTATCTAGCTACGAAACCTATGAGTGATTCATTTTTTGTCAGTTTTTTTTTCTATAAACAAACAAACAAACAAAAACAAAAACAGAACAAAAAAAAAATCACTTTACTACTAAGGAATATTCCCGATACAATACCGTGCATGTGTAGCCCCAAAATGAAACGTTTTCATAATCTGGGATAGGCTTCCCTTTTGTAAGTGTGACCCAAGAGCCAGAAATATCTGGGTCCATGAGACACCTTCACAATCTTTCATTTTCCTGGATAGGCCAGGTTTCAATGATTCTAATGTGCATATTATAAAAATATTAAGACTGCATATTAAATCTTCCTTTTTATTACAAACATATCAGGTAATTAAAAAGTTCTCTAAGGTTTTAGCCAGATTACGTTTTGTTAGTAAAATAGGCATGTAAATATGAAGAAAGGAAGACACATTCCTTCTACCTTCTACCATGATAGCCCATAACACATGGTGTCCCTCTTCCAGTCCTTTCCCTCGGAGTGTATGGGTGAGTGTGTGCGGGGGAGGGGGTTTGCCTGTGTGTGGGACAGGGTGGGGCAGGGAGGGTTCCACAGCTGGGCTCTTGTTCGGCCTGAGGTCCCCACAGTGGGCAGGCACTGCTACTCCTGTCCCCTTCTGCATTTTCAGGGGCCACACATCATTTACTCAGCAGCACCACCTCCCGAACAACTGAGACATCGCCAATTCTTTGAGTCTCATCCTTAAAGTGAAGAGTACAATGTGCTGTAAATCTTTTTTGATTTAGGACTGTTTCCTAAAAGCACAATTTCTGGAACACAATTTAGTCCAATTGTTGGAGTATTGGCTGCAGGGTCCTCTATCTATACTCTCTTTCTTTCCGTGGAGCCTTGCTTGGGAAAGGAAGGTCCCCGGAGACTAGAGATGAACCCTGAAATCATGAGGAAGACAAGCCAGCAGTGAGGCCATCAGGCTACCTGGGCGGGACCCGTGGAGCAGGGAAGAGCCTGTCCATACCGCCCTCATGGATCCTCCCTCCACAAGCATCCCTGCCTCACCCCCACCCGTCCTGGAACACCCCTCATCCAGACCCTATCCAGGGACACACGCCAGCCACTCCAGCCCCTCCTGCTCTAGAACTCAGCTTCTAAGTAGAGCAATCGGGTCCTGCTTCCAGGCCAACAGAGGGGCGTCGGCCGTGCCACAGTTGTCTGCTTGCTCCGGGTGCATCCTTTTTGGGCCCTCTACTCTCAGGAAGGAACCTCTCATGGCAGCCCAGGTCAGGGAGTCTCAGACATAACCTGAATGTGTTCATCCATATGTCCACTAGCTGGCAACAGCAAGAACTGCTTGAACCTCTGTGAACAGGAGGGACCTTTACTGAGGAGGGAAGAGAAGGCTAGCTGAGGACAAAGCAGGAATTCACACTCCCCCCCTCCCCACAATATGGGGTGTACATGACATTCCTCAGGCACTCCTGGCTGCCCTAAAGGGCAAAGAAATAGTTAACCTATAGACACCACAATCCTGCAAGACTTAAGTCTCCCTCAGTTTCCCAATGTCTTAGCAGTTTACAAGAACCAAGCATTTCTATCAATAAGTTAGCTTCCTGAAGGGAAAGTAGATACAATGAAATGTCCTTATAATCTGCAGCCTCCAGGAAGTTCCCAAACGTCTTAATGTTCATGCCTTGCTAGAGGGCAAAACCACCTTCCCTTGATAATGGCAAGGCCTCTGTATCTTGTGAGTCTTCTTTAACATATGCAAGTATTATCTCAACCTCCCTTTTTCCTTACCTTCTCCCAACCCCATAGTCTATCATCAGCCACCGCTCATAAGCCCAGGCAGCAGCTCTTTCTGCCACGGGTCCTGTCATAAACCACCAATTTTGCACCAAAGACATCTCAGGAATTCTTTCTTGGTCCTCGGCTCCAGATTCCACCCCACTGAACGTCACCAATATTCTACAACCTCCTCATTTCCAAAGCACACTGGGTGCTCATGGAAGCTGCAGGATGGACAGAGCCTCAACCGGCGGCATTGGCACTGGGCATAGCCCCTCCACACCCCTCAGGCTCCTCCAGCAGTGACCCCCTGCCCCTGCCAGCCCCAATTCTTGATAACCCTCCAGTTCAGTTGTTGTGAGAGTGGTGCCTATGCTTCCTGCTCGAGACACAAGGGAGGAGAAGGGAGAGATCCCTCTCCTCACATGAAGTCAGTTGACGGGGAGTCCACGTGATCAGAAGCTCTCCATCTGGGAGCCCTGCAAAGGACAGGAATACTGTGACCCTCCGCCTTCCCCAAGGAGCTTTGGTGTGGGGAGCACCGCAGATGTCTACAGAACTTGGTGCACAACAGCATCACACCACCGTGCCTACAGATGCAGGTGGCTGTTTTTATTCTCACCCTCTCAAGAGGCGGGGAAAGCCCTCTGGCAACACAAGGCACACAGAGCAACCAGCTGACCCTGAGCCCCACCGGGCCCCCTGGCAGGGGGCAGTGCATCCTCGTCCAGGCAAAAACACCTGAGAATCTGCACACTAGGCCCCTGCCCCCCGAAAACTAGGTGAAAGAACAAGTGAACAGCAAGTTTACAGACCAAAGAGGATGACCAAACTCCAGCGCTAGGGGAAAATAGCACCTAGAGCTCGAGGCTTTTTCTCATGATTCATTTCTCTCTCCATTCAAAATTTTCCATTTCGTTTTTTTTTTCTTTTTTCCCTTTCCAACTACTTTTTTTTTTTAATTTTAGCAACACTTCATTTTTCAATCTTTTCTTAACTTTCATTTTTTACATTGACATTTTATACATATATTCTTCATTTTTGGATTCTTTTCGCTATATTCAATTTGATTTCTGTGTTTATATGAGTTTTGCTTTCTTTACAATTTTGGGATTTAGTGACTTCCAACACACAGACCAAAAGACACTCGGGACCAAGTGGCTCACCCTGTTTTGTCCACCCTGTGAGATCATAATCTCTCTCTCCCCCATCCATTCTTCTCTGGGAAAAGTGACTAGAGGGAGGGATTCACAGCAAAAGAAAGAGCCAGAGATAACACTCTCTGCCACTGATCTAATGCATACGGTTTTAAGTAAGAAGTCAGAGCTGGAACTCAGGATGACAATTACAAAGTTGCTAGCTGGGCTTGAAAAAACTATAAATGGCACGAGAGACTCTCAGAGTGCAGAAATGAAATCGAATCAGGCCCAAATTCCAAAGGCTCTAACTGAGATGCAGTCTACATTGGATGTAGATGCTCTAACGGCTACGGTCAATGAGGCAGAAGACAGAGTCAGTGACACCAAAGACAAGCTGATGGAAAGGAAGGAAGCTGAGGAAAAGAGAGAAAGCCAACTAATGGACCATGGGTGGAGGAATCGAAAAATCAGTGATGCCACAAAAGGAAGCAATATTGGAATTACTTTTGGCCCCGAGGGAGAAGACACAGACGGACAGAAGATCTATCTGTGTAGATTGTAGCTGAGAACTTCCCTAATCTGGGAGGGAAACAGGCGTTCAAGTCCAAGAGGTAGAGAGGACTCTTCCCCAAATCCATAAGAATAGAGGAACACCCTAACATATACTAGTGATGTTTGCAATTTCAGACAGAAAGAGAAAATCCTGAAAGCAGCTTGAGACAAGAGGGTCTTCACTGACAAGGGTAAGCACATTAGACTAGCCACATACCTATCCACAGAGACCTGGCACAACAGAAAGGGCTGGCATGATCGAGTCAGGGTACTAATTGAGAAAAACATGCAGCCAAGAACACTTTACCCAGCAAGGAGTCATTCCAAATAGGAGCAGAGATAAAGAGCTTCCAGGACAGAAAGAAACTCAAAGGATTTGGCCACTAAACCACCCTGCAAGAATAGGAAGGGGGATCCTGTAAGTGACGGGACACTCCAAGAGTAACACAGACCAGAAAGAAACAGAGACCATCTACAGAATTAGGGACGTGACAGGTAATGCAATGGACTCATCTCCATCTGCTTTTTAGATTTTTTCTTTATCATTGGTCTTAAGCAATTTTATTGGGATGTAGGTTGATAAGGAGGGTTTTTTTTTCATGATCCTTATGTTTGGGGGTTTTGTTGGCTGGATTCCTGAATTCTTGAATCTATGGGTGTAGAGGGTTCATACAATTCAGATAACAATCAGACATTACTTCTTCAAACGTTTTTTTTTTTCTGTACCTCAGCCAATTTCTTATCTACCAGGCCACTTGAAATTGCTACAAAGCTCACACATACTCTAGTGTTTGTGTGCAGGGCTTGGTTTGCACCCTTCCTTTTCTCTGCTTTATTCTGGACAACTGCTATGATCATACATTCAAGTTCTCTCTCTCTCTCTCTCTCTCTCTCTCTGTCTCTCTCTTTTTGCTACTTAGTGTCTAACATGAAAGAAAGCCCATCTACTACATTTTTCATCTTAGACGTGCTACTCTTCAGCTCCAGAAGTTGGGTTTTCCTTGTTTTCATATTTTCTATATCTCTGTTTCACTTCATCCTTTGTGTACATTCTTACATATATAAAACCTCTTTCTAACAGTTGTTTGAATGTCCATGTGCAATACTTCCATCATCTTTTTCATTTCTGGGTAGGTTTCTATTGTTTAATCTTTCTCCTCAGTACGAGGTGAACTTTTCTTCTTCTTTGCATCCTGGTAATCTTTTGTTGGAAGGCAGGTATTGTGAATTTTAATTGTTAGGTATTAACTATGGCTTATATTTCTACACATACTCTTGAGGATTGTTCTGATGGTGAGGTAGGTTCCTGGAAAACTATTTTATCCTTCCAGACTAGCTTTCCAAAGGTTTGTTAGGTGGTATCACAGTAGTCTTCAATGTATTTTGCTATTGTTCTGTTGGTATTCTGAGCTCTCTTTGCAATGTCCCACAGATTGCGAGGTTTTCCACTCTGCCTGATGCCGGTAGCACAGACTTTTCCTGATTGTGTGTGAAGGCTAGTGACATTTTCCTCTCTGCTTCCCCTGGGCTATTATTTTCCCCACACCACATACATTCCTCACACACGTGCCCTATTGAGGAATTCTATGAAAACTCAAAAGTGATCCTAGATGGTTTTCTGAGGTCCTCTTTCTCTGTGCAGCTCTCCTCAGTATTCTGTACTGTAAACCACAGCCATATTGACTTCTCCAAACTTCCATCTTGCTGTCTGCAACTCATGAAAATGACTGAGTTTCGCCTGTATTCTTCATCCCTGAACCATAGACTGGAAACTAAATCTCTAGGCAGTAAGTTAGGGAAATGCAAGTCCCCCACGTTTGTCTTCCCTCTTGCACTAGTCACTTTCCTGCATTGCCTGCAAATATATCAAAAGTGTTCTTTTGCCAGGGCGCCTGGGTGGCTCAGTTGCTCAAGCCTCCGACTCGTGATCTGGACTCAGGTCATGAACTCAGGGTCTTGGGATCAAGACCAGCATTGGGCATCACACTCAGCACAGAGTAGGCTTGAGATTCTCTCTCCCCTCTCCTTCTGCTCTCCCTCCCACACACTCTTTCTCTCAAACCAACACAGATAATTTTTCAAATAAAATAAAATCAGTTACTTAAGAGACAGGTTATGTAAGAAGGACACTCATACCCTTCTCTTTTCCTGTGAAAGCAGGAAATAAACCTACCATGTGAAAGACATCCTTCCTGTTCCAGGAGGCAAAGAAATATCCTTATCACAAGAGATAGGAAATTAAGAGCCAAGACAGCTGCATAAACAACCTTGTTCCTTTTTACTAATTTACTACACTGGCCCAAATTCTGTTCAAATTACTTACGAATTGAAGCTCCTAATGTTAAGTTTCCTATATCCTGCCAATTCCTCTCTGATTTACTGTTTTTGTCTAAAAAGCATAAAAACTGCCTCCTTTGGTTATTTCTTTTGGTCTCAATTTGCCATGCACCTGTAATAAAACTTTGATTTTTTTTTCTTAATCTGTCTCATATAAATTTAATTCATGGTCCAGCCAGAAGACCATGGGGTAGACAGAGAATTTTTTCTTCCCTTCTACACATAATCTCTTCTAAGTTTCTGACAATTTCCATAATGTGTTAGTTTCTGATTGCTGCTATAACCAATTACGTCAAATTCAGTGGCTTCAAGCAACACAAATGTATTATCTTACCGTTCTGCCAATCAGAAGTCTAAATCAGTTTCATGAGGCTAAAACTAAGATGTCAATAGGGCTACAGTCCTTCTGAAGACTCTAGGAGAAAATCTGTTTGTTTGAATTTCCCAGCTTCTAGAATGAATGTAGCCTACATTCCTTGACTTCTCTCCCCTCACCCTCCAACCGGCAATCTCATCATTCCTACCTCTGCTTCTGTGGTCACATCTAATTCTTGAACTTTGCTTCTCCTGCCTCCCTCTCTCACTCAGGAAGAGCCTTCTGATTATTTTGAACCCACCCAGATATTCCAGGAGAATCTCCCCCACCTCAAGGTCCATAACCTAATCACATCTGCAAAGTCCCTTTTCAGAGATTCCCCAGATTCCAACAGCAACATCTTTGGGGGAATTATTCTGCCCACCACACATGACATTAACAAATTCTTTCTTAGCAATCAGAATGAAACCCACAGAAACAGTATTCTTCACTGTCTCCAATGCATTCTTTCCAATAACATTGTCCAGTGAGTCAAAACTGATCAAATGTTTTCTCAGTCAGGATGGTTTCAGTTATAGGGAACAGAAATCTCAACTCAAATTCCTAAAATACAAGTCACCTGAATTCACTGTATTGTAAATTCTATATAGGATCTTTTTATCTCATTTTACAATAAGTGCAATATTGCACACACCCTAGATTATAAACCCCTTATTGTCTGCTTTTAGCAGAGAGTCAGTGACATTTCAGAAGGGAGGAGTATGGCACTTTGATCTTTTGGAATGGACAGAATGGAATGGGAAGATGGAGAGAGTCAGTCAGGAGGATCAAAAATACCAAAATGTGGGGCACTTGGGTGGTTCAGTCGATTAAGCATCAGATTTTGTTCAGGCCATAATATCAGGGTACCCGGATCTGGCCCCCTGATGAGACCAGAGTGGGGGCTCCCTGCTCTGTGAGGAGTCTCCTTGTCCCTCTCCATCTCCCTCCCCCCACCATGCTATCTCCAAAAAATAAATAAATAATCTTTAAAAAAAAATACCAAGAAGTTACCTATCCCGAAACCAATGAAACATTTCTATGCGATTCAACAAGCAACTCTTTTAAGTGTGGCTCCTCTCAGAAATACAGCATCCAAGTGATGTAATGGAGTAAATATCAGAAGCAGCAGCAGAAGACCTGGTTCAGCTGCTTCCCTGATATATAAACTCTGAAAATCACTTAATGCCAAGTCTAATTTTTCTATAATGCTCCCCACAATATCACAGGGATATTGTGAAGATCAAATAAATTAATGAGTGTGAAAGAGCTTTACAAGCTCTCAAGTGCTATGCCAGTGTCCACAATTCTCATTTATTCTGCAGAGTAAATGGGAACACACAATTTTTGGAGCATGAGGGACTTCCTAGGAGAAAAAGCCTGAGTGGGACATTCAGTATACAGTCAGAGAGGGAAGTAGTGGGCCAGGGGAGAGGGCTACCCAGAAGAAGTGAGAAATACTGACACTGTAGGTTAGGCCAAAAATTAATTTCTCAACCTTGTATATTATCAGTGACAGTGGTGATAGTAATTGCCCTATAATCAACTGAACATCATTTTCTATATTATCCTTGGTGTACTATGCCTATGATAAAGGATCTCAATTCCAAAACTACTTGAGAATGAGTACGGGCAGTATACCCCTCTTCCTTAGGCATACCCTAGTTGCCAACGTCACAATATAATGCAAGCCCCACATGGATCAAGTAGCAGTATCTCTATGTTCTAGAAGCTCTGAGTTTTTCAATACCTTCAAGTCTGGCCTCTGATCAATGGTAACAAATGCAACAAGAAAACTGGGGGAAAGGAGGCCAAGCCATAAGTCCTCAGGAGTAAGAATTTTTGGTAATTTCTGACACTTTCCCCCATTACCATCTTCTCTTCTACACACTGTTTCCTGAAGAGTCAGCTATAAGGCTTCCTTCCACACCTTTGATTTCATATATCCTAACCAATCCACAGAACTCTTCAATCTTAAATTCAAACTCAAAGTATAGGGGCACCTGACGAGCCCAGTTGGAACAGTGTGTGGTTCTTGATCTCAGGGAGGTGAGCTCGAGCCCCATGTCCGGTGTAGGGATTACTTCAATAAGTAAAAATGAAAAGAAAAACCCCAAGTATGATCTGCAGTCTTCCTCTTGGGATTCTTCTTTCTCCAACTCAAACTACCAAGCCCTTACATCTAAAGAGAGAAAGCCAAGGTTCATTAGAGCAAGAGGATCTAGATTTTCACTGTAGACAAAACAATGAATAGTGATGCCAAAAGAGTTGGCTGTTATGGGGTGGTGGCTTTCTTGTTTGTTTGAATTGCATATTGTGTAACTGCATTAACTTAAGCAACATATGCACTAAGTGCCACAGGCTTTGCAAGATTTCAAGAGTTCTAAGACAGATGACCATTGTTATTTATGTTTTATGGATGAGAAGCTGAGGCCCAGAAAGGTTAAGGAACTTGCCCAAACTTACACATCTAGAACTTGCACTCACACAGCCTGACCCTCAAGGCCAAACCCTTGACCTCTCTGGCAGAGAGCTGATTAAAATTTTAACTCCATGGCCCATGCCTCATCTCTGTGTTTGTATGTGGATTACATGAGAAACCATGAAAGCACCTCACCTAATACTTAGCACACACTAGTAGTTCATTTAATCATATCTAAACACATCCTAAAGGTTTAGATGTGGAAGCCCCGCTTTCCCTTTAAATTCCCCTAGTGACAATTTCAAAGTCTGTAACGTTAGTCCCCCCCATAACTTTTTCTAACTATGACTAGGGTAAGCTGACTACATTGCTGAAAAGGTCCCAAGGAGATAAAACCTATGTAATTCAGGTAAACACACACACACACACACACACACACACACACACACACACACACACAGAGCCACCCAACCCTGCAGCTGCCAGCCCCAGCTGTCCTCTTTCTGTACACATTTCCCTTCAGTAATTGGTAGAATAATCCGTCTGAAGCTAGCCATATAAACTTAACACCCAGAGAGTGTGCTGCCAAGGAAACAATGCCTCCATCACACTGGTTGTTAATAATTAGGACAAGTTTGTGTTAGAAATCTCCTGGTAAGCTAGCATGGCCTTAAAAGTGGTTGATAGAGACTTTGAATCATTCCGCTGCCAAGATCATCTGAAAAAGTGCAAAAAATATACCATTCTTATGCCACATCTCCAGTGGACTGGCAACCAATTCTAGAAAATCTTAAGGCATAGTTACATGCTCTACATAGTGAAAACGATGATAATAAGATAGGCGCTAAGGTGTAAAATTTTGCAAAAACCGTGGAGCACTTCTGGTAAAGTATCACCAAATGTATTTACCATGACTGATCACCAAAAACTGAACAAGACCCAGGAGAACTTTGAGGGCTCTGGCCATGCTTATGGAAAAATCAAGGTAAACAGGGTTATCTGATGTGCCCACTTTAAATTTGTCCGATTAGTTCTTTCCACTAGAAAATAATTCACTATCAAAACTTGACATTGAAACTACTAGACAAAGACAATTCAGTTCTCTTTGGAGGGGCTGGGAACATCAGAAACAACCTAGGGTGAGTTTTACAGACACTCTGTCTTACTCTGGTTTAGTTCTTAATTATTTTCCTACATTTTTTTGAAGTGTATGCCACAGACATTCGATTTTCTTTTTGTGCACCATATCCTCAACATAAACTGACACCAAATTTCTACTGCAGTTGGGCACACCTCCATTTCTCAAAGCTTTTTTCCTGCGGCTCCAAAGAAATAGAAAAAAAAAGTGATGATGATGGAACACAAGTCTTCATTACAGACCTAGTTCTCCATGCACACACTCTGTGTGGGTGAAATTCTCCAGATTAATTTAAAATAAACCCCTGGCTCCATTCTTGCTCCGTTCTTTAGTTTTCAAGTTTGCAATCATCCTTTTGGTGGATTAGTAAATTAAAAGGGGAACAGATGTAAATCATTCAACTTTTAAAATAGCTTTCTAGGGACACTGGAATGGCTAAGCTGGTTGAGCATCTAAATCTCGGTTTCGGCTCAAGTATGAAAACACAGCTGTGGGATCAAGCCCCCTAGCGGGCTCTGTGCCAGGTGTGGAGTCGGCTTGAGACTCTCTCTCTCCTTTTCACTCTGCCCCTCCCCCCTCACTCACACACATACACACACATACTTTCTCTCTCTTTCTCTAAAAATAAGTAAATCTAGAAAACAATGAAATAAAATAGCTTTCTAGAGCAGAAGCTTTAAGTGAATACTAAGAAATATTTCTCTTTTTTAAAGATTTTATTTCTTTATTTGATAGAGAGAGTGAGAGAGAGCATGAGCGGGGACAGGGGAGATGATCAGAGGGAGAAACAGACTCCCCGCTGAGCCAGGAGCCAGATGCTGGACTCAATCCCGGGACTCTGGGATCATGACCTGAGCTGAAGGTAGATGCTTAACTAACGGAGCCACCCAGGCACCCCCACTAAGAAAAACTGCTTAAGAGTAAAGTTAATTCGTCACTACATTAAGATATTACAATAAATATTAATCTAAGCCCTAAACACCATGAGTTTAATTCAAATGTTAACTAAAAGACTCCTCCTGCCCCAGAAATACCTTCTTTTCCCATGACTCTACTTTGCTGGTTTCCTAATTTGACACTACCTTATTCTTCCCTCTATTGATATAGACTATCACAAGGGCCACTGTCTTCAGAAGATCAGCATGATGAGTAATAGGAAATGCTGGAGAAGGAAGAGATAACTAGAAGCAGAAGAGAAAGAGTTCTCTAGTCCTTTTTCATAAGCAATGTGGAGCTGATTCATTTGTCTGGCAGAGAGCCTGCCCTTGAGGAACCAGGGAACGCTCCAGTAGTGACCAGTGATGGGAAGAAGATAGCACAGGATGAGCGGGCCCCAGGAACCAAGAGAGCAGCATGCATGACTGGGCACCCCTGGAAGACTGTGCATCGAGGCCGTGACATGAAGACAAGTGAGAAAAGAGAGACTAGACTCCCCACAGATGCCCAACCAGGCTGGTGGGGTGCACCTAGCAGAGGAAGAGGCAGCTCACCAAGACGCATTCCACTTAGCGCCCTAATTATGCCAACCATCACATAAATGATTCAGGTCAGAGTGGTGGCATAGAGAGCCTGGGCCGGGACTCAGGAGGCCTGTGCTCTGGACACAGCTATTACTGCAATTCTCTGAGAACCTAAGCCCGTTGCTTTACCTCTCTTCCTCATCTTCTGTATCTATAGAATGAAAAAAAAAAAGAAACAAACAAACAGAGGAGGGGAGGGGAGGGGAGGAAAGAAAGAAACGAGGAAAACTCTCAGGTCTTTCTAAGACACCCCAACCACACTGCCCGTTGTTCAGCTGACTGGGGAAAAGTGTCTACCGGCCACAGACCAGGTCACTGCCATGACAGTCCCAGGGCGTCTCGGCAGAGCGCGCAGGGGTGGAAGTCCTTCGGACGAGTGAAAAATGCAGTCAATAGGCAATAGAGAAAACCATGCTCAAGGCCAGGCTGTGTACAATTTTGAACATGTTACTGGCTTGGGGTAGAAGAAGCCTGGTTTCTTCTCTGCTAAAGATTTATGAGTAAATATAAGCCCTCCGCTCTCCAAGGCTGCCTTATATCTCTTGGTGAATCATGGTTCTCTGCACTATTTTTCCAAAAACGTCTGTGCGGTGCCTACTGTGTATGCAGCATGACTGAAGACGCTGAATGGGGTTTTTAAAATAAGATACTGGACCATAAGCTCCAGATGGAGGGAAAAGCAAATACAGAAGAAATTAAGTGACCAGATGATTGATACAGATGCTAAGTGGTTTTTTTTCCTAATTCTTTGCAGACTGTCCAACAAAGAGAATGGAAGAGGCAGACCTACTCAATCAAACCACTTCCGTGACATACATTCGGCTTAGAGGCTTATCTGTCAATCAGAAGGTGCAGATGACTGTGTTTGCCCCGTTCCTCACTTCCTATGTCCTGACACTGATTGGGAACATCCTCATTGTCGTAACTATTATCTATGACCGCCGGCTCCATACCCCTATGTATTTCTTCCTCAGTAATCTATCTTTTATTGATGTCTGCCACTCCACAGTCACTGTCCCCAAGATGCTCAGAGATACATGGTCAGAAGAGAAGCTCATCTCCTTTGAGGCCTGCTTCACCCAGATATTCTTCCTGCACCTCTTTGCCTGCACCGAGATCTTTCTCCTCACCGTCATGGCCTACGATCGGTACATGGCCATTTGCAAACCCCTGCAGTACATGACAGTGATGAACTGGAAAGTATGTGTGCTGCTGGCTGTGGCCATCTGGACGGGGGGGCACCATCCACTCCATATCGCTGACCTCCCTCACCATGAAGCTGCCCCACTGTGGTCCTGATGAGATTGACAGCTTCTTCTGGGATGTGCCTCAGGTGATCAAACTGGCCTGCACGGACACCCACATCATTGAAATCCTCATCATCTCCAACAGTGGGCTGATCTCGGTGGTCTGTTTTGTGGTCCTCATGGTGTCCTATGTGGTCATCCTGGTGAGCCTGAGGCAACAGATCTCCGAAGGCAGGTGGAAGGCCTTATCCACCTGTGCAGCACACCTCACTGTCGTCACACTCTTCCTGGGACACTGCATCTTCATCTATTCCCGTCCATCCACCAGCCTCCCGGAGGACAAGGTGGTGTCTGTGTTCTTCACTGCAGTGACCCCCCTGTGGAACCCCATCATCTATACTCTCAGGAATGAAGACACGAAGAATGCCTTGAACAAGTTCATGGGGAGGTTGGAGGGGAGAGGGAAAAAATGACAATGTCTAGGCTCTTAAGAGGCTAGACAAGAAATGCCTTGCAAAGAATAAGTCACCTAGGACCTGAGCCAAAGGGAGACGCTTAACAACTGAGCCACCCAGGCGCCCCAGAAAGTTTTGATCAAGATTTAAACTGTCCAAATAGGGGGGAGGAATTAAGATGGGGGAGGAGTAGGGGACCCCTTTTACAGCTGTACCCCTGAGTCGAGTTGGACAGGTACCAGGCCATTCTGAACATCCACAGAATCAGCCTGAGATGCAGGAAAATACATCTGGATCTCTACAAACGAACATCTCCAGTGCTGAGTATTGTGGTATGAAGCGGGGAGCCATGAAACCGCACACAGATACTGTAAGATAAACAGAAAGGGGAGGGAGCTGCCACGTTTGGGCACCGGGAAGCAGTAGCGACGTGCATGGGGGAGTGGTGGGACTCGCGGACCGGCACTCGCGAGAGAGTAGACTGAGACCATGAGCTGGGGAACGCGTGCTACCAGACTTCTCACGGAACTCCGGGGTGTTCACTGGAACCAGACTGAGACCGGGAGCTCTGGGAGCACGCGGTGGCTGCTGGCAGCTGGCGGTAATAGAAACACAAAGGACAGAGAGCCGCTGGCGCTGGAAGTGAGGGCTGGGACAGCGGGGTTGGGGCACACATCCCGGAATGCTGCAGTGTTGAGCAGCACCAACAGTAACAGAGTTAAAGTGGCCAGAACACCAGTGGAGAATGGTCCACAATCCCTCTGTTCTGAGAAGGAGGGTGAGATTTGGTCATTGCTGCTCTGACTCTCAGAAGAGGCACAGCAAACCGCCAGGGAAAGCCGCCACAGAATAAAAGCCTGGAAATACTGGCTCACAGAGTGCCCATCCCCATCCCCCCTCGCAGGGGACACAGAGACTCTACCCAAACAGGGTTGCCTGAGTACCGGCGAGGCAGGCCCCTCCCAATGAAGGCAGGCTGAAAAATCAAGAAGCCCACATCCCTAAGATCCCTATAAAACAAGGGGGCACGGCCTGGGTCCCGGTCAATAATTTGGGCTCTGGACAACCCCACAACCTCTCCTTATCAGAATGAGGAAAAGGAGAAATCCCCCCCAGCAAAGAAAAGACAATGAGTCTGTGGCCTCTGCCACAGAACTAATGGATATGGATATAACCAAATTATCAGAAATGGAATTCAGAGTAACAATGGTCAAGATGATGTGTCGACTTGAAAAAAGTATTAACGAAAATGTTAATGAGAATATAGAATCTCTAAGGGCGGAAATGAGAGCGAATCTAGCAGAAATTAAAAATTCTATGAGCCAAATGCAGTCAAAACTAGAGGCTCTGATGGCCAGGGCGAATGAGGCAGAAGAACGTATCAGTGAATTGGAGGATGGGTTAGTAGAAGAGAAAGCTAAAATAGAAACGTGGCTCAAAAAAATCCATTCTCAAGAATGTAGGTTACGGGAGATTACTGACTCAATGAAACGTTCCAATGTCAGAATCATCGGCATGCCCGAGGGCTGGACAAAAACAGAGGTCTAGAAGAGACATTTGAACAATGGTAGCTGAAAACTTCCCTAATCTAGCGAGGGAAACAAACATTCGTGTCCAAGAAGCAGAGAGGACCCCTCCCAAGCTCAACCACGACAAACCTATGTCACGTCATGTCATAGTGCATTTCGCAAATATTAGACCCAAGGATACAGAATTGAAAGCGGCCAGGGCAAAGAAATTTCTCACGTACCAAGACAAAGGTATCAGAATTGTGTCAGACCTGTCTACACGGACCTGGAATGAGAGAAAGGGTTGGGGGGGGGGGGGCATTTTTAAAGCTCTTTCAGAGAAAAACATGCAGCCAAGGATCCTTTATCCAGCAAGGCCGTCATTCAGAATTGATGGAGAAATAAAGACCTTCCAGAATCGCCAGTCATTGACCAATTTCGTAACCAGGAAACCAACCCTACAGGAGATATTAAGGGGGGTTCTATAAAAATTAAAAGCTCCCAAGAGTGATACAGAACAGAAAGTCACAACCGATACAAACAAAGATTTTACAGACAACATGGCATCATTAAAATAATATCTCTCAATAATCAGTTTCAATGTCAATGGCCTAAATACTCCCATAAAGCACCACAGGGTTGCAGATTGGATAAAATGAAATGACCCATCCATTTGCTGTCTACAACAGACTCATTTTGAACCTAAAGATACTTTCAGACTGAAAGTAAAGGGATGTAATACCATCTTTCACACCAATGGACCTCAAAAGAAAGCTGGGATAGCAATTCTCATATCAGACAGATTGGATTTTAAAATAAGACTATAGTTAGAGATACAGAGGGACACTATATTATTCGTAAAGGATGTATCCAACAAGTGGATATGACAATTATAAATATATATGCCCACACCAGGGGAGCAGCAAGATACACAAGCCAACTCTTAACCAGAATAAAGAGACATATAGATAAAAATACGTTAATAGTAGGGGACCTCAACACTCCACTATCAGCAATAGACAGACCAACGAAGCAAGAAATCAACAAAGAAACAAGAGCTTTTTTTTTTAAAGATTTTATTTATTTATTTGACAGAGATAAAGAGACAGCGAGAGAGGGAACACAACTAGGGGTAGTGGGAGAGGAAGAAGCAGACTCATAGCGGAGGAGCCTGATGTGGGGCTCGATCCCACAACGCCGGGATCATGCCCTGAGCCGAAGGCAGATGCTTAACCGCTGTGCCACCCAGGTGCCCCAAAACAAGAGCTTTGAATGCCATACTAGACGAGTTGGAACTCATAGATATATATAGAACACTACACCCCAGAACCATAGAATACTCATTCTATTCTAATGCCCATGGAACATTCTCAAGAATAGTCCATGTTCTGGGTCACAAAACAGGTCTCAACCAATACCAAAAGACTGAAATTATTCCTTCATATTCTCAGACCATAACGCTTTGAAAGTGGAACTCAACCACAAGGAAAAATTTGGAAGAAACTCAAACACATGGAGACTAAGAACCATCTTGCTCAGGAATGATTCGATAAACCAGGAAATAAAAAATCAATTTAAACAATTTATGGAGACCAACAAGAATGAAGACACAATGGTCCAAAACCTATGGGATACTGCAAAGGCAGTCCTAAGGGGAAAATACATAGCCATCCAAGCCTCACTCAAAAGAATAGAAAAGACTAAAGTTTTTATATTCTCACCTCAAGAAGCTGGAACAGCAACAGAGGAACAGACCTAATCCACGCATGAGGAAGCAGTTGACCAAGATTAGAGCAGAAATCAATGAATTAGAAACCAGGAGTACAGTAGAGCAGATCAACAGAACTAGAAGCTGGTTCTTTGAGAGAATTAATAAAATTGACAGACCCCTGGCAAGACTTATCCAAAAGAATACAGAAAGGACCCAAATTAATAAAATTATGAATGAAAAAGCAGAGGTCACAACCAACACCAATGAAATTGGAAGGATTATTAGAAACTTTTATCAACAGCTTTATGTCAATAAATTAAGCAATCTGGATGAGATGGAGGCCTTCCTGGAAACCTATAAACTACCAAGACTGAAACAGGAAGAAATTGATTTTTTTAAACAGGCCAATTAATTATGAAGAGATTGAGTCAGTGATAAACAACCTTCCAAAAAACAAAACTCCAGGCCCAGATGGTTTTCCTGGGGAATTCTACCAAACATTCAAAGAAGAAATAATACCTATTCTCCTAAAGCTATTTCAAAAAATAGAAATAGAAGGAAAGCTACCAAACTCATTCTATGAGGCCAATATTACCTTGATCCCCAAACCAGGCAAAGACCCCATCAAAAAGGAGAGTTACAGACCGATTTCCCTAATGAATATGGATGCCAAAATCCTCAACAAGATCCTGACTAATAGAATCCAACAGTACATTAAAAGGATTATCCATCACGACCAAGTGGGATTCATCCCTGGGATGCAAGGGTGGTTCAACATTCGCAAATCAATCAGTGTCATAGATTTTATCCAGAAGGAAAAATTCAAAAATCATATGATTCTCTCAATAGATGCAGAAAAAGCATTTGACAAAATACAGCATCCTTTCCTGATTAAAACTCTTCAGAGTGTAGGGATAGAGGGCACATCCCTCAATCTCATAAAAACCATCTATGAAAAGCCTACAGCAAATATTATTCTCAATGGGGAAAAGCTGGAAGCTTTTCCCTTAAGATCAGGAACACGACAAGGATGTGCACTCTTGCCACTATTATTCAACATAGTACTAGAAGTCCTTGCAACAGCAATCAGACAACAAAAAGGGATAAAAGGTATCAAATTGGCTAAGAAGTCAAAATGTCTCTCTTCGCAGATGACAGGATACTCTATATGGAAAACCCAAAAGAAGCCACTCCCAAACTATTAGAAGTTATAAAGCAATTCAGTAGTGTGGTGGGATACAAAATCAATGCTCAGAAATCAGTTGCATTTCTATACATGAATAATGAGACTGAAGAAAGAGAAATTAGGGAATCCATCCCATTTACAATAGCACCAAAAACCATACGTTACCTTGGAATTAACTTAACCAGAGACGTAAAGGAACTATATTCCAGAAACTACAAATCACTCTTGAAAGATATTGAAGAAGACACAAAAAGATGGAAAAATATTCCATGCTCATGGATCAGAAGAATTAACTTAATTAAAATGTCCATGCTACCCAGAGCAATCTATACTTTCAATGCTATCCCGATCAAAATACCAATGACATTTTTCAAAGAACTGGAACAAATAGTCCTTAAATTTGTATGGAACCGGAAAAGGCCCCGAATCGCCAAGGAACTGTTGAAAAACAAAGCTGGGGGCATCACAATGCCGGATTTCGAGCTGTACTACAAAGCTGTGATCACAAAGACAGCATGGTACTGGCACAAAAACAGACACATAGACCAATGGAACAGAATAGAGAATCCAGAAATGGACCCTCGGCTCTTTGGGCAACTGATCTTTGATAAAGCAGGAAAAAACATCCGGTGGAAAAAAGTCTCTTCAATAAATGGTGCTGGGAAAATTGGACAGCTACATGCAAAAGAATGAAACTTGACCACTCTCTCACACCATACACAAAGATAAACTCCAAATAGATGAAAGACCTTGATTTGAGACAGGAATACATCAAAATCCTAGAGGAGAAGATAGGCAGCAACCTCTACGACATTGGCCACAGCAACCTTTTTCATGACACATCTCCAAAGGCAAGAGAAACAAAAGATAAAATGAACTTGGGATAAAATGAACGTGGGATAAAAGTCCCACTTCTGCACAGCCAAGGAAACAATAAAAAAAACTAAGAGGCATCCCACAGAATGGGAGAATATATCTGCAAATGATACTACAGATAAAAGACTGGTATCCAAGATCTACAAAGAACTTCTCAATCTCAATATGCGAGAAACAAATAAATCATAAAATGGGCAGGAGATATGAACAGACACTTTTCCAATGAGGACATACAAATGGCCAACAGACACATTAAAAAATGTTCAAAATCATTAGCCATCAGGGAAATTCCAATCAAAACCACACTAAGATACCACCTTATGCCAGTTAGAATGGCAAAAATTGACAAGGTAAGAAACAACAATTGTTGGAGAGGATGTGGAGAAAGGGGATACCTCCTACATTGTTGGTGGGAATGCGGGTTGGTACAGCCACTCTGGAAAACAGTGTGGAGGTCCCTTAAAAAGTTAAAAATTGAGCTACCGTATGACCCAGCCATTGCACTACCAGGTATTTACCCGAAAGATACAGATGTAGTGAAGAGAAGGGCCATATGCACAAACACCATATCTTTTACCTCCTCAGTTCAGTGAAATTCCTGCTTTCTGCTGAGACTTTATTCTTCCTTGCCCTCATTCTTTCCCACATGCCTCCATATCCCCATACTGTCCCCTCCCAGGGAACTGTCAAACATCCATAGGAAAAAGCACCCAAGGTGAATGTAGAACTCATTTCCTTGTCCTTCCCTTCTTGGAATTGTAACCCCTGAAGTCTTGCCTGTGTTGACTGTTCTCTAGTGCCTTCAAATGATTATGTTAGGTATTCTGTCCAGATGTTATGGTTACTTTGGGTGGAAAGGTTAGTTTACTACAAGCTGCTTAGCCATGACAAAACCAGAAATTCTTTTCTGTTGCTTCTCAGTTCCTTCACTTTCCAAAGATGATCTTGTAGCAAAACCATGTGAAAGTGCAGGGACAAATTAGAAACAAGTGATTATAGGGACTGGCATACACACAAGTTTGGGATGCAGACCTGCTTTTCTTTTTATTGCAAGCAGCTCCAGATTCCCAAGGAGAAGTGGGAGCAGGGGAGTCCTGCTTACAGTAAAATAAGAGGAAACACCAGAACCGTAGAGAACAGATTTAGGCTTTTTTTTTTTTTTCCTGTATAGGAGGTGCTCAGCAATTGTAAATCAGTAAATATATTTACCCAGGAGTTATACTAGTCCCTTGACTAGTTCTCCTTGAACTCCCTCCCAGGTCCTAAATGAAAGGTCATCTTTTTTTTTTTTTAAAGATTTTATTTATTTATTTGACAGAGAGAGAGACAGCCAGCGAGAGAGGGAACACAAGCAGGGGGAGTAGGAGAGGAAGAAGCAGGCTCATAGCGGAGGAGCCTGATGTGGGGCTCGATCCCAGAACGCCGGGATCACGCCCTGAGCCGAAGGCAGACGCTTAACTGCTGTGCCACCCAGGCGCCCCCTAAATGAAAGGTCATCTTAATATTGAAATGTCTTTGCCAATTCAACAATCCTGATCTGTAGATGAAGAGAATGAAGGTTAGGAATCAGGAGTGGCATGTTGAGGACAATAACTTTAGTGGTAAAAAATAAACATTTCTTATCCACCACCCTTTTCACTAGCCCAAGTTGCTTTTTTGTTACCAGCTAATCCTATATTTCTATCTTAAGGACTTTTCAATTATTTTCCCATCAGTAATTAAGGAAGTCTCAATCATTTGCCAGTTAAACAATGTTCATTTCCTTACTATACATAAAATTCTACGAACAGTAAGAGAACAGAACAATACCCCAATAGGAAAATAAGCAAAAGGATAGAGACAACATGCAGAAAAGATTCTTTTTTAAAATTTATTTAAAGATGTTATTTATTTGACACAGAGAGAGAGACCTCAAGCAGGGGGAGCAGGAGGCAGAGGGAGGGGGAGAAGCAGACTCCCCACAGAGCAGGGAGCCCAATGTGGGGATCCATTCCAGGACCTTGGGATCAGGACCTGAGCCGAAAGCAGATGCTTAACCAACTAAACCACCCTGATGCCCCATTCAGAAAAGATTCTTAAACATATGGAAAGTAAGGAGGGCCTGTGTTCTGATGAGCACTGGGCATTATACACAACTAATGATCGTTGAACACTACATAAAAAACCAATTATGTACTATATGTTGGCTAGTTGAACATAATTTTAAAAAGCATATGGAAACAGCAGTAATTCATTCATAAAAAGTTAAAGGTAGAATAAGCCTATAACTGTATCTCATTTTTAACCCATTGGAGTGACAAAGATCAAGCAATTTGATAACCACTGTGTGGCTGAGGATGGTGAAATGGCTTCCCTCACGCTTGCTTGTGGGAGAATACATTTTACAAGCTCTATACAGGACAATTAGGCAACTTTAATCAAAATTTAGAAGACATACCCCCAGTAACCCAGCAATCCAACGTTAAGGTACTCAGTCTACAGATATTCTCACACACGTGGGAAATGAAAGTATGAGAATATTCATTGCAGTATTGCTATCATAGCAAAATGTTGAGGAAAATGTCAGTTCCTATTAACAAAAGACTAATTAAATAAGCTATGGTTCTGTCATACAATGGAATACCGTCTTTGATCTTATAAAATGTGAGGCAGCTCTATATGTAATGTTACATAATATCTCCAAGAATATGTTTTAGGACTTATTGAAGTATTGTTGACATCCAAGACTACTGTTAAATGAAGAAAGCAAGGTGAGTAGCCAAGTATAACTAATTTTCATGTAAATGTATAGACTCTGGGAAGGAGATCCAGAAACTGATAACAGAGGTTGGTTCAGGTGAGGAGAATTTGGTGTCTGGGGAACAAGAGAGTAAAGGAGGTGTTTGCTCCATATCCCTTTTGAACTCTTTAAATTCTTTGGTATATATTTGCATTATGTATTTTTAAAAAAATTTAAAATAATAATACAGTTGTTTTTAAGCAGATTTTCTAATAATTATATGTAGAAAACCATTCCTCCTACCCCCACCAACAATTCTAGGAGTCCTGAGGAACCTATTCATTAATAAAAAAGTTGAAGTAGGGTCCAAAAATCATCTTAACATATTTTCACTCGGACTTTTTGGCACTTCAGAGAAAATATGATAAATGTCTTTTCCCTCTTAGAGCTTCTACAAATATCCTGTGACAAACTGTAACTACTCTATCACATTTATATTTAGACATCCTCCCTCTCGTTGTTCAACTATATACTCTTGTTTTTGTTGTCAAGAACCTATAATACCAGACATTGAACCAGGAAATAAATTTGATATATAAGTACATAAGAGACATTTTCTTCCCTCATAGGGCTCGCAGTCTCATAGTAGAGATGCATAATAAAATTGCAAGTGTTTTCTTTTTATTAAATGGTACAAGTGCAATAATAGGGGAAAGACTAAATACTATGAAAGATCATGAGAAGTAGCATGTGTGCAAGCATGGATTTGTGTCATGTGAAAGAAGATTTAAGCAGAGCTAATCATAGGGCATTTTCTTTTTGCAAGTACACCTCAGGTTACAAAACAAAAGTGCTTCTAATAAAAGACATCCATATTGGTAAGCAAGAGATAAATTGTCACTAATTGCAGATGACATAATATTCATTGAAAACCCTAAAGACTCCACCAAAAAATTATTAGAATAAATGAACTCAGAGACAAATCATAAAGGTTCTTAATCATAGGAAACAAACTGAGGGTTTCTGGAGGGGAAGGGAGGTAAAGATATGGGGTCACTGGGTGACGGACATTAAGGAAGGCACGTGATGTAATGACTACTGGGTGTTATATAACACTGATAAGTTACTGACCTCTACCTTGGAAACTAATAATACTTTATGTGTTAATCAATCACATTTAAATAAAAAATTAATTAAAAAAAAGAATTGTAATAATTATATAGTATTTGGATGGAAATAAGGGGTTGTTATGTTTGGAGAAGGTGATGTTTAAATTTGTGATTTTGGATTAATCTTTTTTTCCAAAATTAAGATATAGATACAATGAATTATGATACATGAAAAAAAGAACAAATGAATTCAATAAATTTTCAGGACACAAAATTAATACTGAGAAATCAATTGTGTTTCTATATACTATTAATGAAGTAATAGGGAAATTAAGAAAACAATCCCAATTACAGTTACACCAAAAAGAATAAAATACCTAGAAATAAACACCACTAAGAATGTGAAAGATCTGTACTCTGAAAATTATAAAACATTCATGAAAAAAATTGAAGATGATACAAACAAATGGAAAGATATTCCATGCTCATGTTTGGAAGAATTAATATTGTTAAAATGCCCATACTACTCAAAGCAATCTATAGATTCAATCTCTATCAAAATACCAACAGCATTTTTCACAGAACTAGAACAAATAATCCTAAAGTTTATATGGAACCACAAAAGACTCCAAATATCCAAAGCAATCCTAAGAAAGAAGAACATAGCTTGAGGTATCACAATTCCCAATTCCAAGATATACCACAAAGCTGTAGTAATCAAAACGGTACAGTACTGGCAGAGGGATGCCTGGGTGGCTCAGTGGGTTAAGCGTTCAACTCTTGATTTCAGCTCAGGTCATGATCTCAAGGTCATGAGATCAAGCTCTGCATTGGGCTCCATGCTAGGCATGGAATGTGCTTAAGATTCACTCTCTCTCCCTCTTCCCCTCCTCTCTCTCTCTCTCTCTCTCTCTCTCTCTGAAAACAAAAACAAAACCAAAAACAACCAGTACAATCCTGGCACAAAAAATAGAACACAGATCAATAGAACAGAGAACCCAAAAATAAACCCATGTTTATATGTCAATTAATCTATGACAAAGACAAAGAAAACAAAAATAAACAGTGGGGACAAGAGTCTCTCTTAGATAAATGGTGCTGGTAAACCTGGACAGCTACATGCAAAAGAATGATACTGGACCACTTTCGAACATCATACACAAAAAATAAACTCAAAATGGATTAAAGACCTAAATGTGAGACCTGGAGCCATAAAAATCCTAAAGGAAAACATAGGCAGTAATTTCTTTGACATCAGCTGTTAGCAACGATTTTCTAGATATGTCTGCTAAGGTGAGGGAAACAAAAGCAAAAATAAACTATTGGGACTACATCAAAATAAAAAGCTTTTGCACGTGAAGGAAACCATCAATAAGACAAAAACGCAACCTACTGAAAGGAAGAAGATATTTGTAAATGACATATCACATAAGGGGTTAGTATCCAAAATATATAGAGACCTTACACAACTCAATACCAGAAAATAATAATAATCTGATTAAAAATGGACAGAGGACCTAGATAGACATTTTTCCAAAGACATACAGATGTCCAACAGACACATGAAAAGATGCTCAACACTACTAATCATCAGGGAAATACAAATTAAAACCATAATGAGATATCGCCTTAGACCTGTCAGAATGACTACAATAAAAAAGATAAGAAATAACAAGGATTGGCAAGGATGTGGAGAAAAAGTAACCCTTGTACTGTTGGTGGCAATGTAAATTGATATGACCAATGTGGAAAACAGTACGAGGGTTCCTCAGAAAATTAATAATAGAAATGCCATAGAATCCAATAATTCTAGTACTGGGTATTTACGGGAAAAAAATACTATTTCAAAGGATACATGCACCCCCAATGTTAATTGCAACATTATTTATAATAGCCAAGATATGGAAGCAACTTAAGTGTCCCTCAATAAATTAATGGAGCAAAAAGACATGGTATATACATACAATGGAATATTACTCAGCCATAAAAAAGGATGAGATCTTGCCATTTGCGACAATGGATGGACCTAATGGGTATTATGCTATTTGAAATAAGTCAGACAGAGAAAAGCAAATACCATATAATTTCACTTATGTGTGGAATCCAAAAAACAAAACAAATGAGTAAACAAAAAGCAAAAATCAGACCTACAAATACAGAAAACAAACTTATGATTGCCAGAGAGATAGGAGTGGTGGGATGGGCAAAATGAGTGAAGGGGAGTGGGAGATACAGGCTTCCAGTTATAGAATGAATAAGTCATGGGAGTAAAAGGCATAGAATAGGGAATATAGTCAATGGAATTGTAATAGTGTTGTATGATGACACATGATAGCTATACTTATGGTGAGCACAGAATATCACGTTATCTTGACAAGCACTGAGTACTGTATAGAATCACTGAATCACTATATTATACACCTGACATCAATATAACAATGTATGTTGACAATACTGAATTAAAATTTGAAAAATAAAGTTGTTGAATCACTACATTGTAACTGCCACTAATGTAACATTAGGGGTCAATTACTCTAGAAATTAAAAATTAATTAATTAATTTTAATTTTTTTTAGAAAAAGAATGTAAGTGCTTCTAGGAATTCCTCTATAAGCCACTATATAACCACTCCTCAAGAGTAATGAGCTCCCCAAATTAAAATGACCATAAAACACAATGTAAATTAAAGTCCAAATTGAAATATTATTTCAAAATTTTTAGTAGGGGTTTCTCTGGGTGGCTCAGTCAGGTAAGCCACTAACTCTTGATTTCAGCTCAGGTCATGATCTCAGGGTCATGGGATTGAGCCCCACATCAGGCTCCACACTGGGCAGTGGGGCCTCCTTGGGATTCTCTCTCCCTCTCCCTTTGCCCCTCCCCCATCTATAAAAAGGTTAAAAAAAAAAAGAATGTACAGGCAACATTTTAAAAAGTAATAATAATTTTTATTAGGGGTACCTAAGTGGGATTTTCTTGGGATTTTCTCTCTCCCTCTCCTTCTGCCTCCTAGCATGCACAAGTGTGTGTGCACTCTCATTCTCTCTCAAATAATAATAATTAAAATAAAATTTTTAGTAAACACAATTTTTCGTAATAGAAAGCTGGTTACTTCAATCCACCATCCTGATAAGAATAAAGAAAAACACTGAATTTTTTTTTTAAGTAATCTCTATGCCCAATGTGAGGCTTACACTCACCACCCTGAGATCAAGAATTGCTTACTCCACCCACTGAGCCATCCAGACACCCTGAAAAATGCAGACTTAAAAAAAATAAAACTTAAAAATATTGACAATCTGGAGAGACAACATGAAACTCCTAAGTCAACTTTTTTTTGGAAGTCTGAATGGTAAGCACTAAAGTCATTCATGTTCAGAGTGCATTTGCCTGTAGTTTAAATCCTTATGCATCATGGCAGTGCCTGGCTGGAGAGATGAAGATGGGAAACCAGGGATCACATCAAGTTGATGGGACCTCATAAGGGCACGCTTAGTAATCTTCATCCTCAAGTAAGTATGAACGAGAGAACTAAATCTGACACCAGAGGAAAACCGAAAATTAGCCAGCTGTTGCTTGGATTTACACATACCATTTTCTCCAATTGCCCCAATATTTTGCCAGGGGCTATGGGAGCCTGGAATGGGATGTTCTTGTTTAATTGGTACAGGGCATTAGTTTGGAATGATGAAAAAGTTCTGGAGATGAATGCAGGTGATGGTTGCATTATAATGTGAATGTAATTAATGCTTCAGGACGTATACTTTAAAATGGCCACTTTTATGTTATGTGTATTTTACCACAATACAAAATATTGTAAAACCATGAAAAAGAGGTAATAGAAGAAAAAGACATAAAAATACTTGCATGATACAAATACAAAAAAACAAACAAACAAACACATACACACACAAGAGAGAAGAAACAAAGTAATAAAGAACAAATGAGACAGAATGAAAACAAATGGTCTATCAGTAATTTAGGATTAGAAGCAAAAACTTCCAGATGTCAAGTTTGTGAAGAAAACACACTCCTAGGATATAAACAATGTATGTTGTAAACATTTTTTTATATTTCAAAGTAAAAAAGATTTCTCCTGAAAACAAAAGGAAATTCTCTCCAAATCACACAGACACCTCACCATTGCCTTTAAGACATGATTCCTGCCTTCACGCTGGGGGCCAATTTAACCCAAACTGTATGAAAACTATGGATAAAGAAAGGATGTCACACCAAGCAGTCTTGGGGGAGTCATAAACCATCCCAAGGGGAGACTGAAGACTTCACAATAATCTAAGATGAAACTTTAATTGCACCCTCGAGTCTCAACAATACATTCTTCACCTTTATTCATCTGTATCCCCATCTTGAAATCTCCTCATGAGGATCAGATCTCACATCTTTCGGCCACTCTACAGCAAAAGTAACCAATATATAAAAGTCACCTGTTAAATTTCCTCTGCTGAGTGAGACAAATAAAAGATCTAGGTGTCTGGGGGTGATTGAGTTCTCTTAGCTCTTCATGAAAATATCAATATGTCAATTAAGGCCCACGCCTCAAGGATGGATTATAGGGCTGTGCTTCTTTTCACTAGCTATCCTATTGTCCAACAGAATTACTCTATTGCTGTAACTGCTTTTTTTCAGCACTTCAGGAGGGAAAAAAAAGGGGCTGTCAGCAGTTACCTTTGTATATCCCAGGGTTCTCAGGGTCAGGCTGCTGCATTTTGAGCCCACTTAAAGGAAAGAGAGGAATCAATGAGAAGATAAAGACTCAATGTTTATTCCCAGCTTTCTCCACACTATCATGAAGGGTAGACCTAACATGAAGGGTAACTAACTTTTCTGTCTAGGTATCACTGCATTTTTTCTAAGACACCTACAAATGGATGCTAGCTTCAGTAAAATCCCACTTTAATATTAATACATTTTTGCAAACTTGTATTGATTTCATATCTCTAGATATGTCATTTTATCCAAAGTATCTCCAGTAACTTGATAATAAGTTGTGTTACATGAACTGTTGAGTCCAGGGCCCAGCGACTCAGATCTCCCTCAGCTTAACAATCCCTGAAAATGTCTTGCCTAATGATTCACAAAGAAATGCCTCATTATTCCGAAATTTGATAAATTACATAATTTCCTATTAGAAGACTGTTTGATGTTCTGTTCAATAACTCATTTTCTACATAAAACACCCCAAATTAAATATAACTTATTCCCCCTTAACTCTTATGTACATCACAGTTAACATAATGCCCTTCCTTTAACCATTTATTTTCTACATCTAGAATTATTAACACTACCATGTTTTAATGTCTTCTTCCCTTATATCAGCTGAAGCTCTATGTTTTTAAGTGACAGAATATATAAGAAAGTCAGTAAAATAAATTTGAGCAAAGAGAGCTACCCATAGCTCTGCTGTGTGATACACGGAAACTTAATGACTTTTTAATGTTTCTTTGGTTCATTTAATATTTTTTTCACTCAGCCATCAGAAAGAACAATTACACAATATTTGTAGCAACATAGACGGCACTGGAGGAGATAACGCTAAGTGAAATAAGTCAAGCAGAGAAAGACAATTATCATATGGTTTCACTCATTTATGGAACATAAGAAATAGGAAGATCGGTAGGAGAAGGAAGTGAAGAAGAAAGGCAGGTAAACAGAAGGCGGAATGAACCATGAGAGACTGTGGACTCTGGGAAACAAACTGAGGGCTTCAGAGGGGAGGGGGGTGGGGGATTGGGATAGGCCAGTGATGGGTATTAAGGAGAGCACGTATTGCATGGTGCACTGGGTGTTATATGCAAATAATGAATCATGGAACATTGCATCAAAAACTGGGGATGTACTATATGGTGACTAATATAACAAAATAAAAATTATTTTTTAAAAATGGTTATGCTAAAAAATTATTCTAGTTACTTTGTAATCATATTTGTTGGTAGTATTAACAAGAACTATGTATGTTTTCAGGTCTAATATATTCCAGGAACTGTACCAGGCCTATGTATTCAACAGTATCTGCACAAGAGCTCTGAAAAATAGGTGTTAACCTTGCTCAAGAGCACACAGTATGGCACATGGTATTTGATCCTAAATCAATGTCGTGTTATTTATTTTCCTTTAAGTACAGTGAGATAAGAGGACCGCTGAGTTATATAGCACTGGCCCATTTTTCTCTCTATGTTACATGTAGAGCAGCTCCACTCCAATACTGGACCATCCAAACAAAGAAAGCATTTACATCGATCTCCTATGTGCTCGGGATGGGTTTGAAAAACATTTGGTAGGGAAAAATCAACAGGATATGGTGGCTGCCTGACTATGGGAGGTGACAGAATTAGAAAATGTCTTGAATGATCCTCAAGTTTCTGGCTTTGGCAAATGTCAAGAGTGGAGCCATGCACCAAGAAACATACAAAAGGGAGAGGGAGCTCTTGTAAAGGAAACGATGGCATAAGAAGTATTGAGCAGAATGGTGATTATAGATTTGAAAGTTTAAAAGAGCAAATGACTAAGGAGGCTTATATTTAGAATGGGCACTGACACATGACAGGGATATGAGGCAAGAAGGGATTAGTAGGCCACAGGTTTAAATGTGACCTTGCTACACGTTTGGTCAGAGTCACTAAGACTGTCTGATGATGCTCAGATTGGGTGCTCAGTGATAGTTCATGAACTCAGTAGATTAGCTTTTGGGTAATAATATGGCAAGTCTGAAAGGTATTCAACCACTATTTCATTCAGTAAATGCCTACTATGCACTATAAACTCAGTCACCTGAGAATATAACTGGGTGCCTCGGTTAAGTGTCTGCCTTGGCTCAAATCATGATTTCAAGGTCCTGGGATCGAGCCCTCTCTTGGGCTCCCAGCTTAGTGGGGAGTCTGCTTCTCCCTCTGAGGGAATGCTCTCTCTCTCTCAAATAAATAAAATACTTCTTAAAATAAAAAAAAAAAAGAATGAAATTTTGCCATTTGCAACAATGTGGATGAAGTTAGAGTGTATCATGTTAAGCAAAATAAGTCAGAGAAAGACAAATACCATATGATTTCACTCACATGTGAAATTTAAGAGAAAAAAAACCCAGATGAACATAGGGGAAGGGAAAAAGAGAGAGAGGGAGAGAGAGAAGAAACCATAAGAGACTCTTAATGTTATACACAATTAATGACTCATCGAACTTTACATCAAAAACCAGGAAAGTACTGTATGGTGACTAACATAATAAAAAATATTATTGTAAAAAAAAAAGAAAAAGAAAAAAAGAAACCATAAAAGACTCTTAATGATAGAAAACAAACTGAGGGTTGATGGAGGGAGATGCGCTGGGGATGGGCTAAATGGGTGATGGGCATTAAGTAGGGCACTTGTGATAAGCACTGGGTGTTGTATGTAAGTGATGAACCACTAAATTCTAGTCTTGAAACCAATATTACACTATATGCCAACTAACTACAATTAAAATTTAAAAAATTTAAAGACAAAAACAAAGCTAAAAAATGAATTTATCTTATATGTAATAGGGTTTTAACTTGACAGAGAAAGACATAAATATATGATCTCACTTCTTTGCAGTATTTAAAAAAACAAATGCATAAAAAACAAAAAGCAGAATCAGAAGATAATAAGAGAGCTCAATATAGAGCAGGAAAGCTCAATTCCAGGGGCAGGGATGCAGGACAGGGCCAGAAGAGGACCAGGGTCACAGACAAAGTGGTCAATGGTGTTGGGGCCACAAAAGGGGAGTTGTGTGATAAAGTAGATAGGGATTGGATAGCAGAGGAAAGCTGTGACCCAGCACAGGGCCACCAGCTTCATGCAGAGATGGCTGTTCATGATGATAGGATAATGGAGAGGCTGGCAGATGGCCAAGTACCTATCAAAAGCCATGAGGGGCAGTAAGAGGGTCTCAGTGGTGCCCATGGAGAAGAAGAAGTAGAACTGGAAGAAGCAAGCTGTGAAAGAGGTGGTTTTGGTCTCAGATAGGAAGTTCTTTAACATATTGGGAATAGTCGTGTTGATGTAACAGATCTCCAGGAGTGAGCAGTTGGCCAGCAGAATGTACATGGGGGTGTGAAGCCTGCAATCCAGCTTCACTGCACAGACAATGGCCCCGTTCCCCATCAGAAAGGACAGAAAGAACAGCATAAAGAGGAGGACCTGAACCTCCCTGGAGCACGGAAAACTCGAGTAGGAATTCAGTCACTGTGCTGACTCCTGACATATTCATGGCTTCCTAAGGGATGGAGAAGAAAAGTGACAATGACAAAGATGGCCTTAATCTACCATCCTCAGGATTATTTCCTTTTTGGAGATCCCTAGCTCCCTCAGATTCTATTATTCCATTAAATAAATAATATAACTATACTGCTGAAGTCTATGACCTTTGGAGAGTGGTTGGTATGATCAGACTGTGAATCTTTGTATTCTCGTGTTTCTCTTTCAGAATTTTCTCACAGTAAAAGACAGGATGTTATGTGATAAGCAGCATGGAAAAGGTTAATGGCAGTACTCACGAATGTAAGTAGGTATGAAAATCATGTATTTGTATCTATAGATTAGGAGATATAGACCCTTGATATTGGACACAGAATTTCAATTACTTAGATCTTTGGAATTAGAGACACAAATGTTAGGCATCAGAAAGGAAGAAAGGTAATGACACACTGAAATCTTTATGCATTTCACTGTTAATCTGGATCAGTGTTGAATTGTAAGTGTTGGTGTCTTAAGGTCCTCTGACAACTAAGACAAAAAGCATCAAACATACCATCCATTCTTCGGTATTCATCACGGTTTGTTAATAAAAATTTGAACTCCCAGACACCTACATAATAGGTTTCATATCAGTTCCGTCTTCTACCTGTTGAATTAAAATACTTCTGTAAAACATGGGTCTAGGTTACATCTCTACTAACAGGTAGAAAAACTGAGCAATGTATCTTGTGTATTATTTAAGGATTTTTGAGGGTTTTGCCTGAAGTGTCACAAAGTGTCCTAGAAAGGCCTCTAATCTTCTGGCTTATGGATAGAGGCAGAGACTCCCAAATGTCAGATAGTGCCAAGCAGAGGCCTCTGGAAACCAAGAACAGTGGTGGCAGCCATAAACTTTCCCATTGGACAAAGATTCCCTGTCTACTTCCTCACCCCGTCACCCTCATCCTACTCTAGGTGTGGAAGGTTGGCGTTGTTTCGGGCAGTTGAAGGAGAATCTTTGTGGAAACTTCCTTCTCTGAGTTAGACTTAGATGTTGTGTGATTTCCATGGTGAGAAAAGCAAAACAAAGCCTATGAAATTGCCTACAATTTTGTTGTTAATAGTTTGGTCTTAATTTATTAATTTATTTTAGGAGCTGCTCCATTAGTGAGGGACAGTCATCATTTGGGCCTAAATGACCCAACTGACATGATTGAGTGATGATACTTATTCAGAAAAATACAAGCACAGAATACAGATCCAGACACTTTCAATAAAAGTCTAGCTAAGAATATTTATTAATGTAATCGTTATAAAATGCATTACTTTCCAGATTGCATAATGCCAGAGCTTGGAGGATGATCTTGATGACTGCAATTAGTGACACAAGGGTTCAGAATAATTCAGAATTTTCTACACCACACTTCTCCGTAAGGCTCCTCTTGGGTCTGTGACTAGATCATGTTTGGCAAAACCAAGCTGTGAGCAATACCTCCATAGCAGAAATTCAGAGAAACCCAGAAGGGAAAGAAACCACGAGGAAAGAGGAAAGAGGAAAAGGAGGAAGTATTTGTTGGTTAATATGTATGAGGTTTGCAAGGGCTTTGTAAGTCATGTGGGAGTGAACCCACCACCCAGCAGTGCTCGGTCAGGTTGTTCTCCCTCCTCATGATGCCTGATCATCTGCTCTGTGGCAGAGCCACACTTGGCTAAAATCAGAAAGAGCTGAAGTTTTATCTGGCCTGCCCCTCCGAGCCGCTTTGTCAGTCATTTCCAGACGTCACTTCACTAACATGCTATTTCCCCCAAAGACCTTGTTCTGACTGGATGCACCTCCTGGTTAATAAGGATGGACTTTCCATACTTCCTCATCCTCATCACTCTCATTTCCTGACTGCCAGCCCTTCAGTTGTAAAGATTAATCTCCTCATATTCTTCATGGAAGGTGAGGTGCTATTATTTCCACAAACACATAGAAGAAGGCAGATCTAATAGGCATACCTAAGAGCTATCCTATGCTTGCATGTCTTCTGAACCTACCTCTTTAAAGATCTGGCAGGTCTGACTTGCAATCTCCTGTTTTCACTGCAGCAGAAGGTAAGCACGATGGAGGGCACGGCCTCCTTGGCAGAGAGCAGCCCAGAGAGGGTGCTTACATTGCTGGACACATGATACTAATTTAGAGAGAAACTGGCTCATTTGCTGCACAACAGAGACCTATCTGTGTTTCTCTGAAATCTGTGTCCTATTCCTCTTAAGGGATAAATCTCCTATGAATTCCAAAAGTGAGAATTTATGAGAGAAGATTGTCAGTTATATCCTCAGGATATGTTCCCTCTGGAACCCCTTGATTGGCCTTTGGGACTGAGTTTCCCCCATGGTGATCAGATACTCTCACGCTATTCTTAGAGCAGATGCTTATTTTGTTGTACAGACAGGTTACTCTTATGATGGTGCAATCTCTATAGCATCACCAGCGTAGCTGGAATACAGGATTTTTGTTTATCTTCTTACTCCTTTATATTCAACTTTATTCATTTTTTGAGTTTTGAAGTCTTAACTGTCAATATCATAGTTATGACATCAGAGTTTTCATTCTCATTCCTGTTGGCTCACTCCATGGTTTGAAAAAGGTTATTCCCTTTCTCTGGTAACAGGCTCTCTTAAGTCAGGTCTGCGTTTCTAGTAGTACACTGATAAGTAAATTCCATTTCATGCTGGACAGGTCTCAGGAGCAGAGACCACGGGGTAGGTGATGAAATGTCAAAGTTCTAGAAGGTACCTCCCATTCTAGTCCTCTATTTTATTTCCAACTATTATTAGCAGATGTGCCAAAAAGCTGCTATGAATGCTGAAATTTTCTTGGCTTCTTTTAAGCAAGACATTGTTAAGAGAAGTGTCTGAAACTTTGGGTCCCCTTTGTTTTCTTTCTTTCTTTTTAGGTGTTGTTGACATAATACATTATTTTAGTTTCAGGTGTAGAACACAATGATTTGATACTTTTATATATTGCAAAATGATCACTACAATAAGTCTAATTAACATCCATCACCACACAGAATTACAAAATATTTTTCTTGTGGTAAGAACTTTTAAGATCTACGCTCTTACTTAGCAGTTTTCAAATATGCAATACAGTATTATTAACAATAGTCACCATGCTGCACATTACATCCCCAGGACTTATTTATTATATAACTGGAAATTTGTACCTTTTGACCCCCTTCACCTATTTCAGCAACCCCTATCCCTCACCTCTGGCAACCATCAGTCTTCTTTATCTATGAGCTTGGTTTTAGGATTTTTGTTTTGTTTTGATTTGATTTTAGACTCCACATATAAGTGAGGTTATAGGGTATTTATCTTTCTCAGTCTGATTCATTTTACTTAGCATAATGCCCTCCAGGTTCATCCATGTTGTTGCGAATGGCAAGATTTCCATCTTTTTTATGGTTGAATAATATTCCACTACTATATACACACTACATTTTCTTTATCCTTTCATCCACTGATAGACATTTAGGTTGTTTCCACTTTCTGGCCTTTGTAAATAATGATGCATTTAAACAGGGGTGCAGATATCTCTTGTAGATAGTGATTTCACTTCCATCAGATATATACCCAGAAGTGGAATTGCTGGATTATATGGTAGTTCTCTTATTTTTTTTTTTTTCGGGAAACTCCATACTGTTTTCCATAGTGGCTATACTAATTTACATTCCCACAATAGTGTACAAAGGTTCTTTTTCTTCACATTCCCACCAGCACTTCTTTTTTTTTTTTTAAAGATTTTATTTATTTATTCGACAGAGATAGAGACAGCCAGTGAGAGAGGGAACACAAGCAAGGGGAGTGGGAGAGGAAGAAGCAGGCTCATAGTGGAAGAGCCTGATGTGGGGCTCGATCCCATAATGCCGGGATCACGTCCTGAGCCAAAGGCAGACGCTTAACTGCTGTGCCACCCAGGTGCCCCAACCCACCAGCACTTCTTATTTCTTGTCTTTTTGATAGCCATTCTAACAAATGTGAGGCCATTTGTCACTGTGGTTTTGATTTGCATTTTCCTGATGAGAAAGAGATTTGTTAAGTGCTCCCTCATTTTAAGAAAAAGTACTCCCTTGTTTTATTTTAATGAAAAGTGAGAAAGTAGTAATAAGGAAGGTAAATAGCAAGTATAATCTTATTTATTGGGGATTAAATGGTCCTAATTACTACTAAAGAAGAATGCTAAATGCATTAATATGTTGTGCTGTATAAAAAGAGCATTGGATCATGTCTCAGATTGACCTCTCTTTGTATTATAGCTCTGTCATATACTCAACTATATGATCCTTGGTATATTATTTAACCTCATTAAGCCCCAGATATTTAACTATAAATATACTAGTTCTATCCTGATATAGTTGAGAAAACTAAATAACAATGTCTGTAAAATGCCTACTATGTGGTAAATATCCAATAAACGAGAGTCTTCCCCTTTTGCATGAAGTTTAACACAAAAGAAGGGAAAATTTTCTCTGGAAGAAATATTTCTGTTATTCTGTTTTTTAATTTCTCACATATATGAAAGAAAAAAATGCATGCATAAATATATATGTGTATATTTATACTCTACCTTTTCTGAAAAACAAAATATGTAAACAAAAAATTTAAATTTAAATGAACATAGCTAGGAGAAACCGTGGGAGAGGGAGACAGAATTGTATCAGAAAACCTAAGTTTACAAAAGCTTTCACAACAGAAAGAAAGCAAGCTAGCTCGTTAGCTAACATAGCTAACATCACACTTAATTGTGAGAAACTAAGTTTTCCACTAGGATCAACTGATCCTAGCAAAGACATCTCCTCTCACCACTCCTTTTCAACACTGTACTGGAAGTTCCTGTTAATGCAGTAAGACAAGAAAAGAAAATGTGTACAGATTGGAAAGGAAGACATAAAACTATCATTTCCACAGATGACATGATTATCTACGTAGAAAATCTGAAATAATTGTTGGAGTAGGCAGTTAGCTAGGATCTAACAGGATATCTGGAGGCCAGCTTTGAGGAAGTCACCACCAGCTCTCAGAAGAGTCAGAGACCTGTCCTGGCAGCACCCCACAAAAAGCCGGATCAAACCAGAAAGGCCCAAGATGTGGAGTGCCATAACAGGAAACACCTGACCAAATTAAGGAGAAAAGCCATGAAACCTTGCCTCCCTGCCCCAAGTAATGAATATTCCACCCCCTACTTAACTGTCAATAAAAAATAGAAACCCAACCCCCAGAGTGTGCATTTCTCTCTCTCTCTCATTTACCCATTCTCATATCTCAAGAGTGTACTTTTTTCCTTTAATTAACATTGCCACTTGCGTTGCTCATCCACTGTGTTTAGTGCATGTCCTTGAATTCTTTCTCGAGACAAGAACAAGAACCTTTGGTGACACCTTTGGGGATGGGCTGGCTCAAGGCCCCGGGGCCCATGGTCTCCCCAGTTCACCCAGCAACAGAATCAATAAAAAAATTCCTGGAACTAATAAGTGGTATTAGGGTGCAGGATACAAAATCAATACAAAAAGTCAATTTCTTTCCTATATACCATCAATGAATAAGGAGAATTTGAAATTAAAAACATGATATCATTTACATTTGCAGCTCAAAAAATTAAATATTTGCATATCTAAAAAATATGTGTGGAACTATGAGGAGAAACACAAAGCTCTGATGAACAAGCTCAAAGAACTAAATGAATGACGAGATAGTCAATGTTCATTAATAGGAAGATACAATATTGTCAAGATGTCAATATTGTCTAGATGTCCCAACTTGATTTACAGATTCAATGCAATCCCAATTGAAATTCCAGAAATTGCTTTATGAGCATCAACTGATTCTGAAGCTTATATAAGCGGAAAAGGACTCAGACTAGTTGATACAATATTGAAGGAGAAGAACAAAGTGGGAAGACTACCCTGAACTGACTTTAAGACTTCCTATAAAGGCACAGTAATTAAGACAGTGTGATACTGGCAAAAGAATAGACCAATAGGTCAGTATAACAAAATAGAGAGACCAGAAATTGATTCCCAGAAATACAGTGAACTGATCTTTGACAAAGGAGCAAAGGCAGTATAATGGAGCAAAAAGGGTCTCTTTAGCTAACAGCGCTGGAATAACTGGACATTCATATGCAAAAAAAAAAGAAAAAGGCAGCAGCAGCTAGATTTGAATCTTTGAACTTTCACAATTAACTCAAAATAGATCATACACCCAAATGTAAAATGCAAAACCATAAAACTTCTAGAAGATAAATAGGAGGGGGTTAAGATGGCGGAGGAGTAGGGGACCCCTTTTTCAGCTGGTCCCCTGAGTTGAGTTGGAGAGGTACCAGACCAGCCTGAACATCCACGGAACCAGCCTGAGACGCAGAAAGATACATCTGGATCTCTACAAATGAACATCTCCAGTGCTGAGTATTGAGGTACGACGCGGGGAGCCGTGAAACCGTGCACAGATATCTGAAGATAAACGGAAGGGGGCGGGAGCCGCCATGTTCGGGTGCCGGGAAGCGGTACCCACCTGCACGGGGGAGCAGGCGGACTCGCGGAACAGCACCTGTGAGAGAGCAGACTGTGACCGTGAGCCGGGAGTGTGCGCCACCAGACTTCTCACAGAACTCCGTTGTGCTCACTGAAACCAGACAGACTGGGAGCTCCGGGAGCGCGCGGGGGCAGCTGGCGGCTGGCGGTGTTGGCTGGCGGCTGGCGGTGTTAGAAACACGAAGGACAGAGACACGCCGGCCCTGGAAGTGAGGGCTGGGACGCCGGCTGTGGGGTGCACATCCCGGGACGCTGCAGGGTTGAGCAGCACCAACGGAAACAGAGTTAAAGTGGCCAGATCATCAGTGGAGAATGGCCCGCGATCCCCTCTGTTCTGTGACAGAGGCTGAGATTCGGCCACTGCTGCTCTGTCTCACAGAAGAGGCACAGCAAACCGCCAGGGAAAGCCGCCACAGAACAAAAGCCTTAAAACACCGGCTCACAGGGTGCCCATCCCCATCCCCCCTCGCAGGAGCATGGAGACCCTACCCAAACAGGGTTCCCTGAGTATTGGTGAGGCAGGCCCCTCCCAATGAAGGCAGGCTGAAAAATCAAGAAGCCAACATCCCTAAGATCCCTATAAAACAAGGGTGCATGGCCTGGGTCCTGGTCAATAATTTGGGCTCTGGACAACCCACAACCTCTCCTCATCAGAATGAGGAGAAGGAGAAGTCCCCCCCAGCAAAGAAAAGACGAGTCTGTGGCCTCTGCCACAGAACTAATGGATATGGATGTAACCAAATTATCAGAAATGGAATTCAGAGTAACAATGGTCAAGATGATGAGTAGACTTGAAAAAAGTATTAACGAAAATGTTAATGAGAATATAGAATCTCTAAGGGCGCAAATGAGAGTGAATCTGACAGAAATTAAAAATTCTATGAGCCAAATGCAGTCAAAACTAGAGGCTTTGACGGCCAGGGTCACCGAGGCAGAGGAACGTATTAGCGAATTGGAGGATGGGTTAGTAGAAGAAAAAATGAAAATAGAAGCTGGACTTAAAAAACTCCACGCCCATGAATGTAGGTTACAGGAGATTACTGACTCAATGAAACGATCCAATGTCAGAATCATCGGCATCCCCGAGGGGGTGGACAAAAACAGAGGTCTAGAAGAGATATTTGAACAAATTGTAGCTGAAAACATCCCTAATCTAGTGATGGAAACAAACATTTGTGTCCAAGAGGCAGAGAGGACCCCTCCCAAGCTCAACCACGACAAACCTACGCCATGTCACATCATAGTGCAATTCGCAAATATTAGATCCAAGGACACAGTACTGAAAGCAGCCAGGGCAAAGAAATTTCTCATGTACCAAGGCAAAGGTATCAGAATTACATCAGACCTGTCTACACAGACCTGGAATGAGAGAAAGGGTTGAGAAGGCATTTCTAAAGTTCTTTCAGAGAAAAACATGCAGCCAAGGATCCTTTATCCAGCAAGGCTGTCATTCAGAATTGATGGAGAAATAAAGACCTTCCAGAATCGCCAGTCATTAACCAATTTCGTAATGACAAAACCAGCCCTACAGGAGATATTAAGGGGGAGTTTGATAAATGTAAAAAACCCCAAGAGTGATACAGAACAGAAAGTCACAACCGATACAAACAAAGACTTTACTGGCAACATGGCATCATTAAAATCATATCTCTCAGTATTCAGTCTCAATGTGAATGGCTTAAATGCTCCCATAAAGCGCCACAGCGTTGCAGACTGGATAAAAAGAAATGACCCATCCATTTGCTGTCTACAAGAGACTCATTTTGAACCTAAAGATACATTCAGACTGAAGGTAAAGGGATGGAGTACCATCCTTCACAAAAATGGACCTCAAAAGAAAGCTGAGGTAGCAATTCTCATCTCAGATAGATTGGATTTTAAACTAGACTATAGTTAGAGACACAGAGGGGCACTATATTATTCTTAAAGGATGTATCCAACAAGTGGATATGACAATTGTAAATATATATGCCCCCACCAGGGGAGCAGCAAGATACACAAGCCAACTCTTAACCAGAATAAAGAGACATATAGATAAAAATATGTTAATAATAGGGGACCTCAACACCCCACCATCAGAAATAGACAGAACACCCTTGCAAAAACTAAGCAAAGAATCAAAGGCTTTGAATGCCATACTCGGCGAGTTGGACCTCATAGATATATAGAATACTACACCCCAGAACCAAAGAATACTCATTCTATTCTAATGCCCATGGAACATTCTAAGAATAGACCATGATCTGGGACACAAACAGATCTCAACCGATACCAAAAGACTGAAATTATTCCCTGCATATTCTCAGACCACAATGCTTTGAAAGTGGAACTCAACCACAAGGAAAAATTTGGAAGAAACTCAAACACTTGGAGACTAAGAACCATCCTGCTCAGGAATGATTTGATAAAACAGAAATAAAAAATCACATTAATTTATGGAGACCAACGAGAATGAAAACACAACGGTCCAAAACCTATGGGATACTGCAAAGGCAGTCCTAAGGGGAAAATACATAGCCATCCAAGCCTCACTCAAAAGAATAGAAAAATCTAAAATGCAGTTTTTAAATTCTCACCTCGAGAAGCTGGAACAGCAACAGAGGGACAGGCCTAATCCACGCACGAGGAAGCATTTGACCAAAATTAGAGCAGAAATCAATGAATTAGAAACCAGGAGTACAGTAGAGCAGATCAACAGATCTAGAAGCTGGTTCTTTGAGAGAATTAATAACATTGACAGGCCTCTGGCAAGACTTATCCAAAAGAATAGAGAAAGGACCCAAATTAATAAAATTATGAATGAAAAAGGAGAGGTCACAACCGACAACAATGAAATTGGTAGGATTATTAGAAACTTTTATCAACAGCTTTATGCCAATAAATTAAGCAATCTGGAAGAGATGGAGACCTTCCGGAAAACCCATAAACTACCAAGACAGAAACAGGAAGAAATTGATTTTTTAAACAGGCCAATTAATTATGAAGAGATTGAGTCAGTGATAAACAATCTTCCAAAAAATAAAACTCCAGGCCCAGACGGTTTTCCTGGGGAATTCTACCAAACATTCAGAGAAGAAATAATACCTATTCTCCTAAAGATATTTCAAAAAATATAAACAGAAAGAAAGCTACCAAACTCATTCTATGAGGCCAATATTACCTTGATCCCCAAACCAGGCAAAGACCCCATGAAAAAGGAGAATTACAGACCGATTTCCCTAATGAATATGGACGCCAAAATCCTCAACAAGATCCTGGCAAATAGAATCCAACTGTAGGATGCCTGAGTGGCTCAGCTGATTAAGTGGCTGCCTTTAGCTCAGGTCATGATCCCAGAGTCCTTGGATTGAGTCCCACATCGGGCTCCTTGCTCAGCTGGAAGCCTACTCCTCTATCTCCCTCTGCTGCTCTCTCAAATAAATGAAATCTTAAAAAAAAAAAAAAGAATCCAAATGTACATTAAAAGGATTATCCATCATGACCAAGTGGAATTCATCCCTGGGATGCAAGAGTGGTACAACATTCGCAAATCAATCAGTGTCTTAGATTTTATCCAGAAGGAGAAATTCAAAAATCATATGATTCTCTCAATAGATGCAGAAAAGGCATTTGACAAAATACAGCATCCTTTCCTGATTAAAACCCTTCAGAGTGTAGGGATAGAGAGTACATTCCTCAATCTCATAAAAACCATCTATGAAAAGCCTACAGCAAATATTATTCTCAATGGGGAAAAGCTGGAAGCCTTTCCCTTAAGATCAGGAACACGACAAGGATGCCCACTCTCGCCACTATTATTCAACATAGTACTAGAAGTCCTTGCAACAGCAATCAGAAACAAAAAGGGATAAAAGGTATCCAAATCAGCTAAGAAGAAGTCAAACTGTCTCTCTTCGCAGATGACATGATACTCTATATGGAAAACCCAAAAGAAGCCACTCCCAAACTATTAGAAGTTATAGAGCAATTCAGTAATGTGGCGGGATACAAAATCAATGCTCAGAAATCAGTTGCATTTCTATACACAAATAATGAGACTGAAGAAAGAGAAATTAGGGAATCCATCTGATTTACAATAGCACCAAAAACCATACGTTACCTTGGAATTAACTTAACCAGAGACGCAAAGGATCTATATTCTAGAAACTATAAATCACTCTTGAAAGACATTGAGGAAGACACAAAAATATGGAAAGATATTCCATGCTCATGGATTGGAAGAATTAACATAGTTAAAATGTCCATGCTACCCAGAGCAATCTACAATTTCAATGTTATCCCGATCAAAATTCCAATGACATTTTTTGAAGAACTGGAACAAATAGTCCTTAAATTTGTATGGAACCAGAAAAGGCCTCGAATCGCCAAGGAACTGTAGAAAAGGAAAAACAAAGCTGGGGGCATCACAATGCCGGATTTCGAGCTGTACTACAAAGCTGTGATCAAAAGACAGCATGGTACTGGCACAAAAACAGACACATAGACCAATGGAACAGAATAGAGAATCCAGAAATGGACCCTCAGCTCTTTGGGCAACTAATATTTGATAAAGCAGGAAAAAACATCCGGTGGAAAAAAGACAGTCTCTTCAATAAATGGTGCTGGGAAAATTGGACAGCTACATGCAAAAGAATGAAACTTGACCACTCTCTCACACCATACACAAAGAGAAACTCCAAATGGATGAAAGACCTTGATGTGAGACAGGAATCCATCAAAATCCTGGAGGAAAACATAGGCAACAACCTCTATGACATTAGCCACAGCAACCTTTTTTCATGACACATCTCCAAAGGCAAGAGAAACAAAAAATAAAATGAACTTGTGGGACTTCATCAAGATAAAAAGCTTCTGTACAGCCAAGGAAACAATAAATAAAACTAAGAGGCAGCCCACGGAATGGGAGAATATATTTGCAAATGATGCTACTGATAAAAGACTGGTATCCAAGATCTACAAAGAACTTCTCAAACTGAATACGCGAGAAACAAACAAATCATAAAATGGGCAGAAGATATGAACAGACACTTTTCCAATGATGACATACAAATGGCTAACAGACACATGAAAAATGTTCAAAATCCTTAGCCATCAGGAAAATTCAAATCAAAACCACACTGAGATACCACCTTACGCCAGTTAGAATGGCAAAAATCAACAAGGCAATAAACAACAATTGTTGGAGAGGATGTGGAGAAACATTGTTGGTGGGAATGCAGGTTGGTGCAGCCACTCGGGAAAACAGTGTGGAGGTCCCTTAAAAAGTTAAAAATTGAGCTACCCTATGACCCAGCCATTGTACTACTGGGTATTTACCCCAAAGATACAGACGTAGTGAAGAGAAGGGCCATATGCACCCCAATGTTCATAGCAGCATTGTCCACAATAGCTAAATCATGGAAGGAACCGAGATGCCCTTCAACAGACGACTGGATTAAGAATCTGTGGTCCATATACACAATGGAATATCACTCAGCTATCAGAAAGAACGAGTTCTCAACATTTGCTGCAACATAGAGGGCACTGGAGGAGATAATGCTAAGTGAAATAAGTCAAGCAGAGAAAGACAATTATCATATGATTTCTCTAATCTATGGAACATAAGAACTAGGAAGATCGGTAGGGGAAGAAAGGGATTAAGAAAGGGGAGTAATCCGAAGCATGGGAGACTATGGACTCTGAGAAACAAACTGAGGGCTTCGGAGGGGAGGGGCGTGGGGGAATGGGATAGACTGGTGATGGGTAGTAAGGAGGGCACATATTGCATGGTGCACTGGGTGTTATACATAACTAATGAATCATCGAACCTTGCATCAGAAACCAGGGATGTACTGTATGGTGACTAACATAATGTAATAAAAAAAAACATTAAGAAATAATAAAAAAAAGTACTGTAGAAGGAGGCACTCTATCTGTCAAAACGATCAGAGAGCGTTTGAAAATTATAGGAACATTATAGCTAGAAAACTGACAGCTATGAAGTTTCAAAGTGAACTTCTAAACTCTAAACCACTTTCCCTTGGTTCCATGAAAGAAAACATTTTATTTCAAAAATTCACTTGACCCTTATTCTATTGTTGTTGCTGTTGATGACCGCTCTTCAGTTCCACCTGAAAAAGTATATTTCTCATTTTGATAAACCTAGCACATTAGGCATCGGCACCCACTGCCACCACTGCCTTCAAAGCTTCCACTTCAAGCTTCAGTCTCCTTACCAGCCTGCAAGTCTCTGTTTCTTCGTTCACCCTGAACTAATTGTGCCCACAACTCTGTCTCTCATTTTCTGCTTCCCTCCTGGAATTCAGCTACCTCATCCTCAGCCTCCTAGAAGCTAATCAGAAATAAAATGGGAAAGAGAACTATAGTAAAAACCACGAGGGTCCTCTTGGAGATGATCACAGAGCAACTCAGGAATTGTTGCCCGGGTGCTCTTGCTACTACTGTAAAATCTACTTCACAAACAACAACAACAAAACCAAATGTGCACGCATACAAAAGAAAGGAAGTCACGGGATCCAGAGAGCCCAGGATCTAACACCAGGAAAGGCTATGGTAACCCACAGGACTGTGGGCCTGAAAGCAGCTAACCCAGACTGGAGCAGTCAAGACTGAAGGAGCAGTACTCTCAAGATGAAATGATAAAGTTCCTGCTGTGCTTGAAGATCCAGAGAAGAAATTTACACAGCTGGGGAGTGTGGAGATAAAGGAGGATGTAGAAAAATAAGCATTTTAAAAGAAAAAGAAGCATTTGAACAAAAGAGCAATTAATGACATCAAGAAAAACAAAACTTTATGCAAGAAATTGTAGTAAACTATTGCAGCTACAGATGCTATTTACAAGGTCATAATAATATAAACGTGAACACTGATCTAACAAAATCATATTACTGAACTGGGAGGCTCCCAGGTCCATATATATAGGCTTTCCATGCAAAAGTCATTCCAGCCCCTCAGGAACACTGGTCCCATTAAAACCGTGGGAAAGCACGTGTGTCTCCGCACATACCAGTTCGCTTCACTTAAAGGCGGTTTCCAATGCTGGTGCAGCTGGAGGAGGAAGAAGGGACGCTAGTCACGGTGCTAGGTAACCTCAGCAAGCGGCCCTACTGGTTTCACTCCCAGTATCTGAAGAGTCCGAAGGCAGTTCACCTCGAGGCTGGCTGGTGGAAGCGATCTTCCGCTGGGGAGGAAAGCACATCCCGCACGTGGAGTGTATGTCACAGACCCTACTTCATGTTAATCAGTGGGACCCCGAGGGCAAAACTGAGATCTTGATATTTGGTCAGCCTTATTACCACAAAGATGTAGCCAAGATGATCATGAATTTGGCTATCACCGCCAACTCCGGGCACAAAGCTCAGAGGAGGTCCCTGCCCAGGAGGCATCCACCCAGCGGTCCCCCGAGGCTGCCCACCAGGCGGCTACCGGGAGCTCCCCCCCAGGCTGCCCTCGAGGCAGCAACCGGGAGCTCCCCCACTGCACTGCGGGCGAGGCGGCAACCCGGAGCCCCCCCTCCCACCCCACCCCACCCCACCCCCACCCCCCGCGCTGCCCGCGAAGTGGCAACCGGGAGCTTCCCCGCAGCAGCCTGGGAGGTGCCCACCCAGCAGTCCCCCAACGCTACCCAGGACCCGGTTACCAGGTCATGAAAGCACTTCAGGCCCGGGAGCAGGAGCCAGGCAAGGATAAACTGGGAGACCTTGCTGCTTCTCTATTCATCTAAGTCCTGCTTCTTCAGGCAGAAGCTGGGGAAAGAATGGTGTGGGTAGTTCTCGGTCCCCGTCCCCAGGTAAATGTTTGCAAACACTGATCTAAAGAGTTCTAATAAAGAATCGAATTTCCCTTAAAAAAAAATAGGTGATGGGGATTAAGGAGGACACGTGATGAGCACCAGGTGTTGAATATGTGTTGAATCACTAAATTCTACACCTGAAACTAATATTACACTATATGTTAACTGAAATTTAAATAAAAACTTAAAAAAAGAAAAAGAAATGAGCTATCAAACAATGAAAAAACATGGAGGAACCTTAAATGCTATTACTAAGTGGAATAAACCAGTCTGGAAAGGCTACAAATTGTATGATTCCAACTATGACATTCTGGAAAGAGCAAAACTATGGAGACAATAAAAAGATTTATACAGGGTAAGAGGTAAAAAACGACCCACACAGAAGCATTTCCACCGTGTTTCCCAAGATTCAAACTTTACCGCTTAGGTTTGATACATTTGGCAGGAGAATGTCAGGGACAAGAAGGAAACCTTAAAAGTGTTCAAACAGCAAGATTAAAAATTCAAACAGTGAGTTGATGTGGCTGGCCATGCCTCCCTACCTTGGGCTGACCGAGTCTCTCCCTGGAGATTTACTGGGGCTCAGGAGCCCAGCTCAGCGCTGCAGGACCAGAGGCCATTCCCCACGCCAAAGCGGACTCCCGAGCCACGCGGGGGGGCGGGGAAGTCTGTGCCTGAGCATGCGCCTTATTGGCTCCTGCCCGGAGGCTGTTGGGCAGCGCACGCTCCCACCTGCAGCCAGTTAGCTTCCAACGGTCGTGCACGTGCTCTTGGTGCTAGGGAGGCCCGCAGGCAGCTGTGATGCTTCCTTGTTTGTTACTAAGGCACCGTGATTGGCAGCCCTGGAGAGTCTACTTTTTCCAACTGTATTAAGGAGACCCAGGGAAAAAAAATTAACGCTTGCCAGGGGTGGAGGTGGAGGAAAGATTAACAGAGGACACAGGATTTTTAGGGCAGTGAGAATACCCTGTATGCTATTATAAGGATGGCTGGATCATTATATATTTGTCCAAAACCATGGAATGTACTCCAAGAGTGAACTTTAAGGTAAACTGTGGACTTTGGGTGCTTATGATGATGTCAATGTCCACTCATCCTTGGTAACAATGTACCATTCTGGTGAGTGGTCAGTAATGGGGGAAGCAATGGAGGACTGTGTGTGTGTGTGTGTGTGTGTGTGTGTGTGCGCGCGCGCGCGCACTTACGCAGGGGATATATGGGAAAATCTCTGTGCCTTCCTCTCAATTTTGTTGTAAACCTGAAACTGCTCTAAAAAAATGGATGTCTTAAAAAAAGAATGCTGTCAGACATCTGTCAGAAGATATAGTAGTATAGTACCCAAAGAAGGTACAAAAAAGCTTAATAAAATATATGATACACCAGCACACTCATCATACATAAGAAACATAATATTGTGAGAAACAACGGATCAGTAAATAAAACTTCAATTTCAGAATAAACATCTTTGAGCATCCCAGAAGCCAAAGCAAGAAAGGAAGCTAAATAAATTATAGTGTTCTAATTGTATAATGAGACAATATAAATTAGAGAAGCAAAATTTTACATAGCATGATACTTGGAAAATAATTGATTCAGTTGGGTTCCCCGTGGTTTTATTTTAAAAATTATTTTACAACTTTCCTATAAAATACAATATGCAGCATAAAATGCACAAAACATATATGTAAAGTATAATAAATATACAGCAAACATCCAATAGCCACTACCAAAGACAAGTAGGGCATCGCAAGAACTCTGGAAGTCCCTTTGTTTTTTATCACACCTAATTCTCCCCCTAACTTCTCTTGTAAACTTCTTTGCTTTATACTTTTTATTCATCCACTAAAAAATAGATTTACCTGTTTTAAAACTTATATAAGTGGAATCATCTTTAATATATTCTATTTTAAATGTTTTTAATTTTAAATGTATTTCTTTTTACTTTATATACAGTAAAATTCACTCTTTGAATTAATTTCACCTTGATCAGATTTTGCTTATGTATTTTGAAGCTCTGTTGTTGGGTACCTCCCACCTGTGGAACTGTTACATCTTCCGCAAGAAATGACCCCTTTTGAAAAAAAAAAAAAAGAAAAAGAAAGAAAAGAAATGACCCCTTTTGAATCATGCAATGTCCTTCTCTCTGGTAATGTTCCTCATTCTGAAGTCTATTTTGTCTAATATAATGTAGCTACTCCAACTTTCTTTTAATGTTTGAATAGTATGTATTTTACTTTTTAAATTATTTTTTAGATTTTATTTTACTTTTAGTCTATCTTTTTTTTTTTTTAAGTAGACAGCATATTGTTGGGTCTTCCTTTTATTTCTAATTTATCATCCCAGTCTCTTGGTTTCTTTAGATCATTTATATTGAATCTAATTTCTGATATGGTTAGATTAAAATTACCATTTTGCTAATTGCATTCTATTTATTCTATCTAACCAGTTATTTTTCTGCCCCCTTTTGTGTTAGTTTTTATGAATCCATTTTAACTTCATCATTTCCCTATTATTTATATCTTTTTAAAATATTTTAAATTGTTGTTCTAGGATTAAAAACATTTAATCGAAGTCTAACTTCAAATAATTCCACTACCTGATGTGTTGTAAAAGAGATTTACACCAGTATATCCCCAATTCCTCACTCTCATCCTTTGGGTGATTTTTTTTTGTCATAAATTCTACTTTTACTTATGCCATCAACAAAAAATATTGCTACCATACATATTTATTTTATTCCATTCCCACTGCTTTTCATTTCTTTGGTGGATCCATGTGTCGGTCTGGTATCACACTACTTCTGCCTGAAAACATTAAACATTATTCATAGTGCAAGTCTACTTGGCAGTGAATTCCCTCGGTTTTGTTTTTATGAGAAAGTATATATTTCTCCTTCATTCTTCTTCCTGCTTTATTGAGGTATGATCGACAATAATTATATGTATTTAAGTTGTACAGTGAGTTTTTTGAAGTTATACAAGTTAATGATGCCTTAATATATGTATACATTGTGAGGAAATGAGTACCACCTCAAGTTGATTAACACATTTATCGCCTTTCACAATTACACTTTTTGTGTGGTGAGAACACTTAGGATCTATTCTCTTGGCATATTTCAAGTATGCAATAAAATACTATTAATTATAGTCACCATGCTACATATTAAAGCCCCAGAACTTATTCATCTTACCAACATCTCCCCATTCCACCACCACCCCCATCCTTGGCCACCAGCCCCTGGCAGTCACCATTTTACTGTCTGGTTTGATGAATTCAACTTTTTTAGATTCCACAAGTAAGTGAAATCACACAATATTTCTCTTTCTGTGTTTGGCTTATTTCACTTAGCATAATGTCCTCCAGTTTCATTCATGTTGTCACAAATAGAATTTCCTTCTTTCTTATGGCTGAATGGTATTCCATAGTTTTGGCTATTTGAGTGTTTTGTGGTTTCATACAAAGTTTATGGTTGTTTTATCTACTTCTGTGAAAAATGCCATTGGAATTTTGACAGGGATTGCATTAGATCTATAGATGACTTTTGGTAGTATGGACATTGTAATCATATTAATTCTCCTAATCCAGGAACAAGGTATCTTTCCATTTATTTGTGTCTTCAAGTTCTTTCATCAATGTCCTGCAGTTTTCAGTGTACAGATCTTTCACCTCCTTGATTCAATTTATTCCTAAGTACTTTTACTTTTTGATGCTTGGCAGCAGGAGTGTTCCCAGCCTGTGACTGAATTAAAGGACCATATCAGGATCTACAGTTGGACCAAGCTCAGAGGGCCTGCCTCAGGGACACAGACAGATGTGTCTACCACCCGGTCCCTTGGCATACACAACTAGTGGCTAAAAGGGACCAGAATTGGGTCACAGGCCACTTCAAGGTCTGAGGTTCGCAGGACTGCTACCTGTGGCACAGGCGAGTGTGACTCCTAGTGGTCCTGGTGGATAGATGGTGTTGGTGGGGAGACCAAGACCAAATATGGTTTAGCCAAGTCCACAGGGAGCCTGCGGCTGTTTCTGAATCTGTACCCAGACACTGGATCAGTGAGTCTGCCACCTGGGCATGGGTCTGCCTACTCAAAATGGCCCTCATTGATCATGGATTACACTGGGATTTTCACAATCTCTTAACTAGATCCCAAAGCTCCCACAAAGGCACTTTTGTCCATGGTTGGCTGCCAAATTATTGTTACTGAGGGGGGATACGAGGCCAGCATTACCAAAGCCAAAAAACACACCACAAGGAGCGCCTGGGTGGCTCAGTCTGATGAGTGTCCAACTCTTGGTTTTGGCTCAGGCATGATCTCAGGGTCTTGGGATAGAGCTATGTGTTGAGCTCTGCGTTCAGTGTGGAGTCTGTTTGTCCTTCTCCTTTCCCCTCTGTCCCTCCCTCTCCTCTCTTCCTCACCCTCTAAAATAAGTAAAATCTTAAAAAAAAAGACACTACACGAAAAGAAAACTACTGCCAATATCCCTGATGAATATACATGCAAACATTTTCAACAAAATATTAGGAACCAAATTCAACAACAAATTAAAAGGATCATATGTCATGATCAAGTGGGAATCACCCCTAGTATACAAGAAAAGTTTAACATATATAAATCAATATATGTGAGACACTATATTTAAAAAATGAGGGATAAAAACCATATGATAATCTCAATAGATGCAGAAAAAGCATTTGACAAAATGCTTTCATGATTTAAAAAAAAAAACTCATAAAATGTGAGTGGAGAAGAAACATACCTCAACATAATAAAAGCCATATATGACAAGCCCACAGCAAACATCATACTCAATGGTAAAAGGTCAAAAGCTTTTCTGCTAAAGTCAGAAACAAGGTCAGGGTGTCCATGCTTACCATTTCTATTCAACATAGTACTGGAAGTCCTAGCCAGAGCAATCAGTCAAAAAAATAAATAAAAGGGATCAAATCAGAAAAAAAAGATAAATTGCTTTTGCAGATGACATACTCAATAAATGTCAATAAATGGTGCTGGGAAAATTGGACAGCTATATGCAAAAGAATGAAACTTGACCACTCTCTCACACCATACACAAAGATAAACTCCAAATGGATGAAAGACCTCGATGTGAGACAGGAATCCATCAAAATCCTGGAGGAAAACATAGGCAGCAACCTCTACGACATTGGCCAAAGCAACCTTTTTCATGACACATCTCCAAAGGCAAGAGAAACAAAAGATAAAATGAACTTGTGGGACTTCATCAAGATAAAAAGCTTCTGCACAGCCAAGGAAACAGTCAAAAGAACTAAGAAGCAGCCCACAGAATGGGAGAATATATTTGCAAATGATGCTACAGATAAAAGACTGGTATCCAAGATCTACAAAGAACTTCTCAAACTCAATACACGAGAAACAAACAAATCATAAAATGGGCAGAAGATATGAACAGACACTTTTCCAATGATGACATACAAATGGCTAACAGACACATGAAAAATGTTCAAAATCATTAGCCATCAGGGAAATTCAAATCAAAACCACACTGAGATACCACCTTACGCCAGTTAGAATGGCAAAAATTGACAAGGCAAGAAACAACAATTGCTGGAGAGGATGTGGAGAAAGGGGATCCCTCCTACACTGTTGGTGGGAATGCAAGTTGGGACAGCCACTCTGGAAAACAGTGTGGAGGTCCCTTAAAAAGTTAAAAATTGAGCTACCCTATGACCCAGCCATTGCACTACTGGGTATTTACCCCAAAGATACAGACATAGTGAAGAGAAGGGCCATATGCACCCCAATGTTCATAGCAGCATTGTCCACAATAGCTAAATCGTGGAAGGAATCGAGATGCCCTTCAACAGACGACTGGATTAGGAAGTTGTGGTCCGGAGCACCTGGGTGGCTCAGTCATTAAGCGTCTGCCTTTGACTTAGGTCATGATCCCAGGGTCCTGGGATCGGGCCCCGCATCAGGCTCCCTGTTCAGTGGGAAGCCTGCTTCTCCCTCTCCCACTGCCCCTGCTTGTGTTCCATCTCTCTCTGTCAAATAAATAAATAAAATATTTAAAATAAAAGAAGTTGTGGTCCATATATACAATGGAATATTACTCAGCTATCAGAAAGAACGAGTTCTCAACATTTGCTGCAACATGGAAGGCACTGGAGGAGACAATGCTAAGTGAAATAAGTCAAGCAGAGAAAGACAATTATCATATGATTTCTCTCATCTACGGAACATAAGAACTAGGAAGTTTGGTAGGGGAAGAAAGGGATAAAGAAAGGGGGGTAATCAGAAGGGGGAATGAAGCATGAGAGACTATGGACTCTGAGAAACAAACTGAGGGCTTCAGAGGGGAGGGGGTGGGGGAATGGGATAGACTGGTGATAGGTAGTAAGGAGGGCACGTATTGCATGGTGCACTGGGTGTTATATTCAACTAATGAATCATCAAACTTTACATCAGAAACCAGGGATGTACTGTATGGTGACTAACATAATATAATAAAAAAAAACCACTAAAATAAAAAAAAATTTAAAGAAGATAAATAACCATCTAAAAAAAAAGAACTCTGCAATCATACTCTCTTATAAATAATATGGATGTTATACCAAATCCATTAGGATATTTAACCACTCGACAAAGCAAGTAACTTAAGCAAGGCAGTAGTAAGCTCGCAACAAGCATCCATTTGTGCCATCCCTGAGCACTGTACCTTCCCATCTACTAAATTCATAGGCCTGGAGGTAAAGTCAGAGCCCATGGGAGAAGACCCAAACATCTGAGTCTTTTTTCCACCTTATGGAAAAAGGTGAGAAGCCACCTTAATTTGGCCAACAATAGATTCAACTGTCTAAAATTCAAAGTGTTTATTATTGCTGCTCAGCTGACTTCCAGCTGACTCCTACATTCTGCATGTTCTATATTTCATCTACTTAATTTCATTTTTCTTGGTCCTGCTTTTTAGTTAGAAAACCATTTGGCCTCTCCTCCACTGCTATGCCCCTCGCTATTTTGCAGTGTAGAAATAGATTTCAAGATGAAACCTCTTCTTTTCCCATGGACTGATAGATCTATAAAATTCTTTTTTATTCTCTAAAAAAAGGGGCAAGGAATTTCTAAATTCTTTCACCAACTCACGTACCACTTTTCTCAAGATTAGTGCAGATATGACTTAGGTATTGTGAGCATCAATCTTGCTCAAACGTCTCAGTTTTTGGCAGAAATCCCTCATAACCTTTGCTAAGAAATTGTGTCCATTTTTCATTCAAAAAAATTTTAATTCAATATTGTTCAACACTTTTGATTCTTTTTGCACATTTCAGTGGATTTTAGGAGGAGAGTTAAGTGAATATGTATTGCATCTCTCAACTTTAATTCACAGACTTTATTCTAATTTGTTTTGCTTTGTTTTGTTTTGTTTTAGGTAACATATGCCAATATTCAAACAAATGGAGAAATAAAATCACTCCATGGAGTCTGAGTTTATTTTCCTGGGAGTCACAGAGTTTCATGAGTTACAGATTTGCTTTTTCTTATTTTTTTTCAATTATCTACATAGCCACTGTATTAGGTAAACTCATTATTACCTTTGGAGTAAAACTGGACCCTCACTTACACTCTCCCATGTACTTCTTACTGGTCAACCTCTCCTTTATTGATATGACCCTGGCCTCCTTTGCTACTCCTAAAATGATCTGTGACCTAATTAGTGAATATAAGGCTATCTCCTACGAAGGCTCCATGGTCCAGATGTTCTTTCTTCACCTTTTAGGTGGAAGTGAGATGATGTTGCTTGTAGCCATGGCAAGTGATAGATTCCGTGCCGTATGCAAACCCCTCCATTACAAAACTATCATGAGCCATCGTGTTTGCACTGGACTTGCAGTAAAAGAAGACAACAATGGATAACTGGGTCTCATGACTCATTGGTAGGAAAATGATGATTATATTAACTAAGAATATTTTCCTCCTGAATTGTGTACTATGGTAAAATTGTGTATTTATGATATTTATTAAGAATTTTCAAATTCACTTTCTTTCTTTGATTTTTCCTCACCAAGGAGATGTTGGTGATTAACTTTACCACTTAGTCTCTAAGTTACAGAATATTCCTGTGGGATTATAACTAAACTAGAGGAAATCCCAACACTAACCTGAGATGAATATAGTAATCTATGAGAATGTTTAGCTTTCCTTTTGGAGAAAAAAGGGACAATATCTTAACTTGTAGGCAGGAGAGATGAGTCTTTATGCTGAAGCAACTGTCATTGATTGGAAATTTAAATAAAGGTGGAGTGATGTGTATGGATGCTGAGCAACCAAATGGGAAGATGATTCTGAATATTTCTCTTTTGAGTCTCAGCCCCATATTAGCTCTCCTATAGTCCTCTCTCTATAGGAGATAGCTACAGTTCTGAAAATTACATTTCCTGAACTCCCTTGCAGTCATATGCCTATCAGGTTCTATCAGTGGAAGACACTAATGTGATACTGGATGGCAGGAAAAGAGGAAAGCCTTTGTATTCCTCTGCTTTGGGATCAGGCAGCAGCAGTATTGGGCAACTGTGGATTCCAGAATTATTTTGGGTGGCTCAGCAGCATCAGCAATGTTGAAGGGTTCAAGGCTCCTAAAGCTTCATCAAGTGCATGGGCTCTTATCTTCTTATTCAGTAATAGGATAGAGGTTCCAACCAGAAATGGTGACACTGTCCCAGCAGCATTTATGGGTTCTGGGTAATGCCTCTTCCTCTTGCTCATCCGGCCTTCAAGGTGGTAGTTACTGTTTATACTTACTCTCAGTAATATCATTTTCTCCTTTCTGCTCATTTCTGAGCTGCAAATTTTTATTTTCAACTTCCTACTGAACCATTCCCTGGGTATCTTGAAGACATCTCAAGTCCAATATGTAAAAACTAAATTAGTTACCTACCTTCCCAAACCTGTTATTCTTCCTGAACTCCCTATTTGAATTTATAATATCTTGATGAGATTAATGGTCCAATCTAGAAGTCAAAATTTACATCCTATGACATATATATTGGTGTATTTAATGGTGTCACACGTCCTCCTAATGCTTTGTAATTTTTCCTCATTTTCTATTGTACTATTTGTTCTTGAGATTGCATCACTGCTACAGATATATCTTCAAATTCACTAGTTCTTTCTTCTGATGGCTCACATTGACTGGTGAGTTCCTCCGGTGAGTTCTACATTTGAGTTATTATACTTTGCAACAACAGAATCTCAATTTTTAAAAAATAATTTCTATCTTTTTTGATACCCTCTACTTGATATTTTCATACCGTCCTCTACTTCTCTAGGCACGCTTTCCTTTAGTTCTCAGAAAATAATTATAATAGCTACTTCAAAGTTTTCGTCTGCTAAGTGCAACATCTGAGTCTCCACAAAAGCAATTTCTATTGACCTTTTATTTCATGTATGGGACATAACTGTGTTTCTTCCAATGTCGCATTAGTTTTGATTAAAACTGGACACTTTTTATAATGTATTGCAGTGACTCTGGTAACTGAAATCTCTTCTCTCCAACGTTGATGCTCTTGTAATTATTTGATTGGTTGGTTGTAGTTGTTTGGTTGTAGTTATTTGATTTGTCTAGTTCCTTGGCTGAATGAACTCAGAAGTTTATTGCCCCTGCAGTGTGTTGCCTCTGATGTCCCTGCTGAGACATTTTTTTCCTTGTTTCTAATCTTGCCATTTGGCTACCATTGGGACATCATAAGCCACTTATCAGTCAATGGTTTTGCTTAAGTCTCCTAGGCCAGGTAGAATTTTATCCTTTACTAGGAGACGTGTGTGGCTTAGAAGCTGCTTTCACAGTGCAAAGATTTTCATTTGTGTCTCACCTTCACCCAGGGACCAATATCTGGATGCTAACTCTGCTGTGTTTCCAGGGAGGTACACAGGCTTGGGTGCTGATATTCTCTTCTAGTCTAACATGAATTTGTGTAACTTTTTAAAACTTGGATCCCTAGGAGTTGCCTTTGGGTTGGTGTTGCTTATTTTTCAGACAGTATTTGGTTAGAGATTGTGCTTTTGTCTTGTGTCATCCTTTGTACAACCTCTGTTACCAAAGTTTCACAATTCTACCTGACAAGTTAATCTGAACCTCTTCTTCATTACCCTCCATGGCCTTAGGTCAGAATTCCATCATTTATTTTTCTTTCTTTTTTGTTAAGAATTTATTTATTTATTTTTAAAAAGATTTTTATTTATTTATTTGACAGAGAGATACAGAGACAAAGATAGTAACAGAGAGCAAGAGCTGGGAGAGAGGGAAGAAGCAGGCTCCCTGCTGAGCAGGGAGCCAGACAAGGAGCTCGATCCCAGGACCCTAGGATCATGACCTAAGCAGAAGACAGATGCTTAACTGACTGAGCCACCCAAGGTGCCCCAGACCTTCATCATTTCTTACCTAGGTTATTAAAATAATACAGGAGTTACTTCATAGTGTTACTACCATTACCCTGTAAAACCTCAATACTTTTCCATCTGTTTTACCATTTCAAGCACTCCTAAGTAATTATAGAATATATTTCAAACTACTATGAATCATATTTAAGACCCTTCAAAGCTATCATTCTAACCTTTCTGTCCTCATCAAAAATTCTCCCTTCTTCACCATCCAAGCTATACCGTAATTCAAACATACTAGCTATTTTCTGTTCACTCAATATGTCAGAATACTCTATGCTTCCATACCTCCCTACATATAATTATCTCTGCCTAAAATTTTCTTCTTTCTCCTCTGTGCAGCCAATCAATGCCTATCATTAAAGACAAAGTTGCCTCCTTGGGGAAAGGTAGCTTCTTTTAGGAGAAATTTGCAAACTCCATAAAACAAAATTTGCCTTACTGCATACCTGTATCATCACACTTAGCAATGGGTTATTTGGAGTCAGTATTGAAGAGTAAGATTCTGAGATCCTTGAGGACAGTTTCCTGACATACAGTATGGGCCCAAGAAAGTTTGAGACTAGCTGAGTTCAATACCTATTTCAAGGCTTCATTTTACTCACTTGGGAGCTAGTAATAAATAAAGAGTTTCCTTATATCTTAGAGCAATATCTGCACTATAAATACTTATGCTGCTATTAGACAAATTTAAAGATGGAACGCCAAAATTTTGTCCCCAGAATATTCTTTAGAGGAAATCAAAGAACCATACATTCAACACGAGAGAGTTGAAGGATATTAGAGAACAGAAAGAAAATTTACTCAATAAATTCGTCAAAAGTAAGAAATTAAATGAAGGGTGAATGCTAAATACAATCCCTACCACCAAGGAATACACAGTGACATAACAGAAATTGGAAATATTAAACATTTGAGGACAAGAAAGGAATACTTGAGAAATTACATAATTTTACCCTGGTTAGCAATGTAGGGTGAATATTGAATCAAGAAGTAAAGAACTATGACTGTGGAAAGTATGGGCCTGTATTAATTGGATCAGATCCATTGTTGAACCAAAAGAGAAGAGTGCAATAGTCATTAAAAGTTATTTAAATCCATTGTCCCAAAGGAGGGTGAACAAATTTTAAGCTGTCTGTAGCCAATTGATCAAGTGTAGGTTAAAAATGAGAACATCTATTTATGTGTCTTTTAATTTCAAAAAATAAGTAAGCCTTACTAATGTTTAACAGATTATTTTTGGTACTCTGAATTAATCTATGTAATACCTGGTCACTTTACACATGATACTTAAAATATGTTAAACAAAAGACAGAGGGATTTAGAGCAGTTCTCTTTGCAGTTATTTGCTTTGAATACATTGCTATGTATTATAGCTTAGGTGTGCCAAAACTGGAAGATGGGAATACTTAAAGATTATTTTATCTTCGTTTAACTTAATTCATTCCCCAGAATTTTGTAAGGAGCTTAAAAAGATCTGTGCCAATGAACTTTGTATTGAAGATAATTCTAATTTATTAAAATTCACATAAACAATTACAAAATGGTAGAGCTGACAATTCTACCCATAATATGAACTCTTTGTCAGCTAAATCAGAAAGTAAAAGAGCAAACAGCAATCAGAACTGACAACAAACTGGCTAAAACATTCCAAATTATTAAGAAATATTATTTTACAATATGGATTTAATCCCATTATTATTAACAATGAACCTGACAATCTATACTGTACCTTGATATATTAGCTAGTGATCACAATAAGCAAAAAATTTTAAAAGTAAAAATAAAAACATAAAATAGAGGTACCTGGGTGGCTCAGTAGGTTGTGTGTCCAACTCTTGATTTCAGCTCAGGTCATGATCTCGGGGTCATGAGATTCTGACCTCGGTCAGGCGCCAGGCTCACCATGGAGTCAGCTTGAGATTCTCCCCTTTTCCCTCAGCACCTCCCCCGACTCACACTCTCTCTCTCTCTCTAAAATAAATAAATCTTTAGAAAAATAAAAAAAGTGTTTGCAGTATTAATACTTACCAGCTAATAAATGGTTTAAATATTTCACTAAATGTAATAAAGTGTTCTTGAATGTTTCTTACTAATACCAAAAGGACAAAAGTCACACTCCAGTCAGAAAATATTTCTCTCTTTGGCCACTGTAAAATGGCTTAAATAAGCATATGGAAATAAATAAAATGCATCTCTTATCAGCAAACAATATCAAAAAGTACACAGAAAACTATTTCTAATGATTTTCAAATTTAATGAATTGCAGTAGAATCATGTCTGTCTTACAGCAAGGAGACTTGCATTATACAACGTATCTATGATTTTAACATCTGTACCTAATATTCTTTCACCAACTGTAATGATATAATAAATGCAATGTCTATGACAAAAACTACATTAATCCGTGGGTTAAGTGGTGAACTTGACTGGAATTAAATAAGAACTTCCATAGAAGTGACAGCGATATCAGCCAATTTCAAACTTACTCACGACATCTTTTGTTGGCAAGTTATTGAAACAAACTTTGAAGCCTGTGGTGCAAAGTACACCAAGATCATCAATTATTAATTTTATAAAAGCCATACTTATAGAACAAGAATTTATTGTAGCATTTTACAGTAAAAGGGACAATGATTATGAAACTATTATTGGGCCATATAGGTATTCTTTGAAAAATCTCATAAATAAAAAAATAATTATTACATTTTGGTAAGCATAAAACAGTTGCATCATCAATGTATCATTTCAAATTTTAAATTACTTAGCATAATTTATTTTAACTTTGTCTTTTAAAATTCCTACTTCCTGAATATATTAATGTTGTAACATAATATATGTTGTCACTAGTAAATTTATAACATACAGAGATCTATTTTTATGTTGAGGGTATTATGGTCAGCAAAGTCTGCAGATTATTCATCTAAAAAGTTATCCAATGTTGTTAGGAAGAAGGTAAGAGGATAGTTTAGAGTGATATGAGGGAAAGCAAGTGTCCATTAATTCAAAGAAGTCTACAATTCCTATAGCACAACCAATCAACCAACACTGTCAGGCCCATTGTAATCAAGCCAATACTCAGAGAGAACCACAGCATGTTGCAGGGCCAGAAATTAAGTGTAAACATCTCTCCTGGTCCTGCTAGGGCAGCAGCCTCTGTGCTCTAACAACTCCCAGTGAAATATGGATTCCCAGAGGTCCAACACATCTGCCTTCAAGTGATTCGCATCTTTATAAAAGAAGCAGATGATACTATATACATTCATATACAGAGCATCGCAGAGAGTGAAAAGCAGATTTTTAATTTTGATCAACCCTTGAACATACTGTTCTTCATACTGTGCCTTTAGAACAAGTAAGTGGAAACATCATAGAGAGCTAATTTGTTAGAGGTTTAATATACTGAAGATGGTATTTTAATTAATTTTCTGTTGGCTAGAAGGAAAAGGCTGTGAATTCTGAGACATCAAATCCTCTCTCACAGGTGCCTGGGTGGCTCAGTCAGGGAAGTGTCTGCTTCAGCTCAAGTCATGATCCCAGGTACTGGAAAGTAGCCTCACATTAGGCTCCCTGCTCAAAAGGGAGTCTGCTTCCCCCTCTCCCCACCTTGTCATCCCCCCATGCTTGGTCTCTCTTTCTCAAATAAATCAACAAAATCTTAAAAAAAAATTCTCTCTCACTGGGTGATCATATTACAATTTCGCAATGACATAGGGACAAAAATTTTTATACAAATTTAAAGGATATATGCTCTTGACATGACATTGATGAGTAAAACATGACATCATATGGTCAGTGATTAAAAATGATGACTAAAATTAAGAAAAGCAAACTGTGAGTATCTAGGTAACTCATACTAGCTTTGAAAACAATGTAATAGCTAGAAACTCAACTTTTTTTTTAACACAATGGCAATATTTTTCTTTTCATCATTTCAGGTGCTGATAGGACATGCAAATAAGCACATCATAATGAAAGCTGGAGAAGGAGCAGGTGAGGGAGAATTAATGACCATAGCTAAATAGGTAGAAACTCTCTGCCTAAAACTGACCATTACAGCATAAATACAAATGAGATCTTAGGAATAAAGAGGGAGAAGTCCTTACAAGATGTTCATAGGCAGGCAAAGGAAGGAAGCTGAATAATTCAGGAAACTCATATGAGTATTCTAAATAGTAGAAAGAGTACCAAGAAAACCTTTTAACAAAAAGAAAGTAGTTAGTTGCCAAATGCATAAGGGTGTCAAAAACATAATTCAAACAGGAGACATTAAGAAATTTAAAAACCTAGTTGTATTGAATATGCAGTGTGTCATTTTGTCTCAGTGAAATATCTTTGAGTACAAGTAGCTGGATAGTATACAAAATACTAAACTAATATATTAAAGATATTTTAAACTTAAGAATAAAAACAAAAAATCTATAGCAGTTTCTGTTTTACTGAACATAACTCATATACTATGAAATATACCTGATTTCAATACATAGTACAGTGATTATTATTGTATACACAAAGTTATGCAACCATCACCACAATTTCATTTTAAATCATTTTATTACCACAGAAAGAAAAGACTGCCCATTTACACTCACTCCCTAGCTCAAAGTGATCACTAATGTACTTTCTACCTCTATAGATTTGTTTAGCAGACATTTCATATAAATAAAATCATACATGTGGCCTTTTATGTCAGGCTTCTTTTACTTAGCCTAATGTTTTTGAGTATGCATACTTTAAATAAGTATGCATAAATTTTGAAAAACATAAAATCAGTGATGATTGAAATTTTTATTTTCTCTTCAAGTGCCTACAATGAAAGGAGGAAATATTTACTTGAATCAGTTATTTTTATATTAAGTAACGTATATTGTATACGTGTGAGCAAGAGCAGAAATGCTCATATCCAACTACTTAGTAAAACAAGTCTTGGCTTGTGCCTTTCCTAGTGGGGATTTATAAGGAAAATTCTCGGCTTGTAATCTTGGACTTACAAGAATGATTCAGAATTCAGTGCATGCCATTTTGGTGCTCATTCTGTGCCTGGCGAGAATCTTACACATACACCGTCTCACCTAATACCACATCTCTTTAGGGTAGTCCTGCATCTAGGACCTGGGAAATTTACTTCTTCATGTGGATCTAGATTTTTCATTTACTAATGAAGATGTGGGAAATATATGATTACAAAGTTCCCTCCTAGTCAAATATATAATTATTCTACCTTCAATTTCCTCCAAAGCACATAATTATGAGTAAAATAATTATAATAAAATATGCAATTGATTATTCGAGAGGAAGAAAATTTTCTTCACTAATAGAATTTCTCTCAAAACTATATACTTTCTTTTGTTTCATTTATATTGCCTTTATTCACTCATCATGTAAGGTATGTTAACTGTAGAACTAAATAAATAGTGGGTTTTAGAAATTTGCTTGGGAAAGGAAAGAGAGGAATAAGAGAAACAAATGCTGGGAAAGCTATCGACATAAATGAATGCCAGCTTTCCCTCTAAAGTAAAATTTGAAGGCAAAATAAAGCTATAAAGTAGGCTTTATTTGTATTAACTCCATTCCATTTCACTGTATTCATTCCATATTCAAGTTTTTCTGTTGTCGGTGTATCACGGGGCATGAAATTCCATGTAGCAAAGGTATTCCCAAATTGTAGGTGGCATATTCACTTCATAATCATTCAATCATCAAGCCTTCTCTTTTCTCCAAAAAGATGTAATTATTAAAATTACTTTTGGGGTGCCTGAATAGTGGGTCGGTGAGCATCTGGCCCTTGATTTCAGCTTAGGTCATGATCTCAGGGTCATGGGATGGACCCCGCATCAGGCTCCATACTCAGCATGGAGTCTGCTTGAGATTCTCTCTCTCCCTCTCCCTTGCCTCCCCCAATGGCTCTCTCTAAATAAACAAATAAATAAATAAATAAAATCTTTAAAAAAATTTACTTTCACAAAGGTTTCCAACGCAAAATTCCTGCTCGCTCACCCAATAATGATGAAACACAGCCCTTTGAAGAGGATGTGGTGGGTGGCTGTCCTCTCTGCTCTTCCTGACCCACTGTCATCATTCAACATTCACTATGTCTACTCCTGGAGGTTGACTGACAAGAATATCACTTTCATCTTTATTTTCCCTGATTTGTACACATTATCCAGTTCTTAAAAATATCTAAGATAGGAAAGCAATAGAGGGAATTAAGGCTGGATAATGGTGGTAGGATATTTTGACAAGGGCCTGAGTAGAAATAAAAACAAGGAGAAAGTTACAGGTCATTGGAGAAAAGAGAACAGACACTTCATATGCACCTTCCTATCTGCATTCAGTCCCTTTTCTAAATGTACCACTCCTCTTACTCACTGCTCTAAATTCTCTTCTTCTCATAAATCTTCACATGTGCTCTAAGGTTTGTCCTTTTGGTCTACCATGAGGATTTTGTTTATTTTTTAAGTGTTTTGAAGAAAACGGAAAGCAATCCTAAAGCCATATCTGAAAATGTCACTTGGAATTGGTCTCCATTCTTTTAAAATTCTTACAATATGCCACATACACCATGTACTAACTTAAATATTTTTATTTGGTGTATTGCTATTTTTGTGTGTGATAACTATGTATCTCTAGATTGTCCCTAGAAGTGGGGCAGGGATTCATTCTGCATAAGAAAATACAGTGTAATTAACTGTAACACAGAAAAAGTCCCACATACTTGTTGAAGCATATCCCCTAAGGAATTCACGTGGAACATATGAATTCAATCAATACTTGTTAAATTGCCCATAAAAATATGTTCCTTTAATTCGGGAAGCAACGTGTACATTGGTATGGGCCCAGATTCAGGATCAGACCAACTGGGCTTGAATACCAGCTTTGACCCTTGTTAGCTGTGTAACTGTAAGTCATTAAATACTTCTATGCCATAGTTTCCTAATACGCAAAATGAGAATAATAATAATGCTGCCCTCCTGGGACTGTTATGAGCATTGAATGCACTAATAAACTGAAACCCTTAGAACAGAGTATAACACATAGAGATCACTTAATTGTTACTGATCATTTTAGATCACTCTAGATCCTATGAACAATAAAAACACCAAGTGAAGACAATTTGGTATGACATGTTACAGCCGAAGCAAAATCTACATGTTAGGGTTGAATCCTTTCACTATTTACTTCTTAACCACCACATATGTACATTTACACAAAACACACCCACTTCTCACTGTGAATAGTAATACACGAAATGGAGAAAACAAGCTCATAAGGATCTAAGGATGAGTCCATGCTTCCAGAAATTCTCAGTATACTACACAACAGAAACAAAAAAGCAACATTATTTTTAAAAGATTATATATATATATATATATATATATATATATATATATATATATATATATTAGAGAGTGCATGAGTGAATGTAGGGAAGGGCAGAGGGAGGAGGAGGGAGAGAATCTTAAGCAGATGAGTTTGGAGCTCTGTGCAGGGTTTGATCTCACAACCCTGAGACCATGACCTCAGTAAAATCAAGAGTTGGACACTTAACCAACTGAGCCAGCCAGGCACCCAAAAAAGCAAAATTATTTTTAATGACTTAAAGAAATTTCTTTCATGTACAAATTAGCCCTAGGTTGTGTGTGTGTGTGTATGTGTGTGTGTGTGAGTGTGTGTGTGTGTGTGTGTGTGTGTGTGTGTGTGTACATTTTCTTTATTTATTGTAGAAATATGGAATGGTCTTAACAAGTTACTTCACTGATACAGGACAATACAATTTCCTCGTTTTTCAAATTCTCTATTCCTTATATATTGTAAGATAATCTCAAGAGGTGACAGAAAATAGTGATAATAAATGGCAAAATAAACACTAATGTAACAACTTATCTAATTTTTCCAAGTGAGCAAATTAGTAACAATCAAGATCAATTGATAAAAGAGGGTCATTTAAAAGAATAAATCAATAGAAAATAAAATTTCCACTCCTTCAAATGCTTTTTAATTGCTGCATAACTATAATATTGTTTCAAAGTGATGTGACCTACAAAATAATTTCAAATTATAGACAGTGATGCTGATATGTTTAATATTATATATTTTCATAAGTTCAACTATTATTCATCAAATAGAAATAGGAAAACATCAGTGCTAATTATGGCTTTACTTTTGTTTTCTCTTGGTATAAAAGAACTTCTGGAGCCTTTCTGAATCAAGTAAATGGATCTTAAAAATGGATCTGTAGTGACTGAGTTTATTTTACTAGGATTTTCTGGACAACGGGAACTTCAGATTTTCTTCTTTGTAACATTCTCCTTAATCTACAGTGCTACTGTTTTGGGAAATACTCTCATTATGGTCACAGTGACATTTAGTTCCACTCTTCATTCTCCCATGTACTTCCTCCTGGGAAACCTCTCCTTTCTGGATATGTGTCTCTCCACTGTCACCACACCCAAAATGATCACAGACTTACTCAACGAACACAAGACCATCTCCATTTGGGGCTGCATGACCCAGATGTTCTTTATGCACTTCTTTGGGGGTGCTGAGATGACTCTTTTGATAGCCATGGCCTTTGACAGGTATGTAGCCATATGCAAACCCCTGCACTACAGGACAATCATGAGCCACAGGCTGCTGAGTGGGTTTGTGATACTTTTATGGACAATTGGGTTTGTACACACCATGAGCCAGCTGGTATTGACAGTAAACTTGCCTTTCTGTGGCCCCAATGTCATAGACAATATATTTTGTGACCTTCCCCTTGTGATTAAGCTTGCTTGTATGGACACATACACCCTGGAATTCTTCATCATTGCTGACAGTGGGCTGCTCTCATTCACCTGTTTCATCCTCCTGCTTGTCTCCTACACTGTTGTCCTGATCACTGTACAACAAAGACCATCTGGAGGGCTCTCCAAGGCTCTGTCCACACTGTCTGCACACATCATTGTGGTCACTCTGTTCTTGGACCTTGTATCTTTATCTATGCCTGGCCATTCAATAGTTTCACAGGCAATAAAGTCCTTGCTGTGTTTTACACTGTTATCACACCCTTACTGAATCCTATTATCTACACCCTGAGAAATCAGAAAATGCAAGGGGCCATGAGCAAATTATGGTTCCAACATGTTATCTCTACACAGAACTTCTAGATCTGAGCATTATATAATTAACATAACTTTCAAATACTGTGATAACAGAGGTTAAATAGATTATACATAATATACGCTTTCACTCTTATGTTAAAGTGACCAGGGCAGAACCATTGTGCAGAAAACCATAAAATATTTTAATTCGCGTTTACTACTGCTAAAGCACATAATGAGAATGAGTCACACAGAAAACAGACATTTGAAATCACTAAGCAGTTTTCCACAGATATTCAGTATATTTACTGGTGAAGAAAACAATTTAAAAAATATGGTGAATACTAACAGAGATGATTTTAATAGATGTGGATTGGTAACGACATTCATAGACTCATACTATCTTTAAATGAAGTACCAGTATAAATGACGAGTGAAATAATGTGAACAACAATGGGAAAGATATGATTCTAATCTCTTGATCCAATGAGACAAATAATTAAATTTGACAGCAGAGTGAATATAAAATGCCAGAGAGAATGTGAGATACCAGAGGGAAGGAACCAATGCAAAGACAGTTTCAGTAGAAGTACAAAAAGCAGCCTTGAAACCAAATGCTCCAAGAAATATCATAAGGCTGCACAGTTGCATTTCAAACCTCAATAAATAAAAGTAGAAGGATATTTCTTGATTTTAGGTACCATACCATGTAACTTATTCTTTCCAAGTGCTTTACATAAATTACACTTAAATTTGCCTCTGGTAAGCTTACAATCCTTATTCTAATTATCAGCTAAATCCGATTTGGTTCTGAGTGTTGAGGAGGGGGCAGTGCATGCCAAATTGGGAATCCCATACTCATTGATGGTAATCTTAAGTATTCTGTCCCAATTCAAGACACCAATATTTCTTGTCTCCTCTAGGCAACAGCTTTCTAATAGATTCTAAACTACTGTATATGTTCTTTCCTCCATTGAATGCATTCTCCACAAGCATCCAGAGTGATGTGATTAAAATGCAATTCTCAATGTTTCTTCCCTGCCTAAAACTGTTTTCTGGCATTGAGACGAAGGTTCATATCCTTAACTGGCCTTCAAAAGCCAACGTGCTTCTGGAATTCTGCTCTAATCTACTCTTTCATAATGTCAGATTTATATTTACTTACTTTTTTTTAAAGACTACTGAGTTTTTTTTTTATCGTATATTTGCCTTTCATTTATTTTTTTATTATGTTCAGTTAGCCAACACATAGTACATCATTAGTTTTTGATGTAGAGTTCAACGATTCATTAGTTGCATCTAACACCCAGTGCTCATCACAACATGTGCCCTCCTTAATACCCATCACCTAGATACCCCATCCCCCCACCTCCACCCCCTTCTGAAACCCTCAGTTTGTTTCCCGGAGTCCAGAGTCTCTCATGGTTTGTCTCCCTCTCTGATTTCTTCCCCTTCAGTTTATACTGACTTTCTTTCAAATTCTCCAGAGTACCAGGCATCTTAATTGAGGACTATTTCCGGGCTGTTTCCTTCACCTAGAATGATCTTCCATTACTTTTTCACCCAGCTAACTTCCTCTTACAGTACAGAACCCACATTCAATATTATATTTTAGAACCCCTTTCCTATATGTCCTTGGCCAGTGTAGATTTTTTTATTTTACTCATTTATAGATGCTGCAATTTCCATTCTTTGCATAAAATATGGCAATAATTATTTGCACACTTATAGGTTAATATCAGCTTTGTCTTTAGCTATAAATTCTATGTACCTCCAATATCTAGCATACCTATTGGTGCCCAGCAGTTCATACATATTTACTGAATGAAGAAAGAAAAGATGAAATAACTGTATTCTACCAGAATATTATTCAATTTGACCTACAACTAAGAAATACATGCACTTCTACTATGAGATATCTGTTAAAAAATCAGAGTACATAAGGGTATATATTGCTCATATATTTTAGTAATTGAGTTATATGGATGAGAGCCTTGTTATTAAAGAAAAGGAATGTGGAAGAAATTAAAAATTTTAGGCAAATGGAAGAAAATAAAGCAAGTTCAGAATATTTGCTATGAAAACTATATTCAACTGTATCTTTACACAGTAAATATAAAATGTCAGTCTTACAATAAAGCACATCCTATTTAAATAAATGATAACCATTTATAAGGTAAAATATGCATCCAGTGGGGGATGGGATTACACTCCAACTGATAAAATATTACATAAGATTTTTGTGTCTGTCAGTATAGTACACTCAAAGTCCTAAACCACTCTGCTAACCAAGCACATAAACTGCTAGAATCATCTAAAATAATCTTTAAAATCAATTACAGATTTTAAGAGAAAGTAAACAAATCACATCTGAGGCCCTGTATGAAGCTTCAGCTCCATGCCAGGAGGGTAAGCCACACTGGACCATTGCCCACTCTGAGAACACCGACAAAATACTATTGCCTAGAGATCCTATAAATTTGGGAGAGTACTGTGGATTGGCCCTTGGGCCCTAACAGGGATAGAAATTGACTGGAGGCCGTGCTGTGTACACATATTTTCTGGGGAAAAAAAGAGAGAGAGAGAAAGAGAGAGAGAATATTAGAAGAAAGCCTGGCTAGCAGAAGCAGACAGCAAGAAAAAGATGTTAACCAAACTTGTTTCTGGATGTAGATGAAAATAAATGGGTCCTTCAGAAAAGCTGGGCTTATCATCATATTCTTTGTATGTTTCCACACATCAGTGTGAGAATTTTCTTTTAACTTGCTACTTAAGGTTGTAGGCTCAGGCATTTGGCAAAATTAAACAAATACTCACTGAAAAAAAAATGTTCCTTGAAACTAGGCTACACTGAACTCTCACAGAAAAGTTTTACAAAAAAACTCACAATCAAAAATCACAAGACAAACAAATAAAAACATCCCAGCAAATATGACAGTCAGGAGAAAGTACAAAGACAATGCATGAAATGGGAGAAAAAATACTTATAAGTCATGAATCTGATAAGACACATCGGTCCAGAATACATAAAGAACACAATTCTAGAATTAAAAGACAAATAACTCAGTTAAAAAAAATGGGCAAAGGATCTAAGTAAAAAAGTCTCCAAAGAAGATATATAAATGGGCAATAAACACATGAAAAGATGCTCAACATCATTAGTCACTAGGGCTATACAAATGAAAATCATAGTAAGATACCACTTCATATCCACTAGGATGGCTATAATCAAAAAAGACGAGAACACAGAGCAGTTGGAACCCTCATACATTGCTGCTGGAATGTAAAATGGTGCAACCATTTTGGAGAAAATTCTAGCAGTTCCTCAAAATGTTAAACATACAGTTACCATGTAACCTAGAAATTTCACTCCAAATATATATGCAACAGAAAAAAAACACATGCCCACACAAAAGACTGAACATGAAAGGTTACAGCAGCTTTATTCACAAAATTTAAAAAAATGCAAAAAACCCAGCATTCATCAATTAATGAATGGATAAACCAAAGGCAGTGTATCTATACAATGGAATATTATTTGGCAATAAAAAGGAATCAAGTACTGACAGATGCTATAACATGCATGACTCTTGAAAAATTAGGCAATGGACAAGAAAGGAGGCACAAAAGACCACATGCTGCATGAGTCCATTTGTATAAAGTGTCCACAATAAGCAAATCTTTAGAGGAACAAAGTAGATTAATGGTTACCTAGGTATGGGGGGGAGGGGAACAAGGATGTGGTCTTTTGTGACTGGCTTCTCTCCTTTAGCCTAATGTTTTCCAGATTCACCCACATGGCAGCATGCATGAATACTTAATGCTAGGAGCCACATCAGCAACATGGCAGAGTAGGAAATCCCCCCTTACCCACACAAATACACCAATTCATCCAGAATTCATGGAAAAATTCCTTTTGAGAAAAATAAAAAACTAATTGAAAGTCTCCTGCACCCTAGGTGAATGCAAAGCCAGGTTCACTGAAGCATTAAGGAAATTCAGGACACCCTTTCACCAGAGATCCTGTCCCTGTCACAATGTCATATGAACAGGAAGAGATGCCCTAGCTCCCAGTTTCCCCAAGGGGAGGATAGGAGCTTCTTCACACGTCCAGTGTCCCAGCTTTTCAGAATGGGCTTCCTGATGACTAGATTCTTCCTTGTCAGTCTTGGAGTTCTGACATGTTTGGTACCTTCTAGCTGTCTGAGGGAGAACAGAGGCAATAGCTTGGGCTAGTAGATACCACTGAGCTTCCTCACTGCTCAGCACAGAGTGGGTACATTAAAAAATCCCAGCTCTCACCTTCTCCTTGGGGAGTATAAGAGTTGATCCATGCATCCAACACCCTAACTTCTCTCGAGCTTCCCAAAGAACTAGCTTCTCTCTCACCAATACTGAAGCTCTGATGGTTCTTGCATAGTCTAAGCAGCTGGGAGAGAAAGGAGATACAGCTTGGTCTGACAGAAGCCAGAGCTTCCCCTACACCCTACCCCAAGCTCAGCACAGAGCACGAAAACAAAAACCATGCCAAGAAGCTACCTGATTCTTCCTGGGGACGGAAAAATTTGCAGGACTCCCCACCCCCTGCCAAGAACCCCTGGCCAGGCTTATTGGTGGTGATCTCTTCCTGTATAAGACCAATCTGTGAAGACTGGGAGAGGTGCCTGCATTGTCCAATGCAGAAACACCAACACAGAGAACTGAAGAAAATGGAGAACCAAGCCAAAAAAAGGGAACAAGATAAATCTACAGAAAATGACCCTAATAAAATGAACTTATATGATTTACCTGACAGAGAATTAAAACAAATATAAAGATGCTCACTGAGGTCAAGAGAATAATGTATGAAGGAGACTTCAATACTCCCTTTCAATAATAGTCCCCTGGCTTCTGCTGGTACCTGAAAGCTCATTCTTGAAATTGCTTTGTGTCAGTATCTTTCCTCTTTTATCAGGCCCAGTGTGTCCTAAGGATCCTGCTGGGACTTTAGTTATCTCACAGGAGAAAAGGCTCTGAAGCTTCCTTGAGCAGGAGGAAGTTCTACCTCTTATTGCAATCAAGGAGTTTGCAGAGCCAAAGTATTCAGGGTCATTTACCCAGAGGTACCCATCCCAGATTTTAGGGTCCTAGATTTTTCCTTCCAGTGCCTTGACCTTACCATACATGACACACATGCCTTCCCTGAGTGTTTGTATGTTGTTGGAGCTGTGTAACCCTGTGAGATCTTCAGTTATTCCTGTTTATGGTACTTCTACTACAGGAGTTAAGGAGGTCTTTGTAAACCATAAAAGAGTTCCTTAGGTCCCTATACTTAAACTATAACTGCTTGTTATGGTCTTCCATTTCTTATTGTAAGGCACCAATACAACTTAGCAATAAGCAAATAACTCTACTATTCATAGGAATTTTTCTCCCCTTAAATTCCAAATGACTGGATCGGTCACTGGCAATAGCATTGCTTTTCCACAAGATGTTTCCCCAGGTCACCACCACTGCAATCTTTAGGGTTTTTATCTGTTTGTTTTTGTTTTTAAGTAGGCTCCACTCCCAACATGGGGCTTGAACTCATGATCCTGAGATCAAGAGTTCAAGAGCTGCATGCTCCACTGACTGAGCCAGCCAGGCACCGCACAGCCACTGAAGTCTTAAGCAATCAGGCACTTATATTATGGCAGGACTTGTCTGTGTCCCATCTACCACTTGTAATGGAGTCCTATTCCCACACCAGGTAGTGAGTAAACCAACCACAATCCCCATTTATCACCTGCTTTCTCAGATCACTCCCAGTACCACTTATTAGTTTACGTCATCTGAGAAGGAGACACCTAGACACATTTAGAGTATATTCACAGTGGAATACAACTCAGTAATAAAATTTAAAAACATTTTTTAAACTAGCATAAGCAACAGTATAGATACATCTCTAAAACATTGTATTAGTCAGAAGACATTCAAAACAAAAGAGTACATATAGTGAGATTTTATTTAAATGAAGTTTAAAAATAGACAAAACTGATATTTACTGATAGAAATGAGAAGTTATTAGCTCTGATAGTGAATATTTACTGCAAAGGAGCCCAAAGGAAATTTTTGTAAGATACATGCTTTGTAATTTGGTAAGTGTCGTAGTTTCATTGATTCGTGCATAGGAAAAAAATTTCATACAGTACATCCCTGGTGTTCGAGTGAAGTTCCATGATTCATTAGTTGTGTATAACTGAATGGTGACTAACATAATAAAAATATTACTATAATAAAAAAAATAAAGTGATTGAAATTTCAAAAAAAAAGGAAAAAAATTCAATCTATACATTTAAGATAAGCTCATCTTAATATCTGTAAGATATTTCTCATATCATAAAGGGAATTAAAAACAGGCTAGTACAAAAAAAAAGAACAACAAAAACAATAAAGTGGTTTTAAGTAGGATTTGGGATGATATTCTTTCAAGAGTACTGCCAGTAAAAGAAAATGTTTTGATACATTGTGGAAACAATATTATTTATTTTAGAGCAATATCTTGCTTTGTTTCTTTACCAGAAACATCTGTTTTTCTCCCTTGAGGAGTCTCTAGCCAGCTGCTGTGAGTTCTTACAGCCAATGCCTAATTACATGCTCCAGAGTAAAAATAGGCCTGGGGGAAAGGAATTCTTTCCTTTTTCCTCCAATAGGTTGGCTGGGCTTAACAGATATCTTGCTATTTGTTCGTTGGAGTTTTTTTATTTTAAATTTGTCTTTTGAATTTTTGTGGCCTATTTGTGCCTAATTTTACATTATGTGCCTAATTTTACATTATGTGTTAAAATTAAACTAGCAGTACACTATAGTTAACAGTATATTCCAATTTATATGTTCCTTCCAGCAAAATAATCTGATTTATGAGTAAATTATTTATTACCTAAACTCTTTTTCCCTGGTACTAACACCTGAAGAGATGACCGTATTTTACAAATAGAAACGTAGTTTAGAACGTTTAACTTTTAGTCTACACTTTTTATTAAGTGTATATATCAATTTCTCAGTTCAAACTGAGAAACACAGTCATCAAAGTTATAGGTCATTTCACATGACTAGATAGAGCTTTAGTCTTCTTACTTGACAAGGTAATGTGTCAAGCTTTGGGGGAAAATAGATTGCTGTCATAGTTTCATTACAAATAAAGTTGAATGACTAATATGAAGAATCTCAGAGGTTCTATTCATCTAAAAATATTCTAATTTTTAATTGAGAAGTTAGTTTGCCTCTCAAGGTGCAATGTGGAATGCAAAGGGGTTCTTCCTTTTATATTGAATTATCTCCTCTGATTATCTGTTCCTTTCCTTAATAGTAATGTGGCTTTTGTTTCAAGAACTTGAAGGCTGATTTTTAGTTATGATTTCTGAATTTTGAATGGACTCCTCTTTGCCTAGAAATGATAAAACAATTGACTTCTCCATAGGATCAAACATCCATCTAATTAAAAGGAAAGAAAGAAAGAAAAAAGAGAAAGAGTGAGAGAAAGAAGAAAATATATATACATGAATAATACAATGATGGTATCTATTTTTGTCCTGTTACCTTAACATCAAATCTCTGTATTGAAGCTAGCTTGACTTCTATTTATTTTGTCACAATATATTTCATATAAGTAGGGTTAAAGTTACTAGTAAGGTACCATTGCCTGAAATGATTTTTAAAGCAGCGCACTGGTATTACACAGGGATATTTTCTTAAAATTTTTCATTTTAAGTTTGACTAAACAAAACAAACAGACTATAAACAAAACTAACTTGTTTGACTAAGTTTGACTAAACTAAACTTAGTCAAACTAAGTTTGACTAAACAAAAACAAACAGAACTATAAAGTAATGAAGTATTACTAAGTTCAAAATAACATGGATTCAGAAGCTAAAACAGAAGAAAGAGAAGGACACTCCTGGAACGTTAGAAAGCAGAGAGCAAGTCTGAATCATGGGGACATGTCTGGACTAGAAACATTGGTAAGGCAGGATAGCCTAGGGGAGAGAGGTATCAGAGAACAACCTCACGCTATTCCTGTAATATTCCTGTAAAAGCCTCCACTGCAGCCACTAAACTTGCCAGTAAACAGCAAACATGCCAACCAATTCACCTGCCTCGTCTGTCACCTCTTTAAATCTTTTTGGATTTCTTCTTCCCTTTTTTTTTTTCTTTTTTCCAGCTACTGATTTCTTCTGCTTTCATTATCAGCAATTTATGATTAAATAAAAAAAAAAGATTTTAAGTCACAGGTTGTGATACACTACCAAGACCCCTATGACTTGCCTAAAATATTAAAATCTCATTGTCATCCAGTCATTCTTTCTTTGTTAACATGAATGTAAAAGACTGTTTGCTATTACATCTTATAAAAATTGAGATAGTTTATTTTTCAAAACTGAGATACATTTTTTTAAAAATTGCAAACTTAAATAGCTCATTTTACTGAAGTTTAACACATGAAAAAAGATAAATAAGAAAATAAAATGATCCTAGAGAGGGGTTTTTCATTATTAGGATGTGGAGAGGTGTAGCCCATGCAGTTCCCACTGGGTAGCAATCTAGTGGGTCACTCATGCATTGCTCCAGAAAACCGATTACCTGCTAGTAAACAGATGGAAGCAGAACAAAACCTAAAATAATCCATTAGGCAAGAAAACACACACTAATATTTCATATGTGGGAAAACTGTCACACAAACGAAAATAATTCAGACAAATAATTATAAATACAGTGGAATAACGCAGTTACATATTCTTTCTAAGGAATATTTTAGAAGAAATCAAGAATATACTATATTTAACTGCAATAGGTTAGAAAAAATGGCTACATTTCTTTGAAGCTATTTCCATAAAGGTAGAGTCCACTTCCCCTACCTTGTATTTGGTCTGGTTTTATGTTTTCATTAGAAGAATGGAATGCAACAGAAATATTTTGTACTACAAATTTCACTCTTGTCTATATGAATGCTTCTTTGCAATGGGGTATATTTCAAAAGGTGCATTCTATTTCCCCCTATCTTGAAGTTTGGTTGCTTTTGGGACTGCTTTGATTAATAGAATGTGGTGGAACCACCATTCTGGAATTTCTAAGCTTAAGGTCACTGAAACTACTTCTTCATGTCCTCAGACATCCAAGAACACCAAGCTGTATAGAAGCCCATGGCAGCCTTCATTAAAATGAGAGGTCATATGAAAACAGAGGTCCTGAAGTTTGAAAGAGTACATGGAGTAAGAAGCCCAGTCACACACCAGTTACTGTGTGAGACATGGCTGAAGTCATCTTAGATCATCTGTGCCCAGCTGACTAACCCTGTCAATGCCACATGGAGAAGACTTGGCTATCATTGCTGAAACACTGCCTGAATTCCAGAATCATGAATAAACAACAAATTATCATTGTCTTAAATTACTAGGCTATGAGTTAATCCTTATACAGTTATAAATAATAAGTGGAGATAGGTACCTGTATTGGGATACTGCAAACAAAAACATGTGGCAGCAGCTTTGGGACCAGCAAAGGCAGAGTTTAGAATGTCAGCAAGGAGATAGTCAGAGGGGCCAGAATAGCAAGTAAGGAACTTGACATTGGAGGATAGAAAAGAGAAGCACCTCGCATATGATAGTGACATGTTTGGTGAAGTATCTTCAGTTAAATAAATATGGAATATGGAAAATGTATAAGTTTCCTTAAAGATATGGCTCAAGAATATTGTAGACAGAATGTCGACAACACCATATGATTATGTTAATCCTGTGTGTGATAGAGTACAGGAAGACAGAGAGATCCTAAGAAGAAATACTTTTATCTGTTTTCAAAAGATCTTAGAGAAACTATAGATGGCCCAGGACAGTCCGTCCAATTGGCAAAAACAAACAGAAAGAAACTTCATGAAAGAAATAACTTCAGAATAAAGAATAAATCAATGATGTGGCTCTGAGCCCCTTTGATAAGTCTTCAGGAACACTAGAGACAATGCCTAGTAGAACCTTGGCTGGAAAATATGATCTCCAAGAATCTTACAGGTTTTGACCACTGCAGCTAAGAACACTTAGCTGCCAGAGAGCATTTGAATTCTGTCCCTTTTCTATTTTTCTTTCATATTCATTAGAATATTTGAGATATCCTTCTAGAGAACTGCAAACAATATTATCTCTATCACTTTACCTCTTTTCTCCACTTTTCATCATCTCCTACTACACCTCTGCCTGAACCAGACATATTTGAATGGAAGTACATTTGACTGTATATTGTATTTCTTTTGTAAAATTTAAATTTGTTAGCTTAATTTTAATATGACTCAAACTGACCCCATCTTCCCTTTTAACATATAACAAGGAAACTAAAGTAAATGGAGTTTTGTACAATTAAGTTTTTTTTTCTTTATGTAATATTCTTTTGTTGAAAAAGAGAAGACCTTCATTTTGCTATGGCAGAACACAGGAATTACATATCGAAAAAAGTGAGTAAGTATGAATACCAAGGTCAGATAGAGTAATTCTTCTTTGAGAGGGCACTTCCCTAAAAGAAGTAGTCTCTAAGACACCCTAAAGTTCTCTTATTTAAAGTTCTCTTATTTGTTCCTGAAAAATCTTGAGCATAATATGCTCTGTAACTCTTTTGCACCCAAAATATGCAGATGCTAACATATACCATTGACTTAGTCTTAACCTCTTATTAAACACCAATACCTTCTCGTCACTTACATGAATTATATAAGAAAGATCTAAAATAATCTCCCTAGTGGGCACCTGGCTGACTCAGTCAGTAGAGCAACAACTCTTGATCTCAGGGTTGTTAAGTTTGAGCCCCGTGGTGGGTATAGAGATTACTTAAAAATAAAATCTTAAAAATAAATGAAATGAAATAACCTCTCCAGGCTTACTATTTTTATTATGCTTGGTAAACATGTGTACCATTCCATTATCACTGTCAGTGTTAAAATGTCAAATTTAAAATGCTGACACGAGTTTGTGGGGCCTTAGCTGACACATGTTTTGAATATCTTTAATTCTTAAAATGTTCTTGTCTTATTCTTTTTCTAATTCTACTTGACATTCTAATAATTCCCATTGGAAGCATTCTGCTTGCTTAAGGTAGCTATAAAACCCCAAAGCATATCCCCCATTGCATCACAAATTAGAGAGCAGATTTCACAATTTACAATGTCCCACCATGAGGACATATATTTAAAGAATAATTCAGGAATGATCAATTAATCTCTTTTTCATCAAAAGGAAGAGGAGAGTCCCTTGTTTGAGAGTGGCTCTGGAGCCCTAAGGAGGTGAAATTTTTGACCACTCTTCATATTTAAGAGAAATTGAGAGGAAGAAGAGAAAAAAAAAAGTCATACTATCTGAATGGGACATCTGCTGCCTTAAATAGCATGGGAATAGAATCATCCTGCAGAAAGAGAAAGAGTAAGATCTAAATTCAGACATACAGCACTTTCTACCTTATCCCTCAAATATACCTCCCACCAGCCCTCCTCATGAATAGTATTATATTAAGGGGATGAAAGTCTTTAATTGCATTATTAAAAAAAAAGTGAGAATGCCAATAGCTTAGGGAGATTCACCATTTGGACTTAATTTGCGTATCATTCAAATGACTAAATTTTCCCCAGGGTAAATCAGGGAAAAAGAAAATTAGGAATCACAAGTCACAGAGGGCAGGCCAAACCAAATCCAGAGACAAACTTCGCTGACTTCACAAGTGTGCAAGCCTCTTGGTTTCCACACTCAGCTGGCATGAGTTTCTTCTCCTGCATATGGTCCCAGAAAACACGAACATGAGGCTCAGAGTTAAAGATCTTAAAACAAGAAACATTTGTTTCACAGATTCTAGCTGAATTAGGTAAGAAAACTACATTCTTCCTTGAAACAACACAAATTTTTACCCTGCAGTGACTCAGATTTAAGCAGTCACCATCTCTGGGATTAACTCCAGCACAGTGACAAAAACAAAAACAAAACTACTGACACTGGGTCCGCTCAGCATTTTTACTAGAATTTGTCTAATAACTAAGTGCTTTCTTAGTTTAGTTTGTGTAGATGTGATCTGGCTACTATCTCATTTGATCCTCATATCAAGCTTGTGCAGTAGACAGAGTGGATGTATTATTTATTATTTATAGATTTAAAAAATTCATATTTTAAAAGACTGAATGACTTGCCTAAGAGTATACAGTTACCAAATTGCAGGAATAGTGACTTAAGTAAAATAGAATAATCCCCAAAGCAGGGTTCTTCCCATAACATTCATGATACTGTCCTAAATCATAGAATATTAAAGGACAATAGAGGGTCCCATCATCCAATTTAGTTATCCCATTGAACTGATAACTAGTTGTCTGGGTGAAAATCTGTGCAGCTGATAAAGTTTTATATGATCCTCAAATGCAGTATCAATTAAATATTTTTTATGTTCTTCAGTTTAATCCACATTTTTCAAAATTCATAGTAATAGGTAAGAATGTATTTTAATAATTTAAAAGGGATAATCAGTACCATATCAGAAGCCACACTGTCATTTTCAACATTTCGTTAAATAGATTCATGTTATCAGGGGTGGTTTTAAGACAATGTAGAGCACGAAGATAAGTCACTTTATTTTTATCAGTATGAGTTAGACAAAATATTTGAGAGAATGTGAATTAACTAATGAATGGTTGAGACTGACTAAATTTCAAAAAGAATAACGTTCAGAAAGAAATTCTTAGCAATGAAGAATAAGCCAAGCTTTCCAATCTGTAGAAAAATCCATTGGCACTGGGCATTATATGCAACTGATGAATTATTGAACTCTACATTTGAAATTAATGATGTACTGTAAGTTGGCTAATTGAATTAAAAAAAATCCATTGGAATGGAACACTTACCAAGTAGGTATCGTGCTCCCTCTACCTTGGAGAAAAACAATCTCTTGTCTCACAATTAACAGAAAGACAGGCATTGAATATAATGATAGAATACATGCACAAAACAGAGTGGAAATGAATTAAGACTCAAAGAATGTGGGCAAACCAGAGAAGTAAAAACAATGATAAGAAAGAGAGCAATGAGGAAGGAAAAGCAAAAGGTCAATGGAGAGAAATTACAAGAAAAATAAAGGAATAAAAGATATAAAAAGAAACAAAAAGGAGGTAAATTAAAAAAGGAATAAAAGATAAGCCAAATGTAAAAAGAATAACTGAGAAAATGAGTGTGTAAAATAGAATTAGCCAGAAGAGAATGAACAAATAGGAAAAATAAAAAAGGAGCAAGAGGAAATGAATGGGGAGAGATGAAGGAGGAGATGCTAGGAAGGTGGTCAGTCCCCAGACACCTGCTTCCAGGAGCTGATCTATAGCAGCTGGAATCTAGGCATGCTCAGTGTGGCCTGAGGATGCTGTGTGTCTGCCCTCTGAGAAACAGCAGAGGATATGAGGCCTCTCTCCACCTGCACATCTTCAATGCCAGATGTGTTTCTGTATCAACTGAAATAACAAGGAAGGTTAGGGATGATGAAAACATTCAGGTCTCTATCCTAGCCTACACTGACAATACTTCTTTGCCTTCTCTGGCTAGAGCAATACACTGGTCTCTGTGAATCATTGTTTTGGGATTCTTTACCCCAGGAATTCATTTTATGCAGAGTAATGTTCATCTGATGCATGTCTGTCCTCAGTCTCTGTGATGAGCACAATTTGAGAATCACAGGAACAGAAGGTATGTAAATGGAAGGGAGAAGAAAGTGGATTAAAGAGGGGGGAAGTGGTATGCAATTCCATCTATTAGTAATAGGGAATAGAGGTGGTTCTGGAAAAACAAAAGCAGAGGAAGAGAGGGAGATTGTAACTCTTAGAATGCTTCCTGTGGCTTGGAATTGCCAATCCAGAGAAGCAAGAAAGTTATAACTGTCAGTGAACACCTGGAAAGCACAAAACCTAAGAATAGGCCGAAGGAGCTATTGACTTACTTTCCTAAGAGCAGGTTTGTAAAGGTTTCTATAGACAGAATAAGAAATGAATGTGGAGGCATACTGGGTAAAAGAGAGAAGGAAGCTCCTAAGCTAATTTCAAGGACACCAGAAGTGGGTTTTTTTCCCTATTTCTTTTGTTTTTAGGTTTTTATTTCTTTTTTAATTCCAGTTAGTTAACATACAGTGTAGCATTAGTTTCAGGAGTACAATATGATTCAACACTTCCATACAAGGGCTGGTGCTCATCACAACAAGTGCACACCTTAATCCCCATCATCTATTTAGCCCATCCCTTACCCACCTCCCCTGTGGTAACCAACAGTTTCCTCTCTATAGTTAAGAGTCTATTTCTTGGTTTGCCTCTCTCTCTTTTTTCCCCTTTGCTCATTTGTTTTGTTTCTTTTTTTTAAGATTTTATTTATGTATTTGACAGCAAGACAGTGAGAGAGGGAACACAAGCAGGGGGAGTGGGAGAGGAAGAAGCAGGCTTCCCAGTGGAGCAGGGAGCCTGATGCGGGGCTCGATCCCAGGACCCTGGGATCACGCCCTGAGCCGAAGGCAGTTGCTTAACGACTGAGCCACCCAGGTGTCCCTCATTTGTTTTGGTTCTTAGACTATGTGTGTGTTTATACATATGTGAATAAGTATCTCTATGCACAGATATGTGCCCATGTGCTATAAATCCTTTTCCATAACATTTAGCTGCTAGTTACAAATGTTACTTGTCACATAGAACATATGTTCTGATGTTTCCTAGTAAGTGTGCCCTAAAATACCAGCATATTGCCTAAATTTCCCAGGAGTTTATGGATTTTTGAGGTTGATTTTTCTTTAGTTTTTTCCTTTTTTCCCCTCTCTTCCTACATTTTCTTTCCAGGAATGTTATCAAAAATTTCTGTCAAATTTCTTTGGGACTTTTTCCTTCTCCAATTTTCCCCTCCACACATAATAAAAGACTTATTGAGGGGCGTCTGGGTGGTGCAGTCGGTTAAGCAACCAACTCTTAGTTTTTCAAGAAAGAAGGAAGAGTTATGGTTGGGAAACTAACAAATTCTGCCATAGCCAGTTATCATCACTGTTATTCAACATTGCTCTAAAATTCTAATTAATGCAATAAGGCACAAGAAAGGCATTAGAAAAAAATATGTTATTAATGTTTGTAGATTATTTTACAAGTAACCTGAAGTAAAGAAGGCAATGAACTGGGGGGAAAAATTACAAATGAGATTTCCACAATGATACCATTTACCACTTAAATATGTAAAAAATGAAAACTAGAGCAATAAATCAATTACAGTAAAGGAAAAGATCACATTAAGTAAAGCATCAAAGTAGGAAATAGGCAAAATTACTTATAACAAAAAATGTGTTACAAAAAAAGTGTTGATAATGAAGATGAGAAAATTTTACTGTGTCATAAGTAGGCAGATATTAAGAGGGACATAACATTCTTTTGGATCAAAGACTCAATTTCGTAAATCTGTTCAATTTTCTACCTTTCTTATAAGTTTAATATTGTGATATTGAAATATCAGTGGAGCTTGTTTTAACTTTAGAAAATAAATCTAATTTAGAATAAAAACATATGAAACTAACCAAGAAAACTGTGAATGAATAAAGCGGTGGGAGCAAACTTGCCCTTCCATACATGAAATACACTGTAAACATAATGAGTAGTAAAATACGCAGCACCTCCTCAAAAACTATCAGGGGGGAAAAAAAGTAAGCGAGCACACCTGAAGAAGAGCCTGATCTATTGGCAAACTTAAAAGGTTATAAAGAAAGCAAATTCTTAGTGGAATGAATTATTATTTAATTGCAAAGATGAAAAATTATCTCACATTATTTATCAATAAATTCTAGACAGGTTAGAGTTTAAATGTGAAAATTTCAGCCTTAATAAAATTTAGAATTAAAATAATCTAGAATATATTTTCCTAAATATCATATTTATCAATGTCTACTATAGAAAACAAACTACAACAAAAGAATGAACATCATACAAAATTCTCATAATTCAACTCTAGTCCTGTCTCTCCACTGCTCATCTGAGTATTGAAAATTGTCTTTAAGGTATTAACAATTTTATGGATGAAAAATGGTGTCTTATTTCCGTAATGTCAAAAGTGTATTTTAACATCCCAATTACTTTTTTACTAGTAGTCTTCGAGGAATCTAAAACAATCAAATGAGTTTCTCCTTTGTGCCTTCTACCAAGGGATACATTAATATACTGCTGTCTTTTGAAATTCAGACCAAAAAATAAAATCACTGGATGAGAAAGATTAAGCATCCATTTCATACTGATGTTACTTCTGAAGTCCAACTGCAAACTGGTAGGTTACATAATCTTGACCTGTTACTCTACCGTACATACCACATCTATCTCAGTATTTTCATTAATAACCTTAAATGTGTCCATAAGTGATAAGTACAAATGCCAAAAAGATAACTGAAGAGAGGGCTGAAAGGGGAAAATTAAACTGGAATATACCTGATTTTGATAGAAATGGAAAAAATACAAGATTCAGAAACACTATACCAATGATTACTGGAAATTAAGATAATAGTCCCAGCAATCCAGGCCAACTAAATTATGCTTAGAGAAAAGAAATCTAGAAATCAAATTGTTTGGCTATCCTTATCAGATTAAATGATAATATTCTTTGAATTATATATATAGTAGAAAGATCGAGAAAGTTCCTTTATTGTTTTTATAAATGCAATTATCTTAAAAGAGAGATAAATGATAGAATGCAAGGATAAAGTGCTTGATTCATGACTTTGAAAATCATAGAATATCACCACTCATAAAATATTGATGTTATCATTATACTTGTTAGAAATTATTAGAAAAACGTATGAGAAAATTCAACTTTCCTATGGCAACAGGCTGAAAATGGCCAAGTAGTTAAACACTTTTAAGCTGAAAAAAAAATTTAGAGGAAGCATCTTATCTAGGACTCTATCTCTGCCAGACCCATGTGCACCTGCAAATGTATTTACTTCATACATCAGACAAATACAAAAGGTCCAGGAGCCATAGCTTAGGTAAGATCATTATCTTATAGCAAGGGCATGAAGCACAAAAAAGAAATACACATTCATATGTGTGAATGAGAACTAACAAAGATTTCCATTTCCAGTTCTGTTACCTTGTGAAAGAAGGAAGTTTTTATACTACTCTGAATGATGGTGTCAAACATAATGGGAGATTATGGGCCATTTACAATAATTGCGTGTCTTAGTGATAGTAACTATATATATATAAGAGAATATGACTAAATGCTTATTATGGTTACTTAAATATACTATATTTTTTTCAAATTTGAACCGTGCAACTAAAAGTTTAAAATGCACCCCAAAACCATATATATTCTATTTTCTTTTCTGACAATCTGCATTACGTATGGGTCTAGGCTCTCAAAGAAGCAAGGAAAGGACTGGAGATGAACAACAAGCCTGGAATAAAACTTGAAAAATAGAGCTAAAATCAAGAAAATTAGGAAGGACTTAAACAAGTGAATTTATATAAATTGAGCGCTGACCTATTCCTTTTAAATGTGTGCATTTTTTAATAGTTCATTTCGCTTAGCAGAATTCACCTTAGGCAGTAACATAATATCTATGACTTTTTTCCATCCTTGACGAAGTTAAAGGTTAAAAGAATTTTCAGGAAAATAATTGTGAGGGTGGATAGGTCCAAGGAGGCTAAGTAACCAAAGATGGTACTCTCTTCAAACAATACATCATATTTAAAAATTTTTAAAGCCATGTTTACAAAGCTAAATGATTCACCTTACTCTTCACCCCTCACTAACGGAGGAAAGTGGAACAAGACTACAATGGTAAACTTCACTAGTCTTAATAATAGTGATTTAGGTGTTTCTATATACTCATATATATGAAAAATACAACTTAAAAACAAATATCAGATAAAAATGGTTATTTGATCCAATTTTGCAACAATGGATAAGCACGCACAGATGGGATACACTTGACGTCTGAGCAAATGAACTGAAGGGATAAGCAATATGTAGATGAACATCAGTAGTTTTGAGAGTCAATGTGGGTCATTCAATTCTAAAAACCTTAATCTTTCCTCATTAAAGCCTAAAGTAATAGGCTTTAATCTCAGTTAATAATGTAACTGTCTCCATAGTCAACCTTCTAACCACAATATGCTCATGGTTTGTAATCCATTCTTTTTAAGGAGCATAATGCAGATTCTGTGATTTCAGCACTATTTAATGTGGCAAACTTTTTTAAAGATTTTATTTATTTGAGAGAGAGGATGAGCACAGGGGGAGGGAGAGGGCGAAAAAATTTGAAGATGACTCCACTGGCTCAGTGCAAGCCTCCAAGGGGCTCAGTCCCACCATTCATGAGATCATGACCTGAGCTGAAACCAAGAGCTGGATGCTTAACTGACTGAGCCACCCAGGTGCCCCTAATATGGGAAATTTTTTACTGCATGCTGAGAATGTCACAAAAATGTGTTAGTAAATGCACTTCCTGAAAAAGATAAAAATCTATTTTGTTGATGCCTTCTAAAATTCTTTTCTTTCTAATAAGGTAAGTATTCACACAGTCTGATCTGCAGCTGAACAAGAAGGGAGAGGTTTTTCTCAAATGTCCAACTGACCTTGCCCCTACTAATCAACACACACATTTCATTTAGTTGGCTCCATTCCCTCCATACTTTCTACTGTCATGTGGTCTTGTGAAATATCTCCTGCAAAATACAGGAGATATTACCAAAAGGACTGTTTGCCTGCATATGAGACAGGATGTAAGTAAAGATCAGGTTTATTGACTTGTCAGTCCCTATGACATCCTGTGCATTTTTCCCTCTTCTAGGCAACCTCTGACGAACTCATACAAAAGGATGAATGGATCTCCCGAACAGCAGATCAAGTGTTTCTGAGTTCATCTTGCTGGGACTTTCCAATTCTCAAGAAATTCAAATATTCTTTTTTGCAATCTTCCTTCTTGTCTATGCAGCCATCATAGTAGGAAACCTTCTCTGTGATCTCTGTGATAGTCGATAACCATCTTCACTCCCCCATGTATTTCTTTCTGGCAAATTTATCATTTTTGACTTATGTCTTTCTTCTGCCGCAACTCCCAAAGTGATTGCAGACTTCCTTACAAAACGCAAGACCATCTCCTTGTGGGGCTGCATGGCCCAGATGTTTTTTATGCACTTCTTTGGGGGTGGAGAGATGTCTCTTCTGATAACTATGGCCATGGATAGGTATGTTGCAATATGCAAACCCTTGCACTATAAGACCATCATGAATCGCAGGGTGCTCATTGTGTTTCTACTGCTCTTGTAGGCAATTGGGTTCACACATACCACAAGCCAGATGGTTTTCACTGCAGGTTTACCTTTCTGTGGTCCTAATGTTGTGGACAGCATTTTCTGTGACCTTCCCCTGGTCATGAAGCTTGCCTGCACGGACACCTATATCCTAGAACTGTTGGTGATTGCCAACAGTGGACTCCTGTCCCTGGTCTGCTTCATTCTCTTGCTCATATCCTATGTTATCATGCTGGTCACTATCTGGCAGCACTCCTCCAGTGCATCCTCCAAGGCAGTGTCCACACTATCTGCTCACATCACTGTGGTCACTCTCTTCTTTAGTCCCACTATCTTTATCTATGCTTTCCCATTCAATAGTTAACTCTGTAGATAAGTTTCTTTCTGTGTTTTACTCTATAATCACCCCCCTCCTTAATCCAATTATTTATACTCTGAGGAATCAGGAAATGAAAGCAGCCATTAAGAGACTCAGCAGCCAGCATCTAGGTTCCTGGCTCACTTCCTAAGTAATGTCTACAACAACTGATTGTTTGTGGTCTCTGCTCTTTGGGGGTTTATGGTCTTACATATTTATTGGAATAATTAAAATGAAAATATTAAATACTATCTATTTTCCTCCCTCAAAATCCATGCAATTATTAAGGTCAGTTTTACTAAAAATCTAATGGAAAATGTTCACAGCACAGATTCAACACATAAAAAAGTGTGCATTAATTACTTCCTTGTCTTAGAATTCAGAAAAACAGGGGTGCCCGGCTGGCTCAGATGGTTGAGCATCTGCCTTTGGCTCAGATCATGATCCCAGAGTCCTGGGATTGAGCCCCGTATCAGGCTCCATGCTCAGCGGGGAGTGTGCTTCTCCCTCTCCTTCTGCTGTTTCCCTTTGTCTCCCCTCCACTTGTGCTCTCTCTCTCAAATGAATAAAATCTTAAAAAAAAGAAAGAATTCAGAGAAACAACCCTGATGAATTTTTTTTAATAGTAAACACCAAAGTTTATTATTTTATTTATTTTATTTTATTTTTTTTATAATGATTTTTTATTATATTATGTTAGTCACCATACAGTACATCCCCGGTTTTCGATGTAAGGCTCGATGATTCATTAGTTGTGTATAACACCCAGTGCACCATGCAATATGTGCCCTCCTTACTACCCATCACCGGCCTATCCCATTCCCCCACCCCCCTCCCCTCTGTAGCCCTCAGTTTGTTTCTCATAGTCCATAGTCTCTCATGTTTCATTCCCCCTTCTGATTACCCCCCTTGCTTTTTTTTTTATTTTAATAATGATTTTTTATTATATTATGTTAGTCACCATACAGTACATCCCCGGTTTTCGATGTAAGGCTCGATGATTCATTAGTTGTGTATAACACCCAGTGCACCATGCAATATGTGCCCTCCTTACTACCCATCACCGGTCTATCCCATTCCCCCACCCCCCTCCCCTCTGTAGCCCTCAGTTTGTTTCTCATAGTCCATAGTCTCTCATGTTTCATTCCCCCTTCTGATTACCCCCCTTTCTTTTTTTTTTTATTTTAATAATGATTTTTTATTATATTATGTTAGTCACCATACAGTACATCCCCGGTTTTCGATGTAAGGCTCGATGATTCATTAGTTGTGTATAACACCCAGTGCACCATGCAATATGTGCCCTCCTTACTACCCATCACCGGTCTATCCCATTCCCCCACCACCCTCCCCTCTGTAGCCCTCAGTTTGTTTCTCATAGTCCATAGTCTCTCATGTTTCATTCCCCCTTCTGATTACCCCCCCTTTCTTTTTTTTTTTATTTTAATAATGATTTTTTATTATATTATGTTAGTCACCATACAGTACATCCCCGGTTTTCGATGTAAGGCTCGATGATTCATTAGTTGTGTATAACACCCAGTGCACCATGCAATATGTGCCCTCCTTACTACCCATCACCGGTCTATCCCATTCCCCCACCCCCCTCCCCTCTGTAGCCCTCAGTTTGTTTCTCATAGTCCATAGTCTCTCATGTTTCATTCCCCCTTCTGATTACCCCCCCTTCTTTATCCCTTTCTTCCCCTACTGATCATTCTAGTTCTTATGTTCCATAGATGAGAGAAATCATATGATAGTTGTCTTTCTCTGCTTGACTTATTTCACTTAGCATTATCTCCTCCAGTGCCATCCATGTTGTAGCAAATGTTGAGAACTCGTTCTTTCTGATAGTTGAGTAATATTCCATTGTATATATGGACCACAACTTCTTAATCCAGTCATCTGTTGAAGGGCATCTCGGCTCCTTCCACGATTTAGCTATTGTGGACATTGCTGCTATGAACATTGGTGTGCATATGGCCCTTCTCTTCACTACGTCTGTATCTTTGGGGTAAACACCCAGTAGTGCAATGGCTGGATCATAGGGTAGCTCAATTTTTAACTTTTTAAGGGACCTCCACACGGTTTTCCAGAGTGGCTGTACCAACTTGCATTCCCACCAACAATGTAGGAGGGATCCCCTTTCTCCACATCCTCTCCAACAATTGTTGTTTCTTGCCTTGTCTATTTTTGCCATTCTAACTGGCATAAGGTGGTATCTCAGTGTGGTTTTGATTTGAATTTCCTTGATGGCTAATGATTTTGAACATTTTTTCATGTGTCTGTTAGCCATTTGTATGTCTTCATTGGAAAAGTGTCTGTTCATATCTTCTGCCCATTTTTTGATTTGTTTATTTGTTTCTCGTGTATTGAGTTTGAGAAGTTCTTTGTAGATCTTGGATACCAGTCCTTTATCTGTAGTGTCATTTGCAAATATCTTCTCCCATTCCGTGGGCTGCCTCTTAGTTTTTCTGACTGTTTCCTTGGCTGTGCAGAAACTTTTAATCTTGATGAAGTCCCGTAAATTCATTTTATCTTTTGTTTCTCTTGCCTTTGGGGATGTGTCATGAAAAAGGTTGCTTTGGCCAATGTCGTAGAGGTTGCTGCCTATGTTCTCCTCTAGAATTTTGATGGATTCCTGTCTCACATCGAGGTCTTTCATCCATTTGGAGTTTATTTTTGTGTATGGTGTGAGATAGTGGTCAAGTTTCATTCTTTTGCATGTAGCTGTCCAATTTTCCCAGCACCATTTATTGAAGAGACTGTCTTTTTCCCACCGGATGTTTTTTCCTGCTTTATCAAATATTAGTTGCCCAAAGAGCTGAGGGTCCATTTCTGGGCTCTCTATTCTGTTCCATTGGTCTATGTGTCTGTTTTTGTGCCAGTACCATGCTGTCTTTGTGATCACAGCTTTGTAGTACAGCTCGAAATCCGGCATTGTGATGCCCCCAGCTTTGTTTTTCCTTTTCAACAGTTCCTTGGAGATTTGGGGTCTTTTCTGGTTCCATACAAATTTAAGGACTATTTGTTCCAGTTCTTTGAAAAATGTCATTGGTATTTTGATCGGGATAGCATTGAAAGTGTAGATTGCTCTGGGTAGCATGGACATTTTAACTATGTTAATTCTTCCGATCCATGAGCATGGAATATCTTTCCATCTTTTTATGTCTTCCTCAATGTCTTTTAAGAATGCTTTATAGTTTCTAGAATAAAGGTCCTTTACGTCTCTGGTTAAGTTAATTCCAAGGTAACGTATGGTTTTTGGTGCTATTGTAAATGGGATGGATTCCCTAATTTTTCTTTCTTCATTCTCGTTATTCGTGTACAGAAATGCAACTGATTTCTGAGCATTGATTTTGTATCCCACCATGTTACTGAATTGCTCTATAACTTCTAATAGTTTGGGAGTGGCTTCTTTTGGGTTTTCCATATAGAGTATCATGTCATCTGCGAAGAGAGACATTTTGACTTCTTCTTTGCCGATTTGAATACCTTTGATCCCTTTTTGTTGTCTGATTGCTGTTGCAAGGACTTCTAGTACTATGTTGAATAATAGTGGCGAGAGTGAGCATCCTTGTCGTGTTCCTGATCTTAAGGGAAAGGCTTCCAGCTTTTCCCCATTGAGAATAATATTTGCAGTAGGCTTTTCATAGATGGCTTTTATGAGATTGAGAAATGTACCTTCTATTCCTACACTCTGAAGGGTTTTAATCAGGAAAGGATGCTGTATTTTGTCAAATGCTTTTTCGGCATCGATTGAGAGGATCATATGGTTCCTGAGTCTTTTCTTGTTGATATGATGTATCACGCCGATTGATTTGCGAATATTGAACCACGCTTGCATCCCAGGTATGAATCCCACTTGATCGTGGTGGATAATCCTTTTAATGAACTGTTGGATTCTATTAGCAAGTATCTTGTTGAGGATTTTGGCGTCCATATTCATTAGGGAAATCGGTCTGTAATTCTCCTTTTTGAGGGGGTCTTTGCCTGGTTTGGGGATCAAGGTAATATTGGCCTCATAGAATGAGTTTGGTAGCTTTCCTTCTGTTTCTATTTTTTGAAATAGCTTTAGGAGAATAGGTATTATTTCTTCTTTGAATGTTTGGTAGAATTCCCCAGGAAAACCGTCCGGACCTGGAGTTTTGTTATTTGGAAGGTTATTTATCACTGACTCAATTTCTTCATAATTAATTGGCCTGTTTAAGAAATCAATTTCTTCCTGTTTCAATCTTGGTAGTTTATAGGTTTCCAGGAAGGATTCCATCTCTTCCAGATTGCTTAGTTTATTGGCATATAGCTGTTGATAAAAATTTCTAATAATCCTTCCAATTTCAATGGTGTTCATCGTGACCTCTCCTTTTTCATTCATAATTTTAATAATCTGGGTCCTTTCTCTTTTCTTTTGGATAAGTCTTGCCAGTGGTCTGTCAATTTTATTGATTCTCTCCAAGAACCAGCTTCTAGTCCTGTTGATCTGCTCTACTGTACTTCTGGTTTCTGCTTGATTGATTTCAGCTCTAATTTTGGTCAACTGCTTCCTTGTGCGTGGATTAGGCCTGTCCCTCTGTTGCTGTTCCAGCTTCCTGAGGTGAGAATATAAAAACTGCATTTTAGATTTTTCTATTCTTTTGAGTGAGGCTTGGATGGCTATGTATTTCCCTCTTAGGACCGCCTTTGCAGTATCCCATAGGTTTTGGACTGTTGTATTTTCATTCTCATTGGTCTCCATAAATTGTTTAAATTGATTTTTGATTTCCTGGTTTATCGAGTCATTCCTGAGCAGGATGGTTCTTAGTCTCCAAGTGTTTGAGTTTCTTCCAAATTTTTCCTTGTGGTTGAGTTCCAATTTCAGAGCGTTGTGGTCTGAGAATATGCAGGGGATAATTTCAATCTTTTGGTATCGGCTGAGACCTGTTTTGTGTCCCAGAACATGGTCTATTCTTGAGAATGTTCCATGGGCATTAGAATAGAATGAGTATTCTTTGGTTCTGGGGTGTAGTGTTCTATATATATCTAAGAGGTCCAACTCATCAAGTATGGCATTCAAAGCCTTTGATTCTTTGCTTAGTTTTTGCCAGGGTGTTCTGTCTATTTCTGAGAGTGGAGTGTTGAGGCCCCCTACTATTAATGTATTTTTATTTATATGTCTCTTTATTCTGGTTAAGAGTTGGCTTGTGTATCTTGCTGCTCCCCTGTTGGGGGCATATATATTTATAATTGTCATATCCACTTGTTGAATACTTCCTTTAAGAATAATATAGTTTCCTTCTGCGTCTCTAACTATAGTCTGTAGTTTAAAATCCAGTTTATCTGATATGAGAATTGCTACCCCAGCTTTCTTTTGAGGTCCATTTGCGTGAAAGATGGTACTCCATCCCCTTACTCTCAGTCTGAATGCATCTTTGGGTTCGAAATGAGTCTCTTGTAGACAGCAAATGGATGGGTCATTTCTTTTTATCCAATCTGCAACCCTGTGGCGTTTGAAACCAGAATTCAAACCATTAATGTTCAGGCTGAGTACTGAGAGATATGCTTTTAATTCTGCCATGTTGTCAGTAAAGTCTTTGTTTGTATTGGCTGTGACTTTCTGTTTTGTATCACTCTTGGGGCCTTTTTACTTTTATAGAACCCCCCGTAATACCTCCTGTAGGGCTGGTTTCGTGGTTACGAAATTGGCTAGTGACTGTCGATTCTGAAATGTCTTTATTTCTCCATCAATTCTGAATGACAGCCTTGCTGGATAAAGGATCCTTGGCTGCATGTTTTTCTCTGACAGAGCTTTAAAAATGCTCCCCCAACCCTTTCTCTCATTCCAGGTCTGTGTAGACAGGTCTGACGTAATTCTGATGCCTTTGCCTTGGTACATGAGAAATTTCTTTGCCCTGGCTGCTTTCAATACTGTATCCTTGGATCTAATATTTGCGAATTGCACTATTACGTGACGTGGTGTAGGTCTGTCATGGTTGATCTTGGGAGGGGTCCTCTCTGCCTCTTGGACACGAATTTTTGTTTCCCTTGCTAGATTAGGGAAGTTTTCAGCTACAATTTGTTCAAATATCTCTTCTAGACCTCTGTTTTTCTCCACCCCCTCGGGGATGCCGATGATTCTAACATTGGATCATTTCGTTGAGTCAGTAATCTCCCGTATACAACATTCGTGGGCGTGGATTTTTTTAAGACCATCTTCTATTTTTATTTTTTTCCTCTATTAACCCATCCTCCAATTCACTAACCCTTTCCTCTGTTTCGGTGACCCTGGCCATCAGAGCCTCTAGTTTTGCCTGCATTTGGCTCATAGAATTTTTAATTTCTGTCAAATTCGCTCTCATTTCCGCCCTTAGGGATTCTATATTCTCAGTAACATTTTCCTTAATACTTTTTTCAAGTCTACTCATTATCTTGACCATTGTTACTCTGAATTCCATTTCTGATAATTTGGTTACATCCATATCCGTTATTTCTGTGGCAGAGGCCACAGACTCACTGTCTTTTCTTTGCTGGGGGGGGGGGCTTCTCCTTCTTGTCATTCTAATGAGGAGAGGTTGCGGGGTTGTCCAGAGCCCAAATTATTGACTGGGTCCCAGGCCGTGCCCCTTGTTTTATAGGGATCTTAGAGATGTGGGCTTCTTCTTTAAAGATTTTATTTATTTACTTATCTGAGAGAGGGAGACAGACAGTCAGCAAGAACGGAACAGAAGCAGGGGAGTGAGAGAGGAAGAAGCAGGCTCCCAGCGGAGGAGCCCGATGAGGGACTCCTTTCCGGAACGCTGGGATCACGCCCTAAGCCAGAGACAGGCGCTCAATGACTGCGCCACCCAGGCACCCCGGGTTGTGGGCTTCTTGATTTTTCAGCCTGCCTTCTGTGTTCTGGGGGAGGGGCCTGCCGTGCCGATACTCAGGCAACCCTGTTTGGTTAGAGTTTCCGTGTCCCCGCGAGGGAGGATGGGGATGGGCACTCTCTGAGCCGGTATTTCCAGGCTTTTGTTCTCTGGCAGCTTTCCCTGGTGGCCGGCTATGCCTCTTCTGAGAGTCAGAGCAGCAGAGGCTGCATTGTCACAGAACAGAGGGATTGCGGCCTGTTCTCCACTGATGTTCTGGCCACTTTAACCCTATTACTGTTGGTGCTGCTCAACCCTGCAGCGTCCCGGGATGTGCGCACCAACCCGGCGTCCCTGCCCTCACTTCCAGGGCCGGTGCGTCTCTGTCCTTTGTGTTTCTAATGCCGCCATCCACCGGCCGCCCCGCATGCTCCCGGGTCTCCCGGTCTCAGTCTATGCCCGGTGAGCACACCTCGATTCCGGAGTTTCGTGAGAAGCCTGGTGGCGCGCGCACCCGGTTCAGGGTCTCAGTCTGCTATTTCGCAGGTGCCGACCGCGAGTCCGCCCGCTCCCCCATGCAGGTGGCCCGCCAGCCGCCAGTCGCCCCGCGCGCGCTCCGGGAGCTCCCGGTCTCAGTCTGGATCCCGTGAGCACACCGGGATTCCGGTGTTCCGGGAGATGCCTGGTGGCGCGCGTTCACGGCTCACCGGTCTCAGTCCGCTCTCCCGTGGGTGCCCTCTGTGAGTCCGCCCGCTCCCCCGTGCAGGTGGCTGCCGCTTCCCGGCGCCCAAACGCGGCGGCTCCCTCCCCCTTCCATTTATCTTCCGATATCTGTGCACGGTTTACAGCTCCCCTCTTCGTACCTCAATACTCAGCACTGGAGACGTTCATTTGTAGAGATCCAGATGCATCATCCTGCATCTCAGGCTGATTCCGTGGTTATTTAGGCTGGTCTGGTACCTATCCAGCTCGACTCAGGGGACCGGCTGAAAAAGGGGTCCCCTACTCCTCCGCCATCTTAACTCCCTCCCCCTGATGAATGTTTAAAATACATAAGCATATGTCTTACAAAAACTTTATAAAGTTTTAATGGCTCAGTATGGAGAAATAGGTAACTTTAGTAAGATAGCACACTAGATGGCATTTAGTATCAATTTTTATTTCTAAAGTCATATTAACTTAATAGGTGTTCAAATATCTATCAATATTTGGCAACCATATGGAACTTCATAGAGTGGTTGTGATTTGATTGAGGGTAAGAATATGTTCTCACTGGATAACCTCAATACACTATATATTTAGTAGAAGGTAAAAATATGCCTAAAAATAAATATTTCCAACATATCTTTGAGTACTCAAATAATTTTCAAAGAATCAATATCAACTGAAATATTAAAGATTAAAACCATGAACTGCTCAGTGCAGCTTGCTTTACCAGATCACATGGACACTCAATGCTTTTTCAACTGAATTCCATCATTCGTGAAACATTAAAAAAATATTTACTAGGTACCAACCACTGTATCTATCACATGGTTATAGACACAGACCTGGTCCCTGTTCCAGAGACAGTAACCAAGGGGAGGGATCTATGTTAGGCGTGGTGGTCTCAGAAGATCACTTTAAGGGGAGACATTTATACTAACACGTTAAGAAAGCTCTAGAATTAGACATTTAAACAGGGAAAAGAGTATTCCAGGCAAGAGGCCAGTGTACCTAGACATTGTTAAGTGAGAAAGAGTTTATGTTAGTATTAAAGAGAGACCTTGGTGAAGGAGATTGATCAATAAAAGAGAGAAGATCTATGCTGAGACTTTGTAGAAAGGAAAGGACCAGAGTTTTCAGACTAGTGGATTCCTTTTTATTGTCAATATAAAGCCATTAATGTGTTTTGATAAAGGGAAAGTTGGGATCCCATATATTACAGTTTGGTATAGCTCTGCCCTCTTAAATAGAGAACATAATTTAGCAAAAGTAAAAGCAGAGGAAATAGTGGACTATTTCAGATAGTAAGCCTGAATTTATTAAATAATACAATAATATTGAATAAAACAATATTTAAATATTAAATAATAGTAATAATACATGAGTTTGTGAAAACTGTAAAGACTTTCAAAGGCAAATTGAAAACCTAAAATTATTTGAACATCTCGGGGACCATCTCTTTTGATGTCTTTTTAAAATTTTTTAAATGTCTCAGTTTAAAAAACATTTTAATATTTTTTTGCTTTTTTATTATGAAATTTTTTGAGTATAGTTGAAATACATATTACGTTAGTTTCAGGTATACAACATTGTGATTTGAGAAATTTATACATTATACTATGCTCACCGGAAGTGTAGCTCCATCTGTCACCATACAAATTATTATAATATTACTGACTATATTCCTTATGCTGTGCTTCTTATTCCTGTGACTTGTTCTTTCCCTAACTATATGCTTGTATCTCCCACTCGCCTTTACCTATTTTGCCCATTTCCCCACCTGCCTCACCTCTGGCAACCATCAGTTTATTCTCTGTATTTATATTCTAATTCTGCTTTTTTATTTTTTAATTCTTTTGTTTTTTAGATTCCACATATAAGCAAAATTATATGGTATTTGTCTCTGCTTGACTCATTTCACTTAACATAATACCCTCTAGGTCCATTCATGCTGTTGCAAATAGCAAGACTTCATTCTCTTTTATGGCTGAGTAATATTCCATTATATATATATATCATATCTTCCTTATCCATTCATCTAGTGATGGACACTGGTTGCTTCCATATCTTGCCTGTTGTAAATAATGTTGCAATACATGTGGGGGTGCATATATCTTTTCAAATCAGTGCTTTCATTTTCTTTCATTAAATAACAAGCAGTGGAATTACTGGATCATATTGTAATTCTACTTTTAATTTTTTGATGAATCTCCATACTGTTTTCCACAGTGGCTATACCAATTACAGTTCCACCAACAGAGCACAACTTTAAGTCCTCACCAACACTTATAATGTCTTGTCTTTTTGATTCTAGCCATTCTGACAGGTGTAAGGTCATACGTCATTGTGGTTTTGATTTGCATTTCCCTGATGATTAATCATTTCAGGCATCTTTGCATGAGCCTGTTAACCATTTTTCTTTGGAAAAATGTGTATTCGGGTCCTTTGCCTATTTTTAATTGGATTGTTTGGTTTTTTTTTGGTGTTGAGCTGTAGAAATTCTTTATATATTTTGGATATTAACCCCTTCTTGGATCTATCACTCCCAAATATTCAGTAGGTTACCTTTTTGTATTGCTGATGGCGTCCTTTGCTGTGCAAAACTTAACTACATCAAACTTACATATTTTCCCTCCTTATCCCCTTTTTAAGTATATTTGCCCTACTTTGATTTGGCCTAGACCATGTGTTCCTAACAGTTCAGCTTCCTTCTAAAAAATTCTATGTGTACCATCCTTACCAACTGGTTTCAGTAATTGGGTCGGAGTTCCCAATATTGTTCTAATATTATCTTTCTGATTTCTATATTTAAGAATCTTCTTCTTGCAAACATCTCTTCAAATGCCACACAAACCATGGTATATATTTCCTCACCATAAATATTGTTTTTATTTTATTTTTAAATTTATTTTATGGAGAGAGAGAGATTGCAGGAGTAGGGGGGAACTGGCAGAGCTAGAGGGGGAGAGGCAGACTCCCTGCTGAGTGGGGAGCCCAATATGGGGCTGGATCCTAGGACCCTGGGATCATGACCTGAGTTGAAGGTAGACGCTTAACTGACTGAGCCACCCAAGCACCCATCCATAAATATTTTTAAAAGGTTTATTTTTCGTGGCAATTCTACTTGCTAGTGGCTATATAAGGAACCAAATTTTAAAAAAATTCTGGGGTTCAATTAAAAAGTATGAGAAATCTATTAACAATGTCTGCTATGGGCTTTGGAAATGAATGTGGCACCACATTTATCATATATTTACTACCCTCACTTCTTGTAACCTTTTCAAGAGGATTTTAATCAGAGCAACATGGAAAAGTCATATATAAGAGTAAATACAGAAAAATTTCTGTAGCATATGAACTCATCTGCAATCATACACTGTTATGCTGTTAGCCTTTAGAATTTACTTGCTTAACTGCATTGTTTTATAAAGTTCTGCTACAGATCTTTCTTAATATTTTTGAGTCATCACAAAGTTCTATAGAATTATAAAGGGCTAACAGAATTCTGTATCTTTAGAATGGTTGATTGCAAAAATCCACTAAGTAATCATTTATTGATTACCATTATTCATTTATTGATTACCATGGTGAAAGACTCCCCTGCTTGCTCGTTCAAGTTCTCTGCTCTCTCTCTCTTTCTTCCCTTTACATGATAAAAGGAGATTTGTCTCTGTTAAGAGCTGGTCTATACCATGAAGTTCCTTCTATGCCTTGTTCAGTGTGGGCACTATTCTAATTGTACTTGAATAAATGCATTCAATTATCAAATTAATCATAAATATCTAGACTGATGTAATCAAATTGATAGAATTAGGATTTCCTCAAGTCTATCATCTATAATAGATCAATTTTCTATAAATGTGCTCATCACCACCCAACCAAAACACCTGAGTTAGTGCAAAGCACTTACTAGAGAAAGTTCACACGGCTGATACTCTTGGTGAATTCACAATCCACTTAAATACTGAGAGAGTAAGTCCCTGTTCTGAACTCGAGGGAACACTAGCATGTTTATTTAAATAATTCCCTTTGGGGGTTGATCACCAGTGAGCACCTTATGTATATGATTCTTGTCTTTTTTTTTTCATCTGCAGATGACTGTCATATATATTCAAGGGGGTAAAAAAAGATAAAAAATATATATATATATATATATATATATAGGACATCACAGTGTCTGCATGTCTTTGAAGAGACCACTCCTCAGCTAGAACTGGTAGGTTTAAATATCAGTATTAATAACAAACTGCAACTGTACACTTCAATAAAAGAAATCTCAAGCTGTCATAATGAATGATTTCACCTATCATAACAGAATTGGATCCATCTATCTGCTGGATATATTTTATGAAGGGGCTTATAAATTTTCAAAAATGGTTAAATTAATAAATATAGATTTTGCTTTTAATCTTCCAATTTTACAAATTAAACTAAAAAATTACTTTTATAATTCTCAAGATTCTCTCCTGTTAATATTTTGAGACTGAGGACTGTGTAGTTTCAAAGCTATGCATAACCAGTATGTAGACTCAATTACTGCATGAAATATATACCAATGATAATATTAAATCTTAATAATGAAGACAACTAGGTAATTATACAATTTATATTTCATAGAGAAAAATGCTTTCATTAACACTGTCTTGTTTACCAAGTCTTCCATAGTAAAATTATTCTGTGGTTCTTACTGATTTGAGTATCCTTACATCATCAGAAAACACACGAATATATTCCATATGTGTTACCCTGGGGTCTCATAACAATATGTGAGGTAGTAGTGTAGGCATCATTTCATTTTTATGGAAAAGCAGATCAATGTTCAAAAGTTAAGAGTACATTTCCCTAGTAAATGCTGAGGCCAGGACTAGAATTTAAATCTTCATTCTTGATTCAGTTTTTTTTTAAATTCTGATAGTTAAGCTAAACAATAACCTCTGAATATTTCATTAACTATTAAGCCCCAAAAAATGGAAATTCAGAGTAGATTTTCCACACTCTGTTTTGGTGCTTCAGGACTAGAACGTGGTTTAAGTATGTGCTTCTATGACTGCATATGTATGAGTCTGGATCTGTGTGTTTGGTGTACTCACTAACAGTTTTTTTTTAAAGGAAGGAAAGAAAGGAAAACAAAAACAAAAACAAAAACAAAAAAAACAAAACAAAAACCTGGGACCAAAAGATCTAAATCATAATGAAAAGTAGATAAAATTTAGCCAACAGTATCAGGTCAATGTGGAAACACATACAGAGTACAAGTGTCAAGGCTGTATGAGCCAAAATAAGAGTTGAGTCAGTCTGCACGCAAGTGTGATAGTGTGTCAGAGGAAAGCACTGGGTACAAAGATGATAAACATTTAGGAGCCAAGGAAACATTAGTCAGATGATTGTTGGTTGTTCAGAGACCATCTATATACACAATGTAAAGGAACAAGAAAGAAAATTCTAGTCAAGAACCTGGCAACAATAGATTCAGGAAAACAGGCAAAAGGCTCAACAGTGGAGGTCACGAGTTTTGTTCAGAAATCAAAGTATTAGATACACAGCACTATTCAGAAGAAGGAGGAAGAGGACAAGGAGATGAGGGGAGGAGTGAAGAAAGAAGAATAAGAGAAATAGGAAGGAAGAAAGTATAAAAGAAGGAAGAGAAGGAGTGAGGAAGGAAAGATGGGAGGGAGAGAGAAAGAGAGAGAAAGAAGTAAAGAAAGAAACCTGGACACTGAGAAACATTTATGGTCTTGTCTGGAAACTTCCTAGGAAGGTTGTTTTATTATAATTTATTATAATAAGGAATAAGTGAAATCACTGGTACACCTTTTTAGGATAAAAGAGAGGGGAGGGATGCCTGGGTGGCCAGTTGGTTAACGTCTGCCTTGGGCTCAGTTCATGATCCCAGGGTTCTGGGATCGAGTCCTGCATCAGATCAGGCTCCTTGCTGAGCAGGGAGCCTGTGTCTGTGCTCTCTCTCTCTCTCTCTCTCTCTCTCACAAATAAATAGATAATAAAATCTTTAAAAGGAGAGAGAGAGGGGTGATAATACAGTATAGCTGATAGAGAAATTACGCTAAAGCAATTTGCTGAAAAAATATAACAACTTCCATGCACCTGAGTATTTTAAATTAGGGAGAGGGAATGAGGCAAAAATCAAATACGAGTCACCAGCACCACAGAGTTACACAACTATATTACTACTCACTTGAACTAAATCATTTGACTAAGGGTCATTTGGCTCTTTTACGTGTTGGCCTATTGAACTCAAGGTTCATAAACACAAACTCATGACAGAAACAGCAAATCACTGTGGAGATGCACTCTATGCCTGCAAACTGTGTTTACAAATTTTTACAATGGCTTTCTTACCTTTTGTGCCTTTCTGGCTGAAAACAAATTTGGTAATGTGAATGTTGCTTGAATTAATAAATTAAATGTATTTTTCCAAAATGTTCATTTTTTTCTCTTTCTGTAGGAATCAAATACTTTCGATATGTCTATAGCTTCAAAACTATCACAGGTTAAATTACCACTTTTTCCAGATTTTCTACATTTTAATGACTTCCTGAAAACCCCTACATAGAGTAGATGGATATAATGAATAGCTCAACATCTGAGTTTGTATTGTTAGGACTCACCAACACTCGGGAACTTGAGATTTTCTTTTTTTTCATATTTTTGTTGACCTATGCAGCGACTGTGGCAGGAAACCTTCTCATCGTGGTCACCGTAACCTTTGACTCACTTCTGTACTCCACGCCAATGTACTTCCTCCTTGGAAATCTCTCCTTCCTGGATATGTCGATCTCCACAATCACAACCCCTAAGATGGTCACAGATTTCCTCAGGGAGAATAAAACTATTTCTTTGTGGGGCTGTATGGCTCAGATGTTCTTCCTCCACCTTTTAGGCGGCGGTGAGATAACTCTTCTCATAGTCATGGCTGTTGATCGGTACATTGCAATATGCAAACCTCTTCATTACATATCCATCATGAATTGCCGGGTCCTCGTGGGCTCTGTGCTGCTATCGTGGGCTGTCGGGTTTTGTGCATACCATGAGCCAGATGGTTTTACTATCACCTTACCTTTCTGTGGCCCCAATATAGTGGACAATATTTTTTGTGACCTTCTTCTAGTTCTAAAACTTGCCTGCACGGAGACCTATGTTCTGGAGTTACTGGTAATTGCTGACAGTGGTCCGCTGTCTTTCATCTGCTTCATACTCCTGCTCGTTTCCTACACTGTCATTCTGGTAAGTGTCCGATGTCGATCCTCTGGTGGACTCTCCCAGGCTCAGTCCACACTGCTCACATTACTGTGGTCACCCTGTTCTTTGGACCATGTATCTTCATTTATGCTTGGCCATTCAATAGCTTTTCAGTGGATAAATTTCTTTCTGTGTTTTATTCGGTTATCACAACCTTACTGAACCCCATTATTTACACTCTGAGGAACCAGGAAATGAAAGCAGCCATGAATAGACTGAGGACCCAACACATCAGATCCAGACAGACCTTCTAGGCAACAATCATAATGATGAAGCTTTTTAGTGTAAAATCCATGTATGATACATCTCAGAATAAGTTGATATTAATTCATTTTGTTTGTAGATTTTTTTAAATATTCATAATATATATTGAAATTGTCAAATGTTCCATCATTACACTTCTTTAACATGTTCGGTTTTATTGGAGAATAATTATTTTAATTAAAATTCAATTCAGTCAGGGTTAATACTTTTTAATGTAATAAAGAAGTAAATAGAAAAAAACTGACTCACTAACTATAGTTGGAAACCAAGAAATGCCCAAGACTAAATTTCAGTAAATAAAGAGGAATCAAAAAGGAATTTATTTATCTATTTTTAATTCAGAATTAGGGAACTTTCAACTAAATTCTCTAGTTGACTAAATGTGCATATAATTATATGAACTCTTGTAGACTCCTAAACACACACACATAAATGCACAGTTTTGTGGATCCTAATACGTGTAAGAATTATCTTTTAACAAGGCAGACAGGCCAGTTTCTGTGAGTAGATAGATCTAAGTAACATTTACTCACAAAAAAACACATATTTCTTTCTTTAAAAAATAGAAATTCCACCTGACATATACGCTACACTCAGCTCATTCTACCTCACTCTTTCCTTCATGTTCGTGTACATATTTGTTCTCATGTATCTCTCAAGGATCAAGTAAGAGCATTACTATTATGTTGATTCCCATGGACAAGGGAAAACGAAGAAGTGCCTATATATTCCAGGCAATCACATCACAACAAAACAGGAAGTATTCAAGTTGCCTACCTCGTATAAAGTGTATTCAATTAAAATGTTTCATCTGTGGTTCATGGGTATTAGAATAAAAAGACATTGTATGGCCTCTTTGATGTGCCCTCTTCTCTCCCACACACTCAGGAACATTTTTGCAGGCTTTTATCCAGTACTTTTTCATCATTGCCTCTTATATGTGTAATATACTAATTATAGACTAAAGGGTGCTTTAAAGATGTATTCTTAGCCATATGTGCGTGACATATTTTAGACTCAAATTTTATTTTAAAATACACATTGAAGAGGATAGGAACTGGGTCCCTAAGGATCATTGGGCATATATATATTTGTATCTATTTCTTATGAATTAATTCAATCATAAAATTGTGTAGACATTGATATAACATGTAGCTTTACCAAATTTCTAACATTTTGCCACATTTATTTCAGATTCTTTTACTACAAAAATGTATTAAAGAGATAATAGAGACTCCTAAGCAACCATCTACATCTAGTTATTTTATTGTAGCAAAGAACATCACTGCCAACTCCATTATTATTCCTTTGTATGTTTTCAAGAATTATTTCCCTCATTTTTCATAGATTGTGTATAAAAACATTTTGCATGTTTTTAACTTGATATAAATGGAATCTATATAAATATTATTATTCCAAAATTTATTTTTTACTCAGTTTAATGTTTTAATGACTTACCTATTTAAATATATGCTTCTCTGGTTCATTTTTTATTGTGGTTAAAACCATATAACATTTTAAACATTTTTAAGTATACAGTAGTGTTAACTATGTGCACCTTGTTGTGCAACAGATTTCTAGAATTTTTCATCTTGCAAAACTAAAATTCTAACCTCATTTACAAAAAACTCCCCTTTCCACCTCTTATTAGCTCCTGGCAATCACCATTCCACCTTCTAAGACTTTGACTACTTGAGATTTATATAACTGAATCACGCAGTATTTGTCATTTTGTGACTGGCTTATTTCACTTAGCATAATGTCTTCAAATTTTAAGCATACGGTAGCCTGTGACAGGATTTTTTCTTTTTTAAGGCTGAATACTAGTCCATGTTAGATATATACCACATTTTCTTTATTCATTCATCCACTGATGGACATTTAGGTTGCTTCCTCCTCTTAGCTATTGTGAATAATGCTGCAATGAACGTAAGTGTGTAAATATGTCTTCAAGATCCTGTTTTCAATTCTTTTAGAGATATACCCAGAAGTCAGATTGGTGTAGCATATGGTAATTCTGTTTTTAATTTTTTGAGGAACCTCCATAGATGTCCAGAGCAGCTGCACCATTTACATTCCTACTAACGGTGCAAAAGTTTCCAATTCTTCCACATCTCCACATCCCTGCCAGCACCCATTATTTTCTGGATTCTTAGTTTTTGTTTTGATAGTGGCCACCCTAACACGTGTGGTTTTGATTTGCATTTCCCTGATAATGAGTGATGTTGGGCATTTTTTCATATGCTTGTGGGCTATCTGTGTATTTTTCTTGGATAAATGTCTATTCAAGTCCTTTGCCCATTAAACTGTTTGGTTTTTGTTGTTAAATTGTAGAAGTTTTTTATAGATTCTGGATATTAACTCTTTGTATTATAATTTATTTGAATATAGTTGACACACAATGTTACATTAGTGTCAGGTGTACAATGTAGTGATTCAACAAGTTTATACATATATATGCTATGCTCACCACAAGTATAGTTGCCATCTGTCACCATATGGTACTATCACAATATCACTGACTATATTCCTTATGCTGTACCTTTCATCCTTGTGACTTATTCATTCCATAACTGAAGGCCTGTATCTCTCACTCCCCTTTGCCCACTTTGCCCAACCTCCTATATCCTTCCCTCTGGCAAACATTGGTTTGTTCTCTGTATTTATAGGCCTGATTCTGCTTTTTGTTTGTTTATTCATTTATTTTTCGATATTAAGTGTTTATCAAATGTATGATTTGTAAATATTTTCTTCCATTCTATAGCTTGCCTTTTCACTATATTTATTATATGAATTAAAAATATCTTTGCTCTTATAGAATATAAAACTTTGTGCTGTTTATAAATACACAAAATTTAAAATAGTTACATTTAATTATCTTTTCCTTTAGGTTTGTGATTTTGTCCCTTATGTAATACACCTTTACAACTGATTGCCCAAAATATTCTGTCTTCTCTTTTTTATAATTTTAAACGTTTTCTTTTATCACATTTAGTTATTTAATCCAACTGGAAGTTAAATTTTGTATTGGTATCTGATAGGAATCTAATTTATTTTTATATGGACATAAACAGCCATCCAAATACCATCTACTGAAAAGCTTTTCCCTACTGATTGAAACGTCACCTTTGCCATATATCAAGAATCCCCCATTATATGCTTGGGTCTGTTTCTGGCCTCTGTCAATACTTTCATTGGTCATTTACACTACACTATCTTAAACATAGTTGTTATTTGTCATAGTGAATCTGCAATCTCAAATGCTCTACTTTAAGTATATCCCAGTTCTTGTCAATTAACTCTTCCAGATGATTTTAGGATAAGTTGTCAAATTCTACAAAAACAATTTTAGAATAGCAATTGAAATCAGAATTTACAGATCAATTTATAAATAAAATAATTTATCAATGCAGCATATCTTTTTATTTTGTTACATTTTATTTTATAATATTTAGTGTTATTTTAGTAGGTTGTATTGCTTTTAGCTAAAACCACCAGTACAATGCTGAAGGGAAGGCATTTTTCCCCCTGAATTTATGAGTTTGCTTCTAAAATAATATCATTTAAAATTAAGATATGTTTCTTTTATTAATTTTTAATCTTTTTTTAAATTGTAAGTGATTGCTGAATTTATAAAAAGTTTATGCACACTTTGAGATAATTGTATCTCTTTTCATTTAATCTGTTATACTAGCGGATTAACTTAATATTGTCAACATTTCCTTGAATTTGTAGTTTAAACTCCAGCTTGTAATAATACGGTTTTTCTTTTGCCTTTCATCTTTCCAGGTTTAATTTACTAGTTGTTTTCCTTTTGGTTTGTTTTAGAGTTGTTCTTTCTACAACTTTCTCTCTTTTTCTATTGTCTAAAACAGTTTAAAATGCAGTAATGACAGCTTATTTTTAAAAGTTGAGTATAAGCCCCTCCACCTATCACCATCTTTTCGACACTGAAGCTTGCTCACTTTTCAGGGAAAGCTTCAGCAGCATCTTCTGAGAGAAGCCTTCCCTAACCTTCTGAACTGGACCAGGACTCTCTGTTGTATTATTCCAAAGCAGCCTGGCATGCTGTTTCGTAGCGGTTGTCAGACCATAATATTTTAATCAAATGCTTGCATCAATCTATATTTCCCATTAGGACATAAAGAAATCATGAAGTCAAGGCCCATGTCTGTCTTACTCACTGGAATATCCCTAGTGGGTGTCTGCCATAAAGCATTTACTTACTAAACACTGCGTGACCGACTGACTGACTAGATTGCAGGCATCGCTGACATACCTTGTCAGATACATAAGTTCATTCTTCTTTGTAATTTTTAAGAGAAATTATTAGCTGAACATTTGAGAGACCCTCTTCTTCATGACAGGCCTTAATTAATTGCTTCTTTATATCATGCAGGCAAGAAAAGATATAGAACACCAGACAACATTTATCAGTCATTTTTCCCCTACTTTTTCTGTTGTAACCGTTTTGTAGCATTGAGATAAAAACAATGCTTCAGTTTATTGTACATTAGAGTGTATTTATTTTCATCTCTAAATTAATTCTTGACTGCAATTCTTTCATTCTAAATGTATTTATTTCCCTTTAAATATGTCAATTTCTTTATGAAATAGGAACTGTTATTTTATGAATCTAGGTGCTTTAATTTACAAAAATGCCATTCTATTTTATTTTCCTCTGAATACAATTCATATAATTTTATACAAAGAGAGCTCATTACTTCAAAGCACTGCTATTATTCAACAGTACGAATAAACTTACTTTACTTCCTATTCACCAAATGACGGACAGCTAAACTGCTTATGATTTCTTATTTCCATAAATGATTTCATTATTAATATTTGTCCAACAGCCCTATGTAGGTATAAGAATCTCTCTAAGATAAACACCCAGAAGAGAAAAAAACTGGATAATAAAGCATTTACCCACATAATTTCACTAAATATTACGGACTGCTTTCCAGAATGACTCTAATTCCAACTACAGAGCAAGAGTTCCTATTGCTCATGTCCCCTCTACAAAGTTAGCATAATTTGCCCTTCTAAATTTTTGTTTCCACATAAAATAACATCTTGTTTCTTTAATTTGCCATTTTTTCTGATTATCAGTGAATTTGGCACCCCTCTCATACCTACTAGCTATTCAGCTTTTCCATGAACTACTCTTTTAAGACCTGGCCCACTTAAAATAAGTTTTCTGTGCTGTACTTCTGTTCTAGTAACATAGATGTCTGTTTAAATGCTAATTTAAATGACTTAAAATAAATAAAATTAAAATTAAATTGAAGACTCACTCAGATTCTGGTGTTTAATAGCTGTATGTATACAGTGGCTACCATATGGGACAAGATAGATATAAACCATTTTCATCATCATAGAAACTTCTACTGGGTAGCAGTGATCTAGATATTACTCCTTGTCAATTTAATATATTACAAATATTTCTTTTGAATTTGTTATTTATTACTTTTGTCTCTAGTTTCCCTGACTGAACAAAAATTTGTGTTCTGAAATTTATTAAAGGTTTGCCTTTTTATTCATTTGAAAAGATCTGATTATAAAATGTTCAACAATATGCTACACAGATATTCCTCATTATGTTCTTCTATTATTACCATATCATATTTTTCACATTTTGTGGTTAATATTTCTGGAGCCCACCTTTGCATATTTGAAAGGTAGGGACCCAACTTTATTCTTCTTGTCTTAGTTAACCACTAGTCTCAGCAGCAACTACAAATTAATCTGTCATTTTCCCACTGTTCTACTTGCTTGTAACATAAGTGTGTGTTTGTGTGTATGTGTGTGTGTATAAATGTATATCATATATATGTGTATATATAAAAATGTATATCACATATGTATATAATCACATAATAAGTGTCTCATCTATGCATATACTTACATGTGTGCATGTATTTCAGAACTTATATGTATACATATACACATAGATGGTCTGAGTTTTCTACTCAGTTCCATTTATTTGTCTTTTATTTTACCATTACTTTATTATTTTCATGCTATCACTTCACATATGGTTTAATACCTAGTTGATGTGATCACCTGTTTTGTTATTCTATTCAAAGTTCACTTAGCAAACCAGGCACCTTTATTTATGTATGTTTCACTGTCAGTTTTTTTTTAAAGCAGTCAAGTTTTTAGTAGAATACATGTATTTAGGATAACACTGATGTCTTTGCCATGTTTTGTCATTTCATTCATGAGTATGATATGTACTTCCATTTAATCAAATTGTAATTCATATCTTCTTTTTTTTCCCTAGGCAAAGAACTTTATTAACCTTGTTTCACACTTTATTCCCAGGCTTCTTCAGCTTAATTAGCTGCAAAGAATGAATTGTGTATAAGCAAAAGCTGAAAAGAGCTGCAGTGTCCAAATGGGCTTGGGCTTAAAAATATTAGAGATCTAGATTTTATCAGATCCATGAATGAAATTTTAAAAAGCAGTCATAATATAAAATAGCAGCTCCCAGTAACTTCTTCAAGTTTTATCTTCTTCAGAAGTTGACTCAAGTCAGTTTGCTTCATTCTTGGAAGCTTCATCAAAATTCTCCACAAGATCTGGAACTTCATCATTGTCATCCTCTCTGGTAGCAAGTGGTGCTTTTCCATCCACAGGTTGTTTGGGCAGAGCTTCAGCCAGTCTTTGTAAACTAGTCAGACTGTCTGCACCAAGTTGGTTTAAGATACTGGGCAGCATTTCTGTCAGCTGCTTTGTCTCAGCATGGCCTGAAATGGTGAAAGTGTTCGTGGCGAGTGATGCCTGAACTTTGGGGTTATTAAAATGGATCACGGTTCCTTGGTTTGTGAACATGTTCACTTCTTCAATACCAGAGATATTGTTTACCCCTAACTTCTTTAAGGAGAACTGAAGTTTTTTATCATCTGCTGTAGCCGTTCTATGAATCACCTTCTTCTTTCGGCGAGCAGTTCCTCTCCCACCAATGCGCACTTGTGCTTGCAGTTTGGCGAGTTTCTCCTGGTTCATGATAGTTTCTTTCATCTTGTTGGAGCGGAAATGGGACCGCGGGGGGGAATAGGGTTGGCGCTCAGGGGGTCTCAGGCGGACCAGCTGAGATTAGGTGTGCACACACACACACACACACACACACACACACGGGGACACAAGATGGCAGCTAGAGGGAGGCCGGAAGTGATGCCCAAATTGGAATTCATATCTTTTTTTTTTTTTTTTTGGTTGCAGCAAAAGCAGGTCTTTTTTTAAATTTTTTTATTTCAATGTTTTTTAATTATATTATGTTAGTCATCATACAGTACATCCCTGGTTTTTGATGTAAAGTTCATATCTTCTAACACAGGTTTTAAATTTTCTCCATAATATCATTATTTTTAACTTGCAAATATCACTTTGTCTCGTTTAGTTGTTGTAGGTAAACTTGTTTCTGCTACAATATTAATAATATTTAATACTGGTTTTATATGTAGATATAAAGATAATATAGGTATACAAAATAATAAATACATTTGTGTAAATATATGTATATACATAAGGTATATAGATATGTACATAATTAAATTATACGTGTGTATAGATATAATTACGTATAATACATATTCGTATGTATATAATACACAGGAATATATGTATTATATATACACATATTATTTTAATTCTGAGCCTTGAGTAAGTTATAGACATAATGCTCTTCTACCTCAGTGTGTATTTCCTAAAACAACGTAATTTTTAAATTTGGAAATCAACATTAATATGATATGGATATCTAATCAACCAACCTTATTCAATTGTTTGCCAATTATGTGAATAATCCTTTTAGAAAAGAAAGTCTCTGGTCCAGGAGCAATCCAGGATCACAAGTTGTATTTCATTACCATGACTCTTTTTTTTTTAAATTTATTCTTCAACAATTCCTCAATCTTTCTTTAATTTTCATGCCACTCACTGCTTATAGGTAACCAATCTCATTGTTTAATGATTTCTTTCCTATGTTTCATTTTGCATAAATGTGCAGATATTTTCCTTTTTGCTTGCTTCCTGTAGACATTATGCTAGTCTTTCCTTTAACACTGTATCCTGGAAATATCAGGTCATATAACTGCCATATCCGGTCATGAAGATCTTCCCCATTCTTCATCACAGCTGTGTGTCTCAAATGTTCTAATAAATATATGAAAAAAGTAGAAAAGGAACACAACTCACATGTTCTCTGGCAGCGTATCATACACCCTAGCAAACCCTTATACGCCTCGGACTGAACTATTCATGTCAGATCAGTGCTACCATATGCTTCACCAGGATATTCTCAAAAATTTTATTCTAGTTTCTCAGATCATTCACTTTCTTTCCATATCTGTGTCACCACTGAGTTGGACCTCAGTTAAAGTGTCTATATCGCCTAATAGCTGGTTGCCAACATGTCAAGAATGTCATTTTGTTTTCATAATTATAACAACATTTTGTATGAATTAATTCCTCATTCTCTGCTGGTGAGGTTTGGTTCTGTAATTGATTCCAAGTTCAAACACTGAAAAACTACTTTCCATCTCTCCCATCCCCTTGTAGGATGCTCAGACAAAGAGGGATTGAACTACATTTTAATTCTGTGGAATTAATATGATCACAGCTTCCCTGGGATAAGGAGGTGACATATTTCTGCTTTTATATCTGAGGTCATTGCAAATGACTTATATGCAGAGACTTCTATGTTTCGTGGCTTCTTAAAAAGCTTTGAACACCTTTGCCTTTGGTAATTCCGTTAGAATAACAGTGCCTTGCCAATAAAAGATTTTCTAAAAAAAAAAAAAAAGACATTTTCAAACCACACTCAGTGCCAAGGTGCAGGTGCAGGGCTTACATTCCATCCATCCAGCATCTCCATCTGTGGGAGAGTTTTATTTGAAAATGAGTCATATACATAATAAGGCTGGAAACAGTCATTTTGCTGGTACCAGTGGCAATAAAATGTGCTTAATCTGGTTATTTTAAAACACCAAATTTAAAACAATTACTGGCCTCACAGCCACCTGAAGACAAGAGAAGAAAAAAAGCAACCAGTTCTAAAAATTTCTCTAATCGCCACCGTGGGTCTCACCTATTCTGTCCTATTAAAACTATCGTTGATTCTAAAAGATGAAACCATTACAAAATTTTCTTAAGCATTATCCTCTCAACAGAAAGAATTCCCATTAAAATCACCTACTGAGGATTCCTGGAATTTTCCAGCACTTACCGGTGTTAGCTAATACTAACAGAAAGTATATTAGGAAGTCCCTAGGTTGGAGTTTACACACCTTAGTGATTCATTCCTCCTCACCTATGAATTCAGAAGACTCCTGGCCGTCCTTCCCATCTGAACACACTGCCTGTAGCTGCTTCCGAACTGGTAAGCTTACAAGATGTTGCAAACATAATAAAGTCCATCCATCTGCCTGTTAGGCTCACACAAAATAGCACAACTTGTTATAAACACTAGTGAAAGGCACAATCTCAGGTTCGGGGAAATGTTTCAGAGATTCTGGAAAATGAGCCAGAAAGAAAATTTCACTCAGAGTTATGAAAATTAAGTGAGATCATTTACGTGAAGTTCCTAAAAATCGAATCTGGCAAATAGCAGAACCTCAATAAGTGACTGCATTTATTGTCATCGAGGAAAGATTTTTCTGCCAGGCACTGCACTACGTGCTAAGATGACAATAAATAAATGTTAAAAATTCATAATCTTGGAAGACATAAGTCTATAAAAATAAGTACATCACTAGTTAAAAAGGCAAATAGTTACCATGAGTGCACAGAGAAAAGAAGCATTAATTCTGACTCGGCTTGTTAGGAAAAGATCCACAGAGAATCTATTCTTTGATGTAGGCATTAAGGACAAATAAAAGTGAGAAAATCAAGAGGATTCATTTATGTAGATGCATTTATTTCTTCTTGATACGGAATTAAATTTCCTGACATCATCCTTTCTAGAAGCCTTTGCAGAGTGAGGCTGCATCTAACCTATTAAAACATACAGCCAGCTCTCAATAGCCCAAGGTAATTTAAGAAAACCTAAGCATTTTCCATCCAAACAGGTAGCTGCATGTGGGGTTTTCGTTGGTGTGGTTGCTTCAGCTCTACCAGTTCCAATAAAGAAATTGCCAGAGCTATATTGCTGATCTTGGACTATTTTTTGTGAGGCTGGGAAGAATAAATAAGAGCTAGACAAGAATACGCTTGACAGTATAAGTATAAGAATACGCTAGACAAGAAATACAGACCTGCCCTGAACTACTCTTAGAACCCGCATACACACCAGAAATGAGATCACTTGGGATCAGCTTTATTCCAGTGACCTCACCCATAATTACCTCTACTTCTCCAAGCTTGGGCTCTTTTTTTTTTTTTTTTTGTATGATCTGCTCAACAGCCCTGTCCAATTCCTCTCCCCAATGGGAAGAGCAAAAATTCATTACCCACTTTCTCTTCATTATATACTGGGCTAGATAACAACAGAAATGGGGCTCTGAAGACTGGCTAGGTCAAAGTAAAGAAAAGAAGCTAGATTTTACCATTTATCTGAGGAGGAAAAGAATGGGAGTCAATAAAAGAGCACCATAGGATTTATGGTTGTGTGGGCTTCGGGGAGGCAGAGAGGGAGCAGTTACTAGGAGTGGAGAAGTCCTAGTGAGGAAAGGGATTGAGGAATCCCAAAAGCTGACAAGTGTTAGTTTCTTCTCCTGAAACTATTAATTCAGAAATAAAGTGTTAATTCCTACATTTAAAAATAAAACTCTATAGAACACATGCAAGCATACCTTGGAGATACTGAGAGATGGTTCTAGACCACCATAATATAGCAAACATTGCAATAAAGTGAGTCACATGAATATTTTGGTTTCTCAATGCTTAGGACATTTATGTTTACAATATACTATTGTCTGTTCAGTGTGCAATAGAATTGTATGTAAAGAAAACAATGTATATATCTCAGGTGAAATAAAAAACCTTTATTGCTAAAATTGCTAACTATCATTTGAGCTTTCAGTAAGTTGTAACCTTCATGCTGCTGGAGGGTCTTGCCTCCGTATTGATGGCTGCTGACTGATGAGGGTGGTGGTTGCTGAAGGCTAGGGTTGCTGTGGCAACTTCTTAAAATAATACAATGAAATCTGCCACATTAGTTGAGTCTTCCCTTCACAAATGATTTCTCCGCAGCATGCAATGCTGTTTGACAGCATTTTAGCCACAGCAAAACTTCTTTCAAAACTGAAGTCAATCCTCCCCAACTTTGCTGCCTTATCAATTAAGTTTACGTAATATCATAAACCCTTTGTTGTCATTTAGAGTCTTCACCGCATCTTTAAAAGGAGTAGATTTCATCTCAAGAAACCACTGTCTTTGCTCATCTATAAGAAGCAAATATTCATCTGTTGAAGTTTTATCATGAGATTGCAGCAATTTGGTCACATCATCAGATTTCACTTATAATTCTAATTTTTTTGTTATTTCTACAATATCTACATTTACTTCCCCCACTGAGTCTTGAAACCTTCAAAGTCATCCATTAGGGTTGGAATCAGCTTCTTCCAAACTCTTGTTCATTTTGCTATATTGACCTTTTCCATGAATCATGAATGTTCTTAATTGCATCTAGAATGGTCAATCCTTTCTGGAAGTTTTCAATTGACTTTGCCCAGATCCATCAAAGGAATCACTACCTATGGCAATCACACCCTTATAAAATGTATTTCCTATTTTTTTAAAGATTTTATTTATTTATTTGACAGAGAGAGAGCACACAAGGAGGCAGAGCTGTAGGCAGAGGGAGAGGGAGAAGCAGGTTCCCTGCTCAGCAGGGAGCCCAATATGGGACTTGATCCCAGGACCCTGGGATCATGACTTGAGCCAAAGGCAGACACTTAACTGACAGAGCCACCCAGGCACCCCTAAAATGTATTTCTTAAATAGTAAGGCTTGGAAGTTGAAATTACTCCCTGATCCATGGGCTACAGAATGGATGTTGCATTACAAGGCATTAAAATAACATTCATCTCATTGGACATTTCCACCAGGGCTCTTGGGTGACATGGTACATTGTCAGTCAACAGTAATATTTTGAAAGAAATCTTTTTGTTTTCAAGTAGTTGTCTAAAAGTGGGTTTAAAATATTCAGTAATCTGTGGTGTAAGCAGATGTGCTATAGGGCTTTGCTGTTATATTTGCAGAGCAAAAGCAGAGTAGATTTAGCATAATTCTTTAAGGGTCCTAGGATTTTCAGAAAGGAAACTGGGCCTTGGCTTCAAATTAAAGGCACAAACTACATTAGCCCCTGACAGGAAAGTCTGCCTGTACTTTGAAGCTTTGAAGCAGGCATTGGCTTTTCCTTTCTAACTATGAAAGTCCTAGATAGCATCTTCTTTCCATATAAGGCTGTTTCATCTACAGTGAGAATCTATTGTTTAGTGTAGCCACCTTCATTAATTAGCTAGATCTTCTAGTTAAACGTGCTACAGCTTCTCCAACAGCACTTGCTGCTCCACCTACATTTTTGTTATAGAGACAGCTTCTTTCCTTAAACCTCATGACAGTCTCTGCTAGCTTCAGTTGTTTCTGCTGTAGCTTCCTCATCTCTCTCAGCCTTCCTAGAATTGAAGAGACTTAGGGCCTTGCTCTGGATTAGGTTTTGGCTTAAGGGAATGTTGAGGCTGGTTTGATCTTCTCTCCAAACCACTTAAACTCTCCGTATCAGCAAGAAGGCGGTTTCACTTTCTTACTATTCACATGTTCTTGGCAGTCGCACTTTTAATTTCCTTCAAAATCTTTTCTTTTGCTTTCATAACTTGGCTGTTTGGCAGAAGAGGCCTAGCTTTTGGCCTATCTCAGTTTTCAATACGACTTCCTCAGTAAGCTTAACCATTTCTCATTTTTAATTTAATGTGAGAGATGTGTGACTCTTTTTTTTTTCCTTCACTCAAATAGTTAGAGGCCATTGTAGGTTTATTAACTGGCCTAATATCAGCATTGTTTTGTGGCAGGGAATAGAGAGTCCTAAGGAGGGAGATGGAGATGGGGAACAGCCAGTTGCTGGAGCAGTAAGAACACAAACATTTATTAATTAAGTGTGCCATCTTAAACGGGTACAGTTAGAACACCAAAACAATTATGATAGAAGCAACAGAGATCAATGATCTCAGCTCACCATAACAAATATAATGAAAAAGTTTAAACACTGCAAGAATTATGAAAATGTGAGACAGAGACACAAAGTGAGCAAATGCTGTTGGAAAAATGGTGGTAGTAGACTTGTTCAATGTAGTGTTGCCACAAAGCTTCAATTTCTAAAATACACGGTATCTCCAAAGTGTAATAAAACAAGGTATGCCTGTATAAATGAGTTTAGAGACTTATATTTAGGGATCTAACTAGAGATATGTGACCAATGCCTAGGGTAATAGAATTATGACCGAAAGTGAAAAAGATAGAGCAGTGGTTCTCAACCAGAGACAATTCTGTCCCCCATGGGACATTTGGCAATCTCTGGAGACATTTTTGGTAGCCACAATGAAGAGGAGGTGCAGGTAACTAGCAAGTAGAGACTAGGCATGGTATTAAGTATCCTACAATGCAAAGGACAGCCCCTGCAACCAAGAATTATTCAGCCCCAAATGTTAATGGTGCTGAGAAATCCTGGAGGGTAGGAATATAATAGAATGAGGCATAAAAATTTGGGTATGCTGAGTTGTTTTAGGTGGAATCTAAATTAAAATACTAGTTAGGGTTTCACAATCACAATAATATCAGAAAGCAATAATTTGTGTGTTTTACAGAAGTGGATTATAAAATGCATTTTTTAATGATTTTTAGTTGCCACAGGTACTTTTGTGTTGAAGTACACATGCTAGTTGGCTGGACCAAGCCTCTTCAGAGGGAAAGTCACTGTGCACAGCCACAGTTGAAGTGGATCTTCTAGGACTGCCAGTCAAGGGTAAGGGAGCATAGATAGGTAATATGGGACACATACAAAGAAAAGAAGGCATTGAGAGGTGCTTATTCCATGAGCTTTATTCTGGTTATTTATTGCTGCATAACAAACACAGGCTCAGTGGTTTAAAACTTGTATAATTAGCTTTCCTACTTCTCCAGGGTAATTATGTTCAGCTAGATGGTTTTCCTTGGGTCCTTCAAAGCAATTGTAGGTATTTGACAGCTGTGGCTGCAGTCAACTAAAGGCTTGACTGGACTGGATTTCCAAGGCTAGAAATTGATGTCTGCTATCTCCTAGGAGCTCATTTGAGACTGCTGAGCAGAGCACATATATGTGGCTCTTCTACGAAGTCTGGGATTCTCATTATATGGTGGCTGGGTTCCCAGAGGGGATGACCTAAGAGCAAGTGTTCCAAGAAGCCCAGATGGACCCCACAGAGCTCTTTATTATTAGACTTAGAGGTCAGACAACATAACTTCCACTGCCTCCTATGAGTCAAGGGCAAGCCACTAGTCCAGCTCAAACTTAAGAGGAAGAGACTATACTACACGAGGGATTAAATGCTGGGGTATATGACTCATTGAATGGTCATATATCAGAGACAAAATATCACAACCTTGACTATCCTCAGAGATTAGAAACTCGCCGTTGAGGAATGCTTTGATCGAATAACTTTAATAATGGGAAGCACGTGGGTCTGAGAATTGGAAGTCTGGGGATCATGTAAGTCAACTAGAGGATCTGAACTGAAGCTGGGGACAAGTGGCAGGAGAAAGGAAGAAGGGTTTGGATGGCATCTGTCATCAGCAGGCAATCAGTCATGCCTACCTGTTAAAACCCTATCATAGTTAACATTTTAACAAAGGGCCTGGCACACTGTAGGCTTTTATTAAATATGTACTGATTTTCAAACCTACAAATGTTTTATTTCCATCTGTGTAAGGGCTTTTGGTGAATAAAACTAAATTTAAGAATAAGACTTTATCATTGAAAACAATACATCCCTTCTCCCTCTCTGAACTTTCGTATGCTATACAATGGGGGTACTTGGTAGATGTCTTTTTCATTTGCTCTGTGATTGCTTATAAGTGCAAGCTCTATTCTCTCAATCAGTCTAGGGTGCTGATTAGGGCTAGAGGTCATAACCTAATCTTTTCATTCACCACATTCCCCCTCATACCCGGTCTCTCTCCATTAACTAACACACAGTGTAAAGAAAGTTCTTTGAATCAACAGCTTCAGTATCTTGCCTAAAATGGATCCTCTATTTCCTTGAACAGTGGGCACTGACTGTGTTACTACAATTAGACATTTATGATATGGACTTGTTTTACACTGCTATTACTTGCCAACCAGCAGGTTGTATTCCCAGTATGTTCCTCTGTATCCTTGTTCACCAAATCTGTTAATCCCTAGAAATATTTTAACTGCAGAGTTACACTATATTTCAGCCCAGAGTCAAGAAATGTTGAGTATAATTAAATGTGGAACACTTATGAGTATCTAGTAATTACAGCATCTCTACTTTGGAAGTGAAGGCAAGACGTTCTTTATTCCTCCTGATCTTCTGAGACTATGATCTCCTAGTACAAAACACACACACAAAAGTAGCTGACTGTTTTGCTGCTTAAATAAATAGCCCTTTACCAACAAAGAGGTTCTGCATGCTCTAAGCCCACAGTACTGCTGAAACAGTTCACATGTATGATATATGTCCTTTCCAGGTGCAGACTCTGAGTCTGGTGATGTAACCTGCTTCTCTACAAAAGCATCCTAAAGCTCACATTCCCACCTGTCTGGAACCAACCATCAGCCTCAGCTGATCTTTTTAGCTGAAACCATCTCCCACACTTTTTCTACTCTGCAGCCTTGGTCCTACTGTAGTTACTAATAGTGCCATCAAGGTCCCAAAAGCCATTCCTGTTCCCTATCAGAGATTACTTTTCATTCATTTTCCTGCTTTCCACAAATAGAATAAGCTATAATCTACACATACAGAAGGTACTAGTGACAAATACATTAATAATTTTATCTCTTATTTGTATAGGATTTCAACCTCATACAGCATATCATACTTAATCTCATTTGCTCTCCATTGGACTTTAATGTTAGTTTTCTCAAGTTTTCACAGTAAAGTGATTTGTGTAAGAGCAGAATGTGAGTTATCAGTAAAATCCAAGGTATGATACCACCTTAATGACAATCAGAGCTGTTTCCAATGCCCACACCTGTCACAATTGTGAAGTAATGTCTTGCTTATCTATCTTTTGATTAATAAAAGATCATAACTAATTGTTATTTTCTATGTTTGCAAATAAGTACATGCTTGATTTGTGAGGGTAGCAGAGGGTAGAACTAAAACGATCATTAAATGAATCTTCCTAAACAAGCTGCTGTCAAACTTAGACAAGTAGTTGTAAGGTCCTGACCCTGTATTTTTTTTTAGCCCAACCAGTAGCTGCTTACAAACTTCCTTGGAAACCCTCAGGCATATTATTCCCTAAATTATGAATGATTGCAATAACTTGGAAATACGGTAGGGTATGGGGGGAAAACCCCTTGCTGCTCTGTTACTATTCTTCATATGTAGATTTCTACTAAACACTTTCTTACTCCAAAGATATCAATATGAGCACAAAGATTTTCAGGTCATAGGAATCCCACAAAGGAGTATTTGGGTATTGAAGTTATTTAGTTGCAGTTCACATTACAACAACCAAATATGTCTTTGTTAATAGTTGTTACATTGACCAATAATTTAAAAAATATATAAATTTTATATGTATATATTTTAATACATTTGATGTTTACAAAATGAGATCATACTGTTAAAGTTCATTATAACCTACCTTTTTTCACTTAAATAATGTATTTTCCATATTCTTAGTTTTCTTAAACACCATTTAATTGTTAGCAGAATATTATATCCTAAGATTCCTGTAACTCATTGAAGAAAGTAAGCCCCAACTGTAAGAATTCTAGATTGCTCAACTTTTTACACAAAACAGTAATGTTGCTCTAAGTTGTTGCTTATAGGCTACGCTTAGAGATAGACAGTTTAGACATGTATCTTCTTCTTAGAGTAACAGACAATAACACTAAATTTCAAAGTCAAATGAGATTATTAAAGGACCCAAATGAATGAAAATGCGGCAACCTCCATGGCATTAGTGCCCTCTACTTTCTCCTTACAGGTCAACCCAGAACAAGCCACACAATGGAGTCCATGGAATAAGTAAATCTGTCTGAAGTGTCAGAATTCATTTTGACCACCAGCAGGATATATATAGTTTTTTCTCTCTGCACTTTTCCTAATTGTCTATGTGGCCATAGTTTCAGGTAACTTTCTCATTGTGGTCACACTGCTTTACATCCCAAACCTGAACACCCCCATGTACGTTCTTCCTGGAACTCTCTCCTTTATGAATGACCTTCACTTCCATTTCCACTGTGAAGACGATTGTGAAGTTGGTTAAAAAAAAAAAAGCATAAGACCATTTCCTTTGCTGAATCTTTCTCCTTCACCTACTGGGTGGAGCTGAAATGGAACTTTTGGTCTCCATGGCATATGACAGATATGCGGCTATTTATAAGCCCCTACACTGCATAACCATCATGAACAGGAAGGTGTGTGTTTTGCTGGTAGTGACCTCATGATTCTTAGGTCTTCATTTAGGGCTTCAGATAGTCTGTTGTGAATTTGCCTTTCTGTGGTCCCAATGTGGTGGTCAGCACTTCCTGTGATCTCCCTCTGGTCACTAAGCTTGCCTGCATAGATACCTATATCGTACAGATTGTCACTGCTGCCAGTGTGGGATGATCTCCCTGAGCTGGTTCATGACTTTGCTTATCTCCTACAGTCCGATCCTCAAAACCATTAAGAGTCACTCTTCTACTGGGCTGTCCAAAGCTCGTTCCACTTTGATCACATCACAGTGGTGATTCTCTTTCTTGGCCCATGCATCTTCACCTGTATCTGGCCCTTCAGCAACAACTCTGTGGATAAGTTCCTTGCTGTATTTTACACCGTTGTCACCCCATCTTGAACCTAATTATCTACACTCTGCGAAACAAAGAAATGAAGAAATTCTGGCATGATTATGTGAGTTCTAGCAAGGATATTTAGATTAAAATTATAATTTAGAGAGAAACAAGTTTTTAAAAAATTTTAAAGAAAACTTTACATCTTTTAAAAACTTTCATTGACTTATAGAGAGTAAGTCAAGTATAAGGCATATAAAAGTCAGACCTTCAAAGATATTTTGAATGCAGTAACAACAAAAAAGAAATCAATGCCTTTATATATTTTAAATGATGCTGATTGATTATAAAAATTGTCCATTAAAAACCCATCTGTATTTGGGGCACCTGGCTGGCTCAGTCAGTGAAGCATGCAACTCTTGATCTCAGGGTTATAGGTTCAAGCCCCACATGGGACATAGGGATTACTTAAAAATAAAAAAACTTTAAAAAAGTCATTTGTATTTAAGAGGAGTGAGTAAACATGTGCTTTAGCAATGTATTAAAATGGTATTGGTTGAAAGGGAAAATAAAGTGAAGCCCCAGAAATTCCATCAGATTTTTCTGTATGGTCAGATTGATTTGGCACTTACCATGGGACCGAAGTTGGTTCTCTACTTTCTCAATAATATTAATGTTTCAGTCAGCTTTCACACGTGGTGCCTCCTAAGAAAACAGTGATTCTGAGTTTCAGTATCTACGTATATACTGCCAAAAACACTCCTTTTTCTTGTTGTCTCCAAAATGAGATGTTTTAGATGCTTTTAAGGCTGCTAATATCGTCCAATATTATTTCTATCTCAGAAACTATGTACCTGACCACAAAAAAAAGGGGGGGTACAAAATTCAGAAATACAATGATTTTTCCTTAAGGATAATTTGAATTTGAAATATGTTTAATAATAAATCACATCATGCATTAACATTTATACTTTGGATATTGTCACATCACTAGTAATTCCCACTGATAAAGTACAGTTCCATGGAGTTTCTCTAGTTGTGAACTTGAACAGATTTATTCACAACTTCTCTTTAGTCCTCTCTGTATTATATGACATTGATACACGAGTTAAAAACAGTAGCAACAGAAAGTTGTATTTTATCCTTTTAAGGAATCTAATTGTGGGCAAAAGTGGAGTCCTAACAACAAAAGAGGATCAATGTGTATTTTTAGTAGTTTTTTTTCTTCTTTTATGTATCATATGACATAATCACAAAACTAGAATTTAAGATTATGGAAAACCTTGAAATTAGGGAAGAAATTTGAAGTAGTGGCAGCAAATGTGGTTACAGAGACAAAAAGCATAGGAAAATAATCCTGTGTATTCACTCAATGAAAATAAATAATCTGAATAATACCAAACATAAGCAAAGGTTTTCTTTAACTTTAACAAATGGCGATATAAACCCCTACAGGAGAAATTTTAAAATGGATAAGTCTATTCTACTATGGTCAAACTGTCTCCAAAAGCATTGTGATAAATTCAAATTTCCCTATAGATTATTTCCTTATGTTCCATTAAAAATAAAGAAATATTCCCATTCTACAGACAAATACAAATTGTTTGTGAACACGAACCATAAACAAAACAGAAGCAGTGCGAAAGAAGCACACACACACACATTGATTCTACTACAGAGGCACATGCTAAATGCCTACACTACTACCTCCCAGTCAGAAGATAAAGATATTTTAACAATATCTAGGGAACTATGAGAGGAGAATTTTTGGGTCAGCCACAATAACTATTAGAGAATATGAAAGAACCCAAGGCATTTAGAGAACTCCCTCATGTCCCACGAGTCAAATTTCTATTTGACACATCCATGCCAAGTACTCTTACCACTGGCAGAGTAGGAAACATGGGACAGCTTCACACATAGATCACACACATGTAGACATATTTGCTGATGTGTTCGATGGGGCCTGAAAGAGTCCCTCGCCCAAAAACTCATTCAGTATAGTCTACCACATGATCTGAAATTCCACTGCATTTTTTCAATCTTTTAGTAATAAATTTGCTTTTAACACATTCATTGAGATACCACCTTATGCCAGTTAGAATGGCAAAAATTGACAAGGCAGGAAACACTAAATGTTGGAGAGGATGTGGAGAAAGGGGATCCCTCTTACACTGTTAGTGGGAATGCAAGTTGGTACAGCCACTTTGGAAAAGAGTGTGGAGGTCCTTTAAAAAGTTAAAAATAAAGCTACCCTATGACCCAGCAATTGCACTACTGGGTATTTACCCCAAAGATACAGATGTAGTGAAGAGAAGGGCCATATGCACCCCAACGTTCATAGCACCTTTGTCCACAATAGCTAAATTGTGGAAGGAGCCGAGATGCCCTTCAACAGGTGACTGGATTAAGAAGATGTGGTCCATACATACAATGGAATATTACTCAACCACCAGAAAGAACGATTACCCAACATTTGCAGCAACATGGACGGGACTGGAGGAGATGATGCTAAGTGAAATAAGTCAAGCAGAGAAAGACAATTATCATATGGTTTCTCTCATCTATTGAACATAAGAAATAGCAGGGAGATTGGTAGGAGAATGAAGGGAAGAATGAAGGGGGTGGGGGGTAAACAGAAGGGGGAATGATCCACAAGAGGCTATGGACTCGGGGAAACAAACTGAGGGCTTCAGAGGGGAGGTGGGTGGGGGACTGGGATAGCCCAGTGATGGGTACTAAGGAGGGCACATACTGCATGGAGCACTGGGTGTTATACACAAACAATGAATCATGGGACACAACATCAAAAACTAAGGATGTACTGTATGGTGACTAACATAACATAATAAAAAATTATTATAAAAAATACATTCATTACTTAAATACACAAAAATACAAACGGTAGCACATCTTCTTGTTTTCAGTCATGCATATCATATCATGACTGAGTTTATTAACACTGCTTTTCTACGACAACGAGCTGAGGTCAGACCATTGCAGAAACGGTGGCCTGATGGGTGCAGAGACTAGGAATAGACAGGGAGAAGATAGAGAAAGATGGGACAACAGCCTAGGAAATACAAAGATTTTACACATTTTTTTTTAAATTTCTTAGACAAGCTTTGATCATTCTATAATGAAGAGCACTGGCCAAGAGGAGAGAACAACTTGGAAGTTCTATTTGTATAACAGGAAAATGGGTCTAACTCCAAGAAACTGCACCTGAGATCTGGGGTCCTAGCTGGAATCCCAGACTCTGCAGGCACTGCTATCCAGCACATTCACATTCTGAAAGGAACTGAGTACAGTTGACCCTTGAACAACATGGATTTGAACTACCCAGGCTCACCTATAGGCCAAGTTCTTTTGAAAAATACAGTACACTACTCTAAATGTATTTTCTCTTCCTTATCATTTTCTTAATAGCATTTTCTTGTGTTCTGCTTACTTTATTAAAGAATACAGTATATAATGCACAAAATATATAAGATATATGTCAATCAATATTTTATGGTATTGTTGGTAAGGCTTCCAGTCAACACTAGGCTATTAGTTGTTAAGTTTTGGGAGAGTCAAAAGTCACACATGGATTTTCAGCTATGTAGGGGGTTAGCACCCCGAATTCTTGCTTTGTTCAAAGGTCAACTGTATTGTCTCTATTCCATACAAACACTTTGTGAATGTTCACAGACACTCAATTCATGATCACCAACACTTGCAACAACCTAAATGGATAAGGAAGCTGCAATTGACGCATTCATTATTTGTGTATTGATCAATAAAGAGGAATAAACTAGGATGGGCTGTGTGAGAAGTTTGGAAAATGATCTCACCAGAAAAACAGCAATAACACTGGAAAAAGTTTTCAGACAAAAATACCCAAAACAAAATAAAATCCTTAAACTTTTTGAAGTCTCTGGAAAAAAATAACCAGAGGGCATACAACAGGTTCAGAAATATTTATTCAAGAATCTTGATAAGAGCATGGGGAGTCTGACATTTAAGCCAGAGTGTGCTCCTATTTCTCTCAGTTCTATGCTGTGACAGTTCTCTGCTACACAGGTGCTGCGTCCCATAAAGAGGCAGCTCCCTCTGTCTCTCCAAGATCCAGAAGTGGGACAAAGAAATTTCCAATCAGATATTTTGAACTTCTGATTCTCATATTCTTCTACAACTTGTGTTGCAGATTTAATGACATTTCATGTATGATGGAATACTATCATATATTTTTCTCTGCTTCATGGCTGGAATCATTATCGGCATATGCCCAGGTTGCAACAGAAACAGATTTTAACTGGAAATTAAACTGACACTTCAGGTTACCTCATAAAAAGTTACCTACATACTTAGATACATGTATAATCCTCAAGAAAGTTTCTAAATGGGGGATTTTTCTTAGAAAGACTTTAGATGTTTAGCTTCAGAAAGAATGTTTATCTTAAAGGTACAAGAAATAGTATCATCATTTTTATTTTCGGGAAAAGTTTTCAATTAGCAATAATCGCGCCTCGGATAAACTTCATTGGCTATGATACTGCCACTGCGCAAAGCTCATTTTTATTTTCAAACATGAAAGGAGGAGACATTATGGAAGCTATTTCAATCTACGTCTAGACTGTACATGAGAAATACAATATGAAATACATAAGGAAGGAAATTACATCTCAATATAAGAATAAAATTTCAAAAACCAAAGCTTCAAAAGGCATTGATTTACTCTGTGTGTTGGTGAACTGTCAGGCCTGCAAGCCTAAAAGCACAGCCTTAATGCTTGAGCATGGAGTGGTGTTCAGTACTGCATGTATCCATGGTTGAGTAATACTACATTTGAATTCCTTCTCTTTAACATTTCCAAAATCCCATCCTAGTTCTACTCTCTTTAATGAATGCTACTTCTTAATTCATGTCCTTCTAATGTCAGCACACATTTAAAGGGTATAGTTAAAAGCAAAGTTGAGAGTAAGAAGATATAACTTTTCCCTCTTAGAAACCAGATCCTAATATGATCTCAAATACTAATAACTGTTTAACTATTTTCGTTCACTTTATTGTTTTCTGCATAGGTGAATATCAGATAATATTTAATCTATGAAAAAATTATGTTCATGCAACAGAGTGTATCTGTTAACATAAGTAATAAAGGAAAGAAAAAAGCAATAGCACACCTGAATCAACTTAAAAACAAGCCTGCTTTGCTTGCCAAAAATAAGTTGTAAGAACCGATCATTCTCTTTACATGAGAATATGTTCCAACCCAGTAACACAGAAAAAAAATTTACATCATTGCTCTGCAAACACAGTACTGTGACTTCAAATTCATAAAACTTTCCGAGATTCTATGGACTATGCAAAATGTAAGCCACACAAAATGTGTATTTTCAGTATTGTAAAATTTTGTAAAATATGCAAAATAGTCTTAGACATACATATGTGTATATATATATATATATATATATATAATCACACTATTGGCCATTAACATGGAATAAACTATCCAAGATTTTTGAATTGCTTAAATGAAGAAAGAAAATTAATTGTTTTAAGATAGTATATAACCCTTTAAAATTTAGGCACACAGTATTACTTTCAGAAGGCACCGCTTGTTTTCTCATGAGTTATTTAGATCATTCTCAAACTCGGGAGTTGACTATGCAGCCTCTTCATTGCCATCTTCATGTCCCTGTTCCTCAGTGTGTAGATAACAGGATTCAGAATGGGTGTAATCATAAAGTCCAAAATGGCAAGAAATTTATCCACTGACACGGTGGGAAATGGCCACACATAAACAAAGATGCATGGTCCAAAGAACAAAATCACCATGGTGATGTGAGCTGACAGAGTAGAAAAGGCCTTAGACAAACCACCACGTATGGAACGTTTCCACACAGTGACCAGGATGAAGATATAGGAGATAAGCAATAAGAAGAAGGTGCCCATGGAAATGAACCCACTGTTGGCAGTAACCATGAATTCCATTCCGTAGGTGTCTGTGCAGGCAAGTTTGATAAACCAAGGAAGGTCACAGTAAAAGCTATCTATCTCATTAGGACCACAAAAAGGCAAGTGGCCAACAAAAGCTAACTGGGCCACTGAATGAATGAAGCCAATAGCCCAAGCACCAGACAGAAGAAAATGTACATCTGCGGGCTCATGATAGTCATGTAGTGGAGGGGCTTACATATGGCCACATATCGGTCCAGGGCCATGGCAATGAGCAGCACCATCTCTGATCCACCCAGGACATGAAGGACAAATACCTGGATGATACATCCCTGAAAGGATATGGTTTTGTGCCCTGAGTGCAGATCAGATATCATCTTGGGAACCGTTCAGGTAGAAAGACACAAATCAATAAATGAGAGACTGGCTAAAAAGAAGTATATGGGGGAAAGTAAGTAAGGGCCAAAGGTCACTGTGAACACCACAAGGAGGTTTCCCAAAACAATTGCTACATAAAACACTGTAGAGAAAACAAGGAGAAAGTGCTGCACTGGTCTATAGGTAGAAAGTCCCAAGAATACAAATGGAGACACTTCAGAGTAATTTGCTTCATACATTGGCTTTGCCTGGTGAACCTAAAAGACCAAATCAAAATAATGAAGAAAGAATTTATCAAAAATTATTATTTAAAAACACAGATTTGAGCTTTCGTTAAGTCTGATTTTAAGAAGAAATCTTCAGTAACAGCCATAAGGTGTTTTCTTTAAAGTATCATTTAAAAAAAAATTTTAAACATTAACTTTTTAAAAAACATTCATATATTAATTTATCCATTCAGCTAATATACATAAAGAGAATAAGGTAATAATCCTATTGAGGATCTACCATCTGACTGGTACTGTGTCAAGTTTTGAGATAAAACACTGATCTTGACTTCAGGAGGTTTACAGGCTAATGGTGGATCTAGACATTAAACAGCTTTATACAGATAGAACTCTGATAATAGATTTACAGGAAACGAACAAAATACCATCAGAACTATGTGACTCATTCAAGTGGTGATTGTTCAGATTCTGCTGAACAAGGACTTACTACTGAAAAGTAGAGTCCAGACTATGGAAACACCATGTGCAAAGATGATGAGACAGAAAGGTTAGCAGGGCAAGAGGATGAACAATTGAAATCAGGCTGGAGTAATAGGCCAGCCAGGATGGAAGCTTGTATCTGTGAATTGAACTTTGCCTTACATCCTAAGAGCAATAGAAAATTATTGGGGATTTTAAGGAGTTGCTTGCTATATTTCTGCTGTCAAGCAGTCACCAAAGCTTTGATGTAAAGAACTGAATGAAAAGCCTAAGTAAACTTAGTGACCTCTCAGATTACTGAAGAATCATACATCAGTGTGGACAAGGTTAATTATTCAATCAACAGTGTTGGCACAAGGAGATGAAACTTGGAAAAATGTAGGTCTTTGCCTTTCAACATGAACTCAAGGAAATTTTCAATGGATATTTAAATGTCAAGAAAAAAACAAAAGACTGTCTTTTTCCCACCGGATGTTTTTTCCTGCTTTATCAAATATTAGTTGCCCAAAGAGCCAAGAGTCCAACAGTCTCTTCAATAAATGGTGCTGGGAAAATTGGACAGCTACATGCAAAAGAATGAAACTTGACCACTATCTCACACCATACACAAAAATAAACTCCAAATGGATGAAAGACCTCGATGTGAGACAGGAATCCATCAAAATTCTAGAGGAGAACATAGGCAGCAACCTCTACAACGTCGGCCAAAGCAACCTTTTTCATGACACATCCCCAAAGGCAAGAGAAACAAAAGATAAAATGAACTTATGGGACTTCATCAAGATAAAGAGCTTCTGCACAGCCAAGGAAACAGTCAGAAAAACTAAGAGGCAGCCCACAGAATGGGAGAATATATTTGCAAATGACACTACAGATAAAGGACTGGTATCCAAGATCTACAAAGAACTTCTCAAACTCAATACACGAGAAACAAATAAACAAGTCAAAAAATGGGCAGAAGATATGAACAGACACTTTTCCAATGAAGACATACAAATGGCTAACAGACACATGAAAAAAATGTTCAAAATCATTAGCCATCAAGGAAATTCAAATCAAAACCACACTGAGATACCACCTTACACCAGTTAGAATGGCAAAAATAGACAAGGCAAGAAACAACAATTGTTGGAGAGGATGTGGAGAAAGGGGATCCCTCCTACATTGTTGGTGGGAATGCAAGTTGGTACAGCCACTCTGGAAAACCGTGTGGAGGTCCCTTAAAAAGTTAAAAATTGAGCTACCCTATGATCCAGCCATTGCACTACTGGGTGTTTACCCCAAAGATACAGACGTAGTGAAGAGAAGGGCCATATGCACACCAATGTTCATAGCAGCAATGTCCACAATAGCTAAATCGTGGAAGGAGCCGAGATGCCCTTCAACAGATGACTGGATTAAGAAGTTGTGGTCCATGTATACAATGGAATATTACTCAGCTATCAGAAAGAACGAGTTCTCAACATTTGCTGCAACATGAACGGCACTGGAGGAGATAATGCTAAGTGAAATAAATCAAGCAGAGAAAGACAACTATCATATGATTTCTCTCATCTATGGAACATAAGAACTAGGAAGATCAGTAGGAAAAGAAAGGGATAAAGAAAGGGGGGTAATCAGAAGGGGGAATGAAACATGAGAGACTACGGACTATGAGAAACAAACTGAGGGCCTCAGAGGGGATGGGGGTGGTGGAATGGGATAGACCGGTGATGGGTAGTAAGGAGGGCACGTATTGCATGGTGCACTGGGCGTTATATGCAACTAATGAATCATCGAGCCTTACATCGGAAACCGGGGATGTACTGTATGGTGACTAACATAATATAATAAAAAATCATTAAAAAAAAAAGAAAAAACAAAAGAAATATATAAATACTTAGACATTAAGAAGGAAAATGCATTCTTTTTTTTTTTTTTTTGAGAGGGAGGGAGGAGGGGAAGACAGAGAGGGAGAAAGAGAATCTTAAGCAGGCTTTAGGCCCAGTGTGGAGCCCAATGCAGGACTAGATCTCACAACCCTGAGACCATGACGTGAGCTGAAATCAAGAGTCGTACACTTAACTGACTGAGCCACACAGGCACCCCTGGAAAATTCTTTCTTAACATCCTTCATTAACAAAACAAAGAGGAAATAGCTGACAGTAACCAAGATATTAAAATCAAAATCATATCATATGTAGCTATACATAGATAGAGAAAGATAGTGTATATAGATATGCATATTGATATTTTTATATGAAGATGGAAACACTATAAAAATAAAAGTAAAAACACTGCAGAAAATATCAGATGATCAGCATTTTTAATATGAAATTAATTCCTCTAAATGCATTTCAAAAATGTAATATACCAATTTTAAAATGAATAAAACATGAAAACTATTAACCAAAACAAAATGCCTATTAATCATAATCATATGAAAAGTAAAACACTCAGTAATCAATTAAATATATATAAGATTATGCCAGAGTGCCATTTTGTTCTAACGAATTGTCTAAGTTTCTAAAATATTGATGATTTATCATGGATGAGGCTGTGAGGAATCAGATACAGTCATTAATAGTGCTTTCTATTATTTAGAATTTAATTTTTCCACATTTAACCACCTAGATTTAATATATCCACATTTCCCTTTATAAATTACGGATTTTGTGTTATTCTTTAAACTTTCTCCAAATAACGATTAGCCACCAACTACATTTTAAATGCATTTCTTGCATTTGTGGTTACATAACTGCATATATTTGGCAAGTCATTGAATTGTATGTCTAAAAATTAGTGACTTTTATTCTGTGTAAATTATACAGCAATAAAAGTGATTTTAAAATGTAAAAAAAAAAGATTAAAAATAGAAATACCATATGATCCAACAATTCCAGTACTGGGTATTTACCCAAAGAAAACAAAAACATCTATTCGAAAAGATATCTGCACTCCTATGTTTACTGCAGCATTATTTACAAGCTATGGAAGCAACCTAAGTGTCCACTGATAGATGAATGGATGCAGATACATTGTGTGTGTGTATTCGATTATATGGGTTATATATTTATTAGAATATACGGACTATTACTGGAATATGGAATACTACTCAACCATAATAAAGAATAAGATCTTGCCTTTTGTGACAACTTTGATGTTGTGCTAAGTGAAATGAGTCAAGACAGAGAAAGCCAAACACCAAGTGGTCTCACTTACATGTGAAATCCAAAAAGCAAGACAAACAATTAAAAAAACAGAAACAGACTCATAAACACAGAGAAGAAACTAATGGTTACCAGAGGGGAGGGGATGGTAGGATGGGCAGAGTACGTGAAGGGGATTAAGAGGTACAATCTTCCTGTTCTAAAATAAGTAACTCATTAGAATGAAAATACAGCATAGGGAATATAGTCAATAATATTATAATAACATCTGGTGACAGATGTAACTGCATTTATCATGGGGAGCACTGTGTAATGTATAGAATTGGTGAATCATTATACTGTACACCCAAAACTAGTATAGTATTGTATGTCAACAATACTTCAATAAAACAACCTGCAGCATTCTTTAAAATAACAATAATACATACCAAAAAAGGTTAATTTTCCTTAATTTATTTTTTTATAATATTTTTTATTATGTTAGTCACCATACAGTACATCCCTAGTTTTTGATGTAAAGTTTCACAATTCATTACTTGCGTACAACACCCAGTACACCATAGGCTGGTGATGGGTATTAGTTTTCCTTAATTTATGACCAAGAATCTCACTTCAAGAAAATTTGCTTACTGTTATAATAGATGAATTAAAAAAGAAGCTATAGGGCTACCTATTAGCACCATAGTTATTTAAAAAATATACACAAGTAATGAATCATGGAACTTTACATCAAAAACTAGGGATGTACTGTATGGTGACTAACATAATATAATAAAAAAATTATTATTTATAAAAAACTTCAAAAAAATTAAAAACATCAGAATAAATTTACAATTAATAAAAACAAAAAATATATATGCAAATATACATATGCATATGTATGTGGTTAGGCATGCAAGCATATAGATATATACACACATATATGATTACATGAAGATATATGCATATATACATTTATTCATATACATAGATAATGCCACGTCAAAACAATACATAAAACAGCTTGAAGAGGCTTCCACCTGCCAAAGTGGGGACAATTAGAACATCAAATGGTTAATGACATTTTATTTTGAAAAACTGAATAAGAATAAAGTCTATTTGTCCACATTGAGATTAAAAATCAAATATAAATACACCATTGGCAGGAGTACGGGTGCACAACTGTAGACCGATTTTTTAAAAAAACAATATAGGAAAAATGGACTATGCTCTATTTATCAGTGCTGAACTGAGTGTGTAAGTGATCCTTGACTTCTCTCAGAAGGCACGTGACTTAATCTATGTGGGATCACTTCCTGTAAATGTTCTGTAATTAAATCATGAAAGCCACATACTTGCTCAAAAAAAAAAAAAAGTGGTGAGAGTGGACATCCTCGTCTTGTTCCTGACCTTAGGGGAAAGGCTCTGTTTTTCCCCACTAAGGATGATGTTAACTGTGGGCTTTTCATAGATGACTTTTATTATGCTGAGATATGTTCCCTCTAACCCTACTTTGTTGAAGGTGTTTTTTATCATAAATTGGTTTTGTATTTGTCAAATGTTTTTTTCTGTGTCTATTGAAATGATCATATGGTTTTTATCTTTTCTGTTTTTGATGTGATGCGTCATGTTTGACTTGTGACTACTGAACCACCCTTGCATCCTGGCAATAAATCTACTTGATCATTAAAAAAAAAAAAAAAAGAAAGAAAGAAAGAAAAGAAAAGAAAAGAAAAGAAAACAAAAGAAATAACCTAAATGTCCACAATAGAGAATTAAATTTTTAATAGTAATTCCACCTGAGGAGGCATTCAATTTTGTATATTGAAATCAAAGTCCATACCATGAAAGATATGAATAATTTTCATTAAATAAAAAGAAATGGTTATAAAATAAAATGAATAGGAAACCCTGATCCCTAACCCTAATCCTTTGTCGAGGTCTCTGAAGAGCAGGATACCAGGCACCTATCCTAATCCTAACCCTAGATCTGAGAAAAAAAAATTAATAGGAAACCCATTTTAAAAACATATATCTATGGAAAAAATAGAAATATGCTTATCTTTAATGCTTATCAGTAAATTGTTACTCTCTGAGCTTCTACGTATTTATTAGTTTGAACCATATGGTATTGTTCTTTGTGAAGCTCCAAAGATAAATTTTAATGTTACAGATTTCAATCTAATACAGTAACTTATTTGTTTCTTACATAATTTTCTAATTACGTTTAATGATACCTTATCATTAAACAACCAAATCCAATGATGGATGCTTATTCCACACCTGAATTAAATAACATGCGCTCCTCCACCTGCACTGCCAATACCAAGCATTTTTTTTTTTCTGACAGAGAGAGACAGTGAGAGAGAGAATACAAGCAGGGGGAGTGGGAGAGGGAGAAGCAGGCTCCCCACTAAGCAGGGAGGCCCATGCGAGACTTGATCCCAGGACCCTAGGATCATGACCTGAGCCAAAGGCAGACGCTTAACAACTGAGCCACCTAGGCGCCCCCAACACCAAGCTTTTGTCCAGACCCCACACTACTAACAACCATCTTTCTTATATCATCATTCCTCCCTTTGCCACCCCGCATTATACCCAGGCTTCTGCATGTCACAAGTCTGCGCTTCCTCAGCAGGAAAGCAGCAGAGGTGGAAGCATCAGGATCCCTCTACAGCCAAGAATGGACTTGAGGGGTCAGGCCAGGCAGTAATGGGAATCCCGAGGGTTATGGACATGAATACAGTATTGTAGCCAAAAGGAAACACTACAAGGGTGGTGCTAGGAGGAGCCACCACAAGAGCAATGGATGCAGAATTTTACAGCCAACAACTAAGATAAAATACAGCAAAATTAAGCAAAGGATAATGGGATAATCACAGAGGTGAATAGCAGTGGACATGACATCTCAAAAGACCTATAATCAACTCCATCTGAAGATTTTGAGCACACAATGCGTGGATATTTTAAAATGGGGATATTCCAGAATTTTAAAAAAACATACACATTTAGTATGTTCCCAACTGTATAAAATACATAAAAATACTTTAACAACGAACAGAAAAGTCAGTAAAAAGAAAAAAATATTTTTTTTCTTAATAGGGAAACTGGGTGTTTGAGCCTGTTTTTCTCTTTTTTAAAATTTTCCAAATGTCAGAAATTTCTTTATTAATACAAACTGCCTTAATTTGGTGCATTTCAATAAGAAGAAAAAATATTGTCATCAGAGTACTATATTTGATAGAAAAAAATCTATATTAACTCCACGAGGAGGAGGTCTAACTTTAAAAATACACAGATAACTAACACCAGGAACAACAGCAACACGTATGACTGTCCAATAAACATATTTATTGTTCAGTCTCATCATCATCAGTGATCACCATCAACCTTCATTGTTTTTTGTTTTACTGATCAACAGAGAAAGAGAAAGAGAATTCTCAGTATTATCAAGGTTTCAATATAAAAGTTACTCTTACACATTCATGAAGGGACTATAAATTGATAATATTTATTAGAATTTAAAATGTACAAATCTATTCCTAGTATGCAGCATATATGTTCATATATGTATTTACAAACAGATACAGAAATGTATACATATAGTAGAATACTGTTGACCCATGTCAATCAACAGAGAAGGTATTAATCACATTTTAGTACATATATACAATGGAATACTATGACGCTCTTAAAATCAACTAAATGATTCTATGCATACAGATCTTGGAAAGATTTAAATTTTAAGCAAAACACAAGAAAGTGCATAAAATTAAGGAGAAACTTTGTGTTTGAATAAAAGAATTATCCAAGAATGAATACAACATATTATAAATCGTTAAGTCCTGAAAAGTAAGGTAACATGGCTTTCACTTCCTGAAGTCTGTATTTCTGGACTGTTTAAATGGTCTAAAACAATTTACACTGCTTTTGACTTAAAAAGTATGAATCATGGAACTTTACATCAAAAATTTGGGATGTACTGTACGGTGACTAACATAATACAAAATTATTATTTAAAAAAAAAAGTATGATTTTTAAGGGGAACCAGGTTGGCTCAGTCGGTTCAGTTTCCGACTCTCAGTTTCAGCTCAGGTCATGATCTCGGGGTCCTGAGATCAAGCCCCACGTGTTGAGTATGGCTCTGCGCTCAGCGGGCAGACTGCTTGAGAGAGTCTCTCTTCCTGCGGCCCTCCTCTGCCATGCAAGCTGGTGCACACACGCTCTCAAATAAATAAATAAATAAATCTTTTTAAAAAGTACTTAACGCTAGCAACTGTACAGCTATGTTATGCTTGCATAGCAAGATGCTCTCAAGGACTAGCGTCTGCCGCACTAGGAGTTGGGGGGGGGAGGCAGCTGGCAGAAAAGAGGTCCACTAGCAGGTTAAATTTAAATCCCAGTCACCATTGAGGAGAGTGTCCCACCTGGCGTCTAGGGCGACAAAATAGAGCAATTAAGGCGCCCGTTTTGTTTTCAGCAGATAAATCAGCCAGCAAAGCAGGCCAGCTTTCCTAAATCCATCCCCTAAATCCATGCAAAGCCCTCTACAGAAAAGACCTCCCGCACTGGGGGCAGCAAGAAGACGCCCCGCAGGCCGCCCGCAGCGAGCACCGCACAGCTCTGGGCTGGAGAACCAGCGCTGCACCTGGGCGGAGGCCAGCGCCGGGCCCAGCGGCACCGCCGGCTGCCGCGGCGCGTGGTGGACGGTCACCTCCACTTCGAGGGGGCTTTTCATCACGCCCCTCGGCATCTGGTTGAAGCAGGGATCCTCCGAGCCGACCGGCATGAGGCGCCAAGGAGCCCCATGGGCTCCACACCCGTGAAGTAGCCGCCCAGAGCCCGGTCCCTGCAGGTCCAAGCCCCCGCGGCCGTCCGCCTCGTAGGGGGCCAGCGAGTGGAAGAGGTGGCCTTGGTAGCTGACGGCGATGCCCACAGGGTCACCCACTCCCTCCAGCCTAAGCTTCCACTTGAACGTCCAGGAGCTCGTCGGCCAGCCTAGTCTTAGGTGTGAAGGTCAGGGTCGCAGCCTTCTGGAAGAGAGGGGCCGATGTGGACATCGACCTCTGGAGCAGGAGGGGGATTCCGGGGGTTCCGAGCACGGCCTGGGCTGCCCTCCACATGGCCCGGGATCTTCGCGTCTTTGATTCCGGAGGAAGAGACTAGGCCGGGGCGAGAGTCAGAGCTCCTGGCCCGACTCCGCAGGGCAGGCTGGGGCCGAGCGGGGCGGGGTGGGGCGGGGCGGCCATGTGAAGCGAGCCACCGCGCCGGGAGAGGCGTGGCCCAGTGGGGCCTCCGCCAGTTGGGAGGGCAGCAGGGCCCCAGCTGGTCCCGGGGCGCCACTCAGCTGAGGGCTCCAAGAAGAGGCGACGTAGGATGGCCCGGGGTCGGTCATGGTTTTGGGGTCCCGGTAGTGGGACCTCTTTAAAGAGGCAGGAGCTCATCCCCAGCCAACCGCTCCACCCGTTCCGAACTGACGGAATGCTGGCCGGTCTCTTTCTTTAAAGTCCCTCCCTGGCCACCAGGGGTCACAATTCCCTAAGCCTCGTTGAAGGAGGCTACGTGTAAGAGGCTTCTGCCAAATCCCTTCCTTGCAATTATTTTTGCCTGGGACTAAGAAAGACTGCCAAGGTTAAAGTGGAAACGTTTTAGATGAGGCAGCACTACAGATGTATACACTATGGAAATAACCTCTATTGTCTTGGGGCCTGGCTCAAGTATTAAAAATGTGTTTTTATATGCAGAAAAAAACACTCATGACTTTTTTTTTTTCCAAGGAAAAGGCATGGGACTCACAAAATAAAACCATAATTTTTCCATTCAAACAAATAGTTGTATGTACATACCTATAAAATGGTTCTGGAAGGGTATACTTCAAATTGATAACTGTAATCAGCCCTAGGAGAAGCCTGGAATAGGGTAATAAATTAAGAGGGTTAAATTTAATCTGTCACTGTCATGTCCAACCTCAGAATGCAAGTACAAGTACAAAGTTCTGGAATCCAGCACCTCGGAGAATCTCCAAGTTGGAAGTCACCCAAAAGGCATTTCTTCCCTCTCTCTTAGGATCTTTCAACTTGGAATCCCCACTTCCATTTTGTAAGATCCATTATTTCTCTGTAATGAAATTTAAATGTTATGTTTTTAAAAAGATAAATAGATAATTTCTTTAAAAAAGTATGATTTTTAAATACAAGATAAGGGGTTCAAGATGTGCAGTCTTTCAAATTCAGATTGTAGTGATGTCAGTATCATTCAACTAAGCATTTAAAAACTGAAATAAAGTCTGACAAATATGTGAACAACTGTATAGTCAAGAAGTATCACAACAGTCACTTAAAAAATGTTTTTGGAGATTCATCACCATGATAAAATCTCATGTGAGCAGTCTATTGCTAAAAATGTATCTATCGTTTAGTTAATGGATACTAGTAAGGAAGGAGATGGTAAGAAGAGGCAGGAAAAGGGAGGAAAGAGAAGGGACAGGGACAAAGAAGAAAAGAAAGAGGAGAGAGGAATAGAAGCAAGCAAGGAATACCATAAAGGTTTTAAGAGAGGCAGTTAACATACATACCAACAGAATATTTCTTGTTTTTCTGTTGCCTATTCACTGCTTAAAATTCCTCAGTAATTTTTCCTGCTCTCTCAATGTCACAGGATTGGCATATAAAACTCTTGGGATCAGTCCACAGCCCATCTCCCCCTCACCTCACAAACATCATGTGACGAACTACAAGGACACCCTTTGCACTTTCATGAACGCTCAGGTTTACCCATCCTTTTGCTCTGCACTAAATGTATCCTGTTTTCATTTGGCTGACTACTTCTCATTCTAAAAATTCATTCCACCTATGCAACAATTACTCAAGGATTTCTCCCTCTCCTCCAGTCTGGATTATAGACTCCTTCTCCATGCTTTCACATCATACTTGCAAACTTCTCAAAATAAACTTTTCATAATAGTATAATTTACAATTAAATAGTCTCACCATCTCCTCTGCTAGATCTATGAGCTTCTCGACAGAAGGGACTGTCCTAGTCCTAAATCCTGGCTCACATAAGTGTTGTAAGTTTGGGAAAGATGATGAGTGGTTGGATGGACGTGGGCATGCATATGTACAAAAATGTGTGGGTAACTGATGATAATGGTTTGTGGTAAATACTTTTATTTTACATCTTATTCCTATTTAAAACTAACGCCAAGAGAATAAAAAACAATCGCTACTCTAGAAATTGCTGTGAACATATGGCAGGTGTAAGGCTATTCACATTAAAACCAGTTTCCAAGGTCCTTTCTGGTCCCTATCCAAATGTAATATAATCAAGAGTCAGAAATTTCCCTGTAAATTAAGACTTAATCTAGGTATATGGAGCAATGCATAAAACCTGAAATGAAAATTCTCACTTTCCTTGGAGAGACTGACACTACACGGTGTTTAAAAAGTGCTTGTTGAATTCAAAAACAGAAATGCAGATTTAAAAAAAAAAGGAAGGAGAGAGAAACTTTATACTGTTGTGCCATAAATATATGCATTACCAGTATAACAAAAACAGCCAATACTTTTAGCGGCTATTTACATATATCACCGCCACTTACCTGGCCACGAAATTAAAAAAACAACACACACACACACAAAAACAAACCCAGAAAGCAGTATTTTCATTTTAAAATGGATCTTTAAAAAAATGTTTCCCTCTTTGATGCTCTATGGGTGGTGCTACTCACAACTGCTCCAGCTCAAACAATAACAGCTTTTGGTGACCATTTGATGATTCCATGACCTGAGTCCCCAAGCCATTCATCATGGGAGTTTTACTTTTAATAATCATGGCATGGCATTAAGAGAAGGAAAAAGTATCAGAATTTTGGTTAAATAAGTAAATGGAAAGCAATGTATAATAAAGCAATGTATAGTAAAATATGACAGAAAAATATCTTCAAGGAAAAGCAGTATCTTCTAATATTTTAAGGTCTATTTATAAATTATCATTTAGATCAATACCAGTGAAAAAGGAATAGTTATTAACAAACTCATTAAGAATTATTTAGAATTCTTTTGGAAGCATATTCATGGACTGTCCGTGGAAACACTGTACCTGTTTTTTACCTCATTTATGCAATTACCATCCCCATTTTAGAGATACTGAATTATATACCATGGAGATGAAATATGTTGGCCAAGGTCACTATGCTAGAATCAGATCTAACATTCAAACACAATTAATTTCCGATTTCATTGTACATGAATTTAATCCCTACACTATAGTGCCTCCTTTTAATATGATTGCTAGAATATAAAAATAACTCCCCCTTGGCCTTGGGTATAATCTTTTTAAATATTGTTGATTTTGATTTGCTAATATTTTGTTAGGGATTTTGCATGTATGTTCATGAAAGATACTGGTCTGTAGTTTTTCTTTCTTGTAATGTCTACACCTGCTTCAGGTATAAGAATAATACTAGACTCCTAAATAAGTCAGTCAGAGAAAGACAAACACGATATGATTTCATTCATGTGTGGAATTTAAGAAACAAAACGGATGAACATAGGGGAAGGGAAAAAGAAAAGAGGGAGGCAAACCATAAGATACTCTTAAAGATGGAGAACAAACTGAGGGTTGATGGAGGGAGGTGGGCTCGGGATGAGCTAGATGGGTGATGGGCATTAGGGAGAGCATTTATCGTGATGAGCACTGAGTGTTATATGTAAGTGATGAATCACTGAATTCTACTCTTGAAACTAATATTACACTCTATGTTAACCAGCTAGAATTTTTTTAAAAAATATTTTATTTATTTATTTATTTATTTATTTATTTATTTATTTGACAGAGATAGAGACAGCCAGCGAGAGAGGGAACACAAGCAGGGGGAGTGGGAGAGGAAGAAGCAGGCTCCCAGCAGAACAGGGAGCCCGATGTGGGGCTCGATCTCAGAACGCCAGGATCACGCCCTGAGCCAAAGGCAGACACTTAACGACTGAGCCACCCAGGCACCCCCCAATGTACACTTTAATTTGGGACCCAGACCAAAACAGCCATTCAAGTGACAGTGGTTTATTTTACGGGAGATTCCGACAAAATAAGGAGGTTAGACAGTGAAGAAAATAAAAGCTTTTGAAACCATTTTGAAGCAGGTGACCACCATGGACAACTGGGGTTTAACCTGTGGAACCGTAGGAGCAAGGAAAACACGCACCTGAGTAATCATACCAAAGAGTCAAGGAAATTATAATATTTACATCCCAATTTCCATCAGCCCTGGTTGAGCCCGCACCTGTGGGTGTTCACTCTTAGGTATTTTATGTCTAGAGTGAGGCTGGCTAAGGTGGCTTCAGGGTTATAGAGAGCCTTTGAGCAAAAAAAACCCATGTGTTGGCATTTGTGAGTCAGAAGGGTGTGCACTGATGTGGTAAGAGCAAAGCGATATGGAGAGAAACATGCTAAATCTGTAAAAAATAAAGAAAGGAAAAACAAATAATAAAGGACAGTATTGAGATAATTTAATAATTTTACCACTATTTCTTTCAAAATTTAGCTAACTCCTATCTCTGAGAGTCAGAGCAGCAATAGCGGCATCTCAGCCTCTGTCTCAGAACAGAGGGATCACAGACCGTTCTCCACTGTTGTTCTGGCCACTTTAACTCTGTTACTGTTGGTGCTGCTTAACCCTGCAGTGTCCTGGGATGTGCGCCCCACACCCGGCGTCACAGCCCTCACTTCCAGGGCCAGCGCATCTCTGTCCTTTGTGTTTCTAACACCACCAGCCACCAGCCGCCCCCGCGTGCTCCCAGAGCTCCCGGTCTCAGTCGGGTTTCAGTCCGGTCGTGCACGTTCCCCGGCTCATGATCTCAGGCTGCTCTCTCTCACGGGTGCCAGTCCGCTGCAACATTCATTATTTTAAGTATTTCCAAATTTGTTATTTTATTAAGTAGATGAATTAAAGCAAACATGAATTGTCCAGGGGCTCAGCTGTCTCCATTTTCCCATGAGTCACATGTGGCTGAGCGGGTCCTTCCTGGCTATCTCACATATTTCTGCCAGTGAAATATTTCCCTGTGGAAGCAGAACTGACGGTGCTTCATTTATAAAGGAGGCTTTCTGGACTCATGGATGATGACAGTCAGTCAGTCGATAAGGGGTGATGATAACAGTATGTAATATCAGGGCACGTTAGGTCTCTGGCATGAATTGGGGAGAGAAGTGGCCAGTTAGAAACCTTATCATTTGAAACAGGTCAAGGCCTGGTGGCAGTAAAAATGCGTAAGCAAATAAACTCACACCTGTGAGTCGGCAGAGGATAAAAGCGCTGGATGAAAGGAGTTGTTGACTGAGTGGGGAAATTGCTTCCCTGGACCAGGATCAGGGTGCTGTGGGCACACGCAGCCACTCCAAGACACGGCCCATTGATTCTTGCCAAGCGCACCAGCAGTGAAATACGTTCTGAATGCCAGCTCTTCCTGTGGCTGAGGCGTAGCCTACAAAGGCAGGGCCCACTGGCTTTAGGTCATTCTGCCTGGCCATATAGGAGAGGGTGGGCTCAGGGAGGGGGTTTTACCGATTTAGTAAGTTGTCTGGCTCATGTAACTGAAAGTCTTCCCCCCCAAAAAAAGGAGCACCACATTGCAAATTTCTTTACCAATAATCATGATGCATTACTAAAAACATAATTCTAAATAATCCCTCTCTTGAAGAACGCTCAAAAAACATCAATGACACCATTTGAATAATTATATAATAAATGCCTAGAAAAACACTAGAATGAAATACAATAAAATATGGAATGGGCACAATTAAAAAAATTAACAATGATGGTCTTTGATGTCAGTGAATTCTACAACTTTCCACGATGTTTATGCATTTCTCCAGTAACGAAAAATATCTTAATTGAAAACAAAATTAAATGAGCTCACATTCCCATGAACTGCACACAAGCTGAAATGAATTAACAAGGATAAGTAAGTCTAGAATGTAAAACCCACTGTAGTTTGTCCAAAAAGCTAAATACCTGACAATGGGTCACTAAGGGCAAAACACGATCCTCATGACCTCAGGAAGTTATTTGTGCCTACTTAAAATTTTTGCTTTTATAACATTCGTCAGGGAACTAGGGAGAACAAAATGAATTTACTACTTTTTTCTTAGTGTTTACCAAAGAAACCTTAGCTCACTTCTGAGAAAACAAAAATAAAATTCATTTGTCTCCACTCCAGGATGTCACTTTGGGCAAGGTAATAACTAAATCATTTGTATACTACGCGTCTAGCCATACTTACATTATTTATAAGCTCATGAAGTCTGTAATTATAATGTATCCATGCACTACAAATGTGAATGTACCTTTGTTCATTTTTTCCCCTTTTAGTAGAAATTGCATTAGAAGTGTAGGCTTCTAATGATTAAAAATAATTGATGGGGAGGTTGCGTGTATCTTCTTTGTTGCTACACGTTTTTGTTGACTGGACTCCTAAGGGCTCGTTCACACGGGTCTCACTGCCTCTTCTGCCTTCCTATACTTCACAGACCGTCACACCACAGGTCTGCAGGCTCCTTAGAGAAGGGGCACGATCTTTCTCATCACTGCAAATTTCCTTATTATGGGACCTAGCACAGAAATATATGAAAAGATACTTGACATGATTCATAGGGAATCAGAATTTTCTACTTCTAATGACACTTCGTTTCCTGAGGGAAGTGACGGGTTAACCTGGAGAAGCCAGGACAGAGCCTAATTGCTGAGTGTAAATCTAGACAGAGAGGGAGGGCTGGTTTCTGAGAAGGTGAAGAATGGTGCCTGCCAGCCTGGCTGGTGTGAGGGAAAAGTCACACAGCAGACTCTAGGTGGTGGGAAGGCTGGAGAGAGAAACGGGAGGGACCCTCCTGCTGTCCCTATAAAAAGTCAGTAAAATCTATCCTAACAGCTGTGGAATGGGAACCCTGCTAGCAGATGAGTGCAGGGTAAAACCAGATGCTTGTCCCAGGGACGGCCGACATAGGGATAGGACACGTGTTTGTTCAATTGGATCAAGAGCCCAACAGTTATCTACTAAGAACCTGCTCTGTGCCCTTAACTGTTCTAGCTTTGGGGCCCACCAAGGAAGCACAACCCAACATGCGCTCTGCCCTCCGGAACCCTGTGGTTCCCTAACGCTTGTCCCGGATCTACTTCCAACAGTTGATCCTTATTCCCCATGGATTCCGTACCTGTGGAGCTACCCGCTCACTAAAATTTGTAACCCCCAAATCCAATGTTCTTGTACATGCAGAGTGGCAAAAAAAAAGGGGGGGGGGTCCCAGCTGAGGTCAAAGAAGGCCAAACTGCCTTGTTTCAGCTCTCCTACTGTAAACAAGAATCCCCTTCACAGTCAATTTTTGCTGCATTTTTTCGCTTTTTTTTTTCATCCCTGCCGGTGATTTCCATTTAAAATGGTCCTCAGGTGTAGTGCTGAAGTGCTCTCTAGGCTTCCAAGCAAGAAAAGGCTGTGTGTCTCATGGGGGAAATGCGTGTTAGATAAGCTTCATCCAGGCAGCAGTTACGGGTTGTTGGCCATGAGCTCAATGTGAACAGATCAACGATGCATATGTTAAATAAGTTGTCTTTAAGGAAACACACACATAAAGTAAAGTGATGTACTGACTGGTTGACAGATAGGTGAGGGGGGACCTAACTGTGCTGTCCCTCGGAGCAATGATTCAGTGCTCACTAACTCAGGGTTTGCAGGACCACGAATAATGAGAATGAAGTGAATCTGTGCCTTCCTCTATTGCTGTTCAAGTGAAGGGAAACGCAGAGCAGAAGTAATCTTTAGGAAGGGCCAATAGTGGGCCAAACGTGGTGCTAAACATTTAAAATACATTCACTCACGTAACTCTCACAACCAACTTGTGAGGTAGGTAGCAGCTTCACTTGACAGATGAGAAAACTGATGCTCAGAGAGGTTAAGTGAATTTTCCAAGGTCACACAGCCAGTGATAGAATACTATCCCTACCACTGCCTGGGAGATGCCCGGGGGAGAGGATACAATTAAACAGAATGTTTATTCTCAGTCTCAGTTGTTGTGATGGTAGGATGTGAGTATAAGGGACAATTTGAGAAGACGACAATTAGGACGATCTCAGCCAAGGGACAAAAAGATTCTCCTCGAGGCTGGGGGACCTATGAGCTGGACCGTAACCTCTCCCTGTTGGAGATCCCGAGGGGGAGGGTGACAGGGAGAGGCTGGGCTTCCACCAGTGTGAAGGTTCCCCTTTCCCACAGGGCACATTATAATCCACTCTTAATTATTCATTCGTTTACTCAACATGTACTGAATACCTACTATCTTACCCCAAGTTTAGACACTGGGGATTGAACAGTGAACAAAACAAATACAAAGCACTAGGCTCAAGGAACTTCTGCGCTAGTGACAGGATTGAAAGACTGAGTTGCGCGGCCTCAGGTTAGTACTTTTCCTAAAGTATTGTGGTATTCCAACTTTCACGAACACCAACAAATACTGATGCAGAAATATGTCCATACTGTCTGACTCTGATAACAGCACTGAAACGCCAAGGAGATAAGCAGCAGCCAAACCAGCCTGCTGCTCGCACGCAACGGAGCGCTCAGTTTTCTAGGCCCCCCTTCCCACGGTGAACTAGATATTTTGAAAAGCTGCCCTGTTGCGAGACATCACCTGCTGGATAAATGGAGCAAAAACTGGCCCATCATTATCAGAGTTAGCCTAAGGAAATGATGCACCTCCAAAGTCACTTGAAGTCTTTTTAGAACAATGGTTCTGACCCTGGCCTGCACACAAAATCATCTCGGAGCTTGTAAAAGTCCTGTTGCTCAGGTCACGAGCAAACCAATTAAATCAGAATCTTGCAGGAGAACTCGGCCATCAGGATTTTATAAGACTCCCCAGGGGATTCTGATGTCCAGCCAAGGTCAAGAACCACTGCTTCAGAATGTGACAGAGCACACGGTGTGCAGGGAGAGTTGGTGATTCCAGTGTTCTGTCAATTTCACTAAAAACTGCAGAAGCCCGTGGATCTGAAAAGTTACCTACCTTCTTAAATTTCCTCTCCATTCCCTCCTTTTTTCTGCTCTCCACCCTGTGCTGGGAGGTGTGGCCTCAAACTGACAAACCAGAGACCAAGAGGCACGTGCTCTATGACAGAGCAGTCAGGTGCGCCTTGACTCTTGTTTTAAACTGATTATTGTGAAATAACTTTAGGCTTACAGAAGAGGAAGAGAGTGCAGAGAGCTGAGGCTGTGGGTCTGGGTGCCACACTTTGAACAGCAACCTGGACAATACCTAGATTGACACACCAGAAATGCCATTCACTGGCTGTGTGGATGGCTGACCTGCAGTTCCCTTATTTGGAAACGGGAAACTCCCCTTACCTTCCAAGGTTGCTGGGAAGAGCAAAGGAGCAAACATCCACCGAAGCCCTCTGTTAGCCATGAGTTACCCACAAACATCCATTATTCTCACTACCTACAAGGTACCATGTAGAGTTCTCGCCCAGTTACAGTCAAGAATGACTGCATTAACTTGGTGTCGCACACTGTACGGTGACTTCATGTCCGTTCCACAGTTTGAGCTCCACATAATCCTGGGAAGCAGGTACACGACACTGTCCTTCACTTACTAAATGGCTCACCCTGCGGGTCTGAGGGTGTTGCTTTTCCATATAAACTCTCCCTGGAATATGCGGGCTGCTCCTTGGCGCTCTCACTGTCAGGAGTGACTGAAGACACCTTATGAATGTGGCGGCTCAGTCAGCACGGGGTTCCTAGGTCTGTGTCGCCAGGCCCGACCCACTCCTACTTTTCAGACAGAGCTTCTCTGCAACCTCAGCCTGCTTTGGGGCCCAGCCCATTCCACCCCGGCTCCTCTCCTGGGGAACCCAAGGAGGCAGTAAGGGAGGTGGGGCTCGGGCCCCCTCCAGCTGTTCTGCACCCAGGGCACCCTGCCCTCCATGTAGAATGGTAAAGTCAATTCAACACATTAGCTTTTCCATCAAAGGAGTTCAACTATTTAAGGCATCCATTTGAAGTAAAAACAAAAAGAAAAACAAAAACAAAACACACACCATCACCCCCCATGAACATCCCTGGCTTTCCTCTCCTGACCTCTTCACTTTCCTTTGTAGGCTTTGTGGGGCAGTGGAGTGGTGGGACTTATCCACCTGAAAACCCCATCCTGAACAGCCTCGAGAAAGTTTTCCTTAGACATTTCTAGTCCCTCCCACCCACCTTCCGGGAAGAGTAAAGGTCTCATGGGGAAATCTTTACAAGTGCCTAAAATAAGCTGACATTCATTTATACACTCACAAGTCTTCTCCAGCCTCCAATCTTTCTAACAGTGCCACTCCCGGATCTAAATAACAAAAAACGTTTACATTCATGTGCTCCCTGGCTTAAAAGTTCTTCCTGTGACAATGCAGAGTCCTTCTTAATTAGCTGCTAAACACTAGAGGTCCTCTTACAATTAAAAACACAAACAAGTTGAGATCATTTGTGGGGTAGCTTAAAGTAAAGGAAGCACCATAATCTTATCCGCTGTGGGGAGGAATTTAGAATGAAGGAAGCCTAGCTGTCCTTGGGCTCCATCCAAAGAGTGTTGTCACTAAACTACCCAAAGAGAGTCTTATAGGGCAGCTTCTTGTTCTCATCTCCCTTCTAAGTCCATTCCAACTCCCACACTAGCTCTGCTCCAGCCAATTCCTTCACATCCCTGCTCAGGACCTTATTCTAGCAGGAAGCCATTCTGGCTCTTTTTCTACAAATCTGGGTGAAGGATCTCCCTCCTCTGGGCTCTCTGACGATCTTACGTCATAAGTGTGTTAGTTTAACAAGTATTGCATGGACTTTCATTCCCCCCATCCCTGGAGATAAACCAGACCATCAATGATTTCATTTAATTTTCAAATCCCTGTATCGACTTTCAATAAAGTTCTACAATTCTGACACCAGTTGCAATGTGTTTTTTCCACGTGACAAGCAAGTCTTTGACACCACCTGCATGTCCTTTTCTGACACAACCTATCTGGAGATAGTGTTAGCTTGCACAGTGCAGTCCCACCACACCGGACCCCCAGCACCCTTCAGATGCCCATCACAAGTCCAGTTTGCCACCTGTGCTTGACTGGCCACAGATGGGAGGTTCCAACCACTGCCTCCTTAGGCTCAATTAATTTATTACAGTGGCTCACAAAATTCAGAGAAACATTTCACTTACAAACCTACCGGTTTATTATAAAAGGATACAACTCAGGAAGAGTAAGAGAGAAGATCTGCGTAGGGCCAGGTACGGGGAAAGGGGTATGGATCGAGTTTGCATGCCCCGTTCCAGAGCGCCACTCTCCCAGCACCTCCAATGTTCACCAACCCAGAAGCTCTCAGAACCCGTCCTTCAGGGTATTTGTGGAGGCTTCATCACATGGGCATGATTTTATGATTTCATGACAATCATTGTTCTCCAGCCCCTCTCCCCTCCCAGGAGGTGGAGGGTGGGCCTGAAAGTTCCCACCCAATAATCAAGTGGTTGGTTCCACTGGCAGGCAACCAGCCCCCTCCTCAGTCCCAAAGTCTCTCATTAACACAGCAAACAAAAGATACCCCATCACCCTCCACACTTAGGAATTCCAAGGGCTTTAAGGAGCTTTGCTGCAGAAACGGGGTAAGATCACATATATATTATAAATCACAACATCACAAGTTCATAACTCAGTGCTGGACAGTAATACAGCATGGATATTTAAATGATAGTTTCATTTTTATGTTGATAACTGAAAAGGAGCTTCTCAAAGAGCAAATGTTTAAAATTCATCAAATGAAATGACTTTCTGAAAACCAAAATCTTTTACTAAAGTTTTTTCCATTTACAGAACAGTTTCTGCAGCTCTGAACCTAATTCTTACCAAAAAGGGGATTAATAAATGTTGGGATCTGGGGGGAAAAGTGACCTCCTAATGTTAGAGTTCAGGGATAGCACTGGAAGGAAGATGAGTCAATGCTCAGATATATTCCTTGGCCTAGACTTCAGGAAGGCAGAATATACAAGGAGAAAAGAAAACAGACAGGTAGAAGAGTCCAGAGCCTGCATTTCCAAACAGGAAGGCCCTTTCCTACATGGATTCCTTTGTTTAATCAACAAGTATTTATCAAGTGTCCAACTAATCACCAGCGAGGATATTTATAAACGATTACATGACGGAGTCCCTCTTTTCGGACGTTCCTAGTCTAGTGGGGAAGACAGACATTCCAAGAGCCCTTTGGAGAAAATGGGGAGGCTCTATTAACCAGCAGAGCTTCTTTTTCCCTCAGGAATTCTGGGCCCTTGGCTGAAATCCTCACCTGGATCCTCTGTGTGGTTGGCCCATCCTCACTTAATACTGCTCCTCCATCCCTAGCCTCAATCCCACTTCCCTGTTGTACATTCCTCACAGCACCTGCTATTACATGAAAGTGTGTGCTTCTGTCTAAACCTTACAGTAGAAGCCATGAGAAAGGGATCTTGTTTATTTTGTTCAAGGCCGCTTGCCCTGAGACTAGAAGAACGCCTGGCAAATTCATATATTCATTCACCGTATGTTTAAAGCATCTACTAGTGCCAGGCACTGACCCAGGCAGAGATCGGGAAGTGGAAATTCCCTCTCCTCGTGGAGCTTCCATTCAAGTACCATAAAGACAATGACTATGATGGAGTGTTTTCTTTGGAGAAACTCCACAACACTGAATCCTAACAGCAACTCTGAGACAGGTAGGATTATAATCCTTGCATTACAGGCAAGGAAACCTGGACCCAAGAGGTCAAGTGACTTGCCTAAGGAGAAGGGGCAGGGTTAAGATGCACACCCAGGGAGTCTGGCCCTAGAGCTCAGTGTCTTACTAATCTGCTAGAATGCCTCTTGCTTACATATCCACAGTATGTGTGCAATAAATATTGTTGGAAAATGGATGGAAGCCTACGGAGAACCAAAGGAAGACAAGGACATCATTATGGAGGTACAGGGTAGATGATGTGGGGTGAGGGGGAGGTTAAGGAGCTTCATAGAGAAAGGGACATGGCCGATTCTTGAAGGCCTGGAGTGCAAAGGGTGGGAATACAGGGAGGGTGTGAATGCAAACAACAGACACAGCAACACTTAGTGTGACTGGACCATAAGGGGGTTGGAGAGAGGCCACCAAATTCATATAGTGATGGTAAAGAGCCTCGTATGCCCTGTTAGATAGTTTGAACTTGGTCCTGAAAGTACTCAACACAGAGACCTGAGGTGGCTGAAATGGAATCGCCGAGAAGCTCAGATTGAAAAGACCACGGACAAACCAGGAGCAAAAGGTGTTAAGCCAGAACCAGAATAAAGGAGCGCCATATTCTCTTCCAACTGTGTGATTTGTTTATAGATCTCAGCACCTCTATAACTTTTGATTAAACGAAGTTCTCAAATCCCCTCTTCCACTTACGCATGACATCAGGGACCTCAATAAGATCTAACGGCACTGAATTCATGATGACGGTTCCAAGGTTTGAGATGATTACCTCATTAACCTTTTGGACATGTTTTTGAGAAGATGGCTTTTCTTCTTATCACAGAGACAGAAAACAAGCAGATCAAGATCCTTCCCCAGATGGTAGGTAAGTGGTGATCTCAGAAAAGAAGGGGAGGATTGGGAGTGTCTCCAGGGCTCCAAGGAAAGCACTTAGGGAGGTGAGACTACAACTTGTACGGAAACTTTCTTCATCAGCAAGACCGGATCTGTCTGTGCTAGGACCAGGGCCTTGGCTATAGAACACCCAGCACCGTGCTGACAGCTGCTACATGCTCACTAAATGGTGGGTACCTCGATTTATGCGGTAAACCTGCACTAACGCACGATTCTGCCAACAGAAGCAACCTCTGGTTCAGAGTTTTTGTGTGGGGCGAGAACTTGCAGAACTTTCTACATCTGTCCTGCTAAGGTCTTTTCCCCAAAGAACCAACTGTGTATTTTCTTTTTAAGGACCTGTCTCCAATGTCACAGCCAAGAAGAAGGTATCTATTCCCCTCAGATATAAAGACAGAAACCACCAAAAGAGGACATCCAAATAAAGGCCTGAACCTCAACCCTGGCGGGAGGTTCAGAACCAAGACAACTTACCACTGTGATGCAAAACCACTGGGGAGATGACAGGGTGGACCATTCTTGTGCCTATCTCACTGGAACCTGTGGCAAAGACGCAGAGGTCAGACGCTTTGCATCCTACCCGCTAGGCCAAGGAATGTGAGCCAAGAAGAACCGTCTGTAAAACAAGTACAGCTTTGAGTTCAGGTCTTAGGAATTGCACTCTGGGAGACACAGAGTCACCCCCAAACTGAAAGTGTGCTCCACACTGCCAGCAGGGAGTGCAGGCTCAAAGAGGTCAAAATCACAGGGTCGCACAAGCTGGGAAAGAATTAGGATTGCTGCGAGCAGACCTTAAACTAATGCATGGTTGGTGGTTTGGCTACCAGGTGTTCCATGATGTCTATTTCAGACCAAAGCAGGAGGATGTGGTCCTGGAGGTGGCCCAGAGGTCAGTGATCATTTGCAACTACTGACAAAAGTCCAAAGTTCATGCTTCTCCCAGAACCTAAACAGAAGATGTGCATCAACCCTATTTCAACTACATTTTGCAGGACTATCTTAGCAATGCTTACTCCTCCTGGAATCTTCTTTCACATTGGAAGTGTGTTCTCATTCATCAACCCCTGGATCTTCCATTATATGGAACTGAAACAGGAAATGTGCATAAACCCTACCTCCTCCATGTCTTTTCAACTCTATGTGAGTGACTCTCTCAGTCTTTCTTCCTTCTTTCACAACTCTATTTTTAATAGCATCTTAGCAGTATTTCATTCTTAAAGAGAAATCGGTGAGGTTCCACAGGCAAATTGCATTAACACTTGTTGAAAGTAAGCCCTGATCTTTGCCATCTCTAAAGTCTCTATTTGGCTGAAATCGGCCTGGGGTCTTTTCTTGTGAAGATTTGCCTCTCACAGACACCTAAAGTCAAAACACGCATCACCACAAAATGCAAATTTAAATTTCTGAGGAGATTTAAAGGGGTTTAAATCCTAACCAGCATTTATGATACTGACCCAAGGTGCAAGCACTCTAACCACCAGCTTCTAGGGGATTCCAAGATTACTTTGGGTGGCATTCCGATAGGATTCGCCCAATCAGAAAACACTGTCAGTGTCAAAAGTGATGTCTCCAACCTAAATTGCAAGATAAATGGTTTCATAGCTTAAGGGGACCCATTTTGAGGCACAGAAATATCAGGCATGTTTGCAGTGTGTGCTAATCCAGATGGGTGATGCCTTTCAGTTACACGGATCTGTGACTGTTTCTTAGATGAAAGAAGGCTGCAGTGATCATTGCACACTTGCTGGCTTAGCATCTACTCTTTTTTTTTCATTTATTTTTATTACGATGATATATGAGTTACCATACAGTACATCATTAGCTTCTGATGTAGTGTCCCATGATTCACTGATTGTGTATAACACCCAGTGCTCCATGCAACACGTGCCCTCCTTAATACCCTTCACCCGGCTAGCCCATCCCCCCACCCCCTTCCTCTCTAAAACCCTCAGTTTGTTTCCCTGAGTCCAGAGTCTCTCATGGTTCCTCTCTCCCTCTGTTATCCGTCCCCCTTCCTCTTTCCCTTCCTTCTCCTAATGATCTCCCTGCTACTCCTTATGTTCCACAAATAAGGGAAACCATGTAATTGTCTTTCTCTGCTTGACTGACTTCACATAGCACCTATTCTAACTAAGCTCAGCAAGAACAGTAATGGACCATATACATTTGTAAACCTTGCTTTGCCAGAACTTTTTGTAAGGAATCTTCTAGATTGAACTGGCAATCATGTCTTGAGGCCAGAGGCCAAGCCAAATACTCACCACAGACTTGCGTGCAGTACCTGTAGATTCGGGTCAATTCTTCTTTTTGAGATCCCCAAACTATCCTGAGGTTCCGATACCTGCCAGGAAGTAACCCTCTTTACTCATCTGGCAAGGCTCCTGAGAACTCTGTAAGCAAGGTTATCAGGCCAATATTTCCAAGGGGCTCCATCAAGTCAACCTGATATCCTTCAACTTGTCTGGTCATATCAGGGTCTATATGCATGTCTCTCTCTCTCCAACAGGACACTTCATTCAAGGCCTTGGTAAAATAACTAAAGTTTCCAGGAGTCATCTGTTGCAAGGAAAACAGACTTGTGTTGAACTTTGGCAAATAATCAAACTTACCTTGAAAGAAAGAATACTCACTGAGAGCTGCTGAATTCTGGAGGATTCGGGTAGGGAGAAAAGTGAAATGTTTCCACTTGTTCACAAAAACATATTTTATCCTATCTCCCTATATCATGGATATTTTAAGATAAAGTTTCCTTAAATCTGGAAGAACACATATTAAAGAACCAGCAATGTTTCAAACAAGAGTCACAAAACTATCATCATCATCCTCAACTCCTTCTGTCCCATAGTATTAATTCTTGTTCTGTTTGAATGCAACAAAACTGGCTCCATTAGTTCTGGAAATTCTTACCCAGTTTAGTTTTAGGATTTTAAAGAGCAGAACTTATATTTCTCAAAAATTCCTTTCATGGATCTCCTTGAGGATGAAACACATTCGACAAGGGCATAAATGACAAAAGAATCACAAATGTACATGGTTCAAGATCTGATGAGAGCTCATTACAACGCACTTGACAAGGAAATCCCGTTACTTCTGTGACACAGAACATTTCAATAATTAGCATATCGAGTGAGGACCTTATACTGAGACATATTAAAGCTTGAGGAATTCACATAATTCCTACAACAATTATAACATTTACCCATACAACAGAACCCGTGGTTTCCCATCATTTATTTGACAATGCTTCCCAAGTGACTTAACATATCAAAGAAGCCTAAGTAGTAAAATGAAAAGAACAGAAAAGCAAAGTCTCCACTTACAATTTAAATCCCAGGAAATTTGTTTAAAAATTCAGAATGGTTTAAAGCATAGGCCTAAATAGATATATGGATCATGACAAAACTCACTACTTAAACTTCACCAAGGAGGCCAAAAGACATTTTAGGGAAGATTGTGGAATCTTTAGCAAAACTTAGCTTCTTTCAAACTGAGACATTTCAGTCCTCTTAAGTCATCAAAAACCTGATAAAGACAAAACATAGAAACTTTGCTTTTCTGCAAAGGTAAAGAAAACACATAATAATAATAGTAATAACATCTTTGTTTACAACTCCCTCTTTTTAATCTTTCATCTTTTTTTTTTTACGATATGTTAGTCACCATACAGTACATCATTCACTTTTGATGTAGTGTCCCATGATTCATTGTTTGCATATAACAACCAGTGCTCCATGCAATACCTGCCCTTCTTAATACCCTTCACCGGTCTAACCCATTTCCCCACCGCCCTCCCCTCTACAACCCTCCTTTGCTTCCCTGAGTCCATAGTCTTTCACTTATTTGAGGAACATAAGGAATAGCAGGGAGATCCTTAGGAGAAGGAAGGGGAAAATGAAGGGGGGGGGGGACAGAGGGGGAGATGAACCATGAGAGACTATGGACTCCGGGATACAACTCTTTCATCAAGAGCAGACCAACAATCCAGGAAAACTTTGTCCTTTTAACAGAGAGAAAAAAAGCAGAATTTCAGACTTATACCATTCTAACTATAAAATCCATTCATTTCAATCTTAGTCCTGACCATAAATAAAAGTTTTTTCCGAAGTTTTGCTTCACAAACTTCCTACACCTTTCTTTTTCATTCAGATTTTGTCCTAAGACGTTTCTCTCTGAATAAACAGTCTTTATTTAGTACAAAATAACAAAATTACTTTTTTTTCTTTCCTGAACAAAAATGTATTCTCATTCCTTATAGTGCCCTTGTCAAAAATACAGCTTAACTTTTCTTGCATACACAGTTGCTTCCCCTATCGTTTCCAGCAATCTCAATGTACACTTAGCAGAATTTTAACTTTTACAAACCTTTGCCTCCAGTGAAAACTAAGCAGTAACCAATCCTGAACTGTTATACCAGAATTCTTTAGATTGGCATTGTATTATTAAGATAACATATTAAAAGGGAACAATGAAGCAAAGAGAGAGCCCAGAAGGAACACAGATCAGAAAGGAACAGAGCCAATATACAGAAACAGGGACTTTACAAGCAATACAATGGTAGTAAATTCACAGCTCTCAGTAGTTACTCTGAATGTAAATAGGCTCAATGGCCCAATCCAAAGACAGGAGCCTATCAGATTAGATAAAAAGCAAGACCCATCAACATGCTTTCCTCTTTTTTTTATTTTTTTATTTTTTATTATTTTTAAAGATTTTATTTATTTATTCGACAGAGATAGAGACAGCCAGTGAGAGAGGGAACACAAGCAGGGGGAGTGGGAGAGGAAGAAGCAGGCTCATAGCGGAGGAGCCTGATGTGGGGCTCGATCCCATAACGCCAGGGTCACGCCCTGAGCCGAAGGCAGAAGCTTAACCGCTGTGCCACCCAGGCGCCCCTCCTTTTTTTTTAAATAATGATATTTTTTTATTATATTATGTTAGTCACCATACAGTATATCCCTAGTTTTTGATGTAATGTTCCATGATTCATTACTTGCCTATAACACCCAGTGCACCACGCAATACATGCCCTCCTTAATACCCATCACCAGCCTATCCCATTCCCCCCCTCCCCGAAACCCTCAGTTTGTTTCCCTGAGTCCAGAGTCTCTCATGGTTCCTCTCTCCCTCTGTTATCCGTCCCCCTTCCTCTTTCCCTTCCTTCTCCTAATGATCTCCCTGCTACTCCTTATGTTCCACAAATAAGGGAAACCATGTAATTGTCTTTCTCTGCTTGACTGACTTCACATAGCACCTATTCTAACTAAGCTCAGCAAGAACAGTAATGGACCATATACATTTGTAAACCTTGCTTTGCCAGAACTTTTTGTAAGGAATCTTCTAGATTGAACTGGCAATCATGTCTTGAGGCCAGAGGCCAAGCCAAATACTCACCACAGACTTGCGTGCAGTACCTGTAGATTCGGGTCAATTCTTCTTTTTGAGATCCCCAAACTATCCTGAGGTTCCGATACCTGCCAGGAAGTAACCCTCTTTACTCATCTGGCAAGGCTCCTGAGAACTCTGTAAGCAAGGTTATCAGGCCAATATTTCCAAGGGGCTCCATCAAGTCAACCTGATATCCTTCAACTTGTCTGGTCATATCAGGGTCTATATGCATGTCTCTCTCTCTCCAACAGGACACTTCATTCAAGGCCTTGGTAAAATAACTAAAGTTTCCAGGAGTCATCTGTTGCAAGGAAAACAGACTTGTGTTGAACTTTGGCAAATAATCAAACTTACCTTGAAAGAAAGAATACTCACTGAGAGCTGCTGAATTCTGGAGGATTCGGGTAGGGAGAAAAGTGAAATGTTTCCACTTGTTCACAAAAACATATTTTATCCTATCTCCCTATATCATGGATATTTTAAGATAAAGTTTCCTTAAATCTGGAAGAACACATATTAAAGAACCAGCAATGTTTCAAACAAGAGTCACAAAACTATCATCATCATCCTCAACTCCTTCTGTCCCATAGTATTAATTCTTGTTCTGTTTGAATGCAACAAAACTGGCTCCATTAGTTCTGGAAATTCTTACCCAGTTTAGTTTTAGGATTTTAAAGAGCAGAACTTATATTTCTCAAAAATTCCTTTCATGGATCTCCTTGAGGATGAAACACATTCGACAAGGGCATAAATGACAAAAGAATCACAAATGTACATGGTTCAAGATCTGATGAGAGCTCATTACAACGCACTTGACAAGGAAATCCCGTTACTTCTGTGACACAGAACATTTCAATAATTAGCATATCGAGTGAGGACCTTATACTGAGACATATTAAAGCTTGAGGAATTCACATAATTCCTACAACAATTATAACATTTACCCATACAACAGAACCCGTGGTTTCCCATCATTTATTTGACAATGCTTCCCAAGTGACTTAACATATCAAAGAAGCCTAAGTAGTAAAATGAAAAGAACAGAAAAGCAAAGTCTCCACTTACAATTTAAATCCCAGGAAATTTGTTTAAAAATTCAGAATGGTTTAAAGCATAGGCCTAAATAGATATATGGATCATGACAAAACTCACTACTTAAACTTCACCAAGGAGGCCAAAAGACATTTTAGGGAAGATTGTGGAATCTTTAGCAAAACTTAGCTTCTTTCAAACTGAGACATTTCAGTCCTCTTAAGTCATCAAAAACCTGATAAAGACAAAACATAGAAACTTTGCTTTTCTGCAAAGGTAAAGAAAACACATAATAATAATAGTAATAACATCTTTGTTTACAACTCCCTCTTTTTAATCTTTCATCTTTTTTTTTTTACGATATGTTAGTCACCATACAGTACATCATTCACTTTTGATGTAGTGTCCCATGATTCATTGTTTGCATATAACAACCAGTGCTCCATGCAATACCTGCCCTTCTTAATACCCTTCACCGGTCTAACCCATTTCCCCACCGCCCTCCCCTCTACAACCCTCCTTTGCTTCCCTGAGTCCATAGTCTTTCACTTATTTGAGGAACATAAGGAATAGCAGGGAGATCCTTAGGAGAAGGAAGGGGAAAATGAAGGGGGGGGGGACAGAGGGGGAGATGAACCATGAGAGACTATGGACTCCGGGATACAACTCTTTCATCAAGAGCAGACCAACAATCCAGGAAAACTTTGTCCTTTTAACAGAGAGAAAAAAAGCAGAATTTCAGACTTATACCATTCTAACTATAAAATCCATTCATTTCAATCTTAGTCCTGACCATAAATAAAAGTTTTTTCCGAAGTTTTGCTTCACAAACTTCCTACACCTTTCTTTTTCATTCAGATTTTGTCCTAAGACGTTTCTCTCTGAATAAACAGTCTTTATTTAGTACAAAATAACAAAATTACTTTTTTTTCTTTCCTGAACAAAAATGTATTCTCATTCCTTATAGTGCCCTTGTCAAAAATACAGCTTAACTTTTCTTGCATACACAGTTGCTTCCCCTATCGTTTCCAGCAATCTCAATGTACACTTAGCAGAATTTTAACTTTTACAAACCTTTGCCTCCAGTGAAAACTAAGCAGTAACCAATCCTGAACTGTTATACCAGAATTCTTTAGATTGGCATTGTATTATTAAGATAACATATTAAAAGGGAACAATGAAGCAAAGAGAGAGCCCAGAAGGAACACAGATCAGAAAGGAACAGAGCCAATATACAGAAACAGGGACTTTACAAGCAATACAATGGTAGTAAATTCACAGCTCTCAGTAGTTACTCTGAATGTAAATAGGCTCAATGGCCCAATCCAAAGACAGGAGCCTATCAGATTAGATAAAAAGCAAGACCCATCAACATGCTTTCCTCTTTTTTTTATTTTTTTATTTTTTATTATTTTTAAAGATTTTATTTATTTATTCGACAGAGATAGAGACAGCCAGTGAGAGAGGGAACACAAGCAGGGGGAGTGGGAGAGGAAGAAGCAGGCTCATAGCGGAGGAGCCTGATGTGGGGCTCGATCCCATAACGCCAGGGTCACGCCCTGAGCCGAAGGCAGAAGCTTAACCGCTGTGCCACCCAGGCGCCCCTCCTTTTTTTTTAAATAATGATATTTTTTTATTATATTATGTTAGTCACCATACAGTATATCCCTAGTTTTTGATGTAATGTTCCATGATTCATTACTTGCCTATAACACCCAGTGCACCACGCAATACATGCCCTCCTTAATACCCATCACCAGCCTATCCCATTCCCCCCCTCCCCGAAACCCTCAGTTTGTTTCCCAGAGTCCATAGTCTCTCATGGTTCATTCCCCCTTCTGTTTAGCCCCCTTCTCCTTCCCTTTCTTCTGCTACTGATCTTCCTACTTCTTATGTTCCATAAATGAGTGATAATGCTAAGCGAAATAAGTCAAGCAGAGAAAGACAATTACCATCAACATGCTTTCTGCAAAAATAAGTCAAGCAGAGAAAGACAATTACCATCAACATGCTTTCTGCAAGAGACTCCTTTTAGACCCAGAGACACCTGCAAATTTGAAGTGAGGGGATGGAAAATCATTTATCATGCTAATTGACGTCAAAAGAAAGCTGGGGTGGCAATCCACATACCAGACAAATGAAATGTTCAACCAAAGACTCTAATAAGAGGTGAGGAAGGACACTATATCCTACTTAAAGGGTCTATCCAACACTATCTAACAACCATAAATATTTATGCCCCTAACACAGGAGCACCAATTAATCTGAGCTAATTAATAACAAAATTAAAGAAACACATAGAAAATAATACAATAATACTAGGGGACTTTAACACTCCACTCACTGCAATGGAGAGATCATTTGGCAGAGAATCAACAAGGAAACAAGGACTCTGAATGACACACTGGACCAGATGGACACCGATCCCAAAGCAAGGTGGAAAATCCCTCCCTTGACATTCACATCATGGAACTCTAACCGGGAAAATACTTCACAAGGAATTGTTCTCTTGGTTGTGCAATGGACACAGGAGCTGGGACACTGGCAATTGTTCATTACGAACATACCCAATGGTGAAGTGTTCTGAGAAATGCTGACTGCAACACTGGGGAACAGGTAACAAAGAAAGGAGGCAAGCTCACTTCAACAGGTCAGTACTTCCAAACGTGTCAGCACTACTGAGGGGGATTTCTGTCTGTCCAAATCACGAACACTGCGCTGACTAAAAATTCCCAACGCCGTCCTCAACGAAAGCCCAAGTGAACAAGAATAAGGAGAGCATGGACTAACACCAGGTGATTGTGTATATTTCACAAGAGACTCCAAATTAAAGACTCTCTAGACTAACCACAACAGAAAGGACCTCATCAGCTACTGTTCACCACTTCCTGTGCAACCAAATTAGAGGGAATAAACCAATGGGTCCATGTTTCTCACTTAAAAAAAAAAAAAAGCCACTTTCACCGGAATGGACTTCAACTCCTATGACTGACACCCGGCTCCTCCTGTGGACTGGGCTGTGGTTTGCCAAGCCCTGATCTCCACCAGAGACCTCACCGGCCCCACCTTGCAGGTGTCCCCAGGCCTGCTCTCTCACTGCAAGACCCAGTGACCTGCCTGGGATATTCCTGGAAACCTCTGCCCCTTAAATTCTCAGATTGTGATCGTAGCGTAAACCAAATCGGACAATGTGCTGTGCTCCGGATTTCAAAATGTTTTCTCAGAAGAGCCATTTTTATCATTCTCTGTCCCCATCAACCCCATATTTTGTAAGATCTTATCCACTTAGATTCAGAGTCACTCAAAGGCAACAGCAAATTCAGAAACCACATTTAGTGGTGCTTATTCTTGGCATCATGAGAGACAGTCATCAGCAGAGACTACTCAGGAGGCCAGGACAAGTACACATGATGGGGTGTTGGGAGGGAGAAGACGAACAGGGCAGGGGGAGAACGGGCTTCGGTCCCTGTGTTTTCATGTCACAGGTTAGATACGCAAATATTTCCAAAACCTCATTACTAATTTAAAACAAAAACAAAGACAAAAAATGTAGGACCCTTTCCAGTACTAAGGAACTCTAAACAGATGATGGGACTGACCCAAGGTACAATTTCTTAGCTAAAAGGGCCTAAGTTGTTCCAGAACAAAATGTTGACCACAGTTCTCTTTCGGAGTGAGGGCTCTGAACAAGCGTAGTGCATTTTGATTTGGACGGTGGTACATTTACCTAAAAGCCTACGAGCAGGAAGCGGTTGGCAGTGAAGTCTTGGCGTCGTTGGTGTGCGGCAGTCTGGACTTCTTTGTCTAAGCAGGTGCCGGGGCCCTCCACCTCCGGTTTTTCTGTGGACGTCTAGGTGGACAGGCCCCCACTGGAGGGACCAGTTCTGGCTCGAGGTGCCCTGAGCTGATCGTGCTGGGGACAACAGGAGTCTGCAGACGGCTTCCCCACCCACTTCTCACTTACATCTCAAAACAGCTTAGTGTGGTATTATAAAAAAATTAACAAATTGGAGAGCAGCAGCAATCCTCCCAAGACGACACGGCTAGGTCACAGCCCACCCTCTTCAATTCACATCTGTGACCAGCGCCCAGGATGCCCGGATAGGATAGGCATTGGGGAGGGGGGCAGTCAGCCTTGATGCCCTGGCATCATTTTCCTCTTCTGTTTGAGAAGATATACTGTGTGCGTGGTGACAAATTCAGACCGTGCCAAGGCTGGAGGTAACCAATGTTACCGAGTTCTTGTCCATCATTCCAGAGGTGGTCTTTACACATCCTGAGTGTGTGTGTATGTGTGCATTTACACACATGTGTGCACACACTAGACAGAGCACCCTTCTTTTTCCTCCTAAGGGCATAACTTGAGGCTTGCTCTGTGCCTACTGATGTTACTTCAGCTCACACGTTCAAACAGCTGTGTAGGTTCCAGTGTGTGGACACGGCAGATTCCATTTCCTGTCTCGGGGGGACTGGGGACATCTGTGCTACAGGTGGCACTGGGCCAGAAGGGCCTTGTGTCCAGGCCCACGTGGGGGGCGCGTGGCCCTACTGAGGTGGATGATAAACCTCTCTAGCAGACATGTCCATGGAGGCCTTCTGAGGGGCTCGTTTGGGTCTCTGTCTGGCTTCTGTCACACCTCATCTCTGGAGCAGCCAGTCCCCAATCTTTTGGCCCTGAACATTCTTGGAAAAAATGTTCCCTAAGACAGAGGGAGCACAGGACTCCCAGCTGTAGGCTCTGGCCCTTGCCCAGCTGAATGTGATTTTGTTCTTGGGCTCTCTTTAGGGACCCCACTGGGCCCCCCAAGTCATCAGGGTGATTATGACGTCCGCTGGATGTCTCAGAAGTATGCATTTTTTACCTGGCTCACATTCAACTCCATAACGTAGTGGTTTGTTCAATGACTGTAGAGTATGGTCTCATCTGAGGAGAAGCAGGACATTTTAAGACCGCAGAGCCCAAAATTAACAGCCTGGAATTTTTGCCCATGCTCTCTGTTGCCTGACTTAAGCCATTGCACGGAAAGACATTTTGGCAAATCCTGAACTACTTGTACAAGAGAAGCCACAGACATGATCAGACCATTTAACAAGAGGCATCTGGCCAACCGAACATTTTAGGAAATGGTCTCTATCATTAGTAGGATTGCAAACCCTTCCACACAACCCAAACACAGTGACAGAGAACAGTTCCGTCTCGACACAGAACCAAACCCTTAAAACCCACTATGAAAGTCACAGAAGCTGGCAACTACTGCATCAAATTACAGTTTTCTGGGTTGACACGCTGAGGCCTTGTCACCAACCTCCAAACCTCTTCTCGCTTTGCCTTTTCATGGTGCTGTGGGGCTTGGTGCCCGAGGTAAGAACCAGGGTGGACAGAGCCTGAGCAGAATCACCTCAGATGCTCAGGAGGTGGAGGCCAAGGGGTCAAGGGTCAGCTCAGGCCCTCTGGCTTCTCTCTCCTACAGGCAGACGCCCCGTGAGGTGTACTGGTGGGGCTGACAGGGGACGCCCCGGCCTGCTGGTTGGGGTCAGAGCTGCGGCTGTGAGCAGGACGGCCTGCAAGCTGGAAGGTGAATGGGCAGGAAGGGTCTGGCTCTGAGTGCTCATGGGCATGAGTCAACACCAAATACTCTGGTAGGGTGCACGTAGCAATGCTGACCTCCAGAGCTGGGTCCCCAACAGGCTGTGGCCATTTACAATCAGTTTATGATTTTCAATGAGTTTTTTTTCTCCTTTTTTTTTTTGTTCCCAAAATACCTCAAATTACAAAAAACACACATTGGGCTTCCATCCATAGCTGACAGCAAATAAGGCCCTGCCTTGGTTGGAGAGTCTTTTCTGGAATGACCTACCATTTGTCTTATCCATAAGCCCTGTGCCACCATCTTTCTCCTGAGCCCAGGCAGCAGTGTGGGTGCTACTCCCCGGCCTGAGGGCCCTAACCTGGGCTGGGCCCCTGGAGCCTCTGCAGCCCCATAAGCTGGACCCTTTTTGTATGCCACACTGCCATCCCTCAGAGGTCAGTCCCTAGAGTGATCCCCCTCCATTCGCCAGGACATCAGGTGCATCAGCGACGATGGGGTTTTGGGTCGGTGAATTCTGGGGCATCAACACCAGCAAGGTGACGGGGTGGCAGGAAGGGTGCCCACGTGGCAAGGGCACACCAAATCTTCTTTATGGATACATTTCTCTACAGACATGTAATTGCAGATTATTGTTCTCTCTTGGCTCCTCTAACTTATGTTATGTACATACAGTCTTGTATTATAATTTGTATTATAGATGAGGTACATATTATATATTTAAATATTATGTTTTATATGTTATATTAATTACTAAATACACTGCTGCAATGAAAATGAAGGTCTAAATATGTTTATAAATATGTATTTTCATTTTGTTCCATTAAAAGCTAAGAAGAGAAGTTACTGGATTGTAGGATAGTTCTCTTTTTAATTTTTCTTTTGTTTGCGGAGGCTGCATACTGTTTTCCACAGCATGTGCACCTACTTATGTACCCACCAACAGTGCACCAGGGATCCCTTTCCTTCACATCTGTCTTTTTGATACTGAGCCTTCTAAGCAGCGTGAGGCGATACCTCAGTGTTGTTTCGATTTGCATTTCCCTGATGATTATTGATGTGGAGCATCTTTTCACGGAACTGTTGATGTCACTGTGTCTTCTCTGCATAATGACCATTTGGAAAATCCTTCCACTTTGTTTGTTTTTTGTTGTTGTGATTGAGTTGTAGGAATTCATTCTATATATTGGAAATCACATTTTATCAGATTTATGAGTAGCAAGTCTTTTCTCCCAGGCGTTAGGTTGCCTCTTTATTTGGTTGGTGATTTTCATGGTTGGGCAGGAGCTTTTTAGTTTCTTGTAGCTTCACTTATTTACTTTTGCTTTTATTGCCTCGGCTTTTGGAACATGATCCAAAAAAAAAAAAAAAAAAAATCACGCCTGAGTAGTACGTAGGGCAGCTTTGTCCCTATGTTTCCTGCTAAGAGTTGTAAGGTTTCAGGTCTTGAATTCATTTTGAGTTAATGTTTGTGTCAAGTGTAAGATAGTGGTACGGATTCATTCTTTTGCATGGGTCTGTTCAGTTTTTCCAGCACCGCTTAGTAAAGGGACTGTCCTTTCCCCCTTGGATATTCTTGGCTCCTTGGTCATAAAGTACTGGACCATAGATGTGTGGGTTTACTTCTGGGCTCTGTCTTCTGTTCTGGTGATCTGTGTGTCTGCTTTGATGCCAGTATGCCAGCAATCAGTAGAGCTTTGTAATAGAATCTGAAACCAAGGAGCATGATGCCTCCAGCTTTGTTCTTTCTTAAGATGGCTTTGACTCTTCAGAGTCTTTTGTGGTTCCATACACATTTTAAAGATTCTGTGCTATAATTATGTCTGTGAAAAATATGATTGGAATTTTGATGGGAATTGCACTGAATCTGTAAATGGCTTTGGGTGGTATAGACATGTGAACACTATTAATTCTTCTAATCCATGGGCGTGGATGTCCATTAACTTCTGTTGTCTTTGGTGTCTCTCCTTAATGTCTTATAGTTGTCAGTAGAGAGGCTTTCATCTCCTCAGTTAAATTTGTCCCTAAGTCTTTCAGGTTTTTGAGGCAGTAGTAAATATGATTGTTTTTTACGTTTATGTCTCTGATACTTCATTGTTAGTGTATAAAAATGCAACACATTTTTATGCATTTTGTACCCTGCCACTTTACTGAATTTGTTCAGTAGTTTTTTTTTGTGGTTGTGTTTGGGGTTTTCTACATATAATATCATGTCATCTGAAAAGAGTGACCTTCACTTCTTGTTTTCCAGTTTGGATGCCTTTTACTGATTTAGTTTTCTTGTGTAATTTTTCTGGCTAGGATTTCCAGTATTGCAGTTGATGCTTGGCCAACGTGGGTCTGAACTGGGCAGTCTGCTTATTACGTGGGTTTTTTTCAGTAAATAGACGTTGCTCTAAATGTATTGTCCATAAGGTTTTTCTTTGTTATTTCTTTTCAGATTTTTATTTAAGTTTTAGTTAGTTAAAGTGGCCTTATAAGTGACCTGCTGCCACTTTTACCGTGAGCTCAGAGTGGGACGGGTCTGCTGTGGCGCACGGTGGCTGTTACCCTGGGGCCAGGCAAGGAGGACGAGAACATTTCAGCGACCCTCTGGTAACACCCACGGCCTGCCCCGCAGCCCCTTGGTGTGGTTCCAAGAAAGGGAGGTGGTCCTGGGCCAGCTGACCCCTGTTTCCTTCCACCTGTAGGTGTGAAGAAATAGCGGCACTATGAGCTCATCCGGATGGCATACGACATCACTGGTGAGAGCCCGGCTAGTGTGTCCGTGGAGGTGCTTGTCGTCACGGCCGTTAAGCCCCGGGAACCACTACTCTGGACCCCACCTACTACAAGTTGTGGAAGCAGCAGGCCCTGGGCAGGCAAGCCTGATAGAGGTACAAGGCGGTGGCGGATAGGGAGGCAGGGCTGCACCTGCACAATGTGGTCACCGCGCAGAGCGCCATGTTCATGCCCACTGTCCAGCAATGAGACTTGGCTCACCAGCCAGGTCGACTTCCCCAGACGGAAAAGCAGCATGGGTGAGAGTCCCAGCCTCGGAGCCCTGAATGCATTTCCTTACTCATTGAGGACAGCCCTGGGCTCAGGGAAGGGGCAGGAGAGGAGCACAACACACTGGGGATTCCTGCGTCCTGAGTCCTACAGAGTCCAGCCCCAGAAGGCCCAGAGTGAAAATCAGTGGGCACAGAAGCGGCAGGGGTCACAGGGGCAGCGGGGACCTGCATCTCTACCAGTTAGGATTCCACTGAAGGAACCTGGGGCTCTGGGTCCTCTTCTCCTTCACTGATAGCCCATCCACAGGATAATGGGGACCTGAGCCTCTCTTGGGGGCTTGAGCCTCTGGCACGACCCTTGCAAAAGTGCCTTTGAGCAGACTGGGTCCCCTATCCAAGATAATGCAGAGGGGTCATTCATGCATTGGCTGCCTTTCCTGTGCCCCCACCACCTCCAGGGCATCATCTCTCCTCCAGGCCACACTCTACAGGGCAGCCTCCCAGTCCACAAGTGCCCAGCCTAGGCCGGAGTTGGTGTGGCCACCCCCTTCCCCCACAGCTTGAGTCTCCAGCTGCAGACGGGCAAGCTGGAGGCATCTCTGATTGCCTTCTGAGAGATTGCCTTGTTTTGTGCCAGTTTCCAAACTGTTCCTGCGAATGGGGTAAGCTCCGGTGGTTCCGTGCATGAGTTCCATTTGCGTTGGTTAGCCTGAGACTGTTTATCTCCATGTAGTGGGAGAACCCTGCTTCTTGTACCTGGGGAGAAGAGGGGTGACCCTCCCCACCTTAGAGACTGAGCTCTGAGTGATGGCAGTGTGCCATCCCAAAAGGTTGCAGCTTGTGGTGCTGCAGAGGCTCCAGGAGCCCAGCCCGGGGTAGGGCCCTCATGCTGGGGAGTAGCACCCACACTGCTGCCTGGGCTCAGGAGAAAGATGGTGGCACAGGGCTTATGGATAAGACAAACAGTGGGTCATTCCAGAAAAGATTCTCCAACCAAGGCAGGGCCTTATTTGCTGTCAGCTATGGATGGAAGCCCAATGTGTGTTTTTTGTAATTTGAGGTATTTTGGGAACCAAAAAAAAAAAAAAAAAAGGAAAGAGAAAAACTCATTGAAAGTCATAAACCGATTCTAAATGGCCACAGCCTGTTGGGGACCCAGCTCTGGAGGTCAGCCTTGCTACGTGTACCCTGCCAGAGTATTTGGTGTTGACTCATGCCCATGAGCACTCAGAGCCTTCCTGCCCACTCACCTTCCAGCTTGCAGGCCGTCCTCCTCACAGCCACAGCCTCTGACCCTGACCAGCAGGCCGGGGCGTCCCCTGTCAGCCCCGCCAGTGCACCTCACGGGGCGTCTGCCTGGAGGAGAGAGAAGCCAGAGGGCCTGAGCTGACCCTTGACCCCTTGGCCTCTACCTCCTGAACATCCGAGGTGATTCTGCCCAGGCTCTATTCACCCCGGTTCTGACCTCGGGCACCGAGCCCCCCAGCATCACGAAAAGGCAAAGTGAGAAGAGGTTTGGAGGTTGGTGACAAGGCCTCAGCATGTGAACCCAGAAAACTGAAATTCAGTGCATTGGTTGCCAGCTTCTGTGATGTTCATAGTGGGTTTTAAGGGTTTGGTTCTGTGTCGAGGTGGAACTGTTCTCAGTCACTGTGTTTGGGAAGTATGAAACCTTTTGCAAACCTTCTGATGAAACAGCCCATTTTCCTAAAGTGATTGGCCAGATGCCTCTTGTTAAATGGTCTGATAATGTCCGTGGCTCCCCTTGTCTAAGAACTTCAGGATTTGTCAAAATGTCTTTCCTTGTAATGGCTTACGTCAGTCAGTCCTTATCACATTCTGCTAATTAAGTTATTTCTATGTTCACCCTGGAGCCACATGGAAGGAATCGAATCTTGGTTTTACCACTTATTTGCCCTGTGACCCTGGGCAGCTGTTGTAACCTCTCTGAGCCCCAGTTTCCTCGTTAGTGACCAGGGGTAAACCGCAGGTCTTCCTTCGGAGGGTTTTTGTGCAGAGTAATGGAGAAGGGCCTGGCTCGTGGTCAGTGCTCAGTATGCCTTGATTGTTACTGTACTTGTTAACGTGTTGTAGTGGAGTTGTTACCCTTGCCTTCCTCCGCCTCTAGACTTCACGCTCCAGGAAGGCAGAGACCCTATCTGTCTTCACTTGTTTGCTCTGCAGATGGTGGTGGAAGAAACAATGAATCCGTACATGTACACATACTCTTTTAACCACAGCGATGATAAAACAAAGAATTTCACACATAAATTAAAAATAGATTTGGGTCCTTTCCCATTTCAGAATGTGTTGACTGACCCTACTCTTTAAAAAGCTGAATAATACCCCAATGCCTGACGGCGCTGTTGGTTATCGGACGGATCCTCTGTGGATGGGCGTTGAGTGGCTTGCTTTTGCTGTGACACCCAGGGGTGTAATAGACATCGCTTTCCTGTGTGTTTGCATGCTTCCTGCCTTCCGATCAGACAGCAGATTCCAGGGTGTGGAGCTGTTGGAGTAAAGGGGGTTTGGGATTTGGATCTCGCCTGCCCCGTTTCCCTCCTGAGCTGTTGAACATTTCACATTCCTCCTGAGGCCGAGGGAGAGAGAGAGCCGATTGGTGCATTTCAGGGGGAGGGAATGGTGGATGGCTCTGTCTTACTGGTGGTCACGGAGTAGCATTTGGGGTGACTATAGGGAGGGTGATCATTCCTGCAGGCAGCACATTTCGCAGCCCTTGGGTTTGAATCCAGCCTGCTGGGGCCTGTCCTGGATGATGTTTGCCTATTGTACACACACGTCCACCTGCTTCTCTCTACAGATAGGTGGCTGTGTATTAGTCCCGTTTTCATGTGACAATACTGTGGAACGAGTATCTCCCAACTTCCTTCCAAGTTCTCAACTTCAATAGTGAACCATTTGTTTCATGCTACCAGGTCACAGATGACTCTGCTGAACTTGGCTGGGTTTTGGGGCACAGGCTGGGCATCAGGCTTTGAGTTGGGTGAGTATCTGCCCTACATATCTTCATCATGATAACCAGGCCGATGAGCAGTGGCTTTTCTCTGGTGGACGGCAGATGCGCGGGAGTTCAATGGGAACCCGTGGTGTGTCAGAAAGTCTCTTTTATGAACTCGGGTGGTGTTCCTTCTGCTCTCTGTTGGTCCAAGCAAGTCACACGGCCAAGCCCAACGTCAGGCACAAAGACGTGTACTGCCCCGACGGCGGCTGAGAGGGAGGGAGTACATGTTTCCCGAGCAGTGACACGGCCTATCACAATCAGGTTTTGGAGGGGGCAGGATGGAGTCCAGGTGGAGGGTCTGCCCGGAGAGGACGTTGAGCCTTGTGGGGCCTGATTTGTGTGGGACACATCAGAGCAGGGCTCTCTCTGCAGGAGGAGACCTGGTTAGAGTTGATGACCCTGAACAGGCAGTTCATGTGGGTGAGCCTTAGTTTACCCATCTGGAAAATGGGCATAATGTGCCCCCTCTGGCAGAGCTGCTGTGAAGCACAAGCAAGATGTTGTGTAAACAGGTATTTCGTGTCTGTGATGTGAGGTGTGAAGGTGAGGCACCATTGTCTTGACTGATTTTTTTTAATATTTATTTATTTATTTGAGAGAGAGAGCGCACAGGGGGAAGGGCAGAGGGAGAGGGAGAGAGGGTCTCAAGCAGGCTCAGACGTAGGGCTCAATCCCATGACCCGGAACTGAAATCGAGAGTCGGACACTTAACCAGCTGTCCCACCCAGGCGCCCCTTGATTGATTTTTGCTTTGGATTCGGTTTACAGTTCCTCAGGCTGTGGTACGTGCAGCCAGTGGGGCGGGAGCCCATGAGGCCAGGGGGAGGCTGTGGAGGGGTCAGATTTCCAGTCAGATCCCAGCTCTGGCCTTGTGGGTCATGTGACCTTCCACCAGTCTCCTGACCTCTCTGAGCCTCAGTTTTCCCGTCTGTAAAGTGAGTGTAGGATCCACGCTTTTGACTGTTAGCAGGAAGGGCTGTGCGACACTTGGCACGACGTGGCTGCTCTGCTGCTGGTGCCTGTGAGCGTGGAGCTAATGCAGTCCGGACTGGGGTGGAACGTGGAATTCTGCAGAATGGGATATTCCGAGTACCCCTTGGGAATATTGTGGGGAATCTGCATTCAGACTGCCTGGGTTCAAACCCCAGCGCCACCACTCTCCAGCTGTGTGACTTTGGGCCTGGCAGTTAAACATTTTGTTCCATTAGTTTCCTCATCTGTAAAATGGGAATAATACTAGCGTCTGCCTCATTCACTGGGATAATACATGGTGCGTGCTAGTGAATGTACATGCGTCAGCATTCTCTTCATTATTATCTCAACTAATTATTAGTCTGAAAAGGCCCAAGGGGTTGCTTCTGGTCCTGGGTACCCGCAGGGCCTTGGGGCAAGGGTTGAGGAAAGGGATGTTTCTGGGACCTGTGCCCCCTTTGCTGCAGTTGGAGGGCTGTCTGTTAATGGGTCCCCGTTTATAGGGGCTTCTGCTGGGTGTCAGGGGTGGGTTTCTGAAGGAAGCTGGGTGGGGCAGGTAGAGGTTCTGGGGTGCCCTACGCATGGGATTCCTGTGTGACCCCACGCAGGTTGCTTCACCTCTCTGAGCGTTTCCTCATCTGTAAGGTGAGTCTCAGAAGGGCCAAGGTGTCACTGGAGGCACGAAAGGCTAGTCTTTGACCTGTGTGAGCCTGGTGGCTTTCAGCCTGGGCCTCTGTGCCTTCAGAAGTTTGGGGTTGGGGCACCCAGGTGCTCAGTCGGTTAAGCATCTGACTCTTGGTTTTGGCTCAGGTCATGATCTCAGGGTTGTGAGATCAAGCCTCACATCAGGCTCCATGCTCAGTGGGGAGCCTACTTGGGATTCTCTCCCTCTCCTTCTCCCCCTGCCCTTCCCCCTGCTTGTGCATGCTCCCCCCAAAAAAATAAATAAATAAAATCTTTAAAGAAAAAAAAAGTTAGGGGTGAATGACTGAGGCTGCCTTTGTTCGACTTGCTGAGGATTGGCTTTTGAGAACAGTGCTATTATTTAGAGTAAAATAAAACCAAGAAGTAGAGAGTATTCATTCTCTCCTAGGCATGGTGCTCATCTGTGTTTCATTTGATTCTCATGCCCCCATTTTACAGAAGAGAAAACTGAGACTCAAAGAGGGAGTCGCATGCCCAGGTTCCCTCCTGGGAAGTGTGAATGCAGGCCCAGGGAGCCTGACTTTAGTCCCTGGGTTGTGACCCCCAACCCCCACCACCTCCCTGGTGGTAAAGCAGGACAGAGCTGGGCAGTCCCAACATTCTGTCCTCTCTCCATCACTTCATTGCTGTATGACTTTGGACAAGTGACTTGGCCTCTCTGAGTCTGAGTCCTCCTGTGCAGAAAGAAAATGCTATGATTTTCCCTGTGAGGTCCTTGTGGGACTGGGTAAGATAACCATATAAAGCTTCCTGCACGTAGTCGGCCCTTGAAAGATGAGAACCCTTCCCACCAAAAAGATCACCTTAGGGTCTTTAAAACAAATGTGTGTAAGATACACCAAGTACTTGCTTTATAAATCACGATCCAAATCTCTCTTGCTGGTTGTAGCAGCAGAAATAGTAACAGGAGCTATAATAAATATATTTCTTCCTATATTCCAGCTCCTTGGATGGACACGTGGGTTGGTGCATTATTTTATCTCATCCTTTACGGAATCCTTTCCTCAGCCTATGAAGACAGATGTTAGGGTCATTCCCATTTTACAGATGAGGAAGCTGAGCCTCTGAGAGCTGGAGCGTCTGTCCCCCCACCCCTTTTGCAGCTAGTGGCAGGCAGGGTGCACTGGAGGCCCTTCTTGTGTGAATGTCGTCCTCGTCAGTGGTGTCCAGCTGTACTTTCAAAGGCTCTGGGTCAGGCTGCAGCTCCCCACCAACTGTTTATAATTCTTTTCTTTTTGTTTTGTGTCCTCAGTGATGAAAGCCCTTTCTGGGAACGGCCTGTCTACCCGGGCAGGGTGGGGGGCGACACTGCTGGGGGAGGGAAACTCGGTGTGTGCGGGGCCTCCCGGCAGAAGGAGATGCCAGTGGGCGCGTTGGGGACACTGAGGTCACCGTGTGAACTGGCACTGGCCGACCTGCCCGGACATGAAGCCTGGGCCTCGGTTGGCGCTGTGCCCGCGGAGCACTGCCCAGGGCCCTGGGCCCTGGGCTGGCCGTCACTGGTGGGGGAACTCCCAGGACCCTTTGGTCTAGGAAGCTGCCCATGATCGTTTCTTTCATTTTAGGCCCCAGCCCTGGGAACTCTTGCCTTTGTTTCTGGAACTGATTACCTGCATGCCAGGGACTGTACTTGGCACGTGAAGGGATCCTAGCTCACGGGAGAGAACACAGAGTGTAGTAGAGTGAGTTCTGAGCCAGAAGTCAGGACTCTGGGTTCTAATGCCAGCTACTCTGCTGTGTGTCCTTGGGTGAGCCCCTTCTCCTCTCTGGACCTCTTTCATTGGGGAAGGGGAACTGGATGGGTAGCTACTAGAGCCTCTTACTCACTCGGCTTGAGGTAGAAGTGGCAGAGTCTGCATTTGAACTCAGGCCTGCCTCCTGCAAACCCAGACTCCCTATAATAACGCTCAAGGCAGCCTGATGCCTTCTCCCCATCTTCCGCTGACCCTGTGGGAAATACCATCCCTCCCCTGAGAATTTCAGTGCAGTGCTTCCTTTTCCCCCCTGGGACGGTTGATCTTTTCCATCTTTGTTATTTATTAAGCACCCACTGTATACCAGGGCCTGTGCCGGGTCCCTGCCCTCTCAGGGGAGAGAGAAGAGGAGGCAGAGAGAGGTGTACTCAGGGTGTGATGGGGGAGTGGGGGCCCCAGGGGCACGGTTCTCCTGGTCACCCTTCTGTCAGCTGGGCAGCCAAACCCGTTCCCGTGATGCACTCAGGATTTGGATGCGAGGGGAAGTGTTGGCATCTAGCAGACCACCTTCTTCTTGGAGAGGCGACAGGCACCCGATTACTGTCGGCACTAACCCTGGAAAGGCCGTCAAGCCTCCCAGGATTGCCTTTTCCACAGGCCTTAGTCACAGCCCCTCTGCTTTTCCTTCCTCCGGTTCATTAAAAATGGGCGTTTTGTTGGAAAAGGGGGGATAGCAAAAAGCTTTGGAGGAATTTTTGGAATGCCCAGCATGCTGGCTGACCCAGCAGCACAAGTGTGAGCCATCTGTCCTGGCTTTAGTCGGGGTTGGCTGGGCTTCTGTGAAGGCTCCGTGGGTGTCTCCCAGTTCCTGTTCTGAGGCCTGAGTCACCCCCGAAATGTGGCTCTTCTGCGGACGGCGGCAGCAGTCTGAAGACACTGCCCAGGTTTGGAGCCATGGGACTCTTGCTGTTGGGTCCCCAGCCGCAGCGTGACTTCCCTTCTCTGCCTCAGTGTTCACACCTGTGGAATGGGGATGCCGATGCCTGCCTCCCAGCCTGGGGCGGGGAGCTCTCAGCGAGGTCACATGGGTGAACATAGGGTGAAAGGCGAGTCGCTGTCTGTGCTGTCCCTTTGGGGGGGTATGGCCCTGTTAGGTGAGGCCCCCACCATGTGCATGCCTCTCCCCAGAGTACTGTGGGGTTCTCATACCTTCGTAGTTACACTTGCTGGGTCCTTCTGCCTTATTCGGCTGCCCACGCCTGGCATGCGGTGGCTTGAGATTACTGCTTGTTACGTGACTCTCATTTCATTTTCCAAATAAATAATTTTTATCCTCTTTGTCCTTATTATAACACACATTATATATGTTTACATTATAATACAATACATTTTTTTCCATTGTGGAACATTTAGAAATACAGGTAACCTAGAAGGAGGAGATAAAACTCTTATAACCCCACTTCTAAAGATAACCAGTGGTAATATTCTGAAGTATGATTTCTAGGCTTGGCCGTCACCCCGTGTGTATGAACCGATGATTGAAAGCTGTCAGCACCATGTCTCGGGTTTCAGAATGTTGGCTTTATTTTCAGCTGGCTTGGTTCAAATCCTGGCTCTGGGACCTCCTAGCTGTGTGACCTTAGGCAGGTCACATCCCCTCTCTGAGCCTCCCTTTCTCCTCTGTAAAGGGAGGCTGCATGAGGATTCGGTGAGTTAATGTATGTGAAGAGATTAGAGGTGCCTGGCACATAGCAAGCGTGTAATTTCTCCTAGCAATCATTTTATATGTATGTGTGTTTTTTTCTGGGGTTGGGCGGGGAGCCCCTTTCTAGGAATGGTGCAGTGTGCAGCTGGTGGATTTGGACATTAAGCTGGGGGTCCCCCAGACCATCTCCTCCAGGGAGTGCCCCGTGCTGCTCCAATTCATGTTGGAGATGGGGACTGCTCAGGATGGGGCTTGGGCCAGGTGTGTTGGCCCACACAAAGCATTCTGGATGCTCTTACAAGCCAATCCTGATCCTTATCACTCAGGGATGTTTCCTGTCCCCACGGAGGCCTGGGTGTTGTCCAAGTTAAAGCAGCTGGATGGTCCCTGGGCCTGGAAGTGGCCCCTGGAAGATGAGCTCACCAGGAACCCTTCCACCTCCTCCCCTGGCTGCAGCTGTGGCTTTGGGATGGGCTCAGCACCCCTCCACCCCCCACCCCTGGAACAAGAGGCAGGGTCAGCTGGCTGCCTCTAAGAAGGTCTGAAAACTAGGAAGTCACCTGGATGCCAGCGGGACCCGGAGGGCTGGAGAGAGGAAGGGGTTAATGGGGCCTGGTTTTCAGAGGGTTTTCAGAGGTGAGTTTCCAGTTGGTGATAGCCATGGACGGAAGTGATGTCATCCCTGACTTGCTCTGGGACCGTGGGTAATTTAGGCAACTTGTTCGACCCTCAGTTTCCTTGTCTGTAAAATGGGGCTAGTAGGAGGTTCCCCCCCTCTTATAAGACAGTTGTTGCACAGTCTGCGAAGGCTGCTGGCAGAGCCAGGCACACAGTCAGGGCCTCCTTCCGATGATTGTCATTTAGGACATTTGTAACAGGAAGTGCTGGGTACTTACTGTGATTGTCACCCTGAATCCTCGTAATAAACAGTAGTTGAAATTCCTGATAACGCTACTGTATTGCCGTCTGATTCCGCATTGCTTGGGACTTTTTTGTTTTTATTTTTGTTTTACAATTTTATTTATTTATTTGAGATAGAGAAAGAGCGTGAGCAGGGGGAGGGACGGAGGGAGAAGGGAGAGAGAGAATCTCATGCAGAGTCCACGCAGGGAGCCTGATGCAGGGCTTCACCCCACGACCCTGAGATTGTGACCTGGGCCAAAATCAAGAGTCAGAAGCTTGACCGACTGAGCCACCTGGGGGGCCCCTGGTTGAGAATACGTTTAACCAGAGCTCCACGCCTTTGACTGTGTGATGGAACATCCCATGCATAGTAAGTGGTCGATGACAGGCAGCCGTAGTGGTTCACAATTTTTATTTTCCTGGTGCCACGCGGGGCTGTTTGTACGCGAGGCAGACAACCCAACCCGACGTCTGTGATTGAGAGCACCTGCCCCTGGGAGGGTTTCTTCTGGGGCTGATCCTGAAAACCACTACTAGTTTGCATCATCCCTTGCCCCCCTTTAGTGGTCCCCCAGGCCCCGTTCACCCACCTCAGCTGCTCTGGAGGATGGCTGCTGAATCCTGGGGGTACCCCTGGGATTCTCCAGATCAGATATTGTACCCACAGCTTGGCAAATCCCAAATGTCTCCCAAACTTGGGAATGAGTAATCTGGCTCTTCTTTTGGGATGTGGTACTGAATTCACAGCCAGAAACTGTATTTTTTGGAGGGTGGACCACAGAGGGGAGTCTGGCTTGTAGGCAGTGTTTGGAGGACACCTGGCCTTATGTGCTCCTGGCTTGGGCTGTGCCCTGGGCATCTCCTTGACCCGGCTGTGCCTTTACATGCCACTGTCTCCAGACAGGATTCTTCGACAGTGTTTCCACGGGGAACATGATCCTGGGGGATTTCAGCTTCCAACGTGTGTGTAGTGTGAAGGGTACGTGGCTGGACCAGGCCTGAAACGCAGGATGATGCTGGAGAGAGATGCTAAGCTCTAAGTGTAACTGTGTGGGTGGTTCTTCTTACAAAACCAATAGAATTATTGTAGAGGGTGGTTCTTATTACAAAAACAATCCAGATTGGTTGTACAACACAAGCAACACACACAACAAAACACCCCACAAAAATCAACCAAAATGTGAACCAAGACATATATTACAGTGCTTAACAATAACGAAAATAATAGGATTAATGTTTATTGAGCCCTTGCTAGATGCTTTACATGTTTTATTTCATTTCAGTCATTCAGAAAACCGTATTCATGAGAGATTTGAATTCAGGACCTTGAACTCATGAACACATGGTCAGAAGCGCCCAAAGGATGTGGTCCCCCATTGATTCTTCCGTCTGCCCTCCGTCTACTTTTCCATTCCTTCTCCTCTCCATCCTTATATCTACCCATCTATTCTTTTCTGTCCACCGATCCAGCCAGCCAGCCATCCAGCCATCCTCCCATACATCCTTCCATCCTTCCTCCTACCTATCTAACCATCCATCCATCCATCCATCCATGCACCCACCCATTAATATACCCACCTATCTGTCCATCAGTGTATACATCATGCATCCATATATCCAAACATCTACTCTTTTATCCTCTGCCCATTCACCCATCCATCCATGTACCCGTGTATGCATCCATCCATTCACCCACCTATTACTCCTCACCCATCCAACCATCCATCCATCCATCCATCCCATGCAGCTATTTACTGAGCACCGCTGTCTTCCAGGCAACCCTGTATTAAGGATACAACAGGATTCAGTGCCTTTATGGGCCAGACATTCTAGTGCGGAGAAGCAGGTACATGGTCCCATTAATAAGACAGACAGTTTTATTTATTTTTTATTTTACTTATTTATTGTGGGGAGGGGTGTGGCAGAGAAACAGAGGGAGAGGAAAAGAGTGAATCTTAAGCAGTTCCATGCCCAGCACAAGCCCGACTCAGGGCTCATCTCACGACTCTGAGATCATGACCTGAGGCGAAATCAAGACTCAGATGCTTAACCGATTGAGCCACCCAGGCACCCCAACAGACAGTTTTATTTATTTTTTAAAATTTTTTATTATGGTATGTTAGTCACCATACCGTACATCCTTAGTTTTTTATATAGTGTTCCATGATTCATTGATTGTGTATAACATCCAGTGCTCCATGCAATATATGCCCTTCTTAATACCCATCACTGGCCTATCCCAATCCCCCACGCTGCTCCCCTCTGAAGCCCTCAGTTTCTTTCCCAGAGTCCATAGTCTCTCGTGGTTCATTCCCCCTTCTGTTTACCCCCCTCTTATTCTTCCCTCCCTTCTCCTACCGATCTCCCTGCTATTTCTTAGGTTCCATAAGTGAGTGAAACCATATGATAATTGTCTTTCTCTGCTTGACTTATTTCACTTAGCATAATCTCCTTCAGTCCCGTCCATGTTGCTGCAAATGTGGTGTAATTGTTCTTTCTGATGGCTGAGAAATATTCCATTGTATCTATGAACCACATCTTCTTAATCCAGTCATCTGTTGAAGAGCATCTTAGTTCTTTTCACAATTTAGCTATCGTGGACAATGCTGCTATGAACACTGGGGTGCGTAAGGCCCTTCTCTTCACTACGTCTGTATCTTTGGGGTAAATACCCAGTAGTGTAATTGTTGGATCAGAGGGTAGCTCTATTTTTAACTTTTTAAGGGACCGCCACCCTGTTTTCCAGAGTGGCTGTACCAACTTGCATTCCCACCAACAATGTAGGAGGGATCCCCTTTCTGCACATCCTCTCCAACATTTGTTGTTTCCAGCCTTGTCCATTTTTGCCGTTCTAACTGATGTAAGGTGGTATCTCCATGTATTTCCCTGATGGCTAATGATTTTGAACATGTTTTCATGTGTCTGTTAGCCATTTGTATGTCTTCATTGGAAAAGTGTCTGTTCATATCTTCTGCCCATTTTTCGATTTATGTGTTTCTTGTGTATTGAATTTGAGAAGTTCTTTGTAGATTTTGGATACCAGTCTTTTATCTGTAGTGTCATTTGCAAATATCTTCTCCCATTCCGTGGGCTGCCTCTTAGTTTTTGGGACTGTTTCCTTGGCTGTGCAGAAGCTTTTGATCTTGATGAAGTCCCACAAGTTCATTTTTTCTTTTGTTTCTCTTGCCTTTGGAGATGACCTCCACAAGACTTCTAATCGGTTCTTTATTCTCTGCTGCAGCAGATCTGACATTTTTACTTCATTTAGTGGGGCCATTGCTACCCAAGCTTCTAAGAACTATCCTACAAAGTTCCTTGCTCGATGTTTAATTCTGTGTAACAGGAAAGTTTTCTCATCGTACTGAACTCTCTCACTGCCAACTTCATGCTCTACCACTCTTGATCCAGCACCCTCAGTATCCAGTCCCATATATGCTCTCCTGGCTCTTGCTTGTACAAGTTGTCCATGTCCTCCAGCAACCTCAGCTCATGGTCCTTGAACTTAGTGGTTTAAGACAACAACTATTTTATTATATCTCACGTTTTCTGGGTTAGGAATACAGATAGGGCTCAGCCAGGTGGCTCATTAATTCTATAGGTTCCAGAGGTGTGTAGCTAGATAGTGGGTTGGTCTTGAGGATCTGAGACAGCTTCACTCATGTGCCTGATGTCTTAACAGTGATGGCTGCGGGCCTACAATGGCCTCCCCAGCATGGTGTCACTGGGTAGCAGATTTCTTACGTGTATCCCAGGCAGCGTGTTACAAGAGAGCAGAAGCTACAAGGCTTCTTCTGGCTTAGCCTCAGAAGTCTATGATTGTGTCTCTTTTTCTACAGCCTATTAATCAAGTGAGTCTCTGAGGCCAGCTCAGATTCAAGGAGAAGAGATAAGGCATCATTTTATAATGGGAAGAATAGCAAAGCGTTTGCTGCCATCGTTAAGCTACCATACTTCATCATCAGCAGCATAGCACTTGTTATGTTGTAACTTGATACTTTATTGCTGACCTGTTGGTTGGGTGACATCTGGGGATAAATTTTGTGGGTGGTACATATTGTCTCATAAGCCAGAGGCCCCAGCATCAATTTTAAGCAATTGGGAGCATAGTCATCAATAGGGAGAAGCGATCAGTTCTGCATGCCCCAGGGGCTCAGGGAAACATGAGGATTCAAAGTTCTCCAAGATGATTCCATCTCAATCTCAGGATCCCCCTTTCCATTTAGGGCCTTGACTTTGATATTTCAGAGCCAGGTCTGAGCATTCAGTCTTTGCTTATTTTAAATGAAGTCCTGCACCTGATCTTTCGCCTGTCCTGCCCTCTGTCTGGAGGACATGAAAGTCTTTCTGTGTTGCTATAGTGGCCCAGGAGCTTTCAGATTTTACTTTAGATAGAAGGTCAATTTAAAGCAAGCTTTATTGTCTTTCTGCAGTGCATTGGTGGCTCCCTCATTCCATAGAGCCTCAGAACTGATTTCATTGGAACCTCTGAAATTCATGTGCATTAGCACCTCCATTGGCCTCCCCTTCACAGGGGTGCCAGCCTACATCACCTCCAGTGGCACCTCTGGCAGGTGCCCAGCTACAACTGGATGGGGTCAGCAGGGTTCCACTGGGGACTCAGTGCCAACCAGACAGCAGATGAGTGAGTGCCAGTGACCTGCCAGGATTATTCCTGGCTCCAGATCTCCAGTTGCCTTAGTTTGAGCTCTCCTGGGAAAGGACTCTGAGGCACATACTCATATGCAGGATTTTGTCTTATTTTTTTAGAGGATGGGCAGTTCTCTCTGGAACAATACCTGTTAGGGGTGAGGGAAGCAGGTTTGGGTAAAAGGAGAAGTTGAACTGTCCTCAGCCAACCCTTCAGGGAGCTCTGGAATGGCCATGTTCCAGATTGAGTGATGATGAGCCCTGGGCCTTTGTGCCCCTGTAAGCAGGCTGTCCCTGGCAAGGAGTCATGACCTTGGGCAAGGCAGCTCCCTTTAGCCAAAGGCAATTGCTGGGGAGGACTTGGCTATGGTCCAGCAAGAAACCAACAACATCCTGGCAGCAGGAGAAAGATTGTCTCAGCCCTGAAGAGAAAGCTGGTTGGTGTCCAACAGGATTTACTGCCCATCCTTCATTTGGGTTAGTGGTATACATACTCGTGACAAGAATAAGCAGTCAACTGGGACAATGCACAGACCACGATCTGGGAAGTCTGAGATCGCAGCTCTAAAGCAGACTTATTTCTGACAGTGACCACGGGACAGGCAATGGCAACATGACCACATAGTCAGTGCTAAGGATTTATTGAACAGGAATTTATGAATGACTGCAAGGTTGGAATAATAGGTAATCAGGACTCAGGGAGCAGTCTGGCTTGATTGGCTTGGTCAAATTCTTCTCTCAAGTCTAAGCTGGGCTCACTCCTTTTGGAGCCTCTCATTTAAGTGAAGGTCAGGAGTTATAGCAAGTCCTTCCTGAGAGGAGGACCTGGGGTGGACATCTTCTGTGTTACAGTACGTCACCTCAGGTATGTGATGAAAAAATGATCACTTGGTGGCTAACTTGAAAAAGCAACACTTTCTATTTGTGTTTCTATGGGATAATATGGTTAAAGTTCTAAATAATCCATTAAAATAGAATTTTTGGAATAAGCTTGTTTGTATTAAGTTGGAAACTGCTTGTGCTCTAGTTGAGGTAGGGAAGTAGAGTAATTCCAGAAAGATCTCCATCAGCAAGGACTGGAGTAGTAAGTGGCTCAGCCAAATATCCACAGCAAATACAACTAGGACAGAAAATTAAAGGTCATATGTTGGAAAACATGTTTATTTGCTCCCTTGTCAGAATTGATATTTGGAGAAAGTCCCAGTAGATCAAGTACTAAAAACAGTGACAGAGATTTGGGCAAAAGCCCCACGGCAGGCGAGATAGGAAGGTTGTCAATTGAGGGATATTGATACAATGACAAACACAATTTAATGATGGGGCTCTGAACTTGGGTGCAGAGTGAGTTGACATTTCTTCACTCGGGTTGCAGAGGCACATGAGGGATGCCTCCTTGACCAGCCCCACATCTTTCATAGACAGCTGTGGCTGTTTCTTCCTATCGTTTTCGGTAAGACAATCTTAATGTGTAAAAGAAATCTCTTGAAAATGCTATTTTCTCCTGAATCCTGTCATTTATTTCATTTGATTTGTTTAAAAAATTGGTTAAAAAATATCACCAAAGTTCACAGGGCATTTTAAAAATCATCCTGGATTTTAAAGCACCAGATTGTTTTTTATAAGAGCATTTAAATATGAAGAAATGTTCAGCCCTGTTCGGAATGCCAAAACCCAAACATTCCAAAGGTGTTTCGGCTTCAGATGAATAAATATATTTTTTGAATTGGTCTCTTTGTACCTGGTCTCAGACTGAGAATAAATTGCCAAGTCTAGAAAGCAGAAAAAATAGTAACTTTTCTGTAAGATTTTTGGGTAAGTTGGAAAGAGTCATAAAAATATAGTGATTGAGCCCAGGAAGCAAATTTCCTACAAACATTTATAACCCAGCGTTGTTATAACTCCCAAGGCATGGCAGAGCGCAGAGCACTGCACAAGGCTGTGGTGGGCACCCCACCCAGCCCTGGGGAGACTATCAAGGCTTCTGGGGGGAGGCGATGGGTCTGTTTAATTGTTTTGTGGGGGTTTATAAAGGACTCTGTCCTCTTCTCATAGTAGATAACACAAATTAGGACATAAAGTATTTTGGATCATCCAAATCCGTCTTCTAGGGAGTCTAGCTAGCAGTCCAAGATGCACATTTCTATGATTTGTCACAGTTTGGGCCAACAGTTGCATTGGAACGAGTGCTGGAAGTCGTCAAATGATCTGACCAAAGATGACACGTGGGCTTTGCCACTTCACTGCCCGCATGCACTTCAGCAGCTCATGAACTTTCTGAGCTTCAGTTTAATCACTTGGTGAACGGAGAGGGTTCCTGTCCCAAAGAGCTGCTGTGTCCATCTGTGATGACACAGGGAAACTTGTACAGTGTCCCTGCCGGGCATACTGATTGGTGCCCCCAAATGTTAGTCTACCCTGAACTGATTCAATAAGATAGTGCCTGCTTAGCATATAGCAGGATGCACATAATGCTTGGAATTTACTGAGGAATCAATATTTTCTTTTGACAATTAAACAAATTTTCTCTTTGGTCTGTGTGTTGGGTGTACGGTGCAGTTATAATAGAGGTCAAGAACACCATCTCCTTATTTTTCACGTATTAGCAATTTTGTTTCATGAGCTCTACACTTTGCTCATACAAAAACATTTTTTTGAACAAATATTCATCACACAGCAGTTATGTATAGACTTTGTGCTAGATAGCCTACAACGGTGAGTAAGACGGACGTGGTCGCTCCTCACAGGACCTCCAGTCGAATGGAGGGGAAACACATCAGCTGAATAGTCAGCTGGATCAGTTTTTTGGTTTGCATTTACCAGCTGTGACAATCCCATGGAGGAGAAGTAGCCGGGGCTGTAAGAGTCTGACGGTCTCAAGGGAAGGGAATTTACGGGAATAATTCTCACGCTGGGGTCTGATGGATGAGTAGCAGCTGACAAGAGAAATGGAGTGGTAAGAGGAAGGACTTAGAGAGGAAGGGAAAGAGGGCATGAGGCATTGACAGGGTGTGTGGGTTGGAAGCAAGAAGAGAATGAATCACATGAAGCCATGCAAGGCATCCAGGTCACTTGAGGATTTCACCTTAAAAGCAAAGGGCTGCAGGTGAAGGCAGCAGGAGAACATGCTGGTTTAGCATCAACAGGTTTTGGGAGGCAGGTTTTGGGCAGACTTAGAGGGTGTTTCAGTTGGCCAATTGTCTCATAATTGAAGCTTGGTCTAGGGAGGTGGCTATAGAGAGGTAGAGAATGAGGGATTCCTAGTATGCTTGGGATTTTAAATTCACAGGATGTGGTGATGAGCTGACAATGTCAGGTGGGGAAAGGAGGTTTCTAGTGGAAAGGTACTTTCTGGAAGGTTGATGCCACTCCCTGGAGCAGAGACACAACTGAGCCTGTGGAGACGCATGGAGTTGGAGGTGCTTTTGAGACACCTGAATGACAGACATCGGGATTGGAACTCTGCGTGAATGTCTGGCTTAGAGATGGGAATTTGGGAGTGATGGCCCCACGCGGGGTATGGCTGAGAAGTGAGGAAGGAAGAGGAACCTGGTCAGGAATATCATGGACAACTGATCTATTGAGTTTCTTAGGATAAGAAATTCCTAAGTGACTGGACCCAGAGGTGGGCATTCTCCCCCTCACAGTCCTCAGGGGTGGGGGTGGGGTATGTATGGGGGGGCAGGCAGTGGACATGATCCCTGCTTCTTGGAATGGAAAGCCAGAATTAGAATAAAATACACATATAAATGTGTGTCTGGTGTCTTTGTCTTGGTTGCTGGTACTGAAGTGCAGGGCATAAGGACCCCATTTCTGTGCAACTTTCTGCTGCCTGTAGAATTGAAGGAAGGGAAGGGCACTGATTTCAACCTGTCATCGGTTTCTTTTCCAGAATCCCTCTTGATTAAATTGCCAGTACAGGTGCACGGTTACAGACACAGGCATGCAACTCGAAGGCACCCACTTTAGTGTATCTATTTGGAAAGGTAGCTCAGGGAAATGAAGGAAAATGGCTCTAATTATTTTCCTGTTAGGGGACAAAAATATGAGAATGCCACCCTCTTGCTTAGGAGTCTCCTCATTTACTTAAGGAAAACAGAGCAAACATTCTCACTCAGGACGTGTTGCTTCCTGCATATAGTGATTGCTAGAAATGCCAGGAACCTCAAAATGTCTGTTGGAAAAGAGGTGGAGGCCCAGTGTGATGACTGGGAATAGAGCAGTAGGCAGTCACGTGGGCTCATCCTGAACTTACCTCAAGGGATGTCTTTTGATTTTTTGTTTTTAAAGGAAATCACTTAAAGAGAAAAAATAACAATAATAACAGGAAGAAAATAATTTATGATAATAATAATAAGTATTAGAGGAATACTAACTGGCATATACACATATATAAAAGTACCACACTGCAGTATTTGTGACTGAAGAATTGCGCGAGAGGCAGCGTTAAATGGTGTGAAAATGTGGGAAACCTCATATTTAGCATATAGACAACAGGAAGAATAGAGGGTTGCTCAGAGCAGCTATAGAGCCATGGGGAACTACTGAAATTAGGATTTTCCCAATAACATTAGCTTTCTGCTGAAGACTTCCAATGGCATCTTAGAGTTACTCTGTCACCAGTGAACCCTCCAGAAACAACAGATAAGGAAGACATGATTTTTGACCTCAAGTTCTGAGGGGAAAGGTATGTAGATAAACAGGAAGATAAAGACAGCTTCTCGTCTAATATGTGTTTTTATTTCCTGGATTTGTACAGTTTAAAATGTTTTCTCCTATTCTTTTTCTCTTTTCTCTCTTATCCTGTGGAATTTGAGGGCGCAAATTGCCAACAGTTTTAAATAAATAGGGGTTTTAGAATTTTTGAATGGTTTGAAAATAATCTTTTTTTTTTTTTTCAGGAAAAAAATGCATTGCTGCCAGGTGTTTTTTAAAGCTCTGTTTAATAAAAACTACGTGAGTATTTAAACACAGGTTTAAACTTTAAATACATAACTTTAATGACAAACTGAGTACAGGAGTCTGAAAGGGAGATCTAAAGTTATTTTTATGTTTAGAAATTGAATTTACTTTTATGAAATAAAAAGAAAACACTTGTAGGGCTGTTTCATGGTATAGCAGTTTCAGAACTGGTAGGAAGGAAATAAGGTATTTGCTAAAATGAAAGGCATTTTTTATTTCTGAAAACATGCTCTGTAGCTACTGAGATTTGATGTGATTTTGGACCCCTTGAAAACTGGTTTTATCATTTCCATAAGCAGTGACCCCTTTCTAATCTTCAAATTAAGTGTTATTTAAGCTATTCATTTGGCCAATGACCAGATTACTTGCCCAGTCCAGCTTCCACAAGGAGTGGGGAACGGTCTGTGGTTTTTTGTTTTTGTTTTTTTTCACATCTTGCCTGCGGATATGTACTTTCATTGAGCTCCTTATTTACAAATTTTCAGTAATAAGTGTCTGCGCCGTTTTCAGTAGCACGGTTTTGGAGGAGAGTGATTTGAGGCTTTCATATTAATGGGGTGTAGAATTTCCTCCCCATGTTAAGGGCTGCCCCTAGAGGGCGCGCATCAGCCAGCAGCGGAAGCAAGAAGCCCCCAGTCTCTTGCAACAGGACCAGACTAGTGGTCTCCAGGGGCAGAGCACAACAGGCCTATGAAATGGTTGAAATAGACGCCCTTTACAGTTTTTCTGCATTCTCTCACCTAGTGGTCTCTCAGGTATTAACAATAATAGTTTTTAACAGTGGCAGAGTTCAGTTATTTGATCCTTTGTATTGGCGCTTGCAATCTTTACAATTATGAATTAGGAAGTATTAATTGGGAAAATGAAGGCAAATTACATCTAAATATTCTGTTGGTTTTTAGACATTATGTTTCTGGATTTTCTTCATGTTTGGGTTTTACAGAATCGTTTTTGAATCAGTGTGATTTAATGGGAAGTCTACTTAATACGTAGATGACCCTGGGCAAATTTAATAAGATTTTTTTTCTCATCTGTAAAACGGGCGCCTGGAGCCCATTTCACAAGGGTTCTGTGATACTTGAGTGAGGGTGTTTGTGAAGGAATCTGGCCGATAAGAATTGCTAAAGAATATATTAAGTCAGAATTAAACACTTTAATATTTTAATACTTTTTCTTCTCCTTAGGTATTTTATATTATGTATGTCTTGTTTAATCATTTATGTAAAAAAAACTAAGTAGAAAAAATTTCTCTCTCTGAAAAGTTTTACAGTTTTCTGCTCATCAAGAATAAAGACATTCTTTTTGAATCTTCTGTGTCCAATGAAATTAAATGTAAGACAGAAAGCAGAAGGTATTTTCTGACATAGGGTGTTTGTAGTTTCGGTTCTAAGGTCAGTAATTTATTGAAGGCTTTTAACACCCACCACTATATACACACCTGTCCAGTGGATCAGCTTCACCAGTTCAAGGGAAAAAAACGCTACTGTATTAATTGTGATCATTTTAAATATTAAGCACACTCTTTTATTAACAAGAAAGTAAAAGCTTTGGGGGCACCTGGGTGGCTCAGTCATTAAGCGTCTGCCTTCGGCTCAGGTCATGATCCCAGAGTTCTGGGATCAAGCCCCAGGTCGGGCTCCCTGCTCAGCGGGAAGCCTGCTTCTCCCTCTCCCACTCCCCCTGTTTGTGTTTCCTCTCTCACTGCCAAATAAATAAATAAAAATCTTAAAATAAATAAATAAATAAAAGCTTTGTAAATTTTATGTTACTCTTTGCTCCTATTTTGATTTTGGTAGGAAATCAGGTGTTCATCCATAGCTTTTTTTATTTTATTTTAAAGATTTTAATTAATTTATTTGAGAGAGAGCAAGTGAGAGAGAAAGCACAACGGGGGAAGGGGCAGAGGCAAGGAGAGAAGCAGACTCTCTGCTGAGCCAGGCAGATGTGGGGCTCAATCCAAGGGTCCTGGGATCATGACCCAAGCCAAAGATGGTTGCTTAGCCACCTGAGCCACCCAGGCGCCCCTCATCTGTAGCTATTAAGTGCAGGAGAAAGATGCTGTCAAGACACCTAGGACTGATCGCAAAATTGACTCTGGAAAAGTTGAGCTCCTTTTATGAGAGTGTAAACTAAACCCACCTCTCTGTTAGGCTTTGATGATTTGATTGATGATTAATTAGGAGATTTATATCTTGCTGAAGGAATAAAACCTAAAGTTGCCAGGGGCGCCTGGGTAGCGCAGTCGTTAAGCGTCTGCCTTCGACTCAGGGCGTGATCCTGGCGATCTGGGATCGAGCCCCACATCAGGCTCCTCCGCTATGAGCCTGCTTCTTCCTCTCCCACTCCTCCTGCTGTGTTCCCTCTCTTGCTGGCTGTCTCTATCGCTGTCAAATAAATAAATAAAATCTTAAAAAAAAAAAAAACTAAAGTTGCCAGATCTCAGTGTGTTCACCCTGTGAAGTCACAGTAATGCAGGCGCTCCTTTTCATACTCAAAGATCGGGAGAAGTCATGTCAGTGGCCGGCAAAATGGAACAGGGCCCAGTGGAACCTCTTCCTGGTTTCTGTGTCCCTTTCCGTGAGGTGGTTATACTCTTTAGTTCTGGGAAAAATTCTTTGCTTGGCCAGACAAACCCAGTGTTCCAGGCTGAGCCCAAGCCAAGACCAAGTCAGCTCATGGGCCGTGAAAGTTCTTTGGTGCTGGCCACCGAAACACTCTCTCTGGGACACCCAGAACAGTGGCTTGTTCTCCTCCAAACTTCTCATTTCAAATGACTGACTCTCTCCAGCCTCCCAGCCAGGTACAACCATCCTTGTCCACTGGTGAATCTGACCCCACCAATCCTGCATGAGTAAAATAAAATAAGAGCTCATTTCTTTGTCTTTCTCATTGCAGTGAGGGCACCCCATAACTCTACAGTATCTGTTCGTGTAAGCCTGGCCATGTGAGTCAGTCCCCCTAGGGACTCCCACATTTATAGCACCAAAAGCCTAGAGCACCTGTGCTGTATTCTCATTTTACATCAAACCACGGGGTTTGAGCTGGTCTCCAACAGCCAAGTACAGTCCTGACCATGTGGTGGATGGGTCAGAGGGAACTAGCCAACTTCTTCTAAGTGACAGCAGCACAGTTTAGACTTTTTCCCAATATGCTGTTCCTGGACTCTTTTGTTCCCCAGATGGAGGGCCACCTCCATTCTATGAAAGTGGAGGTAGAAGTTGTGACGGGTAGGGTGGGATTTGATGAAGTAGGAACCTACCAGTCCTGCTACCAGCCTCTAAGCCAGAGGTCAGCAGACTTTTTCTGGAAAGGGACTAATAAAAACGATCTTAATCTTGGCAGGCCATATGGTCCTGTCACAGTTCAACTTGGTCATTGTATTGTGAAAGCAGCCATGGACAACATATAAACAAACGGCAGTGTCTGTGTTCCCAGTGAAAGTGTATTTATGCAGATAGGTGGTGGGCGCTGTGGGCTACCATTGGCTGCCCCTGCTCTAGACCATCCCACCCCCGCTGGCTTCACAGAAACATGGCCAATGAAGCACCCTTCTGACTATACGGACCAAGATCCGGGAATAAAAGAGAACAGATATCTGCTTACCTTGCTCAAATCCTCATTAGGGCCAACTGTTGCCCCTGGAAGCTTCTGAAGTCTTAATAGAGGGCAGGACTGTCATATGCAGGCAGCTCTCTCACAGCGGCAGGGGAAGAAGGCCACCATCCAGAATGGATTAGGAGCCCACTCCTTGCACATTTGTAGACTAACGCTTTGTCCATTTTGGTGGGCCTGTGGGCAGTGGGCTTCTTCATAGAACAGGCGTTTCCCCATAGACTATTGGCAAGAGTGACATTGTTTTTTTTCCTCCCTCCTTAGCTGCACTGCAAAATGTATGCTCAGTGGAAAATTCTCCAATTAACACTTAATCAAGTGGCCCAACAGACCACTTTTCCTCTCAGCTGGCCTCCAGCTTTGAAGATAATCACTGGCACCCAGACAGGAAGTCCCAGGGCTCAGCCATGGGTTGGGGGCTCTCCTGTAAAGCCACAGCAATAGCCCCGGTCACCCTATTCTATACCTCCTGATTTGCCTTGGATGTGGCAGCCTTTAGAACACTGGGCCAAATACTGTAAACCATTGAGGGTTTGCCTTCTTGAATGCTCATGTGTGGGTACACGATAAGATCCTTGTTGCGATGTCTTTGCTGAGACCAGCATGCCCCAGCGAAGTTAAGCTTGACCAAAACCCGAGAGCATGTTAGCATTTGCCGTGGGATTGACAAGACAGAGCTGCACTTGGTGGTCTGCTGAATCATTCTACATGTTGTCATTAAATGGATCCTTCCAGGATTGTTCAGATGGTTGGACGGTTGTGTTTGAGAATGGTAATTGCTGCTTCAAATCCTGAATGATAACTCGTATGTGTATACATTTCCTTCTAAGAGGGAAGATCTGCCCTGTAGATGTTACTTCTTTACTCTTCATTTTCCTTCTGTTGAACTCTAAATAATGTGGCCTATAAAACTGAAAAAGCAGCAAAAATAAAATGTCTTTTGGTAATGATTTCAATATTACTGTTTCCCCCTTTTTTTTGTTTTTGATAAATTGCAGTTTCTGTGCATGACCACTAATGTAAGACAGTGGTCTTTTCTTCTATATTAAAATAAGAGAGCTTGTTTCTTTTCAATCCTTCTACTCACTTAACCCAAATTTTGCTCTTTCATGCCTCTTTCATCACATTTCTTTCATCCATTTCTAGAGCTTTCTGATCTAACCTGCTACTCGACTTACCGATCTTCAACATTTGTGATGAAGTGGAGAGGGAAGGTTACCAGCCTACTGCTTCAAGCCCAAACTCCTTTGCTGGCGTCTCGCCCCCAACCTCTTCCTTCCCTTTCTCTGCCTCCAGCCCTTGCCTTCAAATAGGTAAAAAAATAAGTCTCCTGCTCCCACCCCAGACTCCCGGCACTGCTCTTCTGAAGCAGCCATGATTAATAGTTTGCTTGGGGTTTTTCAGAAATTCCTCTGTACGTGCAAACATACAGGCCCCTTTCCTTGTTAAAGAAGTGGTATGTGGTGTCCAGTCAACGTTTTGTATTTTGTACTCTTCATTCACTCCTACCTCTTGAAGATTGTTCTACATCAGCACATGTGGGTTGACCCCAAACCTTTTCATGCCTCATGGGTAGTTTCCAGAGTCTTCCACGCTCGGCTCCACCTTTTCCCAGTAACCATGAATCATCATTGGTCTCCAGTATCCTCGGATGGTGTCAGGATTGCTTTCTCCCATCCCTCAAGAGGTGTGTCCCTCTCTGCCCTAATGCCACAAGTTTCCTTCCTGTGTGCTTGATGTTTTAATATGGCACATCCTTCAGGGCCCAGCTCATCCTGTGCTTTACTAACATTTCTCGAGATTGTGCTAGTCAGGTTAGCACTTAGTTGTTCCCTTTGTGTCATCTTCTTTCCCTCCGATGGAGCCGATGGTCCCTCTGGGCAGCCCCTCTGACCTTCCTGTTCCTCCAAAGTGCCTAGCACAGTGCCAAGAACTAACTTCATTGGATTCTTCCTCAAAGGCATGGTCACATCCATCGCTTTCCCTTTCCTATTGTGAGCACTTATAGGGAAGGGGAATTCTGGTCTGCTTTTGAGATTGTTCACATCCCATATTGAGTCATTCTGATGCTCCCCCCAAACAGTAAAGGCCAGGGCTAAGTGTTTTTTTTTTTTAATTTTTTTAAAGACTTTATTTATTTATTTGAGAGAGAGAGCACAAGTGGGAGAAGAGACAGAGAGGGAGAAGTAGATTCCCCGCTGAGGAGGGAGCCCCATGTGGCGTTCCATCCTAGGACCCTAGGATCATGACCTGAGCTGAAGGCACTCGCTTAGCCGACGAACCACCCAGGCACCCCCAGGGCTGAGTTTTATAGTTTTATGGACCTCTATTTATTGTCATTCTATTTTTTAATGATTTTTTATTATGTTAGTCACCATACAGTACATCCCCGGTTTCCGATGTAAAGTTCGACGATTCATTAGTTGCGTATAACACCCAGTGCACCATGCAATATGTGCCCTCCTTACTATCCATCACCAGCCTATCCCATTCCCCCACCCCCTCCACTCTGAAGCCCTCAGTTTGTTTCTCAGAGTCCATAGTCTCTCATGCTTCATTCCCCCTTCTGATTACCCCCCTTTTTTATCCCTTTCTACCCCTACCAATCTTCCTAGTTCTTATCTTCCATAGATGAGAGAAATCGTATGATAATTGTCTTTCTCTGCTTGAATTATTTCACTTAGCATTATATCCTCCAGTGCCGTCCATGTTGCAGCAAATGTTGAGAACTCGTTCCTTCTGATAGCTTAGTAATAGTCCATTGTATATATGGACCACAACTTCTGAATCCAGTCATCTGTTGAAGGGCATCTCGGTTCCTTCCACGATTTAGCTATTGTGGACAATGTTGCTATGAACATTGGGGTGCATATGGCCCTCCTCTTCACTATGTCTGTATCTTTGGGGTAAATACCCAGTAGTGCAATGGCTGGGTCATAGGGTAGCTCACTTTTTAACTTTTTAAGGGACTTCCACACTGTTTTCCAGAGTGGCTGTACCAACTTGCATTCCCACCAACAATGTAAGGGGATCCCCTTTCTCCACATCCTCTCCAGCAATTGTTGTTTCTTGCCTTGTCAATCTTTGCCATTCTAACTGGAATAAGGTGGTATCTTAGTGTGGTCTTGATTTGAATTTCCCTGATGGCTAATGATTTTGAACATTTTTTCATGTGTCTGTTAGTCATTTGTATGTCATCGTTGGAAAAGTGTCTGTTCATATCTTCTGCCCATTTTATGATTTGTTGATTTGTTTCAGCCCCAGGGCACGAGTGATGCAGCACCCGCGTGCAGCCCAGAAGCCCTGCTTTGTGCAGCCTGTGAGCAGAAAGGTCTATTTCTCCGTGAGAGACAGCTTTAAGACTTGCTGGAGCTCCTCCTCCTCCCCTGGAGCCAGAGCTCCCACTCCTCCAGCTCTTTGGCAGACAGCTCCATGGCCAGCTGCGAGTCACTATCAAAACGGCTCCTCTCACTTGAGGCTCCAGGGCACAGGCCTTCTGAGCTGGTGAGCAGGATCTTCTGGATGGCCCTGTGGGGAAAAAGAGGTGGAAAAAAGCAGCCCATTACCAGCAGCATCAGGGCCACAGCAGCACCTGCATTTACCTGTCCCCTGAGAGCACACCATGCGGAGCACTTTATATGCGCCCCACGGCCACGTTGCCATTCAGTCCCCTGTGGATCTGGAGGTGTGGGTGCCGTGTATAGGTGAGAAATCCGAGGGTCAGGGAGGTGAACAAACCCGCTCAGGGTCTCCTCCCAGCTCCTCCTCCACTGTCTTCCCATTGATGTGTCCTAGGGCTCAGCCCAGGAAACAGGAGCTCTTTAAGGCCTGGCGTCTGTCTTGTCCACCTCTGGTCGATCAGCACCCTACACAGGACCTGGTCTTCTGCAGGTGATGGAGCCCACATGAGAGAAGAAACAAACCCCAAATACATCCTGAAGAGGCCCCGCTGCTGCTTCCCCCGTCCAGGTGGCAGTCTCCTCCTCTTAGGAAGGTGCCTATTACAACACTGGGTCCACCCTCTGCTGAGGCCAATGTGCGTGATGTGATCTATTGCTAAGTTTTTGTGTGGTTTTGTTTTGTTTTTTGGGGGTTTTGTTGTTGTTGTTATTGTTGTTGTTGTTGCTGCTGCTTAAAAATGGCCTCAAAATCCACTTAGGAGAGTCTACAGCCACACAAAGGGAACTGCACTTGAGTGACAGACTGTATGAGCCACTGCAAGTTTCAGAACAGCCGGATTAAATGTTGTGACCAATTGAGAAACACTGGTGTCTGTTATGAGTTGTACTCAGTGTGACCACAATACTGTCACTGTCTAGAAAACACACTCAAATCCTTAGATTTCAAATGGTGCTGGGCCCCATGAGAGGCAGGAAACCAGGAGTACAGTAGAGCAGATCAACAGAACTAGAAGCTGGTTCTTTGAAAGAATCAATAAAACTGACAAACCACTGGCAAACTTCTCCAAAAGAATAGAGAAAGGACCCAAATTAATAAAATTATCAATGAAAAAGGAGAGGTCACAGCCAACACCAAGGAAATTGGAAGAATTATTAGAAACTTTTACCAACAGCTATATGCCAATAAATTAAGCAATCTGGAAGAGATGGAGGCCTTCCTGGAAACCTATAAACTACCAAGACTGAAACAGGAAGAAATTGATTTCTTAAACAGGCCAATTAATTATGAAGAGATTGAGTCAGTGATAAACAACCTTCCAAATAACAAAACTCCAGGCCCGGATGGTTTTCCTGGGGAATTCTACCAAACATTCAAAGAAGAAATAATACCTATTCTCCTAAAGCTATTACAAAAAATAGAAACAGAAGGTAAGCTACCAAACTCATTCTATGAAGCCAATATTACCTTGATCCCCAAACCAGGCAAAGACCCCATCAAAAAGGAGAATTACAGACTGATTTCCCTAATGAATATGGATGCCAAAATCCTCAACAAGATCCTGGCTAATAGGATCCAAAAGTACATTAAAAGGATTATCCATCCAACATAATAAAAAAATATTATAAAAAAATAAGTGTTCTGTAAGTGTTCAAGCAGCTGCTGCCTCTAGAGAGGGGGCTTCGACGGCCACAGAGCAGGGAGGGTAGAGGTGTACTTGTCCTTTACGCGGGAGGATGCATTACCGCTCCTCAGGAATGCCAGTTCCCTCCTGGTTCTGGTGAGGAGGCAGGACCAGAGACCGGCTTGGGCTCGGGGGGTTGCTGGGGAAGCAAGCCGGCAAACCAACATCCTGGCCTTGGCCTCCCTTCCCTGTGCATGCCCTTCTCTGCCTGTGGAGCTTGTTTCTGCCAGGATAGAAGGGACCAGACTCTGATGCAGATGACAAGATAACATCACGCCTTTATCTCCCCCACCCCCCAGCAGACCCACATGGAGACACACAAAGGCGCTTGGCTGTCTTCCCTGGGAACACTGCCTGGGGAGCCTTCCTGCTCTCCCACATCTTCTCAGGGGCATGCACCCATCCCTGGAGGAGAGGCATCATTTATTGGAGGGACTTAATTAAAAGAGGCTCAGAACAGGATTGAGGGTCAACCCAGGTCAGAGTGCTCTTGGTTTCAGACTCTGAGGGAGGGAGGCTGACTTCTGGGGGTGGAGGGACAGCTGCATGTTCCGGGCAATGGTGGGGCTCAGCTCGGCTCTCTGGAGGGCCAAGGTCAGTTTGGCTCTGCCATGGCCATGCCCTACACGCTGGAAACTCAGTCCTGCACCATCCGTCTTGTCCCGCGGGCCTCCTCAGACACCCCTTCCCTACCTCTGCTCCCACTGAACCCAAAAGGCATAGTGAGTTGGCCCTTGCATGGCTGCCCACTGTAAGATCCTGAGACGGTATATCAAATGTTTGGCAAGAGTCACTGAGTGGAATGACTGAGGCTGTTCTCCCCACCCCATACCCACTTGACTGTCTGAGACTTGGCTTCTTGGTCACCTGCTCTGTGAGTCTCCTCTGCACCTGCCAGGGCACCCAGCACCGGGGACATGGCAGTATCAGCCACACCTGCAACCCCCATCCTGCCTTCCGGGGAGCCCTCTGCTGCATGTTCTCTGGCCTCCTGTTGGTCTGTCTGAAGTCCATGATAGACCCTTACCCAGCTTTCCGGATCACACTGGATTGATGGCCTCTCAGTATCCCAACCACCATAACAAGAAAATGTTTATCAGCAAACCACCCACACATGGAAAGCCCCCCCGCTGCCCCACCCCAGCCCAGGGCCCCCCAAGCCCCGGAGTCTGTGCAGCTCAGTGACTCTGTGGTTCTGGGGGCGGTACCATGCAAACACAAGGCAGTCAACTGTGAAGAGAAACTGCAAATTTCAAAGGAGGAAGGTAACAGGATAGGTGCATCAAAAGAAAGGATTTAATATCAAAGGATTAGGACAGGCCTTTAGGAACCTGGAGAGGCCCTTGAATGTTTTTGTTTTTGTTTTTGTTTTTCCAAAACAGGCCAGGTCTGCTGGAGCCTGAGCCTTGTAAGGGCAAAGGGAGTCTTCAGTGTCCTGCTCACTGGCTTGCAATTTCCTCAAAGACTCGCCAACAAAATCAGCTTGCTGTGTTTGCTTCCATGTGCTAAAAATCAGTGCTACTCCCAAACAGAACCCCAGTTGTGTTAAATGTAAGATTAAAGTATTGAGCCACAGAGACAACCACAGTTTCTCTAGGGGCCTGTCCTGGCGACAGGCACCTTGCGTGTGCAGAAGGGGAATCTCCGCGTGAGGCGGAGAAGCTGGAAGTGTCCCCCGAACCTCTCTGCTGGTAGCCAGCGCACCCAAGGACTCATGTTAGGACCCATGCTCCCAGGTTATAAAAGAGGAAGATGGAAACGTGTGGAATGAGTACCCAGCGCTGCTGAGGGTTCAGGTTTGCAGCCCGGGATCTGAGCCCCAGCATCTTGAAGCAAGAGCGACCCTCCTCTCCTAAAAGTTGGCCTGCCACTGGGCCTGGCAGGATTGGCACCCAAAAGCACAAGGGATCTTGGGGTCTGCTCCTGAGGTGGGAGACAATGGATAAGAACCACCTGGAGCTTTCAGGGGATCTCAACTCAATCACTTCCCTGTGCTTCTGTCAAACGGCAAAACTGAGGAGTGGTTCGTGAATGAGAAAAACGGGGAAACCTCTCTTTGAGTACAAACTGAGGGCTTCAGAGGGGGGTGGGGGAATGGGGTAGGCTGGTCATGGGTAGTAAGGAGGGCACATATCGCATGGTGCACTGGGTGTTATACACAACTAATGAACCATGGAACTTTACATCGAAAACTAGGGATGTACTGTATGGTGACTAACGTAATATAATAAAAAACTATTCTTATAAAAAAAAAAACACCTGGTTACCCTTTGACCTTATAAATTATTCAAGTTCTAGGATGCTAATGAATCATAGGGGTTTGGAAGCCAATCAAAGGAACCTCTGTTCCACTTGTGAGCCCTTGAAGTAGATTCACAGCGAGAGGCTTTGGAGTGCTCCGAGCTGTCTGCTGCTCACGGAACCCCAGTGCTCAGCAGCCACTGCCCTCTCTCCCCGGGGTGACCCCTTCCTGGCTCGGGATGAAGCGGGGCCTCTCTGTGGGAGCCCATGTCTGCGGGTCCAAAGGCGGCAGCTATGGAAGATGCCCGTGTCTGCGCGCCTGCCTGGGTCCCAGCTGGCTCACCGTCCTGCAGCATGGTCACCTCGTCCATCTTTGCACTGAAGTCACTGTCCCCGATGTCATTGGTGGCTTTCAGGCTCAGCTTGTAGGAAGTAAAGGGCCTCAGCCTGAAACACAGAAGAGCCACGAGGGCCTGAGCCCCTCGCCTTTGTCCTGTTCCCAGCTCTGGCCACAGGGAGCGGGCAGCCAGGAGGAAGAGGCACTCAGTGACCACGGAATCTGTCCTGCCCAGAGAGGGGCCCTCAGGCAGCCGGCGCTGTCCTCACAGCCTGCCCCCAGGAACAGAGGGCTTTCTGGGTGGAGGGGAGTGGGGAATGTCCAGGTGGGCCCAGGCTGGCGGTTCTACTCGGGGCCCCTCCTGTCATTAGAGCTTCTCCTGCAAAGCAAATCACCGCTCTCTGAGGGATGCGAGAATTTCTCAGGAGGAGCTGATTACCGCAGCCCTCCCAGGATTCAGAGCCAGAAAAGAGGGCCTACCTAACCACTTCCTTGCTCGCCCAGAAGTGCCCCTTCGTGGGGGTCTCCCCTGGCCAGGCCCACCTGGCTCCAAAGACCATCTCTGCCTGCCCCTCATTTCTACACTTGTCCGGCCGGCAACAGCGCCACGCCCTGGACAGGCAGTGCCCGGGTTCACTGCACAGCAGTTCTGTCTGCTGGACTTGCTGTGATTCCCATTGCAAGGACGAGAAAATCGAGGCCCAGTCCCATTAAGGCCCTTGCCCCCTACCAGAGGACAGGCCAGAGGCTTGGCCGGGGCTGGAAGAGGATCTTGTGTTGGGGCAACCTCTCTGCCGTACCTGAGACACAGGTAATGCCAGTTGTCCATGGGGGAAAATGTCCCCGCTTGCCTGCTGATGGGGATTTAAGGGGCACAAATACTCTGGGTGCGTGGCTCGTTGCCACCGCTCAGGCCTCCCTCCTTCCCTCCGTTGATGGTCTCCTGTGCTGAGCTCTGTACCACACACACTCCAGACAGACTTCTAAGCAGAGGATGTTCCAGTCTTCCTTGGGTCACTGGCTGGCCTGCTCCTGTGGCTTTCCTTGCCATTACTTCTGAAGGAGCAGATGAGGAGACCCCCCCCCCACCCCTGCCCCGCTGGCAACAGCTCTGTTTCAGGCAAGGCTCTGCCCCTGTGTCCATCTCCCAGACCAGGAGAGCAGGAGTGGCTCTGGACTCTGCCTGCTTCCTCAGCTACCAGTGGGCAAACCCTCACCGCCTCTATGCTGGGCCTCTGTCCTCCCTCCCAGGCCAACCTGTAAACTCGTGGGTTTCAAACCGAGCACCGTGGAACCCCTGGAGGCTCTGAGGGATCCTCTAGGAGACCAGAGGGTTCCCATGCCTCCGAGTCAGACAACAGCAGCCCCACTTCCATCTGATTTGCAAATGGGGTCTGGGTAATCCTTTGCCTAGAGGAAGGTTCCTGTGTTTTCAAAGACTGATAACTATCTTTGGACACTGGATCAGAAGAATCTTCCTCTAACTGTTTCATATGACCTCCTGCCTAAGATGGGAGTACAGTGGTTCTCTGTCGGCCGGCACCTCAAAGGATGCTCTTGTGCAAGCTTGCCCTACTACGGCTGGTCCGCGACCGCAGGTCTGTCTCCTGACCTCTCTGTGCCCCCATTCCACAGCTGGAGAAGGCATGCCAGGTGACCTTGCTTTGGCCCTGGCTTTCCTGGGGGTGCTTCCAAAGTTCCATCCTTAAGAATGCTCTTTGTTCCTGGTTTCTGGGAGAGCTATCCTTTATAAAGTTAAAACAAATTGTTTCCTATCTCTTTCTGGCTTCCTAGGAACTATTTTATCTAATTCTGGTGACAAGCACATGGTTTTCTCCTTGGGTTCCTGCCTCAACCACCTGAGGCCCCATATTTGCATTAGCTTCTCTTTCTTAGATTAGATGGTGGCCCAGGGCGGTTGTCAGGAATGTGCACTCTGAAGCCCAACAGCGTACATGCTAACCCCCACATAGCCTTGGGCAGGTCAGTGAGCCAGAAGCATCTCACCTGGGCTGACAGAAGCACTGAGATCATGAGGCGGTCATGCAGCTTCAGTTCAGAAGCAGCACAGGAAAGAGACTCTAGTACCCAGGGCGCTCTCACTGCATCCTGGCTGCTCTCCTTATCATCAGGACCCTCTGGCAGCAGCTCAAGTGGCTCCAGGAAGAGCCCGTGCCCTGCACACTGTCCTCTAGGCCCATCCATCCCCTCACCAACCCCACCATGATTTGTAAGTAACCGTTCCCCTCCTGGATGACTGTCTGCCTTCCCCCACAGGAACAGGGACCAAAGTGGTCTACTTTACTGCTGTGCCCTCAGCACCAAGAACAAGGCCCCGCACCTAGGAGGCACTTGGTGAGGAAGGGAGGAGGAGAGGAAGGAAGGGGAGGGAGGGAGGGAGGGAGGAAGGAATGGGGTAAGACTCGGGAGGGGTGAATGAGAGGACGCTCGTCACCATCAACATGGTATCTGGCACATGTCAGCGTGCCAGAAATGACCCTCGTCCTTGTATTTAGTGCTCGTGTTCACCTAGCATGTTACCTTGAGGACATGTGTCAGACGTGTCATTGATCCCTCCATGTTTAGCACCTACTGTTCTCTAATGCTTTGTTTTGGAATCTGAGGCAGGGCCGCCTCCTCCATTCTCACCCCAGCACACACAGCAGGGGTGCAGTTCACACACTTCAGACAGCTGGAAGTGTGTCCGCCAGGGTCTGAGGTCAAGGGGAGGGTTCATGGAGAGCAGGAAGCAGAGTTCCCAGCTTTAGGCCTGTTTCCCGGGCTCGTGTCATTTACAGGACTGTTAGCTGTCTCGGGGGCCACAGGGCACACCCAGGGGCTGAGCTGCAGGAGCACCCTCTCCTCGGGGTAGGAAGCCCACTAGGTGCCCTAAAAACAGACCAAGAGGGACCCAGCAGCAGTGAAGGGAGCTCCATGGTAGGTGACAACAGTCCCAGTGTCCCCTCTCCTGGGCCCTGGGCCCCTGCAAGTTCACCCAGCCCTTCCTCCTCATTCCTGCATAGCCAGTCCTTGAGACCCCTGGTCTACCTCCCAGTCCTGAACTGGCCTCCACCCGCCCCCGGGCTCTTGCCGTGCTCCCCCCTGAGGCACAGCAGGACTTCAGGGCTGGTGACCTGTGAAGAAAGGCACAAACCATCCTGGACCCTCTTCCTCAACCCCTCTCACTTCCCCCAGTTCTATTCCCTGTTTTCACGCCAGGCCCACATCAGGGTCGGCCCAACCAGAATCCAGAGTCTGGTCCTGGCATCTAAGCCTGGGGAAGACCTCAAACTTCTCTGAGCCTCCCTTTATTCATCTGTGAGAATGGCGGTACCGGTACCCGGCCCTCCCAGGGCTGCCATGACAGTCACAGGACATGACCCCCTCATGGAATAGGCAATTCCTACATGTGACCTCCTCTTTCTTGTCTTCCCAAAGTCCTCCTCTACCCCTGCCCACAGTGACCTCGTTGTCCCCAGATGCATCTGCCACACACAGACTCCCTTGGCCTTTCCCACTCAGCACCCTCTACCCACCAGCTTTCTGCCATCCACCCTTGAAACTGGCTGGATTTAGGTAAATGTTTGAGGTAACACCTTTTCCTAAACTCCAGCTGTCTGGGGAGGGAACAGGTCGGTGGCTCAGGATGCTCACTGTCCAAGCTCACAGGAAGGAAGCACAGTTAGAAACCAAGCTTGTGCTTGACCTGCCTGTTCAGCTCCACAGCCAAAGTACTCGGGTGGGGGTGGCACGGAGGCGGCTTCCTGTCCCTGTCCCTGCCATAGAGCTGGAGGCAGAGTCTCATACACAGAAGGACCTCCCTACATTCATTTGCCTGGTTTGGTTATGAAAATAAAGCCTGAGTCTTGATCATTTTAGAGGCTACCTACCGCTGCCTTTATGCCTCATCTATTCAGAACTCGTGATTAGCATCACAAAGATCAAAGAATATTAAACCCATGCAGGATATCCCTGGCCATTTAAATTAACCTGACTTTTCACGTGGCTTTATTTTTTAAAATGGCATGGAAGAAGCAAAGAAAGAACCCCGTGGAGATGGGGCCAGCATCCTGACTTGAACTGAATCCCTCTAGTTTCACACAGTAATCCCCTTCTGGCCCTCCTGGTTGGGTCCATCGCATCGCCCTGGGGACACGCAGAGGAACAGCAGGCCCTGTTATCGGTGGATACACGGCTGTCAGCTGAGCTCATACTGCTGCTGTCCCATCCTAGTAACACCCAGAATGCCTGTGTGGCTCTGGGCCCACGGGCCTTCTCCTCCTCTATGGTACTGCATGTCTGAGGGATGCAGCCCCGATATGTCCCTCAACCCACAACCTCCCTACTGCTCCAGACCCACACCCTCTAAATGTGGGGATGGCCACTTGATGTAGATGGCGAAACTTTTTGCTTTGAAACTTTTATGTTTTCTGGTCATTGGCAGATTTCAAGCAATCGGCAAACATAAAATGTAAAAAGAACGTCAAGAAAGAGGAGGATAAAGTTGCTCTGAGGCTGTTGAACAGGAGGGAGGCCACACCACGGCCACGTGCAAAGCGCTGCTTTCCTAGAAACTTGGCCCATGGTGTGTGTCTGCTGACGAGTGGAAGAGACCCTGGAGGGGACGGACCACAGCGTCTCCCACACCAAATCAAACTGTCTGCCGGGAAACATGGACCCCTCCTTTCCAACATGACGTCCCCTGCTCACCATTGTCTGTTTGATCTCAGGAAGCTCCAGGACAGAAAAGGCCATTGGAGTTCCTTTTTCTCCTGTCTTTCACATGGCTACCCAAATGGGGTGACTCCCTGTGATGCCCAGTGCTGACCACACCCACGTGTGCATCACGTGGCACCCCAGTCACATGCTTACACCTTGAACCCAGGAGAGGGAGCTCCTTTTCTCTCTAAACTTTGCCTTTGCCCCATGTCAGAGGCAGAGACAGAGCCACATGCCAGCCCCCACTCCTCCCCCACAGCTTGAACTGCACTGGGGGAGAGGGTGCCTGAGGATCAAGGCCGGTGCAGGAACCCCCCCACCCTGGCTGCTCCTTTCCCTTGGCTGAGGTTCAGCAGCATGCAGAAGCTGAGCTGGGCAGCCTTGCAAAGGAGGTGCACCCGTGGGAGGTGCTGGGGCTGCAGGCGAATATGACCTTTGCGATCCTCAGCTCTCCTCTACAGAATGGGGACGATGATCTCCCCCCCACTGGGCTAACATGTGGGCTCGATGAGAAATGTGAGATTTCACAGCACAGTGATCAGAATGGGGGGGGGGGATCAGTACATGGTGTTCTATCTGAAAGGTGAGAGGAACATTGGCCAGCCTGGGAATGGGGTATAGGCCTCCTCCATCATCCCAATGAGAGGTGCTGGCCAGGGTCCTGGAACCCTCAGAGCAGGTGGGACACGCTCCTTCGTGGCCCCCTCACAGCCTGACGTGAGCTTCAGGGAATGTGACCACAGTCAGGGCCAGAGGAGGAGGACAGGAAAGATGCGAGGCCAGCTCCCCAGACAGGCCTGCCCACCAGAAAGACCCAGGGGGCTTCTACAGGGTGGCGTGAGCCTGCACAGCCCAGGCCTGCTTGTGGAGACACAAGGCCTGAGGTCACTTCTGAGAATCCTCACCTAGATGGTTCGATAGCCCTGGTCCCCTATGAGCCATCATAAAGGAGAATGCCCTGGTCTCCAACCATAGCGCAGGGGGGGTGCCCTCATCCCCCACTGCAGAGGGGGCTACCTTGGTCCCCCACTGTAGAGGGGGTGCCCTGCTCTTCCACCATAGGAAGGGGGGTGCCCTGGTCCGTTACTGCAGAGGGGAGGGTGTCCTGGTCCCTCACTGCAGAGGGGGTGCTCTGGTCCCTCACTGTAGAAGGGGGTGGGAACATGAGGAGGGGCCCCAATGAGGCTGTAGGTGCCAAGAACTTAGCTGTGGTGGTTGGCACCACTCCCCTCCACCTTTGCTTGGTGGTTCCCTCAGCAGCTGGATAAATGCTGGGTTCTCAAGGTGCAGTGTGGATGCCTCTGCCATTTCCCTCATCAGCCATCCCTAATGGATGACAGAACAAGTCTGCCTTGCTGACTAGGACAGAGAGCACAAAGAGAAGGTGCAACTCTCTCAGCCTGTGACACCCCTTCCCCCCACCTCCCCCTCCTCCACATCTGCCTCTCAGGGGAGAGGGCACTAGAGCCCATACTTCCAGGCTCCCTGGCCCCATCATCTGTGCCTCATCCATCTCTGGGACCTGGGGTATGCACATAACATGCACAGGGCATGCCCAGAGGACAGACCCAGGGCAGAGGCCAGAGCAGCTCCAGGAGGTGGGAGTCCTAGTCCCTGGTACAGGGAGTGTGCACTAGGAGAAGAGAGCTCAGCTGTCCGGGTGCGTCTCTGGCCCACACATATTCCCTGCTCTGTTCCCTGGGGAGGGCGCGCCTGGCTCTGGGTACCTTTCAACAGCACAGGCTTTGGCCTTGTGGCGGATGGGTGAGGAGTAGGTCTGCTGCTCTCCCCGGGGCAGCTGTCACACCTGCACAGTGAAGTAGTGGATGGGGGGGCCGCCATCGCTGCCCGGGACCCACTGGAGCTGGAGGCTGTGCGCAGTCACTTCTGACTGTGACACCAGGAGTTCTCAGGTGGGGGGGGGGGCACTGGACGCTCTGCAACCAAAACAGAACAGACCAGGGACACGTGACCGGCTGCTTCTCCAGGAAGGCACCATGTCAGCTCAAGCATAAGGATGCGGGCTGCCCATGAGGACAGAGAACAGGGAGGTCATTCCCAGTTCTGCAGGCACCTGTGGCTCCCTCACAGCCAACTCTGGACCTGCCCCAGCCTGGACCTCACGGGAGACCCTGGCTTGCTCCCAAAGTGCTGCTCTCTCCTGCCGGAGACAGTTGGACAGACAGGAGGATGAGCCCACATGTGCTCCGTGGCAAACACACATCCCTACAACATCTCGAAGTTGACACCTGGGCTCTGCTGAGCACATCCAGGCCCCTGTGGACTCTCCCTGTGATCTCAGGCTCAGTGCATCTGTCATGCTGACTCCTTCTTCCTGGAAGCCAACCCGAGCCTGAAACACAGACGGTGTCCCACTCGGCTCCTCCAGGGCGTGTCACCGCCGCTCTGTCCCCACAGTGCTGGCGACTGGGAGTGCAGAGCGCAGGGAGTGGGGACCTGGCTCCCGAGCGCGGATCGTTCCCAGCATGCATCTCCCTGTCCCATCAATTGCAGCAGAGGAACCCCACAGTGGAAGGAATAATTGATTAATTGTTTATCATGAAGAAAGTGCTGAATTTCCCTACGGGGCTGCATCAACTCTGAGGAAGATGGCAAGAGCCTTTGGGAGAGGCACTCAGGGCCCTGAGCATGCCCAGACAAGGGGGAGCCTGAGGACCTGGGCCAAAGCTGCAGGAGGGGTTCTCCTGGCGCCTGTCCCCGGTCTCGCCAACCCCACCCCTGCGCTGGCAGCTGCAGGTCAGACAGCGCTATGTGCCAAAAGCCAGGGGCCAAATATGCATGGCTGTCTCTCCACCCACCTCAAGCTTTGGCATCTCCAGTGTCTTCAAGGCTTCCTTCCTCCAGTTAGCAGTAGAGGTAACCTTTGTCAGAGGAGGGACTGTGCATTTCTCTGCATCCTTGGGGGACTGAGGCTCGGCGGTTGAGGTCAGGGGACTCACAGCAGGCTATGGCCTTCCCCTGGAATGTGTGGAGCCCTGGAAGCTCCGAAGCCACAGATGGGGGACACCAGAGTCCCCCCGTTGGCCATCGCAAGGGTCAGCCGTGTGCCTGGGCCGAGCAGCCCTGTCCTGAGCAGCTGGGTCTTCCAGCCGGGGCAGCCTCCGAGCAGGTGCCAGAGCTCAGTGGGCCCTTCCACCTTGTGGGGCTTCAGCTTCCCCAGCTGCTCAGCCTGCTTGTGAGGGAATTTGAGAGAGCAGTAAGCCGCAGTGCCTGGAAGGTGGCCAGAGCGTGGTACAGGCTCAGTGCACGCTAGGCTCCTTTGCCTTCTACCTTTTGTAGGTTTCAGATCGGCCCTTGGGATGGTTTTCCAAGCACTCTGGGCTCAATTCATGCCTCCCTAAGACTGTCTAGATCTTCTCCTAGAGTGATCCCGCAGGCCACGGGGACACTGGCTCACATTCTGAGTGCAGCCATGGCACCAGCTCTGTCCCCAGAGTTCTGCGGACCATGCTGGCCCTCAGGCTTCCCAACAGGCCACCTGGTGAGTGCAGGGAACAGAGAGGGGAAGGGCCTTGCCTAAGGTCACTCAGCTCCAGAGCCTGATGCTTGGGGAATCCCAGAGCCCACCCATTTACTCTGTGCGCAAGCACCTTCCTGTCATCCTCTTCCCTGAGACCTCTGGGTCTGGCCCTGATCTCCCAACCTGGAGTTGGGGCGGCCCTGGGGAGGGAGCCTGCTGAGGCAGATTCCAGAGTGAGGCTGGAGGGCATGTCAGGCGCTCGCTGAGATGGGAACCCACAGCAGATTTCTGTAGGTGGAGGAGACTGAGTGTCTGTGGAGGGTGTCCACGTCACGGCCTCACAGCTGTGTCCCCGGCAAATGACTGAATCCGTCTGGGCCCCACTTCTGTAGAACTGGGGCTCACAGCACTTTGTTCCCCAGGCCTTTGTGAGGATAAACCAAGACAATGTACAATAAACATCTCACCAGTGCTTGGAACAGAAGCAGTGTCCGTGGAGAAAGATCTCCCTATGACTGCTGGGTAGAAAACTTGTTTATTGAGCCCCTGCTGAGCTGGGCACCTGGTTTTGACCATCAGCAATCAAGTGCCTGGCTTCAGGGAGCTGCACTCCAACAGGATGACTCGGAGCCACCCTGGGCCAGTTACACAACCTCGCTGAGCCACGTCTCCAGCTTTAAACCTGGGACATTCCTGTCTTTCTGGTAAATGTCGGGCTGTGCAGACATGCGACAGTGCAGGGCCTGACCCAGGAAGCCATGGACCCAGCAAGTTCATGGCTCCCATTTAGGCCCAGCTCTCCTCCCCACAGCACCACAACAGTGGACTTGGGCCCCGGGGTCGTACGTCTCTTCTCAGTGGTGATGACGGTGGCCACCTGCAGCAGCCCATAGTGGTGTTTCATCTTGGCCAAAAGCCTGAAGATGTATGCCGACTCCAGGGCCAGCTTGGCTGCTGTGAACTGCCTCACCGTGGTCCCCACCTCCACTGTCGTGAACGTGCTGGGGCTGTTGCTGGCCGGGCGGTAGGGGATCTGGTACCCTGTGGGCAGGGCAGGAGGACCACACATTGGTCACGTCCCCCTCTCAGACCCCACATTCCTGCCACCCTGCCACCACCGCTCTGCTTTCTTTTCCCGACATTCTTCCTCCTCTGCCAGCATCTGAGAGGGAGGGCACAGCCGTGGTGATGGATGGAGACTCTGAGTGCTGGGCCCCCATGACCCTCGTTCCCCTTCATCCTTCCCGCCACCAAGATGTGGACACAGTTTCATCTTCCCCAGGGCTGTTGGAGCTGAGAGAACATGGCAGGAACCAACCAGTGCTCCTGAGGGGCAGGCCCAGTGCTCCCTGCTTTTTCTCTTCCTCCTCACCCCTCCTGCCACCCCCCCTTATCCTCCCAAGGGCCCAGGGCAGTGCCTCCTCCTAGAATGTTCCTTCAAGTGTGCCCTTCTCCCACGGTTACATGTCTTTCCTCTCAGTCATCCTCCCTGTCTGTCCACAGATCCCAGCTTTGGGAATGGGAGCTGGTGCCAGCTCAGCATTGACCCCTGCTGTCGGCCCCTCCTCTGCGACCACCCCCAGGAAACCCCAGCATGGCCCCCATCCTGGGGGTTCCCCTGCAAATAATAACCCCCTGCCAAGGAAGCAGTGGGGTGCATGTTCTCAGTTCTGGGGGGCTTCCGCAGCTCTGAATGGCTCCTAAAACTCCTTGGTTTTCAAGGGATTGCAGTTGATGAGATGTTATGAATGACCAAGCCTCCCAACCAGGCTGTGCCAGACCGCCTCCACGCAGGTCTGAAGAGGCAATGCCAACTGTCAGACCCAGCCCGGGACCCAGCTGTGCTCCTGCCCTGATTAAAACCAGAGCTGGTGGGGTGCGGTGGCATCCACAAACACAGAAGACAGCCAACCTGCTCATTGACAGATGACGTGGGCCTCAAAGTCGGGAAGTCGTGGGGTCGAGAAAGAACTTGTGTTTACTCAATAGATGTGTGCCCCACGAACCCAGAAAGCTCTGGATCAGCAGAGGGGCTTCTTGGGTCTGTGACAGCAAGGGCAGAGTGGTGACAACGGTTACTGTCCCCATGGACTGTGCTCAGTCAGCCTCCAGGCCTCCCGGGTCCCTTTCTGCAGCCACCTATCACAGTCAGTCCCTCCCAAATGTCCCCTGGGGGACACACTGCCCCTCCTGAGGACCATGGCTCCACAGTCGGACCCGCAGCAGCTTGCCTCCCCTGGGCCTCTCTGCTCTGCACTGTCCTCCCTTCTGTTCATCAGCAACAGGCAGGAGCCTGTTTGGGTCCATCCAGCCAACTCCTGGTGGACCTGCCATCCCAGAGCCGACCTAGGAAAAATTCCTCAGCCCCTCAAACTGTGAGGAGTGCCCTCCACTCTCTGTTCTGCTCACCACCTGCTTGCTTACAGGCCACATGCCTTGATGAGACCCTGGACTCCCTGGATACCTGGAAGGCATCTGTCTTGGCCTCCCCGCAAAGTCTTTGGAGTGGCAGGGTTTCAGGGCCCTGAGGTGGAATCATGCAATATTGGTCTTTCTCTCCGTGCTTTATCTCACAGAGCATAATATGTTTTCAAGGTCCGTCCATGTTGGGGCATATTTCAAAATTGAATTCCTTTATAGACCTCCAGTTAATAAAAGTGTATCGATATTGTTTGCTAATTATAACAAATGCACCACATCCATATAAGATGTTATTAGTGGAGGAATTGGGGTCGGGGGCGTGGGTTATGGGAACTTTCTATGTTATCTGTTCAACTCTTAGATTGTCTAAACCTCCTGTTGTCAATAATGCCTATTAATTTTTTTAAAATCCGAGAACACTCTTTCAGGGAGCGATCTGTGTCAGCCAATATTGGTTCGAACATCAGCTAAAGGTCTGTACGTTAGCTAAAGATGTTGTTTACAGGTAAAGGTGAGCCCATTCTTGAGTTAGAAATGCCCGTTGACTGCTGGAGTTACAGCGATACTGACTGACTTGATCATTTGCCTTTACATACAGAAGAGAAGAATGTGGCTTCACATTTTGATGGTTTTCTCTTACATACGGGTCACTGAATAAAGTAGCATCATTCTTCTTGAATGAACCTAATGAGTCCATTCCCACAGTACCTTCAACTGGGTCATTGGTAGGGTGCCCCCTGTTGTTTGGCCAGAAGCAGAGTTTTCAGAATCACTGCTTCGGGTCAGGTGATACTCTTGACTTCAGGCAGGAGCCGCGAGCACCTGAGAAAGTTACGTACACCCCTCTGTGTCTCATTTGCCTGTTCTGAGATGTTGAAATGTGACTGTGGCCTACTTATTAGAATTATGTTATGAGGCTAAAAGTAATTAAACACAAGGAAAGCCTTAAGAAAAATAAAATAAATGACTGGTGTTTCATAATCACCCTAAGTGTTCAATCACTGAGCAACTGCAAGAATAAGGTAGACACTTGGTGGTGGTGGAATCCAGAGAGGGGACGTGGATGGCTCCACAGCAAGAGAGGATGGACGCTCACTCTTAGCTTTGCATGGGGAGGATGCTTTACTGCTCGTGGACAATACCTGTTACCATCTCCTGTAATCCTCAGGTCAGCCCTATTGAGGTGGGTGGGGGCAGAGCAGGGGCTGTAAGCCATATTCTAGTGGGAGGCACTGAAACGTAGAGAGATTAAGTGACATGCCAAGAGTTACCAGTCACTTTTGCCAACATTAGAGATAGATTTCTTACAGGCTTTTTCTATTTATGCACTTCCCACCAAAGGGAACACTGTTCTCATTTGGGGCAGACGTAGCAATTCCTCCAAGTCGTGTGCCTGAATCATTACAAGTGGCCTCGGTTTGGAGCTGACACAGGAGTTGGAATGTCCAACCTTGGTGATTCATTTCATTTGATGAAATCGAAGTTCCCAGAGGGACATACCATGGGGGGTCCGCGGACGGATGGCACATCCAGCAGTCAGAAACCCAGGAGTGACGTCAGGGATGTTCTGACCTATCAAGGGTAATAATTAGTAGAATGATTAGAATAAGAAAATGGGAGTAAAGGGGTCATTCTGGGTGAATGGCAACAAGGGTTTATGGAAAATGAGAAGAATTATTTTAACTGAGCAGATACAAAACAGAAAAGGAATTAAATGGGAGTCTTGACCCAATATCTTGTGTGGAAACTGCCCACTAGCCATCACAATTTGTTCTGAAAATCTTGGGGCAGCTGCCTGCTTCTGAAGAATGGCTATTTCCAGAGGATCTCTGAGAAGCCTCAGTTTGAGTAGCCCTCTAATTGTGTGAAATTCTGATTTTTTAAATTATTTTATTTATTTTAGTGGAGACATGTGAAGCCAAGGGTGAACTCCCAGGAGTTACACTGCTTTGTTTTTAAACAGTACCTGAAGGGGTCCCTTCAGGGGATATGTAAGGGCAGTTTTTCTCTGATGTCTCTTCCTGAGGTTGAAGATCATGAAGAGGCTTCCAGGAAGATTTCAGGGATGGAGGCCTGAAGCTGTTGGTGAAAACCTTGGGCACTATTACAAGAGCTCTTTGCAATATGCTGCCATGTCTGCACGTAGTAGGGTAGTGCAATCTAGTCTGTGTAGTGAAATTCCTAGAGATAAGGAACTTCCAGCTACTCATTTAGTGGGAGAGCCCGTGTGTTCCCAAGGGAATAGACTGGAGAGCCATCATCACTAGTGTGTATTTGCACCCAGGGAGCTCACAGGTTTCTAAAAGTTTTGCTACTTTTAATGGAAGGATGAAAATGTTTTGCCCACTTGAAACAGTTTATGTCTTAAATAATGAACTGTGTTCCAGCAAAATTGTAATTTCTTGTGAAACTCGATATTTCTTTTTGGCCAAGGTTGAGAGCAAGTAAAGAGAACCCTTTTTAGAGGCTTTTTTGTTTTCTGGACAAAGTCGGAGATCATTCACACGTTATATAAGAACTGAATTACAAGGGAAACTTAGATTTCCTTTTCCAGTCTTGATTGAGCACATGGGAAAAGGAGAGGGGCCTTCAGTGAACTCCTGGGCCATGACTGTCCAGGTATGCCACTGTTCTGTCCAGGAGAGAACAAAAAGGATATACCCTTCTGGTCTCTTAATGAAACAACTTTATATTCAGAATTTCTTTTGGAGGCCTCAACATAGCATCCAAAATGTGCTGCCCATTGGGCTTCCTCCTTTCTGATGATGCTTCTCAAATGAATGATTTTGCTCCAATCAGTTTGTCTAGAGTTGGCCTTGAAAAGCCAAGTCATCATTGGTGAAGTGGTGGGGAACAAGAATTCGGATTGTGATGAATGTACACATGAGCATCAGACATTTTTTTCTGGAAGAGGAGAGGGGTTAGGTTTAGAGGATTCCCAAGAGAGCTGGTGACAGTTGGTAGAAATAGAACATTTGTGCATCTCATGCCTTGGGCCCCAAAAATGACAGGGCTGAAGAGAGAGATGATAGCTTTGAAGATCCAAGAACATCAAGTGCCGGGAGGAGCCCAGGTTCTGCAGGAGGAGGATCATAAAAAGCAGGAAAGAGGAACTTGGCCAAAGCTACAAAAAGGACCTTCTCAATAAGAGAGAGGAGATGGGTGCCTGGGTGGCAAAGGCGGGTAAGCATGTGACTCCTGATTTTGGCTCAGGTCATGATCTCTGGGTCCTGGGGTCAAGTCCCATGTCAGGCTCTGCCCTCAGTGGGGATTCTGCTTTGGGGTCTCCCTCTCTCTCTTCCTCTGTCCCTCCCCCACTCGTGCCATCTCAGTCTCTCCCAAAATAAAATAAATAAATCTTTACAAAAAAAAAGAGTATAAAAATGAAAGAGGAAATAAATTACATGCGGATGGTGGATCTATGGGTCCGAGTCTTCGCATCCTGCGAAGTCGTCTTCCTTACGGACGACAGTGGGCATTGTCATGGCCTGGTCTTGGGAAAGGAAAGGGGACAATCAGGGTGAAGTGAGGACTCAGGCCACTGCCCCCGGGATTGTGTCCCCGACCCCAAAACTCAATGCTGCCCTCAGCTCCACAGTCCCCCCACTTCACCACCCATGGGGCCGTGATCCCTTTACCTCACTGATGAGAAAGGCGTCCAGGGTCTCTGGGCCCTTCCCAGCCCTCAGATTTCATAACTGGGACCAGGAAGCAGTGCCTGTCAGCCCATTCTTTCAAGAGGCAGCCACGGTGGTGCCCATGACTTTCTGTCCCCATGATTTCCTACCTTCCTCTGCTCCCTCCTGCTACCCTCCCTCCTCTCTCCCTGAATCATTAATTCCTTATTTCCCTTCTCCTGTCACCTCCAACAACCAGACTTTTCTCTGCAATGGGAACAGTGGAGGAACGATCATGGGTTTACTGACACGCTCCCTAGTCAATCAGTTGATCAATGAGCCAATGCAGCTAACATGGAGGCAGCTGCCACGGGTCTGGGGTGATGCTGGGCCATGAGAGTGACCATCAGCTGGGCAATCAAGTAGACTGCCCCATGCCTGGGCTCATCTTGGGCACTTGACACACACTTCCTATTGATGACAGCCCGTAAGTGTCCTAGCCCAGAGAGGAGATGAATGTGACAGTAGAGGTAATGGTACTTGTCCGAATTCCCCTAGTCTGTCAGTGGGGTGATGGGCATTCTCCAGCTGGTGTGGCCACATAAACACCAGTACCTGCAGTGTTCACCAAAGACCCTGAGACCTGGAAGGACTAGGGGAGGCCCCGAGCAGATGGAAGGTCCGAGGGTGGGCCGTGACCACGATGTGGGGACCAGGCCCGTCGCTGTCAGTGGAATCTGACAGGAGCAAAGATCCTGGCCCCGCTTCCCAGAGCCTCTGTCCTGGGCCCAGTCAGTCCCAGGAGACCAGCTCAGAGGGACCGTGAGAGCCAGTGTGTGCTGCCAGCCCAGCAGCCTTCACACAGGCCTCTAGAATTCCCGTCAGCCAGGGAGGGTCTCCAGGCAGCTGCATATGAGCCTCTCTCCCATGGAGCCAAGTGAAGGTCTTGCTCTGCTCCCAGTATAAGGGATGTGGTGAGGAGAAGAGAGAAATGTGCTCCAGGATGTGCCTCTCACCTCACCTCTGCAGCAGAATGCCTCGGGGAGTATTGCTCGCTATGAATGGGGTTAGAGCATATGGAGGCATTAGGTTCCCAGGCATGAGCTGAGGGCCACCGCTTGGCCTCCCACGGTAATAGGGCTATAATGTGTGCTCTGTGACGAGATTTCTTTATCTCGTCTTTTCGTTTCGTTTCTTTTCTTTTAATTTCTTTTCTTTCTTTCTTTTTTTTTTTTTCTTTTTTTTGAGAATGTGGACAATGGCCATTGTGCAGTGGCAGTGGGATACACCTCCCGGAGCAATATGCAATCTCTCTCTCGCTCTTTCCATCTCTCCCTCTCCCTCTCTGCATCCCTCGTTCTGTGTCTGACTCTCCCTGTCTCCCACAAAAAAATACAAACAATCATATCACATAGAGCCACAAAAGACACCCCAAACCCAAGCCTCACACACACACACACACACCACACACAGGGAATACAATGGCTTCCTAGGAGTGTAGACACAGGGACACACTTTTTCACCTGGGGAATCTCTGGTACTCCACACCCCCACAACCCAATCAGGGCGGCTCGCCAGACTGAGGATTGCAAAGATGCCCCACCTGCATTAACATCTAGAGTTTTATCTCAGGAAGACGCTGATTCCAGAATATGTACCGCATTCACCGGATGCTCCTGTCACCTGCAGGTACAGAAAAGAGGACACCGTGAGGCTCAGGTCATGTTACACACTGTCTGTCTGCATGAGCTTTATTTCCCTCAATGACTTTAGGAACCCAGATGGAACACAGTGGTTGAGTCCAACGACCCCAAAGTAAGTGAACTGGATGCCTTAGGAAGTTGTTTTTCCTCGGGGACATGTCTGTCCAGTCCATTCAGGATGGTGACTACAAAATGCTTCATCCAAGCAGGAGAAAGTGTTACTGAGGGACAGGATCCTACCATAGCATTTAGAACCATGTTTGGTGTCACCAATGGTAAATGTCCTCTCGAATCAGCTAACGGTTGGCAGAGACAACCACTTAATGCTCTCCCAAAAAGGAAAATTGTATGAGATCTATATGTATAATCTCAAATATACATTGTCTGATTTTCATCTGAATTTGATTGGAAAGAAACCAAGAAAGCAACATCTGTTCCTCGGACAAAGAACTTCTAGCTCACCATGGTGAGAGGTGTGCCTCCGGCGCTGTCTCCTTTGATGGGATCGATGTCTTCCTCCAAGGCATCTAGGACACAGAGTACCCGTCAGCACATTCCTCTTGTTGCTCAAGAATATTCATGGAATGTTGCTGGATATGGACACGAGGCTGGGGTGTATGGAGCCAGCTGGTTTCCAAGCATGGACTGAAGAGCCCCTGCTGGGCCACCCACCACAGTAAGGCTCTAAAGTGCGCAGTGTGATAACATGGCTTTGGAGAAGGATGACATCATGCAGTATCTGTCTGACATATCTCCTGGAGAAACACGTTTCTCTCTCTCTCTGTCTCTCTCTCTCTATGTTTCTGTCTTCTCTCTCTCTGTCTCTGTCTTTGTCTCTCTTTCTCTTGCTCTCTCTCTCTCACACACACACACTCACAATCACACTACACAAGACACCTAACCTCCAAGCCTCATGCACACACACCCACACCACCCAGGGGGAATGAATTGGTTTCCTAGGACTGGAGACACATGCACATAGTTTCTCACCTGGAGTCTGCTTTTCCCCACACTCCCAAGCCTTAGTCCTACCAGGAACCTGGAATCAGATGGCTCTCCAGACTGAGGACAGTGAGGACATCCCCCCAACCTGCCTTACCATCTAGAGTTTTTCCTCAGCAAGGGACTGATTCCAGAATACGTACCACCTCCACATGGTTCTGGGGCCACCTGCATTTACAGAAAAGAACACACCCTGAGAGTCAGGTCATATGCATACTGTGTCATCACCGGTTCTCTTGGTGACTATTGAAAACCAAATGAGAAACAGCAGGAAAGACAAAGGCCCGGAAAGGAAGCACAGTGTGCACCCATGGAAAAGGCATGAGCTTTTCCTGGGGGATGGATCTTTCAAATTCCCTGAAGCACAATTACAAAACTCTTAATTCAGGGAGGAAAAACCGCTTCTGAGTAAAAGGTCCCCTACCACACAGTTTACAACCTCCCCTCCCAACACCCCAAGAAAATGGTACCTCACGTCTAAAAACTACACTGTCATGTTGTCATAGCTGAACTCACTTCAAAAAGACGAAACTCAAGTAAGAAACATTTCTTTCTCAGGCAAAGACAGCCAAGCTTACCCTCGATGTGTTGGGCCACGGTGCTTTCTTGCCAAGGTCCTCCTTGGTAGACTCTGAAAGGACACAGAGTAAGTGTCAGTCCATTGTTGGTCCTACTTGGGAATTACTCTGTGATCACTGTTGACATGGACACGGGACAAGACTGTATGGGAGTGACTGGTTAAGAAGCATGGGCTGAGCTGCTGCTGGGCCATTCTCCTTAGTGGGTGAGGAAAAGCAAACAAGAGGATGAGAAAACGAAGGAGAAACAGATCTTTCTAGCTTAAGGCAACCTGGTCGATGTGAGTCAGTTAGTCTACAAAGAGGTCGCCTGGTTGCACACTGTGGTGTCGTGAAGGAGCCCCACCCCTCCCTCTGCCCGTAGCGAAGTCTCTCTATTTGTTCTGCCAGGACAAAGCTCCTCCAACTGGCCATCCGAATAGGAGACAGACTAGAGGACACACAGTACCTTCCCGCCACGGTGCTCTATCTCATGAATGACTCAGAGTGCTCTGCTTGACTTGAACGACAGAACAGTGGAGATGGATGTGGTTGGTTAAACAGCATGCAGTTGCCAATGGCAAGATTTGATTCCTTCTGATGGTTGAGTAATTTACAGTGTATCTATATTACAAACTGAGGGCTGCTGAAGGGGGGGGTTGGTGAGGGATGTGGTTGGTTTAACAGCATGCACTTGCCAATGACAAGATTTGAGTCCTTCAACAGTTGAGTAATATTCCCGTATATCTAGAGAACACACTGAAGCTGCTGAAGTGGGGGGATGGGGTAATTGGGTGATGGGCCTTAAGGAGGGCACTTGATGGAATGACAACTGGCTGTTACCGCAACAGATGAACCACTAAGTTCTACCCCTGAAACTACTAATACAGTATATGTTACCTAATTTGAATTTACATTAAAAAAGAAAAGCCTGCAGTTGGCTATTGGTGAGCCCCCTTCTTCATGGAAGGAGATGCAGAGAACAGAAGCAGCAAAGAAGGGAGAAACAGAGTTCTGGCTTTGCCATTGAAGGCAAAGGTACACCTGAAATGAATGGAATATGGTGTGTCAACTCAACTACTTCCATTAAAAGATAATAATGATGAAAAATAAAGACACCCTAAAGACAGAAGATAGTCCAAAATTAAAAAATATGAAATAAATAAAAATAACATCATTAATCTTATGGTATTTTCCCGTCCAGTGTGTGTCTCATGTATGTGTTCACTGACTCGGGTGGCTCTCCGTGCTAGCAGTAATCATCCACTAATGGTATGGTCCTTTACAGTGGGAAGCCTGGGTTCCTCCCGACGTCCTGTACCCCAGCTCTGTAAGAGAGGTGCAGGAAAAAGAGTGGACCCTGGGTTAGGAACCAAATGTTACTTGGAGTTCTTATTTGTCCTTGTTGCTTGGGTGTGTCATTGCCAGCACTGGAGGCTTTCTGGGGCTCAGGGGGATCATGCAATCAAAGAGCATTAAACTATCTCTTGATTCCCGTTCGGGGCCAGCCGCTGAGAAGTGACCCAACACTGAGAGAGATTTACCAGGTTTTTCAATGTTGTGCCTCCCAGTCTCAAAATCTGTGAGCTGGACAGATAGTTTGGACCTTCTGTGTGCTTTTCACACTAAGAGCTATGCCTAAGTCTGCCCTCCATGTGACCACTGAGGCCACCTCATAATGGTAGACAGTACTTGGGATCTCTGTAGACTCATGCAGTTCAGATATATTGGCCTTGGAAAGATCCTGCATGGTTTCTGTTGAACCCATGGCTCAGAGCTATGCTTGTCAGTGTGGGAAGTGCAGTTCAGTATCTCAGAGTAGCAGCATGGGCCCAGCCATCTGGGTGCACATTTTGGCATTTCCACTTAAGAGCTTGTGTGTTTGGGCGCATTCAGCTCTGTGCCTCAGTTTCTCCATCTGAAGAGTGCCCTTAGCAAAGTACTGCATTGGTGGTGAGGGTTGAATGGTTAGTGTAAGTAAAGCATGCCATGGAAATGCTCAGGAAGGTTCCTTGGAGGTGAAATGTCTCATCTGAGATGCCATAACTCCACAAAACTCAGAGCTGCAGTCAAACTCTGCTGTCCAAGCTCCCAGGCCAGTGCTTTCCCCACGACACACACCTGCTTTGCCTAAAAAGGACTCCTTTATGTTAAGCCAGACCCGGTGTTTAAGGAGTCACATAAAGGTCTCAGAAATGCTTTTGCTGACTGCCTGAGGACACACTAAGTGGCCATCTCCCAAAATAATGTGCATGATGCTTCCAGAATGAATTAGTTGACTGACCTGACAGCTATCTGGTCCAACACGATGAACACCAGTTGACTGGTGGGAAAGAGAGCTTATGTACCTAACATACTCGTGTTCTACAACGTGTGAAACTCTATCATCTTGTGTGATTTCCTCCTCCTACACATGAGCGCCTCAAGCTAAGACCTGTTGCCCAGCCATGCGAAAGACCAGAGCTTCGCCTTTGCACAGTGCGCTGGATGCAGACTCAGGGGACCTGACCTGTGCATTACCTCACAACCACATGAATAGAGGCTCGTGCTTTTCTAAAGCTGGAGCTTTATGTGCACAAGGATGCAATTGTCTACATACAGAAATTCATACGTCTCTTCATCTCAAAATGTTACCTTTTCTTTTTTCTATGTTACTAACTCCCTATGTACATGCGTATCTATCCATCTCTGTCAATGGGTTTCTTGGTCTGTCATTGTGTATGAAAGGCTGGATACTCAATGGATATATGTAAAAACACATATATTCTATATTTTCACTAGTCCATACCTCTGGGAGGGTAACACATTGAGTGAAAGCATATGGCTGATATTTTGTAAACCTCTAACTTAGGATAACAGCCAATGTAAAAGGTGGAACATCAAAGAAAACGTGTGTTTTGCTACGTAAGCTGACAACTAGACACAGGCTTCTCGGCTGTTTTTGGAGACCTGGTTATATGAATGGAAGCAGCGTGTGCCCAAATATCTTGAAGTCAAGACACATTTCAGGAGAAGGGAGATTGAAGGCACATGAAGACAAAAGTAGAGGGCTCCACATGCAAGGATCATGGCAATCACTGTCCACCCTATGAACAAGAAAAAGCCTGAAGACACTGAGAAATCAACCACTCTCGGATCCATGGAGAGGGGAGGACACAGGACAAACCATGGCCCTGAGGAGACAGGAAAGGGAACACAGGGAATCCAGGTTTCCTGGAGCACAGACTCTCTAGCAGAATATACTGTTTCTCCAGCTCACCTGGAACATTCAGCAAGAGACCACATGCTGGGCCATAAAACACACCCCAACACATCTCAAAGAGTAGAAGCAATACAACAGCTGCTCTCAGACCTCTATGAAATTAAACTAGAGCTCAACCACAGCAAGAAATCTTGGGAAATCCCCAAATAGCTGGAAATTTTTTAAAAAATGGTCAAAGAGGAAGTTTCAAGAGAAGCTTGAAAAGATTTTGAACTAAACGAAATGAAAACATACGTTGACAAAAATGTATGCAAAGGCAGTGCCTGGGAGAATTTATACTACTGAATGTCATCGTGTTGGAAAGTAAGAAAGATTCAAAGTGAATAGGCTTCCTCCTTAGAAAACAAGGCAAAAAAAGAGTCATGTCATATAAAGCAAGTAAGAGAAAAAAAATCATATAATTGCAGATACCAATGAAATGGAACACAAAAAACTCTCAGACAAAATCAACCAAACCAAGACAAAAGCTGGTTCTTTGTAAATATCAGTAAAATGGATAAAGCTCTAGCCTGACTAACCATGAAGAAAGAGGGAAGACACACATTAACATCAGATGAAAGAGGAGACGTCACGTTGAAAGGATTCTAAAGGAATACATGGAAAAATTCTAGGATTCCTGAAAGGAAAGAGGCCAATTCCTTCAAAGTCACAAAACTACCAAAACCCACTGAAAGGAAATAGATGATCTGAACAGGCATGTATCAAAGACATTTAACTGATAGTTAATACATTTCCCAGAAAGGAAGAGCCGGCCCCAGATGGTTTGACTGGTGAATCCTATCAAATCTTACAAAGCAAAACACAGTCTTGCTGTGTCATCCAGCCATCTCACTCCTAGGTATTTACCTGGTTGAGTTGAAAAATGTGTCCACATGAAAACTGGCCCAGGAGTGCTTCTATCGGCTTGATTTATGAACACCAAATCTAGAGGCGACTAAGCTGTCCTACACTAGGTGAACGGAGAAACAACCGGAAATACACTCTTACGATGCAATACGATTTGGTAATAAACAGAGCTGAGCTACCAGAGCACATAGCTGGCTCACTCAGTTAAGCATCCAACTCTTGATTTGGGCTCAGGTCATGATCTCAGGGGCATGATATCCAGCCCCACGTCAGACGGGTTCCCTGCTGAGCGTGGAGGCTGCTGAAGATTCTCTCTCCCTCTTCCTCCGCCCCTCCCCACACACTTTCACTCTCTCTCTCAAACAATAATAAAAAGGAGATTAAAAAAAATAATTGAGCTATCAAGTCACAAAAAGACATCGACGAATGTGAACTGCATAGATAAAAATGAAAGAAGTCAGTCTGGAAAAGCAACATGCTTTACGGTTCCAACTAGATGGCATTCTGGAGAAAAGAAAGCTATAGAGATGACAAAAGGTCAATGGTTGCTCGATTTCTAGAGAAAGTGCAAAGGCATGAATAGGTTAAACACAGGATTTTCAAGGCAGTGAAGTAACTCTGTACATGGTGGATACACGACTTTACGCATTTGTCAAAACCCATACTGCTGCACAACACAGAGCAGACCTTCCTAGCGATGCTGTCCTTCAATGAGTATTAATATCGCTACACTGGTTTGTGATTCGTGACATGTGTTCCACACTGATGAAGCTTATAAGGATTGTGGAAATTGTGCACCAAGGGATAAGGATGATAGGGAAACTTTTTATATTATCTGCTCAATTATTATCTTAATCTAAACTTATTCGAAGTAATAACATCTATTCATTAAAAATAATAAAAGATCTATTTTTCCCAATATTTAATAACAGACTAATGTCCATTCGTTAGCTTCACTATACCTACCGTGAAATGTGAACAGACTTGAGTTGCAAATGCCATTTGACTACTGTGGTTATAAACTAATGAGTGACAAGCTAAATTAAAATTTTCACACGTGAAACAAAAATAATATGGCTTGGCATTTTTGTCTTAAGTATGGGACACTGAAAACTAGTGTAATGATTCTTCTTCTTCTTTTTTCTTTTAGAGACAGAGAGTGTGAGCAGAGGAGGGACATAGGGAAAGGGAGAGAGAATCTGAAGCGGCCTCCATACCCAGCATAAAGCCCAACACGGGGCTCAATCTCATGACCCTGACATCATGACCTGGGCCAAAATCAAGAGTTGGACACCACCCAGGTGCCCCTAGAATAATTATTCTTGAATCAACTTAATGAATGAATTTCCATGGTACCTTTGACAGGGTCAGAAGTGGGGTGAACCTTCGGCTTTATTCTCCCGGCCAGCTTCCGGAGACCTAGAGAAAATATGGATTTTTTTTCACTTTTGTTTTTTGTTTTCTCAGAGACCGTGGGAAATGCATGACAACAGAAAGAGCTGTTGACATCTTGCTATCAGAAGACCATAGAAAAAGGAGTGATAAGTTCATCAGAGTTCAAACTTTTGATCCCATGGTTCATCATTTGCCTAGCAAAGCCACCTGAGTCAGAGAGGGCTTTAGGAATGTCTTAGGGTTCATATAGCCTTCAAATACCCCACAGAGAATGTAAACTGATGCAGTCACTATGAAAACACAATATGGGACTTCATCAAAAAAAATCACAAAAGAACTACCATTACACCCAGCAATCCCACTCTTGGATAAGAAATCCATTTGAATTCAAGTCTAGATTTCAGAGAAATATCTGCCCGTGTTCGGCAGCACTATTTACCAAAGCCAAGCTATAGAGACAACTTAATGTTGAGTGGGGGAGCCGGGACAGGAATGGAGTTGGTTCCTTGGGGAGAGAGGTCCCAGAACACCTGACACCTGCCCAGACACCTGAGATCAAGCCCTGCAGCCCTGAACCAGGGCTCCCTCATCTCTTTCTCATATCCTCCAGCCCCAAGCTATCTGTGGGAGACAGTGGATGCCCTGGGGGAGGTGCCTGAGCCAACAGCAAAGTCCAAATCCTAGCTCACCTTCGCACATCTAGGTTTCAACCCCTGACCCAGAACACAGTGCAGATGCCCCTTGACAAGCCCTTCTGAAGGGCCAGGGGAAGCCCAACTGTGGCCATCCTCCCACAGCATTCACCCTACTAGCTGCCTGACGTGGAGCCTTCCCTGGGACCAGTTGAGCACCCTCAGGGACCAGTGGCCTGCGGGGCTCCCAAGCTGATTCAGAACCCAGGACTTTCCAAACTAATTGTCACATGACAGCTCTACCAAGAATTAGCTTCCCTTCAACTGACCAACCCTGGCTGAGCAGTTCCTGTGAATTAACTGGGAAAATGGTCACCTGGGCTAGTGCTTTGCTGGTTTAATAAATTAAGCCTATGACCTCTAGTATCTCACTGGTATTGATCTAAGTAAGTCTCCAAACTGCCTGGGCTAAGGCCTGGCTAAGAGTGAACTGGGACTGCACTGGCTCTGAATGGGCACCTTCCCTGTTCCTTCCTTCCTCCCCCAGATCCAGTCTTTATAGACTCCTCATCCTTCTCTAGACCCTGAAGTGGGAGGGGACCAAGCCCCACCTCCTTTGAGAGGGACCCCTCAGGGGCGCCTGTGTGGCTCAGTGGGTCACGTGTCTGACCTTGCTCAGGTCATGATCTCAGGGTCCTGGGATAGAGCCGGGCCTCTGTTTCTGCACTCAGCTTGGTGCCTGCTTGTCCCTCTCCTCCCCCCCCATTTCCCCCTTACTCACCACTTCTGCTCTCTCAGTCTCTCTCAAATAAAATCTTTTTTAAAAAAATCAGGGAATGGGGGCGCCTGGGTGGCACAGCGGTTAAGCGTCTGCCTTCGGCTCAGGGCGTGATCCCGGCATTATGGGATCAAGCCCCACATCAGGCTCCTCCGCTAAGGAGCCTGCTTCTTCCTCTCCCACTCCCCCTGCTTGTGTTCCCTCTCTCGCTGGCTGTCTCTATCTCTGTCGAATAAATAAATAAAATCTTTAAAAAAAATCAGGGAATGTACACAGGACACATAGAGAGGGACCCTTCCATACCCACACCCTGGAGAAGCTCCCCCATCACGACTCTCCGTAAGGATCACCCAGACCTGCTTTTGCATTTAAATCTATCATCTGCTGTATACTATTTTGCACGTGATAATAAGCAACCTTTTATTGAGAGACTTAGATTCAGATCTAAGCATGACTTTCTGTTGCATTTCATCTCACATCCTTTGTGAGGAAGCTCATCAATTGTTGACGATTTGTTAATAATGAAGTTCTATCATTGAAAACCAAGCACCATTATTCATTTGATGCTGTTTGACTTCTAGTCTTGCTTTGCAAGGCTATGTGTATATAGTCATGAAGCATGGCCTCTCTCCATGCTTGCACTTACTAGCCAACAATGGGAGAGCTCCGGAAGGAGCAAAGGCCCCCACTGGAGCATGGACACTCCCTGGCCCAGCTGGACAAGCGCGTACAAACAAGGATGATGGGCAGCAGGCTGTTATGAGTGTTTGAGTTCTTGTTGGTCAAGTGTGTAGTTCATGGCATTCAAGCATTTTTTTAGGGCTCATGGGGAGAATGTTATCAAATCTACAACACTATGTCCCCGATTCTTTTCTCTGTTTTTAAAATAAGCTCCATGCCCAACATGGGGACTGAACTCATGACCCTGAGATCAAGAGTTAAATGCTCCACTGGCGGAGCCAGCCAGGCACAGCCCAGCATGCTCCCTATTCTTATTCTATTTGTGCCATGCCCTGAAGAGTGACCATGCCATGACACTGATTGGCCAGGAACTGACCAGCTCTGGACAGAAGGTTAATCATGAACTGGTTCTTTGAGTCTTATTTTTCCTTGTCCCAGGAATGTCCCTAAGCTCACAGGATGTCGACATAACTAGGGCTTACTCATACTGACAATGCCATCAAATACCATGAAAGGGTCTCCTCCATTCTGACCAGATTGAGGTCAGGTGCTGAGAAGTAGCCCAGCGTTCAAACAGAGTTTGACTGGCTTCTCCTAAATGGTGCCTCCAAACCCTCAGAATCTTTGAACTGAACACAATCATGGCTTCAAATGGACCAGGCTTTCTATGTCCTTTTCAGATGAATGACTGTGGCAAGATCTGGACTTCTATGGCTCAAGAGCTTCCCTGGGCTATGTGACCACCAAGCTGACCTCATAATGACAAACAGTGTTTGGGATTCCCCTTGGCTCAGGGAATTCCTGACATCCATGCGGATGCTAAAGCTTCTTTGCACAGTAACTACTGATCCCATGGCTGAGTCATAAGTGCAGTTCGGTTCAGTAGTTAGAGCACAAGCACTGGACTGCAGGCCTGGGTTTACCTCCTGGCTCCTTTACTTAGAGGAGTTCATGAACCTGGTCACATTCATCTCTGTGCCTCCGTTCCTCCTCCTGAGGAATAGGGAGAGGAAACAAATCATCACATAAGTGTGTGATGAGCATTGAATGAATGAACACCTGTCACGTGGTCAGAAAGGTGAAATAGAGGGTCTAGATCTTGTCTGAGATCTCACAATTTCACAAGTTCCAGAGCTGGATTCAAATCTGGGAGTCTGAGTTCCCAGACCATTGCTCTGTGACACACAGCTGCTTTGCCTAAATACAAGCATTGTACCCCAACACGATTTCCTTTGGACAGAATCAGAGGCAAACAACAACAACAACAAAAACAATAAAAAGCAAACGAGCAAACCTATTGCTGTCTCCCTGAATCCTTTCTCTGGGGCCCTTGTCCACAAATATCCATGACTGTTCTCTAGAATGTTCCAGTTGCCTGTCTTAAGGTCAGCAGATCAAATGAGATGAATCCCAGTGTAAAGGAAGGGAGGGTCACTGTTAAAAGTCTTGTGTTTTCAAACATGTGAAACAATGCCATCTTGCATTATTTATTCCTCACACAAATAGAAGTGCCTCCAAACAAACTAGGAGTTCCTGAGACCCTTGTCAACTCATAGAAAAAAAAAAAACATAGCTTAGCTTTTGGGAAGAGATCTGGATGAAAGTTCAGGAGAACTAAGAAACACATTACATCAAAACCACTTTAATGTAGACACATTCTGTTTTCAAGCTACAATCCTATGTGCAAACGAATGCAATCATCTATATATACATATATACTTATATATATATAATGTGTGTGTCTCTGCTCTTGTGTCTACATCACCTATTTCCTTTGTGCATCACTAATAATCTGTGTACTTGGTTATCGATCACTCATTAACTCGATCCATTAACCAGTTACCCATCTTTCACCATACATTAAAGGCTGGCTATTCATTGAGCCACCGAGAAAAAAAGGTCATGCTATTGTCACCATACATATGTCTGGGGTGCTGAATGGGAAGGGTGGTAGCATACCATTGAAATCTCTAGAAAATGTCATTTTGGATAACACCCAAAGTTCTTAGAAATGGAAATGTGTGTTTGGGGGTCATAAATTGAAACGTAGACTCTCATATTCTGAGGATCTCTTTGGGGCAACTATTGATAGTTGTCCCCACATGTCCCCAAAATCCTGAAATCCATACCCCTTTGGGGATGAACGGTACAGGGCAGACATTGTAAGACACTGAGAAAACAATGATAAATGTCCTCCATATCAACCTTTCTGGGTTCACTCTAAATTTCAGAAATGCATAATGTGAATATGGAATTTAGGATGCTTAAAAAAACTTAAACGAACATAGACACTGCTGTATTTTCCCCCCTTGAGAACCTAGGGGTGACAAGTGAGGGGTGCAGGATATCATAGGAAGTAGTCCATTGTTCTCCATGGAGGACAAAAACCAAGGCTGCTAGCTCAGTAGAACCACCAACAGTAGAAATCAAGGGATAAAACAAAACCATAAAACATGTGTAGATGAAATTGGGAGAGAGGAAATTTTCAATGATGAGAAAAATAGTTTGAGAAAGAGTGAACTGAGTCATAGCAAACAGCATTCAGAAGATCATTACGAACATACCATCACAGCAGGAACCACAGCAGGAACCACAGCAATTTCCCATTCTGAGTTGGAGCAGCAGAGCAAACACCAATCCCTAGGAATGGGTCAGCTCAAAGAGTCCCAGCTGGAAAGGACAGCAGAGGTGTGGCTCAAGTCACCATGGCGACGGTGTCATCATAGACCTTTCAGAGTCAATGCAGCTGCACAGCGGCCAACTTCTGGTGTTGACAGGGGCCTGTCTTCACAGACAAGGGGGGCATGGGAGAGTAAACGTTTTGTTTCGAAAGTGAACCCCAGTCTCACACATTCTCACTCTTTTTTTTTTTAAATAAATGACATGGGGATGACCTGCCACCCCTCCCCCAAATAGCATCACTAGGCAAACTTCAGGGTGAAGAGGGAAAAGAAAAACAGATTGAGAATAAATAGAGGTCCCACTCTTGATTTAAAACACCATCCCCACCCATTCTATCCTCCGGACTCACCAGACATTTCTAGAACAAAGTTTAAAATGGGTCCCAGATGAAATGAAGAGCAGTGTTCACAGAAATTCCATTCTTCAAATCATATTTCTCTAAGCACATACTAATGAAATTATGTCATTCTCTCACCATCTATGCATACTACCTGATTTTTCTCTGTGTGTAGCTGAGAGGACATACTTAGTTACCTCTCAACCTTTGTGAATTTCTTGGTCAGTATGGGTATGTAAAGCAGACTCTTCCCTGAATAATGAGGGGGGAAATATCACTGTATTTTCACCACTGCATTTCTGTAATAGTGAACGGGTTGAGGGCAATACATACAACTAGTACTTTTCTAAATGAAGTACTTTAAATACTCCCCAAAATGCAGGGTTCAGTGTGTGTTCTGGCTCATGGATGGGCACTCAATAGACACAGGATTTTGATCAGTTCATGAAAAGTAGCAATGGAAACGGAAGGAACCAGCTCCAAATATACATAAAGAAGGAAACCTTTTAGAACAAAACCAAGTGCCATGGACTTAACCAAGCAACTGCAATACATGGTAAAAAAAAAAAAAAAAAGTGTATGTAGTCGGGGAACCTGGTGAATCCTTGGACTCTGAATTTTGGCTCAGGTCATGATCTCAGATTCGTGAGATCAAGCCCCAGGAAATAATGGCATAAAACAACCCTTTTACTTTGGTAAAGTACTACTTTGGTAAACCTGGTCACAAGGTTAGGAATTCATCCAGGACACAATGCTGACGTTAGAAAATGAAAGGTTTCAAATATCCACACTCAGGATGATCCCCACTAGGTAGAACTTGGGGTCCATGAAAAGAGCAGCCCTAGGCCCAGTGCCAATAAATAAACGAGGGCTTTCTATTTCTCAAATCCACAATCCAGAATCCAAGTTTTGCAGGCAGTTGGAACTTCCTGTTAGTGAACAGATTCTTTGCAAATGCCCACATCTATTCTTTGCATGTTCCTTGGATCTACTTCCCAGTAGGGTGGCCAGAGGGCAACCAAGGGGAGTCCATGATGCCAAGTGTGTAGCTGAACCTCTTAGCACCTCTTTCGGATTCTATCTGAACCGAATGCCCACTTTGAACACTCTTCAGGGTAGCAGAAATCATGAGGTTGTCATTGGGTGTATCTACATCTGAGGTCATACCAATTGGAGAGAAAAAACAAATTCAGCCACTGGTCAGAATGCAGAGCCTGGACATAGAAGAGGCCCACGTATTCCTTTTGCATTTCAGTGGCTTATCTCTGCTCTTTCCACAGTCAATAAACCTTCCCACAGAAATCTGTCCTGAACATCGAACTCAGGACTCAATTAATGGTGCCTATAAGAGAGACCTTGTCTCACGATCATTAAGCAGTGAATCAGTAAAAATGTTGTTAAGGAGGGAAATAAGCAAGACCAGACATAGGGGGCAGTATGATTTTTGAAGCCTTTGCTTTTTTTTGCACTCTGGGGTAGCCACATCCTTTTCCATATCAAAAGGTTAAGACACACATTAGTATTATCATTTTTCCCCCACAAAGCCAAGAAAAAGGACAGGACTGTGTTACATGTCTTTCGAGGGAAATCAAGAGTCGAGGCAGGTGCTTTATATAGGGAATAGATTCCACCTGAGGTTTGGCATGGCAGGGAGACCTTCCACAAGGGCACCAATCAAGAGCCCAAAGGAGGTGGGGAAGCAACGGGAAAGGAAGAGTGTATGAGGTGATCGCTCCTCCAAAGAATAGATGTCTCACAAGAAACCGATCTGTCCTGATAATGGACTCTGTCGGGTGGCTCACTTGTATCCAGAGCAGGACTCAACCATCAGTCTTTATCAGAGACCTACCAGGTCACTCTACTCTGCACTTGGGACTGAGGGGCACAGGCCCATAAAATGCCCAAAGTCAGATAATTCCCACCTTTCGTGGGGAACCAACTGTGATATCACAATCTCTGAGTCCTTAGTGAGGAAGGGGGCAGTGGGGTCATTTCGGCATCCATGGCTTCACCTAGGGAATAGCTCTCAGCTAGGCTCCAGATCTTTGATCTTGGAAACCAACTTCCCCTACTGCCAGTTGAACCTGACTCCATTCTTCCAAGAGACCACAGAGCACAGAGGACCCCCATGGGGGGGGCTTTATGCAGTCAATTGGTGCAGTGGAGGGAGGAGATGTGTTCATGTTTCAAGTACACCCGTGTGCTCTTATTTCTTGACACCAACCACAACCAACTCGCCAAGTTCTCCAACAATTCAATTCATACTCCACGGATTTCAGGGCTCAGTCCCACAAGTCTGTCCCCACTGCAGAGGCCAGTCACAAATGGGGCGTTCAAGCTACCCACACTTCTGCCCAACCACAAGGTCAGGTACTCCTTCAGACCCCCTCCTTAGGGTTGATAATTTCACTAGAATGACTCACATCCACAAGTGGATGGATAAAGAAGATGGGCTCCATGTATACAAAGGAATATGACTCAGCCATTCGAAAGGATGAATTCTTTTTTTTTTTTTTTAAAGATTTTATTTATTTATTTAACAGAGAGACAGCCAGCGAGAGAGGGAACACAGCAGGGGGAGTGGGAGAGGAAGAAGCAGGCTCATAGCGGAGGAGCCCGATGTGGGACTCGATCCCGGTACGCCGGGATCACGCCCTGAGCCGAAGGCAGACGCTTTAACGACTGCGCTACCCAGGCGCCCCCGAAAGGATGAATTCTTACCACTTACATCGACCTGGACGGAACTGGAGTGTATTATACGGAGTGAAACACAGCAGTCAGAAAGACAAGTATATGGTTTCCCACTCATAGGTAGACTCTAAGAAACAGTGCAGAGGATCATAGGGGAAGGGAGGGAAAACTGAACTGGAGGTCATCAGAGAGGGAGAAAAACCATGAGAGACATTTAAGTATACGAAACAAACTGAGGGTTGCTGGAGGTGAGGTGGATGGGGGGATGAGGTAATTGGGTGATGGGCATTAAGGGGGGTGCGTGATGTGATGAGCACTGGGGGGTATACACAAATAATATAATATTGAACACTACATCTGAAACTAATGATGTACTATATGCTGCCTAATTGAATTTAAATTTTAAAAAAGGAAAAAACAATTATAAATACACTGTAATAAAAGTTATGTGAATGAAGGGGAAATAAAGATCGACTCAGAAGTCAGGAAAGCACTTTACTTACATCGACCAGTTTATTATAAAGAATACAACTCAGGAAATGCCCAATGGAAGAGATACCTATAGCAAAGAAGGTCTAAAGGGGGTGGGGAGTAGTGGAGAGCTTCCACGCCCTCTCTGGGGGAAAATCACCTTTCCAGAATATTAATGTGTTCACCAACCTCTTGTTCAAGACTTTTTATAACCCAATCTTCAGCCCCCTCCCCTCACAGAAGGCCAGTGGCTGGGGCTGAAATTTCCAGTCCTTGACTCCCACTTTGGTCCTTCTGGTGACCAGCCCCACTGTGATGCCATTTCTGGGCCCCGCCCTATGTCAGCTCTTTAGCCTAAACTCTGGAGAGGTCTGTTGGAGATTTTATGACTAAGAAAAGTCTCTCCTATCCCTCAGGAAACTGCAAGGATTTTAGGAGTCCTGTGCCAGGAACTAGAAATTTATTTATTTATTTATTTGTTTGTTTGTTTATTATTTATTTATTTATTTATTTATTTATTTATTTATAAATTTTCCACAAAGCACTTCTCCAGAAAGGCTAGGCAGACAGAACATTGGCTTGCCTCTTCAAACTACTTCATGGTGGCTTCCCAGAGGGAGATCACCTGGACAGCTGAATAGCAGGATCATCTGTGATTTAAATGCTATTGTTTCCTGAAATCCTTTCATCCCTAAAGTGGAAATACCTAGTGGGTCCTAACTAAATGTCCTTTCTAGTGCTAAGGAATGAACACACAAAATCAAGGGCACATAGTCCAAACCGAGAGAGATCTGAAATGCCGATTGGAAACCAAGTCTAGAATCTTCACTGGACTTTGAGCTGAGACGGGAGAAGGATCCGAACTTAGGCGGATCCCCAGCTCTGCCTCCCCGTCCTGCCTGGCCCAGACACTAACCCAGAGCAGGGTTGAGTTTAAGGTGTCGTGACAGAGCAGAATTCTCCACCTTCTAGATCAGGGCTCTCTGATAAAAACCTAATTCAAGACACAGACTGGAAACAAGAGCAATGAAAATGGTGAAGTAAATGTAAATGATGTTTTGGGTTTGGTTTTGTTTTTTAAGGAGGCTCCTGCCCAGTGTGGAGCCCAAGGCAGAGATTGAACACACAACCATCAAGACCTGAGCTGAGATCAAGAGATGGTCTTTTAACCAACTGAGCCACCCAGGCACACTAAACAATGTATTTTTAATTCACTATCCCCCAAATGTTCACATTTCCACATGTGACACAAGAAAGGTGGCCACATTTCAAGGGCTCAAGAGCCACTCTGAGCTGGTGCTACCATATTGGACAGGGCAGACAGAGATCGTTTACATCACAGAATCCTATTGGCCAGTGCTGTTCAAGCTGTCTCAGGCTATACTGCACTTTGATTTATGAACGTCCTGAAATAATCCACTTCTTCAGACTGAGTGCTGAGACTCACATCTGTGCCTGGGATTCTCAAACCCAGAGTCAATGTGGGACAAAATTACGTACATGTTGCCAGGCATGGGTGGTAGTGGCTCAGTAACAGTTTAATCAACCTCATCTAAACTCTCCATCTTGCTCTCTCCTTAGCCACCCTCTGGAGAATGTGAGAAACCCATGAATGGAATGAGTGATTATCAATCATTTTAATGAATGAAAATAAATTAATGTAGGGCTCCTCTCTACTCGCCTTGACTCCTGTTCTCCAGGCATTTACACGGTGATGAGGCTTCCATTGGCGTTCTCGCTCTCCCTGTATTCACATCCCATCAATGTCTCTTCGGTCTGAGATTATTTTTACTCCATTAAGGGGTACATAATAGAATATTATACCCAGAGGGTGTATCTTCCCAGTTCTCTGGACACATTACATTGGCTTCCAGTGGTCCCCAAGCAGGTAGTGCTTTGGCCCCGAGGGAACACTTGGCAATGTCTGGGTACATTGAAGGTTCCCAACTGTGGGGCAGGTGCTACTGGCATTTGGTGGGTAGAGGCCGGGGATGCTGCTCCACACGCTACCAGGCTCCCTGCAGCTCCCACAAGAGTTCCCTTGCCCCAAATGTCAACAGAGCCAAGGTTGAGAAGCCCTGTCTTAAGCCATGTCTGCTAACCCCCTTTAAGAAAAATGGGGATTCCTAGGGGAGCCCCGCATTGGGCTCTGCATTCAACATGGAGTCTGCTTGAGATTCTCCCTCTCCCTCTGCTCTTCCAACTCACGCTGTCTCTTTCTCTCTCTAAAATATACAAATAAATCATTTAAAAAAAAAGAATGAAAAATGGGGATTCCTCCTGATCTCTTTTAACCCAATATGAAACGGCCAATATCTATCTCTATGGAATTAGTCACAGACCCCACTGATGTAAAAAGGAATACACCTATTCTTATATTTCAATTTTTTCAAAGTAGCGAAAGTGTTTTGGGAAGTGTTCTCTCAAAGCTCCCTCTCTGGACCCAGTCATTTCTCCCCAACTGTTTTTCTCCATGATTGCAAATATGTATTTTCAAGCATTATTAGACAAACTGGAACGGGCCCCAGACCACCCGAAATTGGACAACAGCCTTTCCTTTTTGAAAATTTTGCAAGAGAGCATAATAGAAACAAGATATCTAAAGCTGCAGTAAATCATATCGTGTCTTTTATCCAAACTAAAATTCATATTCGCAGAACAATTATTACTGATCATCCATTTCACACAATTTTTCACCGCTTGTTAATGCTAATAAAGTGTATGAGTTTTGAATCTGCGGGTGGCTGACCAAAGTGTGACCCCACAGCATGTATAGCCTGTTAGAAGGCTGTGTGACTCAGTCAAATTCAAACACCATTTCTAAATATTGCAACTCATGAGTTTCATATTTGCTTTCTTTTGTTCACCACAAGTTTGGATACATTTGAAAATGTCCAAGAATAATGAGAATTGTAGACTTTACTTCTGAGATGGGAAATTACAAATAATTTTCATAACATCTTCATATTTCCCTTCTTGACATCGTACCACAACTTAGGTAAATGGCCTTTGGTTTATTCTTTGCATAATGTCCAATCAAGTTTTCTCCCTTCAATTATGTTATATTGTATTACATTACTCTTAGATAAGCAGGAAAGCGTAGGGAGCATGAAAATCAAGAGATAATATAAGGGAAATCAGATTGATTTCAAGTTATAAAATTAAATTCTACATCAATCCAGTAATAGCTATTTGTTGTCTACTTTTTGCTGGATACTCCTTGTAGTTGATATCCAAAATCAAGACCACAGACCCAGCTATTAAATTTGTCTCATTCAAAAAGAATTAAGACCACACCCATCCAAAAAGAAAAGAATAGTAACTGATTCTATTAGAAATCTTTATAAGTTGGGTACCTGGGTGCTTCAGTCGGATGGGCGTTGGATTCTTGGTTTCAGCTCAGGTCATGATCTCAGGGTCCTGGGATCCAGCCCTGTGTCAGTTCCACACTCAGGAAGGAGTATGTTCCTCTCTCTCTCTCTCTCTCTCTCTCTCTGCTCCTCTCCCTGCTTGTGAGTGCTCTCACTCTAAAATAAATAAATAAAATCTTTTTAAAAAGAGAGAAGGGAGAAAGAAGAAGCAGCAGCATTTATAAGTTGTTCTGGGAGAGCAACATAAAGAAATGATTTGTCTTGGGACAAAAGGAAAGGTTCCTACAGGTAGGAATAATTGAGGGGAGACTGGATTTAGCCGAGTTTTGCCATGTCATTAAGGTTTAATGGGGCGCATGGGTAGCTTAGTCACTTCAATGTCTGACTCTTGATTTTGACTCAGGTCATGATCTCAGGGTGGTGCAGTCATTAAGTGTCTGCCTTTGGCTCAGGGTGTGATCCCAGAGGTCTGGGATCAAGCCCCCCATCAGGCTCCTCCGCTGGGAGCCTGCTTCTTCCTCTCCCACTCCCCCTGCTTGTGTTCCCTCTCTCTCTGGCTGTCTCTTTCTGGGTCAAATAAATAAGTAAAATCTTTAAAATAAAACAAAATAAAAAAAGATTCTCTCTCTCCCTCTTCCTCTGCCACTCTCCTCCCTATAAAAAGGATAAAGGTTTCCAGAAAGAAGGCAGTCTGAACATTTACCTATGAGTTTAAACTGCTCTAATTTTTAGTAGTCTTGTGAGGAGCTGGTGGTGAAGATACCCCTCATTATCAAGAGACAGAAATGTTTACTAAACTGAGCAGTTGTGGAATCAGATGGGTCCTTGCCCTCTGCTGGGCATTTCAGATAGTAGAATGGAGGAGGGGGTAAGCCTGGGTGGGGACAGGGAAGAGGGAAGAGCTGGCATAGTTTCCGATGCAGCACCACCTAGCGGCCGGCTGTGTTTGCGACCACTGGACTCACCAAAAGTTCAGGTGTCACTCAAGCCTGAAAATCCACCAGGGCTTTCTCTATTTGAAGAGAAAAACACAAAATAAGTGAGGCACAACAACAAAAACCCCTCAAATTTCTCTGAGGGTTTGCCAAAAAGGATATTTAAAATATGTATAATTTATGAACCGTTGTTATGACCTTCCCATATTTTGAATCTCACATATATTTGGCTTCATGGTTTTGATACACCTGTATTTTTATATTTCACTGTGCAATAAAACATGGTAGCAATAAGAGATTTCTTTTTTTTCGTCACTGAGTGGCAATAAAATCAACGTGAAGAATCCATCTCAGAGGATGGGAACGAAGCAGAGCCAAATGCCATCCCCCTTGCTTGGTTCCCCATGATTCCTTAGCAAATAGGTTGTATGTCCATCAGTCTGGACCTGCGTGTTCTAAATAGCTGAGCTAAAGTTAAAGAGAATTTGTACCGATATTAGTGATGGGTGACTATTAATTAGTAAAGCTGAAGACTTTAATCTTAAGAAAATATGAGTCGAGTTGAAATTGGAATTTTACCTTCCATGGTGTGGATTAATGATGAAGCATGAATTTTTACAAGTATATATATGGAGTAATATATATGGAGTAATGTTGATGAAGTTAAATACATGACTGATTTTGTCCAGAAGACAAGAAAAAAATTATACTTATTGGCCACAGGCAATTCTTGAAATTTGTAAATACTCAAATTCAAATTTTCTGAACGTGTAGCTCCCTTTGAAATTTTGGTCAATGTGCCACAAAACCATTTGTGGCACAAGCTTTCTGTCATAAGCAAATCGCTTTTCTCCTAGAATTCAATTAAAATGAATCAGATTCAAGAGATGAATGCTGGTATGGTAGGTGGGAAGAGAACCCTTTCACAGAAAGTGCCCCTTGTGGATCATTCTTGTTCCAGAACCGAGTCACCTTTGGAGGGAGTGGGAAACCCGAGAAGAATCTCACAGAGGACACACCCAATCTTGTGCAATTTTGTTTTAACTTCTGAGGGTTCCACAAAAGGCAAATATGAGAGAGCAAAGTCTGGGGAATGAAGTATTTTACTAATACAGCAAGTGTTTCTGAGCCCAACTAAATTCCAAGCACAGCGTGCGCACCTAGAGACACTGGGGGCACTCGGGCTCTCTGCTCCCGGAGCTGTGGGCAGGACTAGATTTTCAATACCCACGCTGGAGAGATGACCAAGTCTTCCTTTTCCTTAACTAGATCATAGCTTGGACTGTCCCACGAGATGCTGAACTGAGCTCCCCATTGACTGCTTCCACCCCTCGTCTGCTGCTCCGGGTCTGAGTGGCGGCCAGGTGGGACCAGCTCCCCGAGCTGGAGGCTCTCTGAGCCGAGTCTGGCAGCATCTGGCAGACGTCTAATGTGACCCACCTGTGTCAATCATAACTTTTCTAGTAGCCACATTACACACAGTAAAAGGAGAAAAGTCAAAAGAATTGTAATTGGAAAAATGGTATCACTCCAACATGCATTTACGTCAATGAGACAGTGTTTTAAAAATCTCAATAAAATAATTTAAGTTCTCTTTCTTATTCTTGTTTCAGCATCCAGTGTATATTTTACACTCAGAGCACATCTCAATTCAGGTGAGCTGAATTCCAGGTGCTCGAAGGCCACGGGTAGTTGGTGGCTACGATATCAGACACCGCAGATCTGGTTCATTTCACCAGCTCAGGTCAAAGCTGAATGACCAATTGCACCATTTATCCTAAATAGCATCTCAGATATCAGAAGTTCCGGGCCAAGAGTCATTTATTTATATTTATATTCATATTCATATTCATATTTGTATTATGCTATAGGCCATATCCTTGTAGAGGGATGAGAAATACTAGGTACATGACAGGTCTATGCAAGCAAAGAGGATAAAACCTCAAGCCCTCGTGGTCATTTGGGTCATTAGGAAACTCTAGTATACTTCTTATTCCCGAGAGTGGGTCTGGCCGAACATTGTAAAGAACGAAGCAAATGTCTCATCTGCCTAGGTTATCTAGAAAAAGCTATGTACCTGAACTATGCTTATATCCGCGGCCACTAGTGCATCAATTCATGGCAGAAGGAGCCCCATGGGAAAGGTTTGTCGTGTCCCTTCTGCTCCGTGGTCACTCAGAAGAATGAGATCAAGTCACAGGGTCAGTTGGGGGAGCTGGTGTCCAAGATCAGGGATCTGGAGTCCTGGGTTCTGGAACGCGCATCCAGGGACAAGAGGAAGGAATTGGGCCCTGCTAAGTGAGCTGCTGAAACACAGAGTCCAACCGAACCTTCCAGTCCAGAAACTATCCTGTGGGCAAGGAAGCTTCACCACGGTCCCAGGGGAAGGCAGGGAAGCTCCTCTCTATGCAAAGCTCCCACCGGGGAAGTTAATGTACATAACCCCAGGTGAGAAAGGCTAAGTCCCGCCCTCTGGGCCTGTGAGGAGAGGGAGTCTGATGACAGAGGCTGAGAGTGGGGACCCTGCCCCCACCCCACCTGCAGTACGACCCATCCTGACTCCGGCACCTGCACAATGGACAGAGACCTGAAAGTGCCCTCTTTTCCTTGCTCATATTCCTTCTTCTTCCTCACCCATCATCAAACCCTGCCAGTGACTTTCAGGTAAAAGCCAATCAGTACACCTCATGTTAGCGTCATTACTTTTATGCCTTTATATATTCCCGCAAGAAGAGGGGACAGAAGACACTGCTTTTTCAACTATAATACAAGTTGTATTTGGTTTATTTTTTTTACAAAAGTGGAAAGCGAAATGTATGCAATTTTAATCCTAACTGCTTAACATATTATGAATTCGCACTGCATGGAATTTCCTTCCCATCTGAGTGCTTTGTTTGGTTCTCATGTACACGAGTCATCTCCAGAGCCTGAGAAACGCTGCCACGAGGTGACCCAGGCCCTCCACACGTCTCCACAGAGGCAAGAAAGGAAACTAACTTGTCCAAATTCCTCTCCTCTGTCAGGGGGGTGACAGGGGCTCTACAGCAGGTGCGGCCCCACCAACACCCGTGCCTGCCAGCGTTTGCCCCCAGAGCCGAGCCCTGAAAGGACTGGGGAGGCCCCAGGCAGGCCTGAGGGGAGGACCCAGGGTAGGCTGTGACCACGAGGTGGGAAGCAGGCCCATCGCTGTGTATCTGGAGCAGCAGGTTTGACAGGAGCAGGGACTCTGGCTCTGGTGCTCAGAGCCTCTGTCCTGGGCCTGGCCAGTCCCAGGAGCTCAGTGGGACCGTGAGAGCCATTGTGTGCAGCCAACCCAGCAGGCTTCACACAGGCCTCTAGAATTCCCGCCAGCCGGGGAGGGTCTACGGGCCACTGCACCCAGGCCTCTCTCCCACGGAGCCAAGTGCAGGTTTTATTCTGATCCCAGGACCGGGGATGTGGGCGAGGAGAGGAGGAGAGAGATGTGCTCCAGGGTGTGCCACCCACCTCACTTCTGCAGCAGGACCCGGGAGCAGTGTGGGAGCCCCACAGGGAACATTCTCTGTGCCGCCCTCCCTGGCAGTGCCCTTTCCCCCAGGGCAGACCTGAGGGCGGCCCCTGCAGGGGCCGGTCCGAGACCCGAAGGTGCATAGGGAGAGGGTCCCCGGCGCCCCCCGCACCTGGCTCGCAGGGAAGTGCTCTGTCTCCAGCTCAAGTGTGCGGGACAGACTGTGTGCCACCAGACCGCCTCTGGCAGGGGTCATACCACACTCGACCCGGTAACTCCCCTGCTCAGTTCCCAACACACAAGATTCAAACATGAGCCGGGTTTGCTGCTTGGCAGACGCAGAGCAGAAAAGAGCAGGTCTCGGGGAAAGAGCATCTTAAATAGCAGAGCACACCTGAAACCCATCCACATAATATCTCCTACTATTTTGTCATTGATATATGAAGAAAACAAGACAAACATCACACATATTTACTTCTCTCTGATTTCACAACCCCAGTTTCCCACCTCAGTCTGCAAAGCAGCCAGTGAGCCAGACTGCTCCCGGAAACCTCCTTCCTGGATTCCTACCTGAATGTAGCTCTCTTTGGGAGGAGGGGGCAGCAAGCAGAGAGAGGAGTTGAAATGGGAGAGCAAGGCAGAGGAGAGGGAGGGAAGAAGGAGAGATGAAGGGAAGGAAGGTCAACCACCAGTTTTGATTTTGTGGTTCCTAGTGTGGATGACACAGAGGCGGTCTGTCAGCCCTTCTCACTTTCCAGAAAGTAAATGGAGACTGGATTGTTTGCCAGAGCTCGCTGACATTACGGTGACCACATTAACTCCAGTAGGTGTAATCTGAGCGCTGAGCACAGGCGAGGCTCTTTTCACAAATCAGCTCCTTAACCCCCCACAGGCCCTGTGATCTAAGTTCCCATCCTACCCACAAGGAAACTGGGTCTCAGAGAGATGAAGTGACCTGCCCAGAGCTGCACAGCACATAACTGGACAGGCTGTAATTCAAACCCAATTCCCAGATTCCAAATGCCAGAGATTTCACTGCCACACTGTCCCACTCTCCAAGGAAATTGCTATTTATTGAGCTCCTACTATATGCTGGGCTCTGTGTGAGGCATGAGGGATACAGGGATGAATAAGACAGAGCCATTCTATGGGTGGCTTGTCATGTGTCATCTGCACTGGGAACCTCGAGGATAGAGCCAACTTGTTCCCAGCATCTAACATGGAACGTGGCCCACAGTGGGGTCTCAGTTGATGTTGGCTGAAGAAATGCACCCACATGTGCCCTTGGTTGCTTTCACTGATGGAGTCCCATGACTGCTGCCCATTTTAAAGCCAGAAAATGGCACGACCAGACTGAAAACCAGAACTCCAGTGTGTCCACTGGAACCAGACTGAGACTGGGAGCTCCGGGAGCACGTGGAGGCGACTGGTGGCTGGCAGTGTTAGAAACACAAAGGACAGACATGCACTGGCCCTGGAAGTGAGGGCTGGGACGCTGGGTGTGGGGCACACAACCTGGGATGCTGAAGGATTGAGCAGCACCAACAGAATCAGAATAAAAGTGGCCAGAACATCAGTGGAGAACAGTCCGTGATCCCTCTGTTCTGAGACAGAGGCTGAGATTCGGCAACTGCTGCTCTATCAGAAGAGGCACAGCAAACCGCCAGGGAAAGCCACCAGAGAACAAAAGCCTGGAAAGACCGGCTCACAGTGTGCCCATCCCCATACTCCCTCGCAGGGGACACGGAGACTATACACAAACAGGGGTGCCTTAGTATCGGCGCGGCAGTCCCCTCCCCCAGAAGGCAGGCTGAAAAATCAAGAAGCCCACATCCCTAAGATCCCTATAAAACAAGGGTGCACGGCCTGGGTCCCGGTCATTAATTTGGGTTCTGGACAACCCGGCAACCTCTCCTCATCAGAATGATGAGAAGGAAAAATGCCCCCCCCCAGCAAAGAAAAGACACTGAGTCTGTGGCCTCTGCCACAGAACTAATGGATATGGATATAACCAAATTATCAGAAATGGAGTTCAGAGTAACAATGGTCAAGATGTTGTGCAGACTTGAAAAAAGTATTAACGAAAATATTAATGAGAATATAGAATCTCTAAGGGCGGAAATGAGAGTGAATCTGGCAGAATTTAAAATTCTATGAGCCAAATGCAGTCAAAACTAGAGGCTCTGACGGCCAGGGTGAATGAGGCAGAAGAACGCATCAGCAAATTGGAGGATGAGTTGGTAGAAGAGAAAGCTAGAATAGAATCTGGACTCAAAAAAATCCATGCTCAGGAATGTAGATTACGGTAGATAACTGACTCAATGAAACATTCCAATGTCAGAATCATCAGCATCCCCGAGGTGGTGGAGAAAAACAGAGGTCTAGAAGAGATATTTGAACAAATTGTAGCTGAAAAGATCCCTAATCTAGCAAGGGAAACAAACATTTGTGTCCAAGAGGCAGAGAGGACCTATCCCAAGCTAAACCGTGACAAACCTACGCCACGTCACATCATAGTGCATTTCACAAATATTAGATCAAAGGATACAGTATTGAAAGCGGCCAGAGCAAAGAAATTTCTCACGTACCAAGGCAAAGTTATCAGAATTACATCAGACCTGGAATGAGAGAAAGAGTTGGGGGGGGGCATTTTTAAAGCTCTTTCAGAGAAAAACATGCAGCCAAGTATCCTTTATCCAGCAAAGCTGTCATTCAGAATTGATGGAGAGATAAAGACCTTCCAGAATCGCCAGTCATTGAACAATTTCGTAACCACAAAACCAGCCCTACAGGAGATATTAATGGGGGTTCTATAAAAGTGAAAAGGCCCCAAGAGTGATAAAGAACAGAAAGTCACAATCTATAGAAGCAAAGACTTTACAGGCAACATGGCATCATTAAAATCATATCTTTCAATAATCAGTCTCAATGTAAATGGCCTAAATATTCCCATAAAGTGCCACAGGGTTGCAGATTGGATAAAAAGACATGACCCATCCATTTGCTGTCTATGAGAGACTCATTTTGAACCTAAAGATACATTCAGACTGAAAGTAAAGGGATGGAATACCATCTTTCACACCAATGGACCTCAAAAGAAAGCTGGGGTAGCAATTCTCATATCAGACACACTGGATTTTAAACTAAAGACTATAGTTAGAGACACAGAAGGGCACTATATTATTCTTAAAGGATGTATCCAACAAGTAGATATGACAATTATAAATATATATGCCCCCAACAGGGGAGCAACAAGATAACACAAGCCAACTCTTAACCAGAATAAAGAGACATATAGATAAAAATACGTTAATAGTAGGGGAACTCAACACTCCACTATCAGAAATAGACAGAGCACCTAAGCAGAAAATCGACAAAGAAACAAGAGCTTTGAATGCCATACTCGACGAGTTGGACCTCATAGAGATTTATAGAACACTACACCCCAGAACCAAGGAATATTCATTGTATTCTAATGCCCATGGAATATTCTCAAGAATAGACCATGTTCTGGGACACAAAACAGGTCTCAACCGATACCAAAAGACTGAAATTATTCCCTGTATATTCTCAGACCACAATGCTTTGAAATTGGAACTCAAACAAAACTAAAAATTTGGAAGAAACTCAAGCACTTGGAGACTAAGAACCATCCTGCTCAGAATGATTTGATAAACCAGGAAATTAAAAATCAATTTAAACAATTTATGGAGACCAACGAGAATGAAAACACAATGGTCCAAAACTTATGGGATACTGTAAAGGCAGTCCTAAGGGTAAAATACATAGCCATCCAAGCCTCACTCAAAAGAAGAGAAAAATCTAAAATGCAGTTTTTATATTCTCACCTCAAGAAGCTGGAACAGCAACAGAGTAACAGGCCTAATCCATGCATGAGAAAGCAGTTGATCAAGATTAGAGCAGAGATCAATGAATTAGAAACCAGGAGCACAGTAGAGCAGAACAACAGAACTAGAAGCTGGTTCTTTGAAAGAGTAAATAAAACTGAGAAACCACTGGCAAGACTTATCCAAAAATTAGAGAAAGGACCCAAATTAATAAAAATATGAATGAAAAGGGAGAGGTCACAACCAACATCAATGAAATTGGAAGGATTATTAGAAACTTTTATCAACAGCTTTATGCCAATAAATTAAGCAATCTGGAAGAGATGAAGGACTTCCTGGAAACCTATAAACTACCAAGACTGAAACAGGAAGAAACTGATTTTTTAAATAGGCCAATTAATTATGAAGAGATTGAAACAGTGATTAAAAAAAAACTTTCCAAAAAACAAAACTCCAGGACCGGATGGTTTTCCCAGGGAATTCTACCAAACATTCAAAGAAGAAATAGTACTTATTCTCCCAAAGCTATTTCAAAAAATACAAACAGAAGGAAAGCTACCAAACTCATTCTATGACGCCATATTATCTTGATCCCCAAACCAGGCAAAGACCCCATCAAGAAGGAGAATTACAGACCGCTTTCCCTAATGAATATGGACACCAAAATTCTCAACAAGATCCTGGCTAATAGAATCCAACAGTACATTAAAAGGATTATCCATCATGACCAGGTGGGATTCTTCCCTGGGATGCAAGGGTGGTTCAACATTTGCAAATCTACCAGCATCATAAATTTTATCAGGAAGATAAAAGCCAAAAATCATATGATTCTCTTAATAGATGCAGAAAAGGCATTTGACAAAATATAGCATCCTTTCCTGTTTAAAACCCTGCAGAGTGTAGGGATAGAGGGTACATTCCTCAATCTCATAAAAACCATCTATGAAAAGCCTACAGCAAATATCATTCTCAATGGGGAAAAGCTGGAAGCCTTTCCCTTAAGATCAGGAACACGACAAGGATGCCCACTCTCGCCACTATTATTCAACATAGTACTAGAAGTCCTTGCAACAGCAATCAGACAACAAAAAGGGATAAAAGGTATCCAAATCAGCAAAGAAGAAGTCAAACTGTCTGTCTTCGCAGATGACATGATGCTCTTTACAGAAAACCCAAAAGACTCCACTCCCAAATTACTAAAAGTTATAGAGCAATTCAGTAACGTGGCGGGATACAAAATCAATGCTCAGAAATCAGTTGCATTTCTGTACACGAATAACGAGAACGAAGAAAGAGAAATTAGGGAATCCATCCCATTTACAATAGCACAAAAAAATCATACATTACCTTGGATTTAACTTAACCAGAGACATAAAGGATCTATATTCTAGAAACTACAAATCACCCTTGAAAGACATTGAAGAAGACACAAAAAGATGGAAAAATATTCCATGTTCAGGGATCGGAAGAATTATCATATTTAAAATGTCCATGCTACCCAGAGCAATCTACACTTTCAGTGCTTCCCCAATCAAAATACCAATGACATTTTCAAAGAACTGGAACAAATTGCCCTTAAATTTATATGGAAACAGAAAAGGCCCTGAATCGCCAAGGAATTGTTGAAAGGAAAAACAAAGCTGGGGGTATCACAATGCTGGATTTCAAGCTGTACTACAAAGCTGAGATCACAAAGACAGCCTGGTACCAGCACAAAAACAGACACATAGATCAATGGAACAGAATAGAGAACCCAGAAATGGACCCTCAGCTCTTTGGCAACTAATCTTTGACAAAGCAGGAAAAAACATCCGGTGGAAAAAAGACAGTCTCTTCAATAAATGGTGCTGGGAAAATTGGACAGCTACATGCAAAAGAATGAAACTTGACCACTCTCTCACACCATGCACAAAGATAAACTCCAAATGGATGAAAGACCTCGATGTGAGACAGGAATCCATCAAAATCCTAGAGGAGAGCGTACGCAGCAACCTCTACGGCATCAGCCACAGCAAACTTTTTCATGACTCATCTCCAAAGGCAAAAGAAACAAAAGATAAAATGAGCTTGTGGGACTTCATCAAGATAAAAAGCTTCTGCACAGCCAAGGAAGCAGTCAAAAAAACTAAGAGGCAGCCCACGGAATGGGAGAATATATTTGCAAATGATGCTACAGATAAAAGACTGGTATCCAAGATCTACAAAGAACTTCTCAAACTCAATACACGAGAAACAAATAAACAAATCATAAAATGGGCAGAAGATATGAGCAGACACTTTTCCAATGAAGACATACAAACTGCTAACAGACACATGAAAAAATGTTCAAAATCATTAGCTGTCATGGAAATTCAAATCAAAGCCATACGGAGATACCACCTTATGCCAGTTTGAATGGCAAAAATTGACAAGGCAAGAAACAACAATTGTTGGAGAGGATGTGGAGAAAGGGGCTTCCTCCTACATTGTTGGTGGGAATGGAAGTTGGTACAGCCACTCTGGAAAACAGTGTGGAGGTCCCTTAAAAAGTTAAAAATTGAGCTACCCTATGATCCAGCCATTGCACTACTGGGTATTTACCCCAGAGATACAGACGTAGTGAAGAGAAGGGCCATATGCACCCCAATGTTCATAGCAGCTCTGTCCACAATAGCTAAATCGTGGAAGGAGCCAAGATGCCCTTCAACAGATGACTGGATTAAGAAGCTGTGGTCCATATAGACAATGGAATATTACTCAGCTCTCAGAAAGAACAATTTCTCAACATTTGCTGCAACATAGACGGCACTGGAGGAGATAATGCTAAGTGAAATAAGTCAAGCAGAGGAAGACAATTATATGATTTCTCTCATCTATGGAACATAAGAACTAGGAAGATCAGTAGGAGAAGGAAGGGATAAAGAAAGGGGGGTAATCAGAGGGGGGAATGAAGCATGAGAGACTATGGACTCTGAGTAAGAAACTGAGGGCTTCAGAGGGGAGGGGGGTGGGGGAATGGGGTAGGCTGGTGATGGGTAGTAAGGAGGGCACGTATTGCATGGTGCACTGGGTGTTATACGCAACTAATGAATCATCGAACTTTACATAAAAAACCAGGGATGTACTGTATGGTGACTAACATAATATAATAAAAAATATTTTAAAAAAGACTTCCTTTGATTAAAGGGATCTATTATTACATTCACCTTCACCATTTGAACATGGACTTTTAATGGTTTCCTTTCCAAGCCTTTCTCTTTGCCTTCTTCTTACCTGTGTGAATCCCTGATCCCACGTCACAACATCCCCCCCTACGAGAACACACACACACACACACACACACACACACCAATGAAAACTGTTTTCTGTACACCATACATCCTGAGCACTGTGAACGTAAATGAGGAAATGCAGACAAGAGAGAAATCAAGCAAATAGTGTAACTCTGAAGGCTGCACATCTACTGAGTGGAGAGAATTGACCAAACATCAGAAACTTGAAAAGAAGGTTTTCCTTTAAAGTTGATTCTTCCTTAGTGGGCTAAACTACCTACGTTCTTTATGGGTATTTCCTCAACTCAAGAGTGCGACAATCCAAAGGCGGTTTTGTGGTAAAAAGTTTGCAGGTGTTGTCTTCACATTTGTTTTTCAAGTACACATATTTCAGGGCACCAGGCTGGCTTGGTCAGTTGGAGGACCACGCGACTGCAACTCTTGATCTGCGGGGGGTCGTGAGTTCCAGCACCACACTGGATGGGTGTGGAGATTACATAAACGAGCAGACGGGCAAAAGGAATTAGAATCGCTACGGTGATAGGCTGGTGATGGGTAGTAAGGAGGGCACATATTGCATGGTGCACTGGGTGTTATACGCAACTAATGAATCATCGAACTTTACATCAAAAACCAGGGATGTACTGTATGGTGACTAACATCATATAATAAAAAAAAACATTAAAAAAAAAGAATCGCTACAGTGATTTCAAACAAAACAAACGAAAACAAAACAAAACTCGGAAATAAAGTCGTCCCTGGTTTAATACTAATTTCTAGATGCGAGACAGAGACCCTGTGAGGTTGCCAGACAAAGAAACATGTGGATCAATGACACAGAACAGATACCCAAACAGATACGCCCAAGCCCAACAGAAGTTTGACAAATTCTCAAAGGCCACTCGGAGGAAGGATGACCCACCTTCCTGTGACATCAGAGGATGGTAATCAGACATCCACAGACCAAACACGCAGGCAGGCAGGCAGACAAAGGAACAAAAAAGCTGGGGCGCCCGGGTGGCTCAGTCAGTTAAGCATCTGCTTTTGGCTCAGGTCATGATCGAAGGGTCCTGGGATCAAGCCCCCCCCATCGGGGGCTCCCTGCTCACCAGGGAGTTTGCTTCTCTCTCTCTCTCTCTCTTTCTCTGACCCTCCTCCCCACTTGTCCCGCCCCCCAAATTGTTTTAATTAAAGAAAGAAGGAAAGCGAGCAAGCAAGCTTTGACTTAAACGGTCACACTTCATCCCTCAGACAAATGTGAACACAAAATGGATCACACACTGACATGGGAAATATTAAACTGGAACACACCTGGGGGGGAAGGGGGGGTGACTAGAAGAGAAAAACTGAGGAACTAGGGCCAGGCAAAGAGAGTTTAAGACTTGACACCAGAGGCGTGATCCATGAAAAAGAAATGGAGAGGTGGGAAGTCATCAAAATTAAAAACCTAGGCTCTGTGAAACACCCTCTCAAGAGGGCCAAATGACAAAGGACACACAGAGGCCTGGGGGATTTGTGTGTGTGGGTGGGTGGGGGGCTTGTGGCTCAGAGAGAAACAAAATGAGGAAAGGCTCCCAGAGGTTGGATCAGGGTCACCAGGTGAACAGCGGTACAATCTGTTCAGATGGGAGGTCTGGCACACGGCCAAGGCAAGGAAGAAGACAAAGATTTTAGGGTTAAGTCCCTTTGAACAGGTCGTGTCCATGAGGCTACCGAGTCAGAAAATCAGCTAGGCAGTTTTATGTCTAATTCCGAATGGACATGAAGTCTGGGGTTTATAAGCAGAAAGTCCATAATCGATCACCCAGAGGTGATTAAACCCAGAGAAAAACCATAGCGACAATAGACTCTGTAGGGCCCAGGGTCGAACTACAGCCAGCGGGGGTGGGGGTGGGGGTGGGGGGACCCTTCACATTTTAACACCCAGCCTAAGGAGCCCATGCTGAGGAACACTGCCGCTGCGGAGGAGGACCATCAGGAATGGTAGGAACGACAGGAGCAAGACATCACCGGCTGTCAGGAACCACAGAGGGGATGAGAGATTCCCAAGGAACAAGAACCAGTGAGCCACTTACCCAGACTGCCCTCAAGGAAACCAGAACGTGTCACCCCTAAAAGGTGCCACTTTGGTACGTGGCTTACTATGAATTCAACTCACTGGAGACACAGCAGCTGCAAGAAGGATATTCTGATGCTTCTTTTCTTCGTGAGAGCAAGAGATCGAACTCCCGTGTGAAAGGTACCTGCCCTGGAACCAGGAAGAAGACAGACATTCTTCATCACCAGAGACAAGGGGAGGAGACCGGGAGAATTAGGGTCTGAACAATCCACATCAATAAACCCTCTTCGACTAGCCCCTGTCTTCCCGGGGACCTCTTACCATGGCCTACCGGCCTGCCTGCCCCTTGCCCAAACCCCTTTGTCTTCTCCATTCTTCACAAGTTGGCTGATGCCTTGTCTTTATTCTCGTGTGAAGGCTCTCCTGCCTGTCCATGTAAACATCCACTGGCTGTCGTATGCCCTTCTCCCATGAATCTCTTGTGTTGGTCGCCATCCTAGGCCCAGCCAGAGACCCCCAAGAGGGTAGAGGAGAATCTCTCCTTCCCCGCCCCCCCCCAGGGCCTAGAGTGTCCAACTGGAAGGTTGGTGTTGGACTTGATGAGGAGAGCGAAGGCAAGAGAAATGAAGTGACAATGAGGTCTCCTTACAACTTGCAGCCCGCTGATAAATCCCTGAGACATACAGGGTGTAACACCCCTACAACTCTCTCAAGGATTTTTTTTAAACATTTTACCAATGAAGATTTGCTGTAGTGTCACTTCACTCTCATAACCACAGACACCCGGGATATGCTAACACCCCTCTATCAACCTGCAGCCCACTGACACACATCTAAAGGGCCTCATGACTCGTGCTTTGCTAAAACAATAGGGACTGACCTTACCTTGACAAGAGCTAGACCTGCAAGGTCTTGGAGACCTTGTTCTCAGTATACACAAATTCCTTAGAGACTTACCTTAGCCCTAACCCCCACTCACTAGAAACTGTATCACCAGTTAACGCCTCACAGTCCCAGCGTAGGTCTTTCCACCCACAGGTCCTGTCCCCATGCTATAATAAAAGCACCTTGTTGGGGCGCCTGGGTGGCACAGCGGTTGAGCGTCTGCCTTCGGCTCAGGGCGTGATCCCGGCGTTACGGGATCGAGCCCCACGTCAGGCTCCTCCACTGTGAGCCTGCTTCTTCCTCTCCCACTCCCCCTGCTTGTGTTCCCTCTCTCGCTGGCTGTCTCTATCTCTGTCAAATAAATAAATAAAATCTTAAAAAAAAAAAAAGCACCTGTTGCACCAGAAACATCTCAAGAATTCTTTTTTGACGGCGTGCTTGGCAGCTCCACATCAGGTCTGCTTGTCTGTCTGTTCTTGTGTTTGTTCCTTCGTTCGTGTGTGTGTGTGTGTGTGTGTGTGTGTGTGTGTGTATCTGTCCGTCTGTCTAGTGGGGCTTTATTTATTTTTTTAGAGCGATTTTGGGTTCACCGCAAAACTGGCAAATATGGACGGTACCCATATGCCACCTGCTCTGCCATTGCTCACTGCTCCTCGCCCCACCACCCAACATGCAGAGGTGCAGGTGTGCTCCCTCAGAGCTTCCCACTCCCCCATCTGTGCCAGAGCCAGTGTGTTGATTACAATGGATGAATCCACACTGAGGCATCATCATCACCCACTCAGAGTCCAGAGTTTACGCTAGGGTTCACTCTTGGTGTTGTCCATTGTATGGGTTTTGACAAAGGTATCTTACCATCATAGTAGCATACTCAGTAGTTCCACTGCCTTAAAAATCCTCTGTGTTCTGCTTATTCATCACCCCCCCACCCCCAACCCCGCCAAAACCCCTGGCAGCCTACAGATCTTTTTTTTTCTTCCCTCCCTCCCTTCATCTTTCTTATCATTAGTTTGAATATCATTCGTTTATTATAAAAAAGAGACACGGAAATTATTTACGTAATGCAGGACTGCACAACTTCAGTGGACTGGGTAGTTTCACATGATGCCATTTCAATAATGATTTATTTCAGGCTACATCTTTTCTGAGAATGTCACAATCCATGTCACCTACAACTACTTCGATGCCTCCATACTCTGGGAGAAGAAATTTCTCGCCAACTTTCATGCCAACTGGTTGAGTCTCTCCACCCTTTTCCTTTAGAGCCTCATCCAATAGCTACTCCTGTCGCTTGCAGTCCTTGTCCTGGAGATTTTTATGGGAGCATAATGCCTCCTTTGGTTACAATTTTGGCTGCACTCCTTTGACCTAAAACCCGGTCAAAGAGGGGGAGAAACCCTCTCTAAACGCCTGTCCGGCCATAACGCCATCCGCTGCAGTTTGTACTCTGCTCTCCAGCCTACTGATTTCAGTTCTGCTTCCTCCACAATGTCCCATTTAGTTGGAACCATGAGTTATGTTCACCATTTCAGATTGGCTTCTCTCAGTCAGGAATACACATGTACGGTTCCCCCACCTGGCTCCCCACAGCTACCCATAGTTCCATAGCTTGCTCATTTCTTTCCAGTGCTCCTGAAAAACATTCCATGGCCTGGATGTACCCCAGCCTCTATATCCATTCACCTCCTGAGGGACTTCTTGGTTGCCTCCAAGGTCAGGCAGTTATGAATGAAGCTACCGTGAACGTCTGTGTGCAGGTTTCTGTGCAGACATCAGTTTTCAACTCATTTGGGCCATTGATAAATACCAAGGAGTGGGATTGCTGGGTCGTACGGTAAGAGTGTGTTTAGCTTGGAAAGGCATCGCCCATATTTGTGGCATTTTGTTGGATGATAGCTGAGAGCAGGGCAGCACACTGAAGGAACAAGGTCATGAAGGAGGTAGAATTCAAAGATGCTGGAAAGGAAGATGTCACCAAGGCACGACCTTTACCTCCATCCTCATAGGGTTTGTGGCTGACCCTGAGGATGACATTGACATGAGACAGTTGACCAGGAAAAGGAGCATACAAATTTGTTTCCTACAAGTGTCACATGAAAAAGCCCTCCTGAGGAAACGAAGATCCTGAGAAGGAGCAAACCCTAAATGCTTGTATATTGGGTTGAACAAGGAGAGGCAATTGTGGGAGAGTAATTCAACTATGTGGTGAGGCTAAAGGAATGTTAAGGATTTAAAACAGAAGAAAAAGGGGCGCCTGGGTGGCACAGTGGTTAGGTGTCTGCCTTCAGCTCAGGGCGTGATCCCGGCGTTCTGGGATCGAGCCCCACATCAGGCTCCTCCACTATGAGCCTGCTTCTTCCTCTCCCACTCCCCCTGCTTGTTTGTTCCCTCTCTCGCTGGCTGTCTCTATCTCTGTCAAATAAATAAATAAAATCTTAAAAAAAAACAGAAGAAAAGAAAAGAAAACAAAACAAAACAAACAAAAAAGCAAGATCTGTTTGTCCAGAATTCTCATTCTCATTCTGAACTTCCTGTCCTTGAAGATCAGAATGTTATTCATGGGGCACCGGGGTGGCTCAGTCTGTTAAGGTTAAGTGGCTGCCTTCAGCTCAGGTCAGGTCTCTCAACCCCGGCATCCTGGGATGGAGCCCTGCCTTGGCCTCTTTGCCCAGCGGGGAGTCTGCCTTTCCCTCCCCCTTTGTCCCTCCCCCCTACTCATGCGTGGGCTCTCATGCTCTCTCTCTCCTCTTTCTCTCTCTCTCAAATAAATAAAATCTTTTTAAAAACTTAAAAAAAAAAAGAATGTCTCTCACTCCCCTTCTGGCATAGGGAAGACATCTTCCAGGGGGATGGGTGGGGGATGCTTCTGGAGAGAAAAGGGGGAGAGTCAGCGCACCCTCCTTGCACCTGCAGGGGGGGTTGTTTGTGTGTGTGTTTGCTGCTGCCGCCGCTGCTGCTTTTTAGAAGTGTCTATCATTCGAAACAGTACTCTGGTTTCCTTTATATCTAAGGCTTATCTTGGGTTTGGGTTTGGACAGAAGGAGGAAGGGCCACATCTTCTTCTGACAGGGTGGAGAAGGAGAAGAGGGGTGCGGGCTTGTGCATGCTCTCTTCCAACTTGGGGTGAGCAGAGGATTCAGATTCAGCTTTTGCCAGATGGGATCTAATTTCTCCATAAACAATCAGGCAAAATATCAGGCAAACAGAGGGTAAGTAAACGTTAGAAGACCATGGACAAGATGGGTTCCAAAGCAATGATTTTATCAGAGGAACATGAATGTCAAAGATTTCCAGGGACCATGTTTATGGATGACTTGGTGTGTAGATCATTTCAGATTTATGGTGCTACCATCCAGTCACTTTAGCATACTGTCTCCACCTCACATGAGCAGTGTAGTCATGCAAATATAGGCCTAGGGAAAGGTCCACATAGTTATAGCTAAGAAACAATGGCATCACGATAATGCCCTTCAAGTCACATCAGCCTTCTTGAAGATGGAAGCATGAATCAAGGTGGTTATGGTACCATTAGGTAAGGCCTATGAACATATAACTGAGAAACAACAGTGCACAGGAACCATATTACAACGTACAATATCTTTGGTTAATGTGGAATCCCTATCGTAAATGGTTGTGGCAACGTAAGGAAAATGCCATAAACTTATCTGTAAGAAACAACAGTGTACGGGAACCCACTTAGCCCTAACATCATCATTCATGAATGTGGAAGCACTAACCAAAGTGGTCATGGAAACCTGACAGAAGTGCCAAACACTTATCTCTGAGACACAACACTATACAAGGAAAGACGAACGAACATCATCTTTCACCACTAAGGAAGGGTTCACCAAAGTGGTTTGGAAACATGAACATTGTGCCACATTCTTATATGTAATAGACAGCAGTGTCTAGGAACCGTCCTCCAATTAAAGCAACCTCCTGCATAGGTATCCCTACTCAAAGTTGGGTTTGCAGTATAGGGAAATGTCCACACCCTTATCTCTAGGATACAAGGGTGTGAAGATAATGTCCACCAGTAACATCATTGATTTTGAATAGGGAAGCATGAATCAAAGTGGTTGTGGAAGCATTAGGAAAGGTCTACATACATATCTGTGAGAAACAACAGTGTATAGCAACCGCCCTCAACTAACATCACCCTCATGATTCTACATCCCATCTGAAAATAGGGGGAGGAATGAATCACCAAAGGACCGCATACATATATCTAAGAAACAACAGTGTAAAGGAAAGAACCCCTTACAACGAACATCACCATTCACGCATATGGAAACATGAACAAATGTGGAGGTGGAATCAGAAGGAAAGGACCACACACCTATCCCTAGAAAACACCACTTTACAGAATAGCATTAACAATTAACATCATCTTTCACTACTATGGAAGCATTAATGAAAAGTTTCTGGAATCTCAAGGACTGTACCCCATCCTTATTGGTTATAAACCACCATGTACAGGAAAACAACTTCAGCTAACATCAGCCTCCTAATACTGGTTCCTATTCAACATTGGGTGTGTAGGCCTAGGGAAAGGTCCACATAGTTATACCGAACAAGGAACGGTGTCAGGATAATGCCCTTCAGGTCACATCAGCCTTCCTGAAGATGGAAGCATGAATCAAGGTGGTTATGGTACCATTAGGTAAGGCCTACGAACATATAGCTGAGAAACAACAGTGTACAGGAACCATCTTACAATGTACAATATCTTTGGTTAATGTGGACTCCCTATCATAAGGGGTTGTGGCAACATAATGAAAATGCCATAAACTTATCTGTGAGAAACAACAGTGTACGGGAATCCACTTAGACCTAACATCATCACTCATGAATATGGAAGCATTAACCAAAGTGGTCGTGGAAGCCTGACAAAAGTGCCAGACACTTATCTCCTGGACACAACACTATACAAGGAAAGACTAAAGAACATCATCGTTCACAAGTAAGGAAGGGTTCGGCAAACTGGTTTGGAAACATGAACAATGTTCTACTTTCTTATATGTAATAGAGAACAGTGTCTAGGAACCGTCCTCCAATTAAAGCAACCTCCTTCATAGGTATCCCTTCTCAAAATTGGGTTTGCAGTCCTAGGGAAACGTCCACAGCCTTATCTCTAGGAAACTAGGGTGTCAAGATAATGTCCACCAGGAACATCATCGATTATGAATAGGGAAGCATGAATCAAAGTGGTTGTGGAAGCATTAGGAAAGGTCTACGTACATATCTGTAAGAAACAACAGTGCATAGGAACCACCCTCAACTAACATCACCCTCATGATTCTACATGCCTTTAAAAAATAGGGGGGTATGAATCACCAAAGGACCACATACATATATCTAAGAAACAACAGTGTACAGCAAAGAACCCCATAAAACGGACATCACCATTCACGCATATGGAAAAATGAACCAAGGTGCAGGTGGAATCAGAAGGAAAGGACCATATACCTATCCCTAGACAACACCACTTTACAGAATATCATTAACAATTAACATCATCTTTCATGAATATGGAAGCATTAATGAAAACGTTCTGGAATCTTGAGGACTGTGCCCCATCCTTATTGGTAATGAACCACCGTGTATAGGAAAACACCTTCAACTAACATCTGCCTCCTCGATACTGATCCCTATTCAACATTGGGTGTGTAGGCCTAGGGAAAGGCCCACATACTTATAGCTAAGAAACAATGGTGTCTGGATAATACCATTCAAGTCACATCAGCCTTCCTGAAGATGGGAGCATGAATCAAGGTGGTTATGGTACCATTGGGTAAGGCCTGCGAACATATCACTGGGAAACAACAGTGTACAGGAAACATCTTACAACGTACAATATCTTTGGTTAATGTGGAATCCCTATCGTAAGTGGTTGTATCAACAAAACCAAAGTCCCATAAACTTATCTGTAAGAAACATCAGTGTACAGGAACCCACTTAGCCCTAACATCATCATTTATGAATATGGAAGCATTAACCAAAGTGGTGGTGGAATCCTGATGAAAGTGCCAAACACTTATCTCTGAGAACAATGCTATAAAACTAAAGAGCAACGAACATCATCTTTCATGAGTAAGGAACGTTCACCATAGTGGTATGGAAAGATGAACATTGTGCCACATTGTTATATGTAATAGACAACAGTGTCGAGGAACTGTCCTCCAACTAATGCATCCTGATGCATAGGTATCCCTTCGCAAAATTGGGTTTGCAGACCTAGGAAAAAGTCCACGCCCTTTTCTGTAAGAAACAACGGTGTCAAGATAATATCCACCAGTAACATCATCGATTATGAAGAGGGAAGCATGACTCAAAGTGGTTGTGGAAGCATTAGGAAAGTCTACGTACATATCTGTAAGAAACAACAGTGTATAGCAACCGCCCTCAACTAACACCACCTTCATGATTCTACATCCCTTCAGAAAATAGGGGGTGTATGAATCACCAAAGCACTGCATACATATATCTAAGAAACAACGGTGTACAGCAAAGAACCCCTTACAACGGACATCACCATTCATGCATATGGAAACGTGAACCAATGTGGAGGTGGAATCAGAAGGAAAGGACCACATAACTATCCCTAGAAAATACCATTTTACAGAATAGCATTAACAATTAGCGTCATCTTTCACGAATATGGAAGCATTAATCAAAGGTTCTGGAATCTCGAGGACTGTGCCCCATCCTTATTGGTAATGAATCACCGTGTATAGGAAAACACCTTCAACTAACATCAGCCTCCTCAATACTGATCCCTATTCAACATTGGGTGTGTAGGCCTAGGGAAAGGCCCACATACTTATAGCTAAGAAACAATGGTGTCAGGATAATGCCCTTCAAGTCACATCAGCCTTCCTGAAGATGGGAGCATGAATCAAGGTGGTTATGGTACCATTGGGTAAGGCCTGCGAACATATCACTGGGAAAACAACAGTGTACAGGAACCATCTTACAACGTACAATATCTTTGGTTAATGTGGAATCCCTATTGTAAGTGGTTGTGGCAACATAACCAAAGTGCCATAAACGTATCAGTAAGATAGAACAGTGTACAGGAACCCACTTAGCCCTAACATCATCATTCATGAATATGGAAGCATTAACCAAATTGGTTGTGGAAGCCTGACAAAAATGACAAACACTTATCTCTGAGACACAACACTATACAAGGGTGCCATTTGGGACTCCAGAAAGCACTCTGAGAAGGAGAAACCTCAGTGAACACCTGACCCAAGCCCAGAGAAAACCACTTCCAGTGGATCCCCGGCCCCTAAACACTGTGCCGACAGTCTCTCCAGCCCACTCTCCTCAGCCCCGAGAGGGTGGCAGAGCCAGTCGATTGGGCTTTCCATCCTCCTAGGGCCTGACACTAACATTAGGTTGGGTTCTCAGGGCTCCACTCCTAGAGACATGGCACAAAGTTATAGGGATTGGGGAAGCCTGAGCTGGAATGGAGCCTCAGCATGCCACACAGAAAGAAAGCATGCCATCTGGGATGCCAGAGGCTATTAGGAGCAGGAGAAATCTGCACATCCCACAGAGTCAATCCCATCCAACTCCTGCATTCAGGAGAGGCTTGAACGAAAAGCCTGAGCCTTCCTTCTTCACAACCCACCTACTCAAATCAGGACATGGGAATGGTGAGCTCAAAACCAGGAGATGGTCCCTCCCAGGCTCCTAAACCCTAACCCCAATGCTCGGGTGGTTTCCCAGAGATCATTCCAGGAGCCAGCACCAAACACACAGGGACTGGGGAAACCTGAGCCACCCTTATGAATCAGCATGCCACACAGAGGGAAAACATACCATTTGGACCTGCAGAGGAATGCAGAGCAAGAGAAATAAGAATGCCCACCTGATCCAATCCCAGCGAGCCCCCACTTCCACAGACCCCCTGTGGGCAACTGCTGTGTCTGACATTCAACCCAAAGCATGCCCTCCTCTTAGGCCCCTGGAATGTTACATCGGCTGACTCATCTGAACAGCCATGCCCCTAGACCCGAGCTCTAACTCCACGTTGAGTAGTGTGAGGTCCATTCCCAGACGTCTGGCTCCAAGGACCAGGGAATGGGGACTGCTGAGCAATGTCAGGACACAAAGCCTGCCACACAGAAGAAAAGGGTGCCATTTGGGGCTCCAGAAAGCACTCTGAGAAGGAGAAACCTCAGGGAACACCTGACCCAAGCCCAGAGAAAACCACTTCCAGCATATCCCTGACCCCTAAACACTGTGCCGACAGTCTCTCCAGCCCACTCTCCTCAGCCCTGAGAGGGTGGCAGAGCCAGTCGATTGGGCTTTGCAACCTCCTAGGGCGTGACACTCACCGTAGCTTGGGTACTCAGGGGTCCACTCCTAGAGACATGGCACAAAGATATAGGGATTGGGGAAACCCGGGCCCTATCTGAGGCCTCAGCACACCACACAGAAAGAAAACGTGCCATCTGGGATGCTGAGGGTATTCAGGGGATGAAAAATCTGCATATCCCACGGAGTCAATTCCAGCCAGCTCCCACATTCAGGGTCCCCTTGGACAAAAACCCTGAGCCTTCCCTTCTCCACAACCCACCTACTCAAATCAGGACATGGGAATGGTGAGCTCAAAACCAGGAGATGGTCCCTCCCATGCTCCTGAGCCCTAAGCCACATGTTCCGTTGGGTTCTCAGAGGTCATTCCAGGAGGCAAACACACAGCGACTGGGGAAACCTGAGCCATACCTGCGAATCAGCATGCCACACAGATGGAAACTGTGCCATTTGGACCTGCAGAAGGAATGCAGAGCAGAAGAAATATGAATTCCCAGCTGTTCCAATCCCAATGATCCCCCACGTTCAAAGCTCCCCTGCCTGCAACTGCTGTGTTTGAGATTCAACCCAAACCACGCCCCCCTCTTAGGCCCCTGGAAGGTCGCATCTGCTGGCTGATCTGTACAGCCATGCCCCTAGACCCACACCTTAACTTTAGTTTGGGGTCTATTAGGTTTATTCCCATACGTGTGTCTCTGAAGCACAGGGATCGGGTACCACTGAGCAATGTCAAGACAGTAGCCTCCCACACAGAACTAAACTGTGCCATTTGGGACTCCAGAAAGTTTTGCGAGAAGAAACCTAAGTGAACACCTGACCTAAGCCCAGCAAACCCCCACTTTCAGCAGAACTCTGGGCCCTCATCCATGACACTGGCACTCTCCTCAACCCACACCCGCCCTTCAGCCTCCAGGTCAGTGTTAGAGCCGGTCGATCGGGCTTTCCATCCTCCCCTCCATGACACTAATCGTAGGTTGGATTCTGAGTGGTCCACTCCCAGAGGTCTGGCTCCAAAGATATGGAGATGGAGAAGCCTGAGTCATACCTGAGGCCTCAGCATGCCACCCAAAGCGAAACCGTTTCATTTGGGACTCCAGAAAGGAGGTCGAGGGGGAGAAATCCTAATGTCTTCTGTACTTGATTCCCTCCATCCCCCACATTCACTGGCCCCTGTCCACAAACCCACTGCTTGACACTTACCCCAACCCATGCCATCAACCCCCCCAGTGTGGAAATTCTAGACACATCCACCCTATCAGAACTCCCATTCTCCTACGCCTTACCACTAACCCTAGTTTTGGTTTTGAGAGGTCCATTCTGAGAAGGCTGGAATGGGAGACATGGCTCCTGAGGGCGGACCTGTGGCCCCCCTCCAGGGCAGGGCATCATCCTCACCTCACAGGGGATCCATGGAAGTGTTCTATCAGGCGACTGATGGGGCTCCCTCCTGATGAACTCGGACACAGAAAGGCAATTACAGATGCTCTCATGTACATACCACATGGGGGAAAAAATACTGAATGCGTAGATACTGAGAACAGATTGGTGGGTTCCTGATTCAGGGGAAGGGGGTGGAACAGGGAAGGTGGTCAAAGATATAGTGTTTGAGTGTTAAAATCCGACAGCCATGGAATGTTCTGTGCAGCATGGAGACTAAAGCGAACCCTGCAGGATGGGGTACAGGTTCCCCAGCTCTTTGAAAGTGCAGTATTCCTAGGAAACCTTTCACAGCAAACAGGGTGTAAAGAAGGAATGACCATTAATTAATATGGAAAAATTAGTGACCATGCTCAGACTCCTAAATTTACTTATTGTTGGCATTTCTTAGGCCCCAGGACGCAACTCCTAGCGGATGCTGAAAATAAATGGAGATAAAGCACAGCAGACGCTCACAGACACAATTCAAAGCGCTGGTGGCTGGACACGGAGAGTGGTTCCCAGGAAGGAGCTGGTTAGGGTGCACGCTGCCTCTGTTGTGCTTCTCCCCAAAACAGATGCTGAACTCAAAGCTCACCGTTCAGCTTTTTTCATGAGGAAAATCCTCTTCAGGTTTCTTCCCATTAGTGAAACCAGGTGATAACAGAGATCTTTCAAAAAAGCCAAGTGTCTTCTATGAACTTTTAAAAAGTGGGGACACTTGTACTTGAATGGTGCTGAGGGAGGAGATGTGAAAGGTTCTCCTGGACACAAACCTCAGCAGATCCACCGGGAAAGACACCTTCCTCAGCATGCCGAACACGGACTACCTCCTACCCCCAGAAACCTTCTCCTTCCCCTAGCTCAGGACAACCCACAATAGCTGGGAGTTACCCCATTTCCTCCTTTCTCCCATCCCCGATATCTAAGCCATCGGCAAATCCTGTGAGCTCCATCTTCAAGACGTACCCACAATAGGACTCACCACTCCTTCCAAGGCCACCTGTCTGGTCCACACTGGAGCCCATCTCTTGCCTGAGTTCCTGGAAAAGAGTCATCATTGACCTCCCTTGCCCATCCTTAACCCTCTGTCATCTGTTCTCAACCTTGCAGCCAGGATGGCCCAGTGAAACAGGGTCCCATGGGGTCACAGCCCTGCAATGGCTTTCTGTCACACTCTGTCACCTCGCTGATGTCAAGTCCTAAGCTGTCGCCTGTGGCCACAGGGCCATCTGGCAGCTCATCGATGCACCTGGTATGCTCCTGCCCAGGGCCTTTGCACATGATTTCCCTTCTGTTTAGAATGCTCTTCATGTGATATCACTGACCTTCCCTAGATCTTGACTCAAGTATCACCCTCCTAGTGAAGTACCACCTGACCCCTATGTGAATACCAAACACCACCCCCACCTCCCTTTCAGCACCCCCAGCCCTGTCTCCTGCTTTATATTTCCATAGCACTTACTATACTCTCCAGTTCATCTTAGCAGGGAAGAAACTGAGGCATAAACTGATGGCTTCACCACCTATTGTCCCCAATTTCCTGGTCCAAAGCCCTGGGGGAAAAGGTACCCCAAGACTCTTACACAGCCAGGATGCCTGGGACAAGGGGGTCCACCCACCTCCTGCACCCTGAACACCATCAGGTAAGGGAGCCATACAAGGCATCCACCTGCACACAAAACCTGAAACCAGACACCTTCCTCGATGACAGGTGAGCACACACATTTACTCTTCTTCCCTGAGGTGCTCATCCAAGAAAGCTGAGCAGAGACGCTGCCCAGAGCCCAAATCTCCCTCTGGCCAAAATCTTGGGAAACAGACATCTGATCTGACCACCCTGCCAGGCTTGGAACCGCTCAGTGAGTCCTAAGACCCAGAGACTTCTTTCCACTCCAGCTCAATCCTTCTCACAGAGAAGCAAACTCCAGCCTCACAAACGTGCTCATCATTAGCTCTGGAAATCCCCGGGTTGTGTCTACACAGGGGTCCCGTGCAGACCACTCTGCAAATGCCCTAGGGTTGCAAGCCACTTTCAAGCTACCCTAAGAAAGGCAGAAACTGGCCCGATTAGGCAGACCAGCCAAGTGACTCGTGCTGCAAACTCGGACAACATCCTCCCTGAACACCAACGCTTCCGAGTCCAAGCTTCCAACCTTCGCTCACTGGGCACTGAGCACCATGTCAGCATGAACACTGCTCTTTCGATTCACTGGCCTCCCAGGCCTTCCAATCAGAACGAAGCTCCAGTCACCACTCTATTTTCCCTTCAGAGAGAGAGGTCAAATGATGGAATAAAACACTCCCTGTGTACAGCACACTTCTATCCACATAGAATTCCTTGGTCTTTCTCATTCAGGCAGCCCTACAAGACCCACACCAATGACAGATACCACAAGTTCAATCATCACATGTATATTTGACCTTGTGTTGTTCCTTTCGGTAATTTTATCTCAAAGTCAATGTCTCTCTTGCTTTGTTAAAATAATAGTAGATGATATGGTTACCTAAGGATTTGGATCTCCCTTACCAGACAACATGGCTCTGGTCCAGATAAGGATGAAGACACAGCCTCAGCCCATGAAGCAAAGCCAACACCCTCAGGGATCCCAACATGCCTCACGGGTGAAGAGTTCCGATGTTACACGGAGTTGTCTGAGTCCAAACGATACGGGCAACCTCCAGCATTCATTCTCTTTTCTTCATCAATTCCCCAGCTCAAGTTGCAAGTGACTCACCGGGGCAAGCTTCCGGAGCCCCAGATGGGCCTCCAGGTAAGCACCCCCACCCCAGGAGAGGGGGAAACATGAACACCCACAAAGGATTCTTTTAATATTTCACAAGACTGTTTTCCCATTGTTTAATTAAACCCGGAAATAAAAACGCACAGATAGCCCCTTCTACTAGCAGGTCCGATTCACTTCACTGATCGAAATAAGGGCAGGAAATAAAAGAGTAACAGATTTTCTGGGGACCCATAATGTCCATCACCTCAGGTTTGAAACTTCACACACATGCAAGGAAAGAAGCACCACCAAACATCTCGGCCTGGCAACTCTGACAGTCTGAATTGGAGTGACAGGGACAAACAATGAGGCTGTGTGTGCTGGCTGAGGCTGGTGGCCCTGAAGAAGGGGCTCGGCCAGCTCTCCACCTGTGCCTCACCTGTCCTCAGCCAGGAACCAACTCGCAGCCCTCACCTGTCACAATGGTCACACGGGAGACCCACAGCCAACCCGGGACCCCGCCCTGCCCACACCCTGCTGCAGAATGCACTCAGCTCTCCTCTGGGACCTGTCACCTCTACCCAGACCTGGAACTCCCCTGTCTGCCGCAAAGCTCCAGGATTCCCCCTCTTCTTCCAAAATTACACTGGCCCAAGGCTTTCCTGAGAAAGGGAGAAGGCTACCTAATGAATGGTTCACACCTTCTTTCCCTTTATCTCATATTTCTCTCCACTTACCTTATTACCTGTGCAAACTGTTAAGTGACATATCCATGGAACATGAACGTGCTCTGAGATCTCAATCTTTCATTGCAGCCTTCTCAGGCCTCCTTATGCAATAAAATACCGTATCCCTAGGACAGGGAGTTTTAAAATTATTATTTATGGAATAATACAGTCCAAATCACCTCGTTTTTAGTTGCTCTTCACTAGGCAGAACAGTTTCTGTGTAAAAAGACTTTCCACAGATATGACCTTCCATCAATTCCTTTCTTTTTCTTTTTAAAAAAAATTTTTATTATGTTATGTTAGTCACCATGCACTACATACTTAGTTTTTGATATAGTGTTCCATGATTCATTGTTTGCGTACAACACCCAGGGCTCCATGCAATATGTGCCCTCCTTAATACCCATCACCGGCCTATCCCAATCCCCCACCCCTCCCCTCTGAGGCCCTCAGTTTTTTTCCCAAAGTCCATAGTCTGTCGTGGTTCATTCCCCCTTCTCTTTACCCCACCCTTCATTCTTCCCTTCCTTCTCCTACTGATCTCCCTGCTACTTCTCCTGTTCCATAAATGAGTGAATCCATATGATAATTGCCTTTCTCTGCTTGACTTATTTCACCTTCCAGCAATCTCATAAGGAGGAAACAGAAACTCTGTGGGATAACCTGACTCACCCAGCGTCAGGCAAGCAGTTCCAGAACTCAGCCCAGGACTCCTGTCTCCAAGCCCCTTGAAGCCACCAGCATGCCTCTATCCAAAGGAATTCCCAAAGACTCTCCTGACTCCACCACCAAAGAAACGACAGAGAGAATATGGCACCTCAAAATATCGAGATGATACATCTAGTAAAGCTAGATAGTCAAGCTCAACTTTTAAACAGGGAAAGGCTGCTTTGAATAATTTTGAATTTTTCCTCGACTCTCATTGTAACTCTTTGGATGAAAAGACTAATCAGTGATGAAACATCACCTTTGACAAATGATAAGACATCATCCATATCTGTATCTGATGACAAAAAGCCATCTAACTCTAAATGGTGGCCACTCACCCATATCTTAGGCCCAACTGAATAAACACTGTTAGATATATATCTTAAAAATACACAAAGAGTAAATCTCACCTTCCCTTTCTAATGAAAGAGTGTTTCTAGGAAACAGCTGTTCAAAATACATTCATAAGCAGTCAATGAACAGAGAAAATGGGATCCCCTGCAAAGTGCTCCAAGCTCAGAAACTAAGTACCTCCTTCACCAAATCCAGAACGCTGACAACTATTACTTAAGTTTTACTTCATGGCTCAACTAGAGAAAAGAGAAAAGCCCAGGAGATGGTGGGTTAATGAGAGGTTTACCTCCAGTCCTGATGTGGATATGACATTTCTCCAAATGGACCTGCAGCTTTCTCTGAACGCTGGCGTCCCGTGTCAAGCTGCCTCACTGACTCAGATGCAGATGTTCAAAACCTCGGGCCTCGTGGAGCCAGAGCAGAGAAGTGTTGTCAGCTGGGGAGAAGGCGGCTCCTTGGACCTAAAGCCTGCACACCTGCTGCGGTTTCTGGGAGAAGGGGAAACACAGACTTGTCTCTTAGTAGTAATTATCTTCCAGCCCATTGCCACCATTCCCAGGGAATAGGGAGCACAATGCTGAAGTTAGGTAACAGCTCTGGGGCTTCCTAGCGCCACACCTGTGCCTGAGGGAACAGGGAACACCCTGCTGAACTCGGGGAACTGCTCAAGGTCCATCACCTGCACTGTATCGGGGGACAGGGGGCACCCCACTGAAGTTGGGGACCGTGTGGTCCTTACTCTCGCTCTTGCTGGGGAACATGGGAAACCCTGGAATGTCTGCAACCCATCCCACAAAAGCTCTGCTGAGCGGGTGCCCTGGAGTTCCTGGGTCTGGGGCGTATGGCCAGTTGATGGAGACTGGGCAAAAGAGACTTTTAAGGGAAAAAGAAAACCCAACTGAGTCTTCACGATGAACTCTCTCCACATGCCCTTCCAGAACCCTGCCTCTCACCCGGGGTGCCCCTACTCCCAGACGCCCCCTCCGTGGGCACACAGCACGCACTCACTCAGCCAGGAACTCCACAGGTCAACTCTCTCAGAGCTCCCCTTCCTTGGCTCCTGGTCTGCATCCTCTGGCTGCTCTGGGTCCGCCCACAGAGATGTAGCTCCACCCCCATGGGGTGATTGGTTGGGGAGCGTGGTGCTTCCAGCCCCTTGATTGCCAGGCAACCGCCCCCATGACTCACAACTCTGGGAGCACAGGGGGTCCAGGAGGCGCCTCCTTGGCTCAATGCCCTGCGCAGGCGTGACTGGGATCATGGGCAGGGCCCCAAACACACACACACACGGCCCCTTCTGTGGACCCCTCTAGCTGCAGACCACCCTCAGAGCCCTGCCCCTTCCCTTCTGCACCAACCCTCCCTGCAGGGGTGTGCCTGGTTCCTGGCAAGGTCAGCTGCTCTCAGACTGTTCCAGCCTTGGGCTTTAGGAAACACAATGCTTTCATGCATGTCCAAGGTAATTTTAAGCCCCAAAAGGAATGCTCCGTGCAGGAATAGCTTTGCCTTCTTGTCTCACCCATGGAGTGGATAGTGCTTCTCAGACCTTCAAAGCATCCTTCTAGGATGAGCCCATTTGTGCTGGAATTTATATACACATGCTTGGTTCTGCAGGGAAGGGGCCAGGAGGAACAGCCGGCCTTCTGTGCTGTCGCGGTTGTGAACCAGTAACATTTATTTTTCAATTGAAAAAAAAACATAGTGTTATTGTCGACACTAAATGAAGGAAACTTTTAAAACATTTTAGAGAGAAAGAAAGGGAGTTTTATTCAAACCCAAGTCAGGACAGCTGCCTGGGAGACACAATCTTCACAAAGAAGGGAGTGCTCCAGGGAAGGAACATTTAGGGCAGGGTTATGTATTTGTTCTGTTTTGTGTTATGTACAGTTACACATCACGATGAGGAAGAAGATTCCGGAAACTGACAGACTTTTTCTTATGTTTTCAATATGTACAAGTCAGTATGACTTTAATCTTACAGGAGACAGAGAGGTTCTTTTGTGTTCTCACCTTGATGTTGGCAAACGCATTTTTTTGGTTCTCTTTTTCTTTTTGAAGCAGATGGACAATATGTGCTGGGGGCAGAAATAGGGCCCATGCTTTGAGGGTTTGCCCGGTCATTTTGAGCTGGATAAAATGTTAAAGGAGAGCTTCCTTGGGAGGCCAAGATCAGGGCCTATGGATGGGATGAGATAAAAATTACTCTTATCCTTATGATCACTACCAAATGGAGGAACTTGAGATGAAAGCACCTTTCACATAGTACAGAGAAATCAAAAGGACCCCCACAGAAGCTTACCTGCTCCATGGTCAACACAGGTAACAGAGGCGTTCACGGTCTCTGGACTCCTCCCCTTGTCCTGCCCAAATCTCTGAAGCATAGAAATAATTTACAATCAGAATTTTAGACATCTTAGAGGGGCACCTGGGTGGCAAAGCAGTTAAGCGTCTGCCTTTGGCTCAGGGCGTGATCCCGGCATTATGGGATCGAGCCCCACATCAGGCTCCTCCGCTAGGAGCCTGCTTCTTCCTCTCCCACTCTCCCTACTTGTGTTCCCTCTCTCGCTGGCTGTATCTATCTCTGTTGAATAAATAAATAAAATCTTTTTAAAAAAAGAATTTTGGACATCTTAGAGATGTCTGGCACCATTCCCTTGGACTACAGAATACAACAGAATAGCTCACTGTCACAACACGAAAGTGCCCCTGGATACACTAAGTTCTTTCTCTGCAACATTTGCCTCATGGAAATCATAATCCTAACATAGAAACACTACAATGGTTGGGAAGTAAATAATCAGAGGTAAGGGAATATTTTAGCAATCTTTAGAAGCATTGTCTCATTCTGTAGAAGAGGCTGAGTGTTTTTAAATACTATTTCTGATCTTACAGCACACTCTGAACAGATCAGAGCCTCCATCAATTAAAAAGAGAGTTCTTTCAGTCACTTTAATATCAGAAAAATATTATAGTATCTCTATTCCTAGGGATCTTTAAGTCTCTAACTCAAAGGTCCTCCACTGAGATAATTATCTTCATGATCATGATGGGCAGAGGAGAAAAAGGGCAGCCGAATTCATTCCAGTTGGCCACACAACAAGAAAATCCTAATACTTCCTAGGTTTCCAGATCAAGAAGACCAGAGGTAAGAGCGAAATGGTACCCTGTATGGAAGAACAAGTGATTTGGAGTCAGTTTGGAGATCCCACTTAGGTTTCTGACACTAAAATCCTCTGTAATTCATATCATCTCTGAGCCCTTATCTAACCATCTAGAAAATGGGACTCATTCTATCTACACCCTAGTTTAGAAGTTTAAGAGGCAGAATGCTACACAGAGCCAGTATGGAGTCTCCCAAGAGCAGGTGCTCAGGAAGCCATAATTACCATTGGGTCTATTTCTTTTCCAGAGAAAAGAACACATGTTGAACCCATTTTTCTAAAAGATGACTCACAAGATGATTTTCAAACCTTAAGGAAGGTCAAGAAGCTGCTATTGTGTCATACTTCTCTCAGAAATCATGTTGTTAGACTGGTGGGGACAATAGCACCATCATCACTAGGAGTGGGGAGCTTCCCATTTCCATATGGCAATGTTGACTCCCTTAACTCAGGGCCACCATAAAGGACAGCTGGAGGGAGGTGGGGGGGGGGGACACAGGCCAAGGCTGCCAGGTGTGGCTGGGACATGCAGAACTCTGATAGGAGGCTTAACTCCTGTCTATGTTAGGATAGCCAGTGCTCTTCAGACACAAAGGGCCATTGTGCATGAGCCCTGATGTAGAAAAGGTGGAAAATATCCATTACAATTCCCTCTCTGACCATTAGGATATGCAGCAAAGTTACATTGAATTTTTAAACATGGAGGGACATCCTGGTCTTCTTTTCATGAGGACTAAGGCTCTATTCCTTGGTGGCCTAAAAATAGAATCTAGTTACTTTAAGGATTTTAAAATGTACAGATGATTCATGGCCCAATATATCATTTGTTTGGGTAAATAGTCTAGGACCACTGGAAAATGAAGTATTCTGCACTTATTATGGAATGTTCCATAGACGTCAATTAAGTCACATTTATTAACAATGTTTTGTCTGCTTTTCCTATCAGATATTGAGAAAGGCATATTAAAATTTCCAAACAAAATTTCCAAAAAAAAAAAGAAAAAGGAGGAAAGCTGTTCGAAAAGGTTGTGTGAAAATGAAAAGAAAGTGCCATCAGTCAATACAGTGAATCAAGTTTGTGTAGAGAGACGGCAACATTGATCAGTAAAGACACCGGGGTCTCCCAATACGTGTGTTGAAATTTGAGGAAACTGCCATAGACGTAACTCTCAGAAAGAAGAGGGTATGGAAAGGGTCTTCCAAATCCCATCATCTGTCATGATGATGGAAGCATGTTTCAGAGTGGAATGAAAGCGTAAGGAAAGGGCCACTAACCAATCTTTAAGAAAGAACATTGTATTGAAGCCATCTTTCAACTCACGTCTTCAGTCATGAAGATGAAACCGTTTGCACAGGTGTCTAAGAAAACATAAGGAAAGCGCCATATACTGAAGTCTAAGAAAGAACACCGTAGAGAAAGCATCTTGCATCTCACAGTCTTGTGTCATGAAAACGGAAGCATGTGTAAAAGTGTGTGCAAAAACAGAAGCATAAAGTGCGTTGCTTCACTCTATAGAAGAACACTGCACAGACACCATGTCTCAACTCACAACTTCTGTTGAGAAGATGGAAGCCTTGGCAAGAGTGTGTGTGAGCACGTAAAGAAAGTGCCATCTACTTAATTCTGAGAACCAAATCTTGTAGATAGAATACAATATCGATCCCACCTCCTGATGAATGAACCAACCAGGGTTTTCTTCCCTGTGTGTTGAAACTTAAGGAAAGTGCCATAAACTTAATAGTAGGTGAGAGCACTGAGTAGATAGCATCTTACAACACACAACTTCTGTCACGAAGACAGAAACTTTTGCAACATTGTGCTGAAAGCATAAGGAAAGTGGCAGAGACTTAGCTTCAGGAAAGGACCTTACAGAATCCATCCTTCAAGGCACGTTTTCTTTCATGAAGTTGGAACCATTCTCAGAAGTGTGTTTCTCAGCATAAGGGAATTATCCTATGCTTAACTTTACGAAAGAACTCCGTAGAAAACCCTCTGAAACTCGCATCTTCTCTCATGAAGCTGGAAGCATTTGCTCAAGGGTGAGGGAACGTGTAAAGAAATGCCATTTACGAAACTCTGAGCACCAAGCCTCTGTATAGAGAATGCAACTTCAAACATCCTGATGCATGAAGAGACAAGCTTTTTCAAATATCTGTGTTGAACGGTAAGAGAAGTGCCATATGCTTAACACTAAGAAAGAGCACCATCTAGAGACAACCTTCTAAATCACATCTACCTTCATGAAGATGGATGTATTTTCCAAAAGTGTGTATGAAAACCTAAGGAACATGCTACATGCTCAAGTAAGAACACCCTTTGGAAAAGATCTTCCAACTCACATCTTCTGTAATGAAGATGGAAGTACTTGCAGAAGTGTGAGTGAAAGCATAAGGAGAGGTTCTATCTACGTAGTTGTGTGAACCAAGTCTGTGTTGATAGAAGGCAACATCGAACTAACATCGTGACCCATGAATATACACGCGGTTTCCAATACATGTGTGGAAACTTAAGGAAAGGGCAATATACACAAATCTCAGTCAGAACACGGAATGGACACTATCTTCCAAGTCACATCTTCTGTTAGTAAGATGGCAAGTTTTTCAAAAGTGTCTACAAATGCATAAGGAAAGTGTCACCTACTTCACGCTAGGAGAGAACACTCTATATAAAAGCATCTTGCACCTCACATCTGGTGTCATGAAGTGGGAACATTGTGCAAAACTGTGTCTGCAAGCCTAAAGATAATGCCCTTCATTTAACTACATAAGAACACTACACAGAAAGCATCTCTCAACTCACATCTGTCATGAGGAGGAAAGCCTTTTGAAAAGTTTGTGTGAAAAGGAAAAGAAAGTGCTATCTGTCAATTCAGTGAACCACGTTTTTGCAGAGAGACGGTAACATTGATCAGTGAAGAGACGAGGGTTTCCCAATATGTGTGTTGAACCTTAAGGAAACTGCCATAGACATAACTCTCAGTAAGAAGAGGGTTTGGAAAGGGTCTTCCAACTCCCATCATCTGTCATGATGATGGAAGCATGTTTCAGAGTGGGAACAAAAGCATAAAGAAAGGGCCATTAACCAATCTTTAAGAAAGAACACTATATCAAAGTGATCTTTCAACTCACGTCTTCGGTTGTGAAGATGAAATCGTTTACACAGGTGTCTAAGAAAACACAAGGTAAGTGCCATATAGTGAAGTCTAAGAAAGAACACCATAGAGAAAGCATCTTGCATCGCACATTCTGTCATGAAAATGGAGGCATGTGCAAAAGTGTGTATGAAAACATAAACATAAAGCACTTTGCTAAACTCTATAGAAGAACATTGTATAGACACCATGTCTCAGCTCACAACTTCTGTCGTGAAGATGGAAGCCTTGGCAAGAGTGTGTGCAAGCGCGTAAAGAAAGTGCCATCTACTTAATTCTGGGAAACAAATCTGTGAAGACCGAACGCGACATCGACCTAACGTCCTGATGCTCGATGTAACAAGTGTTTCCTGTGTGTGCCTGTGTGTGTGTGTGCATGTGCGTGTGTGTGTTGAACCTTAAAGAAAGCGCCAAATAGTTAATACGCAGTCAGAACACTAGATATACAGCATCTTTCAACTCATGTCCTCCGTCGTAAAGATGGAAGCTTTCTCAAAAAGGGTGCCTGAGAGAAAAAGGAAGTGCCGTATTCTTGAGTCTAAGGAAACCCTGTACCAAAAACATCTTTCGAGGGGCATCTTGGGTCATGAAGGTGTAAGCATTGTGAAGAGTGTGAGTGAACGCTTAAAGAAAAGTGCCATCAACTTAATTCTGAGAAGAACGTCTGCAGATAGGGAAGGAACTTCGGACATCCTGATTCATGAAGATACAAGCTTTTTCAAATTTCTGTGTTATCGATAATGAAAGTGGCTTCATAGATTAGCACTAGGTAAGAACACTTTCTAAAAGCACCCTTCCAAATCACATCTTCTTTCATGAGGATGGATGAATTTTCCAAAAGTGTGGACGAAAGCCATAGGTGATGTGCCATATAGAAAACGTTAAGTAAGAAAACCGTATCAAAACCCACTTCCAACTCACACCCTCTGTCATGAAGATGGAGGCATTTGCGCAAGTGTTGGCGAAAGCATGCGGAGAGTTCTATCTAATTAATGCTGAGAACCAAGGTGGTGTAGATAGAATGCAATACCTAACTAAAACTGTGACTCCTAAAGATACACGTGTTTCCCCCGTCTGTGTGTTGAACCTTAAGTGAAGTGCCGTACATGTAACTCTCAGTAGGAACATCATATAGAACTCTTCCTCCTCCTATATCTTCTGTCATGAAGATGGAAGGATTCTCAATTGTGTGTATGAAAGCACATGGAAAGAGCCATATATTTAACACACAGAGTCAGAAAAATAGAAAGACAGCATCTCCCAACTCATGTGGGTTCGATATTGTATTTTGTCTACACAGACTTGGTTCTCGGAATTAAGTAGACGGCACTTCCTTCACCCTCTAACACCCCCTTTTGTAAATGCTTCCCTCTTCATGACAGGTGATAGGAGCTGAGGGATAGTTTCTATACAGTTTTCTTACACAGCGTAAGCACAGGGCACTACCTTTAGGCTTTTATACACACTTTTGAAATGCTTCCATGATCAGGAAAGAGGGTGTGAGATGCAAGCTTCTTTCTAGAGTGTTCTTTCTTAGAGTGCAGTATACGGCACCACTTTACTTATGTTTTCTCACATACCTTTGCAAATGCTTCCATCTTCAAGGCAGGTGATGTGGGCTGAAAGATGGATTTGATACAAGGTTCTTTTTTCTTTTAAATTTTTTTTATTATATTATGTTAGTCACCATACAGTACATCCCTGGTTTCTGATGTAAAGTTCGATGATTCATTAGTTGCACGTAACACCTATTGCACCATGCAATATGTGCCCTCCTTACTACCCATCACCAGCCTATCCCATTCCCACAACCCCCTCCCCTCTGAAGCCCTCAGTTTGTTTCTCAGAGTCCATAGTCTCTCATGCTTCATTCCCACTTCTGATTACCCCCCTTTCTTTATCCCTTTCTTCCCCTACCGATCTTCCTGGTTCTTAGGTTCCATAGATGAGAGAAATCATATGATAATTGTCTTTCTCTGCTTGACTTATTTCACTTAGCATTATCTCCTCCAGTGCCGTCCATGTTGCAGCAAATGTTGAGAACTTGTTCTTTCTGATAGCTGAGTAATATTCCATTGTATATATGGACCACAACTTCTTAATCCATTCATTTGATGAAGGGCATCTCGGTTCTTTACACGATTTGGCTATTGTGGACAATGCTGCTATGAACATTGGGGTGCATATGGCCCTTCTCTTTACTACGTCTGTATCTTTGGGGTAAATACCCAGTAATGCAACGGCTGGGTCATAGGGTAGCTCAATTTTTAAATTTTAAGGGACCTCCACACTGATTTCCAGAGTGGCTGTAACAACTTGCATTCCCACCAACAATGTAGGAGGGATCCCCTTTCTCCACATCCTCTCCAACAATTGTTGTTTCTTGCCTTGTCAATTTTTGCCATTCAAACTGGTGTAACGTGGTATCTTAGTGTGGTTTTGATTTGAATTTCCCTGATGGCTAATGATTTTGAACATTTTTTCATGTGTCTTTTAGCCATTTGTATGTCTTCATTGGAAAAGTGTTTGTTCATATCTTCTGCCCATTTTATGATTCCTTTATTTTTTTCTCATGTATTGACTTTGAGAAGTTCTTTGTAGATCGTGGATACCAGTCTTTTATCTGTAGTGTCATTTGCAAATATCTTCTCCAATTCTGTGGGCTGCCTCTTAGTTTTTTTGACTGTGTCCTTGGCTGTGCAGAAGCTTTTTATCTTGATGAAGTCCCACAAGTTCATTTTTTCTTTTGTTTCTCTTGCCTTTGGAGATGTGTCATGAAAAAGGTTGCTTTGGCCAAAGTCGTAGAGGTTGCTGCCTATGTTCTCCTCTAGGATTTTGATGGATTCCTGTCTCACATTGAGGTCTTTCATCCATTTGGAGTTTACTTTGTGTATGATGTAAGAGAGTGGTCAAGTTTCATTCTTTTGCATGTAGCTGTGCAATTTTCCCAGCACCATTTATTGAAGAGACTGTCTTTTTTCCACCGGATGTTTTTTCCTGCTTTGTCAAAGATTAGTTGCCCAAAGAGCTGAGGGTCCATTTCTGGGTTCTCTATTCTGTTCCATTGGTCTATGTGTCTGTTTTTGTGCCAGTACCATGCTGCCTTTGTGATCACAGCTTTGTAGTACAGCTCGAAATCCGGCATTGTGATGCCCCCAGCTTTGTTTTTCCTTCTCAACAGTCCCTTGGAGATTCGGGGCCTTTTCTGGTTCCATACAAATTTAAGGACTATTTGTTCCAGTTCTTTGAAAAATGTCATCGGTATTTTGATCAGGATAGCATTGAAAGTGTAGATTGCTCTGGGTAGCATGGACATTTTAACTATGTTAATTCTTCCGATCCATGAGCATGGAATATTTTTCCATCTTTTTTTGACTTCCACAATGTCTTTCAAGACTGATTTATACTTTCTAGAATATAGATCCTTTATGTCTCAGGTTAAGTTAATTCCAAAGTAACATATGGTTTTTGGTGCTATTGTGAATGGGATGGATTCCCTAATTTCTCTTTCTTCAGTCTCATTATTCTTGTATAGGAATGCAACTGATTTCTGAGCATTGATTTTGTATCCCGCCACATTACTGAATTGCTCTATAACTTATTGTAATTTGGGGGTGGAGTCTTTTGGGTTTTCTATATAGAGTATCATGTCATCTGCGAAGACAGACAGTTTGACTTCTTCTTTGCTGATTTGGATACCTTTTATCCCTTTTTGTTGTCTGATTGCTGTTGCAAGGACTTCTAGTACTATGTTGAATAATAGTGGCGAGAGTGGGCATCCTTGTCGTGTTCCTGATCTTAAGGGAAAGGCTTCCAGCTTTTCCCCATTGAGAATGATATTTGCTGTAGGCTTTTCATAGATGGTTTTTATGAGATTGAGGAATGTACCCTCTATCCCTACACTCTGAAGGGTTTTAATCAGGAAAAGATGCTGTATTTTGTCAAATACTTTTTCTGAATATATTGAGAGAATCATATGATTTTTGAATTTTTCTTTCTGGATAAAATCTAAGACACTGATAGATTTGTGAATGTTGAACCACCCTTGTATTCCAGGGATGAGTCTCATTTGGTCATGATGGATAATCCTTTTAATGTACTGTTGGATCCTATTAGCCAGGTTCTTGTTGAGAATTTTGGCATCCATATTAATCAGGGATATTGGTCTGTAATTCTCCCTTTTGGTGGGGTCTTTTCCTGGTTTAGCGATCAAGGTAATACTGGTCTCATAGAATGAGCTTGGTAGTTTTCCTTCCGTTTCTATTTTTTGAAACAGCTTTAGGAGAATAGGTATTATTTTTCTTCTTTGAATGTTTGGTAGAATTCCCCGGGGAATCCATCAGGCCCTGGATTCTTGGTTTTTTTGAGGTTTTTGATCACTGCTTCAATCTCTTCACAATTAATTGGTCTGTTTAAAAAATTAATTTATTCCTGTTTCAGTCTTGGCAGTTTATAGGTTTCCAGGAAGGGATCCATTTATTCCAGGTTGTTTAATTTATTGGCATAAAGGTGTTGATAAAAGTTTCTAATGATCCTATTTCATTGGTGTTGGTTGTGATCTCTCCCCTTTCATTCATATTTTTTTTTTAATTTGGGTCCTTTTTTATTCTTTTGAATAAGTCTTTCCAGTGGCTTATCGATCTTATTTATTCTTTCAAAGAACCAGATTCTAGTTCTGTTGATCTGCTCTACTATGCTCCTGGTTTCTAGTTCATTGATCTCTTCTCTAATCTTGACCAACTGCTTTCTTGTGCTTTGGTTAGGCCTGTTCTTCTGTTGCTGTTCCAGCTTCTTGAAGTGAGAATATAAAAATTTATTTTAGATTTTTCTCTTCTTTTCAGTGAGGCTTGGATGGCTATGTAGTTTCCCCTTAGGACTGCCTTTGCAGTTCCATAGGTTTTGGACCATTCTGTTTTCATTCTCGTTGGTCTCCATGAATTGTTTAAATTGATTTTTGATTTCCTGGTTTATCTGATCATTCTTAAGCAGGATGGTTCTTAGTTTCCAAAGTGTTTGAGTTTCCTCCAAATTTTTCCTTGTGTTTGAGTTCCAATTTCAAAGCATTATGGTCTCAGAATATGCAGGGAATAATCTCAGTCTTTTGGTACCAGTTGAGACCTGTTTTGTGGCCCATCATATGATCTATTCTGGAGAACATTCCATGTGCATTCGAAAAGCATGAGTATAATGTTGTTCTGGGGTGTAGTGTTCTATACATATCTATGAGGTCCATCTGGTCCAGTATGTCATTCAAAGCTCTTTTTTTGTTGTTGTTGGTTTTATGTTTAGGTGATCTGTCTATTGCTGATAGTGGAGTGTTGAGGTCCCCTACTATGAGCGTATTATTATCTCTATGTCTCTTTTTTCTGGTTAAGAGTTGGGTTGTACATCTTGCTGCTCCCCTGTTGGGGGCATATATACTTATAATTGTCATATCCACTTGTTGGATACATCCTTTAAGAATAATATAGTGTCCTTCTGTATCTCTAACTATAGTCTTTAGTTCAAAATCTAATCTGTCTGATATGAGAATTGCTACCCCAGCTTTCTTTTGAGGTCCATTGGCATGAAAGATGGTATTCCATGCCCTTACTTTCATTCTGGATGTATCTTTAGGTTCAAAATGATTCTCTTGTAGACAGCAAATGGATGTGTCATGTCTTATTATCCAATCTGCAAACCTGTGTCATTTATGGGAGCATTTATGCCATTTACATTAAGACTGATTATTGAGAGATATGATTTTAATGATGCCATGTTGCCAGTAAAGTCTTTGTTTCTATTGAATGTGACGTTCTGTTCTGTATCACTCTTGGGGCCTTTTTGCTTTCATAGAACCCCCCTTAATATCTCCTGTAGGGCTGGTTTCATGGTTACGAAGTTGGTCAGTGACTGGCGATTCTGGAAGGTCTTTATCTCTCCATCAATTCTGAATGACAGCCTTACTGGATAGAGGATCCATGGCTGGATGTTTTTCTCTGAAAGAGCTTTATAAATGCCCCCCTCAACCCTTTCTCTCATTCCAGGTCTGTGTAGACAGGTCTGACGTAATTCTGATACCTTTGCCTTGGTACATGAGAAATTTCTTTGCCCTGGCCGCTTTCAATACTGTATCCTTGGATCTAATATTTGTGAATTGCACTATGACATGACATGGCATAGGTTTGCTGTCAGCTGGCCCCCTGAGTCGAGCTGGATAGGTACCAGACCATCCTGAACACCCACAGAATCAATGTGAGCACAGGAAGATACATTTAGATCTCTACAAATGAACATCTCCAGCAATGAGTATTGGGGTATGAAGTGGGGAGCCGTGAATCCACTCACAGGTCCTGGCAGATAAAAAGAAGGGAGAGGGAGCTGCCACATTTGGGCGCCGGGAAGCAGTAGCTACCTGCACTGGGGAGCGGGCTGACTCGCAGACCGGCACCCGTAAGAGAGCAGACTGAGACCATGAGCCCGGGAACGCGCGCAACCAGACTGAAAACCGGAGCTCCGGAGTGTGCAAACCACACTGAAATGGAGCTCCAGAGTGCGCAGGGGTGGCTGGTGGCTGGCGGTGTTAGAAACACAAAAGACAGAGTTGTGCCAGGCCTGGAAGTGAGGGCTGGGACGCCGGGTGTGGGGCGCACATCCAGGGATGCTGCAGGGTTGAGCAGCACCAACAGAAATAGGGTTAAAATCTCCAGAAGACCCCAGTGGAGAGCAGTCTGCGATCCCTCTGTTCTGAGACAGAGGCTGGGATTCAGCTACTGCTGCTCTGACTCTTAGAAGAGGCACAGCAAACCACCAGGGAAAGCCACCAAAGAACAAAAGCCTGGAAATACCGGCTCACAGTGTGCCCATCCCCATCCCCACTCGTAGGGGACAGGGAGACTCTACCCAAACATGGTTGCCTGAGTACTGGCGTGGCAGGCCCCTCCCCCAGAAGGCAGGCTGAAAAATCAAGAAGCCCACATCCCTAAGGTTCAAATAAAACAAGTGCACACTGCCTGGGTCCTGGTCAATAATTTGGGCTCTGGGCAACCCTGCAACCTCTCCTCATCAGAATGACAAGAAGGAGAAATACCCCAGCAAAGAAAAGATAATGAGTCTGTGGCCTCTGCCGCAGAACAGATGGATATGGATATAACCAAATTGTCAGAAATGGAGTTCAGAATAACAATGGTCAAGATGATGTGTAGGCTTGAAAACACTGTTAATGAAAATATTAATGACACTATAGAATCTCTAAGGGCAAAAATGAGAGTGAGTCTGGCAGAAAATAAAAATGTTATGAATCAAATGCTATGAATCAAAACCAGATGCTCTGACGGCCAGGGTGAATGAGGCAGAAGGACGAATCAGCATATTGTAAGTTTGATTCTTTTCCTTCTTTCCCAAGAACCTGGAATTGGGCAATTTTTCTCAACTGTTGATCAGGTGGGGCAAGGGTAGCAAAATGCCAGTTTTGCCCTGTTGCAAGTGCAGCTTTTTGTTCTTACCTTGGTTACCGCAGCTTCTTAAGTGGGTTCTGGGGTTCTTACAAAGGGACTTTGGCCCACATATTGTTTATTTAGTGTGGTACTCCCAATTTCTTTTTACCATTTCTGTACATCCCAGCTTTGAACTTTTGCCTCCAATAGCCTGCATCTTTACCTCTTGTTTGGAGGATTGCCCTCAAATTTGGAACCATCTCACCTGCAGGTACAGGGAGTCAGAGGAACCTGGGAGTTTGTCTCCCTGAAGCAGTCCTTAGCTTATGACCATCCCTACCTGAGGCAAAGGAAGCTGGGTATTCCTATCTTTGTACCCATAAAATTTGGAGACCTAGCTTTTACCCTAGAGTTTCCTTGTAGAACCAGGCTGTAGCCGATCTTCTGTGGGACTTTGTCTGAACCCTATACTTGCTTTGATTTCTTCCCTTTCCTTGTCCTGCTTCCCAAACTACTTTGCTATTCTCCTTGGAACTTTTCTTTAATAAATCACGTGTACATATCCTCATGTCAGGGTCTGTTTCTGGGGATGATCCAAAGTATATATTGCATTTATTCCTCAATAAATAGCAACTTATAGGGTATGAAGATTAAAATCAAAACAAAAACTGCATGCTACTCTACCTTAAATATGTCATTATAGATTTTGAGTAGGTTTTTCCTAAGCTCCTGTGTAATTGCACAGGAATTTGGGACAAGGGAAACTACCATGGAGGAGAAAATCCCTTGATTACTGGTCCAATCAGATCCCTAGCAGAAGGATATTGTACATTTCATGGATTTAACTAAAGAGTAATTAATAAAGGGACAATTTAAGGAGGTAGAAGAAAGTCAAGAGAAATAACAGAATAGTAAATCAGCAAGAAACCATCAACAGATTGAGCTGTTACTGTTGCCAGGACCTGGAAGGATATGGGGAGGAAGTTATAACTGGAACTTAGTGCAAGCTGTAGTCATGGGAGAAATCACACAGGAGTCGTGGCTTTTGGTAAAGCAACAAAGCCACTGCTAAACATGGTCTGTAAGGAAGTAAGAATGGGGGAATAAACACTCTATCCTTTCATTCTTCTCACCCTCTGAACTCCTGTGGGTCCTTCCATTAGCTGAGTATTCAAGTCAGAAGGCAAGCGTGGATGGCACATCTGTAATTCATTCCAAGGACCTGCTCATTGCCCAGCTGCAGAAACCCAGTTAAAGTTATGCCTGACTGGACAGCCCACATCCAGTGACTGAGCAAGGTGGGTTATAAAGGCCCAGTTATGCCATCCACTCAAAGGACACTAAAATGGACAAGGCTTCAGAAATTCCAGCCAGGCTGGTCAAAGTCTGTTGAGCCTGTGTTTCAGTTTGGTTTCTTTCTGCTTAATCTTGCTTCGTCCTCTCCCTCTCATAGGTGTTGATACCTAGTAAATATTTTGCATCACAAATTCCATTTTAGGGGCGCCTGGGTGGCACAGCGGTTAAGCGTCTGCCTTCGGCTCAGGGCGTGATCCCGGAGTTCTGGGATCGAGCCCCACGTCAGGCTCTTCCTCTATGAGCCTGCTTCTTCCTCTCCCACTCCCCTTGTTTGTGTTCCCTCTCTCGCTGGCTGTCTCTCTCTCTGTCGAATAAATAAATAAAATCTTAAAAAAAAAAAAAACAAATTCGATTTTAGTGTCTCCTAAAGAAATCAACCCATGACAGCAAGGGGGATGGGTGCTGCAATCCACATAGATCAGCCTCCTGTGTACACAGCAAGACAGAGAATAGCTCCAGAGAGGTAAACAGAATAACCAATAAATAACCAATAAACTTACACTTAATTCTACTCCTTTGCTTTCAATTGCTCTATCCCTTCCCTTAAAGTGTAGAATTAAAGTGAACTCAGTGCCCTATGATCCGAGGGAGCCTAGGCAGTTTGAGGACATGTGCGGGGACTAGGGAGTTGTAGTAAAGTATACATACCCTCACATCCCATCCCTGTCACATACACACACCGTGTGTGTGAGAATCTGTACGCTTTGTCACCATGTCTCCAGTGGCACGCATGCATGCATGTCAGCCCTGTGTGCCACTCCCCACTGTGTGCTGTAAAAGAAAGCCCTACAATGATGCTAAATGATGCAGCTCTAAGTGAGGTGATTAAGCAGTTCAGTGACAGCATCTGCCAGGGATAGGAGGAGGCTTCTGAGGACATGCCTGAGTGAGTTGGAATGGGGTTCTAGTGAAAGTGGCTGGCTGATAACCCACAGGGGTGGTGAATGCCCCTTGTCCTGGGATTGAGCCATGTACCTGGGGGCAGTGAGCAGTCTCTAGGATGGAGAGCTGTTGGATTGAAGTAAGCTTAAAGCAGAGTCTGTTCTCACTACTATATCATTTGTTCTTAGCCCCTCTGGCTCCTTTGAGTAATTCTGTATTTCATTGACTTTTTTTTTTTTTTTTGCATTTGAACAGTTGTTTTTGTTCTTGATTCTACTCTGAATCCCATCTCCATCACATGGGGAGCTCCTTTAAGGATGGGATTATACCCTCTTTGTGTCATGTTTCTCCATGTTGCAGGGAGATGCTGAAACAGATCTTGAGTTACCAGGTGTTGATTAGGGATCAACAACTATGAAAGGAAGAGAGAGAAAGCAGGATGGGGCAGAGAAAGAATTGAGATTCAGACTCTGACAAAGTCTGGAGGAACCCTACAGGAAGGTCTGCAACCACTGGAGCCCATCAGTATTGGACAGAAATGACTAGGCCTTTATAACCACACTCCTATTACTGGGCATAAACTTCCCCAGAAAGTCAGGGCATCAGGTTCCTTCTTGATGGATGTCTCAGTGGAGCATTTCCATGTCTGACGTTTTCTTAGATGAGCCTGTTTCTTGCCAATTCTGTGTTGACTCCAGACAAGGGATGGGAAAGATAACAATGCCTGGGTCCCTGAGAAAGAAGCAGGTGGGACCCCATAAGGGATCATGGTAGTCCTATTAGATGTGGGATTCATGTGGTCTGGGTCTATATGCAACTTGAGCTATTCTTGAAAGTCTGGGCTAGAACTAGACTCACAGCTGCCTCTAGCACCTCCACCTCCTTCTTTCCCTAAGCAGCCATATCAAACTGAGACAGCAGGACAGAGACTCATGGGAATCCTCCTTGGGCAGAGCTAGTGATTACAGAAAAGTAAATGCATTAAGGAGCTAGATAATTAGATAAACACCAGTAATTAATTCAGTTAGCAAAGTCACTGTATTTTCCTGAGGGGAGAATGCTCTTTGGGATAATTTTTCCCCTTTATGATCATCTAGAATAGTAGTTCTGCTGTTCTGGAGCTGGAGGAACTGAAGGGCCTTGTCTGTCCTTCATCTATAAGCCATCTCCCAGCCCCCCATGGATTCTCACTTTTGAGTGTCAAGAGCAGGATAACCATTTCAGGCCACCTGTCTGGTCCAGAAGCTGGGGAATGGCTCTAGAGCAGTTGCAGCCCCCTAAGGTTTCCCATAAATCTACTCTTTCTTCACTTTTGGATAGTTGATTGAAGGCTATGCTGTTGCAGGGCTAGACCCCTGGGCCCATTTGCCTTTATCCCCTACCTGACCCCAGTTGTAGCCATTTGTTTGTCACTTATCTTCCTAAGATGCTGTCTGGAAAAGTGAGTCTTGCCTTGCTTTCTGCCTAGCTGTAGCTGGAAAGGCAACTGGAGGAGTGCTGGTGTGACACCCCTCAGGACTGAGCTAAGCCCATTCCTATTGGTACTGGGGTCAAACTTCACCAACTCTCAGTATCCTACCTGGCTGGGGATGCCCAGGCTCTGGCCCCAAGAGCCACTCTTTCCAAAGACCTGAATCTGGCTGTGCCATATGCCACCTTTCAGGGTATGGTCCCTTGTTAGGGGCTCTTTCCATGGCCTAAAATACTGCTTATCAAAATAGGGTTGGTGAAACAGATGCTGGTGAACACTAAAGCTACTCCTCGTTCACTCTAGGCTCCTGTCAGTAGAAAAACAACCAATTCCCAAAACCTGCCTCCTGCAACCTCTATCAGAGAAGGGAGCTGCCTGACATGTGGTACTGCTGATGCTGAGGCTAATAGAGCTCTGCAGTGTCTCACCTCTCTGGATCTTTGCCAGTGGGGTCCCAACAAGAAATAGGCAGCTCACTTAAATTTGGATCATTCAGTGAGGGCTTATTTCCAAAAGAACTCCTCAAAGCTGGGAGTGAAGTATAGGGGAAAAACAGAAGTAGTCTATAATAAGCAGCAAACTTGTCCTCCTCACCTTGGGGCCCAAAGAGTGAGAAGGAGGGGAGATTACCAGAAATCAAGGAGCAAGTCCTGAAGAAAAAGATCACCTTGAGAGTAGCAGTGTCCTTTGGTAGAGGTAACAACCAGATGGAAGTGACCTCCCAACAGGAATAAATCCTGTCCTTCCTTTGTTCCCCTACCCTATGCTGATATCCTACCTGTCCTCCTCAGGGACTGAACTCAACCAGGGACCAGAGGGCAGCAGAAGAGCCTGTTCATCCAGCTCAGCCTCCCACAGCAGAGAGTAGAACTTATCTGGTAGAGTTTTCCTAATTTTCTTTTCATTTAATAAGTATGTGCCTCCATCAGAGCTCATTTTCAAGAGTTAGCTGAAAGCTATTTCTTTATGTGTTTGTATTTGATATCTGTTGCTGTGCAACAAATTGTTCTAAAAGTTAGCAGCTTAACATTCTATCATAGCTTCTGCCCATCAGGAATCTGAGGGCAGCTAAGCTGGGTGGTTCTGGCTTAGGACGTCTCAGGGGACTGCATCATGTGGTCTAGAGGGTCTGCTCCCAAGGTGGCTGACACACACACCCCTGGCTATGGTGACCAACTCATCCTGGCTCACCCAGGACTGTTTATATATTGTCTGTGGCTTCCATGGAGTTCCACAATAGAAGCATTGGATAGTGAAGACAGAGAAAACGTGGCCCTCAAATCCTGAAATATTTAGGATCTGTCGTTTTATAGAAAAGTTTACCGATATTGACCATAAGCCCATGGTGAACATCAACTCCAGAGGAAATACAAAGCCTTTCTTCCTTCCTTTTCTTTCTTCTTTCTTTCTTTCTTTCTTTCTTTCTTTCTTTCTTTCTTTCTTTCTTTCTTTCTTTCTTTCTTCCTTTCTTTCTCTTAGGATATGTCATTAGTTTTCGATGTAGTGCTCCATGATTCATTGCATATAACACCCAGTGTTCCATGCAATTCGTGTTCTCCTTAATACCCTTCACTGGGCTCGCCCATTCCCCCCCCCAAAACCCTCAGTTTGTTTCCCAGAGTCCATAGTCTCCATGGTTCATTCCCCCTCTGTTCACCCCCCTTCATTCTTCCATTCCTTCTTCTACCGATCTCCCTGCTATTTCTTAAGTTCCATAAATGAGTGAAACCATATGATAATTGTCTTTCTCTGCTTGACTTATTTCACTTAGCATAATCTCCTCCAGCTCCATCCATGTTGATGCAAATGTTGCATAATGGCTAATATTCCATTGTATATATGGACCACATATTTTTCCATTCGTTTGTTGAAGGGCATCTTGGCTCCTTCCACAGTTTGGCTATTGTGCACAATGCAATACAAAGCCTTTCAACTTCCATATTAGTAGCAGGCAGTGTACCTATGTGGCTAGACACCCCAAATACCCCTCAGGACTACACTTAGTTCATCCCTCCGGATACGGGGGCTGGGGTCTCTGAGAGTCTGAAGTATGTCATCTGGCTAGGGATTCCAAGATTCTGCAGCCTGGATATCTTAACTACATAGTATAAAGACTTAAATAGCTACTACCAAAATTGGAATTCTTTTTTTTTATGTAAAGTTCGATGATTCATTAGTTGCATATAACACCCAGTGCACCATGCAATACGTGCCCTCCTTACTACCCATCACCAGCCTATCCCATTCCCCCACCCCCCTCCCCTCTGAGGCCCTCAGTTTGTTTCTCATAGTCCATAGTCTCTCATGCTTCAGTCCACCTTCTGATTACTCCCCCTTTCTTTATCCCTTTCTTCCCCTACCGATCTTCCTTGTTCTTATGTTCCATAGATGTGACTTATTTCACTTAGCATTATCTCCTCCAGTGCCATCCACGTTGCAGCAAATGTTCAGAACTTATACTTTCTGATAGCTGAGTAATATTCCATTGTATATATGGACCACAACTTCTTTTTTTTTTTAAAGATTTTATTTATTTATTTGACAGAGATAGAGACAGCCAGAGAGAGAGGGAACACAAGCAGGGGGAGTGGGAGAGGAAGAGCAGGCTCCCAGCAGAGGAGCCCGATGTGGGGCTCGATCCCATAACGCCGGGATCATGCCCTGAGCCAAAGGCAGGTGCTTAACCGCTGTGCCACCCAGGTGCCCCTGGACCACAACTTCTTTTTTTTTTTTTTAAAGATTTTATTTATTTATGTGACAGAGAGACAGGCAGCGAGAGAGAGAACACAGCAGGGGAAGTGGGAGAGGAAGAAGCAGGCTCACAGCGGAGGAGCCCGATGTGGGACTCGATCCCGGTACGCCGGGATCACGCCCTGAGCCGAAGGCAGACGCTTTAACGACTGCGCTACCCAGGCGCCCTGGACCACAACTTCTTAATCCAGTCATCTGTTGAAGGGCATCTCGGTTCCTTCCACGATTTGGCTATTGTGGAGAATGCTGCTATGAACATTGGGGTGCATATGGCCCTTCTCTTCACTATGTCTGAATCTTTGGGGTAAATACCCAGTAGTGCAATGGCTGGGTCATAGGGTAGTTCAATTTTTAACTTTTTAAGGGACCTCCACACTGATTTCCAGAGTGGCTGTACCAACTTGCATTCCCATCAATAATGTAGGAGGGATCCCCTTTCTCCACATCCTCTCCAGCAATTGTTGTTTCTTGCCTTGTCAATTTTTGCCATTCAAAATGGCGTAACGTGGTATCTTAGTGTGGTTTTGATTTGAATTTCCCTGATGGCTAATGATTTTGAACATTTTTTCATGTGTCTGTTAGCCAATTGTATGTCATCATTGGAAAAGTGTCTATTCATACCTTCTGCCCATTTTATGATTTATTTATTTGTTTCTCGCGTATTGAGTTTGAGAAGTTCTTTGTAGATCTTGGATACCAGTCTTTTATCTGCAGCATCATTTGCAAATATATTCTCCCATTTCGTGGGCTGCCTCTAACTTAACCAGAGACGTAAAGGATCTATATTCTGGAAACTATAAATCACTCTTGAAAGACATTGAGGAAGACACAAAAAGATGGAAAAATATTCCATGCTCATGGATCAGATGAATTAACATAGTTAAAATGTCCATGCTACCCAGAGCAATCTACACTTTCAATGCTATCCCGATCAAAATACCAATGACATTTTTCAAAGAACTGAAACAAATAGTCCTTAAATTTGTATGGAACCAGAAAAGGCCCAGTTCCAAGGAACTGTTGAAAAGGAAAAACAAAGCTAGGGGCATCACAATGCCGGATTTTGAGCTGTACTACAAAGCGGTGATCACAAAGACAGCATGGTACTGGCACAAAAACAGACACATAGACCAATGGAACAGAATAGAGAACCCAGAAATGGACCCTTGGCTCCTTGGGCACTAATCTTTGACAAAACAGGAAAAAACATCCTGTGGAAAAAAGACAGTCTCTTCAAGAAATGGTGCTGGGAAAATTGGACAGCTACATGCAAAAGAATGAAACATGACCACTCTCTCACACCATACACAAAGTAACCTCCAAATGGATGAATGACCTCGATGTGAGACAGGAATCCATCAAAATCCTGGAGAAGAACATAGGCAACCTCTACGACATCGGCCAAAGCAACCTTTTTCATGACACATCTCCAAAGGCAAGAGAAACAAAAGATAAAATGAACTTGTGGGACTTCATCAAGATAAAAAGCTTCTGCACAGTCAAGGAAACAGTCAAAAAAAAGTAACCGGCAGCCCACGGAATGGGAGAATATATTTGCAAATGATGCTACAGATCTAGGGCATATTCTAAGTCTTCAAACTCATTGGCATGGAACTATTCACAGCATTCTTTCTTTTCAAAGCTCTCTGATATATCTATGGTTACAGTTCTTTTTCTGTTCATCATTTTGGTTGTTTGTTCCCCTCTCTCTCTTCTCCTCCCTGCGCCCCCACCCCCACTCCCACCTCCCTTCATTATGTTTGGCAAAAGTTTGTGATAGTTGTCTTTTCAGAAATTTGGATTTTAGGCTTGGTAATACTCTGCTATACCTTTGTTTTGTGAGTGAATTAGTTATTGCTGCCATAATGCTTTATAACAAACCAAAACTCAGAATTTAAACAAGAAGCATTTACTTCTTACTGAAGAAGGTATGAGTCAGCTGCTCTAAGCTGGACTAGGCTGAAATCCAGTCTCTATGCTCCAAGTTGCAGTTCTGTTCAGGCCATATCTTCCTTGGACCAGACCTGCAGCTGTCCAGGAATGCTCTTCTCATGGTGAATGGCAGGTATACAAGAAACCAAACTAAATTGGGCAAACATATGTAAGTCTCCTGTTCCTATCAAATTTTCTAACATTCCCCTGGCTAAACAAATTTTGATGGTGAAGCCCCTTTTCAATTGGTGCAAGGAAGTATATTCTGCCTGATAACTTTGTAGTATTCTCCCATTGTGGGTAAAGGGTGTGGGTGTATAATCCTATTACAGGAAACTGAAGAACTGAGACCAGTAATTCAACCTACTTCAATTAATTGCTGATTTTATCTTTATTATCCCCCATCTAATTACTTTGGACTCTGTTCTCTTCCTAATTTGTGTTGGATGATTAACTCATAAATTGACTTCTTTGAGAATGAGGCTGTAAGTTTCTCTATAGGTACTACCTTATGCACCATGTGAGTTTTTTATATGTAGATTTTTTTAAACTTTATCTTATTAAAAAGAATTGGTATTTTTTTTGCCTTTGGCCATATTTTTTATACTAATTTTTTTTTTTATGTTATGTTAGTCACCATACAGTACATCCCAAGGTTTTGATGTAAAGTTCCATGAATCATTACTGGTGTATAATACCCAGTGCATCATGCAATATGTGCCATCCTTAATACCCATCACTGGCCTAACCTGATCCCCCACCCCCCTCCTCTCTGAAGCCCTGTTTGTTTCCCAGAGTCCAGAGTCTCTAATGGTTCATTCCCCATTCTGTTTACCCCCCCTTTCCTTATCCCTTTCTTCTCCTACTGATCTTCCTACTTCTTATGTTCCATAAATGAGTGAAACCATATGATAATTGTCTTTCTCTGCTTACTTATTTCGCTTACCATTATCTCCTCCAGTCCCATCCATGTTGCTGCAAATGATGTAAAATCATTCTTTTTGATGGCTGAGTAATATTCCATTGTATATATGGACCACATCTTCTTAATCCAGTCATCTGTTGAGGGGCATCTCGGCTCCTTCCACAATTTAGCTATTCTGGACAGAGCTGCTATGAACATTGGGGTGCATATGGCCCTTCTCTTCACTACATCTGTATCATTGGGGTAAATACCCAGCAGTGCAATGGCTGGATCATAGTGTAGCTCAATTTTTAAATTTTTAAGGGACCTCCACACTGTTTTCCAGAGTGGCTGTAACAACTTGCATTCCCACCAACAATGTAGGAGGGATCCCCTTTCTCCACATCCTCTCCAACATTTGTTGTTTCCTGCCTTGTCAATTTTTTCCATTCTAACTGGCATAAGGTGGTATCTCAGTGTGGTTGTGATTTGAATTTCCCTGATGGCTAATGATTTTGAACATTTTTTCATGTGTCTGTTAGCCATTTGTATGTCTTCATTGGAAAAGTGTTTGTTCATATCTTCTGCCCATTTTATGATGTGTTTCTTTGTTTCTTGTGTATTGAGTTTGAGAAGTTCTTTGTAGATCTTGGATACCAGTCTTTTATCTGTAGTGTAATTTGCAAATATCTTCTCCCATTCCGTGGGCTGCCTCTTAGTTTTTTTGACTATTTTCTTGGCTGTGCAGAGCTCTTTATCTTGATGACGTCCCACAAGTTCATTTTTTCTTTTGTTTCTCTTGCCTTTGGAGATGTGTCATGAAAAGGGTTGCTGTGGCTGATGCCGTAAAGGTTGCTGCCTATGCTCTCCTCTACGATTTTGATGGATTCCTGTCTCACATCGAGGTCTTTCATCCATTTGGAGTTTATCTTTGTGTAAGGTGTGAGAGAGTTGTCAAATTTCATTCTTTTGCATGTAGCTGTCCAATTTTCCCAGCACCATTTATTGAAGAGACTGTCTTTTTTCCACCGGATGTTTTTTCATGCTTTGTCAAAGATTAGTTGCCCAAAGAGCTGAGGGTCCATTTCTGGGTTCTCTATTTTTTTTTCATTTTAATGTTTTTTTTTATTTTATTATGTTAGTCACCATACAGTACATCCCTGGTTTCTGATGTAAAGTTCGATGATTCATTAGTTGCGCATAACAACCGGTGCACCATGCAATACGTGCTCTCCATACTACCCATCACCAGTCTATTGCATTCCCCCACCGCCCTCCCCTCTGAATCCCTCAGTTTGTTTCTCATAGTCCACAGTATCTCATGCTTCATTCCCCCTTCTGATTACTGTCCCTTTCTTTATCCCTTTCTTCTCCTACGGATCATCCTAGTTCTTATATTCCATAGATGAGGTTCTCTATTCTATTGCATTGGTCTATGTGTCTGTTTTTGTGCAGTACCGTGCTGTCATTGTGATCACAGCTTTGTAGTATAGCTTGAAATCCGGCATTGTGATGCCCCCAGCTTTGTTTTTTCTTTTCAACAATTCCTTGGTGATTTGGGGCCTTTTCTGCTTCCACACAAATTTAAGGACTCTTTGTTCCAGTTCTTTGAAAAATATCATTGGTATTTTGATCAGGATGGCAACGAAAGTGTAGATTGCTCTGGGGAGCATGGACATTTTAACTATGTTAATTCTTCCAATCCATGAGCATGGAATATTTTTCCATCTTTTTGTGTCTTCTTCAATGTCTTTCAAGAGTGATTTGTAGTTTCTAGAATATAGGTCCTTTACGTCTCTGGTTAAGTTAATTCTGAGGTAACGTATGGTTTTTGGTGCTATTGTAAATGGGATGGATTCCCTAATTTCTCTTTCTTCAGTCTCATTATTCGTGTATAGAAATGCAACTGATTTCTGAGCATTGATTTTGTATCCCGCCACATTACCGAATTGCTCTATAACTTCCAGTAGTTTGGGAGTGGATTCATTTGGGTTTTCCATGTAGAGTATCATGTCATCTGTGAAGAGAGACATTTTGACTTCTTCTTTGCCCATTTGGATAATTTTTATCCCTTTTTGTTGTCTGATTGCTGTTGCAAGGACTTCTAGTACTATGTTGAATAATAGTGGCGAGAGTGGGCATCCTTGTTGTGTTCCTGATCTTAAGGGAAAGGCTTCCAGCTTTTCCCCATTGAGAATGATATTTGCTGTAGGCTTTTCATAGATGGTTTTTGAGATTGAGGAATGTACCCTCTATCCCTACACTCTGCAGGGTTTTAATCAGGAAATGATGCTGTATTTTGTCAAATGCTTTTTCTGCATCTATTGAGAGGATCATATGATATTTGGCTTTTTCCTTCTGGATAAAATCTATTACACTGATCGATTTGCAAATGTTGAACCATCTTGCATCCCAGGGGTGAATCCCACTTGGTCATGATGGATAATCCTTTTAATGTACTGTTGGATTCTATTAGCAAGGATCTTGTTGAGAATTTTGGCATTCATATTCATTAGGGAAATCGGTCTGTAATTCTCCTTTTGAGGGGGTCTTTGCCTGGTTTGGGGATCAAGGTAATATTGGCCTCATAGAATGAGTTTGATAGCTTTCCTTCTGTTTCTACTTTTTGAAATAGCTTTAGAAGAATAGGTACTATTTCTTCTTTGACTGTTTGGTAGAATTCCCCGGGAAAACCATCTGGGCCTGGAGTTTTGTTTTTTGGAGGTTTTTAATCACTGTTTCAATCTCTTTATAGTTAATTGGCCTATTTAAAAAAATCAATTTCTTCCTGTTTCAGTCTTGGTAGTTTATAGATTTCCAGGAAGGCCTCCATCTCTTCCAGATAGTTTAATTTATTGGCATAAAGCTGTTGAGAAAAGTTTCTAATAATCTTTCCAATTTCATTTGTGTTGGTTGTGACCTCTCCCTTTTCATTCATAATTTTATTAATTTGGGTCCTTTCTCTATTCTTTTGGATAAACCTTGCCAGTGGTTTGTCAATTTTATTTATTCTTTCAAAGAACCAGCTTCTAGTTCTGTTGATCTGCTCTACTGTGCTCCTGGTTTCTAATTCATTGATCTCTGCTCTAATCTTGATCAACTGCTTTCTCGTGCATGGATTAGGCCTGTTCCTCTCTTACTGCTCCAGCTTCTTGAGGTGAGAATATAAAAACTGCATTTTAGATTTTTCTATTCTTTTGAGTGAAGCTTGGATGGCTTTGTATTTTCCCCTTCGGACTACCTTTGCAGTGTCCCATAGGTCTTGGACCATTGTGTTTTGATTCTCGTTGGTCTCCATAAATTGTTTAAATTGATTTTTGATTTCCTGGTTTATCGAATCCTTCAGCAGGATGTTTCTTAAGTCTCCAAGTGTTTGAGTTTCTTCCAAATTTTTCCTTGTGGTTGAGTTCCAATTTCAAAGCATTTTGGTCTGAGAATATGCAGGAAATAATTTCAGTCTTTTGGTATCGGTTGAGACCTGTTTTGTGTCCCAGAACATGGTCTATTCTTGAGAATGTTCCATGGGCATTAGAATAGAATGAGTATTCCTTGGTTCTGGGGTGTAGTGTTCTATATATATCTATGAGGTCCAACTCGTCTAGTATGGCATTCAAAGCTCTTGTTTCTTTGTTGATTTTCTGCTTAGGTGATCTGTCTATTGCTGATAGAGGACTGTTGAGGTCCCCTACTATTAACATATTTTTATCTATATGTCTCTTTATTCTGGTTAAGAGTTGGCTTGTGTAACTTGCTGCTCCCCTGTTGGGGGCATATATATTTATAATCGTCATATCCACTTGTTGGATACATCCTTTAAGAATAATATAGTGCCCTTCTGTGTCTCTAACTATAGTCTTTAGTTTAAAATCCAATCTGTCTGATAAGAGAAATGCTACCCCAGCTTTCTTTTGAGGTCCATTGGTGTGAAAGATGGTATTCCGTCCCTTTACTTTCAGTCTTGATGTATCTTTAGGTTCAAAATAATTCTCTTGTAGACAGCAAATGGATGGGTCATGTCTTTTTTTTCCAATCTGTAACCCTGTGGCATTATGGGAGCATTTAGACCATTTACATTGAGACTGATTATTGAGAGATATTATTTTAATGATGCCATGTTGTCTGTAAAGTCTTTGTTTCTATAGATTGTGACTTTCTGTTCTGTATCACTCCTGGGGCCTTTTTACTTTCATAGAACCCCCCTTAATATCTCCTGTAGGGCTGGTTTCGTGGTTACGAAATTGGTCAGTGACTGGCAATTCTGGAAGGTTTTTATCTCTCCATCAATTCTGAATGACAGCCTTGCTGGATAAAGGATCCTTGGCTGCATGTTTTTCTCTGAAAGAGCTTTAAAAATGGCCCCCCAACCCTTTCTCTCATTCCAGGTCTGTGTAGACAGGTCTGATTTAATTCTGATACCTTTGTCTTGGTACGTGAGAAATTTCTTTGCCCTGGCCACTTTCAATACTGTATCCTTGGATCTAATATTTGCGAAATGCACTATGACATGACGTGGTGTAGGTTTGTCGTGGTTGAGCTTGGGAGGGGTCCTCTCTGCCTCTTGGACAGGAATGGTTGTTTCCTTTGCTATATTAGGGAAGTTTTCAGCTACAATTTGTTCAAATATCTCTTCTAGACCTCTGTTTTTCTCCACCCCCTCGGGGATGCCGATGATTCTGACATTGGAACGTTTCATTGGTCAGTAATCTCCCATAACCTACATTCTTGAGATTGGATTTTTTTGAGCTAAGTTTCTACTTTAGCTTTGTCTTCTACTAACCCATCCTCCAATTCACTGATATGTTCTGCCTCATTTACCCTGGCCGTCAGAGCATCTAGTTTTGACTGCATTTGATTCATAGAATTTTTAATTTCTGCCAGATTTGCTCTCATTTCTGCCCTTAGAGATTCTATATTCTCATTAACATTTTCATTAATACTTTTTTTCAATCTACACATCATCTTGACCATTGTTACTCTGAATTCCATTTCTGATAATTTGGTTATATCCATATCCATTAGTTCTGTGGCAGAGGCCACAGACTCATTGTCTTTCCTTTGCAGGGGGGTATTTCTCCTTCTCGTCATTCTGATGAGGAGAGGTTGCGGGGTTGTCCAGAGCCCAAAATATTGACCATAATCCAGGCAGTGTGCACTTGTTTTACAGGGACCTTAGGGATGTGGGCTTCTTGATTTTTCAGCCTGTCTTCTGGGGGACGGGCCTGCCATGCTGATACTCAGGCAACCCTGTTTGGGTAGAGTCTCCACGTCCCCTGCAAGGGGGGATGGGGATAGGCACACTGTGAGCTGGTATTTTCAGGCTTTTGTTCTTTGGCGGCTTTCCCTGGTGTTTTGCTGTGCCTCTTCTGAGAGTCAGAGCAGCAGTAGCTGAATCCCAGCCTCTGTCTTAGAACAGAAGGATTGCAGACTGCTCTCCACTGGTGTTCTGGCCACTTTAACTTTGTTTCTGTTGGTGCTGCTCAACCCTGCAGCATCCTGGGATGTGCGTCCCACAGCCGGTGTCCCAGCCCTCACTTCCAGGCCTGGTGCTTCTCTGTCCTTTGTGTTTCTAACACCGCCAGCCGCCAGCTGCGAGCCGCCAGCCACCCCTGCGTGCTCTGGAGCTCCGTTTCAGTGTGGTTCGTGCGCACTCTGGAGCTCCAGTTTTCAGACTGGCTGCGTGCGTTCCCTGGCTCACAGTGTCAGTCTGCTTTCTTGTGGGTGCCGGTCCGGGAGTCCGCCCGCTACCACTTCCCGGCGCCCTAACGTGGCGGCTCCCTCCCCCTTCCGTTTATTTTCAGGTATCTGTGTGCGGCTTCACGGCTCCCCACTTCATACCTCAATACTCATCGCTGAAGATGTTCATTTGTAGAGATCCAGATGTATCTTCCTGTGTCTAAGGCTGATTCTGTGGATGTTCAGGATGGTCTGGTACCTTTCCAGCTCGTCTCAGGGGACCAGCTGCAAAAGGGGACCCCTACTCCTCCCAAATCCCCCATTTCACTCCACCACCAGCAAATAATCTTGTCTCCTGGTTCAAGGAGGAAACAGAGACCAACTAGCAGGAAGGCCATCAGCTAATTTCTTTGTCACCTGGAAGTGTTTCTGAATCTGAACCTATCTTACTCCTTTCTTCTAATCTTTCTCTCCACCTGCTCAGAAACTCAGTTTCTCCTATATCTCTGACTTATTTCTTTCCACTTGTTCCTTCCACTTGCCTTCCAACCAGTTGAGAGTGCTTCCCATTGTAAAAATGGTCATAACCTTTCTCAACCTCACCTCGTCATGTCCCTGTCTCTCTTCTATCCCTCTTTGCCAAATTTCTTGGGGGGAAAATGTAGCAACTTCAGTTGGGGGCATCCTCAAATAGGGACAGGGTTTCCACCTAGTAGACAGTTTTGCATAGAAGAATGAGAGGTGGCTTAACACAGAAGCCTGTGCAGGAGACATAGATTGGAGGCTCACTGAAGTTGATGGGACCTCCCAGTGAGTATGAAGAGTAAGAACAGGAGGAGAATTGAGGTGGAGCTTTGGGGGACATGGATGCTTTGGGGGGAAGTGGGAGAAGGCATCTGAGATCATGACAAATGCTCAGTCGTAAGAGGAAAATAAGAAAAAAAGGCTGTTCCGGAAGCCAAGAGAAAAGCATACTCCAAGGAGGAAATTGTCAGTCAACTGCTACCAAGAAGTCATGATAGAACAGAATCATGGAATTTGGCAGTATCTAGAGTTTCAAAGTGACTGGAACAGAAGCCAGCTTTCAGTCAGGTAGGAGAATAAATGAGAGGTAAAAGGAGGAAAGAACAACTACATATGATTTTTCCCCCTTTCCAACTGTCTTAGTTCAGATTTCTTCAAGAAAAGACCCTGGATTAGTACATAGGCACAGTTAGTATATTTGGGAAATGAACCCTGCAAATGCAAGTGAAGTAGGGCAAAGGGGAGACAGGTAAGGGAGAAAAGACAGTAAAAGTGGCACTAATTGGCAAGGAAGGCCTCAGAGTGGTTCTCCTGGATGTGTATTCATGGACTTCCATGCCCTATTAGTTAGGGATGCTTCTGGAGGGATCTTCCCCACCAACACTCACACCCTCACTCTTGTCAAACAAGCTCCTATGGCATCTGAGAAAACCCTCAGACTCCAGGTGGGAAGAATTCACTGTGCTGGACCTGAAAAACCACAGCTGCTATGAAGGCTGAAGGGTTCAGGGAGGGTGGGGTAGGGCATCAGCCCATTGTCTGCCGCACCAACCCCACCATGACCCCTTCACCAAGTCACATATCTAAGGTAATAAAAGAGGGGGCCTTTGAAATGTAACTCGAAGCAAGCATGAGAGAGTAGATTTTAAAAAATGCACTATGTGAGCAGGAGAGTGATCCTGGCAGAGGTAGGAGAGGTCCAATTGAGTTGTAGATAAAAATGTTTCCCTGCCGCATGTTCTATTATTGAAATGAGGGCCAGAATTAGGGGCAGGAGTGGGGAAAGGTGCAGCTGGTATCAAAAGACTGCCCTTGGGGGGCGCCTGGGTGGCTCAGTCGTTAAGCGTCTGCCTTTGGCTCAGGGTGTGATCCCAGGGTCCTGGGATCGAGCCCCGCATCAGGCTCCCTGCTCTGCTGCGAGCCTGCTTCTTCCTCTCCCACTCCCCCTGCTTGTGTTCCCTCTCTCACTGGCTATCTCTCTGTGTGTCAAATAAATAAATAAAATCTTAAAAAAAAGACTGCCCTTGGACCCTTTGTTATAGAAGGGTGGAGAGGGATGTAGCCAACCCCTTGTTAGGTCATCTTACTACATTTTTCCTTTCTGACTGAGCTCTATATACTCTATATTAAAATGGCCCAATGACTTGACCTTTCTTTTCTTGCATGTACCATCATTGTTCCTCAACAATTACTGATCATGCACTGTGTGCTAGGAGCTGGGGAAATAATTTGCCCTTAAGGTGAGCAATGAACCTTAGACCCAGCCAAGAAATGGCTGGCTACAGGACTGTGACCGGGCAGTCTTGAAGCAAGCATGGACATAAGATGACCCAGTAGGCAATGACGACTCCTCCTCTCCCCTCCACTCTCAGCCTTTTCTCCAAAGGTCAAGGATGGAAGGAAAGCAAGGTGTCCTGGGGAAAGAATAAAATTGAGAGGGCTGGAAGAGACTGGTGGTGCCAAAGCTGAGCTGAAGTTTGGTGCAGATGTGAGTGATGCCAAGAACCTCCAGCTGCACCACGTTATGTCTCCCTTCCATTGTATTGTAGAGGCAGAATTGTGAGGGCACATCCATGCCTCCTGGACACATGGTCCGGCGGAGGGGGAAACAGCCAATGAATGAAAAGCCAGGTGACCTAAGGGTAAACTTTTAGGAAGAGTGATCCCTATGGGTGGCCACAGGAAGAAAACTGAAAAATTGGACACCTGTGACCTTGGGTCTTTCCTAGATGACCTCAGCTTGGCTATCTTTGACTAATCACTAGCCCCTTACACATTTCTGGGGTCCCTCTTGTGTGCGAAAAAAAGGCCCTATAGATAACAACATATGGGGAAGAAGCATGCATATTTATAAAGTTACAAATGCTGGTAAATAGTAAAGGGGAATCACGAACATTTAGGAGGCCTTAATGGTGGACTTGTTTTAAAAGCAGTGTGGAAGATTATGCCAGGACTGAGGTCTGTGGTTCAAGTTGGAAACAAACATTTTTCTTATTGTCACACTCTCACACCTGTGACTGGGATGGTGCCACTCCCTGCTCAAGGGCACGCTCCTCTCCTCCCTTAAGCTTCCAGCTGAAGCCGCCTTCCTGCCTGCCTTTCTCCAGGGAACAGCCCTGCTCATTTGCTCAGGTGTGGCCTTGCAGCTTTTTCCAGGCTCACAATGTCTGCTCCTTCTAGCTTTCCAATCTCTCTGCCTGTCTGCATGAAGAAACTCAAACTTCAGCTCTGAAATTTTCCTTGATGAGCCAGCAAAAGCAGACAGGAATGTGGGAACTATGTGTTTGTAGGAGAGCAAATCCATTGTCACTTCTCTCCACTTACTATCCTCCAGAATGGCTTCTACCCTCCCTGAGAGCTCTTTTGAGGTCTCTGCGTTATTATTATTATTTTTTACATTCTCTCTGGTTTGTGCATCCCACATGGGAAATGCCCATTTTTATAACTACAGTGATGAGTAGCCCTGCTTAGGCACTGGCGGTGTGTTGCACAGACGTCATGAAGGGTCTGGTGGTACAAGACACAGATGCGATGAGGGGTCGGAAGATAGATGGCAGATAGACCAATGGATGTCAGAGGTAGGTTGGAGTGGCTGAAAGGCCACCCCCAGGTGCACTTACTTAGAGAATAGAGAAGAAAGCTAGCAGCCAAGATACACCACAGAGAGGTCAGCAACCAATTCCAATAAAGTAGGTAACAATCCTGACTGTCCAAGTGCCATGCATGACTGTAAGCCCAAGCTCTCTGTACTGACTCGTCTGACCTTCACACATCCCAGGGAAGTCCTGTTTCCTTCTAATGATGAAGAAATGGAGGCATAGACCACTACCTTGCTCAAAGTTAGCTGGCAAGTGGTGGGAACAGATCTGACCAACACCCTGGCTCCAGAGTCCATGCTCATAATCACTGCTTTTCTACCTTGGAAGGGTTGCAAGCTCCCTGTCATACAAAGCCCTGCCAGGAGTAAGGGCCCTCTCAGATAATCTAGAAGAATAAATTGTTCCATTCCAAGTGCCAGCCTTATACATACCAGGCCAGGTTAGCCCTTACACACTTATAATCTGTACATGTGCTGCAGAACTCTTCCCCTGGCCAAGCGTGCCTTATCTTTCTTGGGGTGATATAAAGTATGTATGATTGTTGGAAATGCTGTATACAGATGGAGCACCACCCTCAGACTCTGTGTGACAGTACAGCCTGGTCTAAACACTACTTTCCTGTAGTAAGAACTTTTGAAGCACAACAAATGTTAGTTTCCCAGATGTCTCCTGGAGCCACCAACAAGCCCTTAGATCACTGTAGGGCTCACGGTACACCATGCTTGTATCCCACCTTGTACCAGAAAGGATTTAAAACAGACCATGCATGGAGTCAATCTATTCTCCCAGGGTAGTCACACAGGGAAGGAACTGAGGGACTAGCACCCAGACTCCACTCTTCTCCCCACCCTGATCGCCAGGGTTTCCCATTGGACAAACCCAGTCAGAAATTTCACCTCCACAGGCAGCCTTCTAAGGCCCAGAGCAAGGTGGAGAAGATAGAGAAGGGGTCTAGAGGAGCAAAGAGAAGACATCCCCCACCAAAAGCAAAAACTCTGATTTCCTTCTTAGGGTCAGTGTTGCATAGTATATGGACTCCCCCAGTCTACCAAACCTCAAGAGGAAAATAATGTCTTTGATCTTAACCAGGGGCGGAAACAGAGCTTAGAACTCTATCCTCTTCCCCAAGGAGGGAACTAGAATTAGAAGGGGAAGTGTGTACTCTTCCCTCTGATGAAACATTGCAAAGATTATTATTAAGTTACCCCTTCCCAATTCTGTATTACCTCAATTCACAATTATTTATCCATAAGTCCAAAATCCAAACTACTTCTGGAAACAAAGTGGTTGTTTTTTTTTTCGTACTTTGTCAGCAAAATGCAACCTACTGACACGAAGTATTTATAACTACTATTCTACTTAGCTAGAATGTCTATTTTCTTGCAGAACAATTGTTTGATTATTGAAGACTTCCCTAGATCCTGTGTTACATAACATATTCATATATTTTTATATACACATGAAATGTATATAATGTATAGTCTATGCCTTTTCAAAACTCTGAAACATTTCTAAATTCCAAAATCTATCTGGCCCCTAGACCTTCAGATAAAAGATTCTGGACTTGTGTTCTCATCCACTTTAGCTCCATAATATTCTTTAGAAAAGAGAGAGGGAATGTTACGTTCTTCATTTATAATTAATAGATTCTTGACTTGGACTTCAACTTGGATAGGATATAAAGTTCTTTTAACTCAAAATTAGTTTATCTCCTTGCCCCTTTTGAATGTTATATACAAATGTGAAAGACAATAGACTATGGTACAGAAACCTAGGAGGACAGAGAGGAGTGAACTAAGGGATGCTCAGATTTTTGGAACAGACTGAGGGGTATGGTTAGCATCAAAGGCACTAATGAAGTTAGTGCTTAAGAGCATAGATTCTAGAGCCAGACTTCCAGAGTTCAAATCCCAGCTTTCTCACTTACTAGCTACATGCTCTTGGACTCCTTACTTAACCTCTTTGTGCTTCATCTTATATTTTAATAATACAATCAAATCCCATTTAACTGATTTTTCACAACCACCATCCTGTGAAGTAGGTAGGACAGGCAAGTTTCCCGTATGAGGAAACCAGAGAAGTTATTTGCCCAAGGTCTGGCAGTAAATTTGTGGCAAGTGAGGACTGGCAGTCAGATCTCCCCACTGCCAAGCAAGGGATCTTTCCAATTCCCCACCTGCCTAATTCACAGAGACTTGTCCCTCCCTGACTGCTCCAGGAGGAGAACATGTCACTTGGTGTTTCTTGGCCCAGCCAATTCTCAAGCAAGCAGGAAGAACTTCTGGGGTGTTTCCAGAAGTATCAGTCTTTTGATATTCTTTGTGTTACATCTCCACCCTGATGATTTAACAAGCAGCAATTGAATAATCCAGACAGTGAAACCCGATTTTGCTTGCAGAGGGATCAAGCTTGAATAAGTGGATTTGATTGTCTTAGGCAAATTAGAGGCCAGTTTCTAGTTTAAAGGAGGAACAAAAAGTAAGTTGTTTTTCTTCTAAATGCATGGGCCTTAAAACAGTGAACTTCAACTCCAGAGTTGTGAGTAAAATAAAGTCATGTGTAAAATCATCTTTTGCCTCCCTAGGCCTGTTGGGAAGAAAAGGAGAGTCAGAGGGGTAGGCGTCCAGACCACTCTCTTGTCCTTCCCTCTGCTCCCTATTGTGCTTTCCGTAGATGGGAAGCAAACAGAAACCTGGGCACAAGGGAGGCCACGGAATCAATCTTTTAAAGCATAGCAGAGGGCAGAGAGAGGTAGAAAAGGATCCCCCAGGTAAGAGTAGGGCAAATAGAGAACAAAGAGCCCAGAATTCCACCAATCCAGATATCAAAAGACATCCCTTTCCTGCAGTGGGGACAGATAATATCTTTAAAAGAAATAGTCACAGGAAGAATTCACACACTTATTAATTATCCATCACTGTGTAACAAGTCTACCCCACTAGAAACCAGCTTAAAGTAATACATATCTATTATCTCACACAGTTGAGAGTCAGGAATCTGGCAGTGACCAGCTGGGTGGCTCTGGCTTGGGTATCACATGAGATTGCAGTCATTTGAAGCATCCCCTGGAATTGGAGGACCTGCCTTCAGGATGCTCCCTCACAAGGCTGTTGGCTGGAGGCCTTAGTTCCTCACATCTGTCAGCAGGTCTCATCAGTTCTTGGTCATGCTGGCTTCTCCAAAGAGCTGCCAGAACATGGCAACTGGCTTCTCCCAGAGTGAGCGAGTCAAGAGAGAAAGCAAGGAGGGAACCACATTGTCTCTGAACTTTATACCATCACTTTTGCCACATTCCATTTGTTAGAATTCTAAGTTCAGCCCACAGTTAAGAGGTGAAGAACTAGGTCCATCTTTTGAAGTACGAAGTATTTAAGAATTTATGGGCCTATTTAGGGAGTTAAGATGGCGGAGGAGTAAGGGACCCCTTTTTCAGCTGGTCCCCTGAGTCGAGCTGGATAGGTACCAGACCAGCCTAAATAACCACGGAATCAACCTGAGACGCAGGATGATGTATCTGGATCTCTACAAATGAACATCTCCAGCGCTGAGTATTGAGGTACGAAGAGGGGAGCTGTAAACCGTGCACAGATATCGGAAGATAAACGGAAGGGGGAGGGAGCCGCCGCGTTTGGGCGCTGGGAAGCGGCAGCCACCTGCACGGGGGAGCGGGCGGACTCACAGAGGGCACCCACGGGAGAGCGGACTGAGACCGGTGAGCCGTGAACGCGCGCCACCAGGCATCTCCCGGAACACCGGAATCCCGGTGTGCTCACGGGATCCAGATTGAGACCGGGAACTCCCGGAGCTCGAGCGGGGCGGCTGGCGGCTGGCGGGCCACCCGCACGGGGGAGCAGGCGGACTCGCGGTCGACACCCGTGAAACAGCAGACTGAGACCCTGAACCGGGTGCGCGCGCCACCAGGCTTCTCACAAAACTCCGGAATCGAGGTGTGCTCACCGGGCATAGACTGAGACCGGGAGACCCGGGAGCGTGCGGGGCGGCCGGTGGCTGGCGGCATTAGAAACACAAAGGACAGAGACGCACCGGCCCTGGAAGTGAGGGCAGGGACGCCGGGTTGGTGCGCATATCCCGGGACGCTGCAGGGTTCAGCAGCACCAACAGTAATAGGGTTAAAGTGGCCAGAACATCAGTGGAGAACAGGCCGTAATCCCTCTGTTCTGTGACAATGCAGCCTCTGCTGCTCTGACTCTCAGAAGAGGCATAGCTGGCCGCCAGGGAAAGCTGCCAGAGAACAAAAGCCTGGAAATACCGGCTCAGAGAGTGCCCATCCCCATCCCCCCTCGCAGGGGACACGGAAACTCTAACCAAACAGGGTTGCCTGAGTATCGGCGCGGCAGGCCCCTCCCCCAGAACACAGAAGGCAGGCTGAAAAATCAAGAAGCCCACAACCCGAGGCTCCTGGGTGGCGCAGTCATTGAGCGCCTGTCTCCGGCTTAGGGCGTGATCCTGGCGTTCCGGAAAGGAGTCCCTCATCGGGCTCCTCCGCTGGGAGCCTGCTTCTTCCTCTCTCACTCCCCTGCTTCTGTTCCGTTCTTGCTGACTGTCTGTCTCCCTCTCTCAGATAAATAAATAAATAAAATCTTTAAAGAAGAAGCCCACATCTCTAAGATCCCTATAAAACAAGGGGCACGGCCTGGGACCCAGTCAATAATTTGGGCTCTGGACAACCCCGCAACCTCTCCTCATTAGAATGACAAGAAGGAGAAACCCCCCCCCCCCAGCAAAGAAAAGACAGTGAGTCTATGGCCTCTGCCACAGAAATAACGGATATGGATGTAACCAAATTATCAGAAATGGAATTCAGAGTAACAATGGTCAAGATAATGAGTAGACTTGAAAAAAATATTAAGGAAAATGTTACTGAGAATATAGAATCCCTAAGGGCGGAAATGAGAGCGAATTTGACAGAAATTAAAAATTCTATGAGCCAAATGCAGGCAAAACTAGAGGCTCTGATGGCCAGGGTCACCGAAGCAGAAGAAAGGGTTAGTGAATTGGAGGATGGGTTAATAGAGGAAAAAATAAAAATAGAAGAGGGTCTTAAAAAAGTCCACGCCCACGAATGTTGGCTACGGGAGATTACTGACTCAACGAAACGATCCAATGTTAGAATCATCGGCATCCCCGAGGGGGTGGAGAAAAACAGAGGTCTAGAAGAGATATTTGAACAAATTGTAGCTGAAAACTTCCCTAATCTAGCAAGGGAAACAAAAATTCGTGTCCACGAGGCAGAGAGGACCCCTCCCAAGCTCAACCATGACAGACCTACACCACGTCACGTCGTAGTGCAATTCGCAAATATTAGATCCAAGGATACAGTATTGAAAGCAGCCAGGGCAAAGAAATTTCTCACATACCAAGGCAAAGGCATCAGAATTACGTCAGACCTGTCTACACAGACCTGGAATGAGAGAAAGGGTTGGGGGAGCATTTTTAAAGCTCTGTCAGAGAAAAACATGCAGCCAAGGATCCTTTATCCAGCAAGGCTGTCATTCAGAATTGATGGAGAAATAAAGACATTTCAGAATCGACAGTCACTAGCCAATTTCGTAACCATGAAACCAGCCCTACAGGAGGTATTACGGGGGGTTCTATAAAAGTAAAAAGGCCCCAAGAGTGATACAAAACAGAAAGTCACAGCCAATACAAACAAAGACTTTACTGACAACATGGCAGAATTAAAAGCATATCTCTCAGTACTCAGTCTTAACATTAATGGCTTAAATTCTTGCTTATACGCCACAGGGTTGCAGATTGGATAAAAAGAAATGACCCATCCATTTGCTGTCTACAAGAGACTCATTTCGAACCCAAAGATGCATTCAGACTGAGAGTAAGGGGATGGAGTACCATCTTTCACGCAAATGGACCTCAAAAGAAAGCTGGGGTAGCAATTCTCATATCAGATAAACTGGATTTTAAACTAAAGACTATAGTTAGAGACGCAGAAGGAAACTATATTATTCTTAAAGGAAGTATTCAACAAGTGGATATGACAATTATAAATATATATGCCCCCAACAGGGGAGCAACAAGATACACAAGCCAACTCTTAACCAGAATAAAGAGACATATAAATAAAAATACATTAATAGTAGGGGACCTCAACACTCCACTCTCAGAAATAGACAGAACACCCTGGCAAAAACTAAGCAAAGAATCAAAGGCTTTGAATGCCATACTCGACGAGTTGGACCTCTTAGATATATATAGAACACTACACCCCAGAACCAAAGAATACTCATTCTATTCTAATGCCCATGGAACATTTTCAAGAATAGACCATGTTCTGGGACACAAAACAGGTCTCAGCCGATACCAAAAGATTGAAATTATCCCCTGCATATTCTCAGACCACAACGCTCTGAAATTGGAACTCAACCACAAGGAAAAATTGGGAAGAAACTGAAACACTTGGAGACTAAGAACCATCCTGCTCAGGAATGACTCAATAAACCAGGAAATCAAAAATCAATTTAAACAATTTATGGAGACCAATGAGAATGAAAATACAACAGTCCAAAACCTATGGGATACTGCAAAGGCGGTCCTAAGGGGGAAATACATAGCCATCCAAGCCTCACTCAAAAGAATAGAAAAATCTAAAATGCAGTTTTTATATTCTCACCTCAGGAAGCTGGAACAGCAACAGAGGGACAGGCCTAATCCACGCACAAGGAAGCAGTTGACCAAAATTAGAGCTGAAATCAATCAAGCAGAAACCAGAAGTACAGTAGAGCAGATCAACAGGACTAGAAGCTGGTTCTTGGAGAGAATCAATAAAATTGACAGACCACTGGCAAGACTTATCCAAAAGAAAAGAGAAAGGACCCAGATTATTAAAATTATGAATGAAAAAGGAGAGGTCACGATGAACACCATTGAAATTGGAAGGATTATTAGAAATTTTTATCAACAGCTATATGCCAATAAACTAAGCAATCTGGAAGAGATGGAATCCTTCCTGGAAACCTATAAACTACCAAGATTGAAACAGGAAGAAATTGATTTCTTAAACAGGCCAATTAATTATGAAGAAATTGAGTCAGTGATAAACAACCTTCCAAATAACAAAACTCCAGGCCCGGATGGTTTTCCTGGGGAATTCTACCAAACATTCAAAGAAGAAATAATACCTATTCTCCTAAAGCTATTTCAAAAAATAGAAACAGAAGGAAAACTACCAAACTCATTCTATGAGGCCAATATTACCTTGATCCCCAAACCAGGCAAAGACTCCCTCAAAAAGGAGAATTACAGACCGATTTCCCTAATGAATATGGACGCCAAAATCCTCAACAAGATACTTGCTAATAGAATCCAACAGTTCATTAAAAGGATTATCCACCACGATCAAGTGGGATTCATACCTGGGATGCAAGCGTGGTTCAATATTCGCAAATCAATCAGCGTGATACATCATATCAACAAGAAAAGACTCAGGAACCATATGATCCTCTCAATCGATGCCGAAAAAGCATTTGACAAAATACAGCATCCTTTCCTGATTAAAACCCTTCAGAGTGTAGGAATAGAAGGTACATTTCTCAATCTCATAAAAGCCATCTATGAAAAGCCTACTGCAAATATTATTCTCAATGGGGAAAAGCTGGAAGCCTTTCCCTTAAGATCAGGAACACGACAAGGATGCCCACTCTCGCCACTATTATTCAACATAGTACTAGAAGTCCTTGCAACAGCAATCAGACAACAAAAAGGGATCAAAGGTATTCAAATCGGCAAAGAAGAAGTCAAAATGTCTCTCTTCGCAGATGACATGATACTCTATATGGAAAACCCAAAAGAAGCCACTCCCAAACTATTAGAAGTTATAGAGCAATTCAGTAACGTGGCGGGATACAAAATCAATGCTCAGAAATCAGTTGCATTTCTGTACACGAATAACGAGAACGAAGAAAGAGAAATTAGAGAATCCATCCCATTTACAATAGCGACAAAAACCATACGTTACCTTGGAATTAACTTAACCAGAGACGTAAAGGACCTTTATTCTAGAAACTATAAATCACTCTTGAAAGACATTGAGGAAGACATAAAAAGATGGAAAGATATTCCATGCTCATGGATCGGAAGAATTAACATAGTTAAAATGTCCATGCTACCCAGAGCAATCTACACTTTCAATGTTATCCCGATCAAAATACCGAGAACGTTTTTCAAAGAACTGGAACAAATAGTCCTTAAATTTGTATGGAACCAGAAAAGGCCCCGAATCTCCAAGGAACTGTTGAAAAGGAAAAACAAAGCTGGGGGCATCACAATGCCGGATTTCGAGCTGTACTACAAAGCTGTGATCACAAAGACAGCATGGTACTGGCACAAAAACAGACACATAGACCATTGGAACAGAATAGAGAGCCCAGAAATGGACCCTCAGCTCTTTGGGCAACTAATATTTGATAAAGCAGGAAAAAACATCCGGTGGGAAAAAGTCTCTTCAATAAATGGTGCTGGGAAAATTGGACAGCTACATGCAAAAGAATGAAACTTGACCACTATCTCACACCATACACAAAAATAAACTCCAAATGGATGAAAGACCTCGATGTGAGACAGGAATCCATCAAAATTCTAGAGGAGAACATAGGCAACAACCTCTACGACATCAGCCAAAGCAACCTTTTTCATGACACATCCCCAAAGGCAAGAGAAACAAAAGATAAAATGAATTTATGGGACTTCATCAAGATTAAAAGTTTCTGCACAGCCAAGGAAACAGTCAGAAAAACTAAGAGGCAGCCCACGGAATGGGAGAAGATATTTGCAAATGACACTACAGATAAAGGACTGGTATCCAAGATCTACAAAGAACTTCTCAAACTCAACACACGAGAAACAAATAAACAAGTCAAAAAATGGGCAGAAGATATGAACAGACACTTTTCCAATGAAGACATACAAATGGCTAACAGACGCATGAAAAAATGTTCAAATCATTAGCCATCAAGGAAATTCAAATCAAAACCACACTGAGATACCACCTTACCCCAGTTAGAATGGCAAAAATAGACAAGGCAAGAAACAACAATTGTTGGAGAGGATGTGGAGAAAGGGGATCCCTTCTACATTGTTGGTGGGAATGCAAGTTGGTACAGCCACTCTGGAAAACAGTGTGGAGGTCTCTTAAAAAGTTAAAAATTGAGCTACCCTATGATCCAGCCATTGCACTACTGGGTGTTTACCCCAAAGATACAGACGTAGTGAAGAGAAGGGCCATATGCACACCAATGTTCATAGCAGCAATGTCCACAATAGCTAAATCGTGGAAGGAGCCGAGATGCCCTGCAACAGATGACTGGATTAAGAAGTTGTGGTCCATATATACAATGGAATATTACTCAGCAATCAGAAAGAACGAGTTCTCAACATTTGCTACAACATGGACGGCACTGGAGGAGATAATGCTAAGTGAAATAAGTCAAGCAGAGAAAGACAACTATCATATGATTTCTCTCATCTATGGAACATAAGAACTAGAATGATCAGTAGGGGAAGAAAGGGATAAAGAAATGGGGGGGTAATCAGAAGGGGGAATGAAACATGAGAGACTATGGACTATGAGAAACAAACTGAGGGCTACAGAGGGGAGGGGGGTGGGGGAATGGGATAGGTCGGTGATGGGTAGTAAGGAGGGCACATATTGCATGGTGCACTGGGTGTTATACACAACTAATGAATCATCGAGCCTTACATCGAAAACTGGGGATGTACTGTATGGTGACTAACATAATATAATAAAAAAATCATTATAAAAAAAAAAAATAAAACAACATACACTCAGGAGGAGGTTCGGAGGAGAAATATTTCAGGATGATTTCAGAATAGTAATGAAGGACCAGTCTAAAAAAGATCTGGGAAGATCTCAGAAAGCTCTTGATGCCCTTCCAGCCCTCCTCTTCCCCACACACCAGGGTCTCAGGGCTCCCTGAGAGTTGGGGCCCTGTCAGGACCCAGCATTCTGGGAATCCTTCTGCCTTCTCAATCTTCCCAACTCATTGTTATACCTACCCCATTCCCCTTTACTGCTCTTGGCTACCCATTCTTAAAAAATAGTTACACTAATTTGAGGTATTCACAGTTTATAATGGACCCACAAATCCTTTACAGGGGTTACCTAATTCTAATAAATGCTCTCCTGGAAGCTTAATAAACCCAAAGGAATCAATCTCTATAATCTATTTCATGTGGGGAAAGGATGGTTTCAGTGACACTATTAAGACTCTCCTTGCTCCCAAACAATCCTATAACACATTATATGACTTAATTATCCCAACAAAAATGAAGACAAGTTTATGACTACTAAGTGACAAGGAACCTAAACCAGTAGAGAGAAAGTGACCAAATGGAAGTGTGGGGTTAGTTCTCAGCGTGGGGCTTCGTTGTTGGACCTGATCTGTTAGGGAGGACCCCTGAAGCCATCATCCTACCACTATCCCCTTAGCAAAATAGGTAGCCCACTCCAGGAGTCCAGGGAAGTAAGGGAGTTGTGATGAATTTCTTTTATTTTCAGTGGTTTGGGGAGGTTGATGTAGACACAGAGCAATTATAAAACACTCTAGGGTGCCTCTGGGTCTGCAAAAGATGAGGGAATATGTATTAAGGCAGCAATTCTCAAACTTTTTGCCAGTAGCTACCTATACTCTTAAAAAGTATCAAAGACCCCAAAGAATTTTTGCTTTTGTGTGTTATATCTATTTAATACTTATTCAGTATATCAATTTAATTTATATTTACCATATTAGAAATTAAAACAGAAAAATTTTAAATATTTAACTCATTTAAAAATAACAAAGTCGGTAAATCATGTTAGCATAACACTTTTAAATAAAATGACCATTTTCAAAAGAAATAGGGAGAAAAGTGGACTTGTGTTTCATTTTTGTAAATCTCTGTAATGTTGGGCTTAGCAAAAGGCAGCTGAATTCACCTGTCTGCTTTTGTGTTCAATCTGATATGAAATCACAATCAGATAGGCAGTAGAAAATTCCTCTGTATAGTCACTAGAATATGAGTGAAAAGGCAGATAATATCTTAGTAGTAGTGTGAAAATAGTTGACCTGGGTAACCCCTACTTTGAGAACCATTGAATTAAAGAGGTATTACAGATTCTCCTCCTACTTTTGTTGATGGCGGACTCTGAACAAGACAGTGCTGGAGTCAGTGCTTCATGGTTCTGGGACTATGGCTGTGCAGACACATAAGACCACCATAGCTGTTTTCAGTATGCAATGGAAGTGACAGGAATGAATAAAAGGAAAAGTCGACTTGGGAATGAAAAAGCCTGGATGATACATCGGAGCACAAGGGGATTTTGTCCCTTGGCGAGATTACTGTTCTGCCAATATACACTTCTCTGGTGGGAGGGCTAAACTTCTTTTCCCTTTGAAATTAGATGTGGCCACATGACTTGCTTGAAGCAGTGTGATGTGTGGCATTTCCAGGAAGAAGCTCTAAGAGTAGTTTGTTCTGTATCACACTCCTTCCTTCTTGGCAATCACGAGTATTCTATGTGAATATTAGCTGCCCCATCAGCCTGGAGCCAAGGATGAGGACAACGCTGATGAGACACAATCTCCAGCTAACCCTGGCTGGATGTGTAGCACAAATGAGAAACATTTGTGGTTTTCAGCCATTGAGATGTTGGGATTGTTTGTTATAACTGCACAATCTAACCCATCCTGACTGACACAGACACTTCACTTGAAAGGCAAGCCAAAGATGTGGAACACACCATTTAATGCTCATTTCTTGGGAATTTTCTGTGCATTAAACACCATCCCAGGTACGATGATTACAGATGATTTATATTTGGCACCAGCCCTCAAAGTGCTCATAGTACAGAAGGCATATAAATAAACAAACTATGTTACTCTGTTGTAATTACACTGTGAAAAAGGTGATTCTAAGGTACTGTGGAAGGGACAAGTCCTTGAATCCTGTATCAGTCATGGAACCAGCAAGAAACACACAGCAGACTTACGTGGAATATTTGTTTGTCTGTTAGTTAGTTAGTTAGTTAATTTAATTTATGAGAGAGAGAATCTGAAGAAGACTCCATGCTGAGCACAGAGCCCAACACAGGGCTTGATCTCACACTGTGAGAACATGACCTGAGCTGAAACCAAGAGTCTGTTGCTTAACCGACTGAGCCACCCAGGTGCTCCCTTAGCTGGAATTTTTGAAGGGACATTTTACTAAAGAGACCATTCTTTAGATGTGGGCAGGGTTAAAGTGGCCAGCAGGGATGTTGAGCATCCATGGCCATCAACAAGAAAGTCAACCCTCCCCCCACCAAGCCTGAAGGAACAAGGGTTAGAAATAGTGTAATTGGGCCTGGTGAGAGCTGGACTCATGGCTGAGGGGCGGTATAACACCAGCTAGAAACACAGCAAAACAGGCAGGGAGTGGGAGAAATACTCTGACCTCTCTCCTGCTTTCCAATCTCCTGCTGTACCTCCTACTGGCCAGATCTGTCTGGAAACTAGAGACAAGGGTGCCTGGGTGATACTGTCAAAGCAGTAGGAAGAGGACAGTCTCCTAGTAGTCAGAGCAGGATGGGGAAGTTCAAGGAGCAGGGCTGAAGAGGCAAATGGAGAATATCCTGATGAGGCCCCCTAAAGAGAAATTGTAGGAATCGCTGAAACAATATTTTCTCAAACATTTTATTTCATTGATTAAATAAAGTACCTAAATTTGCAAAGAATGTCCATGGCTACTGATGGGATAGGGGAGGGATTTGAAGGACTATAGAGGGCTGGATACTGGATACTCCTATTACTAGAGAGAAGCAATGGCCATATGGTCGGAAATCCATCATGGATTTTTGTAAATAAAAACTTAAATTTTGTGGGAACCCCAAACTGCTTTTAAAAAAGAATGAACAGGAGCTTTTTATCTTGATGAAATCCCACGAGTTCATTTTTTCTTTTGTTTCTCTTGCCTTTGGAGATGTGTCATGAAAAATGTTACTTTGGCCGATGTCGTAGAGGTTGCTGCCTATGCTCTCCTCTCGGATTTTGATGGATTCCTGTCTAACATCGAGGTCTTTCATCCATTTAGAGTTTGTCTTTGTGTATGGTGTGAGAGAGTGGTCAAGTTTCATTCTTTTGCATGCAGCTGTCCAATTTTCCCAGCACCATTTATTGAAGAGACTGTCTTTTTTCCACTGGTTGTTTTTTCCTGCTTTATCAAAGATTAGCTGCCAAAGAGCTGAGGGTCCATTTCTGGGTTCTCTATTCTGTTCCATTGGTCTATGTGTCTGTTTTTGTGCCAGTACCATGGTGTCTTTGTGATCACAGCTTTGTGGTATAGCTTGAAATCCAGCAACGTGATGCCCCCAGCTTTGTTTCTCCTTTTCAACAATTCCTTGGTGATTTGGGGCCTTTTCTGGTTCCACACAAATTTTAAGGGCTGTTTGTTCCAGTTCTTTGAAAAATGTCATCGGTATTTTGATCAGGATAGCATTGAAAGTGTAGATTGCTCTGGGTAGCACAGACATTTTAACTATGTTAATTCTTCTGACCCATGAGCATGGAATCTTTTTCCATCTTTTTGTGTCTTCTTCAATGTCTTTCAAGAGTGATATGTAATTTCTAGAATATAGACCCTTTACATCTCTGGTTAAGTTAATTCTGAGACAACGTATGATTTTTTGTGCTATTGTAAATGGGATGGATTCCCTAATTTCTCTTTCTTCAGTCTCATTATTTGTGTATAGAAATGCAACTGATTTCTGAGCATTGATTTTGTATCAGTGTCATAGACTTTATCAGCAAGAAAAAAGCCAAAAATCATATGATTCTCTCAATAGATGCAGAAAAAGCATTTGACAAAATACAGCATCCTTTCCTGATTAAAACCCTTCAGAGTGTAGGGATAGAGGGTACATTCCTCAATCTCATAAAAACCATCTATGAAAAGCCTACAGCAAATATCATTCTCAATGGGGAAAAGCTGGAAGCCTTTTCCTTAAGATCAGGAACACGACAAGGATGCCCACTCTTGCCATTATTATTCAACATAGTACTAGAAGTCCTTCCAACAGCAATCAGACAACAAAAAGGGATAAAAGGTATCCAAATCGGCAAGGAAGAAGTCAAACTGTCTCTCTTTACAGATTACACGATACTCTATACAGAAAACCCAAAAGAATCCACCCCCAAACTATTAGAAGTTATAGAGCAATTCAGTAATGTGGCGGGATAGAGAAGATTTCAACATACAAGCTAAACTGAATAAGCTGTGAGGTCTTTTAGTGTTGGCATTCCAAGGTTCTAATAAAAGTGACAAGGCCCAAGTGCAGGAACAGTCACCCATAATTTGGAGGAAGAGGGCAGACTCTAGAAATGTTTCATGCAACTAGTGACATTTCAGATGGGCTCAAAGAGTAGGGATACTGGGTAAGGGCACAAGATCATCTTTAGGGAATCACTTAAAAGATTTAATACCCTTCAATCTAATTATCTCTAGGGATCTGGATTCTGACCAACTGTTAAATACTTCTCTCCCTATCCTACCACCCTTCTCTATCTACCTGTTTTCTGTCACTCACCCCCTCCCCCTCCCTATGAAGAATCCACACTGAAACACTCATCTGGATTATCCAGGTGGTTTCTACATACAATGACAAATATCCTTATAAGAAGGAGGCAGAGGGAAATTTAAGACAGAAGAGAAATAGGCCACGGGATGGAAGCAGAGTCACAGAGAGGATGCTATGCTGCTGGTTTTAAAGATAAAGAAAGGGACCATGAGCCAAGGAATGTAGCTCTGGATGCTGGAAAAGACAAAGGAAACAGATTCTCCCTTAGAGCCTCCAGAGGGAGTGAGTCTGACATTTAGAACTGTAAGAGAATAAATTTTGCTTTAAGGCACCAAGCATATGGCAATTTGTTCCAGCAGTTATAAGAAATTAATAAAGCTGGGGACAGAGCTTATTAAGAATCAACACATATCTCATTGTGGTTTTGATTTGTATTTCCCTGATGCCAAGTGATGTTGAGCATTATTTCATGGGTCTGTTGGCCATTTGCATGTCTTCAGTGGAGAAATGTCTGTTTATGTCTTCTGCCCATTTCTTAACTGGGTTATTTGGTTTTTTGGGTGTTGAGTTTGAGAAGTTCCCTATAGATTTTGGATACTGGCCCTTTATCTGAAAAGACATTTGCAAATATCTTCTCCCAGCTGTATGGCTAAAATTAACAAGTCAGGAAACAACAAATGTTGGCAAGCATGTGGAGAAAGGGGAACCCTCTTATACTGCTAGTGGGAATGCAAGCTGGTGTAGCCACTCTGGAAAACAGTATGGTGATTCATCAAAAAGTTAAAAAGAGAGCTACTGATGACCCAGCAATTGCACTACCAGGTATTTACCCAAAAGATACAAACATAGAGATCCAAAGGGGCACCTTCACCCCAATAGCAGCAATGTCCATGATAGCCAAACTGTGGAAAGAGCCCAGATGTGCATCGACAGACAAATGGACAAAGAAGATGTGGTACACACACACACACACACACACACACACACACACACACACGTACATGCTGGAATATTACGCAGCCACCAAAAACAATGAAATCTTACCATTTGCAATGATGTGGATGGAATTAGAACATATGCTAATTGAAACAAGTCAATCAGAGAAAGACAATTATGTGATTTCAGTCATATGTGGGATTTAAGAAACAAAACAGAAGATCATAGGGGGAGGGAGGGAAAAATAAAATAAGATGAAATCAGAGAGGGAGACAAGCCATAATTGACTCTTAACTATAGGAAACAAACTGAGGATTGCTGGAGGGGAGGTGGGTGGGGCGAAGGGGTAATTGGGTGATGGGCATTAAAGAGGGCACGGATGTAATGGCACTGGGTGTTATTGCAACTGATGAATCATTGAACTCTACCTCTGAAACTAATAATACACTATATGTTAATTAATTGAATTAAAATAAAATAAAAAAGAACCAACACATAAACTCAGAATCTCTGCTTCCTCCAAATTCTAAAACTTGTTCCTGGATCAAGTTCATTACGTCAGATGCCCTCTTCCCTGAGGTTGAATTCGCTCCTGGAAGCTCTTCAGGCATCATCCTCACCCCTACGCCCAGTTCCCCTGACAAATCCACACATCAAATTTAGCAGTGGACAGAGCTTGAACAGTTCTTAGTGTGCCTTAGGCCCTTTGCAAGTACCCTTCTGTCAAGTCTCTCCCACTAGTTTCAAACATACCCAGACACACCCTTAGCCCTGCAATGTATTGTCTAAACTCTGAATAATGTAAGAAACTCACCCTGAGTCTGAGGCTAGAATTATCCCAGCTTTTTTGACAGTCTCGCTGCATTTATGCAAATCAGTGACAGTTATGCTTTCCTCTCCATTAAACTGTCAATTCTTCCATACCAGGAGATCAAGACCTCCAGTTTCTAATATACACTTGGCATCTAGAATGTTCCAGTCAATGTTTGATTCTATGGGCCATGGGGTTTTGGATACACCAGGTAGGCTAGTTTGAACATCATCATTCTTAGTACCATAAGTTCATTGTTGAGTGTGTTACCATCCAAAATCTTAGAGGCCTATAACTCTTTGTTTTTGATGGGGGAAAAAAAGGGGGAGCTGACCAGACTTCAACCAGGGCCTAGACTACCTCGAAGGGAGTGAGAGAAGTCATAAATGTGCAGGGCCAGAGCTTGTTTTTATATAAAATATTGATCTTTTGTTAATCATAGATTTTTTTTACATTGATTCTGACTTTTTTTTTTAAAGATTTTATTTATTATTTGACAGAGATAGAGACAGCCAGCGAGAGAGGGAACACAAGCAGGGGGAGTGGGAGAGGAAGAAGCAGGCTCCTAGCGGAGGAGCCTGATGTGGGGCTCGATCCCATAACGCCGGGATCACGCCCTGAGCCGAAGGCAGACGCTCAACCGCTGTGCCACCCTGGCGCCCCTGATTCTGACTTTTAAAAATACTGCATTAAATATTATTTATCTTGATAACCTACTTTTTTGGCACCCCTTTCAATTTTGTGCCCAAGGCAATGCTTCATTCACCCGGCCCTAGTCTTGCCCTGCCGACAGCACTTTGTGCTAGTCACACCAAGATTTAGGTCCTGGACTAGCGCAGGCAGAGAAGCCTGTAGAAAAGACCCAGAATCTTCAGCCGACTTTGAGCTAGTGCTTGCCAAGCCCTAGAACGCATACTGGCCAGGAAACGAGCAGGAGGAGTGGACTACAACTTCCAGAAGGCCGCGCGGCGCAGCGCCCTCGCCGGATTGGCTGCACGGGCCCCGCCCCCGCCCCGCCCCTACCGCGAGGACGTAGGGCGGCGAGCCCTGGGCTGGTGCGCTTCCGAAGCCAGCTACCCAGGAATCTCGCCAGGCCTGCAGGGTTCATGGCGGCTAGGCCGGTGTCCCGGATGCTGCAGCGGGTGCTGAGGTCAAGCGTCCGGAGCTGCAGCTCCGGGGCCCCAGTGACGCAGCATCACCACGGGGAGCCCTCCCGGACTGCTGCGGAGGTGAGCCCGCGCACATCCCCGCCTTCCTCGGGAAGGGGCGGCCGGCTAGCTGTTCCTCACCCCGAGAAGCACCCAGGCCGGGCTGCGATGGCCGCTTCTGGAAGGGACCCCTCAGCGCTTCATTGGGGGTGGGGAGAAGAGTGGAGGGATGCTCTCTAAGCTGCCCAGTCTCACCTGATACCCCGAGGAACGGGCGCTCCTTGGGGTGCTGCTTAACCAACCACCTCCCTTCCCGCGCAGCCGTGCAGCCCCCTTCCAGGTCTGAGTGACGCCCAGACATGGGAGAGCGGGCAGGTCGGACTCTGGGTCCGGTGCATTGTTAACTGTGCCCTGCTCAGCCCTGCCTCCCCCACCCTGTTTCTTGAACATTTTCCTCTCCCCCTGCCCTGTGAAGGTTGTCTGTGTGTGACCAGGTGTTCTTGGGACACCCCGCTTCATAGTGTGACACTGGTTAAAAATGTCACCTTGGTGCCACGGGTAGTCACTGGTCACGTCTGTAGTTACAGGGCTCTGTGGCTTGTCCTTCACTCTGTCAGTTTCGTCTTCATGTCTCTTCGGAGGGCTCAGCCTCATTCTCGAGCAGAAAGGAGCAGGATCCCCGCCCAGATTAGGAATTCCAGTTTTCCTTAAGGTTTGGGATAGACCCCTTCAGTCGTTAACAGCGCCCCACAGAGTTATTCATGTCATAACAAGTGTTAAGTTTGGTGTTCTTTTGCCCATGTGGTCAGGGAATAATTTTGGGAGAAGCATGTCTTTTTCATCTGGTGAAACCTCTTTTCTAAACCCACCCGGTCATTCTTTTCCTATGTCTTAGCACAGGGCTTCACACCCTGGGAATCATCAGATCATGCCCCCTCCCCCCAACTATTGCTCAACCAGGGGGAGGGCCTTGGCCTAACTAGCTTTCCCTGCTCCGATCCCCTCTGGATCTTCACATAATCAGGCCTCATTGCTGGAAGTTTTTCAGTTTCCTTGGACTTCGAACTTCATTGAGGGGAAAAAATAGGAACGCAAGGACTGCTGAGAGAGCTTTAAAGAATTCAGGAAAAGGGAAGTTTCTTCTTCCTCCTGCCCCTAATTTCCTTCGTGCCCTTCAGGAAGGGATCTGTGCCAAGTGGCAGATCTCTTTCTTTCTTTCTTTTAAGATTTTATTTAATTATTTGTCAGAGAGAGAGAGAGCACAAGCAGGGGGAGCGGCAGGCAGAGGGAGAAGCAGGCTCCCCGCTGAGCAAAGAGCCTGATGCGGGACTCGATCCCAGGATGCCAGGCTGATGACCTGAGCTGAAGGCAGCTGCTTAACCAACTGAGTCACCCAGGTGTCCTCATCTCTGGTCTCTTTTAGTCCTCACAATAAACCACGTGAGGTCAAGAGTTTGTATTTTCAGGTGAGGAGGCTCACTGAAGTTAACTTCCTGGAGTCACAGCTGAAAATAAGGGAGTAGGAACTCAAACTCTAGCACCTGTGCTCCCACTTCCTCCTTTCAGGGAGAGTAAGATGAGAGGCTGTCCTGCCCTTTCCTTTATCCTATTGGGGCGGGGGGGGGGGGGGCAATGTGATTAGCAGGTGAGAACACAGACTCTGGAGCAGAATGCCGGCAGGCATGGGAAGCCCAGCCCTACCACTGAGTAGGTATGTGAACCTCAGCAAGTCCCTTTGCCTCCCAGTGCCTAAGTCTTCTCGTCTGTTAAATGAGAATAAGTGTCTACTTCATAGGGTGGTTCTAGAGATTAAGCGAGTTAGTATATGTTGATATATGTACTTAGAACAAAACTTGACACACGTAGGTGCTGTCATATTTGTTATTGTCAGCCTTGCCACCATTGACACCTGCTATGTGCCATGAGTCCCCTCCCACTGGACACTCAGGATAGCCACTCTGTCAACTCTTTGGTCCTAGACCTCCTATGCTGGGCATTCTCTGCTAGGGTTATCCTCAGTAGGCAGGTTGCTCCTCGAGTGTAGGGTGCCCCCCACCTTTCTAGGTATTTCTACGTGGTGCTGAACATGGTGCTCTGCATGCAGTGGAGTGAGCAGATATTTTTGGCTGTTTGAAACTCAGCTAGTGAGGGGCACATGTGGAATGGTAGAGCACTGGACAGGGAGCCCCAGGTTTTCACCTTTACTCTGTCTCCCATTTCACTTGGCTCCTGGGGCTGTCACTTCCCCTCCCTCCAAACGCAGGGTTGGACCACTTTACGCCATGGGGGAGGACACAATGTCTTTTAAGAAAATCTCCGAGGTGAGGCAAGTCTGGATCCGGATCTCCATGGTCAGCCTATTCACAGAACTTGCCAGTTGGCAAGAGCAGGTGTGGGGCATTGGGAATCCTTGTCCCCGCCTCCCTGCCTGCAGGGCACCTTTCCTTCCATCCTGGGAGCGGCTTGGAGAGACAGAGGGAAAAGCCACTGAGTGTTATCTGTTCCTGTGTCAGGGTGTGGGTGTGAGGGAGATGTGAGGTGTGGAATGGGAGCTGGCTGTGAGGACAGTGCAAAGTGGGCCTCGGGCTTGCGCCGAGGACAGGTTGAGCAGCTCCTGCAGGTGGGAAGGGGAGGTGGTAGAGCATGGGTTAAGTGGGGAGGTGGGGAGGGGAGACACAGCTACCTGCTGTCCTGATTGGGGAGGCCCACATAACCTCTGCAGGGCTTACCCCAGCCCAGGAGCATGACACCCCTCTTCTTCCCAGGCTCCATGCAGGCTTTGCTGGGACCATATGCAGGGCAGAGGCACCCAGTATTCAGAGGGTCACAGTGAACAGATGTTGGAGAGAGGGTGTTATGCAGGAAGGAAGTAGGTGTGGGAGAAGGGAGGAGGGCCCAGTAGGCCCTGGCCTGGAACAGTGACACATGAAGGGAAAAACAACTTTCGGGGGGGTATCTTGAATTCCAATCTTTCCTTCAGAATCTTTGCTTCAGTGAAGTGTGACTGTCTGTGCCAGGATCCATAGGTATAAAGACCCCACACTTAGGGAGGGATGGAGGGAGAGGGGGATCCAGACCTGGGGCTAGGCACCTTGCTGGTCTTCTTGTTTAATAGACATTAATTTTGAGGCCCCCCCCCCCGGTATATGTCCTCCCAAATGGCCAGGATCCCAAATCAGAGCCACTGATCTCTGGGTTTGGAATGTGTTCTTTTTCTCCTGAATAACCCTCCTTATTATATTCTAGAGCTATTTGGGGTCTGGCCTTTATCATTCAAAACAAATGCCCTGTTAGTGACTACTTGGAGGCAGCATCCCTTCCCTAACTAACTCCTTTGCACCACCCTTCCCCACCCGCACCCCGTGCCCCAGTCTGCCCTGGGCAGGCAGACAAGACACAACCAGTAGCAGATGGTAGGCTGCCTCATGCCTGGTCATCCATGGTCCTGTGGAGCTTAGGCTCTACTTGCCCTGCTTTGGGGGGTGTGACAGCAGGTCTGAAACCCCAGCCTTGGCCCATCTGCCATTAAGTAGGGTTGGGCCTTGTGGGACTGACTGGGGGAGCTCGCGAGAGCGGGAAAACTAGTCACAGCACACACAGCTGGTGCTCCCCCATGAATATATGGAAATAGGAATGCTATTAAGAAAAGGGCAGAGATCACTTATTGAATACCTGCTGTGTGCCAGGAATTCCTCCAACTGGGTCAGGGAGAATTATTTTCCACCCTTTAGGGCTGAGGAAACTAAGGCTTAAAGATTTTGGGTGATTTGCTCTCTAGCTAGTTAGTAATAAAGCCGGGCTTGTAATTCAGGTTTACCCACTGCCAGAGCCTGTGCTCTGTACCACAGCTACCCCTGGATTCAAATAGCTCCTGATCCTGGTGTCGCTGGCCCAGTGGTTCTCAGCCAAGCTGCAGAGTGAAGAGTTGAAACATAATTAAAAAAAAAAAAAAAAAGGCCAGGGCCCCATCATAGAGCAATGGAGTCAGAATCTTTGGAGTGGGGCTCGGGCCTCAGCACTTCTTAGAAGCACTGCTGGCGGTTTTGATGTGCAAACCCTTGAAAGCCACTGTCCTAGGTGAAACTGTTTTGACAGTAGAGACCAGCCGGGAAATGAATGATGACCTCAGTGTGACTGGTTTGGCACTTACCACCTTTCTCTTCCGATTAAGGACCAGTCTATGTAGTTTGACACAGTCAGTGACATACCGTGTAGATGCTGGGATTCTTTTTTTTTTTTTTTTTAAATCCAAGAATTTTTATTTTATTTTATTTTTATAATAATTTTTTTTATTATATTGTGTTAGTCACCATACAGTACAGATGCTGGGATTCTGAATAAGGCAGGAGGGATTCCCACATGGGGAGTGTTGGGCAACAGCCTGGTCCAGGCCAGGCTCTGAGACTATGAGCAGCTTCTGAGATGTCCCAGCCCTTCTTGGGTGAGAGGCGTCACTGTCCACCCTGCCCGGTCGGTCATGCCCTCTGGGTCCAGGGCTCCTCTGACTGATGCTGGTATTTTTTCCTCCAGGGGGTTTAAAGGAAAGGGAGCGATGGAAGAATGAAAGTAGGACATGCAGTGTTGGAGGAGAGAAGAAGCAGGGATGAAGCTTGTTAACCTCCCAGTGATGAGTCTGCAAGGCTGGCGGGGTATGAGACTGTGTGTGCGTGTGTGTGGGTCTGCCAGTACAGAGTCTGGATGAATCTAGATAAAGTCACTCCAGGCCTCAGCGCTGAAATCCAGCCTGCCACACACCCCCAGCGTCTGATCCGGTTAGGCCTCTTGCTCCCTGGTTTCTGCTGAGTCATGCTCCTTAGTCCTCTCACTTGTTCCCAGTTGGTGCAATTCGACTCCTCCTTCACCCAGCCAACAAACCCCAATATGTTGAGATTAGGGTGAGGGTGACTCCTGAGGGGCTTGTGTCTGGGGTGCCTACCAGATTTCTAAGTTGCAAAGAGCTGTTGATGAAGGATTGGGTGCAACTCTGCTGGAAGTTCAGACTTCCAGGTGTCTGACCTCTTGGACTGTGGTCACCAGGGGAGCTCTTGACTGTTGTGTCCCGTGCCCCACCCCCAAGGCTATGGGTAGAAAGGCAGTGGGGTGAGTAGGGAGGTAGGGAGCACTGTTAGGATTGTAGCAGGCAGCAGTTCATAGAAATGACCGCTGCTTGCTTGTCATGGGACTGCAAGCAGGGTTTTTTGGAGGATGGGGGAACACTGGTCTTTGGGTGAGCAGAGTGAGGTCACTTTTATCCACCCAGGAAAATCCTGGAAGCACCCCCCACATACTTTCACTCCTACCCCTTCTATCTCCTGAGTCAATGGCTCTTGACCTTGGCTATACTTTAGAATCACCTAGACAGACTAAAAACGTGAGTGCTCAGAGATCCAAACTGAGTTGCTCTCCAGTGGAAGTTTTTTCTTAAGCTGCCGCATGGTTCTGACGTGTAGCCAGGCAGAAGAAGTCATTAAAGGAAATGTTCCTGCTGAGCGCAGCCAAAGAGTTACCCTGGGCCTCAGGGGCCCTGAGGCCTTCTGCTCTCTTAGGTTACAAGATCATGTGGCCCCCTTCCCTTGACTTACCTGAGCCCATAGCTGTGTTCTTATTTTACGACGGGGAAAGCAGGCCTGGAGAAGTTGGGAGCTTTCTCAGGATGTCCGGTCACACGTGGCTGAGAAACCAGTCCAGAGCCCCGTCCGGAGACCTCATGAACAACCTTATGATCAACCTCTTGCCTCTGTTAAAAAGATTCTAAAGAAAGGACTTCCCCCCCACCCCGTGCATCATCCCATATACCTTCTTGGATTCGCTCTTTGCAATTAGAGGGAAGAATTCAGACCTTGGACTCGGAAGACCTAGATTTAAATACTGGTTCTGCCAGTGGTATTCTTGAACCCCATCCAAACTTCAGTTACAGTAATCCCTTATGGGGTAGGTGTGGGAATTGAACAGAGAACATTCTTTGGAAGCTTGAAGATGTTTTATAAATGTTGCTTCTATGGAGCCAGTATCACATTAGCATCTATTGTGATTGAGGGTTGTACGCTCAAGGCAGGAGATCAGACTAGATCAGACTGGGAGAAAACGCTGAGGTTGGCCGCCTCCTTCCTCTCCCCAGGAGGAGTTTGGGTGGGCCTTGCAGAGAGGCTCCAGCAATCTCCTTGCTCTGAGACCCCGGACAGTGGGTGCTTAATCCTTCCTTCCAGCAATGGGTGGGGTGAAGGAGGAAGACTAGAGTCATCTGCAGGGGGTTATGGGTGATCATCCTGGCCCTCCCTTCTGCCTTCCTAGAGGCTGGTGGCCTCCTTCCTTCTGCAGGCCTCCCTGGTTGTGCTGTCCTTGCCCCAAAAGCCTTCTGCATGAGGGGAGCCCTCCCCATGAGTGTACCCTCCCCTCCCCAGCTGGGTGTAGCCTTCAGCTGCTTCCGATGACTTGTTGGGTTGTCCTGGGCAGTGCTGATGCCCCAGGGAGCCCAGCTGACAGGGGAATAGCTGTGGAGAGGCAACTTGTGTGACCCTCACGCCCCAGAGTTAGTGAGTTCACTTTGAGCTCCTTCTGTCTCCCATTGTAAAGGGAGGGAATAGGAGGTCTGAGTTGGAGAAGTGGTTCACTGTCTCCTAGGCAGCCACCATCCCACTTAGTTACCCACTTCCTTTCTCCTCCGTTCTGGACTGCTTGCCAGTTGGCATAGTTTCCAGTTGCTGAGTGTGGCATGTTCTCTCCCACTGACCCATCCAAGAAATACTGGAGATGTTTGTTCCTGGACAGGCTTCCTTTGAAGGGGGGGCGGGGCGGTAGGATGGTGATATGGGGAGAAAGGGGGCTGGGGGGGGGGCAGCTGTGTCCCTATAGAGGTCCTGCTCCCTGGGGCTGAGTTGGGGCCTTGGGGACAGGTCCTACCCTGCAGGCCTGTTTCGCAGTCTGTAAATGATAGGGAGAATCCCAGCTCCCCCAGGACTGCAGAGATGGGGGGGGGGGAGAGGGGATGCCTGATGGGAGGGGGCTTATGTCCCGGAGGTGGGCTCTCCATGCCCCCCTCCCCCAGCCAGGCCTCCCCCAGAGGCCCACATTTCCTCTGCCCGGCATTGCAGGGGCTGTCCAGGAGGAGACAGTTCCTGCGGGAGCACGGGGCCCCCTTCTCTGCCTTCCTCACCGACAGCTTCGGCCGGCAGCACAGCTACCTGAGGATCTCCCTCACCGAGAAGTGCAACCTCAGATGTGAGTCCCCTTCCTGTCCTCCTGCCCCCCTGCCCCCCTGCCCCCTGCTGAGGCAGCTTCAGAAATCTCCCCACGCCAGGCAGCCTCCTCAACCTTCCCCATTCTTCTTCCCAGTGTCTCCTCCCACCCTTCTTTCCTGCTCGCCAGGTGCGGTTGTGGGGCAAGATAAGGGTCAGGGTTGACCTCTGGGAGCTGGGCTCTACTTGGAACAGAATTGCAATGGAGATTGGACCTAAATCTCAGGCTTCAGGGCTCTTCCTCCCTCCCATTTCATATGGTTCCCAGCATTCAGAATGTGGCCAGGGGCAGGCGTGGGGGTGCTGGACGCTGCAAACACGTGAGGTACACAGCAGTGCCTGAGACACCCCAGACCTGTGACAGAAGTTGCCTGGGGCCAGGCTGATACATAGAGTATTCATTTCATAATCATTCACGGAGTACTGCGGGGGTGTGGCCGCTGCTGGAAGGACTTCCAAAGTTTGCCTCTCTCCCTCTCTCCTGCTTTCCATGGGTGCTCCCAATAAGAAATGTATTTACTTCGTGACCCAATAAATACATGTGCGTATGTAGTAAATGTTTAACCAAACAACACTCGCTGCATGCACTTCTGATGTTCTTTACCTATTCTGTTCTATCTTAAAAGACCAATTCTGGACCCTTCGCTACTTTGACTAAATGACCCTATACTAGATCTTGACCCAGTCCTTGATAAAACTCCCACAGGAGCCGATGGGAGGGGCTGGTGCCCCTTACCCCCCCTCCAGGGCTCCCTGCATTTTTTGCCCCATTCTGCTACCTCCCCCCTGAACAAGTAGTACCTCAGTTTTCCAACCTGTGAAATGGGACTGATGACCTTGAAATAGGCTGGACATGAGAGCACTTGTCACTACAGAGGAGGGTGACTTTTCACAGGTCAGAAAGTATCTCCCGGCTTCAGGACCCAAGCACACAGGGGTCACTCTTTGCCACACTGGATGGAATGAAAGAGGGTGACCAGTGCCAGAAGGAATGGGCCCAAGGCCTGGGCCTGCCAGGCACACCCTGCTTAGCGGCCCCACACACTGAGAGAATCGACACCTTGGCATCCCCCCACATCAGGCCGCACTCTGCTCCCCCCCTGATTCATCCTCTCTAACCAGTTCCCTCAGCCTCCCCTCTGAGTGGAGGGGTGGTGTTAACATGTCATAGATGAGAAAGGCAAGGCCTGGAGAGAGTCTGTAGCCTTTGTACCAGCTCAGATTTGGTGAGGTCATTTCTCACCATCCAGGTGGGGTTCAGGAGAGACTTCTGGCCTGGTGGGGGAGTGGGGGTCTGGAAGTACCGTGGGCCCCAGTGCTATGGTCATGGCCTACCTCCGTGTCCCCTCCCTTCTTCAGGTCAGTACTGCATGCCCGAGGAGGGCGTCCCACTGACCCCCAAGGCCGACCTGCTGACCACAGAGGAGATTCTGACTCTTGCACGGCTCTTTGTGAAGGAAGGCGTAGACAAGATCCGGCTTACGGGGGGAGAGCCGCTCATCCGGCCGGACGTGGTGGACATTGTGGGTAAGTTTGACAAAAGCCACGGCCACTTCTCCCAACTCCTGCCGCATCCAGCTGGACTTTGGTGTTCGTATTGGCAGCTGACACTCGTTCAGAACATACTGCTCACTTGGCCCTGCCACCCTCTGAGACGGCTGCCGTTATTATTCTCATCTTGTTAGGAAATGAGGCACAGAAGTTCAGTAACTTGCTCAAGGTCGCAAAGCTGGTAAGTGCCAGAGCCCAGTGGCTTGCCGTCACATTTAGACTAAAGTCTTCACTGGGGCCTTGAGGCCCACATGGTCTGGCTCTTGCTGACCTCTGAGACTTTTTGCCTGCCCCTCTGCCTCTGTCCCGCCCCTCCATGCACACCGCCAGGCCTTTGGACTCACTCTTCTCCTAGCCAGGAGCACAGGGCACGCTGCCTGCCTCGTTCAGGTGTCTGCACACATGTCCTCTTCCTGGGGAGGTCTCCTTGACCACTCTCTCCAAAGTATATCTCCACATACACAGCCCAGCCACTCTTTGTCCCGGAAGTTGGCAAGCTAGAGCCCACAGGCTTACTGGGCCACCACCTGTTTTTGTATGGCCTGCAGGCTAAAAATGGTTTTTGTTTTTTTTTAAAGATTTTATTTATTTATTCGACAGAGATAGAGACAGCCAGCGAGAGAGGGAACACAAGCAGGGGGAGTGGGAGAGGAAGAAGCAGGCTCATAGTGGAAGAGCCTGATGTGGGGCTCGATCCCACAACGCCGGGATCACGCCCTGAGCCGAAGGCAGACGCTTAACCGCTGTGCCACCCAGGCGCCCCTAAAAATGGTTTTTATATTGTCAAATGGTTAAAAAAAAATTGAAAGAAAATAACATTTTGTGATGCATGAAAATTATATGAAATCAGAAATTCACTGTTTGTTAATAAAGTTTTATTGGAACATAGCTGCACCCACTCACGTACATATTTCCCAGGGCTGCCTTTGCAGAGTTGAAGACTTGCCACAAAGACCATGTGACTGGCAAAGCCAAAGTAGTTACTCTCTGGCCTTTTGCAGAAAAAGTGTGGCGAGCCCTACTCTGTCCCCTTGTTCTATCTTATTTTTTCTTCATAGCATTTGTGTCTTCTGAGGTTACATTACTTGGTTGTGTGTTTCTGTTTCCTTTATACTGTCTCTTCCTCCCACTAACTGGCATGAAAGCTCTCGGAGCTCAGGCAGCTTTGGTTCCCAGCCGTGTTCCCAGCATGTGAGTGCATGCCTGACCCGTAGCTGGTGTTTGCTTACACTTGTGGGTTGCAATCTCTGAAGTAGGTTATTCCTGCATGTGAATGTTGGCTGTGCCTCTTACTGGCAGCATACCTTTGGGCAGCTTTTTTTTTTTAAGATTTCTATTTATTTATTTATTTATTTATTTACGTACTTATTTATTTGAGAGAGAGCGAGGAAGAGAAAGCATGAGCAGGAGTGGCAAGGGAGAGGGAGAAGCAGATTCCCTCCTGAGCGGGGAACCTACAGGAGGCTCGATCCCAGCACCCTCAGATCAGGACCTAAGCTGAAGGCAGACGCTTAACTGACAGCCACCCAGGGGCCCCTGCGCAACTTCTAAAATCCATTCGAAGTCTCCAGCCAGAGATAAAGTTGACCTGGGTAGGAAATGAGCAGGAAACACCCAGCACATGGCAAAGGGGTCTGTAAGGGGTCACCCCGGCGGGCCTTTTGCCATGGCTTGCTTCTAAGAGAGAGACCTTAGCTTCTATAGTTATAGATGATGAAATCAGAGGAAAATAAGGCTCTGTGTTCTTGGTTCTGAGCCCCCACCCCTGCTGCTTTGGGCGGGATCTCCCAGGCCTCCGTCCTCTGCCTCATTCGCTGGTTCAGTGACTGTTCTCTGGAGGCTTCTTACATGCCTGGTACTGTGCTGGGGGCACAAAGGTGAATGAGCTCCAGGCCCTGCCAGTGAGGATCCTCAGCCCCTTGCGGAGCCAGGTGTCTGGTAAGGACTGAGCAAAGGGAGCCCAGCTCCCGTGGAAGCCCAGAGGAGGTGCCCCTGACAGCCTTTTCTTCCCTCCTTCCCCGTGGCCAGCTGACTCCAGCTGCCACTAGTCCCATGACCTGGAATCCTGCCATCATTCCAGTGCTGGATGAGCTGGTCCAGGGGAGCTGACCCCGTGTTCCTGATGGCTCCCCAGAGCTGAAAGCAGCCTGGGTTCCAGGAAGGAGATGCGCCCGCTGAGCCTGGCTGACTGCGAGGCCCAGCCCCCTCGTTCGTGTCACACCATCTGCCTTCTGGCGTGGGTTCCGTCTTAAACCCCTGTATTCCATGCCAAGGCCTATGGGAGAGCAGAGGGGGTGAGGATCACTGCTGGTCAGAGGGATGACTGAGTACAGACACAAGGACACACAGACCTTTCTACAGAAGCCGCTGACCTGCATAGTGGCAGGAACGGAAACCAGGGAAGTTGGCAGCCCTGTTCCCCCTCTGCCGCTGCCCGGCTATGGGGACTTATGCAGATCCCTTCCCCACCCTGAGCCTCAGTGTCCTCATCTGTGCACTGGCCACTTCAAGGGCCTGTCCTGCTGTGTCGGCCCAAGGGTATGGGTCCTGGCTGACTACTAAGAGTTGATCACCACATGGGTGTGAGGTAGGACACGACCCCAACCGCAGGTGACCTGCTGAGGAGGGTTTACCTCCCGCCCCCAAGGGTGCCGGTTGACTGGGAAAGACAGCCCTCCCCCGCCCCTGCCCCCAGTGCTGCAAAAGATGACAGCTGCTAGGCCATGGATTGCTGTGGCACTGTGCTTGCTAACACTCTGACATCTCTCAGCCTAGCTTCTTTGGTGTTCCCCAGAGGGACTTCCTCAGAGCAAAGCTGCCCTGAACGGCAGGGCAGGTGGGTGCTGGTGGGGAAGCAGGGCTGAGGGGAGGGGAGGGAATAAATAATGCCCAGAGCTGGGATGTTCACCAACACTTGTCCCCACTCTCCCAGGTGGGAGTAGCGAGGGACCCTACCCAGGGGTGCAGAGCGAAAGGATTATAGGTTTGTCAGAGCCTGCTGTCCCGATCACTTTGGATCCCCTGCCCGAAGCACTGTCAGTCTTGGGCCTGGTGCTGCAGAACTCTCCAGGGGAAGACCGCCCGGCCCGCCCTGGCTCCCCATCTGCGATTACTGTGATCCCCCTGCGCCAACCCAGACTCACCAGCGCTTCTCCCACCTGGCTTGTGCGTGGACGAGTTCCTCTACCCCTTCTTTTTCAGCAGAGCTGTCTGGAGCAGGACTGCCCACCAGAACTCTCTGGCTGTTGGCAGTGTTCGCTATGGGTGCTGTGTGACGCCGTTGCTAGTACGCACGTGTGGCCTTGGGCACTTGTGGCCTGACAGAGGAACTGAACCGTAACTGAATTGGTGTAACTTCAGTACATCTTAATTAATTGAAATTGCCACATGTGGCCAACGGCTGTCATGTCGGCCAGTGAAGTTTTGGGATTTTTGTATTTATCATTCCATATCTCATTTTAAAAAATGAGAGACAGTATTTTTGAACTTAATGAGGATCGTGCCATGTGTCTTTCAGGGCTTCCTCTTTCGATGCAACTGAACTTGGTACGCATCCTCCCGAGTTGCATTTCGTTCCTTTTCTCTGCTGTTCCGTTAATGTGAATGTAGCCCCCTTTATCCTGCTAGTGAGCGTTTGGGCTGTTTCCAGTGTTTTGACGTTTCAAGTAGCACTGTTTAGAACATTTTTATTCTCATTTGTGTGTCCTGGAGTGCACTTCCTGTAGGAGTGGAATCGTTGCCTGGTAGAATGGTGAATGTTTAACTTTGGAAACATTATCTTACAAAGCGTTTGTTCCAGCTTCCTCTGACCCACGTCCTCCTCAGAGCTTGGTAGTCCCGTTCCAGATTTTTGCCAGTTGAACGAGGATAGAATGGTATTTTATTTGGTCTTAATTTGTATTTCTCTGTTGAAGAATGAGGTCAAGCATCTCTCAACATGTTTATCAGCCCCAAATATCCTTTTTCCTGTGTAATACCACCTCGTGTCTTCTGCCCTTGTTTCTCTTCTTTCTGTTTTTATTCTTTCATATTGGTTGGGTAAAGTTCTTCTTTTTTTTTTTTTTTTAAAGATTTTTATTTATGTACTTGACAGAGAGAGAGAGAGACAGCCAGCGAGAGAGGGAACACAAGCAGGGGGAGTGGGAGAGGAAGAAGCAGGCTCCCAGCGGAGGACCCCAATGTGGGGCTTGATCCCAGGACTCTGAGATCACGCCCCAAGCCGAAGACAGACGCTTAACGACTGAGCCACCCAGGCACCCCTGTTAAAGTTCTGTACTTATGTTGCAATGTCTCTTCCCAGTTTGAAAAAATAAGCAACATTTTGTATTATAATTCTTTTGATCAGCAGTGGTTCTTCAGTGGATCAGTTTTGTCCTTTATGGTTGGTGCTTTTTATGTCTTTTTAGGGAAACACCTCACCCAAGGTCAGAACAGCTCCCTCTGTTTCCACTAAAACAGTTACAATTTTGCCTTTTGCATATTTAAGTCCTTAGTTCATCTGTGGCTGGTTTTTGGGGTTCTAATTTCATTTTTTTCCTCCATGTGATAGTCATTTTCTCTAGTTCCTTCTTATTGAAGCCTCTGCTTCCTCGATAAATCTGCCCTGTGTGCATTTGTGTGTTGGGGGCCATGGTGTCGGCTAGCTTGTCTGTGTCAGTGCCAGTGTCATGCAGCCTGAAATCACTGCAGCTTCACAGGCCACTCTCGGGTTGAGCAGGTTTTTTATTCTTAGCAGTGCCTTGTCCGTGACAGTTTAGAATCAGCCTAGCAAGTTCCGTGGAAAATTCAGCTTGGATTCTTTTTTTCTTTCTTTTCTTTTTTTTATTGTGTTAAAATATGCATAACATGAAATTTACCATATTAACCATTTTTTTTCTTTTTTTAGAGGGAGCAAGAGCACGCCCGTGCACGTGCGCACATGGACAGGCAGGGTGGGGCAAAGGGAGAGGGGGAGAGAACCTTAAGCAGACTCCACATCCAGCGTGGAGCCCCATGCAGGGTTCAATCTCATGACCCTGAGATCGTGACATGAGCCGAAATCAAGAGTCAGACACTTAACCGACTGAGCCACTCAGGCACCCCTGTCTTAACCATTTTTAAGTAAACAGTTCAGTGGTATTAAGTACATTCATGCTGTTGTGCACTCTCCCCACCATCCCTACCCATTATTTTTTATCTTGCAAATCTGAAACTCTGTACCCCTTAAAAAATAACTCCCCATTCTCCACTCTCCCCAGCCCCTGTCAAACACCGTCATGCTTTGTCTTTATGACTTGGGCTACCCTAAGAATTTTGTGTGGTGGAATCATGCAGTATTTGTCTTTTTGTGTCTGGCTTATTTCATTTAGCATAATGCCCTCAAGGTTCATCTATAATGCTGCTATCCATTAACATGGATGTAGAAATATTTCTTTGAAACTCTGCTTTCAAAGAGATTGTGGAAGTGGAATTGCTGGGTCATATGGTAAATCTATTTTTAATTTTGGGGAACACCCATACTGTTTTCCACAGCAGCTGTACCATTTTACATTCCCACCAACAGTGCACAGGGTTCTACTTTCTCCACATTCTCACCAACACTTCTTTTTGTTTTTTGTTTTGTTTCTTTGTTTTGATAGTAGCCATCCTAATGGGTATAGGGTGGTATTTCGCTGTAATTTCAATTTGCATTTCTCTGATAATTAGTGATGTTGACCATCTTTTCATGTGCTTATTGGCCATTCATATATCTTCTTTGGAAAAATGTCTATTTAAATCCTTTACCCGTTTTTGAATTGGGTTGTTTTGTTTTTGCTGAATTTTAGGAATTCTCTAATATTCCGGATATTAGCCCCTTATCAGATCCATGATTTAGAAATATTTTCTCCCATTCTGCGGCTGCTCTGTAAATAGTGTCTTTTGACACACAAAATTTTTAAATATTCCTGAAGTCCAGTTTGTCTATTTTTTTGTTGCCTCTGCCTTTGGTGGCACATCCAAGAAACCAGGGCCAAATCCAGTGTCACAAAGCTTTTATGCTATGATTTCTTTTAAGAGTTTTATTGTTTTAGGACTTACATTTCGGTCCTTGAGCCATTTCAAGTTGATTTTTGAACATGATGTTTGATAAGGGTCCAACTTCATTCTTTGGCATGTAAGTACCCAATTTTCCTAGTACCATTTGTTGGAAACACTGTCCTTCCCCCATTGAATGGTTTAGGGACCCTTAAAACCATTTGGCCAGATCCTCAGGGGTTTATTTCTGGACTCCAGTCCTTTGGTGTATATGTATAGGCCAATACCACCCTGTTTTGATTACTGTAGCTTCATAATAGGTTTTGAAACCAGGGAATGTGTGAGTCTTCCCTTTGTTCTTCTTTTTTAAGATTGTTTTGGCTATTTGGACTTCCTTGGGATTCCATATGAATTTTAGGGTGGTTTTTCCTATTTCCATAAAAAATGTCATTGGCTTTTGTTAGAGATTGCATTGAATCCTTAGATTTCTTGAGGTAGTATTGTCATGTTAACAACATTAAGTCTTCCAATCCATGATGCATGTCCATTTAACTTTCATTTCTTTTGGCAATGTTTTATAGTTGTCATTGTAGAAACCTTTCACTTCCTTGGTTAAGTTAATTCCTGTATCTTTTATTCTTTTTGATATTGTAAATGGAATTGTTTTTGTAATTTTCTTTTTTAAGAGGGTTCATTGCTTGTGTATCTGTTGGAATTTTAATGCCATAAAACCTATATATCAAATTGGGGAGAATTAACATCTTTTTTGTTCATGCCCCCACCCTCCCACAGCCATCTCCTTCCTTTGCTCTTCTCTTTGCTCTGGGTGGCTGACCCCTAGGGTCTCCTTGCCTGTTGGGTTTCTGAAGCATTTGGGTTTCTGCACTGGGTTTTTGACAGTAGCTGAATTCTCTCCAGGACTAAAACTCCCACAGGGCTTTCTTGCCTCCATGGTGACTTAGTTGGACTCCTGACTTAATTTCTTCTCCATGTGCCTTTGGCCCTAGGCTTGGTAACTAATCCCCAGTGTTGCTAGTCTGAATGCTATACTATTCATTGTTGGAGCCCTTAATTCTGTCCATACCATGGCAAGTAGTCCTTTCATTAAAGTTTTCATTTTAACCATCTGGGATTAATTCTGTTTTATGCTAGGATCCTGATGGATAGTGTCATTTTTTAAAAAAAAAAATTATATTTTCTAATTGTGTTTGATTTATAATAGCATTGATAGGAAAGTTAAGAAAATATGTCTATTTCAATTCTTTGGAGTTTTCTATACCAGCAGTCATATCAGCGGTAACTAAGGGAATTTTTTTCCCTTATCTATTGCCTTTAATTTCCTTTTCTTGTCCTATTGCAATATCTAAGATCGCAAATATAATTTTGAATAGTAGTAGTAGTAGTACGAGAATGCTCCTAATGTTTCCCCATTTAGAATGATATTTCTTTTTTTTCCTCCACAAGTAACTTTAATCAAGTAATGAAGTTCCCGTCCTAGTTTAAGTTTTTTTTTTTTAAATTATATACGTTTTTATGTATGTTAGGGTGATCTATGATTTTTGTTTTCTGTAAGCTATTACTCTAAATGACATTATGGCTTTTCTTACATCACTCCTGTACTACACCCAACCTAGTCATGGTAAACTGTGCTTTTATCATCTACTATTAGGTTCAGTTTGTTGATACTCTAAGTTTTTGCATCTATATGTATGAGTGAAATGGGCATGTAATTTGCCTTCCTCATGCCTGCCTTAAATGATTGTGATATTAGGTTTCAAAGAATGAGTTGGGTAGCGTATTAGTCCATTCAGGCTGTTCTAACAAAATATAGATTAGGTAGCTTATAAACAGCAAACATTTATTTCTCACAGTTCTGGAGGCTGGAAATCCAAGATCAGGTGCCAGCATGGTCAGGTGAAAGCTCTCTTATCTTATCGTTGTATCGTCACATGGCAGAAGGAGGTCTGTGGGATCTCTCTTACCAGAGCACTACTCCCTCCACCCTCAAGACCTAGTCACCTCCCAAAGGCCCTACCTTCTAACACCATCACATTGAGCATTAGGATTCAACATGTGAATTTGGGGGGAGGGGCAGGGGACAAACATATAACCATAGCACTCATACTTCCGTCTGCAGGAGTTTGTGTTAATCCATGATAATCACTTCTTTGAAAATTTGATCTCACCTGTAAAATTGTGCTTGGTATATTCTTTGCAGGGAGATTTTTAACTGATGCTTCAATTCTTTTAATAGTTATTGCACTAGTCAAATTTTTGACTTCTTTTAGAGTCAGTTTTGGTAATTCTTTTTTTTAAGACATTTGTAATTATTTCTGATTTCAAATATATTGATATGAAATTGCTGATAGTATTTTCTTATTTTTTAATCTGTTTTATTTGTAGGTTTTTTTTTTTAATCTTAATATGTTTTATTTGTACCTTCTCTCTTTTCTGTTTCTTGATCGATCTTGCCAGAGGTTTGTCTGTTGTGCTAGTCTTCAACAAACCAACTTCTGGATTTGTGGAATCTTATTGTATATTTGTATTCTGTTTTATTATTTCTGCCTTCCATCCTGGTGTAGCCTATTGCTTTCATAACATTTGGTTATAAGTAACTTTTATTCTGATTTGTTCTTTGGTCTATGACATATTTATGTACTGTTTTTAATTCTAAATATATGAGGATTTTTCATGTATATTTTATTAAATTATAATTTAATTATGTAGTAGTCAGATCTTATCTGTATGATAATTCTTTAAAATTTATTGAGGCTTTCTTTATGACCTAGTGTATTGACATTTTTTATAAATGTTCTTTGTGGGCTTACAGAGAATGGTTATTTAATTTTTGGATGGAGACATCTATATTTGTTCATTGGATCCAGCTTGTTATTATTGTTCAAACCTTTGGTTATCTCCATTTGCTGGCTTTCTACCTGTTTGGCCTGCCAGTAATAAACAAGTGGGTAGATTTGTTAATTTCTCCCAGAGGTCACCATTTCTTTTTATTTTATATATGGTAGAGGTGATTTTATTAGATTCATATGTGGTTAGAACTGTTATGTCTTCTTCATGAACTGGATCTTTTTTCACTATGTAGTAGCTCTCTCTATAATGATACTTTGGGTCTTTAAGTTGTATGTATTTTATTTTACTAAAGTTATATCAGCTTGCTTTTGGCTTTAGTAAGACCATTGTATCTGGTTTCACCTTTTTACTTTAAACCTTTTTATGTTCTTATGCTTTAGATCTGTTTATTATAACAGCCCATAGCTATTACTTGTGTTTCTTTTAGCAAATTTGACAATCTCTCCCTCAACAAGTGAGTTGATTCTAGGTAACTGTATTGTAACTATTGAAATATTTGGACTTGTTTCTATAATCTTTTATCTGTCATACTTTTTCTATGTTTCTTTTTCCTCTCTTTTGGCTTTTAAATAAAAGCCTCCTTCTTCCTCCCTCCTAACAAGACAAGAACTGTAGCACAGTCTCAGGTCCTTGATTTTGTCACCCCTCGCTCCACCCTTACTGTTGATATTTTCTAGCATTTTATCTTTAGGTTATTAGGACTAGGCTGCCCATCTGTGTCTCTCTCTTTTTTAAAGATTTTATTTATTTATTTTTGAGAGAAAGAGAGAGAGCAAGCATGAGTTGGGGGTAAGGACAGAGGGAGAAGCAGACTCCCCGCTGAGCAGGGAGCCTGACATGGGGCTCGATCCCAGGATTCCAGGATCATGACCTGAGCTAAAGGCAGATGCTTAATTGACTGAGCCACCCGAGGGGCGCCTGGGTGGCTCAGTCAATTAAGCGTCTGCCTTCGGCCCAGGGCATGATCCTGGCGTTCCGGGATTGAGCCCCACATCAGGCTCCTCCGCTATGAGCCTGCTTCTTCCTCTCCCACTCCCCCTGCTTGTGTTCCCTCTCTCGCTGGCTGTCTCTCTCTCTGTTGAATGAATAAATAAAATCTTAAAAAAAAAAAAATAATTGAGCCACCCAGGCATCCCTTCTTTAAAAAAAATTTTTTTAATGATTTTATGTATTTGGGGGAGAGAGAGAGCAAGTGGGAAGAATAGAGGGAGAGGGACAACCTGACTCCACGCTGAGCATGAAGCCTGATGTGGAGCTCGAGCCCATGACCCTGAGATCATGACTTGAGCTGAAATCAAGAGTCGGATGCTTCATCGACTGAGCCACCCAGGCGCCCCCCTCTGTGTCTCTTGTAAGCACTCTCTGTTCTTTAAGATAACAGCAAACCAAGTGGATGCTGACACTCACAGGGGCCTGAGGAAGTTGTGTAATACAGTTTAGTAAAATCCTTGCATCGCTTCCTGACTCTGTGTTGTGGTTTGCCTGTTTCTCTTTTTCCCCTAATGCACAGTCCCTAGGAGATGGGAGGGTGTGGCCTGTGCCAGCCGTAGCTGGAACCCCAGTGACCTGGCTCTCCCCAATCCTCCCCTACTGATCCCACAAGGTCTCACACTGGTCTATCCCAGCAGTTACTACTCTGCTCCCTCAGTCCTGGCCACCCTAATCAAGAGCAGATTTCCCCTGTGGGTGGTCTGAGCAGGATCCCTTCCCTTTGGTTTTTCTTAAAACAAAACAAAACAAAAAAACCAAGAAAGAAAGAGTTAAAGAAAGAAAGTGTTTTTCTTGTTTTTTGTTTTTTAAGGAATTACCAAGGCATTTGCTCATCCCATAGTCCCATAATTCCTGCAGCATCTGCTGAATTTGTTTCTCATCTTATTTGAGTATTCTCTCTACAAGTTGTTTGATGTGTGTCTAATGGTGAATCTAATTTTGGTGGTGGATCTAATTAAATCTGGCAAGTAGTTTTTATAATGTTTTAAATTAGTAGAGTAGTAGTTTTATAATGTTATTTGAATGTATATAAAATTTTAGGTTCAAGTTTCATTTGTTTGTTCTGTTAAGAATGTCACTACATTGTCCCCTGACAGCCAGTATTGCTGTTAGGAAAAGTCTGGTTCTTGCTCTTGCTAGATGCTATATTCTTTCTCTCTGGAAGTTATTAGAGTGTTTTCTTTGTATCTGATTTTCTTAAATTTTACTATAACATCCCTAGAATAGGTTTTTCCTCATTTGTCCTGTTGACATTCAGTGAAATTGCTCTTTCAGTACTAAGCCATTTGTTTTAAATTTGGGGAAATTCTCTCCACTATTTCTTCAGATAGTTCCTCCTTGCCAGCTTAATTTTTTTCCTGGGACCTCTGTTATCTGGATGTTGTCCCTTCTACTTACAGCCTCCACAGTTTTTAAATTATATTGCGATTTCTTATTCTCATCCTCTTTTCTTTTTTTCAAAGATTTTATTTATTTTATTTTGGAGAGAGAGAGCAAGCAAGCAGGGCTAGGGGCAGAGGGAGAGGGAGAGAATATCAAGCAGACTCCGCGTTGAGCACAGAGCCTGACTCAGGGTTCAGTCTCACGACCCTGAGATCCACTGGATCTAGAGTCAGATGCTTAACCCACCAAGCTACCCAGGCACCCCTCTTTTCCATATTTTCCTGGGAGAGCCCTAAATCTTGGCTTCTAGCTCACCATATTACTGTATATCTTATTTCTTGTGTTTTTTATTTCATGATTATGCTTTTACCTACTATTTCTTTACCCTTGTTTTTTATGATGAAAATTTTTTCACATGTTTAATATCCTTCATTACTTCTTTTACTGTATTATGTTTCTCTTACATCATTCTATTTTAATCATTTTCCTTCTATTGGTATATATTTTATAGTTTTTTGGGGGGGGTGGAACTCAGGGAGCCTAGCTGTCCTTCTCAAAAGTCTCCTTAGTTTGGCTGGTGAATTTGGTCTCCTGAGGATATTCGCTATTCTGTATGGCACTTCTGAATGGAAAAAGATTTAAGGCCAGATCTTAGTCTCTGATAGGCCCACAGGGCTAAAGAACTGAGAATATCACAGTTACCCACTCGTGTTTGTAATCTCCACACCAACTGGCCCTGCCATGAATGACTGCATGAATGGTAGACTACCCGACTCCGGGACTTAGTATTCATTCAGATGATGGTGATAACAGCACCCCTACCATTCTGTAATATGGCAACCCCGCAGGGAGAAGCAGATTTGGAAGGAGGCAGTTACCCTTGATTTTAATCCACCAGTTCTGGGGCTTTGGAGGGGGTAGATGGAGGAATGAATGCCTAAGGCTGTCGTCTTCCACTCCTCTTCCTGAAGGGTCCTGGCAGATTCCCTGAGTTTACCTCCAGTGGATTCCCCAGCAGTGCTCTGGGGTGGTTGACACCGATTTCTTCAGTGAAGGGACACACGATGATTGTTCTGAGGCATTAGTGCGTGAGGCAAGAACCGAGCTTGAATGGCCTTGTTTTTCCCTAACCTGCTTGCTTTCTCTGCCAGTTGCGTTCAACCCCAGGCTACAAACACCCTCCCCCACACCCCGTTCAAAAGCACTCTCTTTTGGTGTTCCTTGAGATTTTCATTTTGTAAAGTTCCTAGATTCTGTGTTTCTTCAGAGCTGATTTGCTAAAGGGAGCCAACTACTGCTAATTTGCCATATTTTACTTTCCCATAGTAAAGCTCTTCTCTCTCTTTTTTTAACATTAAAAATAAAAACTGCTAGTTATTTTACCAGCAGAAATGGGTTTACTCGGGGATGAAAGAGAATTGCAATGTGGGACAGACAAGCTGTGGCAAAACCAGAGGCGAGTCTGGAGAACAAAGTGAGAGGTAGGCTAATTTTTATGGAGAAAACGGTTAAGTCAGGAAGGCTGCTATAAACCGAAAAGTCCATTGGAATCAACAGGGAGTTGGAAGTATAGTGGCTTCTCATTGGCTGAGCTGTTGCCAGGGGGAAAAGGAAGGTGTTTCTCTAGCTGGCAAAGTAAAGTATCCATTTGCAAGGTCAAGTCCCTCTTCCTGTTAGGTCTGCAAGTGACTCTGAGTGGTAGAGCTTGAGAGCTCCCCTGCGGAAACCTCCCAACTTCACTGTAGTGGGGCTTCCCATGATTAATTTTCACACTTTAAAACAACTCTTATTTTTAAACTTTTATTTTCTTGTTACAAGAATAGTGCATGTTTATTTCAAATAAGAAAAAAGAATATCACTGCTGCCCCATTACAACAACTGTCAACATTTTGGTTTGACCTGCCTGTCATTTTGCTTTGCATCTGGTTTCTAACTACTGTTTTCAACCTGGACTATAATTCCACATGTCTATTTCCCAACATCCCTAACCTGATTTTACAGTCATTTTTGGTGATATAATATTCCATCATCCAGACGAAGCATAATTTAAGCGGTTTTCTGTTGTTGGCTATATGAATGGTTTCCCTCTTCCTTTTATTATGTATTGTTCTCTAATAAACATTCTTGTGGATAAATATTGTTCACGTCCTTAATTATCTCCTTCGGTTAAATTCTCAGAAGTGAAATTTCAGGTCACAGGCTTTATAAGGTTCCACACGCTACTCTCCAGTTATAGAACTTATCTTCAGAAAAGTTATATAATTATAGTATTTCATCATGAGCGCGTGCATTTCCACACACCCCTGCCTAAACTGGATGTTAACTTTGTTGTCTTTTTCTCAAGCCAGCTTGTCTTGGGCACTTTACTTCTGGTTTCTGCACTCCATGTAGAGCTAAGCTGCTTGTTCACCAAGATTCATGCATTCAAGTAGTTTGAAATAAATTTTACCTTTAGATAAGTGAATATAAAAATCACCTGTAATCTTCCTTATTGAAGATAACTACCGTGGACATTTTTACACAGTATCTTTTTTCTACATCTAAATAAAAGCTCTTTGGTTTTTTGTTTTGTTTTAGTTCCATTCCGTTGGTATTTTACTATTGTATACAACTATGGGAGAATTCCTTTGCTCAATTCCAGCTTGCTCATTTGTTCTTCACAGGTGTCCATTCTGTTTTTCTACCTGTTTTTTTTTTCTTTTTAAAGATTTATTTATTTATTCGAGAGGGGGAGAGAATACAAGCGGGGGGGGGGGGGGAGGCAGAGGGAGAGGGAGAGAGAGAATCTCAAGCAGACAGCCCACTGAGCACAGGGTCCAACTTGGGGCTCGATCCCAGGACCCTCAGATCATGACTGAGCTGAAATCAAGAGTTGGAGGCTCAACTGACTGAGCCACCCAGGCACCCTAATTTTTTTTTTCTTTCTATAACTATACCTTTATTATTATTTTTTTGAGATATATACTTTTATTTTCAAGAGTTCTAATTCTTTTCTTGTTTCCAGGATGCAATAGTTATTCTCCTGAGGATCTTAACTTTGATTTTTGTGACCTGTAATTCACATATAACATTGTTAATTTCGGGTGTACAACACAGTGATTCAATATTTGTATATATTGCAAAATGAACACGACAAATCTGGTTAATATCTATCACTACACATAATTATAATTATTTTCCTTATTATGAGAACCTTTAAGATCTACTGTCTTAGCACCTTTCAAATATACAATACAGTATTATTAACTATAGTCACCATGGTGTACATTACATTCCCGTGACTTATTTATTTTATAAATGATGAGTGTGCCTTTTGACCCCCTTTACCCATTTCACTCACCCCCTATTCCTCACCTCTGGCAACCACCATTCTGTTCTCTTTATCTGTGAATTCCATTTTCTTTGGTTTTAGATTCCCCATATAAGTGAGCTCACATGGTATTTGTCTTTGTCTGAATTATTCCATTTAGCATATGCCTTCAAGGTCCATCCATGTTGTTACAGATGGCAAGTCTTCCTTTTTTATGGTGAAATAACATCCTACTGTGTGTATATATATATATATATATACCACATTATTTTTTATCCATTCGTCATCAGTGGACATTTAGGTTGTTTCCATGTCTTAGTTTTTGTAAATAATGCAGTGAACAATGGGGGTGCATATATCTTTTCGAGTTAGTGTTTTTGTTGTGGGTTTTTTTTTTTCCCAGATAAATACCTGGAAGTAGAATTGTTGGATCATATGGTAGTTCTGATTTTAAGTTTTTGAGGAAACTCTGTACTGTTTTCCATAGTGGCTGCATCAGTTTACATTTCCACCAACATTGTACAAGGGTTCTCTTTTCTCCATGTCCTTACCAACACTTGTTATTTCTTGTCTTTTTGATTATAGCCATCCCTAAGAGGTGTGAGGTGATTTCTCATTGTGGTTTCAATTTGCATTTGCCTGATGATGAGTGATTTTGAGCATTTTTTCATATACCTGTTGGCCATCATGTATATCTCTTTTAGAAAAAATGTTCAGATCCTCTGCCTATTGTAAATTAGATTGTTGGGTTTTTGTTGTCAAGTTGTATGAGTTCCTTATGTATTTTGGGTATTAACCCCTTACCAGATATATGATCTACAAGTATCTCCCTTCATACAGTAGGTTGCCTTTTTGTTTTGTTGATGGTTTCCTTTGTAAACGGAAGCTTTTTAGTTTGATGTTTTTCTACTTGTTTATTTTTGCCTTTGTTGCCTTTGCTTTTGGTGTCAACTCCAAAAAATCATCACCAACACTGATGTCAAGGAGCTTACCACCGTGTTTTCTTCTTGGAGTTTTACAGTTTCAGATCATATTTTGAGTTAATTTTTGCGCATGGTGTAAGGTAGTGGTCCAGTTTCAATTCTGCATGTGGCTGTCCAGTTTTCCCAACACCATGTACTGGAAAGATTCTCCTTTCCCCATTGCATATTCTTGGCTCCTTTGTCATAAATTCATTAGCTATATATGCATGGATTTACGCAAGGGCTCTGTATTCAGTTCCATCGAGCTATGTGTCTGTTTTTATCCAATACCATACTGTTTTGATTACTATAGCTTTATAATACAGTTTGAAATCAAGGGGTATGATGCCTTCAACTTTGTTCTTTTTTTCAAGATGGCTTTGCCTACTTAGAGTTTTTTGTGGTTCTATACATATTTTGGGTTTGTTTTATTTCTGTGAAAAATGCCAGAATTTTGGTGGAGGTTGCATTGATTCTGTAGATTGCTTTGGGTAGTATGAACATTTTAATGATATTAATTCTTCCAGTTCATGAGCACAGAATATCTTTCCATTTATTTGTGTCTTCTTCAATTTCTTTCATTAATGTCTTAGAGTTTTCAGTGTAGAGGTCTTTCACCTCCTTGGTTAAATTAATTTCTAGGTATTTTATTCTTTTGGATACAATTATAAATGGGATTGTTTTCTTTATTTCTCTTTCTGATAAGTTGGTATTACTATATAGAAATGCAACAAATTTCTGTATATTGATTTTTGTATCCTGTAACTATTCTAAATTCGTTTATTAGTTCTAACGTTTTTTTGGTACTTCTTTAGGGTTTTCTCTGTATACTTCCCTTCCAGTCTGATGCCTTGTATCTCTTTTTCCCCCACTAAGGTCTAGCTAAGACCTCCAATGCTATGTTGAATAAAAGTGGCAGGAACAGATATCCTTGTCTCGTTCCTGATCTTAGAGGAAGAGCTTTCAGCTTTTCACCATTGACTAAGATGTTAGTTGTAGGTTTGTCATATATGGCTTCTATTATGTTAAGGAATGTTCCTTCTACACCCACTTTAAAAAAAAATTTTTTTTAGAGTTTTCATCATGAAAGGATGTCAGATTTTTGTCATGTGTTTTTCTGCATCTTTTGAGATGGTCGTCTGATTTTTATCCTTCCTTTTGTTTATGTGACATATGTCACATTGATTTTGTGAATGTTGAACCATCCTTGCATCCCTGGAATAAATTCCATTTGATCATAATGTGTGATCCTTTTAGTATGTTGTTGAATATGATTTGCTAGTATGTTGTTGAGAATTTTGCATCTATATTCATTTAACCCTGATTTTTTTTTAATTCAATGAGCCAACTGATAGCACATCATTCATTTCAGATGTACTGTTCAATAAATTACGGTCATGGGCACTAACTGATTTTTAAAAGAATCCTCTAGTTATCTCTGTCACTTTTCCTTCCTCTTTAATTCTGTTTGTGGAATTTATCTTTCTTTTGCAACATTCTCCTTAAATGTGTGCTGACTCTTGGCTCTATACTCACGTCAGTGCCCAAGGCTTCTGTTGGCCTGGCTGCCGGTGCTGTTTCTGTTCATGCTGGTTTCCCCCACCCCCTCCAGCTAGCTTAAGTACTCTAGCCTTGGGGTAGAAGCTCAGCCTTCCCCCTGCATGCAGGGATGGAGGGAGACCAACTTACCCAGCTCAGGCAAATACAGTTCCCCAGACTGGTAATCTCCTTGACATGCCCAGGGTCCTTCCTACACCCTACGTAGGTGACTGGTAAGTTTGGGGCACACTAGTCCCCCTCCTACTTTGTACAGAACCTTCTGTATGTGCTTTGGGCTATGGTTTCTTCAATCCACATGAGCCCATCTGCTTTCTATCTTTCAGGATTTCGCCACTTGTCTGGGCCATTGAAGGCATTCTGTCTTGCTTTCTGATGCTATTGTGGACTCTTTTTTTTCATCCTTCTGTTATGTCTAGGGACTTGGGGTAGAATGGAGGAGGCGGTTTAGCAAAAATTCCAAACTCTTCTTTGTTTCTCCTGCGCAGAGAATGAGCACCTGTGAGTTGGTTAACTGAGAGCATAGTCTTGGAGTCAAGTACGCAGGGATTTGAATCTAAGCTGTTCTTACTAGTTGTGTGACTTTAAAGCAATTTTCTTCCTCTCTCCAAGTCTCTCTTGCCTTGTGTAGTAAATGGGGATAATCCTTGTTGTGAGGCTTCAGTGAGCTAAGGCATGCAAAGCCTTTGGCAGGGCCTCTGGCAGAGTGAGCACTCAGTGTTTATTCTTTTGGTTATTTTTTTTTTAAGATTTTATTTATTTATTTGACAGAGAGAGACAGCCAGTGAGAGAGGGAACACAAGCAGGAAGAAGCAGGCTCCCAGTGGAGGAGCCTGATGTGGGGCTCGATCCCAGAACACCGGGATCATGCCCTGAGCTGAAGGCAGATGCTTAACGACTGCGCCACCCAGGCGCCCCAATCATTTGGTTATTTTTATCAGAGTTTTTATTTTTCTGTTTTTTATTAAGCTAAGCCCAGTTAATAGAGGAGTGCTGAGAACCCCTTTTCCATCCATCTTATTTGAACTTGGAGTTTCTTCTTCCAGCCCTTCTCCTGGCCTCACCAGGAATAAACAGACTGACTGTCCCCTCCTGTTCTCTCTACAGCTCAGCTCCACCAGCTGGAAGGGCTGAGGACCATTGGCATCACCACCAATGGCATCAACCTAGCCCGGCTGCTCCCTCAGCTTCAGAAAGCTGGTCTCAGTGCCATCAACATCAGCCTGGATACGCTGGTGCCAGCCAAATTTGAGTTCATTGTTCGCAGGAAAGGTGAGCCAGTGTGGTTTGCAGTGGAGGGTAGCCCTCCAAGGGCCCACATAGTGGTGGAGCCCTGGCAAGGGGCCTGGTTGCTCCCTTTTGGTGTCTGAGCCTCAGATAAACATGGGCATTTATTCCTCACCCCTCACCTTCACCAAATGTCTTCTGTCTCTATCACCACACCCTTGGGAGATTTGGGGGATCAAATGCTAAGACCTGTGGTGACCAATCTCCTTCTGCCCTTCCCCCAGTGTCCCCATGAATGAGAGGGTTGCTAGTGTGCAGGCCTTTGCATCTTAAAACCAAGGTAGTCCCTGGCAGATGGGACAAGTTGGTTACTCTATAATGAACTCTGAGGAAATGTGGGGTAGCCCAGGGTGGAAGCAGCTGCTTTGGGGTACCAGGGTCAAGATCAACACTGCCATGGCCTCCCCTACCAGGCTTCATCAGGGAGGGCACAGGCGGGGAGGTAGAGCAGCCCTGAGCACTAGGTCTCATTAGACCAGCCCCCGATGTGTCTCGGGCCATGGGCTTCAGTTTGGGGTAGGAAGCATCCAGGATCAGATACCCTTTGATTTGGGGAGGGTGGTCCATAACTGAGACTTCTCTGCAGGATCAGAGACTCAGCAATCCTTCCCCTTCTCTGGAAACAGCTTCTAGCTTGCAGCCCCACTGTTTCCCCTGCTCCATGTGGTAACTCCCTGTTTATACCAACCATGTGCTGAGGACGAGCTCATGGATTCCTTGCCCTCTGTAAAGAACCGTTCCAGGTGCTGTGGGGAAAGACACACCCGACATTGCTCTGCCTTACAGGCCAAATGTGTGATGCCATTAGACCATCTTTGTCTGTCTTGTAGTGTCGATAAAGTGCTACAGAGAAGGAGAGAGAACTCCTACCAGGGAAGACCTAGAGGGCTCCATGGGGGAGGCATGGGCCTTGAGTAATGGGGAGTGGGGAGAAGAGTCGGATCAAAGGAGCTTACTTGGAAAGGAAATGTCAGTCGGGAACCTGCAAGGGCTCTGAGGCGGGAAAGTGGAAACTGTATTGTGGGTTTCACCTCCCTGCCTGACATCCACATCTCCCCTGCCTCCTTGTCTCATTTCCTGGAACGAGGATTGGAGACAGTAGATCTTGACGTCAGATCTGCCTTCCTGTTTATACTCTTGTGTCCACCACCTCCTTTTGGAGGTAGAGTGATTTAGAAAGGAAGAAACTTCTAGATTATCATAACAGCATTTTCTATGAAAGCCGCACTTTCCTCCCTTTTCCCTCCCTCACTGGGCAATCTAACAATGCCGCAGGGAAACCATGGAGGCCATCATGTGGTCACCCTCTCCCAGGATGCTGGCCTAGCTGTGAATCACCACAACCACCAGGCTGTGCGGGGTGGGTGTGGGCCAGCGCATGGGAGGCGCTCAAGTGTTTGGGCGTACGAGTGAGGGGAGAGTGAGCCGGACAGTGAGGGGAAGCCGACCTGGGATCACAGGTACTATGGGTTAACCACAGAGATGGGAGAACCACATGTGTTCTAATCGCTCACTGGCACTGCACATAGTAAGTGCATGGTGAGCGTGGACAGAGGGAGTGACTGGACTGAGTCTAGAAACCTGCATTCTAAGGCCCACGGCACGAGGCCTCCAGCTGGGGACTGCCTCTCCTTAGGGCCCCGGTTTCCCCATCTGAACAATGAGAGGGGTCATCTAGGTCAGGGTTGGCACACTACAGTCCAGCAGCCAAATGCAGCCCCCTGCTTATTTTTTTGTTTGTTTTTTGTTTTTTGTTCTATAGCCTGGGAGCCAAGAATGAATTTTACAGATAGTATTTATAATCAACGTAATGATAGGAAACTTTAACTATGAACCCTCGGTTAAGCAAAATATTATCCCAGCAAAAAGAGCTGTATTCTATTCTATTTGTAGAGCTGTGTTATTAAAAAAAATGTACTCAATTATCAGATTCTGAAATTAGTCAATACAGTCTTTACAGGATATACTTAATAATGTCCTCATTTTCACCTCTTAGCCTACAAAGCCTAAAATATTTACTATCTGGTCCCTGGACTTGGTGGTCCCTGAGGCTCTCTATTGCTCTGGTGTTTCCCTCTGGGTGTAAGGGAGACAGGGGAGAGGGAAAAAGTTTCCAGACCTATCTCTCCCTCCTTGTAGGCTTCCACAAGGTCATGGAGGGCATCTACAAGGCCATCGAGCTGGGCTATAGCCCTGTGAAGGTGAGCACATGCTACTGCTTTTGACCTCTGACTTCTGCCCCTCTACCCTGGCTAGGCCATTCGCTGACAGTGTCTGGGCCCATGGCAGCCCCCTGCCCTGGCCAGTGCAGCTAACTGTACTGTACCCCCACCCTTCCTTGCCCCCTGCATCCAGTGTGCCCCTGACCCCCCTACAAGGGAGGGGAGAAAACCAGTGATCCCGTTGGAATCCCCAACTTAAGAACGGGGAGAGAGATCAGGAATGGGCCCTCCAGTGAAGAGCCTAGGCAGGCGCCAGACCCCCCAAAGGTCATTGCTGAAAAAGAATGCAGGGAGATCAGCCCTTGTGGTCCTCTTGTCCCTGGCCAGGTAAACTGTGTGGTGATGCGAGGTCTGAACGAGGACGAGCTCCTGGACTTCGTGGCCTTGACTGAGGGCCTCCCTCTGGACGTGCGCTTCATAGAGTACATGCCCTTTGATGGTCAGTGACCTGAGACAGGGAGGGAAGAGAAGTTTGGGCCTAGAGGCAGAGCTGGTTCAGCACCATGCTGAGAGCATGGTGTGGGGATGCTGAGGATCCTGGGAAGGGTTGAGTGGGGTGGACAAGGTCTGGCTGACCCTGTGGGTGCTGCTGACCCCGGGAGCTGCTGTGTGTGTAGGAATTTCTCCAAGGATGATGGGGAGGGGCCTGGGCAGGCGCCAGGGCTAGGGCTATGATGGGGAATCAGAGGCACCTCCAAGTCGAGCATTGGTGCGGTTTGACCCACCTGTGTTAGGCCAGGCCTCCTGACCTCCCATCCAAGGGATGGAACTGATTCCTGGGTTCTGTGGGAGAATGGACCTGAAGACCCCAGGCCCCTGCAACTCTGACGCAGTGGCTTCCAACCCCGATACAGGTAACAGGTGGAATTTCAAGAAGCTGGTGAGCTACAAGGAGATGCTGGACACCCTCCGGCAGCGGTGGCCAGAGCTGGAGAAGCTGCCTGAGGAGGAATCCAGTACAGCCAAGGTTGGGGGCGGGTGGGTGGGGCCGAGCTGGGAGGAGGAGCGTGGGAGAGTGGGCACTGAGGTTAGAACGCAGTGAGCCAGGGTGGTGCCTTCACAGCTGCCTCCCTGCTCACGGGCAGAGCAGCAGGCTGGGCATGGGGCGACTGTTTGTACCTCGTCCTAGGCCGCGCTTCAGTGAGCGGTGGACAGGTGCTCTGGCCATAGGGCCCGCAGGCCTCCGAGTCCATAGCAGGTTTGCTGTCGGGCAGGCCAGGTGCAGGCAGAGAGCTTGTAGGTCATGCGTCGTGTCAGTCTTCTGGTGGCTGGGGGCCGGGGGTCCTCCTGAGAGGGCTGTGGGGTGGGGGCTCCAGTGCCCTCGGTGGCCCATGCAGCACCATCCCCTCTGCTGCCCTTCTTTTCCGGCCCCCCCCCCCCCAGACCTTTAAAATCCCTGGCTTCCGAGGCCAGCTCAGCTTTATTACGTCCATGTCTGAGCATTTCTGCGGCACCTGTAACCGACTGCGAATCACGGCGGACGGGAACCTCAAGGTAAGCGTCCCTTCCCTGCAAGGGCCCCCTTGCCACTTCCGTGTTGTGAATCTCTCTTCCCACGTGTGCCCCCAGTTCGGGGGGGGGGAGACTAGGGGGACACCTGGCGTGGTTGGCAAAATAGGGTCTGTTGTGGGGGGAGCGTGGGGGCAGAAGGTGAAAGTGGGGTTCATGGCCTTCCTTCCTGGGGCCCCTGAAGTAGCTTTGGTGGATGGGAGCCACTTGCCGGGACTCGGTGTTACCAGGATGGGCAGGGGAGAGGTGAAGGGTCAGCGCGCACTGGGCCCCAGCCCCCACCGGATGGGCCCCTTTCCAGGCCAGTGGCTCAGCTCTGAAAGCAGCGTCCATTACTCATACCTGGTCAGCCCTGTGGGGAATGACTGTGAGGCGCTGACATACCCACTCCCTTTAGAGGTGAAGTCTCACGGATAAGACCGAACAGAGAGCTGATGTGTGGCCATGTGTTGTTCTGTGTCAGATGCATGGCCAGACAGCCTGTGAGGGTGGTGGGCCTTGAGGGAGCACATTGTGGACCCTAGTGAACTTGAAGGGTGGAGGAGGGAGGGTGACACTTGTCTGGAGTTCATACTAACGTGGCTGGGGCAGATTAATGCCAGACACAGGGGGACCATGTGGTCAGGGGCCTGAATGCCCAGGTAAAAGGTACAGCGTGTGTACTGTGGACAGTAGGGTGCTGTGCGGTTTCTGCACAAGGGGAGACATGACTCCTGTTCATGTTTGAGGAAGAATAACCCACTGGTTGAATTTGGAAACAGGAAGACTAGTCAGCTGGCCCTTTAACAGTATTCCGTGCAGGTAAGAGTATGAGGTAATAAGGTTAGGAAGGAGGAATGAAGGAGATTGGAAAGGCATGTGGGGGCCCCGAGAAGGCGTCCAGGGGGAACCAGTCGGCTTTGGGAGCTGTTTAGCATTGGGGAGGAGGGAGATAGGAGATCAGAGGCATAAGCTGGACATCCAGAAGGGACCATCCTGCTCTTGTTCAAAAGCCGGCGATCTTTCTGGGCCGGAGATGTGGAATTGCCATGAAATATGGGTGGCATCAGTCTAGTCAGGGCTCCTGCAGGACATGGAAGGTGGGGCTCTGAAGAGAGGCTATCTCTAGTGTGGGGTGAAGGGGACTTAGAGGGATACCGAGACCCTGGGGAAGGGGAGGAAGCAGCGTCCCCGGGGTGCCCAGAGAACTGTAGCCCGGCGGAGCGGACACCTGCTTGGAGCTGCAGCTGTGGGGGGAGCAGTCACCCCCTCAGATGGCAGAGCCTGGAAGAAGCAGGGCAGAAATGGCCGATCTTTCTTTCCCCTTACTCTCCAATCTCCCACCAGCCAACTGAGGCAGGAGCCAGCTAGAGGGGCTCTCAGAAGGTGGAGCCCCTGGGAGCAGAGGGTGGGCCCTGTGGGCCTGTGGGGGAGCGAGGGATGGGGAATGGCCAGTAGTGTGAAGTAGGTGTACCTTCCACTTAGATTCTGTGACTCCTCTAGAGCTCTCTGCCCTCAGAGGGTTCTCAGACAGCCCTCTGTCCTCTGTGTCCACAGTGCCTTCTACAGGCTGGCACGTAGTAGGTGCTTTATAAAGTTTTGTGGGAGAAGGGTGGGTATCTCACGTGCTGGGACCATCTCATCCAGCCCTGAGCCCCCAGAGCAGCCAGCCTCTCTCAGAAGCCGGGATGGGTGGAGTTTGAATGGCCTCAGGATGCCCCCTCCACCGGGCCTGTGCTGTTCAGCCATCAGTCCAGGTCACAAACTGGAGAGGGTGCAGAGGCAGGTGGGTAATGTCCGTGAGTGCAGGGACCAAGGGGGAACAGGTGAAATGGGACGTTCATGCCGCATCTGGGGAGACTGCCGAGACTCAGCTGATGGGGTCTGTTCTCAAGGTACCAAAGAGGATACTCTGTGGAATGTCTCAGGAGAAGGTATGGAGCTGGATTTTTATGTGCTGTCTCTGTTGGCAGCTGTTTAATTTTTGATGGTGTGCTCTATAAGCTGAGGGGAGCATGACCGTAAATCCAACACAGGCTTTGGGATGTCTGAGTTTGCTTCCTGCCCTTCCGGCCTCTCTGGCTTCACTGCCTGGCTCCTGTCCCTCACTGTCCAGGAAGTCCTGCCTTGAGTGTGGCCCAGCCACAGGAGGCCTGGGTGCTGGTGCTCAGCCCACAGGAATGGTAGGGACGGGGGCCAAGGCTCGGGGCCAAGGGATGAATGTTCTCCTCTCCCCCACGGGGACCGTCCCAGGTCTGCCTCTTCGGGAACTCGGAGGTGTCTCTACGGGATCACCTGCGGGCAGGGGCCTCCGAGGAGGAGCTGCTGAGGATCGTCGGAGCCGCTGTGGGCAGGAAGAAGCGGCAGCATGCAGGTAAGGAGTGGGCACAGGGAAGGCCGGGCTGGCTCCTGAGTGGCCCCGAGGGGCGGAGGGGACAGAGCAAAGCTTGGCAGGAAGCCAGCAGGACTCTGGCCCGTCCTGGCGCCCAGGCCCTCCCATGGTGCCTGTAGACCAGGGTGTGGCAATGGTTCTCCTCCCTGGGGGCGTGGGCCCAGCAGAGCCTATGCAGGAGAGGGTGCCCTGGATTCTCTCGGCTGTTTTAGCGGGTAGAGGGGAAGAGGGGGGCACTGCACCTCTCTCATCCCACACATTGCCTTCTGTCGGGAGGGTGGGGTCCTGGGCATCCACTGTGTCCCCCAAGGGCACCCATTCTGGCTCTGTCGTGAGTGACCTTCCAGTGTGCAGTGGGGGCTTTTTGTCGGGGGTGCGTCTAGGTGAGTGCATGTCCCCGGGTTGTCATACCACTGTGTCCACCGTGGTTTCAGTGCACTCTCCTTTCCCCGCCCCTCCCTCCCCATCTTTCCCTTGCCCCAGGCATGTTCAGTATTGCCCAGATGAAGAACCGGCCCATGATCCTCATCGGTGGGTGACCCATCTGTACGTAACCGCTCACCCTTGTCCCTGGGGGATCCCGCCGGGTGGGCCCTGCTCCAAGGCTCCCCCCAGATCCTGCATTTCATCCTGATGGTCGCCTCCTTGTGTTTCTTCTGCTCATCCTCCACCTTCTCTCGCCCCTCCAGCTTTCCTGTCTTCTCCTCCCGGCCATTGCTCCCCCTCACTCTACGTACCACAGAAACCATCATTCTGTCTTATCACTAAGGTGGTTGTACCCTAAAAATGCAACTCCTGGTTAAGATGGACACCCTTCCTTGGCTCTGGGACCTCCCAGCCTAGATGCCATTACAGGAGCTGGGCAGAGCTTAGGGCGGCCAGCTAAGCATGTTCGTGCTTTTCAGGGAGGAGGCAGCCAGGATCTCAACTGCCTAACTCCTTAACTCCTGGGAACTTACATGCATAAAGCCTTGTGTGTTCTCTGGGAAACTGGCTGGTCCACGTGGAGCTTTAGGGCTGCTGCTACCCCTCCACCAGATATCCCAACTAGATCAGGGGGCACCTTGCCCCTCTTGGCCATAGCCATGTCTGGGCTTCGAAGTGTACCAGCAGGCAAGAGAAAGCAGTGAGAAAAACCAGGGGAAGGGATTCTCTTCTCCAGGGATTGGAGCCAAGTGAGTGCAGGTGCCCAGAGGAAGGCAGGTTGATGTGGGCCAGAGACAGCCCAAGGACTACCTCCCTTACCAGCCTCCCCAAGAAGGGAAGGAAGCTTCTCCACTGGGAAGAAAACATCTCTCTTCTTCCCTCCTTTCCAGTATCATAGTCCTACAGTTGGGCCTTGATCCATGCTGACACACCTTGATGGCAAGGAGTGGGGATGCCTTCCTGGGCGCCCTAGGAGGGAGGTTGTGCCTCTGACATTGGCCAGATGGGGGCCCAGAGCTGGGAAGCTGGAATTTGGGAGGGTTATTTGCTTCATAAGGTATAATATTCCTCTCAAGGACATAGAGTAATAAGCTGGTTTGGTTTCTATAAAACTAGGAGTTGCCTAGAACAGGGCCTCTGACTTTCATGTGCACATGAATCACTTGGGGATCTTGTCATTTCAGAGTCAGGTTTGGGAGGTCTGGGCTGGGGCTCTGCATCGGACCACCCTTTGGTTAACAAGAAAGCCTGCAAGACTCCCAAGGCCCTTGGCACCATTTGGATCAGCCTGTCGCTCTGCGGGTACTTCTGATGTCCTTGAGGGGGCTTCAAAGACATTGTTGAAATAGATACAATATTTCCCTTACTATCTTCACTGTATACTCGGTAATTACTATTAACTCTTCATAGGGGATGTGAAGAGGAGTTTGGTAGTGATTGGTAGTTCAGACTGAGACCTCACTGTAGCTTCCAGAAAAATGCAGGGACAGGGAGAGGTCATGTGATTGGGCTGCAGTCTTCGGACCGTTGGTGTTTCTGAAGAGAACTTTGGCGACAAGGAAGTTGGTGAGGAGGGGAGCCCAGGAGTGCCCCCACCCCCCCCCCTGCGGGCCCAGAGATGCTGGTGGGGCTGTGCCCTGAGCACCACCTGCCGTGAGGGGTGGCACTCCTGTATCCTGGGACCCTCTGTCTGCATACCTCCTGCTTTTTCTCTTCTTGCTGTGCTCTTTGCCCTTCACCCCTCTCTCTCCCCAGTGCAGAAGTGAGAACTTGAGGTGGGCAGGGAAGGGGTGGGAGAAGAGGTGGGGAAAAAAACTCCCCTTTTGGGCTTAGTCTTTTTTCTCTTTCCTTCTTGCTTTCCAGAGTTACTTTTGATGCTGCAAGATTCCCCACCAGCCATTCCAAGCATTTCCTCCCAGGACCCCTTTCAAATTCAGGGTATAAGACACAGAGTGAGTTTCTCCAACCAGATGGGAACTTTGTGGAAAGGAGGCTGGCTCCTCCGGACCCCTGTCCTTGCCCAGTGGCGGCTGGGGTCCGGCTGCCCTCAGAGACACTGCAGTTCCCACCTAGACTCAAATGCCAACCCGAAGTGCCTTAGCTCAGTGTCCCAGGCTCCTGCCACCCCCTCAGGACCCCTGCCACCCTCGGACCAATTAACCCATGTGGACACGGAAGGACGGGCAGCTATGGTAGATGTGGGCAGGAAGCCAGACACGGAGCGGGTGGCTGTGGCCTCAGCTGTGGTCCTGCTGGGGCCCGTGGCCTTCAGACTCGTCCGGGAGAACCAGCTAAAGAAGGGTGACGCCCTGGTGGTAGCCCAGCTTGCCGGAGTCCAGGCGGCCAAGCTGACCAGCCAGCTGATTCCTCTCTGCCACCACGTGGCCCTGAGCCACGTCCACGTGCGGCTGGAGCTGGACAGCACACGCCATGCTGTGGGGATCCAGGCATCTTGCCGGGCTCGGGGCCCCACTGGGGTGGAGATGGAAGCCCTGACCGCGGCTGCCGTGGCCGCCCTCACCGTGTACGACATGTGCAAGGGTGTCAGCAGAGACATTGTGTTGGGGGAGATCAAGCTCCTGAGCAAGACCGGCGGTCAGCGGGGGGACTTCCAGCGGACCTAGAGCTCTTGCCCCTCACCCCCGGCCCAGCCAGCCAGGTCAAGATGGGATGCAGTTCCGGCAAGTTCCTGTAACCCTGTCCCTGTTTACCTCCGCCAGTAGGAGCCTGAGGTCAGCCCTCCCCCCCTTTACCGCTACACTATCTCTAATGAGCTGCACAGTCTCCTGTCAGCCTTCCTGGACACTCCAGTCGTGGGAGGGGGTCACCAGGAGCAGCGCTGCAGAACCGAAAAATCCCATTGTGTGAAATAGTCCCCAGAGAACACATGCAGTTTCAAACGGCCTGGTCCATAACTTCTACTCCTTGTTTTGGGTTTCCTCTTCTGCCTTGGGAGAGAATAAGGGCTCATGAAGCAGAGGGAACCCACTTTGAGGAGGGAAGAGCATGGTTTGCATTAAGAATGTTCCACTACTTCTCTAAAGCAGTTTTGCCTTCCCGGGGTTGGGGAACCACCCCCCTGCCACCCTTCTGAAAGGGCCAGTCCTCCCCTCCTTTTGCCTGAGTCTGGGTCCCACCAAACTTGCAGGGATTTGGCTTCACCATTGCTCTTGTCCTGCTAGCAGCTCCCTTTCCTGAGCCTTTTCCTTTTGAATGGGACACACACAGGCAGCAGCCCTTAGGACTCCTTCCCCAAGCACACATCCCACACCTGGCCCTGTGCATTGCTGTCCAACCCACTGCCCACACCCCTTTATTCCGGAACATGTCAGGGAAAGAAGAGAGTTGAAGATTGCCTTCACCCTCACAGCGCACAAAATAAAGCCACGATGCCAACTTTGGAGATGCAGAAATGAGGACTGTCTGTGCAGAGGGCACTGAGCTGCCATGAATTCATGCCCACGCCCTCACCCCCGGGGAAAGAGGAGCAGGAAGGATGCTATAAAAGCCAAAGGGGCACATTCTCTGTAGCTCCCCCATCCTCCCTGTGGGAGAAGGTAGGACTGGAGTGGGAGGCCTAGAAATGCACCACCTGCTGTGAGTATCCATTGGGGGTGTCCCAAGCTCATCACGGGTTTTGCTGGCTATTAGAGATCAAGGGGGTGCACGCACTTGATGGTTCCTGGTCTGCACATCCCCAAACCCTGGGCTGGTTGGCTGGGTTTGCCCCTGTGGATAGGCGTCTTTGGGTCTATCCTCAGTGGTACCCCCTGCCTGCCTGCCTCCCCTCTGCCCTACACCCATGGGTTGGCGAATGTTTGGCAACCAGCTCTTGGGAAAAGAAAAAGCCAAATTCCGTGGCCAGTTTCAAGCTACCCGTACAATGTGAACTGGCTGGCAAAACTTTTGAAAATGTGACGATTGGTACTCTCAGGGTATACGTGAGCTGGCTCCACCCCCCACTAGCTGTGACTGCTCCCAAGCACACCTCAAGTCCCCGCACGGAAAGGAGGCACAGGTTTCAAGGCAGGCTGGATGGGGATGGTATGGATTTAATAGTTTTTAGTAGTACAATATACTCTTAGAAAAATGGTGCAGGTAAAAAGGACGCTGCAGACTTCGTACGTCAGCATCACGTCATCTGAGACAGCTTGGTGAAAGCAGCCGTGGCATGGAGACGTCCCTGGTAGAGGTTGGAGGAACAGTCATGGCACCCCAGTTGGTAAAAGTGGGATGGGGGTGGGAGAGCCTGGACTAGACCCTTCCCTCTCCACCTGGAGCATTTTTTTTCCCTCCTGCTGCCCCAAACACACCTGACTTCCCTCACCGGGGAGGAGTGGGTGCTGCTGCTGAGAAGGGGACAGGTTAGATTAACTGAATTTTACACTGGACACAAAATTAGACAGCTGGAGAAATTTACCTGAAGGAAGCAGGAGGGGTGAGAAGGACACTGGGGAAAGACTAAGGAACAAATATAATAGGCGTAAACATTTAGCATATCCAGGACCAACTTCACCATCTCCACAGGGCACCAGCCCTTCTTGCTGAAGCAACTGTGATGGCGCATGGTCCAAGGCACTGTTGTAGATCTGGCTATTCTACTGGCCAGAGCTAGAAAATAATAAATAGAGAAGGAAAAAATCTTTCAGGGTGAGAAGGCTGAGACCTGGAACAAGGTATGTGTCCTCTGTAAACAGTTAAACCAAAGTGTGCTTTTCTGTGGATCCCAAATGTCTTGAACAACTTCTGTATTCCTTGTCTTTCCTGGTGCCTATCCAGTCTTCCATGGCGAGTGGGAATGCCACAATTTGGACATGCTGGTTATAGAAGTGGAGCCCTCCCCTGACCCCTGCAGGGGAGGTTGACCTCAGCCCAGCCAGTCTGGGAGAGGACCTTCAGAGACCTCACCCACGACCTTCCTATCATCCCAATGCCAGCGTCTGGCAGTGGGGGCTGTCGGGTAGACAGATGAGTATAACAAAGCCCTCTGCAGTTGTTCTTCCTCGAAGCCTTCATCTTGCCTTCACCTGGACTCCAGGATGGTCTCTTCCCCTCTAGCCTGGCCAGGCTTGCATTTACGCACATCCCTCCCCCCGCAAACCAACACACATGCTGGGCTCACCAACCCTATGTGTCGTCCACCCCCCCCCCCCACAGCTACTCTGGCCCTACCCCAGGAATCTGATGTAGGGAAAAGATAAGCAGCTGAAGAGTGGGCCTAGCCCACCAGTGTGGCCACTGGCAATAACCCTGAGCTGGAGGAGTAGGTTGGAAGGTGAGAAACGACGAGAAGGGCCGGAAGATAGAATGACAAAGAGCTGGTTGATGGAGGGTCAGGCAGGCTGAAATCCGAGGATGATAGGTCAACTCTAGTGGGAAGAAATGGACTGAAAGAAGAGCCTTGATGGAGTTGACCTCTCCTTCCTTCTTTTAGAAGACAGAAGTTTTGTTCAGACACAGCCATTTCCCCCCCTCACCCCCACCCCCTTCAAGGACAGCTCAAGATGGACAGAATGGAAGGTGGGAGTGGATGGAAGGACCAGAATGGACCCCTTGGAAGTCAGATTGAAGAAATGAATTGAGGGGTGGGTCCCAGCCCCCATCTCTGATACCCAGCCTTCGGCCCTTGGTTCCTTCAGGCAGTGCACCCCCAGGGAGACTGGCCTTTCTCCACATTATTCCATCTCTCTAGCTTCCCCCGCCTGTTCTGGTGCCCAGTCTGAATGCCTCAGAGATCGCATGTAAATGCAGAGGGCAGCTCTGGCCCTTAGGACCATCTCAGGAATGGACACCCCAGGCCAGCCTTAGCCAGGTCCACTTGGTTTAAAGTGGTCTTCTGCAGCTGGATAGAGGGGGACGTCCCTGTGGCTTCTGCCCTGAGGCAGACCTTAGAGAGTGGGGAAGCGGTCAACCAGGGAAGCACCGGAGTGGAGCTAGGCGTTCAAGTGCTGCCCTCTAGTGAGGGGCTATCAGAATTCCCAGCCAACGCGTGTGGTCACTGTCTCACTTCAAAACAATGGTTGGGTTGTACAGAGGAGGTATGAGGAGAGTTTTGTTCCAGGGTACCTAGGCCCAAGGCACGAGGTGTGGTGATGATCGGGGTCTTTCTTGAACCCCTTCCCTTACCAGATTCATCAAGTACCTGATCATGAGCCATAGTTGTGGGAGCCCAAAGGTGAGTTCTGAGATTCAGGATTAGTAGATAGGAGGGAGATGGCAGGAGGGAAGGAAGAGAGAGGGACTTAAAACATGCGAGAGAGGGGCCAAAGGACTTGTGACGTAGGAAACAGGCACTGCTACTCTGTGTCCTGATGACTTGGTCCCTGCATCGTCCTCCTAGCACTTTTTCTGAAACCTATCTAGCTAGACTAATGCCTCTTCTTTTTCCATCCAAGAAGAAAGTTTGCCGCCAGATCCATGTTCCATTAAGCCTCCTCTTGGGGAATGGGGGCCTGCATTCTGTCACCCTGTCTCTCAGGGCGCCCACCCCACCATGAACTCCCTACTGCACCTGAAATCTGGAGAAGGCCCATGAGCCTGTCCAGTCTAGATCTGGAACAGTTGCGTGCCGACATGTAGGTGCCCTTGCTGGGGGTGGGGGGAGTGGGGGGCAGGGCTCCTTCAGCAGGGCCTGCCAGGGATGTCCAAGTCCACCTTGAAGTGACCCCGGGGGGCCAGGATGCAGAAAGGATAACGGAACAGGAGATGTGAGGAGCCCCTTCAGGTAAGTGTGGGGACCCCTGGTCCTCCCACACACTGCCCCCACCCCAGGGCCCAGCCCAGGGCTCGTTTAAACCGAGCACCAAATTGTCTAGGGATCGCGGTTACCGCCGCTCAGCCCCTTGGCCCACCCCCATCTCCCGCTTCCTGCTGTGGCCGGTCCCCAGGTCAATAATTTAGCCTGCTTATTGCCCGTTCCCGGGTGACTTCCAGGGCCTGGCTCCCCGACCGCTTGCGGCTGCGCTTCAGCTTGCATAAGTCCTTGTCAAACACTTCCCCTGAGCGCAGGGCTGACACCAGGTCATCAAACTCGCCGCCTTCCTCCAGCGCGCTGCCCGCGTGGGCCTTCCGCTGCCGCTGCCACCGCTCCCGCTCCCTTTGCTCCTTCAGCTGGAGGAGGAGGAAGAGTGAGAGGTGGGCTCAGGCCACAGCAGCCACCCACAGGCCAACTGTCAAACGAATGGCCTCCCAACTGGGCACTAACACCAAGGCTGTGCACCTTGATGCCTGTGTTGACCAGCTGGCCCCATTTTCCTCCTTCCTAAGACACCCTGTGTCTCCCCGCCTCCTCCCACTCTCCCCCTGGTAGCACCTCACTCAGCCCAGCCCACTCACCATGGCTTCCATGCGTGCCCGCCGTTCCTCCTCCTCTTTCCTCTTCCTCATGGCCTCCAGGTCCTGCCGGGCCTCTGAGAAGGCCTGCAGGAAGGTGTCGAAGATTCCAAAGAATTCGTCTGGCTGCATCTTGCTGTCCTGCTCCCCAAAGTGCATCAGGGCCTTGGAGAACTGTTAGGGGGAAAGGGGTGGTGAGATTCTGCCTCCCCCTCCACAAGAATGGTGAGTTTGGCCCATGTAGTGAGCTGGGTTCCAGTCAGAGCAGAGTCTGGTCCAAGACCGGGGACCTTTGACAGAGGGGAGCAGGGCTGGAGAGAGGGAGACGCCTGCTATCATCAGGGCAGGCACAAAGCTGAAGAAAAACCTTGAGGCTGACACCATGGGGAGGTAGGGGATCCAAGCTGGCTGACAGAGGCTGCCCAGAGCGACCATTGGGTCTGTTAAGGAATCAGGAGCTGCAGACCTTGGGAAGTACTTCCTAAGGTCACAAACTCAAAAGGACCCTGAGGTCACATAGTTATTGGGCTAATTTAACTCCTCTGTGCCTCAGTTTCCTCAGCTGTAAAATGGGGAAAATAGACTCTACCTCATGGTGTTGTGAGGGTGAGGTGAGTTAATAGATGTAAAGCCTTACTTCTAATTATATGTGTCAGGCACTGTTCTGACTTTTATTGACAGCTACCATCTCTAATTCAATCTAGAGTGTGCTGCCTGGACCAGCATGGGCATCTCGGGCCCACCCAAGACCTCCTGAGTGAGGACCCCTCCCACTGGGGTCCATGGGGATGTTAGTGTGAGGAGCCAGGAAGAAGCGTAGCTTCTGTGACCAAAGCTGAGCTCTGGAGTCAGGAATCTAACCCAGCTCTGCCTATGACAGCTGGGAAACCTTGGGCAAGTTTCTTAACCTCTCTGGATCTCAGTGTACATACTTGTACAGTGGGGTAATAACCTATAAGATGCCCAGAAGGTAGGTCATGAGATAAATAATATCAAACACTACATGTACCTATACCTGGTAAATGGATTATGGTCTTTGCAACAGACTTGCTACTGCTTTTCTTAAGGGAATGAGGAAATTATTTTTCCTCAAAGCTCCATGACTCTGAGTTTATCCCTTTGGACCATCTGGGATAGGAATGGGTGAAGGAACTGTGTCTATGTAAAAAGTGGGGGGTGGGGTTAGGATGGGGATCAGACTGGGACCTTGGGCCACACTTACCTTATCCCTGGCCTCATTCAGCTGGTCTTCCAGCTCTGAGAAGCTAAAGCTGGAGACAGTGATGAAGTCACTCATGACTGGGACAAACTTGTCATTTGGTTCCCGTGCCTGGCGCTTCTGATATTCCAGCTCCTGAGGAGGGAGAGTGATGTGCTGGTTAGACGGGCACCAGCATAAAAGTCAGGACTTCTGAGGGTCACCACATCTCCCACCCTTACCTGCCTAGTCTCATACAATTCTAAGGGCGGCAAAGATTTGAGAGCTATCCCTCATGTACCACTGCCATCTTTCTTTCTCTAGATCCTTGCTTCCCAGTGTGGTCTGGGACCAGCAACAGCATCACCTGGGACATCTGAAGAAACACAGACTCTCAGGCTCTAGCCCAGACCTAGGGAATTAGAATCTGCATTTTAGTAAGACCTGCAGGTAATGCATGTGCAGATTCGAGTGTGGGATGCATTGCTAAATCTCCTAGCCGATATGGATGCTGCTAGTCATGGGCCATTCTTTGCGTAGCACTTTAAAGGGCTATAAATTGGAAATTGCCCCCACCCCACCCCCACCATAGCGGCAATGAAAAGTTCTTTCTCATACTTACCTTCATTCTCTAACTCATTCTCCCTTTAGCTGCCTACCTCCCCTTTCCCCCAGTGAAGATGGGAAGGGTCTTGAGTTCCCAAATGTGGAGGACAAAGGATTGGGGCCATTGCCATATGGGACTAGTCTAGCCTAGGGCCAGAGACCATATCATCTGAGAAGCCATCAGAGCAGGAATGGTGATGACTAGACACCTGGGTGCAGCCCCTGGGTCCTCTACTGACCCAGGGAGAAGAGACATAAGGCAGGAATTTCTGGGGATAGCTGTGCCCAGTGTCACATACTATGTGCTACCTGTGCCTAACTGGCTTCCAAGGGATGTGGATACTCTTTCCTATCCACTTGAATTAGACTTAAGCATGGGACCAATTTATGATTCGTTCTCCTCTGGTACCCAGTAGACATGCTGGACAGTGACCTGGCTAGTCTCAGATGTCCCTTCATTGAGAGTCTAAGCCTAAGTAATCCAGTCACCCTTTCCTGAGGGCTAGCTCTGTTGCTGCCTATCACTTGGTCAAATGATAGACCCCCAGATAGCAGGCCCGCAGGTGGCAGACCCTGTCTGATTCATTTCTGTGTCCCAAAGTTCCTGTCTGGGGTGCTAGAATAACTGGCACAGGGTATGGCCTACAGCACAGACACAGGCAGCACCCCCTCAAACCCAGGCAGGCACAGATGATGTACTTACCACCTCAACTGCTCTGAGGCCCCTCCTGAGGTTGCCCACCTCCTTCTCCAGCTCTGCCAGGCTGTGGGGAGACACACAGGAAGGGAGAATTGCTGAGGGTGGTTCAGGCAGATGGCAGTGCAAAGCACAATGGCTTTGGAGTCAGTGTACCCATGCTCCAGCCCTGCTAAATCACCTCCCCTCTGTGCTCTGTCTGTGTTTCTATAAAATAACAGGGATAAAACTTATGTTCTGAAGATCCTTCCAGATCAGAAATGTTATGTTGAATATTGGGTTTCTAACACATGGCTTCTGACTTGAATTATTTTTAATACCAGCAAGTAACACTTAAAACTCTTAACATGGTGTCCCGCATACAGTAAGCATATGTTGCATATTAACCATTTTCCACTGCATTTCTGCTTCTATTGGAGATGCTTCTATCAGCCTATGGCTGTTCAGGTCTGACTTCTTGCCTGAGGCAGATATCATTGGTGCCACATCCTTATCTCCTTGGACCACCCATTGTAGTGTACAATCCTGACTTCCAATGACGTGAGCACTTTCTCTGGAGCCCAGAGCTCCCTCTGCCTGTACCTATGGCCAGAGTTATGCCCTGCCCAGAGACACTCAGCCAATGACTGACAGGAGATGGGGTATGATATCCTAGCTCCCTCACTTCTCAGTTGGGATAAGTTGAATACATGTCCTATGCTGTCTCACAGACCTCCCTGGAGGGATGTCCCAGGGGTAGCTGGTCCTCTGTTATTGGTATTCTTCCCACCCCTGGCTTACTTCCCCACTGCGTTTCCTAGGAGCATCTCTGAAATAAGGATTTGAGATCAAGTAGCCAGTCTTCATTTGGTTCTCCTAAAAGCAGACCCTGAGACACTGCCCATTCCTAGTCATCCTATAGTAGCGATGAAAGGAAATTTAGACAAGAGTGCTGTGATCACAGGGAGAAAGAAGACTTGGAAGGGCCCCTCACTTGACTTTGGCAGCTTCTGGAAGATGCTGTAGCTCTGAGGGCATGTTCAGGATGTCAGGGAAGTGCTTCTCCAGGATCATGATCAGGTAATGGAGCAGAGAAATGTTTCTGTGGATGAAAGGTCAGGGGTAAAGGAATGAGGGCCAAGAGGAAACTAGGGGGAGGGGCAGGGGAAAAGGCAAGGAGTTAGGGTTGGAAATGGGAGGAGGAGGGGAGAGGCCAGGGTGGGGTGAGATGGAAGATAAGGAAGCAGACAGGTTCCCACCTGTCAATGCTGGACTTGGTATCTGCAATCTTGTTGAGGCTGGCCACCCGGAACCCATAGGCACCCCCACGCTGCCCTTTGTTCATGAAGTTGCCAATGGCCAGGACAACCTCAAGCATTTGCCTTAGACGCTTGCTGCGGATCAGTTCTCTGGAGGCCAGCAGGATGGCTAAGAGAGGAAGGACAGGTCAGAACCCCACAGAAACTGGGCCAGGGCAGCTGGTCCCCTTGAATGCCAGGATGATGCCACCACAAAGTCCAGTCTTCAACTCTCAGAGGGGCAGAGACTATACCCACACCTCATGATCTACTCCATACCCACCCACTTCCAGGCAAAGCAGGTAAACTTGCCAAAAGCCAATTCAACAAATAATCCATTCTCAGAAGGTGCCAATTCTTCTTAATATATGTAAGAATATCTTTTCTTGCGTATATCCAAAGATTATTAATAATTCTTTCTATGGATATACGCAAGAATATAATACTTTCACTCTTTTAACAATTAAAATTTTAAATTTCAGCATTTTACATATTATGGGACTGTTTCTGCCTCTTTTGAAATGCTGTTTTATTTTCTTGAAAGAAAAAATCCCTATCAATTAAATTATAACATGTCACCAATATTCCTATATTTTTGTTCTATAAGATGATGGTATGCCTTGTAGTTGATGATATCTTTGATTTAATAGTTTACTTGACATCTTGTTGAATATCATTACATTTCCCCCCAACTTTTGGGCATTTAAACAATTTCCCCCCAATGCCTTAAATGATACATTTGCTAGAAATATAAACTAAGGTTAACAGTAATTGAAACTTCAGTATTGCATTCCAATGTGGATGCTCTGGCCCATCTCCAGGTATTATGCACTTATGGCAGATGCACAAAATTGGGATACATATCCTACACTGAAATTTTGGCTACTAAGTATGGAATATGCTATTTGATTATTAGTGTGGTGATAGGAACACCAAACCATCCCATGATTTTCAGCTTATGCCAAATTGAACATTCCTTAAGATGCTATTATGGATCTAAAACGAGAACCATCAGACCAAAAGTTTGCATAAATCCTAAAAGCAGTTAAAAGTAAGTAATTTTTAAAAAAGCAGCTGTAATGTGGAGATTCCCCAGGACCTCCCAGCTTGTACCCACTTCAGTGTCAGCTGTCCTTCCAGGACACTCTCTGTGCAGAGAGCCCCATGACCACCCTGGCCTGCAACCACTTCAGCTCCGGCCATCCCACCAGGGTGACCCCAGCCCACACAGCAACAGCCCCAGCCAGCCAAAGTCACCAGACACACATAGCCTACACAGGGGATGACCATACACAAGACCATTCCTTCAAGGTTTAGAGAAGTAGCTGTTCTGCCTATTCATAGAAATAAAGACTAAAAGTCAAGCAAAATGGGGAGACAGAGGAATATGCTCTAAACAAAACTAAACCTCAGAAAAAGAGCAAAATGAAATGGAGATAAGCAATATGCCTAATAAAGAGTTTAACAAAGAGAGAATAGGAAAAAAAATCAAAGTTAAAGAACGTAAATGAAAAATACACTAGAGGGAGGAGAGGAGATGAAGAAGAAGAGATCAGCAATCAAAACAGGGTAATGGAAAACAACCAAGCTGAACAGCAAAAAGAAAAAGGTTTTAAATTAGGACAGGTTATGGGATCTCTTGGACAACATCAAGTGAACAAACATTCACATTATAGGGGTTCCAGAAAAAGAGGAAAAGGGGTAGAAAACTTACTTGAAGAAATAATAGCTGAAACTTCCCTAACCTAGGGAAGGAAACAGACATCTGGTTCAGGAAGAACAGAGAGTTCCAAATAAGATGAACCCAAGGAGGTCTACACCATGACATATAACAACTAAAATGTCAAAGATTAAAGATAGAGAAGTTTAAAGCAGCGAGACAGAAGGAAAGTTACATACAAGGGAAACCCCCATAAGACTGTCAGCTGATTTTTCAGCAGCAACTTTGCAGGCCAGAAGGAAGTGGCAGGATATATTTAAAGTGCTGAAAGGGAAAAATCTATAACCAAGAATAATTTACCCAACAAGATTATCATTCAGGATAGAAAGAGAAAAGAGTTTCCCAGGCAAACAAAAACCAAAGGTGTTTATCACCACTAAACCATCCTTACAAGAAATGTTAAAGGGACTTCTTTAACTGGAAAAGAAAAGGCCATAACTAGAAGCTATATATATATCAAACACAAACACATAGAAGCTATCTATATCTATCTATATCTATATCTATATATATCTAGAAGATATGGATAGATAGATATAGATGAATGAAAAGATGTAAAATATGACACCATATACATAAGATGTGGAGGGGGGAGTAAAAATTATTTTAGAATATGTTCAAACTTAAGTGACCATCAGCTTAATACAGACTGCTATATACTTAGGATGTTATATATGAACCTCACGGTAACCACAAATGCAAAATCTATAATAGGTACACACACAAAAAAACAAAGATAAAGCTGATATTAACATTAAAGGAAGTCACTAATCACAAGGAAAGAGAGCAAGAGAAGAAGAAAGGAACAGAGAAAAACTACAGAAACAACCAGAAAACAAATAACAAAATGGCAATAAGTATATAATTTTTGATAATTACTTTAAAGGCAAATGGTCTAAATGCTCTAATCAAAAGACATAGAGTGGCATGATGGATTTAAAAAAATTATATGCTGCTTATAAGAGATTCACTTCAGACATAAAGACATACAGACTAAAAATGAAAGGATAGAAAAAGATATTCCATGAAATGGAAGAAAAAGAAAGCCAGGGTAGCAATACTTACACAAAATGACTTTAAACCAAAGACTGCAATACGAGACAAAGAAGGGCATTACATAATGATAAAGGGATCAATCCAACAAGAGGATATAACAATTGTAAATATCTAGGCACCCAACATTGGAGCACCTAAATACATAAAGCAAATATTAACAGACATAAAAGGAGAAATTGACAATAATACAATAATAGCAGGGACTTTAACATCGCACATCAACGGATAGATAATCTAGGCAGAAAAATCAATAAGGAAATAGTGTTGCTCAGTGACACATCAGACCAGATGGACTTAGATATACACAGAACATTCCATCCCCAAATGACAGAATACACTTTACAAGTGCACATAGGACATTTTCCAGGATAGATCACGTTAGGCCACAAAACAGTCTTAATAATTTCAAGATTGAAATCATATCATGCATCTTTTCTGAACACAATGGTATGAAACTGGAAATCAATCACAAGAAGAAAACTGGAAAAACAAACACATGGAAGCTAACCCATGTACTGAACAGCGAATGGGTCAATAAGAAATGACAGGAAATAACAAAAATACATGCAGACAAGTGAAAATGAAACCACAGTTATCCAAAATCTTTGGGACTCAGCAAAAGCAGGTCAAAAAGGGAAATTTATAGCAGTACAGTTATACTTCAAATTTAAAAAAAAAAAATCTCAACCTAACCTTATACCTAAAAGAACTAGAAAAAAAAGTCCAAGGTGAATAGAAGGAAGGAAATAAAAGAGCAGAAATAAATGAAATAGAGCCTTTAAAAGAATGGAAAGTATCAATGAAACTGAGAGCTGATTTTTTGAAAAGACGGGCAAAATTGATAAGCTTTTAGTCCTATTCATCAAGAAAAAAAGGACACAAATGAATAAAATCAGAAAGAAGTGACAACTGACACCACAGAAATGCCAAAGATTATGAGAGTACTATGAAAAATTATATGCCAACAAATTGCACAACCTAAAAGACATGCATTAAGCCCTAGCAACATATAATCTTCCAAAATTGAATCAAAAGGAAATAGAAAATCTGAACAGACCACCTACTAGTAACAAAATTGAATAAGTAATCCAAATACTCCCCAATAAACAAAAGTCCAGGACCAGACTGATCCACAGGTAAATTCTACCAACCATTTAAAGAAGGGTTAATAACTATTCTCAAGCTCCTTCGAAATATAGAAGAGGGAGGCAATCTTCCAAATATATTCTATGAAGACAGCATTACCCTGATACCAAAAGCAGACAAAGACACTACAAAAACAAAAACCAAACTAAACCAAAACCAAAACCAAAACAAAACACCCTACAGGCCCATATCCCTGATGAACATAGATGTAAAAATCCTCAACAAAATATTAGCAAACTGCATTCAACAATACATTTTAAAAAATCATTCACAAACAAGTGGTTTCATTCCAGGGAGGCAATGGTTCAATATTTATAAATCAACATGATACATCACATCAACAAGAGAAAGGATAAAAACCATATGTTCATTTCAGTAGATGTAGAAAAAGCATTTGACAAAATTCAACATCTGTTCATGATAAAAACTCACAACAAAGTAGTTTTAGAGGGAACATACCTCAACATAATAAAGATCATATATGAAAAACCCACAGCTATCATCATACTCTATGGTGAAAAACAAAGCTTTTCCTTTAAGATCAGGAATAAGACAAGGATGTGCACTCTCACCCCTTTTATTTAACATAGTAGTGGAAGTCCTAGCCATAGCAATCAGACAAGAAATAAGAGGAATCCAAATTGATAAGGAAGAAGTTAAACTACCACTATTTGCAGATGACATGATATTATACAGAGAAAACCCTAAAGACTCCACTAAAGATCTATTAGAATAATTGAATTCAATAAAGTAGCAGGATTCAAATTAATACACAGAAATTGGTTGCATTTCTATATGCTAATGATGAAGCAGGAAGAGAAATTAAGAAAATAATTCCATTTACAATTGTACCAAAAAGACCTGGGAATAAACTAATGAGGTAAAATATCTGTACGCTGAAAACTATAAAATATTGATGAAAGAAATTGAAAGTGACTAACATAATATAATAAAAAATATTATTAAAAAAATCTAATCAACATTCTTGATTTGTACAAACAAACAAAAAGAAAGAAAGACATTGAAAGTAAAACAAATGGAAAGATATTCCACACTTGTGGACTGGAAGAATTAATATTATTCAAATGTCCATAATACCCAAAGCAATCTACAGATTCAGTGCAATCCCTATCAAAATACCAATAGCATTTTTCACAGAACTAGAACAAATAACCCTAAAATTTGTATGGAAGCACAAAAGACTCCAAGTAGCCAAAACAATCTTGGGAAAGAAGAACACAGATGGAAGTATCACAACTGCAGATTTCAAGATATCCTGCAAAGCTGTAGTAATCAAAACAGTATGATACTGGCACAAAAATAGACACATAGGTCAATAGAATTGTCTAGAGAGCCCAAATATAAACCCACAATTATATGGTCAATCTATGACAAAGGAGGCAAGAATTTACAATGGGGAAAAGATTATAAATGGTGCTGGGGAAACTGGACCATTTCTTCCATCAGACACAAAAATAAACTCAAAATGGATTAAACACCTAAATGTAAGACTTGTGATGGGTAGTAAGGAGGGCACGTATTGCATGGTGCACTGGGTGTTATACTCAACTAATGAATCATAGAGCTTTACATCAAAAATAAAAAAGATTATAACAGAAAAAAAAGAGAAAGAAACCATAAAACTCCTAGAAGAAAACATGGACAGTAATCTCTTTGACATTGGCCTTTGCAACATTTTTTTTAGATATGTCTCCTTAGGTAAGAGGAACAAAAACAAAAATAAACTATTGGGACTACACCAAAACAAAAATCTTTCGCAAGCAGATGAAACCATCAACAGAACAACAAGGCAACCTACTGAATAGAAGGTATTAGCAAATGATATCTGATAACGGGTTAATATCCAAAATATATAAAGAGCTTATATAACTCAACATCAAAAAACAATCCAATTTAAAAATGGGCAGAAGACCTGAACAGACATTTCACCAAAGAGGACATACAGATGGTTAACAGACACATCTGCTCAACATCACTGATTATGAAGGAAATGCAAATCAAAACCACAATGAGATATCACCTTACACATGTCAGAATGGCTAAAATCAAAAAAATAATATTAACTGTTTTCAAGGATGTGGAGAAAAAGGAACTCTTGTGCACTGTTGGTGGGAATGTAAATTGGTATCGCCACTGTGGATAACAATATGGAGGTTGCTCAAAAATTAAAAATAGAAATACTACATGATCCAATAATTCCACTGAGTATTTACCCAAAGAAAATGTAAACAGTTATTCAAAAAGGTATCTACACCCCTATGTTTACTGCAGCATTATTTACAATAGCCAAGATATGGAAGCAACCTAAGTGTCCACTAGGGGATGAATGGATAAAGAAGACACAGTTGTGCAAATGTGGTTTTTATTTTGGTATAGTTGCAATAGCTTATTTTTGCTTTTGTTCCCACTGCCAAAGGAGACATATCTAGGAAAATGTTGTTTAAGGCTGATGTTAAAGATATTACTGACTATGTTTTCTTCTCTTACTTTCATGGTTTCAGGTCTCACATTTAGGTATTTAATCCATTTTGAGTTTATTTTTGTGTATGATGTAAGAAAGTTGTCCAGTTTCACTCTTTTGCATGTAGCTGTCTAGTTTTCTCAGCACCATTTGTTGAAGAGACTTTTTTCTCATTGTATATTCTTGACCCCCTTGTAGATTAATTGACCATATAATTGTGGGTTTGTTTCTGGGCTCTCTATCGTGTTCCATTGATCTATGTGTCTATTTCTGTGCCAGTACCATATGAACAAAGAAAAAAAGAGACAAACAAAAAAACAGACTCTTAAATATAAAGAACAAACTGGTGGTTGCCAGAGGGGAGGTGGGGTGGGTGGGTGAAATGGGTAATGGGAATTAAGAGTACACTTATTGTGAATAGCACTGAGTAATGTATAGAATTGTTGAATCCCTATACTGTACACTTAAAACTGAATATAACACTGTATGTTAATTATACTGGAATTTAGAAAATAAAAAGCCACTGCCTTAAATATATACAATTGTGAATCTTAAGTATACACACTTGTACACCTTAAATATAGACAATATTTATTTGTCAATCATAGCTCAATAAAGCTGTGGAAATTCTTCAGTACACAACAAAGAAAGAAGATACATACAATGGAATATTATTCATCCATGAAAATGAATGAGATCTTACCATTTGTGACAGCATGGATGGATCTAGAGAGTATAATGCTAAAGTAAAATAAGTCAGACAGAGAAAGACAAACACCATATGATTTTTCTTATATGTGGAACCTAAAAAACAAAATGACTGAGGGTTGCAGAAAGGGAGGTGGGTGAGAGGTGGGGTAACTTGGTGATGGGCATTCAGGAGGGCACGTGATGGGATGAGCACTGGGTGTTCCATGCAACTAATGAATCATTGAACATTGTATCAAAAACTAATGATGTACTATACGTTGGCTAATTAAATTTAAATTTAAAAAGACTTAAAAAATAAAAACAAAACAAAATGAACAAAAACCAGACACAGACTCATAAAAACAGAGAACAAACTGATGGTTGCCATAAGGGAGAGAGGTGAGGGGATGGGCAAAATTAGTGAAGGGAAGTGATAGATACAGGCTTCCAGTAATGATTCCATTAAATAAATCATGGAGATAAAATGGACAGCATGGGGAATATAGTCAATGGTATTATAATAGTCTTATATAGTGTAGCTACACTTGTGGTGGACATAGCATAATATTCAGACTTGTCTAATCTCTATATTGTACATCTGAAACTGATAACATTGTGTGTCAACTATACTTTATATATCCGTCATGAAATTAGCAACAAAATAAAAGTATAAGTTTCAATTGAAAAAAAAGGAGCTATAAAAATGAATAAGTAAGTTTTGTCAGTACAGATTCTATGACCTAATAGCGGCATTACTTTTGATGGGTATTAGAGTGGTTTCTAGTCATTTTTTCCCCTTAAATTACAAACAGATTGGTTAAATAAATTATGGTATTCATACAATGGAATAAAATGCAGAACTGAAAATGAATAACTCACTGCTACATGTAACAATAGGGTAACTTATAAGCATAATGCTGAGCAAAAGGAACCAGCATAAAATTATCCATACTATAGTATACTGTTTATATAAAGTTCAAGACAGACAAAACCTTTAGAGAAGATGGATGGAGCAATGGTTGCAGGGGGAAAAGTTTGAGAGAGGACATGAGGAAGGGCTGTTCGGGGCTGGCAACATTCCAGTTCTTGACGTGGGTGTTGATTTCACAGGTGAGTTCAGTTTATGATAATTCATCAAGTAGGACGCTTGTGATTTATGTACATGTCTATATGCATATTTGAATAGAAAGTTTACTTTTATAAGTAGTTTTTAAAAGTTTTTGGCAATTCATATTGGTTGGGATAGTTTTTCTAAGGTTGATATGCTATTTGAGAAGTTTGCAAAAGAATCCTTCTAAAAATGCTAAAATGTTGGCAAAAACAGAAATTGACAAGAGTTCAAAGGAAATCAGTATAAATGGGAAAACTCCCATTGCAATGCAGACATTCTAGATAAAGTCATAAGAATAATATATTTGTGAATATATTCATAAGAATGTTTATATTTGAAACCATATTCATCTTGACTATATTCAGTAAATGTATTCAAAATGAGAATCAGTAAATTTGGTATATTCAGCAATGAACATATTCGTAAGAATATATTCAAGAAAAATATGTTTCATGAATATATTCATAGAATTGGTAAGTCTGTCAAATTTGGTGAATTGGCTTTTGGCAAATTGGCCCAGAGGCCGTGCTGGAAAGTGGGGAGGGGAGGGTGTCAATAGCTAATCACCAGCTGGGACAGGCCAAATATTAGCTTATCAGGAATATTTCCCAGAACTGGAAGGAAAAATATGAATTCTGACTCCTGCACAATCCTCTCGTCTCCACCCCTAGTCAAGCCACTGACCCGATTCTGTAGGATACAATTTCAGCCACCTCCTTCTGACTCTCAGAAGGAGACATCCAACCCATTCTAGAATAGCTAGTAGCCATTGCTATGGCAGAGCAATCATTACCTCCCCAGCAGATTTCGCCATGCAAAACATGACTCGCTCTGCATAGCTTGATATTAAAGGGAGACTCTCCTGAGCATTCAGTGACTAACTCTTAGGGAGAGTTTTGGAGTGGGCTGAGATTATCTGAGATTTTTTTCAATAATAATTTTTTTATTATATTATAAGATTATCTGAGATTAACCCTACCCAGTGGCTAAGCTACTCTGGTTCCACAACTCCAAATGGCAATTGCTCACATTTGCTCCACTGACCCAAGACACACAAATGGTTGAGCAAATGTCTTGGCCGATCCCTTTATCTGTGCCTCATGCCCCAAAGGCAGTCTGCAGGAGGACAAAGAAGGTTGTATGAAGGTAGGGATTCACCCATCACCAGCACAGAAGGTACTGCCAGACCTCAGACCTATAGAGTCACTGCTGATCTTGACCCTTCTCCCTCAGAACAATTAATATTTATGATTACACCCAGCCTGCAGTTCCCTTGTGTATGTGAATGCGTATGTGTGTGAGGGGGGCCCAGATTGCAGAAAATGTCTGCCTCCAGCTCTGTCACACACCACCTACCCCCACCCCCAAACCTCCCTGAAGCCACTCCAGGAAGGGCCATTCTCTGGACTGGGCATCCCAGGGAGTGCTGGCCATCCCTGGTGTCCAGCAGAGGGGGCCCATGCTCTGCCCTGCCCCCAGCCTGCCCTGCCCCCAGCCTGTCCCCCTCCTGGACTCAGGCTCTCCTGTTCCACTCTGCTGTCCTGTCCTCCCCACAAATGAGCCTCACAGCCTCTCCTGCTTCTCTGCTCGTGGGTCTTCATGGACCAGCCTGCCTTTTCCCCCGATTGCCTGCCTCTCTGTCTTCTGCCATCATCTAAGAAATACTACAGGACAAGAATGAGGGATGAATTCTGAAGAACAACATCTGTGTTCCAATCCTGGCTCCACCACTCCCTAAAACATGGCCTGAGGCAGCATGTCCCCATTTTAGACATGAGAGAATGGATGCACCCACAGGGGTGTTGTGAAAACCAATGAGACCATCCATGAGGAACGTTTCATGCACTGCTTGCTACATGGTTCTCACTGAAATACAAAGTACCCATCTATAAAAGGCCTGAATAGGAAGGGTTCCCTAACCCAGAAAACCAGATGTGTCCAGGGATTACCTTGCTAATTTCCTACTTTTCTGAATAGCTCACACTTAAAATAATGTGCCCAGAGATCTTCTATGAACTTAGTCCTGCTTGGGCAGGGTAAAGATTGATGAGCTCAACACATGCCAGACCCCATTCTAGGTATTTGCTCTTATCATCATCTGTTCAGCATTTCTGTCCCATGCTGGGACAAATGTCAACAGACACCCCACCCTGGAGAGTATACAGGCTGAGGCATAGGAAACATGTGCTAATATAAACAAGTGCATATATCTACAATAATCATAGTTTTAAATTTGTCCTTGGCTTTGGGTTTGGGGGGGGTGCGGGGATTGAGAATGAGAAAGTTTTCCTCCAACCCTGTTCATTGATTTCTCCCTCTGGGTTCTCCCAGATGCCTCTTCACTCTAGGCCTCCCCACACCCGCAACCATACCTTCCACTTTGGGCTTGGCCTCAGCCAGCCGCTCCTGGAACTTCTTCTTGAAGAACAGAGCCTGCAGTCGCTGCTGGTAGTGGTCGATCCTGTGGACAGGGCAAGCTCCATGGTGAGGCAGCTCCCTCCAGCCCCAGGCGCTAGCTCCAGCCCCTCCTCCATGCCCATTGCCCTGACCTGCTCATTTCATAGAGGAAGCGGTCAGCGCGGGCCATCCGCTCTATCTCATGCTTGTGCTCCTCGAGGAGGTCGATGTCACTTTTCTCTGGGATGAACTTGAGGAGCTGCAAGGAGCAGATGAAGGTCAGATAGGAAACTGGTGAGAAGCTGATATGGTGGTGCAATACATGGATGCCCATACACTGACCGTGCTCCAGATGGGGAGGGGCCCTTAAAAGAGAGAGGCATTCTCATGTGGTGGGTTTATGCTTCATCTGCCTAAAGGGGGCCACAGGGCACCCAGCTCTAGACTTTTTTCACTTGTTAAAACTGAGATGCACCTAATACATAGTGAAGTATTCTGTTCTTAAGTGCACAACTCAATGACTTTTTTTTTTGAGAGCTTCCAACCATATATTGAAATGGGACTTAATGTAAGAAATAGATTAAATTCCTTATCAAAATCTAAGCTCCCAGCAGGTGGAATTTCCTTTGATTCTTTTTTTATATAATAATATTTTTTATTATATTATGTTAGTCACCATACAGTGCATCCCTAGTTTTTGATGTAAAGTTCCATGATTCATTACTTGCGTATAACACCCAGTGCACCATGCAATACGTGCCCTCCTTACTACCCATCACCAGCCTTTTTTCTTTTAAACCCAAGTTTGTTGAGGTATAATTTACATTAAATGCATCCATCTTTTTTTAAAAGATTTTATTTATTTTAGAGAGAGAGCATACACACAAGCATGGGGAGGGGCAGAGGGAGAGGAAGAATCCCAAGTAGACTCCACGTTGAGTACAGAGCCCCACATGGGGCTCAATCCCAGGACCCTCAGATCATGACCTGAGCCAAAATCAAGAGTCAGATGCTTAACTGACTAAGCCACCAAGGTGCCCCAAAATGCATCATCTTAAGTGTGCAATTCAATGAGTTTTGACAAAACCACCCACTGAATCCTCATCCAGATTAAGATACATATTTCCAGTCCCTAGAAAGTTCTGTGGTGACTAACATAATAAAAATAATGAAAAATAATCTAAAAAAAAGAAAAGAAAAAGAAAGTTCTCTTGTATTGCTTCAATAAGCCAACCCATTTCCCTCCCCATTATAGCCTCTCAACTGAATTCTACTACCTTAGATTAGATTTGCCTGTTCTTGAACTTTATATAAATGGATTTGTGCTGTGTGTTTTCTTTGGTGTCTGATTTCTTTTGCACAACATAATGGCTGAGATTCATCCGTGCTGTTAAGTATCGGTAGTTTGCTTTTTATACATTGAACAGTATTCTATTGTAGGAATATACCACAGTATATTTATTCACTTCCTTATTGATGGACAGTTGGGTTGTTCCATGAATAAAACTGTTACAAATATTCTTGCATATATCTTTTATAGTCAATGTTTGCACTCATTTTTCTGTATCTAGCAGTGGGACTGCTAGACAGTAGGGTATGTTTAGCTTTTGTGTGTACTGCCAAATTGTTTTCCAAATTATTGTCCCCAATGAGAATTCCAGTTGCTTCAAGTCCTTGCCAACATTTGGCATTGTCAGTCTTTTCAACTTTAGCTATTCTTGCGGGTGTGTGGTTCTGCCTCACTGTGATTTACTGTATTTCTCTGATGACTAAGAGTGTCAAGCCACTTGGAAATTCTCTTTCATGAAGTACCCGTTCAAGGCTTCTGCTCATTTTCCAGTGGAGCTGTTTGTCATTTTCTCTCTTGGATTTGTAGAGCTCTTTATTCTGAATAGGAGATCTATACTAGATGTACATCAAGCAAATGTCTTCTAAGGTTTGGCTTGTCTTTTCTCTCTAGTAATGGTACCCTTTGATGAACAGACTTTTTAATTCTAATGAGGTCCAACTGATGGTGGTTTGTTTGGTGTCTTCTAGGTTTCTCTTGAAGGACCCAATAAATTGAGGTGGAAGAGACTGGGGGAATATACGACTATGGGTCACTCTGACTTTGCCTTGAGACCCAGGGAGGGATCATAGCTCGTATCTCCTGTCAAGGACCTCAATCCCCTGGAAAAGATGCAGCCTTTCTTAGCCTCCCCTCAGAAAGGCTGGTCCAGGGAGTATCTATAAATCTCTCCCCAACTCTTCATCCTCCAGCCTGATTTCTCCTTGACCTAAGAGTCTTGGCCTCTCTGGGGGCAGGAAGGGGTACAGCTTCCCCTAGTTTCAGCTCCCATCCCCTCCCCAGTAGGGGCCTCACCTGCTCCAGCATGTCCTTAGCGAGGTCCTCCTGTTCATCCATCTTCAAGATGGCCTGCCGGATCTCCTCATTAGAAAGCTTCAACCTAAGGCAAAACCCTGCCCCTTGAGCAGCCGGCCTGGCTCCTCTGCTCAGGACAGACCCCAGCCATTCTCCTCCCCTGCAGTCTCTCCCTCACATGGACATGGGAATATATTCCTTAGTGCTCCCCCCTTACCTCTTCTGCAAAGCCTTCTCTAACTTAACTCATATGGTTCACTCCATAAACTCAACAGTGAGATATTTTATCTCTAAGTATAGACTTGAATCTGGTATCTTGCTTGAGTCTGTCATAACTGATAGGAACATTTGGGAGTAAAAGGGCCATCTTTAGTGTAGATAAAGATGCAGAGTGAAAGGTTTCTGATCCTTCTCCTCGTGCCTAAAATATTTACTGCATCTCCATGGGAGGATGGGAATATCAGCAGGCCCTGAAGGGGGTTGTTTCCTGCTTCCTTCATTGTCAGAAGACAGAATAGCTCTCAGTCTTCTGACAGTGCCTCAGCTCCCACACAGCTGTTCCCATACGTCTTGCTGTCTGGGTGAGGGACAAGCCATCCCCCTCCACACACACACACACACACACACACACACACACACACACACATGGCCCTTCCCTTTCCCATCCAGATGCACACCATTTGGAGCCCTGGAGGTACAGAACTCTCCCTCACCTTCAAGAGAGAGAAACTGAGGCCTGGGGCCTATTGGAAGAAAGGGGAATGGATGTCCCAGAGATGGCTGGGACAGCACTAAGAATAGTAATGGGTAGCAGTGCCCTCTGACCCTGGCTCAGATGGGAGGCCCCGCATAGAAGCTGTGTTGTTAGTGCAGATACTGCCCTGTTTGTTCTGCAGCCGCGGGAAATACTTGGGGGCTGAGATCATGTTGCTCTGTGGCCTAAGCCTAGCGGGGCCCTCCATGGGCTTAGAGTAATTCTGCTGCCAGACGATGACCAGGCTGGTCAGGGACCTCATGACTGGGGCAGTTTCCTGTCTGCAAAGCCCCACACTGCTGCTGCACATGGACTCCCAAGAGAGGGTTCTAGATCAGTGGTCTCCTACCATTCCCAAGGGACAGCGGGGGCAGGGGAAGCAGAGACAGAGCTGTCACCCCATTCCCCTGCCACCCCTGTCCCCCAGGCATTCAGTTCCACTGTAGGCTTTTGCTCTAGCCCTCTCAGGGCTCTACTTCCTTGGGGGATCCATCCCTCCCACCAGGGTCTGAAAAGGCAGGACAAGCACATACTTGGAGAGAAGGATGATGCAGTTCTGTGCCCTTCGGCCGTCAATGACTGACAGCTCTTTGACCTTGCGGGAGGCCAGGTAGATGTCCTCTGTGGAGCCCAGCTCTTTCTGAAACCACGCAAACCAAGTAAAAATGTTGAAGTATGCGTATGTTCCCTAATCCTCTCCTTGCCCACCCCCAGGAGCCACTCCCACACCAACCAGGGGATGCTCCTGGTGTGAGAGGAAGAAAGGGAAAGAAAAAGACAGGAGAGAGAGAGGAAGGATGGTTAATAACCATCTCTACTAGGAGGCATCTGAGACTTTACCACGAGCTAGAATGGGTTGGGGAAAATGAACAGCCCCCCGTTTTAAAGACTGCTCTTTCTGGGAAAACTAGAGAAGGAACTGTTCCAGTGGAGGGAGAGTGACAGATCCCTATGGCTTTGGGCAATGTTATATGATCCCCAGCATCCCAGAGAATCAGCCCCCACTCCACCACGCTGCCCGGGGAGCTTCCCCAAGCTTATGATGAGAAGCTGGTTCCAAATCCCCATCAGGCTACAATTCCTGGACTCCTGGGGACTTCAGGCACAGCCCAATGTGCCCAAAGTAGAGGGCATCCACAAGTTCAGAGGCGGGGAAACTGAAGCAGAATTCCATGAAGAATTCTTTCCACTGGGGTTCCAGCAGCAGATTCCCCAAAAATCAGATTCCCTCCCTTCTGTTGGGTTTTTGGTGAGGTAGACAGGAAACTAGTTTTTACTCTGGGAGGTCCCTCCAAGCACATGCTCCATATTGCACAATTCCAGAGGCTGACACTCACATCATTATCCTTGTGAATTGTACCCTTGGGATTATGCAGTACAGCTTAGGGGATGGCCTTGCCTTGGGCCAGGTAGGTAAGATAATAGACCTGGAAGTTTCTCCTTACTCCAGTAGATATTCACCTCCATTGCTGGTAGGGGGGTCTGCTTGAATTACTTCCCTCCCCTACATTTCTGCTTTCTCTTTGGGAACCCTTTCCTGTGTTGCTTATAGGGATGGGTCATAAAGATAGAAGGCAGAATGAATAAGCCCTCTCTTTTGACCAGTACAGGGCAGCAGCCCAGGACAGTGGTTAGAAGTTAGAGTGTCCAGAGCCCCAAGAGTGACTCACCTGCTGAGAAGGATTAGTTATCAGCTCCTAGGCAGGTAGCAGCCACAGCCAACAGAGAATTAAACATGCACAATATTAGCCAAGAGGTTCAGGGACCCCAGGGACAGTAGGAGAGACATGGGGACCCCTGAGCATTTACTCTGTCCACCCCATCCCAGTGAGACCCACATGGTTGGATATGGAGACTAACAATTAGCCCTGGACAGGAGGTGCTTCTAGCAGACATGCACTCACAGAGAAGCCACAAAGTGGCGAGAAGGCCCTGGGCCCAGTGGGGCCACTACTCCCCAGCTGGGGCAGGCCAGGCCCCCAAGCTTCCCAACCCCAGGCCTTGGCTGCTATTCTCCCCTCTTCCCTGTTGGGAAACAGCCCAGAGAGCAGAGAGCATTTCTCTACTGTTGGATGAATTTATCTTTCTAAATAGGAGAGAAGATACAACCAGAAGGGGCCAGAAGCATGCAGAAGTTACATTCATTGAGGCAGAGGAAAGCAGGTGTCCCTGAATTTCACCCCATTCCCTTTGTCTTTTGATTTCCAAGGGAGCTAAGGGGGAAGGGCCCATACCCAGTTCTCCCTTCTGGACCCTGATGGAGATGAAGTCACTAACTCAGGAGCTGCATAGGACACAGAGGGAAGACCACAGCTCATAGGACCACCCCCTCCCCACCAACACATGCACCCTGGGACCCAAGATAGGAAGAGGAGGCCTCCAGGGACCAGGGCCACACAGCCTCTGGGATCTTTCCAGCTCTGCTGCTGTGAATTCAGCCCAAGTCTAGGTGACCCACCAAGTGAAAATAGTCTGGGTGAGACCAGCCCTGAAATAGGGGGTTAAGAGAGGTAACAGGGTACAAAGGAGGACTTTCCACCTTAACTTTTCTCCAGTCACCAAACTGAGAGGCCCCAAACCCAGTTTGTTCTAAACCCCATAGCCCCTTTTTCCCCACTGGTCCCCCTCCTAGCCCTACCTCAGGGCCCAGAGACTGGGTGGGATGGCCTGGAACCCCGGCCAAGAGGAAGACTCTCCAACAAGGGGGAGGTGTGTGATTGACCATGCCTGATACACCCCTTGCACATGCTCCTTCCATCCCACATGGGAGCACCGGTGCACAGGAGTACCAAGGGCTTAGAAGAACTCCTTCCCACTCCAGTTAGGCCAAAGCTGCTGCCTGTGGTCATGCCAGCCTGATATGGGCAGAGGTTAAAATTGTTGCCTGGAATTAGGGTAAAGAATCAGATACCTTGAACACCTACATTTAAGTTAAATAACCATCTGTTTTTTCTAGAATCCCAAGTCAGGGTCAGAGCTCCACCCCAACTCTGTCCCTTTGGCAAGGCTCCTAAGAGGAGTCTCATGTACCCTCAGGAAGGATTGTCCACAGGTCTGAACTTGGCAGAAAGCAGTGGGGAGCTTATAACATGCAGCTGCTACCCAGGGTCCAGGAAGACACAGACCCCACTCACTGGCACTTGCAGTGTCCTCAGGGCTGGCACCCTGGGCTCAGCAGAGGAGACTGGAGAAAGTGGCACAGCATGGAGAGGAAACAACCCTCAGAGGGAGGCCAGAGAAAATGCACTCTAAACCCTCGAGGCTGGGAATGCTCAAACTGGACTTGGGGGGATGGCCCCCAGATGTGCCAGCTAAAGTGCAGATTCCTCGGCCCCAACTCATCTCCCGACTCACATTCATATGAGGACGAGGTGTGAGAATCAGCACATTTGGCAGTCCTCACCACATCGCCTTGGGAGTGCCCTGCATTCTGCCACCGTCCCACTCCGCCTACTGCTGTTAGAAGAGCAGGCTGACTGGCCAGCCATTTGTAAGCAGTGTCTGCAGAGCAAAGCCCAGGGCTCTCCCAGCCCTGCCCAGGCCCAGACCCAACCTTAACGCCCTAACATGACCTGGAGCAGTTCCATCTTCCTGGAAACATTGACATCCTTAGCTAACTGATTCACGGGGGTGTTGGGATAGTATCATGGAGAAAGCAGTTATCATGCCTGCTAGGTGTAGTCTCTAGATTCTGGGGTCATAGAGAGAACAGGGGTCAACAGTGGCCAGGGCCTGTGACTCCATCTCCAGTGCTCCAAGATGAAAGAGAAATGGACAAAATACTACTTCATCACCCAGTGTGTAAAGACAGACAATTGTGTGCCAGAACTGTAATACAACAGGATATTTCCCTACTGCACTGCATACCTCTAATTTTGATCTATGTATCTAACAAGCATGGTACCTAAGAAGGAATAAAATCATACAGTATATGTGGGAGGAAGGGAGGGGTAGAGGAGAGGTTGAGGATTGGGTTCAAGGGGCATAGGTAAAGTCAAAACTAGAAGTCAAGACCCAAGAAGATGGGGGTAGGGAAGGGTCTTACCTGGTGCCTCTGATAAGCTGAAAACATTTTTTCAAAGTCCTCTAGGTCCAGAATCTGAAATACCTGCATGTCATCAATCTCATTCCATACGGTGCCAGAGACACGTTCCTAAGATTCAGGGCAGGGAGAAGACCCAATGGTTGACTCGACTCCTCCATGATGGAGAGATCCAATGCCTCCCTAACTCTACCTGTTCCCAGCTGCACAAACTACAATAGTCAGGCTTTCAGGCCTTCAGAAAAGGGTAAATTCATCTCCCCAAATCTTCGATACACTCTTCCAGGGCAGAGGCCAAAGACAACCTCCTTGTTCTCCCTTTCTCACGGGGCCACATAGACATGTGTTCCAGAAATCAAATGGAAGGAGAAGTGATGGATAGGCAAGTATGAAAGAGGATATGAACATTGGGGTGCATACGGCCCTTCTCTTCACTACGTCTGCATCTTTGGGGTAAATACCCAGTAGTGCAATTGCTGGATCATAGGGTAGCTCTATTTTTAACTTTTTGAGGGACCTCCACGCTGTTTTCCAAAGTGGTTGTACCAACTCGCATTCCCACCAACAGTGGAAGAGGGTTCCCCTTTCTCCACATTCTCTCCAACATTTGTTGTTTCTTGCCTTGTCAGTTTTTGCCATTCTAACTGGTGTAAGGTGGTATCTCAACAATAGCTAAATTGTGGAAGGAGCCGAGATGCCCTTCAACAGACGAGAGGATTAAGATGTGGTCCATATATACAATGGAATATTACTCAGCCATCAGAAAGAACGATTACCCAACATTTGCAGCAACATGGACGGAACTGGAGGAGATAATGCTAAGTGAAATAAGTCAAGCAGAGAAAGACAATTATCATATGGTTTCACTCATTTATGGAACATAAGAAATAGCAGGGAGATCGGTAGGAGAAGGAAGGGAAGAATGAAGGGGGAGTAAACAGAAGGGGGAATGAACCACGAGAGACTATGGACTCTGGGAAACAAACTGAGGGCTTTGGAGGGGAGGGGGGTGGGGGATTGGGATTGGCCGGTGATGGGTAGTAAGGAGGGCACGTATTGCATGGAGCACTGGGTGTTATACGCAATGAATCATGGAACACTACATCAAAAACTAAGGATGTACTGTATGGTGACTAACATAATAAAAAATTGAAAAAAAAAAAGAAATGTAGATTTACAATGACAAAAAAAAAAGAGGGTATGAAACTCCTTCCAGAAAAACAAAACCAAACCAGTGTTCTCAGGGCATACTTCCTGAAGGTCAGGGTTGGCTAGATTCACTGCAAGGAATAGTGCCCACACATATTTGAGGTCCTCAAATCCTCAGTGCGCACTATATTTCCCGTATCTGAGATGGTTATTTTCTCTCCCAGGGGGTCTTCCTCCCACTTTCCCAGATTCCCAGAAAGTGGACAAATGCCAAAGCCTGGGACACTCTGGTCCCTAGAGTGACTGCTCAGGCCAGCAGACTGCCACAACTTCCTGTTGGTCAGACCCAGGAAAAGTGGCCAAGCATTGGGATGGTTGGGATGCGCCCAAGAGTTTACAGTCCAAGGTCTCTCCACCTAAGCACTGCCCCACTTCTCTGTGGGACCCTGGCACTGAACCCCCACCCCGTGGAGAGGCTCCTTCAGCAAAGCTGAGAACACCCCAATGTTCTCACAGCACCCTGACAATGGCTCAGAGGGCAGAGAGCACAGCCCTTCCAGGGTGCTCACTTCTGTCCTCCCAGGAGTCCTTGCCTCATTCCAAGCTTTGCTGTCCTTTAAAATGGAATCTCCTACCTTCCTGTGCTTGGGGGGCAGCGGGGGAACCTTCCTAAGGCCACCACCCCCTCCTCCCTCTATCTCCCCCTCAGCAAGGCTTAGAGAGAGAAACATACCTTTCACTCACTTTTATTTTCTTAAACTCTGGAAAGGCAAGGCTAGGCCAGAGTAGGAGGGGAGGGGACATTCCTGTGGCCTTCCTAAGGCCAGGGACCCTCTTGTGGAATGCCGGGCTGGGAAGCTCAGAGCAGCAAGGGATACAGGCAACTGGCCAAACCCAACACAGACACATTCTTTTCATGGCAGAAACAACCACTCTGTGTGTGTGTGTGTACACACGGGAGCACGCGTGGAGTAGGGGAAGGGGACTGGGGAAAAGAGCCAGGCTCCTGGAATGGCGTATGTGGGAGGCAGAGAGAAGATGGGAGGGGGAACTGAATCAGGAAAGCAGGGAAGGAAAAGCTCTCCATGGTTGCCACCTGAGTCTAGGCATGGGGTGGAGGTGGGGTCCACGGGAAATCCCAAACAGGTACGTCTTGCCACTGTTCTTTACTCCCAGTGACGCCTGGCTAAGAAAGGGCTGGAATGCGAGAGCTGGATGGTTAACACCGGGGAGAGTTTCCCCTGAGAGAACAGACTGAGTGCCCAGCTCTCCCACCCTTCTTGACAAATGTCACCCCATCCCATATGCAGCCCTTCTGGAGGTGTAGCCGAGCTCTAGAGCCAGCTGAGCTCTGGAGCCATAATCCATTTCCTAGTATTCTCCACATCCCACACTTCACTAAGTCACCCTGATGTGCCCACCGTGTAGAATCATCCCTGACTTTAATTTTTGCATCACTCTGGCCAAAACTCCATTACCTCCAGTCTAGATCCTTGGGGCTTCTGCCCCTCTAGAGACACCCTTTATATGCCAGAGAAATCTTTTTCCAGAAACACTTTTCGTTGTGTTTCTCTGAGCACTTGCGGTCCAACAGAGCACGCTAGCTTGCACTCCCAACCTCATCACTATGTGGGACCGTTGGCAAGTAGAGGGGTACTACTCTCTGCTCATTTCACATGAACAGAAGCAGGTTTCAGTGATGCTTGCTTACAGAGTTGAAGGGCTGGGTGAGATAACACACTTAAAGGCATGCATGGTTGCACCACTAATAACTCACCTAATATTATCATGAATTTCTGTGTCAGGCACTGTTCCAAGTACTTTATATGTCAATTAATCCTCACAACAATCCTTTGATATAGATGTCATAATTACCCCATTTAATAGATCAGGAACCTAAAGCCCAAATGTTTAATTAACTCCTGGTCACATGATTAAAAGCTTGGGAGTGGGCTAATAGGTCCACAAATATTATTCAATCCCCTCCACCCACCCCTGCTGAGAAATGTCTATAACTCCTGTGAATCCTCCCCACTACCCATTCCATCAGACCCATACTTTGCAGTCCAGGAATGAAACTCTGGCCTGCTTTAGGTCCCTGAAGAATTTATATAGATTTTATTATTACTGGACCTCAGAGAAAATCCTAAGTACGAAGCTCTATTTGATGAAAATGTTGCAAAAATATTAGTTGCCTTGTCTATTTTTATATAATATTTTTATTATATTATGTTAATCACCATACAATACATTCCTAGTTTTTGATGTAAAGTTCCATGATTCATTACTTGCGTATTATAATACGCAAGTTGCCTTGTCTATTTTCCTTAATTGCTGAGGTGCCTAATCAACTTTTCATTACCTTTTAAAAATTTTAAATTATGCAAAAAGGCAACCTACTGAATGGGAGAAGATATCTGCAAATGATATATTCAGTAAAGGCTTAATATCTAAAATATATAAAGAACTTACATAACTCAACACCAAAAAACCCCCAAATAATCCAATTAAAAAATAGGCAGAGGACCTAACCAGACATTTTTCTTTTATTATTATTATTATTATTATTTATTTTTAATTTTTTTATTATATTATGTTAGTCACCATACAGTACATCCCCGGTTTCCGATGTAAGGCTCGATGATTCATTAGTTGCATATAACACCCAGTGCACCATGCAATATGTGCCCTCCTTACTACCCATCACCAGCCTATCCCATTCCCCCACCCCCCTCCCCTCTGTAGCCCTCAGTTTGTTTCTCAGAGTCCATAGTCTCTCATGGTTCATTCCCCCTTCTGATTACCCCCCCTTTCTTTATCCCTTTCTTCCCCTAACGATCTTCTTCGTTCTTATGTTCCATAGATGAGAGAAATCATATAATAATTATATACAGATGGTCAACACGTATATGAAAAGATGCCCAACATCACTCATCATCAGGAAAATACAAATTAAAACCACAATGAGATATCACCTTACACCTGTCAGAATGGCTAAAATCAAAAAGACCAGAAATAACAAGTGTTGGTGAGGATGTGGAGAAAAGGGAACACTTGTGCGCCGTTGGCAGGAATGCAAACTGGTGCAGCCACTTGGAAGACAGCATAGAGATTTCTCAAAAAAATAAAAATAGAAATACTACCATAGCAGAACCTATAGAGTTGCAAAATCACTATGTTGTACACCTGAAAATAATGTAACATTTTGTGTCAAATATAATAAAATTTAAACATTTTTTAAAAGCAAGCAAGCAAAAAACAAACAAAAAACCACAACCCTTTAAGTTTTAAGTTGTAAGTACAGGAGATAATGTTTTTTACCACAAAGAAGTATATATATTATTTCTGATAGTGAACAGCGAACATTCCCACACAGCCTGTGGCCTTTGGTTCTGCAGAGCGATTTGTCCACTTGCCTCATAACCGTGGAGAAGGACCCACAGGCCGCAGCTGTGCAGTGCAGTTGTCACAAATGTCAACCATGTGGCTTCAGAATTCTGCTAACAGGTGGCTCTAAAATTTTACCAACTTAGCTTGGAGATGTTATCAGAGGCCCAGGAGACTATGGGCTATATTCATGCTTCGTCTTTCCACCTCAATTATAAAACCAGAGGTAGAAGGAATCTTAGAAATCTCACAGATGAGCAAACTGCGGTACAAAATGGGTGATTTATGCAGGTTGCACAGTTAAGTAGAGTCAAACCTGGTTTAATTGGAGGTTAAAACCTCCCCTTCAAACTCTCCCTAGGATCTCTAGGTGTTTCCTTGAACAAAATCCCTAATTTGTCAGATTCAAAGCTCTTACAGGGCAATGGTTTGTCTCACCTTTTATAATTTTCCATCACGACCCCCAGCAAAAACTTTACACAAAGCAGCCCTCGGACTGACTGGCTAGCTGGTCTACTATTAGGAGAGACAGTTAACACAGAGCTGGCCGCCTACTTCACAATCCCACGCTTCTTCCCACTTGAGTCTCCATCTGAGCTCATTTGAGCTCGCATAGAATGGTACAGTTATGAATTCCCCAGGAGCTAGACCACGAGGTTCATACAACAAAGTCAGAGGGCTCCTTTAGCCCAGCTCCAAAATGATACCTGCATGGCTGCTGCTGATGTGTGTGGGTTAGGCTGACTGAACTCGGTTACCATGTATGTTACACCTCAAGGACAAAGCCACAGGCCCTAATAGGATTCAGTACAGACCAGAGGCAGGGCTAGGCCCAGGCTGGAACTGGTCTTAAATTACTAACAGTCTAATGCAACCCAGGGCATCTCTACTCCATGCTTATGAGAGTTCAACAGAGGAATCAACACCTACACGTGCACCTGGGATTGGTGATTATTAGTGGATAATATTCATGAGGGCCTCTCACTGCTGAGCAGTCTAGAAAAGTACCCAGTGTGTCTACCTTCCCCCAGGAGGATGCCAAAATGGCATCTTGACATCAAACTCTTCATGGCAAGGGTGCTGTCCTGTCCGCTGCCATGGCCTCATCATTTCAGTCCTTTGAACACACTGCCCTGATCTTTACCATTTTTAGACCTTAGCCCAAGTTCTTTGCCTATATCCTCCACCCTTTTCCTCAAAGACACCCTATTCTTAAAATTCTAGCCCAGCCATTGTATTGTTTAGAAAGTGACCCTGCTTGGCCCATGCTCTAGTATTGACATCTTTCCATTAACCCCTCAGCACATACAAATTCCATCTGCCAGTGGCTTTGCCAATGTAGGCCTTAGCATAGGCCAAGCTATCTCTTCCCAGTATAGATGTTCTTCTCAGTGGACAGTGAGGTGTCTGGCATCAGCAGTCCCATCTTCTGCATCTACTGTGCCCTCCTTTACTCCCACCAAAGAAAGACCCCAGAAGGGCAGATCTACAAACAATGGGCAGGCAATCCATGGGGCTGACTAGCACTGGCTATAGGAGAATGGACCCAGTGATCTTTTCTTTGTTACTCACCTCATTCAGCTTGACCCAGTTGAAGGACTTCAGTGGATGGGAAGGCTGGGGGACACACTTCTTCCTGAGTGGGATGTCACTGGTAGGGCAGGGGTCTGGAGGGAGAGGCAGGCCCATGCTGAAGCACGGTGGGGCACCGGGGGGAGTGGGAGGCCCACCAGGTGGAAGAGGTGGTGGAGGTGGGGGACAGCAGGCAAATGGGAGAGGGGGCGGAGGTGGAGGCAGGTCATTGGTTGTCATTGAGGAAGACAAGGTAAGTGGGCCCCCAGGGGGAGGTGGGGAAGATACAGGTCCTGTCTGTGGGAAGACAGAAAAATCACAAAGACAAAGCCATCAGCAATGATGCCTTTCAGGTCCCCACCACACTATTCCTTTCCTTATCCTTATTCTTCATCTACACTAGAACCCCAATCCTGCTCTCACCTCCCACACACAATTTGCCCCCCATTTCCTCTTTGTATCCCAAACATCCAACATACACATAGACACAAAAACAGACACTACACCTAGGTAAAACACACACACATAACACTGGACAAAGCCATAGCTATCACAATGCAATAGCAGGAATGTTACATATAGTTGTGTAGGATATTGCCTGCTCAAGGGCATCCACCTGCACAGGGGCAGGGGACAAAATGATATATGCATTCTGTTTCCCCAGGTGTGCTTCCTGGGACAGTGTCACCCAGGGGAAAGAACACTGTTTTTCTAATTAACACAAAGGTAGCCACTCTTACAGCCTCAGAGTTCCCCTCTATCCTGGCCTGAGGTCTTCCTCTAATTTCTCCTTCACCTGGGGTCCTTAGCTCTTCCCCACACCTGTTCTCCCCACCTTATTCTGAAGGTCTCAGCTCAATATGTAAAGAGAGGAGGGTGTCCACATACTGAGATTTCACTGAGTTGGGCTACCAGCTCTGCCACTTGTCCTCGAGCCTGGCGCAGCTCCTGGGATTCTCGGGCCAGTTTGTCCTTCATCTTGTTCAGTGTCCGCATCATTTCTTCCTTCTCTAATGTCTTTGTCTCACATTCTCGCTCCTTCCTCTCCAGCTTGCTCACCAGCTCCATGTGTTCTGGGATGGGGGTGGGATAGGAGAGAAAATGGGAAGAGACAATATGAATATGTGTCTGTCTACCTCTAACGGGTCCTGGACTGGGCAGGGGAGGGGTTATGCAGAGCATGCAGTGGCTTTAGGCAGAGCCCCTTACCTTTCCGGAACTTCTCTGCCTGGTCTCGCCACTGTTTCACTTCGTTCTCATTGATGAGCCTGGTGGGGAGTACAGGGAAGGGTCTGTTGATTATTGGTTCATAACTTCCCAGAAGACATATCTTCCCCCTTTTCCCCACATTGCTTCTGTGATCTCCAATCTGTTCAGCCACATCAAGGAGGCTAGGATTTTGACTCTCTAGATGTCTTTCCAGGTCCCCAGCCCTGCCCAGTTCTCATGTGTCCCTCTGTGCACTGTGAAAACTGAAAAGACCCTTACATAACTTATGATTCAACCCCTTGTGGTATAGTTGAAGCTCTTGAGACCAGAGATGAAGACAACAGCTTAACTAATGGTAGAACTAGGACTAAATCTCAGGCTTCCTTTAGTTGTCTGATGACTTGTGCTCCTTTGTAAAAATAAGTTTTTTGCACTGAGAGAGATCAAAATGTTGGCCCTACCATGGTACAGGCTTCCAAAGACCAATGTGTAAGAGCAAGAGAAATTGCCCACCAATGCAGAATGAATATGTTGAGGGAAAAGAGGGGATGTATCTAAATCACAGGAAGTCCTCACTCATGTCAAACTCTTGTAATGGGGATTAAGCTATTACCTAGACACCAAAGTTTAATAGAAATGAAATCCCAAAGTAAGATCCCAATAATCGGGTTTTTTGTTTGTTCGCTTGCTTTTGTAACTCTGAAACGTGGAAGAGTTAGATCCATGGATCTTAGCCTCCTCAATCAGATCAAGGATATAAAGAGGGGACAGAGTATGGAAGGGGACATAATTTGTGAAGACTGTTCTTTGGAGAGAGCCAATGCTGTCCTTCTTGGAGGTGCTACCTCCTTCACCATCATCCACTGGCTTCTTTGGACACATTCAGAGAGTTCTGACCCACATTCCCTGAAGTCAGGAGGGAGGCATGGTGGACTGGGGTCCAACTTGGGGCCAGGCAGGTCCAAAGAGTGAAGAAACATTAACCAGAAGAGTGGTGCTGTTTGTTGGCACAGAGTTTGCATGAGGGTTTCTCATGGACTGGATGTAAGCATCATGGAGAAATCGGGCTGATGCCATTTTAAGTCCTATCCAAAATGTCCACCTAGCAGAAAATAGGACACTTGAACATTGTGCCACTGTGTACTAGATTGCTAGTGAATCAGGAGCTGATGGAAGGGATGGTACCAACCAGTCCCAGGGGATAAAAAGGCCTAAATGGCCACTGACCAGGGTCTTATAGCGAGAGGCATGCAGCAAAGAGCTTCAGAAGATCCCAGAAATAATTCATGTCTTTACTCATGTCTAAGGCCAGAGAATAGGAAGAAGCCTGTTTACTAAGTTACCTGATCAAGTAAGGTCTTTTCCACTTCTCCTTCCTGCCCCTGCACTGCCTCTGATAGGGGGTTAAAAACTGGTTAGCTAACAGAAGGGGGTATGTTTGTAGAATGTGTTAGAAGAAAAACAGAACAGAGAAAGAAAGCCAATCATCACACATGCCCTTCCCACTGCACCTTCCAGCCCCAGTCCAGGGAAGAGAGAGATTTAAGACTAAATCAAATCTAGAATTCACATGGTTCACATCTGGGACTAGTCCTTCTAGTTGCAGATTTAAGACTATGTTGGTGGCTTAAAATGATCTTAGGACTTCCATTGCCCAAGAGGAAGGAAAAACTTCATTGGACCTGAGGCATTTTCATCCTCTGGCAGAGGAAAAGCTTCCCCACTAAATAGTCTAAAGAATTGGTAGAAAACAAAAATAAAAATCAGAAATAAAGTTACATTTGATTACTTTGCTAGTTGCACTTGTCCAGCATACCAGATAAGATTAACTACATCAATACCCAACTACTTCTGCAAACGAAAACAGTAGCACAAATAGTTCAAAAATCATTTTCTATCTGGCTTTGGAAAGTGACACCATGAATCCTTGAGAGCCAATTTATCTCCTCAAAGGGCAACTGGATCAGACTTTCATTCACAGCAGCATTATTTACAAAAGCCAAGGTATGGAAGCAGCCCAAGTGTCCATCAATTGGTGATTGGATAAAGAAAATGTGGTATATTTAAACGATGGACTATTATGCAGTTATAAGAAGGATGAAATCTTGCCATATGCAATGACATGGATGGAGCTACAGAGTATAATGCTAAATAAAATAAGTCAGAGAAAGACAAATATCATATGATTTCACTCATAGATGGAATTTAAGAAACAAATCAAATGAGCAAAGGGAAAAAAGAGAAAGAGAAAGGGACAAATCAAGAAACAGACTCTTAACTATAGAGGAGAAACTGCCAGAGGGGAGGGGACAGAGGGATGGATGAAATAGGTGATGGGGATTACGGAGTGCACTTGTCATGATGAGCACCGGGTGATGTAGGAATTGCTGAATCACGACACTGCACACCTGAAACTAACGTAACACTCTATGTTAACTAACTGAAAATTAAAACTAAAACTCAGGAGAGAGAGTTAAGATGGCGGAGCAGTAGGGGACCCCTTTTTCAGCCGGTCCCCTGAGTCGAGCTGGATAGGTACCAGACCAGCCTAAATAACCACGGAATCAGCCTGAGACGCAGGATGATGCATCTGGATCTCTACAAATGAACATCTCCAGCGCTGAGTATTGAGGTACGAAGAGGGGAGCTGTAAACCGCGCACAGATATCGGAAGATATACGGAAGGGGGAGGGAGTCGCTGCATTCGGGCACCGGGAAGCGGCAGCCACCTGCACGGGGGAGCAGGCGGACTCATGGACCGGCACCATGAGAGAGCGGACTGAGACCGTGAGCCGGGAACGTGCGCCACCAGGCATCTCGTGGAACACCGGAATCCTGGTGCACTCACTGGATCCAGACTGAGACCGGGAGCCCCCGGAGTGCGCGCAGGGCGGCTGGCGGCTGGTGGGCCACCTGCACAGGGGAGCGGGTGGACTCGCGGTCGGCACCCACGAAACAGCAGACTGAGACCCTGAACCGGGTGCACGCGCCACCAGGCTTCTCACGGAACTCCGGAATCCTGGTGTGCTCACCGGGCATAGACTGAGACCGGGAGATCCGGGAGCGCGGGGGCAGCTGGCGGCGTTAGAAACACAAAGGACAGAGACGCGCCAGCCCTGGAAGTGAGGGCAGGGACGCCAGGTGTGGGGCACACATCCCGGGACACTGCAGGGTTGAGCAGCACCAACAGTAACGGAGTTAAAGTGGCCAGACCATCAGTGGAGAATGGGCCACAATCCCTCTGTTCTGTGACAATTCAGCCTCTGCTGCTCTGACTCTCAGAAGAGGCACAGCAGACCGCGAGGGAAAGCCACCAGAGAACAAAAGCCTGGAAATACCGGCTCACAGCGTGCCCGTCCCCATCCCCCCTCGCAGGTGACACGGAGACTCTACCCAAACAGGGTTGCCTGAGTATCGGAGCAGCAGGCCCCTCCCCCAGAACACAGAAGGCAGGCTGAAAAATCAAGAAGCCCACAACCCGGGGTGCCTGGGTGGCGCAGTCATTGAGCGCCTGTCTCCGGCTTAGGGTGTGATCCCGGCGTTCCGGAAAGGAGTCCCTCATTGGGCTCCTCCGCTGGGAGCCTGCTTCTTCCTCTCCCACTCCCCTGCTTCTGTTCCCGTTCTTGCTGACTGTCTGTCTCTCTCTCTCAGATAAATAAATAAATAAAATCTTTAAAGAAGAAGCCCACATCCCTAAGATCCCTATAAAACAAGGGGCACGGCCTGGGACCCAGGCAATAATTTGGGCTCTGGACAACCCCGCAACCTCTCTCATCAGAATGACAAGAAGGAGAAGCCCCCCCCCACCCAGCAAAGAAAAGACAGTGAGTCTGTGGCCTCTGCCACAGAAATAATGGATATGGATGTAACAAAATTATCAGAAATGGAATTCAGAGTAACGATGGTCAAAATGATGAGTAGAATTGAAAAAAGTATTAACGAAAAGGTTACTGAGAATATAGAATCACTAAGGACAGAAATGAGAGCGAATCTGACAGAAATTAAAAATTCTATGAGCCAAATGCAAGCAAAACTAGAGGCTCTTATGGCCAGGGTCACAGAAGCAGAGGAACGGGTTAGTGAATTGGAGGATGGGTTAATAGAGGAAAAAACCAAAATAGAAGGTGGTCTTAAAAAAATCCAAGCCCACGAATGTAGGTTACGGGAGATTACACACTCAATGAAAGGATCCAATGTTAGAATCATCGGCATCCCCGAGGGTGTGGAGAAAACCAGAGGTCTAGAAGAGATATTTGAGCAAATTGTAGCTGAAAACTTCCCTAATCTAGCGAGGGAAACAAACATTCGTGTCCAAGAGGCAGAGAGGACCCCTCCCAAGCTCAACCACGACAAACCTACGCCACGTCACGTCATAGTGCAATTCGCAAATATTAGATCCAAGGATACAGTATTGAAAGTGGCCAGGGCAAAGAAATTTCTCACGTACCAAGGCAAAGGCATCTGAATTACGTCAGACCTATCTACACAGACCTGGAATGAGAGAAAGGGTTGGGGGAGCATATTTAAAGCTCTTTCAGAGAAAAACATGCACCAAGGATCCTTTATCCAGCAAGGCTGTCATTCAGAATTGATGGAGAAATAAAGACATTTCAGAATCGCCAGTCACTAACCAATTTTGTAACCACAAAACCAGCCCTACAGGAGATATTACGGGGGGTTCTATAAAAGTAAAAAGGCCCCAAGAGTGATACAGAACAGAAAGTCACAGCCAATACAAACAAAGACTTTACTGGCAACATGGCATCATTAAAAGCATATCTCTCAGTATTCAGTCTTAATATTAATGGTTTAATTCTTGCTTAATGCCACAAGGTTGCAGATTGGATAAAAAGAAATGACCCATCCATTTGCTGTCTACAAGAGACTCATTTCGAACCCAAAGATGCATTTAGACTGAGAGTAAGGGGATGGAGTACCATCTTTCACGCAAATGGACCTCAAAAGAAAGCTGGGGTAGCAATTCTCATATCAGATAAACTGGATTTTAAACTACAGACTATAGTTAGAGATGCAGAAGGAAACTATATTATTCTTAAAGGAAGTATTCAACAAGTGGATATGACAATTATAAATATATATGCCCCCAACAGGGGAGCAGCAAGATACACAAGCCAACTCTTAACCAGAATAAAGAGACATATAAATAAAAATACATTAATAGTAGGGGACCTCAACACTCCACTCTCAGAAATAGACAGAACACCCTGGCAAAAACTAAGCAAAGAATCAAAGGCTTTGAATGCCATACTCGACGAGTTGGACCTCATAGATATATATAGAACACTACACCCCAGAACCAAAGAATACTCATTCTATTCTAATGCCCATGGAACATTCTCAAGAATAGACCATGTTCTGGGACACAAAACAGGTCTCAACCGATACCAAAAGATTGAAATTATCCCCTGCATATTCTCAGACCACAACGCTCTGAAATTGGAACTCAACCACAAGGGAAATTTTGGAAGAAACTCAAACACTTGGAGACTAAGAACCATCCTGCTCAGGAATGACTTGATAAACCAGGAAATCAAAAATCAAATTAAACAATTTATGGAGACCAATGAGAATGAAAATACAACAGTCCAAAACCTATGGGATACTGCAAAGGCAGTTCTAAGGGGGAAATACATAGCCATCCAAGCCTCACTCAAAAGAATAAAAAATCTAAAATGCAGTTTTTATATTCTCACCTGAAGAAGCTGGAACAGCAACAGAGGGACAGGCCTAATCCACCCACGAGGAAGCAGTTGACCAAAATTAGAGCTGAAATCAATCAATCAGAAACCAGACGTACAGTAGAGCAGATCAACAGGACTAGAAGCTGGTTCTTTGAGAGAATCAATAAAATAGACAGACCACTGGCAACACTTATCCAAAAGAAAAGAGAAAGGACCCAGATTATTAAAATTATGAATGAAAAAGGAGAGGTCACGACGAACACCATTGAAATTGGAAGGATTATTAGAAATTTTTATCAACAGCTATATGCCAATAAACTAAGCAATCTGGAAGAGATGGAATCCTTCCTGGAAACCTATAAACTACCAAGATTGATACAGGAAGAAATTGATTTCTTAAACAGGCCAATTAATTATGAAGAAATTGAGTCAGTGATAAACAACCTTCCAAATAACAAAACTCCAGGCCCGGACGGTTTTCCTGGAGAATTCTACCAAACATTCAAAGAAGAAATAATACCTATTCTCCTAAAGCTATTTCAAAAAATAGAAACAGAAGGAAAACTACCAAACTCATTCTATGAGGCCAATATTACCTTGATCCCCAAACCAGGCAAAGACCCCCTCAAAAAGGAGAATTACAGACCGATCTCCCTAATGAATATGGACGCCAAAATCCTCAACAAGATACTTGCTAATAGAATCCAACAGTACATTAAAAGGATTATCCATCACGATCAAGTGGGATTCATACCTGGGATGCAAGCGTGGTTCAATATTCGCAAATCAATCAGCGTGATACATCATATCAACAAGAAAAGACTCAGGAACCATATGATCCTCTCAATCGATGCCGAAAAAGCATTTGACAAAATACAGCATCCTTTCCTGATTAAAACCCTTCAGAGTGTAGGAATAGAAGGTATATTTCTCAATCTCATAAAAGCCATCTATGAAAAGCCTACTGCAAATATTATTCTCAATGGGGAAAAGCTGGAAGCCTTTCCCTTAAGATCAGGAACTCAACAAGGATGCCCACTCTCGCCACTATTATTCAAAATAGTACTAGAAGTCCTTGCAACAGCAATCAGACGACAAAAAGGGATCAAAGGTATTCAAATCGGCAAAGAAGAAGTCAAAATGTCTCTCTTCGCAGATGACGTGATACTCTATACGGAAAACCCAAAAGAAGCCACTCCCAAACTATTAGAAGTTATAGAGCAATTCAGTAACGTGGCGGGATACAAAATCAATGCTCAGAAATCAGTTGCATTTCTGTACACGAATAACGAGAACGAAGAAAGAGAAATTAGGGAATCCATCCCATTTACAATAGCACCAAAAACCATACGTTACCTTGGAATTAACTTAACCAGAGATGTAAAGGACCTATATTCTAGAAACTATAAATCACTCTTGAAAGACATTGAGGAAGACATAAAAAGATGGAAAGATATTCCATGCTCATGGATCGGAAGAATTAACATAGTTAAAATGTCCATGCTACCCAGAGCAATCTACACTTTCAATGCTATCCCGATCAAAATACCGAGGACATTTTTCAAAGAACTGGAACAAATAGTCCTTAAATTTGTATGGAAACAGAAAAGGCCCCGAATCTCCAAGGAACTGTTGAAAAGGAAAAACAAAGCTGGGGGCATCACAATGCCGGATTTCGAGCTATACTACAAAGCTGTGATCACAAAGACAGCATGGTACTGGCACAAAAACAGACACATAGACCAATGGAACAGAATAGAGAGCCCAGAAATGGACCCTCAGCTCTTTGGGCAACTAATCTTTGATAAAGCAGGAAAAAACATCCGGTGGGAAAAAGACAGTCTCTTCAATAAATGGTGCTGGGAAAATTGGACAGCTACATGCAAAAGAATGAAACTTGACCACTCTCTCACACCATACACAAAAATAAACTCCAAATGGATGAAAGACCTCGATGTGAGACAGGAATCCATCAAAATTCTAGAGGAGAACATAGGCAGCAACCTCTATGACATTGGCCAAAGCAACCTTTTTCATGATACATCCCCAAAGGCAAGAGAAACAAAAGATAAAATGAATTTATGGGACTTCATCAAGATTAAAAGTTTCTGCACAGCCAAGGAAACAGTCAGAAAAACTAAGAGGCAGCCCACGGAATGGGAGAAGATATTTGCAAATGACACTATGGATAACGGACTGGTATCCAAGATCTACAAAGAACTTCTCAAACTCAACACACGAGAAACAAATAAACAAATCATAAAATGGGCAGAAGATATGAACAGACACTTTTCCAATGAAGACATACAAATGGCTAACAGACACATGAAAAAATGTTCAAAATCATTAGCCATCAGGGAAATTCAAATCAAAACCACACTGAGATACCACCTTACGCCAGTTAGAATGGCAAAAATAGACAAGGCAAGAAACAACAATTGTTGGAGAGGATGTAGAGAAAGGGGATCCCTCCTACATTGTTGGTGGGAATGCAAGTTGGTACAGCCACTCTGGAAAACAGTGTGGAGGTCCCTTAAAAAGTTAAAAATTGAGCTACCCTATGATCCAGCCATTGCACTACTGGGTGTTTACCCCAAAGATACAGACGTAGTAAAGAGAAGGGCCATATACACCCCAATGTTCATAGCAGCAATGTCCACAATAGCTAAATCGCGGAAAGAGCCGAGATGCCCTTCAACAGATGACTGGATTAAGAAGATGTGGTCCATATATACAATGGAATATTACTCAGCTATCAGAAAGAACGAGTTCTCAACATTTGCTACAACATGGACGGCACTGGAGGAGATAATGCTAAGTGAAATAAGTCTAGCAGAGAAAGACAACTATCATATGATTTCTCTCATCTATGGAACATAAAAACTAGGAAGATCGGTAGGAGAAGAAAGGGATAAAGAAAGGGGGGGTAATCAGAAGGGGGAATGAAGCATGAGAGACTATGGACTATGAGAAACAACCTGAGGGCCTCAGAGGGGAGGGGGCTGGGGGAACGGGATAGACTGGTGATGGGTAGTAAGGAGGGCACATATTGCATGGTGCACTGGGTGTTATACACAACTAATGAATCATCGAGCCTTACATCGGAAACCGGGGATGTACTGTATGGTGACTAACATAATATAATAAAAAATCATTTAAAAAAATAAAAATAAATAAATAAAACTAAAACTCAAAAAAAAAATAAAGTTAATTAAAAGTTTAAAATTAAAAATTAGTGTGTTAACATAACATCTGATTACTAGTTGATGTGACTTTAAACTTGGTTCTCTGTGTTTCTCAGTACACAGGGTCAAGGATAAGCCAGAAGACCTTAGGCTCTGACATCTTTATCTAACAGCTCTAGTTAAATTGCCATGCTCTATTTCAGTGATCAGCAAACTTACTCTAAAGGGGTAGAATAAATATTTTGGGTTTTATATATGAGGTACAGTTTCTGTCACATATTCTCATTTGTTTTTATTTTTTATTTTTTAAATATTTTTTATTATATTATGTTAGTCACCATACAGTACATCCCTGGTTTTTGATGTAAAGTTCGATGATTCATTAGTTGCGTATAACACCCAGCGCACCATGCAATACGTGCCCTCCTTACTACCCATCACCAGCCTATCCCAGTCCCTCACCCCTCTCCCTCTGAAGCCCTCAGTTTGTTTCTCAGACTAAAAACTCTTTTAAAATGCAAAAACTATTCTTAGCTCATGGGTCATGCAAAATCAAGCTGGAGGACTGGTTAGCACACAGACTGTTGTTAATAAGTTTAAATTCTTCCTCTACCCACTCCATTCAATGGATCATTAAAAGCTGAGTTCAGGGGCACCTGGGTGGCTCAGTCCATTAAATGTCTGCCTTTGGCTCAGTTCATGATCCTGGGATGGAGCTCCACGTCAGACTCCCTGCTCAGTGGGGAGTCTACTTCTCCCTCTGCCTCTCCTCCCAACCCCCAGCTTGTGTGTTCATTCTCTCTCTCTCTCAAATAAGTAAATAAAAAATTTTTTTAAAAAGCTGAGTACACCCCCTATAAACCTGTGCTGTTCAATATGGTAGTCACTAGCCACGTCATATGGCTATCTGAATTTTATTAAAATGAAATAAAATTTTAAATTCAGTTCCTTAGTTACACTATCCACATGTCAAGTGTTCAGTAGCCGCATTTGAATAGGGCAGATATGGAACATTTCCACTATCTCAGAGGACTCTATTGGACATGTTACTTAAGGTGCATTTGGAGGCATCTGGTTTATAAGAGGGAACAGAGGTTTCACTGGTGAGAGTCCACGCAGGAGACAGACAGGGAAAGAGGAGGAAGGCGGGTAAGAGCTGGCCACTGCTCACATGTTGACGATGTTCTTGACGTTGAAGTTCTCCAAGGGAGCCAGGTCAGGGTCCACACCCCTCTCGTCCTGGAGGACAATCTGCTGAAGGATGCGGTCCAGGAGCTGCCACTGCTGGAAGTAGCCACCGTTGCGCTTGTCTGTGAGGACAACAGGCATCATAAGTTTAGTGATCCCTTGAACCCCCTGGGGCCCTGCCCTAGAGTCACTGCCTGGGCCCAAGCTGGTGCAGCATGCCCTCTTCCTCCCTTGGCAAGCTCCCAGTGTGATGGGGGAGGCAATGATGCTACTGATGCTGATGCTGATGCTGGAGATTCGCAAATGAGGTCATTTCTTGGTGATCTGCAACTGACTTCCTATGAATGTGTCAATCCTCTAGACACATTCTCTACTCCCTGAAGTGCTTCCTGGCTGCCTTTCTTCCCTGTAGGTACCCTGAGGAGCCTATGCCTTGCAAATGTAAATTGCCTTTTCCATTATCTAAAAAAAATCACCTTTCAGAAAGTAAATCTGCTCCAAAATTATTACCTGCTAAATAATGAAGTCTCCAGGGAAATTTAAAAAAAGAAAAGGTTTTAGGAATATCTATGCTATTGTTCTATAGTGAAAGATGAATGGAAACTCATTACAGGTATGCACTAAGAGAGAGTCAGAATGGGTTGGAGAAGTGCTAATGGAATCCAGGCAGATTTCTCAGTGAAGGTGACCCTGAACTGTGAAGGCAAAAGCTTGTGTGTAGTGTCTGACCTCATGGGGTCCCACTTCCATCCTCTGTAACCATGGTTTGGTGGGACGTGGACTTTCTTTTCATGTGCTAGCCACAAGCCCCTCTTCCTCAGTTCTTGATCCCAAGTACTTTGTCTCAACTGACCACCACACAAGGTCAACCAGCATGGTGCTGACCTCAAAGCCAAACCACACGCTTACAAGGTGGAAGGTCATGTCTGCAAAGCCCCGTTTTGAGGCAGAAGAGACCTGTTGACATTGCCCATGGAGCACCGCACACAAGAACTTGAGAGAGGAGAAGTCGGGTTTCTCAGGGACTTCCTAGGTCTTCCATGAAGATCTCTGGACTGAGCTTTGGAGAACTGATAGCTTCCTGGTGTAGGTTACTGTGTCCGTTTTCCTTTCCAACATCATTTCACTGACACAGGCATTGCAACGTGGCACAGTTTTCCATTTGCCTTTCACCCAGGAAAACAGGTTAAAGCCAGGTCACTGGCTCACAGAAGTAGAGTATGTTTCATCTAAGGCTGTGACCCCAAAGAAACAAAAATTCCTTCATATGTACAGACTCATCCAGCCTCAAGTTCACCCACTATAAATTGATGTAATAATGCACAATCCTTAAGTCATTTTGAGGTTTGGAGACACTGTGCCCAAGGGTCTTGCATCATGCATGGCCCAGAGTTGGTACATAGTAAACTGTAGTTATTACCACCATCACCATGAATACCAATGTCACCATCACCACCACTAGAGAGTCTGCCTAGATTGACCATGATGGCTGGCCATACTAATCTTCCAAATATTCAGTTTTGTGAGGAGCTTAAATATCAAATGTTACAGTTACAGCTCATTTCAAATTGTATGTTGGGGTGGCTATTAGTGATTATATGTAATTTATTCAGTCACTGTGCACACCTGGATCTTAAGAGCTTAGCATCTGCTAAGCTTGGATACTGACATCTGATATTTGCAAAGAGAGGCAGGGGCAAGTGTGTTAAAGTGGCGCTCACAAGGCCTAGATGGAAGAGTTGATAAAACCTTGAAAAAAGGTGTGCTCAGTCTACATCTGTGCTACTCCCCCAAACATAAATCTTCTTTTTTGGAGCTTCCCAAGAGGACTGATCACTCCCCTGTCATAGGCTGACAGCCAGGGCTCTTTGGATTTTCAGTGACCATGCTACTGCTTGGTAGGCCAGGACATTAGCATTCTTCAGGGCTAAGTCCCCAGCTTGGGTGTCACCCCTGGATGACATTGGAAGTCCTGACCCAAAAGAGATAGGGAAGAACAAGGGCCTGAGTCCTGTGGCCAGGGCTCCTGGGGACAGAGGCAGAGGGAGACCCAGTCAGACTCACCAATCCAGGGAAGTCCTGACACCTTGTCTCAACCTGCCCCAGGCCAAGTCTCAGACTGGGTGAGGAAGTGGCAAGTGCGGGCTACTCACAGGGCATCTGCAGGCAGTGGTGTAGGACAGACAATAAGCAGGGGTAGGCCTCGGTGTGCTTTAGCTTCTTGTGGATCAGTTCAAACATCTGGGAAGCACTCTTGGTGTCGATGTGGACCTGAGGGAGTGGAGGGCACAGTGGATGGGGAGGGGGCAAGCCATGAAAGAAAAGGGGAGAAAACCCTACTTCTATCCACTGAGCCCCATTCCCCCAGATGACGTTCCTTCTTCTGCTTCTGGCCCAGGCTTAAAAAGAGAGGTACAGAGAAAAGGAGGAAGGATATGTCCTAATCATATGAAGTAGGATTTCTCAATCTCAGCACTATTGGGGTCTTGGACCAGACCATTCTTTGTCATTGGGAGCTGTCCTGTTCACTGTAAGCTGTTCCACAGCATCCTTGGACCATATCTATCAGATGCCAGTGGCATTCTCCCTGCACCAGTTGTGACAACAAAAAATGTCTCCAAGTATTGCAAATTGTCTACAGGGGAAGGAGGAAGCAAAGTCACTCCTGGTTGAGAACTACTGATTCAAACTAAGGGAAGGGGACAAGGGCATAGATGATTCAAGGACCACGTAGCATAGTTCCACACAACCTGGGTTTAAACCCCAGATCTACTCTCTCACTGTGTGACCACAGGCAAGCTAATCTCAATCTCCTTACTATAAATCCAGGGCTTGTGTGACAATATAATGGGATGGTGCTCGGTGACTGCAACACCACCAGAAGTAGGTTTCTATTTGAATAGAGATTTTATAATACAATATTTAAGCAGCAAAATTGTGTATTTTCAGGGTTATTGAGGCTGGAATGAAAAGACAGTCCTGTTTGCAAAGCATGATCTGGTTGGTAACAGGAGAGGGCACTCAGGAAATTGCTGGAAGGCAGGAAGAGAGCAGCTCAGGAGAGGCATTTGACACTAATCCTGTGTGAGAGATGGCCCTCTTTCCTTTGGGGGCTACGATCTCCCAGCAGAGGAGATGCACTACCAGGTAAGGCCTGCCAGCTGAGGCCCCCGCAGAGCCAACACACTGCCAGGCTGCAGAAGTAGGACCTGGTTATAGGGCCACTCACCAGGGAAACCAGCCAACACTGGACCTACCACAACACGGGATCTGGAGAAGAGGCAGTGGGGCCACCTGGGACCCCACTGCAGTCGCCCCATCCCTGTAGACTTCTCACCATGTCAAACCTCCTGGCTAGCTCCAGGTCATCCTCATTCCGGACCATCTCGAAGAAGTCTAAATGCCTAGATAGGATGGGGGATAGAGAAAGTAGATATTAATTCTATGATGTCCTTGTTTGAGGGTTAGCCCCTTCAACTCCCCAGTGAACTAAATCTGAAAGCCTCATTCAGGTGAGGCCAAGGCAAAACCGAAAAGAAGCCACCTGTCTGAAGGCCAACACTTTCCTCCTTTATATAATCCCATGTCCCTTCCTCAGGGAGGCCAGCCTGGAGTCCCATCACATTATATCAGGCTTTCTCAATTTTGGCACTATTGCTATCTGGTGCTAGATTGTCCTTGGTTGTGGGAGGCAGAAGGTTCAATGGCATTTCTGATCTCTACCCACTAGATACCAGTAGCAGCCCCCACCTTTCAAGTCGTGACAACAAAAATGTCTCCAGGCTTAGCCAAATGTTCCCTGGGGGTAAAATCACCCAGTCAAGGACTAGTGCTTTGCCTTCACCAGGGTTCTCGTACTGTCCCCATGTCAAACTTCAAAGCCAATCTCTCTCATTTTTTACCCCATCCACTCCCCAACTCCACTTCAAAAGGACCCATCCTGTCTCCCTTAAGACCCAGTGCAATAAAATAGTCTGTACCAATGGGACAGAACCAGGGGGGACAGACAGGAACTTAATTTGAATTAAGGAATACATAGGAATTTAATTGTGCCCTTTAATTAACAAAGGCCTTTATGGCTTCCATTTGGAGTATGGCAATTTCCTTGTTCAGCAAGAGTGCCCTTCAGGATGGTTAGTATTCCTGGTTTCCAACAACTAATACCAGTTAGTGTCCCCCAAGCAGCCAGTCTGAAAACCAAAGAACACCCCCATATGTTTCCAAATGCCCCCCACCCTGGGGAAGTACTGCCACGGTTGAGGACTACTGGGGCCACCCGCCTATAACATCAGAGATGAGAAAGCAGGTCAGCAAAGAGAGCAGGCAGGGACATGAGTAGGATGTGGGACAAGAGGGTGGGAGAGCGGTCCACCTCCCCGCCGCCAGAGCTGATTCTGAGTTGATACTGGGTATGGCAGGTGGTCTCCAGTGGGAAGGGCAGCCTCCTTGAAAGTCCTGATCATCCCCAGCTGAGGCACTGTCCCCATACATCCACAGCCTTACTTGTCCAGGATGGCATTCTCGTGCTGCCGGAGTTTGTCAATCACAGGTTGGATCCCCAGCATCAGGAACTCGTACCGTAGATGAAGACGGAACTCTAGGTTATCCTGGGGGTCACCAAGGGAAGGCCAGACTTATTGGCTAGTGGCTCTTCCACAAGAGTCCCCAGTGGACCCACTCCAGTCATGGTCCCACTACATCCCCTGCAGCAACCCCTCTGGAACTGCCTCAAGTCCAGAGTTCCAAGAAAGGGCAGGAGGAGACACACTTGACCTTGTTATTTATTCCCATTAGGTCTCCTGCCTCACTTCCTTCAAGTCCCTTACCAGTTTTCTCAGCCTTTGGCATCAAAGAATGGCAGCGTAGAGTAATGTAAAACGTAGCTTTGATTTCAGGCAGATCTTGGTTCAAATCCCTGCTCTGACACTCACTAGTTTTGTGATTTGGGGAAAGCCTTAGTTTTCTCTTCTGTAAAATGGGAATGATATTACTTACTGACAGGGGTGATATTACATTAAGAATTACCTGATGAAGTATGGTTACCAACTAATCAGAATAGATTAGTATGGCTAGTATTGACAAGGGTGATGTCAGCATCTCGGGGACAGATCGCTCTCCCAACCCACCTCTCCTAACTTAACTCATCAGGACTGGTTGCAAGAAAAGTGTGCTAGCAGATAAGAGGGAGAAAATAGAGATCATTAAATTGCCCCTTTTGACCTTGAACAAAGTGACTTTGATTGAGGCATCTGATTCCCTTAGAATTTGGGGAGTTCATCTGCTCTTCAAGCTCTTCTTCAACTGTTGCTATTTTTACAGTCTGAGAATCCCATTCTGACCCCACAGTAAGGAAAATCAGAAGCCATACCTCCTCACAGAAGGTGCTAGAGGGCATGACCAGCCAACTCAGAAACCAGTCCAGAAGCAGGTCTTTAGAAAACTCTAGAGAGAAGGGCCTACACTTGCCCTCCTCCCACCACCCTAAGCCAGCACATAATGCACAATGCTACCCATGCAAGAAACTCCACAAGAACCCCTCATGACAGCAAGATTCGTGACAATCTATTCTTTCTCAGCCCCCAGGGATGGAGGCAAGAGTTGATAAAGTTATTCTGAAGACAATGATGGCAGTGGCAGTAGCGCCAACCAGAAGTCTTGGCCCCTTCCCTCTGCTACATCCCCAGGAGGCACTTGCACACACTCCCCCATGGGCAGAAAGTCCAGGAATGGTAAGAGCAAAGAGAAGATGCCTCACCTCTCCTGCTCCAGCATTGAGGACGGCGTTGATGAAGGACATGATGGCTGTTTTCAGATTCACTTCATCCCGGTACCGGCCCAAACTTCGGTCTAGCTCATTCAGCAGTGTCTGGATGAAAAGGCAGGACAAGAGAGGAAAGGCGGGCTCAGGATTCTACAAGTCCAGCCTCTGTGCCTGTGCTCCCACCATTCCAACTGCCTAGCGTGCCCCCACGTGCTTACTCTCCCCAATCTATCCAGTTTACCCTGCACCCTGCACCTTCCTGAAAGCTCAGCTTTTCCAAGGAGCGTCCTTTGCCTCTCCACACCTCAGTCTCAGTCCTGCCACTCACCTCCAGGGCTTAAGTTTATTTTGTAGGGCAGTGCCAAAATGCTGCTTCAGCACTTCAGAGCTGTTTACAGCTCCAGCTGCTTATAGCTCATAAATCTTCCTGCCCCACTCCTTGACAGCATGGACACTGCCTTTTATGCATGTTCCGCAAAGGGTCAGGGGCCACTTTCTGCACAGAGTAAGTGCTTACAAATGTTTGATGACAGAATATACAAATACCCTATACTGGTGGATGAACCATAGCGTTTGTAGTGACCGTTTAGATCTATTGATACTTTCTCTACATAAGACAGTTTATACTTACTATCTCATTACTTTTCTGGGGTAGTTCAGGGAGAAGAAAGGAGAATAGCATGGCCAAGTATCCAGCGCTGTTCTCGGGGTCCCCATAGTAAGCGCTGGCCCAGGCATAGGGCTAAAATCTTGGCCCCAGCAACGTCCTTCAATTTAATTTTTGACTGAGCCGCTGTGATTTGCCAGGCACTGGGCTCAGAGATGTAAAGCCATAGACTGATAATCCAGCCTCAAGGAACCCATGGTCTAGTGAGGAGTCCATTTTCCCAGGCAAACCCATATCTCTTAAGGTCCCGTACATCTTTTCTATGTAAGCCCTCAGCTAGACCCCTCACCTGAAAGCGTGTCCGCTCAGCTGCATACACCTGGTAGTGGAGCATGGCCTGCAGCACCTTCTTGTGGCCGCCAGGCACCAGGCACACGGCGCCCAGGATCTCCAGCACGGCCACCTTGGTCTTGCTGTTCTCTGTGCGCAGACTCTGTGCAATGGTGCTGATGGCCTCGGGCTGTGCCAGCACATGAGCCCGCCCCTGGGAGTTGTTCATCAGAGCCTTGATGCAACCGATGAGGGAGGTGTGGATGCGACTTTCGCAGGTGGCGTGGTCCATGCTCCGGAGGAAATTCAGCAGACAGGTCAAACCGTCCAGCTCAATGAAGCGTGTCACAAACCTGTCCAGGCCAATGCCATTAGCACAACAGGTATCCCGAATTTGCATATTATTCTGTATACACTTCGCAAATAGTTACCCCAGCACCTGTGTAACGCTGTGTCCCAGCTCAGCAGACGCTCGGTTCATTCAGTGAGTTTATCTAAGGCATTGAAATCCTATCACCCTCACAGGAGACTCGTGCCTTATTTGAACCTCAAATACTGTGCATTTGCAGGTCATTGACTGTCAGGTGCATAACTGTGATGCTGTACACGTGAAGGGAATGATCGTAGTAATTATTACTATAATTATCATGGCTGTTAAACCTGAACATTCATCTCCAGAGAGGATGGGAATTAAGAGAATTACAGTCAGAAGACAAAGAGACTTCCAGACAGGGGGACCATCAGAGTCACTGAGTCATGGGACCAAGGCTGGGGAATGCGCTCTTCAAGAGACCCTTAAGAAAATAGCTAAGTCATCTTGAATATTAACAGAAAGCATTAAAAACCATTTAGTTCAGGGGTTCTTAACCTAGAGTCTGTGTTCCCCTAAGGAGTCAATGGCTAACTTGCAGGGGTCCATAAACTTGGATGGGAAAAAGAAGTCACACTTTTATTTTTGGTAACGTCTACCTGAAATGTATCATTTGCTCCTATGATGAATGTGGGCAATAAACTACAGTGGTATTAGCAGAACCTGTGACTTTGTCACCCAAAGAAATCAGCTATTTTAATATGAAATTGTAGTTGTTGCAGGTGTCTCAGACTATCATTTCCACTCATCAGCACTTCAAAATCATGGTGGTTGCTAGTTCTTGCTGCTTAAGGCATAAAGAAACACATTAATAGCTATCTCACAATGCTTCATATTTGGTAACTATATTTCAGTTTAGTTGGTTCTTTCTTTTCATCTTATCTATTTTATTATTTTAAAACATCATTCTGATAAGCAGTCAATAGGTTTCATCTGGTGCCAAAGTCATCCATGGCACATGGGCTTTCACACACGCATACACACAAAGAGGCTTAGAACACTTGATTTTGTAAACAGTAATGACCTAAGGAAATGTCATAAATGGAGCTGAGGGAACTGTTGCATATAGTTAATGCATTTGGTCCCAAGTGTATTTGTGTATTTCCATATTATTATACAAATATGTCTACAAAATGGAATATACTCTCAAGTTGTTAAAATAGGTATTATTTGTTTCTATTACATGCTTTTCCATATTCTGCAGAATTTCCACCATGACTATGTGTAACTTTTGTAATCAGAACTTTGTTAAGGGAAAGAAAAGTAAATTGAAGTGGGAGACAAACCTGGCAAACCTCCCTCAATCCCTCTCCTTCTCGATGTCCTCATCCTTCCTGCACCCCATTCCCATAAGCGCCCCAGCCCCTGAACCACAACTGGAATTAAGGTGCTCCCATTCTCCTGAGACTCTAGTCCCAGGCTCCCAAAGTAGCAGCTCAGCCCAGACCACACACACACACACACACACACACACACGCAGACCGGTATGCTGGTAAACATTTAACAACTGGTTCTCTGGAGAAAGAAAAAAAGGATTGATTGTAGTGTTTGCCAATTTCCACAGTATAAATATTCCCAGCATAGCTGATTTCAAGCTATCAAAGTGACATCATTGAACTTGGAGTTGGGAAGAGACCCAACATTCATAGTGCAGTTGATCCTTGAATAAAACAGGTTTGAACTGTGTAGGTCCACTTACATGGAAATGTTTCAATCAACACAGTACAATACTGTGAGCAGATTTTCCTTATGATTTTCTTACCAGTTTCTTTTCTCTAGCTTATGTTGTTGTAAGAATACAGTATATAATACATATCACATATAAAATATGTGTTAATCAACTGTTTATGTTATTGGTAAGGCTGCTGGTCAATGGTAGACTGTTAGTAGTTAGGTTTTGGGGGAGTCAAAAGTTATATGTATATTTTTGACTGCATGGGGGTTGGCATCCCAAACACCCACCTTGTTCAGGGTCAGCTGTGTATCCACCGTGCATATACAGTGAATATAAACTCAAGAGCATATATAACAGTCAAGAGCATACATAAAACTAAAGTGTAGTAAGACCATTAGGTAATTAGGGAGTGAAAAGTTTCAAGTATTTATTACTTTTGGTTTTGGTATGATTTATTTCGTTTTAAGTTTATATAACTTATATTCTAATCATAGCTACGTTTAACAAGCAGCTTGCAAAACTGCTGATAATTTAATAGTCAACTCCCACAAGCAGCTACAAGCCAGCTCCCAGGCACGAGGAGAACTTGTGGTTCTTGGTCCACTTTGGACGTTTGCGCAGTGTGGTCGGGGAAGGGGGAAGGGTCCCTCTTCTCAAAATCATTCCCTTTTCCTGGCCTGCATCACTCCTGCACGTGGTGGAATCACCTCCACAGACACCACATCTCCCCCTAGTGGTTGGAGTATCTCTCTCCCACACCGCTCTCCTTCATGGCCGGGGCAGTCATCAGAGCTCTTTCTTACACACCTCGTCCATAAGGCCACCTTCTCTCCCATTTTGTTCTCCCAAGAAGAACAAGTACCTGCCTTCAATTTCTGCCCAGATAGCTCTTCAGGACCTGAGGTTTATGCCACATTCCTCTGCTCTCTGCCCTGGTCCCTCACATGCCCAACCTCTGGCAGCCTCCCACCTCCTCAGAGAAAAGAGTTGTAGGAGGCAGGAAGTGGAGCAGAGTGCAGGGAATTCTAGGGGATGCTGGAAGGTGGAGCCGGCAAGGGGACTGGGATGGGAGCAGAGCATTGAGTGAAGCTTCAGGAAGTTGAGGGGGACCACCAAGTGAAAGGATGTGGAAGGAAGTGGGAGGGGAAACACAATGAGTCACCTCATGGGCTGTGTCCGGAGAGCAGTCTTCAGGTCTTCCACAACTTGGTTCCTCATCTCTGTCTCTTCCTCATCAAAGGCATACAGACTCTGCATCTGAGGTAGGTGGAAAGGGGCGGAGGTCCTGCTGGGCTGCCTGAGCCCCAGCTCCCTGCACCCCCCAGCCCAGGTGTGACTCAGGAGCCACCCTTGACTCAGGAAGGGTGGGGCCTCAAGGAATGGTTCACTAAGAAGGTCAGATTCTGAGAAGACCCAGATTCCAGTGCCAGACTTCACTTTCCTCATCTGTGGAATGGGTAGAATTATTAGCTCAGCCTGTTTCCCAAGACTGTGTGATATACAAATGGTTAATAAATGTTTAAACGGTTGGGGACCTCTAGAGTCACACAGAGAAGGGAGGGATTATGATTTAAAAATCTCGGGTATAACTGGAAAGCTGCTGATCCCCACTGAGGGGGGTGTGAAGTGCAGTGAAAGATGTGGGAGGACCACTCTTCCCCATGGCTTTTCCGGGGAGGGGGCGAGGGCAGGGGAGGAGCCATTGCTCACAGCAGCCATAGAGTTGATGCGGTCGATGTAATAATCAGGCCAGCTGGTTGCCAGCTTGTTGGGGTCCTCCTGCTCCTGGAACAAGAAGAAAGACTGTATGGACCAACTGGCAAGATAGGCCCATGGCCTGAGGTCCTGAGGCTCATTTCGTGTTAGCAGATTCACTTTCCAGCCCCACCCAGACAGGGATAACTTTGAGGAAATTACAAAATCTGTCCAGGCTTCCATTTCTTCCTTGGTGAAATGCAGATAATGAGCACTGAATGAGCACCGACCAGCCAATGACACGGGCAGAAATCACACTGCTATATGCACTTTCAATGAACAACATATATAATTAAAAATAAATTCTTTCTTCCCCCTATTATACCTGTTCTCTCTTTATTTGTTTGCTTCTTAAGAAAATATAATTTTGTGCCTGTGGAACCTATTAAAAATCTGTGCTTATATCTTATACTTCTGGTTGTTCAAATTTTACTTTCTAAAACCATTCTCATTGTATTTTACAGAAGTGTTGGCTTTTGACAGTTTGGAATTTTAAAAACTTGTTTTCTTCTCTCAGATTGTTTATGTCAGAAGCACTGATATAAAGCATTTTGTGCAGTTCCTTGGCACATGGTAGGCGCTCAGTGAATAGTAACTTTACTAAACGAGGGAAAGAGACTCCCAAAGCCCTGGGTTTTGGAGAGACTCAGGAGGGCTCTGTGTAGCTGGGAGGCAGAGCCCAGAGCACAGGGCCTTTGGCTCAGTCCTCAGCTTCCAAGGGAAATGCTCAATTCCTTCCCAAGGATGGGCAAGAAAATGAGAGTCAAATAAATATTAATGTTGATTGAAGATCTAGCCCTCTCCTCCAGCCGACGAATCTGCTTCTGGGCATTACACACACCCTACTCCCTCCTGTCCCCATCCCATTTGGACGTTCCCCTTCACCTGCCTTCTTCTAATCTCCTGCTTTCAAATCTGCACAAAAACTTACCTCCTCTTCCAGAAGCTCGCTGACAAACCACCTGTCTGCCTGCTGAGCTGGACTTTGCCCTGCATCCCTCAGCTATATCTACTCAAGCTTCACAATTTTGTTTTGTTATACACAACTAATGAATCATCGAGCCTTACATCGGAAACCGGGGATATACTGTATGGTGACTAACATAATATAATAAAAAATCATTAAAAAAATGCAAAATCCAAATTTCAGACCAGTGGGAAAGCTTCCTTGATTTGGTCTTTGTGATTTCACATGGCTGTGTATTAACTCTTCATGACTGAAGCTCCCAAATTCTATCTTCTGACCTTGGGGAAGGGATCATAGAACCGAAAACAAATGCACCATCAAATATATACTTTCCTGCCTTTGCCAGCTCATCGTTTATCCATTCCATGTGCATTAAATGAGCACCTACTACATGCCAATCACTGTACTGAGCCCTGGAAGTACTGAGCAACCAGTCAGCCTCTGTCTTCCATAGAAAAGTCTAGTGCCAGAGGCAGGGTGAAATATGCCCTATGGTAGAACTGTCCATAGTGGGCTGTGGAAGCCCAGGGCGGAGGCATCTAACACAGAAGACTCTTGAGGGGGGCTCTGAGAGGACAGAGTTTTAAAGATTACTGAAGCTAAGACAGGTAGGGAGGGTGTTACAGACAGAGGAAGCACCACATGGCAAGAGAGGGGCATGTGAAAATGTGAGGGGAGATAACATTTAATTTAGTTTGGAAGGCAGAACAGGCTGTCCTTACATTTCAGTAAATTTTTTTATTTTAGTTGTGTAAGAGATCAGCTTATAGGAACTCCATAGTAAACCCATTTGCAAAGTGGAGAAGCATGAGACATGATCAACTACTCCTGAAGTTAATTTTGTCCTCCCTCCTATGACTTGAACTTTTTTTTTAAAGATTTTATTTATTTATTTGACAGAGATAGAGATAGCCAGCGAGAGAGGGAACACAAGCAGGGGGAGTGGGAGAGGGAGAAGCAGGCTCCTAGCGGAGGAGCCTGATGTGGGGCTCGATCCCAGTACGCCGGGATCACGCCCTGAGCCGAAGGCAGACGCTTAACCACTGCGCTACCCAGGCACCCCATATGACTTGAACTTTTTAAAGGTCTTTCTCACAACGAGAGTCCTGGACACAGTGCAGAGTATTCTTCAGGTACACAAACCCCGCATCTTGCCACAGAGTCTTGGACTCATGTTCTAGCGATGGTGCAGCCACCAGCCATGGGATTTTTGGGCGAGTCTGCTGCCTCCCTAGGCTGTCCTTGCTCCATATGCAGAAGAAAGGACTAGACTGAATTGCTTCTCAGCTCCTTCCAAATCTAGAATGGTATAGCATCTAATCCTCTGATTTTATAAGGCCATGGAGCCCCAGATGAGACAAATATCCTGGGTGAGGAGAAGAAGAAAAGAGCCATGAACAAATAGGCTCAGGGAACATGAAGGAGCCATGGCTCAGAACTGCCCCAGACCTGTCTGTCTTCTCCCCATGGAGAACAGGGCCTAGCCTCAGGTGCAAGAATAACTGGGTCCGAACTCCCAAACTCCTATACTCTGAGGTCAAAGGAATAAGCTACTAGCCTGAAAAATGAAAGGGTGGAGGGTAGACAAGGAAGATGGGCGGGCCAAGAAAGAGAGAGGCTAAAATAGAAGGTGGGCAAGAGAGATATAGACAGAAAGATGTGTAAGAGAGACACTGATATGGAGAAAGACCAAGGGAAGCAGAGGGGAGGTGGTAAGATCTAATGAAATCCCCAACTGGAGCCTGGCACACCCCTTCCTCAGGAGGACCATAATTGGGAGGCTGATGACATCTCTTAATGAAGGAGAAGAGAGGGAGGAGAGGGTGGGGAGAATGGGGACTAATGTGTCACCTTGATATACCTGCTACCTTGTGACACTGAGCTGGGGATGGGTAGGGGCCAAAGATCCGGAAGAGGCCACTCCTGCCCCAAACTGAGTCATTGCAACAAAGCTGCCCCTAGGTATGGCACAGGGCAACATGCCCTCCAGGCTGGCATGGGAAGAGGATATAGACTTGTAATCCTGGTATCTCCTTGACCCAGCTCCACTCTTGGAACCCAGTGGGCACCTGCATCAAGGGTTTTTGAAAAACAGAATCCCATTTCCTTGAGTGTCAGCTCCATGAAAGCAGGGAATTTTTTGTCCTAATTTATTCATGATCATGCCTCTGACACCTAGAACAATGCTGGTATATAACAAATATCTGTTGAATGAGTGAGCAAGCATAGAGGCAAGAGCTGCCCCATGCTGGGGACCCTGAAGTGGCAGTGGAAGGGGTCAGACATGGCACCTTCTTCTTGCTGCAGTAGATCTGCCATTTCTTCTCCGGAGGTAGTGCAAACACAGCCTCTCGGTTTTTGTCGGTGAGATCCAATTCATCCTGCAAAGACAAAAAATATGTCTGAAACCTAGAGATGGTTGACAGAATATTCAGTGCTACAGGAAATTGCAATTCCCCCAAACCTATCCCTCAGCCTACTGTCTCCCTCCAGAGAGTAGCAAGGTATGATAGGGCAATTCTTCTTCTGCTAGAAATACAGCCCTACACCCCTACCCCAATTCCCTTATATCCACCCAAGACTGAGCTGCTTCTATCCATGCTTCCCTGACTTCCTGTCCACCCCCCACTTGTCTCTACAAATCCACCCTCCTCTTCCAGGCTCCCTGTTCCCTTCCTTCATTGCTTCGCTAGTGCCTAACCCTCTTGCTCCGGGTCCCTGGTCTTCCTTCCCTTATCCTTCTTAAGCTTGTTAACATCATAAGTCAAAGCCAGACAAAGCACTCAGTCTACAGATCTAGTTTTTGCCCCCATCCTGCAAATCTCCCTGCACTTTGAGTTTCTCCCTGAGAAATTCTCCAGCTCCCCCTAACCTTAGCATGGTCTCAGCACAGGCTGAGAAGAGCTGGTGAGGACAAGAAGCTGTGCAACTTTCCTGGCAAGAAGAGTGTGCCATGCCATTCTGATCTGCTTCCCATGGAGGTGTGCCTGTCAGAAGCAGCCTCTCCACCCACACAAGGCTGGGGGCTCCATCAGGCTAACCCACACTTCCCAAGGAGTAGAATTGGGTAGTTCTGATGTCATCAAATTTAAGGTTGTTCTATAGGTAGCTTGGAGAGACACTATAGGTTGGGCTGTGCTAGATGGCCTCTAAAAAGCTCTCTTATTGAAGATTTTTCTCCTGTGATTCATGAGCTATGCCAAGGCTCAAAGAAATAGTTAATGGGCCACAGGAAACATAGCCTGCTTTTTGACTCGATTATTGTGAGAGTTTTCTTTTTTTAAATCAAAAGCAATAGTTGCATTAAGACAATAAAGAATACTATTAATAATCTTTATATTTTCAAAAATAAGAAACAGTGAAAGTAATATCTAAGAAAGTATAAGGGTCTTAAATATCAATATCTCTTTTCCCTATACTTTTATTTAAGGGAGAACATTGAGGACTTTCTTTTACATAGATCAGAACTGTCCAATAGAAATATAATGTGAGCCAAATATATTTTTAAAAAACTTATAGTCATAGTAAAAATTGAGAAGGAATTGGTGAAGTTAAATTTAATAATATATTTCATTTAACCCAAAATATATAAAATATAATCATTTCAACATGTAATCAATAGATAAAATTGTCAGTGAGTTTGAAAAATAAGGAATATAAAGTATATAAGTCATCAAAATCTGGTGTATATTTCACCCTTATAGCTCCTCTTAGTTCAGACCAGCCGCAACTCAAATATGCAGCAGCCATCTCGGACAGCACATACAACGATAATTTGAAACAATACCCATTGGAACCAAAGACTCCTACAAATCTAATGCTAAATAAAAGTTCTTCCTTAGAATCATTCTCTACTTATCCTAGTAACATACTTAGTCAAGATTCCCAAAGCCCTGCTAAAGTTTCTAGAGTATTTCTTTTTCATGGTCAGAATCAGAAATCAAAAAAATAATAGAGATAAATGCATCTTACGCTTCCCAGTGCAAACTGGATCTCTTCTTTTGCTTACACAGTTCTACCTGGACTGCCCTCCCTGACCATCCACCCATGGACCCTGGCCTAATTTACCTAGGCTCAAGGTAAGCCTCTTCCAGCAAGACTTTTATAGCCATTCCCAGGTAAGACCATCTTTCCCTTCCTGAACTTCAGAACAGTTACATTCAAACTTGGATTCTGGTTACTTATGCACCTGTCTTTTCTCACCAGTGACCTCTGTCACTAAATCAATGGGTATTTCTTGGTGATTTGGCTCAGCCCAGGTAGCCTATGACTGACAGCAGACCATTCACTCCTTATTGAATCTCCCCTGGTTTCTGCGACAACCACACTCTCTGGCAATCCCTCCTGCTTTGCTTTATGCTTGTCTTGGGCTGCCTTGATGTCTTCATGTCTTCTTCTCTTCTCTCCTACCATCAAATGTTGAGGTCCCTCAGGGAACCATCCTGGGTCCTAGGGTCTCCTTTCTGTATGCTTCCCTAGTAAAGACTTCTCAGCCATTCTCAAGGACTGTTACTATCCTAAACTCTCAAACCTGTGCCTCTAGCCCACCAGCTTCCTGAACTCCAGACCCTGGGACCCAATTGCCTCCTGTGCCTATCTATTTTGATGTCCCTCAGGTACGTCACACATTTATGTAGTATCACTATGTGCAGGGTCTAAGTGTTTAATGTTCTAAGTGCTTAATGTTGACTTATTAAACTTACAACAACCCATTTTACAGATGTGGAAAGTGATGCACAGAGACAATATGCAAACTAAGTTCATCGTCCTAGTCCCCTAAACCTGAGTTTCCTCTGGCATGTCCTGTCTTTTACAGGGCCCCAATATCTACCCAGTTCCTCACAGCAGAAACTTGGGTGTTTCCTGATTCCTACTCATTCCCCAAGCCCAACAAGTCTTATATTTCCTCCTAAATAGCTCTTCAATCTGTCCTCTCCATCCTCACTAATGACATTTAGTCTAAGCCACCATTATTCCTAGCTTGGATTGCACTAAAACCCTCTTCACATCCTACCCATAACCCTTCTTCAATACAGTACCCTGAATAGTCTTTTAGAAGACCATCCTGCTTTGGTGACTTTCTATCACCCTTAAGGGTGAGTAAGAAATCCAGTTATTCTCATCTTCCATGGTGAACCCCTAACGGCCCAGCTCTTTTCTGACTGGAGATTTTCACATATGCTGCTTCTCCTATTGGGGACAACCCTCTGTCATTGCTATGCAACCCCATTCACTTCTCGAGCCATCACTCTGCTTTTGGATCTCAGTGGAAATGTCACTCTTCAGGGCAACCATCGTGACCCTCAGTTGAAAATTAGGGTAGATACTGCTGCAGGCCCATGAATGTTGCCTTTCCAAATACTCACTACACTTGTCATTACTGCTCAAGATCAGTCTTTCTTTTTAGACTTTACGTCCTTGGAGGCAAGGACTGTGACTTCTGGTTCATCACTAAATCCCTGGGACCCCCAAAGGGCCCAGAACACAGCAGGCTCCCAAGCAATATTTTTCGTTTGTTTACTCAATGCTAGTCTCAATGCTAGCTCAATACTCAAAACTGGATCAATGTTAGTTTGCTCAGTTTGTTTCAGTCTCCTTGCAGACAAGACTTGTGTGACTCATCCTTGCTTGTGTCAAAGTACTTTGTAAGGTGCTGGGAAAATTGGACAGCTACATGCAAAAGAATGAAATGTGACCACTCTCTCACACCATACACAAAGATAAACTCCAAATGGATGAAAGACCTCGATGTGAGACAGGAATCCATCAAAATCCTAGAGGAGAACATAGGCTGCAACCTCTTTGACATCGGCCACAGCAACATTTTCATGACACATCTCCAAAGGCAAGAGAAACAAAAGAAAAAATGAACTTGTGGGACTTTATCAAGATAAAAAGCTTCTGCACAGCCACAGAAACAGTCAAAAAAACTAAGGGGCAGCCCACAGAATGGGAGAAGATATTTGCAAATGACACTATAGATAAAAGACTGGTATCCAAGATCCACAAAGAACTTCTCAAACTCAATACACGGGAAACAAATAATCAAATCAAAAAATGGGCAGAAGATATGAACAGACACTTTTCCAATGAAGACATACAAATGGCTAACAGACACAGGAAAAAATGTTCAAAATCAGTAGCCATCAGGGAAATTCAAATCAAAACCGCACTGAGATACCACCTTACGCCAGTTAGAATGGGAAAAATTGACAAGGCAGGAAACAACAAATGTTGGAGAGGATGTGGAGAAAGGGGATCCGTTCTACATTGTTGGTGGGAATGCAAGTTGGTACAGCCACTCTGGAAAACAGTGTGGAGGTCCCTTAAAAAGTTAAAAACTGAGCTACCCTATGATCCAGCCATTGCACTACTGGGTATTTACCCGAAAGATACAGACGTAGTGAAGAGAAGGGCCATATGCACCCCAATGTTCATAGCAGCATTGTCCACAATAGCTAAATCGTGGAAGGAGCCGATATGCCCTTCAACAGATGACTGGATTAAGAAGATATGGTCCATATATACAATGGAATATTACTTAGCCATCAAAAAGAATGAATTCTCAACATTTGCTGCAACATGGACGACACTGGAGGAGATAATGCTAAGCGAAATAAGTCCAGCAGAGAAAGACAATTATCATATGGTTTCACTCATTTATGGAACATAAGAAGTAGGAAGATCAGTAGGAGAAGAAAGGGAAGAAGAAAGGGGGATAATCAGAAGGGGGAATGAAGCACGAGAGACTATGGACTCTGAGAAACAAACTGAGGGCTTCAGAGGGGAGGGGGGGGGTGGGGGAATGGGATAGGCTGGTGATGGGTAGTAAGGAGGGCACATATTGCATGGTGCACTGGGTGTTATACGCAAGTAATGAATCATGGAACTTTACATCAAAAACTAGGGATGTACTGTATGGTGACTGACATAATATAATAAAAATTATTATAAAAACTGTTTATATAGTAAAAAATCAGAAAGATGGGAGACTATTAATTGAAGTAGAAAGATGTTTATGATGTGTTTTTAAGTGAATAAGGCCTGTTAGCATATAGCATATGCAGTATAGGGCCATTTATGTTTGTATATTCATATGTATATGTAAGTACATTTTATTGCAAATTATATCTGGATGCTGGGATTCAAAAAAACAAAAACAAAAAAAGTACTTTGTAAGGAGTCCTGCTCACTACAGATGCTCAATAAGTACTTGCTCAATAAAAGGGCCAAGGAGAGGAACATTTTTCATCCTGTCCTTCTTTCAAAACTCATGTGCTCTGTTCAAGAAAATGTCTGTGCTGTGATAATATAGGAAATATAGTTTTTATCTTTGTTCCCAGTTCATGGCATAAAGTTCCCAAATCCCTTGGAATTTTATGAGTGATAAAACCGACAGGAGCATCTTTCGTTCCTGAGACAGAGCTCCTAAATCGCTTGCAATTTCCTGGATGGCAGGAGCCTCTGTTCTTTTAGTGAAGCAACTCTTGGTGGGACCCTAAATACCTTCACAGGGCTGGTCACCAGAAAGATCAAGCCTTGATTAGAAGCCTAAAATTTTCAGCCCCACTTCTCAAACTGGAGAGAGGAGAGACTGAAGGTGAAGTTAAAAACCTATCATACCTACCTGATGAAACCTCTATAAAAATCCCTAAATGACAAGGCTCAGAGGGTCTCTGGGTTGGTGACCACTTTCACATGCCAGAGGGATGGTGCACACAAATTCCACAGGACAGAAGCACCTGTGCTCGGGCAGGAGCCTTACCCTTCTGGGCCTTACCTAATGTACCCCTTCATCTGGCTGTTCATTTGTGTTCTTTGTAATATCCTTTATAATGCACTGGTGGCAGTAAGTGACGTCTTTACCCACATTCTGTGAGCCATTCTAGCAAATTATCCAACCTGAGGAGAGGATCATGGGAAGTTCCGACTTGTAGCCAAGTCTCTCTGAAGTGTGGGTGACACGGGGACCTACTACTTCTGACTGGTGTCTGGGTGGGGGGCCGTCTTGTGGATCTAGCCTTCCATCTGTGGGGTCTGTGTTAACTCTGGGTAGTTAGTGTCAGCATGGAGTTAATTTGTAGGACACCAGTTGGTGCCCACAGCAAACTAGGGAATTGCTTGGTGTGGAAAACCCACACATTTGGTGTCAGTAGTATTCGGAGTAAAAAAACAAAACCAAAAACAAAACAAAAAAGACAAAACAGAACAAAACAAAACAGATCTTAGTGGTTCTAACACCGATTAGGTTCCAAATGTCATTCTATACTAGTAAACGGTTTGTTCTCTCCCATCCATGCTCCATCCTGAGGAAAGGATGAGGGTTTCCTGAACCTGAATTCAGGAACAGCAATGAGTTTCCCTGAGCCTGACGTGATGAGGAAGGTGGATAACATTTTCGCATAACCTGCATGGTCTTATCTTATAGTGGTCCAGTTATCTGAAGAGCTAGATTGCCGTAATCAAATACATTCATTATCAATTTCAAGTATGAAATCCCATTTCAAACGACATAGCATTGTTTCTCTGCTGGCTTGACTACTGGCCAACCACGAGAATGAATGACCAAGAGCTAATGGTAGAAGCACTTGTGCTTATTGCTCTATGCAGGGTTCAGCCCTGAGTCCTGGCTGTGGGCCCTGCATCCCTGATCTGGGAGTCTCCTTGGCTTTGTCTCACTACCAGACCTCCTAGAAGAAGAATCACACTTCTTCCCTATTCTCTTTGTGGTCAGAGTATAGAGTTTCACACACTCACTTTGTGAGTGGTTCTCACAAAGGTGTAGTGCTGCTCTAGTCTGAACGGGCATCACAGAGTCAGGAAGAGCTGCTATCAGTGTCAAAGACAGAGCTTCCAACTGCCATAAGCTAGACATGGGATCTAATCACCCAGCCCTGAACCAGGTGCACTGTAGGCACCTCTACCTCCCTATTTCTAGTCAATCATCCCCTTCTTTGAGGACCTGGTATCTATCTGCCTGCAGAATCCCACTTTGTCGCTTGTTCCTGTATGAGTTGAAAGAATCCCAGGGAAGTTCCAGAGAGAAGGTGTCAAGTGTTCTGGTATTCTTTGAAGCTCCTCACTGCCTTATTTCACAAAAGCCTGGACCTGCTCCTTTCATGATGGCCTAATTGCTGTACTGTGAGGTCTAGAATCCCTTGGAGACATGAGGTAAGTCCATTCTTCTGGGGACATATTTCATGGTATCCTCACCAGTAAATGACTTGTTTCTCCCTCACAGCTGAGGTGTCCTGGGGCACCGACCCTCATCCCAAGCAGCGTTTCATAGGTAAAGATCCCGGCACATGGATCCCCGCCCTCTGTCCTGCTCTGCCTGTTCCAGAATCCCCCTCCCCATTGTCAACACCCTCCCTTCCCTGTCCCCTCACTGACCACCAGCTCTGCGAAGCGGACGTTGAGCTCCTCTGGGTTCGGGATAGGACTTGAAAACTCCATATACTGCAGAGGGTGGTTGTCCCGGAGGTTGATCTCAGGGAGGCCGCTGCCGCCAAAGCAGCACAGGAAGCCCAGGCCATGGCGGCTCCTCTTGCGGGGGGCCATGGTCACTCCAGGCGAGGGTGGGATAGTCAGGAGGCAGATGCCCTAGGTCCTCATCGTGATCTGAGCAGGAGAACAGGGAGCACAGAGGGGTCAGGCGATGGCAACCAGGTAGGCAGAGACAGTGGTCTCTGAGCCACTATAACTTCTTTGCCCAAATGTTAGGAGCCCTCAACCCAACAATCAGTCCCACCCTCCCTTCTCTCACAGCTTCTTTCTGTTCCCTCCAGCTCCTTCCACCTGGAGGTGTTCCCTCCCCATCATGCCCTCCAGTGTTTCCTGCCACAAACACTTTCAGATTCTCCCTCCATGCCCCCAGAGAACAGAGGAGGGCGGTAGTCACAGAACATGAATTGTACCTTCTCCGTGACTGTACAGATGGGTATCTATTCCCTGTCCTCTAGCAGAGCCATTTTCAGCAGGGCCAACTTAATCACTAGATTCATTTTAAGGTTTACAGATGCCTGGTTTAAAGGTTTCATCCAGTGGGGAGGGAAGGGTTGAAGTAGGCTGGCAGGAGAGATAGCAAGCTTATTTTATGGCATGGCTCCTGGGGAGTAGAGAAGTCTTCAGAGACTTGCAGAGTTTTCTGTCTTGTCTGTTGTCCCCAAGCATGTTTGAATGAATATGAAATATCAGTAGGGCATGGGTTCACCACCCATCTATCCAGAAGGAGAGGTAACCTGGGCAAGTCATCACAGTGAACCCTGAGTAAGGAAATGGGGCTGATCATTGGAACAGTGTTCAGCCAATACTGAAGGAAATCTGGTCAGATTTGTTTTCTATACCAACCAAGAACAGAGGACACCACTTTGGCCAGAGACCAAAACTCATGAACATGCAACAGTTGAGTGGTCATTGTAACAGAAAGGGTTAAGTTTTTAGCTTGCCACTAGGAGAGCCTCGTTCAATGGTGCCCCAGCCTGGGGAGAAACACTGGCCAGCCCTAGTCGTTGATGCCACATAGCATCTATATAGATTAAGCCCAACTACCCGCACATAGGCTTCCCAAAATGGTTAAAACCACCCTTGATCTCTACTGGTTCCTCAACATGCTTTCAGATAACCTGGGTGGGTTCAGGAGAACTTACCCACAACACTGCTGCCCAGCCATGTTCTCCTCATCCAATATTTGTATATCTTAATTTTTTTTAACATAAAAAGGATTCTGCCTTTTCCCCTATTATTATCAAAGTCTGGGGTCATGATTTTTTTTAATTATAAAATACACAAAACACAAAATTTATCATTTTAACCATTTTTATGTGTACAGTTCAGTGGCACTATGTGCATTCACACTGCTGTGCAACCATCCCTACCATATATCTCCATAATTTTTTCATCTTGCAAAACAGAAACTCTGTACTCATATAAGCAATAATTTCTCATTTTCCTCTCCCCCGAGCCCCTGGCAACCACCACTTTACTTTCTGTCTCTATGAATTTGACTACTCTAGTAGTAGTATGAGTAGAATCATAGGAGTAGAATCATACAGTATTTGCCCTTTTGTGACTGGCTTATTTCACTTAAAATAATGTCTTCAAGGTTCGTGTTATACCACGTGTCAGAATTTCCTTTCTTTTTAAGGCTGAATAATATTTCTCTGTATTTATATACATTTTGTTTACCCGTTCACCTATCAATGGACACTTGGGTTGCTTCCTCCTTTCGGTTATTATGAATAATGCCACTATGAACATGGGTATATAAATATCTCTTTATGTTTCCTCTTTCAGTGCTTTGGTATGCATACCCACAAGGGGTCGAGATATTTTTGAGTCTTGACTCTAAGCTATTTCTCCTCGATTTGGTCATTAACAGAAATGATCAGAATATACGCATGGTCTTTACCCATACCATTGCTAAAAATGTTTACCACAACAAAGATATAGACAGACCCAGATGACATAGCCACCTCATCTGGAAATGCCAAAGAACTAGTCATCAACACTTTCAGGGAACAGTCCTTCCACCAGCTTGGAATCTATGAACCCATGCTCTTATCTAGCCCTCTTTTCTATAAAGATATCATATGAGATTTTTCCTGAAGCCTTGTGGAATTTGAAATATGCTAAATCTAAGGCATTCCTTAGAATAGAGCTCTAGAACCTTATCAGAAAAGGATACGGATCATAACTTGTTCTTAGTGAACCCAAGGTAACTTCTAGAGAACATTGCTTTATTTCCTAAACCCTAACAATCTAGCTAGTAACAGTCTAGTCTGATCAGACCTCTCCATAAATCATAATGATTTTCATTGTCATTCTAGAGCTTTTTATTGGCTCCATTCTATCTTTCTTTATAAACGTTGTGATGGGCTTTTTAATAGACCCAGGAGAGCCTCAAATAACACACTGAGGTGGCCTTTTATTACTGGTTATCTTTTTTGTGTGTGTGTTTATATATTGGCTCTCCACAGTTATAGTGAAGATTTCTTGAGGGCAGAGGCCATGCTTCCTGCTTCTTTGATCCCCCTCCCATTTCTGTAGCTAATAAAATGCTTTGTACTTTGTGGTGCTCAGTAAGTGTTTCTAGATCAATTGGAAAATGGCCTGTGCTTATAGAAAAGACAAGCCCTCATCAATCAGTCAAGAAATATTAATTGAAATCTCTGACTCCTAGCAGTTGATAAGCAATCAGGAACATTTATAAGGGATAAGGTGACAACCCTGAGGCTGGAGATAGGGGAAGAAGCCAGTGGGCTAACTCAGCAATCCTGGTACATGGTGGTAAAGACCTAAAATAGGCTGGTAGCTGAGAAAAATGAAAGAGGAAAGGAGGCTTTGGGGGTTTTCCATGGGACTTGATAGCCAGTAGCCAAGAGTAGGTGAGACAAAGCTCTGGTCTCTATCAGGCTTAGTAAAGCACGAATTCTGCAGGCAGATTGGGGTCAATCATCCTGGGGTCATCTGCCCATTGTCAAGTTTCGGATAATGCTGCAGAGTACAAACCAAGTCCCCTTTGTTTCTTCAGCCTCCAATATACAGCTGCAGCTGGTGGAGAGGCTGTTTTTTCAGGGGACAAAGCATGAAAAGGACACTCCCAGAGGCCACAGTGAGGCTGAGTTAAAAGTATGATGGGGTTCAGGGGAGGGATGGGCTGATGTCTGGGAGGACTTGTGAACTTGCTTCCTGCCTTCACCTCCTCAACTTTTTGCTCCCTAGCCTCCCTCTTTGTCTGTCTTTGCTCTTGAGCCAGACGTTCCTAGGAACAATCAGGAGCAGGGGGCAGGATGGGCATACAGTTGGCACACCCTATTACAGTCTCACACCAGCTGTTTACAACCATGACTTCTCTGATTAGTTGATGCCATGCAATACTTGTCATTATATACTCTTTAAACATCTTCCCTGGGTATGGAGAGTGAGATGGTGTGGTCTCAGGAGGATGGGAGATGGAGATCCTGACTTTCCGAATAGGGAGTACCATCCCCACAGAGAAGGGCCTGACCACCAGGGATACTGCTGCATATTTGCCCTTTTAAGGGACAGCTTCTCTGACCGCTCCCCATTATGCTGATGCTCCTGAGGATGCCCTACTCCCAATGACCCTTTCTTAAGTCTGTCAGGGCCCCACTTGAACATCCAAGACTAAAACCACAGGCTCTCAGCTGGAACACATGCAGCTTTAGAGCATAGATCAGAAAATTGAGGTCAAAAGAGGAAAAGTCTTATCTGAGGTCATACAGCTAGGGACAGAGCTAGGATTGAAACTCAAAATGCCAGTGTTCAGGCTGCAGTCTAGGGCTCATCTTCTCATGTCAGCGGCCCCTTTCCGGAACCATCTTCTCCCAGTCCCCCTATTATTTCACTCCACCAGAGAAGACCAATCTCTACAGCTTCGTTTAGAAATATCTCCAGTCCTGAAGATGCTGTCTGGGCCAGAAGAGGGTTACAGAGATCCTGAAGGCTTCCTTCTTCTCCACTGTGAGGAGAAGGGCTTCCACCTCCCACTGTCCCCATTTCTTGCACATCCCATTCTAAGGCCTCCTTCACCCCAGCAATCTTCCAAGTCAGATGACTGGGATTTGACTTCTGGCTTTGACTTCCCAGCTGGGTGACCCTAAGCACATTTCATAAGGTCTTAACCTCTCAGAGCCTCAGGTTCTATGACACCAAGATAATCACAGCACCTTCCTCAGTGGGTTGTGGTGAAGATTCAGTGCAGTAATGTAGATAGGATGTCTAGAGCACACTGGGCACTCTCTAAAGGAGGCCAGCACTGATGCTGTGATTTTGTTATCATTACTGCCAGCCTGGCAATGCTTGCCTTGCCCAGACAGAGCCTGTAACTATAAGCCCTCTCTAGGCACAGCTGGGATCACAGAGGCCTGGCATTGTAGGAATCTGCCCCGCCTGATTTAAGAAGCCACCCAGTTTTGCCTTTGGCCACTAGTGAGTCTGGACCTGAGGGGCTGGGTTTTTCCTCAGGCTCTAAGCTAGCTCTTGTTGGAAGGGGAAACCCTTGTCCCTGACCCTGGGCAGGGAGCGGAAAGGTGAAGGGGGCCAGAGTGTTCCTTTCTGCAGCGTCACTTCACAAAGAGAAGCAATGGAGGCACCCACCTCAACAACAATTGAGGAGCAATATGGAAAAATGAGAAGCAACCAGAGAACAAAACCCAGTGGACTTAAACTCCAGCAGAAGGCTTTAACCCACCCCTACCACCACCCACTTTCTCTCCATGAAAATTCACTGAACACCAACACCTCCGTGCACTCCACATCCTGTCTCCTTGCCCCTTCCTCTTCTCCCTGTGGGATCAAGGTCTTTCCAGGCCTGTGAATCCCTAAACATGGACTAACTGGCTTAAAAGAGCAAACCATCAGTGAGGAAATAGCCCAGCTGTGAGGACTGTAAGGCCCTCTTCAAGGGTCTCCTCCAGTCCTCTGGCTCCTGCCAGACTTCATCTCCTTATTCTTACATTCTTCCACATCATGGAGAACACATACCTAACTCAGGAGACCGGGGCTAGTCCCAGCTCTGGCACAATGTAGATGTGGATTGGGGGGCCATGGTTTTAGCCTGTCTGGGACTCAGTTTCCTCTCTGTGCGATGGCAGGGCTGGGTCAGCCATACTGTTTGGCTTGATCCCAATCCCAAAGATTTCCCCAGGGGCTCTCCTCATCTGCACTGAGCGCCCCTCCCACATTCCACCCCAAGCCAGGAAGTACTTCCTATCACGTGAGTGCAGTACTCCCATTTGGTTTGTAAGGATGAAAAACTAACACTTAGCCCCAAACTGTGGCCCTCTATACACAAGTTTTTATACTAACTAGGACTTCAAAAATGCTATATCATCAATGCTTGTTCCTAAGTCATAAGTAAAAGCAGAATAATTTTAATTCTTGAGATTTGGTGTCGACCAGAGACTGGGTTCTATTCACATTTCATCCCCATTACAACTCCCGTGATAGGTGGCATCATCTTAAAGAAGTCATTAAAAGACAATGTGTGGTTCAGAAAGGTTAAGTAACTTGCCTAAGGACACACAGCTAGTCAGTACCATGGATAGGACTCAAGCCCATGACTGCATGACTCTAAAGCTGTAAACCACTAAGCCACATGGCACATGCCCAAGGAACACAAGTTTAGCCCTGTTCAGAGCTTTCTCAAGTGTTCTATAGATCCAGACTCAGTAATTCATGATTGAGCATTCCCTTGGAGCTGAGCCAAGTGTTTTCATAGCTCTGCAATCTCATGTCAGCCTCACAAGGACTTTGTGAAGTCACTATTACTATCCCCCCTGACAGATAATAATATTGAGGTTTATAATGACATTACTAGCAGTTACATGGCTTGTCAATGGCGCCCATCACTGCTAAGAGGCAGAGCAGGAACTCACAACTAAATATTCTGACTCCAAGCTCAGTTCTCTTGTTGCAGAACCAAAGCTGATTCATAAACCCTGCCTTTAGCACCTTGGGCCAATGCTGTGACTTTGAAGTATTCAAACTGTCTTTTCCTGTCCCCTTCCCCTACCTCCATGCATGGGGGTAATGGGGACAAGGATATGCTACGGCCACTTCTAAAGTGCCTCCTAGGAGCCAGTCACTGTGCTGGCAACATTCTGCTTTATGTTTTATTCCCCCCAACCCTCAGATCACATCACCGTCCCTTCCTGGTGATGACATTAAGACTCCCAAAGTTCAGGCAAATTGCCCAAGGGCCACGTCTTACAGGGGAAGGGACAGGCCCTTGTGGATCATGATGTTGCATTCAAACAACATGCTTTGAACCAGCTTCTAGCCTGTGGAGGCCATGCTGGACACTGGGGTCACTCTGGTGGCGAGGACATAAGAGCAAATAAGGCTTTGGCAGCACGAAGAAGGGGGACCTGGTGTAGCCTGGGTTGTGAAGAGATCAGAAAAGGCTTCCAGGAGGTGGCACTGAGCCAGTCTTCAAAGAGGTGAGAGAACTAAGGCAAGGTACAGAGGCAAGAAAAGCCTTTCTGGGCAAGCGGAACAGCATAATGAGAAAAAGCATGGTGTGTACAAGGCCAGGGCCCTGACCAGTGGCCTATTCATTTGTGGCTAAACTAATAGGCAAAGGGAGCCAACAAGGAATATAAGGACCTTGGCGTGACAGCAGAGCTCAGGCATTCTGGGGAGCCTGCTCCTTTGCCCCCTCTCTCTACCAGGTCCCCTGGGGCCCAGGTCTGGGAATGGGGCCCAGGACTCCCCAGAGATACTGCATGGAACATGAGGAATGTAAACAATCACAGGCCAGAGAGTCCTCCCTATACACTGACCCTTCGTGCGTCCCTGCAGATCACCGAGGAAACAGCCCAGACACAGGGCCGTGACCCAGGGCTTAGCTCCCCAAAGAAGAGTCTGTGCTTTTCCATCCCAGGCCCTCTGCCCACCCATCTCTCCCCTGCCCACCTCTACCATGCCTGTTGCCCCTTTAAGGCCCTAATGACCATTTTTCGTGGGCAGCAAACAGGCTTGATAACCCTATCTCCTCCTGCTTCCATCCTGAATTGTGGACATCCAACTTGACCCTACAGACTCGGTTGGGTTCTTTTCAATTGCTATGTGCTCTGACTACGGAACTCCAAACAAGTCACTCAGCCTCTCTGAGCCTCATTTTCCTCATCCATAAAATGGGGCAATAACAACATCACATACCTCAAAGAACTGTCATGAGAATTAAATTAGCTCCTATTTGTAAAGTGCTTGGAACAGTGTCTGGTAATAATAAACACCAGCAAGAACTCTACAGATAAGCTACTGTAACAATTAGGAAGACCCCTGAACACTGACTGTATGTATCACAGAAAATTCACTCTACAGAAGAATGAATCTGGCATATTCTGACAGGGGTTGGCAAATAATTTAGGGGCCAAATTCAGCTCATTTTTGTAAATATGGTTTTCCTAGAACACATCCACACCCATTCATGTAAGTATTGTCTACAGCACCTGGCCCTTTACAGAAAATTGGCTGATTTCTGTGTTATTAGCTTGAATCATATGTAAGTGACCGTATTCAATTATGCTTAGTCTACAAAATAATCAATTTCATGTGGTTCAATTTAGCGAACGATACTGGCTTATTATGTGTCCTACTGCCTTGCCTGTTAAAATAGAAGGCTGTGCTCTAAATCCAGTGATTCTAATCATAATGAAGTTACAGTCATCATCCATTGAGCGCCTACCATGGTCAAGGGTTATCTCAGACTTTCACCACACCCCTGCAAGGTAAATATGACCACTGCACCCCGCTTGTACAGGCAAGGAAATCTGAGGCTCGGAAAGTTACGATGTGTGAACCTCGGACTTGACTCAGGTCTATAGACCCCACATCTGGCACACTGTCCCTACACGGTGCTCCCCAAGAAGCTGCTGGGAATGAGACCCATCTAATTAGGAGAGGACACGGAGAGCACAAAGGCCCTCTCTTCCTCCCTTCTCTGCTGGTCCATTTCCCAGTGCTCAGACTCCATGGTTGACGGGGCCCTGTCCCCTGTCCTGTGACTTCCCTGCCAGCCTCAGGACAGTGCTCAGAAGCATCTGACTTGTAATGAGAGCCTCGGGCAGGGCTGGGGAGGGGGCAGGGAGCACTTTCAAAAATAAGCAAGCTCTCTTTCCAGGACTGGGGGAGCTATTTTTAGCAGTTGCCTAAATTACGATTTCCCCCTTTGCTCTGGGAAAGGCAAAGAAAGCAAAAGTAAACTGTCTCAGCCCTAGGGTCCCCTCCGTGCAGGCTGAGGAGTGGGGGTACAGAGATGGGGAGAAGGGGATGAAGAGAAAAGGGGTCTTTCTGGGAAAGCAAAACTGAAAATTCCCCAGCGTGACATTTCTCTGACTTGGGGGTGTTGTGGCACAGTTGTGGATTTTCCAATCACTTTTCTTATTTTGAGAAATGATAAAGAGAACATAGGTTTCTTTGTCTCACCAGGGTAGAAAACAGGGAATTCATTGCTCTCCTTTGTCCCAGTCAAGCCTGTGTTCATTCATTCATCCATCTATACCCTGACTGGCCATCATGTACAAAGCAATTTTCTGGGTGCTTTGGATGAACCAACATCAAATCCTAGCCCCACTGGGTCTACAGTCTTGCCGGGGAGGCGTGGGCATAAACAGGCCCCGGGCCTAAGCACCCAGGATACCAGGGAGGGGAGGAGGAGGAGGCCTGGGACAGCAGGGAGGGAAAAGGGACTTCTGGCTAGCGTCATCTGCAACGTTCACCAGTGGCAGTGAACCTGAGTCTCGGAAGAAGGAAGGATGTTGGTGCATCTCATGGGGGTCCAAAAAGTCATTCACAATGAATGGTGTGTTAGAGTGTCCAGAAAAACCCCAGGTGAGCAAGAGGTGAAGGAAGTACAACTGACCTTTGAACCACACGGGCTTTAGGGACATGGACTCCTCCCCCCCCTCCCCCCAGTAGAAAATCCACATACAACTTTCGACTCCCCCAAACGTCATTCCTAATAGTGAGAACCACGAGAGATCACTTCTTGCTGCTCTTCACCATTTACCGAGGAGAGGAATTGCTCACGCAGAGATTAGTGTCGCAGTGTTTTCAGCAGACACAACACTTGAGCTCAGCGCAACGGCAACAGGAGGTGGCTTTGAAATGATTGCAGCAGTACAACACGCACGACCGTTAATTCTATGAGGTTCTGATTTAATATGGGATCTTTCATTTGTTCACATTTCTCTCAACTGTGAATGGCGCCACGAATGGTCTGTGTTTGTGCAAGCTTTGGTACATTTTAACTTTTTATGATAGATTTGTGTCTATTTTATGGCAGCATATGATAAAACAGACTAGCAACTTCAAAACTTATGCACTCCTGACCTACCTAACTTTTTAATGTTTTTCGAGATTTCCAGGTTGTGTAGTTCATCTGCAAGTTTTTTTAAATGGCAACAAATCTCCAAAAAATTTTCCAATCGATTTATTGAAAAACATCCACGTTTAAGTGGACCCTCGAAGTTCACATGTGTGTTGTTCAAGGGTTAACCATTGTTTTCCATGGCTGAAATGTAGGACTTAGAGAGGTGCAGTGGGAAACTAGATCGGGGCCAGATAAAGGAAGGCCTTGAATGCTGGGTTAAGGAGGGGGAAGCTGCTGAAGGATGGTGGCTGGCTGATAGGAAGGAGAGCTTGAGCTGGGATTCAGATCAGAGCTGGGATTTATACAGGCAATTCCTGGTGGTCTGGATGGAGGGCATTATAGGAAAGAAGGACATCAGAGAGAAGATGTAGACAGCAGCTCTGTCTGAGTAAGAGTTAATGAGGCCCTGGACTGCCAAGAATGGAGGGGAGGGGATGGATGCTGGAGATGTCACAGAGGGGTGTGCACGCCAGCACGTGTGTGAGCTGATGAGGGGGCTTTGGCAAGACATGTACTGGGCACAGAAAACAAGGACTTGGGCTGAGATTGAGTGGGAGTGATGGGGAGCTCTTTGGGCAACAGCTGTGAAGTAAAGGAGAAAAAGGAATTTCAACACCAAGTCTCTGCTACCCATTAGAGCCAGAGGTCTGGGGCTCCCAGCCAAAGGGAAACCACCCTACACGTGACACGGGTCACCTTCCCCCTCCCACTTCCGGGAAGCCAAGCCCCTCCTCTGGTTCACACAGATGGTGCTGTCCTTACTGAGAGGGTGCAGGGGAAAACGGCCTACAGATCCTGCCTGCGCACTCCTGCACCAGAGCACCTCCACATGCTGAGAAGCCACACCACCCGAGGCAGCCCAGGGCGGGGAGAAGCTCCCCACTGTCCACTCCTTCTGGTCCTCTTCTCCTGGGGTCCCGGCACAGAAGCATTCTGTCCCTCGTGAAGGCAGAACCCCGAGGTGTTGCCAGGGCCAGTCAGCCCTGGGACCCCAGCTGGGCTGTGCACATGGTCACACTCTGGACCCTGGGCTGAGTCTTCCTCAGACGTGGTGCCCCCTTGTCATCCTGCTAGGCCCTCTCAGGGTCCTGCCCTGTGCGTGCTTCAGGGCTTCGCTGCACATAAATCCTGGACCATAGGACCATTCCATCTCTCCAGGGTAGGAGGCAGGGGGCGGGGAACAGGGCTTGGGGAAGGGGAGAATAGGAACTGAGCCGACACCTAGAGGGCAAGTGTGATTGAAAATGTACACCCAGGTGACCCCTCACCTGCCCCTCACTCTTGTTTATACAATTTCCTCTTTGCCTTCATTTATTCTAATAAATACTCGTTGTGCACCTAAGTACCTTGCTAAGGGCTGGAAAAATGCCATGGTAAACGAGAGCTCGGTTTGGTGGGGAAGGGAGACAATCAAGCAAGTCAACATAACAAAGCGTGGACATGGTTAGAAGTACAAATGCATGAGTGTGAGGAATATTGGTGGAACTCCTTCCCAATGGGCATTCTACTCCACCCTGAGCCCTCTGCTCATCCTAGCGGTTTAGCGGGGACATCCTATAGGAGAGTAAATGCTGGGAATAATCAGGGAGCATCCAAGATTCAGGGCCGGATGCCCATCCCAGGGCTCATAATATAATAAAAGACTGAAGGCACCCAAACTACTGAAACATAAAGGATTGATTAGATAGACAGATGGACATAGAGACATATCCAAACATGTGCACGCACACACACACACACACACACACCCAGACACACACACACCCAGACACACACACACACCCAGAGACACACAGACACACAGACACACACACACACACACACACACCCAGAGACACACACACACACACACAGACGCACACACACACAGAGACACACACACACGCACACACACACACACAGAGACACACAGACACAGCAGCCTAAAATGATTATACTTGGGTTGCTGGAGTTTGGGGTTATTTTTCTTACTTTTCTGGATTTTTCCAAATTTCCTATAATGAGCATTTCTCCTTTTCATCAGAAAAAAAAATGATGTTATTTTTTAAAGAAGATAAACCCTAGACTGCAGAAGAGGAGGCTTACATAATATAATAAAAAGATATATATTTTTTAAAAAGGATGTATCCAGACTGGGTACCTTGAAAGAATGTGCTGTGATCTGAACTGCACCTATGTTTTGATAGAAGATTCCTCTTGTGAACCCCAAAGAATAGAAATAAAGGCATGCAGTGAGATGATGTAAGTAAAAAAAAAAAAAAAAAAAGATTGAATCCGGTCTCTGCCCTTGCAGGCTACCTGGGACAAGAGACCATAGTTTCTCCAAACCTTGTCGGTAAATGAGCAGGGCAAACCACATGCTCTCCAGAGCTTCTTCTGCCCCTGACACTAGGCTCTGTGCCACAGACTACATGAAGAGCTAAATGATGCTAGTTCAACTGGATCCTCTCCCCTGAGCTCCCATTAGTTCATCAGTCACTCATGTGCTCATTCCTTCAACCACCACTGTTGTCAGCCTCCCCCCCCCCATGCCTGGCACTGCTTTTGGTGCTGAGGGTGCAGGGGCAACTAACAAGACAGACACAGCTTCTCCCCTCATAGAGCTAGGTCTCCCAAGCTCAGGGTCTCCTTCCACTGATCTTCTCTTCCATCCCTTATGCCCTATCTGTTAATGATGCTTGCCACCACTTTTCCAAAATGCCTTGGGTATGTGTGTTTCATTCCCAAACACCACACTCCAGACCTGATCCAATCCCATGTAGTCTCATGCTGGGCCCAGTGCTGACCCCACATGTCTCCCCCCTTCTCAGCACCCTGCAAACAGTTTTGGACTAATGCCTCCAGGAGCACCTGATTCTGCATCTCTCGGTTCGGCATCCCTCAGAGTCCCCAGTCCAAACTGAAAGCCACCTGCTTTAATTATTAGGTTTGGCCATTTGGTGGGACTCACAAATTCCATACCAACCAAGCCTTGAAATCAGATCTACACCCTACACGCCAGTGAGGGCATGGAAGAACTGGAACTCTCTTGCACCTGCTGGTGGGAATGTAAACTGGCATAGCTATTATGGAAAACAGTTTGACCATGTCTTAAATGTTAAACATACACCTCCATATGATTTGGTTATTCCAATCCTGGGTATTCACCCAAGAGATATGAAAGCATATGCCCCTATAAAGTCTTATTCATGGATGTTCATAGCAGCTTTATTTGTAATAGCTCCACACTGGAGGCACCCAAAGGCCCATCAACAGGTGAATCCATAAAGAAGTTGTCTAGCTATCCATATAATACAATACTATACTATTCATCATTAAAAAGGAACTATTGATACTACGTGAGGATGGAGCACAAAATAATTATGCTAAGTAAAAAAAAAGCTAGAGGAAAAAAGGATTCATATTGTACAATTCTGTTTATCTAAAGCTTGAGAAAATGTAAACTAATCCATAGTGACTAAACGCAGGTGGGTGGTTGCCTAAGGAGACAGTGGAAGGTAGGCAGGGAGGGGTGATTTTTAGGGCATAAGGGAACTTTTGGGGTTGACGAACACGTCCACAGTCTTGATTGTGGTAGGGTATTCAGAGGTATATACATAGGTTAAAAGTTCATAACAAATGATGAACTTCAATTACATAAGATTATTGTACGTCAATTAGACCTCAATAAAGTTATGAAAAACAAACAAAACAGGTCCATTTATAGCCTCAGATCATCAAACCACCAACGGCTCTGGCCACTACAGCTGGGTACTCTCTAGAACGTTACTAATATTATATGCTACTGTAAAGATTCTAGGAAAAACCCAAGACCTGGGGTTGGGGACAAGGAATCCCCCACCCCAGACCCAAACCTCAGCTGGTCTGGTCTCATCTTTTAGGAGGCAGGGTAGGGGTACACTGTAAAGAGTATATGCTCTCAGTAAGCCTGTGGCTATATTACTTAGTCCCTAAGAGGCTCATTGCCCTGTGGGCACACGGATGCTGAAACCCACTGTGAGCACCAAATGGGGGGTACATATCATGTGCTCAGCACAGCACTCAGCACATCCCAAGCCCTCAAATTCTGTTCCCTCCTCATCTCCCAGCCCCAGGCTGCCCATAGTGGCGGCTAAGGTTCAGCACTCAGACCATGAAAGCAGGAGAAGCTGAGGGGCTCCCAGGAGTTGAGCGAGGAGGGGTTAGAAGCCCAGTGAAATGCAAACAGGCGCAAACCTGATTCCATGTGGAAGTCTCTGGGGGGGAGGGCTGAGTTGATAGCAGCCCAGGACCTCTGGGTGGGTAAAAATAGGGCACTCAAAGCCTTGGTTACAGTCCTGGAATTTGTTAGAAGCAGAAGAGATGCTGAGGGGGGTTGAGAACAGTGGCGAAGACATGGAGTTTTCAGGACAAGGGATTAGGAGGGATGTGGATTGAGTAGGGTGGGAAGAGGGAGATACTTGACCCTTGTACACTACACAAGCAGGGATAGGAAAGGCCCAGAACTGACCAAAGAAGAAAAGGAGAGAAGACATTAATGTGTGTGAGTGTGTGAGAGGGTTTGACTCTGTGATGCGGAGGTGGCCGTGTGGGCTGGTTATGTGCAATATGTGTGGTGTATGTCTTTGTGTATGTGTATTTTTGGTGTGTGTATATATGTGCTCATCTCCAGGAAACAAATACATGGGAATCTACTGACTTTCAAGAGTCAGCAGAAAGAAGACCCAATTAGCTTCCCAAAGTACAAAGCAAAGGAAAGAGCAATACCACTGAAAATCAGCGCCCTTAGTTTATAAGGAGCTCCCCAAGCCTACTAGTCAGGAAGTGTTACCGTGGGGAATGCAGCATCCTGCCTTCTGTTCCCCGTGCACCACACTGCGCCCTGGGGGGAGAGACCCCTTCCAAAGATGCCTGTACCTGCCAGGGACCAGAGACCAAACATTCACATTCATCATCTCATTTCATCTCAAGACTAGCCAGTGTGGTCAGGATTTTTGACTGAAGAGGACACTGAGGTTCAAGGCCAAGAGGGGATGACACCCAAACTGGGGTTCTTTCCTGTGACACACCATCTCATTCCAACCCAGTTTCAGTTCCGCTCCAGGTGTGTGCACATACGCATACACGTGGATGCACGTATACGTGTATCTGTGTTTGTGTGCATATATATGTACGTCTAGCAGATATAACTGGGTTTCCTTTAGGGATATATTATAATAGGGCATACACCCTCTCTGCCTCTGCTATTTGACATGTATCCCCAAACTGTTCCATGCGCCACACTTTTATAAGATAGATATCCAATACATTTCTAGAAAGAAGGATACTAACATTCACTAACAAAAACTAGGTTGGGCTCAAGCTTTCACATTTATTTTTACTTAATTATCCTGCAAAGATGATATTGTGATCTGCATTTTTACATATAGGGAAATTGGGGCTTGGAGATGGTAAGCAAGCTGCCCAAGTTAGTAAAGCTCATAAACACGTGAGTCTCAGTGTGATTGATTCTGAAACCCAGATATAGCCTTCCTGTGGCACTGAGATGGCAGGGTGTGTAAACAGTCAGCACCCCCACAGCCACGGCAGCCTCCTGCGGTGCCGTCTCTTCCCCATCACCCCATGCCAAGTCTCAGGGGACAACGCAGCACTACTAGTACAGAGAAACCCTGTCCCCAGCCACAGACAGCAACCCGGCCCATTCTCTTACCACATACACTGAGTCACAGAAGGATCCAGGCGGCCCCTCCTCTGCGCGTGAGCTGGGCACCCTCAGAAGGGCCCCCTTCTTGCCTTAAGGCTCTCCTGTTGTTGTCCTGAATCTTTGATAAGTTTTGAACAAGGAGCCTTGGATTTCCATTTTGCACTGGGCCCCGCAAATCATGCAGCTGGCCCTGCCCATCTTCTCCGGCAGCCAGCTCAGGGACTCTTTCCCAGGAAGAGCAGCCCAGCCAGCCACTCCCTGTGTGTTTCCAAAAATGTTACCCACAGTCCCTGAATGGTCAGGACGGAACAGAGACAAGTTACTTTAATCGGGAGTGGCTTCCTGCCCAAATGGCCTTGATGGGCAACTCAGTAACTGCTAGACTGCTCCTCACCCCACCTCTCCTCTGTATCCCGCTTCACCCCTTCATGACACCACGTCCCCTGGTTTCCAACCACGTTGTCCTTCTCCTCTGAAATGCACCATGGCTCACTGGTGCTCACTGAAATTCCCAGAGAGCATGGACATTTCCACTCATATCCCCAATCCCCCCCACGGGGCTCTTTGAGCACGCGCAGCAGGAACATGATAAGAGTGAATGGGTTTAAATAAATTGCAGTGTTTCCTGAATTCTTGACCCTATCATAAGACATATCAGTGTGATATCACATTACACATACACAAAGATTGTATGTCTTTCTGCAATGGGATAGATACTAAACGCAAGAGACTTGTGTTAGTTCCAAGTCTGCTCCTTCTACATCTGGGCTCACAGTATTTCCCCCATCCCATTGTCCCCAAGCCGGTCTCTGCATCCTCACCCTCCTCTCCTCCCCCTGCAGGTCCCATCCTCTTCGGGAAGCGTTCCTGATCATCCTGACCTTCTTGAGCTCTCCGAAACGCACTGAGCACTCTTTGCTCTGTTGGGAGGACACTTCATCATATACCACTTCATGGCACCCCATGTTATTTGATTTCTTGTGTTAACTTAAATTTTTTACACCAGTGAGCTTTTCCCCTTATCTAGGCTCTGAGCTCCACAGGAATGGTTCTCGGCACAGAGCCATGTATGCCGAAGGTCCTCTCCCCGATGGAAAGACATTGAATGACAGCGAGTGGAAGTAGGGTAGAAAAAGAACAGAAAGTTATTAATTCACCCAGAAGTAAATCCTCATGGCAAACCCAATAAACTCAGATACTTCGATCCTTTCTCTTCTGGAGTCTACTGGAGGTCAAAGGCATCCAGACCTTGGCCAGACACCCTCAAGAGGTGTCTCAAGTGGCACTCAACAAGAGGCAAAGGCATGCGCCTTTATAAACCCGCGTGGTTAAATCCCATCTTGGCATTCCCAGACAAAACACAGGACATTTTCATTTCTGTTTGTGTCTATTCGCCATCTCCTTCCTGCAAACGAAAGGCATCTTGCATAAAAGGCGTAAGAGATGTTTTTCCCCTCTATGCTTTGAGGAATGGGATGGTAATCTTCCAGGGGAATGGAGACCCTGGCTCCAGGACTTGAGGCTCTAGAAGCCAAGCCACCCCTCCCAACAGCTACAAGCCCCGGGAGCAGTCTTTGTGTGGACTCTCCCATTTCTAAACTCCCTTTGTTTGACCTTAACGTCCCTGCAAGCTCTGCCCTGATTCTCTCCACCAAAGGGGCTTTATTGACTCGGCAGGGCACCTCATCTGCCCCCTTAGTGCCCAGGAATGGAGGCCCATGACCCACCTCTCCCTGGAACCACACTTCTGGGTACCCTTCCAGAGGCCCTCTAACCCGTTCGCCCTCCTCCTGGGGTTTCAGAACACTGAAATGCTGACACCTGGCCCCACACTCCAGGCTGCTCTCTTGCCTCTGATTTCAACCAGCTGCTTCTCTCTGTCTGGAGCAGCTTGTCTCTGGCCCTCCTCAGGCTCCTGGCCACTCACAGGGCAAGCCCCGCTCCCTTCCCCACAGGTGTGGCTTAGGCACCCCTCCCTGGCATCCTGCATCTCTCCCACCATCAAACATCAGACAGAGCTGCTCTTGCTTCCTGAGCTACAGTCACTGTCATGGGGCTGTGACCTCTTGGGGTTGGGGACAGTGCCACACAGTTTATCAGGAATGTGCACCGAGCCTGGCACACAGCAGAAGTGCTCAGACTTTGCCAAGGTTCATATCTCAGATCTCTGTCCTTCTCTCTCAGCCTTCCTCCCTCCAGACAAACCTTCCGTGTCCCTATTGCAGACTAGTTCTGTGACGGTCACCCCCAGATCCACCTCCCTGCCGTCTCCGCCTCCATATGCCCAGCTCCCCACATCTCTGTTTGGCTGTGCTCACACAATCCCACCAACTTCCTCTCAGAGGGACTTCATCTCCCTTCAGACCACCCTGGCTTTTTTCTGTGCAAGATGCCACAGTCCTGAGGTTCAAAACTACAGAATCATCCTTAACTCTTCCTTTGTCTGCAGCACTGCTGCCTGCCGGCATTTTATAGGCTTATCTCAGTTCTCACAACAAACCCTTAGAAGTGGATATTCGCATCCTGATTTTACAGAGGAGGCAAGGGGGGGGGGTCTCCAAGAAGTCAAGGGACCTGCCCAAGGTCAAGGGACCTGCGCAAGGTCGAGAGCACATAATCCACTGAGCTGGGATCAAAGGCAGATTTTGACCATTTGTCCAGAGCCCCTGCTCTTCCCCACAGCACATGCGTGCACACCTCTCTTCTCTACTTGATACATTACCCAATCACTCTCGACACCCAGTCAAGTCTACCCAGAAATGCTTCCTGTATGAGCCCTTTGCTCTGCTATGGGGACGCTCAGGCCCCACTCAGACACACAGGGTGCAGCTGTGTGGTCACAGAGTCTGGCTGGCAGCTCCGACCTCGCCTCGCGCTCACTCAGTAAGCAGGTACACGCTCTAAGCTCGGAAAGGGTTCTTCGAGGCACCACCCTCTCTTACAGGTGTGGTTGATCCCCAGGCCAGGCTGAGGCTGAGCCTGAACCTTTTCTTTGGGATTCCACCTGCGCCCTGCTCACACCCTCTGCTTGGCCTCAGGCCCAAACCGCCAATAAGCTCCCTGCTAGGAGCACATCTGGGTTCTCATCCATCTTCCCTCAATTTAGCTCTTGGTTCGCCCACTCCCAGCAGATCTCCAATGGCAGCGCATACTAAGGGGCTTAGCAAAGATGCAAGTTCCAGGGCCCTGGTCTCAGAGTTTGAGTCAGCAAGGACCCAGGAATCTGCATTCTAACAAGCTCCCCGAGTGACCCAGGATGCAAGTAGTTTAAGTCTCTCTAGGTTCTCGTACCTCCTCTTACAACAGCATCTGTATCAACTTTCTTCACAATTCACCCCTTCTTTCCCAACTTGTGATCAAATCCTCCAGGTCTCCCCACACCTCATTGTCCTGTAGAATCACAGGGTACACTGGAAAACATCAACGCCTGATCCCAGACAGAACCAACTAAAACAGAATCTCTGGGTGGATGTCAGGGAGCCAGCAGGGTGAGCAGCTCATCCCGCTTTACCCCAGATTATCCTGGTTTTAATAATGAAAGTTCTACATCACAGGGGACCTCTCAGTCCTGCAAAATTGAAACAATAGGAACCCCAAGGGTTCTGGCATTTGTAAGTCTCCCTAGGTGATTCTAATTTGCAAAACACTGGACTACATCTGGGTTGAGAGATGTCTCTCCCACTCAGCCAACTGCCTGGGGGCATTCCCTAAAGCCAGAGTTCACCTGCCTTTTGTTTTCATTTAACTTGGGTCATTTTAGGATGTGTCTCTAGACCAGCAGCATCCCATTACCTGGGAACTGGTTAATGAAAAAATGGAGCCAATCCTAACTCATTTGCTCTTCTCTCAGCAACAGTAGATCCTTGGCAAGCCCCTACAGAGAGCCAGTGGCACTGACCGATTTGAGTGAAGTGAGGTTTAAGGAGTTAACTGTCAGGCAAGAGAGGGCTTGGTGGTGGAGGTGGTTTGACTCTGGGAGGTCAGTCCCCAGGGAGCTGCAGTGGTGCTCAGAGGGGGCTTGGCTTTGATTCAGAGGCAACAAGTGTTTACTGACCACTAACTAACCAGCTGGCTTGTTCATGCCAGTTCATTAAATTCAATACTAACTGTCGAATACATGGTGTTGGGTAAAACCTGCCTCATCTTGCTGGAGCTCAGGACCATTTGAGAAACTAAAGCACGAAGCTGACAGATGGAGGTCACAGTATCAGCCATGCTCTGATAAAGCCGTCCAAGTATGTGGCTTTACGCCTCTGGCCCAATGGACTGCCTGATATTCCACCCAATGAGGCCAGCTCCCAGGTCCTGTCACTGGAATAGGAGGGTGGTCTGTGGACCTCCCGTAGGAGACGGTTCCTGACCTCATCTCCCAGAACCGGCCAGATGCACCCACCCTGCAGAAGATCCCAGAAAGGGGTGAAGTGTTGGCAGGCCCAGCTCATAACTTCTTCTAGAGTCACTGGTTAGGGATGCCTCGCCTCCTCCCTTGAGGAAGTGATTGAGAGGATGAGGTCTGAGAGCAAACAGCCAGGGCTGTCCCCTGCCTTCTGTCCCTGCATGTTAGAGTCACTCCTGTCCTCACCCCCACCCCCCAGAGATGCTGGCCTGGTCTGGGGAGGGGCCAGGCACTGAGGTTTTGTCAAAGTCTCACAGGTGATGCTAAGGTGCCATTAGGACTGCGTAACCACCCAAGGGAGATTCTCTTGTGGAAACGAGAAGCCAGGGATGTCCTCTCTAAGGGTCGGAGCGTTCCTATCTCACAACCAGGGAAACCAGTGCTCAGGAATATCTCACCTATGCCCAGAGCCAGCAGACGGAACTGTAAGGAGGAGTAATGGCAGTGAATGGATCTGCTTCCTCCAAATATCGGTAGACTTGGGGGTTTTCAGCCGGTTGGGAGCCAGATCAGCTAAAGCAGCAGCTCTAGAATCTCCTGGGGGGGCTTCTTAAAATGCAGCTCACTGAGCCCCACCCCCTGAGAGTCTGATTCAGAAGGAGGGCTGTGTAGCTGTGGGAAGAAAAGACATAGGCCGATTTGGTCTCCAGCCACGGCTCAGCTTTGCCGCCAACTAGCAGGATGACCTTGCCTGACTCACTCAACCTTTCCGAGGTTGTTTCTTCGTTTGTTAAACGGACATCCCAGCAGCAATGGCCACATGTGTTTCTCAGGAACTGACAGAGGATATGGAAAGCTCCTCGGGTGGTACACGGCCCATGGTAGGAATGGGGATAAACTGTAGATGTTAATTATTATTTATAGATATTGTTATTTAGGGATGGCTCCTTCGAAAAGACTGGGAGGAGGTTTTGAGTGCAGGCAAGAATACCAAGAGGCAGAACACCAAGGAGAGAGTGCGCCAAGTCTTAGAGGATGCAGGGAGGGGAGCCAGAAACGGAGCATAAGCCCATGCACAGAAGTGGCAGAGGGTGGGGCCGGCTGGAGATCTGGCTGAGAGAGGGGCTGGTATTCAAAGGCACCCAAAATATAACTTCCTTCTCTTCAAGCTCATAATTTACTCCACCCCCCACCCCCATCTCTGGGCCATACTCCACATGCCCCTGTCCAGGCTCATTTGTTAGAACTACCCCCTCACCCCTGCCCTAGGGACTCAAGGAATCTTAGCAATGTGTCCAATTCTCATTCTGGAGGAAAAGAAGCAAAATAAAAGGGGGGAAATGCTCTCTGTCGGCCTGCCTCATTGTAGGACTTCCCACAGCCCCCCAGTCCTCCTCTCCCTCAAGAGATGGCCATCTTGAGTCAGCGTCTGGTTGGAAGTATCCAAACCAACAGGGACCCCAATGGCCGGCTTTCCCTCATCCAACCATGAAGCCGCCTCCGCCGTCTCCGCCAACACATGCCCCTTCCCTTTCTCACAACTAGACTCAGGGCTCATCTCCCCAAACTTCATGGGATAACAAGAATTGCTCCCTCCAAGTGTACACCCATTCCTTCCATCCATTCCACAAGTGTTCGCCGCCCACCTATTCCATGACCAGGCACCGTGCCGGGCAGTGGGGATTCCAACATGAAGAAGGCACAGTTCCTGCCCCCCTGTGGGCCGAGGAAGAGAGCACGAGATCTGGAGCGCGTGTGGTCAGAAGGAGAAAACGGGGCCTCTTGTCATGCTCTTCAAGTCGCGCTCATGCTCTTCGACCCCCTCTTCTAACGTGAGAGGAGGTCTCCCAGCCACTAGCGGGGTGTGCCAAATCTTCCTCTTCTCTCTCTCTCGCACACACAGAACACACCAAAGAAAACACACCCATATCAGACACAGATAACACACTTCATGGTTCCATGTTGCTGTCCATCCTATAGACTTTAGAAATTTGTCTGAGCCTCAGTGAAGGTCTTCTTCAGTAACAGCCCTGACCCCTCTATCTGGCAACTTAACTTCTTTGACCTGCTTGGATGTCCCAGGCACTGGAGATACAGAGAAGAATAAGATATATTCCTGAACACCTAGAGATCCAAGTCTAGTGGGAGAGGCAGGCACTTCAACAGTCATGACACAATATGGACATTGTGATGTGAGGGGCGCCTGGGTGGCTCAGTCATTAACCGTCTGCCTTCGGCTCAGGGCGTGATCCTGGAGTTCTGGAATCAAGCCCCACGTCAGGCTCTTCCACGGGAGCCTGCTTCTTACTCTCCCACTCCCCCTGCTTGTGTTCCCTCTCTCGCTGGCTCTCTCTCTGTCAAATGAATAAATAAAATCTTAAAAAAAAAAAAAAGACATTGTGATGTGAGTATATGGAGGCATCTAACACATCCCAGTTGTTGACAAGGAGGATACCAAGGGAGGCTTCCTGGAGGAGGCAATCAAGAGAAGCAGTAAGTCTAAAATCAAGCCTGTGCATTGGCTTAGTGCCTGCCATTTCTGGCCACCTTAATCATTTCCCACTGACTTTGCTCCCATCCCTTCCTTGCCCCTCCATCTCTGAATGCGCAGGACACTGGGGCTTTTGGAAAAACAAATTCATGTGCAAATGGTGTGATTGTGGGTGGATTTTCTCCCTCCTTTTTTTTTTTTTTAAAGATTTTATTTATTCATTTGACAGAGAGAGAGATAGCCAGTGAGAGAGGGAACACAAGCAGGGGGAGTGGGAGAGGAAGAAGCAGGCTCATAGCAGAGGAGCCTGATGTGGGGCTCGATCCCATAACACCGGGATCACGCCCTGAGCCAAAGGCAGACGCTTAACCGCTGTGCCACCCAGGCGCCCCTTTCTCCCTCCTTTTATTTAGACTTAATGTTACAATACCAAGAACTACTTATGTAATAAAAGCCAAATTTATACAGCAAGAAGCTATTTCCCCTGGCTATTTTTAGGTGGTACCCAGATACCCGCCTTGGCCTTTCAACTCCAGTGCAAACGAAGGACAGAACGGAGTTTTCAAATGTGGCACTACCGTCTTTTCTAGCGGGAACCGGCTCCTGTTAGCCCAAAAGGGGTAGGGCTGAGAGCCAGAGCTGGCCCAGGCCCTGCAAAGAAGGAGCTGGGCTGCAAGTCAAAGGCCTCTTTAACTTAGGAAGCAGAGTGGGGAGGAAGGTGTCACCCCCCCACTTTGGTCAAGCACAGGGATCCAAAGAGGTAGCGAAAATCACTGTTCTTGTCAAGACTGAAGAAGAACAGGGGCGTCTGGGTGGCTCAGCCGTTAAGTGTCTGCCTTCGGCTCAGGGCGTGATCCCGGCATTCCGGGATTGAGCCCCACATCAGGCTCCTCCACTGGGAGCCTGCTTCTTCCTCTCCCACTCCCCCTGCTTGTGTTCCCTCCCTCGCTGGCTGTCTCTCTCTCTGTCAAATGAATAAATAAAATCTTTAAAAAAAAAAAAAAAGACTGAAGAAGAACAGAAAGATGTAGGTTTTCGTGTGCATAGGAACAGCAGAGAACCAGAAGCCCAAATAGCCCTTGCTAACATGAATCAAGATTTCCTCTGACGCGAGCGGTCTGCCCTGATATTTACCCCTGGTTGAGTTGACTGAGGCCAATCCCTGTTTCTCTGGGGTTTTTATTAATTATTCAAGGGACGATATTTTATTTCACTGAGCGCTGGCTGAAGAACCTTGGCCCAGAGACTCCTTTCTGAGACGCAGCAAAGACCTCAGGGATAGGATGGGGCTGAGAATCTAGAATTTTACCTTCTAAACTTGGCTCTGCTGCTAACTAGCTGAAGACCCTGGGAAAGTTAACTTCTCTGAGTCTCATCTTTTTCATCTGTACAAAGAGAATATGACAGGACGTGTGCTGTAACACAGTCATGAGGAGTAACTGACAATTCAGGAATAACACTGCATGTCTGACCCACAGTATTTTACAAGGAAAATATTTAAAATATTTCCTAATACATTTTGTCCCTGGGAAATCCAGGTGTTTCATTTTTTTTCCCTTTCCTTTCTCTTGTACCGTTTTAATATCAGAGCTAAGGCACGCCCTTCTTTCCCCCAGGCAAAGAACACACAGAGAGCCCCCAGAACACAAAGGTCAACAGAATTGGAAATGGCTGCCAAAAGGTAATGCTCTTTTCTCTAGTCGGGAATTGAGGAGGAACCTTTCTAGGACTGGGAGGGAAATGAAGTCAATGGCCAGGATTTCACTACTCCCATCCCCACCAGGGGTTGGGGAGAGGGACATCGTTAGAAACGACCCAGTGTCTCAGAGAATCCCAGGACAGGGAAATACCATGCCCCTTGGACAAGCCCAGCCTTCAGAGGGGCCCAGAGCCACACAGCTCTGCCACGGGAAGGTTCACAAGGACCAGGGGCTGCCCTCAGGCCCACCCGTCTAGAGTCTTCACCTCCAGAGAAGAGCTGGACACTCAAGCCCTCCAGGGACAGGTGGGGGTCCCAGGAGAGCCAGGGGGCCTGGGGAAGCCAACGCTTCAGCAACAGGTTCCAGGTCTGCCTTCAAAAGCCCTGGTAACAAGACCAGAAGTGGCCCCTTCAGCAGGGTTCAGCACAGGAGCAGACACAGAGGGGAACACAGAACACATCAGTGAAGAACGGCAGGGACCCTGTGGCCCCATGGGGAGACACCCTCCCAGGGAGTCTGAATTGGGACCTCACTGGACCATGAGCCATGGTCTCGCATCGGAACAGGTTAAAGCACCTTTATTAATCGAGCTAAGATTTTTATGGCAGGTGACCGATTACAGGAAATAATTGGTTTTCCCTGCACGTGGGAGTTGTATATATTTTTGCCTCCCATTTCAGTACGACTTCGGCCAATATTAGCTGCTATCATCATCACCATCATCATCAACAAAATGTTATTCTCAGATTGACACAGAGGGAGGGAAGATGAGAGCAAGGACAAAAACAGCTCTGCTTGTGTCAGATCTGAGTGCTCGCAGGACTGAGGGCGGCTGGCTGGAGGCAAGGGGCAGGGAAGGGAAGAGAAGGGCAAGGGACCGCCTTTGGGCCTTACCCCTCACCCGAGTATTTCCCCTCTCCTGTTCTCATTCCCTGCAAATGAGTCAACCCTCCCCTCGCACCCAGGTTTACTGCTAACAAATCTGTCCACTCTTCTGCCCTAGCCTCTGTACCCGCCTGTGAGGTAGGGGCTACAGGGCCCCTCCACTCCCGCCAACCCCCTGGCCATGGTCACAAGCCTGAGCTGTGGTGTCAGGCGGCCTGAGCACAGGTCCCAGCACTGCTTCTCATCGGCTGTCATCTCTGGTGAGTTCCTGTGCCTCCCTGTGCCTCAGTGTCCCCGTCTGAGAATGAGAATCACAGCAACATGCTTTATAAGGTTTATGGGGGTTACATAGGGGGCTCGTGTACAGTGACGAGGGAGCACTGTGCCAGCATCGACAACGGCATGCTTTCTCAAGGATGATTTCCATGACCATTTGAATAAACTGTCTCCCTCCCATTTTCCATGTAGACTTAGTACCGTGTGAGACAGTACTACTTTTTTATTCTCTCTCCTTGAGATGTTTTTGTTCATCATCCCTTGCTGTATGCACAGGGCCTAGAATCACTGCCTAGCACAGAGTAGGTCTTTGTAATAAAGAAGGAATTCCTATGAAACTTTATAACTTATAACCTTAGGCAGATTATGGAACTTTACATGCCTCAGTTTACTCATCTGGAAAATGGGGTTTGGTGCCCATATCCCCAAATTGATGTGAGGATTAAATGAGATACCATTTGTGACTATACCCACTCCAGCCCTGGATACATGACAGATGGGTGCTGGCCGATCTCGGAGGACAGGCTCGGCCTGACTTGGGCAGAGCCTGCAATGGTTAATTCCAGGCTCTCTTCCCCCCATGGGAGGCAAGGCTGGCCGGCAGGACCACTGGCAGCTGTCCAGGTGGAGGATGAATGTCAGAGGTGGGTGCCTGCGGGGCTGCCCTGGTCCTGATACAGGGTCTTGACCCAGGCAGCTGGAGTCTCTCCCCACCCCCTGCTGCTGAGAGGCACTGCCTGGGCCTGCAGCATTTGGGAGCCAGTGCAGGAGCTGAGCGGTGGGAACCTCCACCCGCCTGGGTCCCACGCCACATCCTGGCCTTGGAGGAGGTGGGTCCGAGGCCTGGACTCGCTTCCCATCCATTCCCGGGTGGCCTGCTCTCCCGCCGGCCCAGCTGGGCCCACTGAACCCGAGGGCTGTAGGGGCAGGTCTGTCTCTCAGCACTGCCCCGCCCCCACACACACGAAGAGGAGGACACAGGCCTCAGCATAAGGAGGGTGTGGAATTTAGAGCCCAGCTCTGTGAGCACTGAAGCTGACCTGCCTGCCCAGCCTGCGGGAGGGAGTGTGTTCAAAGACAAAGCCATGGAGGGGACACAGTGAAGAGCTGGTTTCAACCAGCAGTTTCCTGCTTTTCCCATTTCTCACAATTCCCCAACTTTCCAGCAACTTTGCCTAGTGTCCATCCCTCTGACAACTGACCCAGGAAGAAATGAAAACAGATAGACACACAAGCTTAGCATGGATGGTGAAAATTAGTTAAGTGAAAACTAGTGTCCGTCCTGTGAATTCATTCATTCCACAATCACATACAGAGATTCCACCCTGTGCCAAGCACGGCCCCGAGGGATATGGTGGTGAATACAACAGACCTGCTCATCAAAAGTGCTCTCTGTTGGGGAAGCAGGTGCAAGTGGCGAGCAGGTCGGGGAGGGGTAGAGTGCAGGGTAGAGCTGCACAGGGCATGGTGGGTGAATAGGTGAGGGGTCTCTAACCCAGCCTGGGGAAGGAGGCAGAGCCAGGAATCTGGGAAGGATGATACCACAGAGGTCTGGCAGGCAGCATCTTGGGGGGAAATACAGGAGCTGATGAATGAAGAAATGATATCCCTCACAAGGGCACTGGCTTGGAATCTGCAGGGGACACTGTCTCCAGGGTGACAGTGGTCTTCACTCCCATCTCCTCACTCTCCAGGGATTTTCACTAGAAAATAAGCCCTCCAAGGGATGCCTGGGTGCCTTGGTTGGTTAAGTGTTTGACTCTTGATTTCAGCTCAGGTCATGAACTCAGGGTGGTAGGATTGAGTCCTGCCTCAGACTCTGCTCTCAGTGTCCCTCTCCCTCTGCTCCTCCCCCTGCTCTCTCTCTCTCTCAAATAAATAAATAAATAAATAAATAAATAAATAAATAAAATCTTGCAGCCACTCTGGAAAACAATATGGAGGTTCCTTGAGAAGTTAAAAATAGAACTACCCTATGACCCAGCAATTTACCCAAAGGATACAAACATAGTGATTTGAAAGGGCACCTGCACCCTAATGTTTATAGCAGCAATGTCCACAACAGCCAAGTATGGAAAGAGTCCAGATGTCTATAGACAGATGGATGAATAGAGAAGATGTGGGGGGGGGTATACATGTTCCAATAGTGGAATATTACTCAACCATCAAAAAGAACGAAATCTTGCCATTTACAATGACATGGATGGAACTAAAGGGTATCATGCTAAGTGAAATAAGTCAGTCAGAAAGACAATTATCATATGATTTCACTCATATGTGGAATTTAAGAAACAAAACAGAGAAACATGGGGAAGGGAAGGAAAAATAAAATAAGATAAAAACAGAGAGGGAGGCAAACCATAAGAGATTCTTAACTCTAGGAAACAAACTGACGATTGCTGGAGGGGAGAGGGTGGGGGAATGGGGTAACTGGGTGATGGCCATTAAGGAGGGCATGTGATGTAATGAGCACTGGGTGTTATATAAGACGGATGAATCACTGACCTCTACCCCTGAAACTAATAATACACTGTATGTTAACTAAATTGAATTTAAATTAAGGGGAAGGAAGGGAGGGAGGGAAGCCCTCCGAGACATGGACATGGTCAGTCGGCATCCCAGAGCTTGGAGCAGTGGTGCACATGCATGTGGGAGGCACTCGGCAAATGTACCTGACTGCCCCAGCGAGTAAATAAACTCCCTGAAGGTGAGATCGCTACTGACCCAGAAAAGCCCTTGCTCCCTTCTTATCTCACTGGAATTCACAAAAATTCTGTTGTTGGATCTCTCACATGCTGCAACTCTCTAGCTGGTGCAAACAAGGTACCATCTTAGTCTCCAACATAGGTGTCGGTCCCAGGCATAGACAGTGGGGTCTGTCTGTTTCCCAAAGTGCCACCAGCTTCCCCACATGGCCATACCCCTCCAAAAGCCCTGGGCACAGCTATGAGAATCACATGCCAATGTGGACAAAAGCCAGAAAGGGCAGGCAACTGGCACCAATGTCCACACCTAGGTCTCTACAGAAAAACACGGTGCTGCCACCCATACTCAGCCATGGGCACATTGCAGGCCAGTGTACACACTGCTCCCCAGCCCCGCCTTGGAAGGCATACACAGAGAAGACACCAATTAGAGCACTTGGTTCAGATACCACCAAGGAGCTGGCCCCTGGGCCAATGGCCCAAACACCAGCCATCTTGTTTCCTTCTCAGTGGGAGATGATGAAGAGCACAGGCTCCCCTCATTTTTCGCTTGACCAATATTTAATGAGGACTTACTATGTGCTAGACCCTGTTGCTGGGACTAGGAATGCACAGTTGGTCCTATCAGAATCCCTGTGTTCTGAAGCTCAGAGTCTAGGGAGAGACAGGGAGAAGAGTGGTTTTCACACTCCGTGCTAAGTGCTACATGAGGGTAGGTCTTCAGGGCCAGAGATGAGGGAGAACCTCATTTCCCTGAAAGTGGGGGGAAGAGGGGTTGGAGAAACACAGGAGTGGTGGGGCTTGAACTAAGTTTTGAAGGATGCTAGATATTCACCAGGTACCAACCTCCAGACAGAGGGAAGGGCAAGAGTTTAAACACAGGCTGTGAGAGGTGGGGTGTGCAGACGTGGTCCGGCACTTGGTCGTGACGGGACTACCCTCCCTGGATGCTGAAACTGAGTTTGGGATTTTCCAAATTTCCCTTTGATCCATTAAGAGAATCTATCTTCAGACCAAGGACGTCAAGGGGGATCACACTACACCCAGAGACAGAGGCAACTCAGCAGCCTCTCCCAAGCCCCACATCCCATCAGGCGCAGGGCTGCTTTGACAGACACCCACTCAGAGAGCCAAAGTGAGAGGGCCACTGCTCTCTGGAGCGACCAAGGGCCATTCCACAAGCTCAGGTACAAACACCTGACTCTGGGGCAGACCACCCTGCTCTGCTCCTGAATGGCCACACTTCCACTGCCTGGTGTCAATGAACTCAGCCCCAACTTTTCTCTGATGTACCCCATCGGTGTCTCCCACACAGCAGTTGGGAGGCACAGGATGTTGGCCGTGGGGGTAGCTATCCTCACCAAGACCATGTTACAGGGCAGAAGACTGAGGCTTGAGAAGCAAGGCCACTTGCCCCAGGACAAACTCATGACAGAGCGTGTCTAGAACCCCAACCCCCAATTTTCAGCACAGAACTCTCCTTTCCTGCTAGAGGACAGTTATACAGGCTTACCCTGCTTTGGTTCTTAGCTTCCCCTTAAGTGCTTTCTCCTGAAGGTAGTGTCCATAGTAGAAACAACAACTACAAAAGTGTAATTAAAAACAAACCAAAACCTCCAAAATTCTTAGCCAAGATGCATCAGTGAACATTTTGAGAGTCCTGCAAGGGCCCAAGCTATACCACCCCTTTCTTTGGATGGTGTTCCCTAATATTCCAGAAGCAAATTCACAATTTCTGGTCTTTACCTCAAATTTTCCCTCTGAAGCCTGGAGAATACTTAGAAATGCTATTTAAATAAGGGAAGGCGCTCGCAACGGTCCATCAAAAAGTTTTGGATCTGCCAAGTTGAAGTTCTGGAAACTGCAAGTGTGTGTGCGAAAATCGCTATCGGCCTGCCATCGGTATGCTCCTTCCTAAGCCCCAGGGAGAGAAATCAGCAGCAGCAGAAAGCAAACAAACCTGCCTGGTGCCCAGGGATTTGGGAATTTTAGGAGGATCAGATGGTATTTTGGTTTTCCAGAAAAGAAGAGCTATCGGTCATGCCAGCTATACAACTCGAGGATTTGGGTAGAAATGCAAAAAGACAGAGAGAGAGACAGTGATTTGAGACTCACCCCAAATGACTTCTCTCCAGCTTGTGAGTGCCACAGAGATGCTCACTTTTTGAGAGACTTGCTTTCCCAACATGGTCCTAATGGCTCACAGAATATGTCCTGTCTTGGGAGTGATGAAGCAATGACTTTCAGAAGGCAGGGAGCCCAGAAATTCCCAAGGGCACAAGGGCAAGGCTCTCAAAAGCCAAAAAACATCTCTACCAACTGTTGGTTCTTCAGACCAGTTACACTGGATCCCGGGAGCTGGCCCTACAACCACTTTCTCCCCAGGCCTTTCTTCCTACCACTGACCAGACACCTGGCCAGCAGGCAGAAGCTGAACCACGGCAGACGTTGAGCCAGGCCCAGTATATGCCTTATCTCATAGGGACCCAAGACACCTACCCTTTAGGACACACATACGATGTGAGCCTCGTCCCTATTTCCCACTAGAAATTGGAGGTTCACAAAGGCCAGATTATTTGGTACCAGTAGAGCAGGACTAGGTCTCTCTCTTACCGCAATCTGCCCAAGAGGGGTTGGGACCACTGCATGTGGTGCTCAGGCTGTGACCTGCGAGGGGTGCGTGGCCTGTGAGGGAACGCACAGGCTGGACACTTAGCACCCACACCATGCGCACCTGTGCTCTTGCAACGCCCAGAGGCCCAGGTCCAAGTCCACCTGCCCAATAACACCCACATCAGGGAACGGCGTCGGTGGAGCCCCAGCACCTCCTGATGCCACATGGAGAGTGTGGATGGGAACAGGTGAGCTGGCTGTTTCTACAGCAGGTTTACTTTCCCCGCTGAGGAACAACACTCTTTAACTTCCCATCAAGCCTCTGCGTGGGGAAGCAGCATCCCTGACCAGAACTTCCCCTTTGCAGGTTAGCCACCTGGGCTCCACCTGAGCCCATGCCCAGGTCACCTCTCGCCACTGTTCCCCACTAGCCAGGCAGTTGGAATAACCTGGTTCTGGAGAACCCGCTTCTTCACTCTCTTGGATCCTCCTCTCTGATTCTGACCCAGCTGGCCTCACTCCATAGGGGAAGGGGAAGGAGGAGCAGAGATTTGTGTCTGGGCCCCGACTGGAGCTGGCTCCCCATGACACGACTTCCGTGGCACCTTCTCTCGAGGAGAAGGCACGAGCAGGTCCTCTCTGGCTCATGATTTCCCCTCTTCCAGCTCATCCTGCCTGCAGGAGCTGGGAGGCCTCTCCTGCACGCTGACGTGAACCCTATGTCCTGAATCTGCAAAACCATCTCTGTCAGGGATTTGGGGCTTGTTTTCTTATTTAACTGAAAATGCTAACATGGGAGCCCAGGCGCTGGCAGGGGCCTGCCCTTCAGCGGCTGCTAGAGAAAATTCTTGCTTTGAAATTTGGATCTCTCACATCTCCCCTCATGCCCCGCACGGGATGTCAAAACAAAGTGGGACACCAATCGTGGGGCACAGGGAGTGGGCAGGCTCAGGTTTCAGGGCCAGTGACGGATTTAGCTCCAGGCGGCTTCATTGTCCTACTCACAAGGAGATCTTGATTTCCCAAAATGGCTCAGCTAAACCCCAAAAAGCCACCTGCTGTGGCTGGGGCTCTTTGCGGGGGTGGGGGGGGGTGGGGGAGGGGGAGGTCATGGGGTTTATGCCCAGGCAGTTTCCTGAATGTCTGCTGCCTGGCAGGCCTGGCGTTGGGGCTGGGGGAGATGGCCAAGTCCTACTGATTCCTGTCGTTGAGGAGATAAACCAGGAACAAATTACTGACGTGTAGCACACGGAAAGTCACTCCCGAGGTAAGCACAAAGTGACAGGGTCACAGAGGAGGAACTCAGCATGTTGGAGAGGACTGAGGGGTAGAGGGTCATGGCAGGACAGAAAGAAGAACATCTGATCTGCATAAGGAGTCAACATCTCAGGAGTAGATAGGCTGCATGAGTGGGAGGAGGAGGGCACACCAGGGGGTGGGGACAGCGGAGGCAAAGGCCAGGAGGCATAAAGACAGAGCATGTTCGAGGCAGGGCACGCAGGGCAGGGGGGCTGCAGAGTGGGGCTTCTGGGGGCTTAGGAAGGACTCAGTGCAGAAGATGCCCCTGGAGATGAAGAACGGGGTGGGCCCATCATGAGAAGGGGTCCAGCAGGCCGTGGGGAACTAGCAAATGTCTTTCAGCAGACGCTACCTCCATCTGGGCCAGGGTGGCCCCGTCTAGCCCACTGTCAGTGTCACTGGCACATCTATTCATTCACATATTGTCAGGGCTGCTTTGGTACCAGAGTCAAGTGATGACAACAGAGACTGGGGGGCCACCAAAGCCAAAATATTTGCTCTCAGGACCCTCACAGAAAACGTTTGATGGCTTCTAACGCAGAAGATGGACAGGCCACAGAAGTCTGGAGAAAGGACGACCAGACGACTGTCCAGGACCCAAGTGAGGGACAGTAATCAGAGAGTGACGATACACGGGGGCATGACTTAAAAGTAGGCGCAACCACAAGCTACCTTACGGCCAGACCCAAAATCTCAGCAGTAGGAGGAAGAGGAGATGGAAGAAGAAGAGGAGGTCTGGGTCCCAGGTCTCTTGTCTCCAGCCACCCGCACTGGTGGGATGTGTGATCCTTGCAGGGGGCTGGTTACCCAGCCCTATCCGAGAGCCAAGGCACAAGCCAGCATGGTGTGCCTACAAGTCACAGGGATGCTGCTTCAGCCTTCTCACCTAACAGCTGGATCCTGGGAAAGGTCTGCAATTCTAGAAAGAACCAAGAAGACCTCTCTCTGAGAGGAGACCACACAGTGCCCCCGGGAAGCCCCACACACACTCTTCCTCGCCTTAGCCCAACCTGTCCCATCTGCCAAGGCTGAGAGGGGGCATCCTTGCACTGCAGGTCAGAGCCACTGTGTCGGAAGTGGGGGTCCCAATTCCCAATTCAGGGTCTTCCCACTCTCCTGACTTGCATGCTCCTCTCTGAGTCTCTGCCCTGGGTCCACCCTGATCCTGTGTGGACTGGAACCCCCTGGGCTGCCGCCGCTGAGCCCGGCTTGCCCCGCCCCGAGGAGGGCGGATGGCAGACCCATCTCCCCCTGCTCACACTGACCGCACCTCTCCCTTCTTGCACTAGATCAATGGAGCCTTTCTTTCTCTCAGCTCTCTTCTGTCCAAGCTCATGGTGCGGAGCCCAGCTTCAGAAACAAAGCAGTAAAAGTTAAACACTATCATTTTAGGAAACCGCTTGGTGCCAACTCGCACAGAAACAAACTCAGAACTAAAATCGCAGGCCAGTGGCAGGTTATGTGGTAGCCATTCAGGCAAGGCGGAATGAAAGCATTCCGTTTTTAGATTACTATTAAAATGAAAACAAAAGGAAACATTTCTCAAGAAAAAGAAGTCTCTCAAGCGGAGTTCTCAACACACTCCTGTCCAGGGTCTCTGGGCCCATCTGAAAGACAAGAGGAGGACCCAGGCTGTGCAGCCAGGTGGGCCGGGGCCTCCCCCAGTCTTATGCCCGTCCATGTCTCCAGTGCCACCAGAAGAGGGGACGAACAGGGACCATTGGCTCAACTTTGCTGAACAAACGCATGAAGGAATGATTGAATGAAGACATCCTGGTTCCAAAATCTACCAGCCCTGTGTCCCCAGGCAAGGCCCTGCACCTCTCTGAGCCTCTGTTTCTTCATTTGTAAAAATCCCTCCAATTACACAACTCAGAAATATCACCAGTTGGGTCCCAGACCACTGCCACAAAGCAAGTACAGCCATACAGCGAGTCAAGCAGATCCTGCGGCTTCCCAGCACCTACAAAAGCTATGCTTGCACTATACTGCAGTCCGTTAAGCATACGATAGCATTATGTCTAAAAAAACAATGTACAGACCTTAATTAAAAAATATTTTATTGCTAAAAACTGCCATCCATCCTCTGAGCTTTCCGCAAGTCATAATCACTGCTTGCAGGTCACCGTAACAAATATAATAATAAAAGTTTGAAGTATTGTGACAATTAAATGTGAATTGTTTTTAAATGTGACACAGAGACACAGAGTGAGCAAATGCTGTTGGAGAAATGTACCAATCGATCTGCCCCGCACAGGGCTGCCACAGCCTGCAATTTGTAAAAAAAAAAAAAAAAAAAAAAAAAAAAAAAAAAAAAAAAAAGCCACTAACCGCAAAGTGCAATACAATGAAGTAGGCTTATATTCATGACTCAAAAAATGACTGCACGAACCAAATGAGACGTGCTCATGAAGCCCCTGGCACAGTGACAGGCACAGTCACGGCCCAGGATAAATGGCAGTTGTTATTGTTACTTTTCAAAGACGGCTTTAACCCCACATTGAAAACCTCTTTCCCGACCCTCACACCCTCCTGACTCCATCCTTCCATTTTTGTTTCAGCAACCCCCCAGCTAGAGCCTGGCACAAGTGGGGGCACAGGAAATAGTTGCCAGGGCAGAATTCAGCACAGAGCTACTCTGATCCTGAGCTCACTCACAGTCTTGGGTGAGCACAGGAGTGAAGGCTGCTGCTACATCCGGCCTCCTCCGTGGGAGGCCACCCTTGGGCCCGGAGCCCAGCCCTCCAAACTCTACCTGCCATTCAAGGCCAGGGAGCTCACCTGTGCCCATGCGGGGGCTGGCTGGTCATTTGGCTCTGCAGAGGCAGGGTGCCCGCTCAGACCCTTTCTGCCCGCTGCACAGATCTCTCTCCCCATTCCTTCTCGCCCTGAGCACAGGGCATCGTAAGCCTCCCCCCAGGACGGTCTTCCCAGGCTGCAGAACAACAGGCATTCTTCCCTGCCCTTTGCAGACCTGCCCCCTCCCACTCCAGCACGGCCTGCTGCTGCTCCTGACAGCTGCCCCAGTCCAACAGACCTCTTTGGAGCCTGGAGAACACGCTCAGAGCCTGGTGTGTTCCCTCTACCCCAGGAGGAAGAGGAATTGGCTTGAGTTCCCTGCTGAGACAGAATCCCAGGGTCGCTCCCTTCACTCTCAGGCTGCAAGAGTCATTTGGCCTCGGGCATCTTTGCAAACAGCCTTCATTGGCCACTCTTTGTTTTCCCCAAATGAGAGAAATCTGACATCAGCCCCAGCCCCTCCTTGATCTTCACTGCTTCCCCCTTGCCCCCCCCCCAACCACCAGGCTCCAGATACTCCAGATACTTCCAGATGTCAACCCTCAGCTCCCTGCCTCAAGGGTGACAAGCAGTGGGAGGAGGGGGCGGAGGCTATCCCCAATCCAAAACTCACTACCCACCAGGAATCCCAAACCCCACTTCTGTCTCCTCCTTCCCACATTTGCCCATCAGATTCCATCCAGCAAGAATCACCAAACTCAAACCCAAATCTGTAATCCACAGAAAGGAGGAGGATGCAACGTGGGTTTCTTTCACTTACCAAGTTTATCCAGCTAGTTTCCAACTTTCTTTTTAGGGATCCTGAGCTCAGTCTTTAAGAATGATCCTTGTGTGTCCCAGAGCCAGGGCTGGGGAGTGGGAGGCAGGGGCCACAATGGGGGCTGATGACAGGGAGTTCTTCCTCGGGCATGGATTCCTGGGAGATGTGCGCTTGATTCAAAGCAGCCCCCCTCTTCCGGAGGGTCCAGCACTCAAATCCAGCCCAGGAGGGTCCCAGCTGCCGCCCAGTGAGGCACCCAGCAGGGGAGGCAGCCTTAAAGGGACAGCCTGCCCAGAGAGCCCATGGGGAAAAGCTAGACAGGAAGGAGTGAGCAAGGACGAGCCAGCTTCCTCCAGGGAAAAGCTGTGAACAAGCACCAGGATCCTGGCTCACTGGTTGCCTAATTCTGAGGATCGACAGACTTGTCCCCTCTCCTGATGTGTGAGACACTTATGCAGAAAGACCCTTCTCCAGGGGAAGGTTCCCTGCATGTGGCTCCTCCCTCAGGGCTGAACTGACCCATAGGACAGGACAATAACCAATAACAAATATTAATCACTTACTATGCACAAGGCAGTGTCCTAAGTACTTTGCCCAAAGGAGCTCTGGTCCCCAAATTTGAGGACGTAGGTATTGTTATTGTTTAGGATGTTAGGACTGTTCCCATTTTACAGATGAGGAAACTGTAGAGAGACTAAATCGCTGAGGTCTCACAGGTAATGGATGGAAACGTTAGGTTCTGAATAGAAGTGGTTCTACCCGCACTCAACCACCAACCTTTCTCTAGAAGGATTATGGGAGCATCATGACAGTAACCAATTTCAGGTGGAGCACTTGCCGAAGTCAGGTTCATGCCATAGAAAAGGCAACATGGGAGACAAGGTGTCTGCCCTCTCAACGCTCGCTAAAAGGAATTCCCCAAACAGTAACACGAGACTTGTCTGGAGGGCGGTATCGCTGAGCTTTTTCTCATCTTTATAGATTTCTTTATTTTCCACACTTTCCTTTTATAAAGAGGAAAACATAATAAAGATCCCACTTTGTACTTCCTGCTCAAATATTTCAAATGACCAAGATAGAGCAGGACGATTTAAGCGCTCCACACGGATTCTAGGAGGAAGGAGAACCGCGACATTAGCAGGTCAGCGCAGCAATACTGAGAGTAAGTCTATCAGAGTTCGGTTTTGCCCGTTATAAATCTACAAGCTGGTTTTGGGTCAAATTAAAGCCATCGCTTCTTCTTTCAGCCAAAACTAAAATAAAAAGTGTTTTCAAACCTGGTAATTTCCAAAACTCCGTTAAGAACCAACAGCTCATATGTTATTCCAGAACTTTCCTAATTTGATCACCCCCCTCCTCGGCAGTTTCCTCTCACTTTATCCCCCCGACCCCCAGCAGCCAGGCCAGTCTTCCAGGGCTTTCCTTAAGCCTACCCAGCACTCTGACGCTTGCTTAGGCAATGCCTTCCCTGCCTGGCACTTCCTTTTCTTCCCATAAAGTCCCAGCTTACTTGTCACTGCTCCCATGGAGCCTGCCACCCCCACGAGCAGAATTAATTGCTTCTTTCTGAGCTCCCACAAGCTTTGCTCATCTGGAACATGCTGTTAGAGCGGGCACCACACTGGATTCTAATTAAGTTAGTGTCTTCGCTCACTTTTCTATCCCTAGCACCTAGCACCAAAATATCCATGGGATACGGCAATACATGATGATAATAATAATACGGTCTGAAGAGCAAGTATAGTTTTCCAGGTACTTCCTTCAACATTAGCTCATTTGAGCTTCAAAACAGGTTTGAGATGGGAAGGAAGGAAGTGAGTAATGCCTGGGGTCCTTGAAACTCTACCTTTTGAAGGTTAAGTTTGCCCAGATGGCCTTGAAGGGCTGGCCTGACTCCTGCACCTCACTCTCAGCTAAGCCAGACCGTTCCCATCTCCTGCTCCGCCCTCCCCATGCTTACCAGCACTCCATCCCAACATCTCCTTGCCCCAGGCTCCTCCATCAGCCAGGCAGTGCGGCACCCGAGGGCCAGTGGGCCTGGAGATAATGCTTCCCAGCTGGTGAGTAGCACGCATGCTCTCTGGACGAGTGAATGCAGCATCACCAGGATACTCATGAGGCCATAGCTTCTAGTGAGAATCCAGAATGATCTTGCCACTTTTATGGAAGAAAACTCTGTCATGCAGTCCTGGCTATACCCAACCAGGCAGCCAGTCCACAAACTGGCTTTGGGGTCACTGGGACAGGGCGTGGACCGAAAGTGCCCAGAGTGTTAGAGCCAGAAGGCAACTTAGAGATTCCATTGCCCAACCCCCTTCCAGACAGCCTGGAAAATTGGGCACAGACTGGGGAGGGACTTGTCAGAGGCACAGAGAGAAACGGTGGCAAAGGGAGGGCTGGCACTTGAGCCCTCTCTGATCCAACCAAGGAAAACACAACTTTGTATTAAAAGGAAGCCACAAAGGCCAAATTATTTTGTAGGACATTCTTCAAGTACACAACATACAAATGGTATTTGAACGCAATACCACACACAGAAAACACTTAATGAAGGAAAAACAGAGGAAAGTAATGAGCAAAAGAGGGCCCATGGGTCAAAGTCTAAAACTATTTCTGGGTTGACTTTAGCAGAATGCATTGAAGTGAGGATACCATGGAGTGATAACTTTCTTTTATCCTCAAGTAACATTATTTATAGTTGTGATAGTTATTGGTACTTAGTCAAATATCACTGGCCCCCGCCCCTCACTGCAGGCATGAAGCAGATTGTACTTCCTGGCCACTTGTGTTTGAGTGCAGCCGCGTCTCTAATTCTGGCCCATGAGCTGCAAGCAGAAGCTGAGTGTCGTGACGGTTAATTGTACGGGTCAACTTGGTTAGGCCAGGGTACCAGATACTTGGTCAAACTTGATGTCACTGTGAAGGTATTTTTCAGATGAGAGAAACATTGAAGTCAATAGACTTTGGGTAAAGCAGATTACCATCCATAATGTCGGTGGGCTGCATCTAATCATTTGAAGGTCTTAAAGAAAAGACTGTCATCCGCAAGGAAGAGGGAATTCTCCCTCCAGACTGACTTTGAACTAGAGCTGCAGCATGCACTCTTCTCTGGGTCTCCAGCCTACAGGGCTGCCCTGCAGATTTTGGATGTGTCAGCCCCACAGTCAAGTGAGCAAATTCCTTAAAGTAAATCTAGATAGATAGGTAGGGTAGATGATAGATAGACAGATAGATAGATAGATGATAGAAAGATAGAAAGAAAGATAGATGATAGATAGATATAGAGATATATATACATTCTTCTGGTTCCGTTTCTCTGGAGAACCCTGACTAACACAGTCACTAATTAGTGGTCTAGAATGTTCAATCAGCAGGACACAACCCCCTTTCTTGTTGGCACAACAATCATTAACATTTAAGGAAGTGCCTGTTCTGCAGCCCGGGTTCCTGAATGACTATAATGTGTAGAGATCTGTGTTGACCCACCACAAACAATAGAATGAGTAGGAAATAAGCCTCTCTTATTTGAAGTCACTGAAATTTGGGGACTGTGTGTTACCACAGCATAATTTAACTTATACTGTTTGTCTTAGATTTGAGGTGCTGGAGTGTGAGGAAAGACATCCAAAAAAGTAATGGAATCATAAAAGGGTTTTGCTCCTGGCTGGCCACCGAGTCCCAGACACATGGCTCCCCCCCAGCTACACAGCTTCCTTCACAGTCTATGCTGGGGTCCTGGGACATCTTAACGCACAATCCAAGCACAGTTGTATAAATGCGTCAAAGGTACAATCTCACTGGTGAAAGAAACTTCCCTAGAAAATGTTCAGAGTTCGGCTGAGGAATCTGACCCTGGGCCTTGAATGGGAAATTCTCCAAAGAACAAAAGTTTCCACTACGGCAACAAGAATGTTAAACATGATTTAAAAAAAAAAAAAAAAATCTTTTCTCAGTAAGAAAAATGAGACCATGAGTATTTATAAGCCAAAACCCAAAGGCCATTCCCTGGTTCCTGTGAGGTTTCCTGCTGTATGGGGAGAGTCAAGCGCATTAGAGAAGGTATTAGAAGGGAGCAGGATGTCCTTGGCTCGAATGCAGATGGGTCAGTGGGGGACCTTTGAGGAAAGCTATCACAGCGTGCTGGTGATTCTCCTCAGGGTGACCCAGAGGCTCCTGGGACTCTGCATCTCCTTCTCAATGGATAAACCCAGTCTCCTAACTTCAAATATGCTACAGAGATGAACTCAGGGACACAGTAAGATATAACAGACCTGGGGCACCTGGGTGGCTCAGTCAGTTAAGCCTGTGACTTGATTTCCGCTCAAGTTATGACACCAGGGTCCTGGGATCAAGCCCTGCATTGGGCTCCCTGCTCAGTGGGGAGTCTGCTTCCCCCCTCTCTCTCCCCTCTGCCCCTCTCCGCTCTCTCTCTCAAATAAATAAATAAATAAATAAATAAATAAATAATCTAAAAAAAAAAAAAAAAGGCTATAACAGACCTAAACTCTTCAAGGAAGAATTTAGCTTAGGCTAGTGGCGCTCAGCAGGGACATTTCCCAGGGACTTGAGGCAACGTCGGGAGACCTTTTCGGTGGTCAGGATGAGGCAATGCTACTGGTATCAAATGTGTAGAGGCCAGTGATGCTGCTAAATATCTTCTGACACACAGGATGGCCCCTCACCCCCAACAGAGAATTATCAGGCTAGTATGAAGGTTGAGAAACCCTGCCTGAGACGAAGTCCCTAGTTATTAGCGTGTGAAGGTTTATTTATTTATTTTTAAAGATTTTAGTTATTTATTTGAGAGAGAGAGAGCAAGAAGAAAGTATGAGCGGGGTGTGGGGAGAGGGAGAAACAGACCCCCCACTGAGCAGAGAGCCCAACCCGGGGCTCGATCCCAGGACCCTAAAGATCAAGACCCGAGCCAAAGGCAGATGCTTAACTGACTGAGCCACCCAGGCGCCCCGTGGGGTGTGAGGGTTAAGAACAAAGAGCATGAATACACGCTCTGGAGTGAAACGCTCCAAGGCGCGGGGAGATGTACAGAGTCATATACATGTGCATCTACGTAAATACCCATATCCACATACAGATCCACGTAAACTGACTAGACCACGAAGCTTTCTGAGACGTAGCACAGTTCCCATCAGTAGGGAAATAAGGTTTGCTGCTCTCTCTCCTCTGATGAGGGAGGAAGCCAGCATGAGGGTCAGAGTAGAGATCTGCAAAGTGAGGTTAGGGGCAAAAGTTCAGAGCGAGGCTGGGGAATAAAGCCAGCATCGTGAACAGAGGGGTGAGCTGCAGTGAGCACCAAGAGGAAGGAGAGAAGCCAGGCCAAACAACAGGACCTCTGGCCAAGCAATCAACCGCTTCTAGCACAAGGCTGTCCAATATCCAATCTCAAATCATTTGTGTGGCTGTGATGTGAACACCGTTGGCCTAGGAAACGTGCTTCAGATCTCCTGTGTGCCAGTAAGCGGCGTGTGGTCTCACTGGAGGCTCCCAGCTGCCCTGTGGGGTAAGAAGTCTCCGGCAGGGGAATTTAAGCCACTCACTCAGGGACACACAATGAGCAATCAGTAGAGACTGAACCCAGATGTAAGTGGTTTAGCTCCACAGTCCATGTTCTTCACTTCTGGGCTCCTCTGTTTGTGACCAGCAATAATTAATACTCATAACTCATTAGATGGAAATAGGAACTCAGAGCGGGAGGTAACAAGAAATGTATGAGCCTCTTACTCTGGAATCTCTGGATCAGAGGTTCCCAGACTTGAGTGTGACCAGTCTTGATACAACACTAACAGCAGGGCTGCACTCCCCAGGGTTTGCTTTAGTGGGTCTGGGGTGTGGGCCCAAGGATTTGCATTCCTAACAAGTTCCAGGTGATGCTGATTCTGCTGGTCCGAGGACCCCTCCTCAAGAACCACTGCTCCTTTGGAGAGACGTGGGGCTTACTCTGCTTGTGGAGACTGGAGTCACCTAATTTATGCTGAATCTCAAAGACAGGGAGACGTCTGGTCACAATATCAACTACTAAGTAGCTATGAATTGAAGAAGGCTAGTACTGAGAGAAGGGAGGGAAAGAAAGAGTGTCAAGTGGAATTCAACCTGGAAGGCTTCCTGGAGGAAGAGCCATGAGGCAAGAGGAAGTGACACTGGCATCACCATTTGATACACACTCCAGATAGCAGGGGTCAAGGTTTTGAGCTCTTCTCTAGGGGAAACTCAATTAATTCCAATTAGCTGCATCCCCTCTAACTGCTGAGAGGATACCCCCTTGTTCTTTGGTGAGTCCTTCCAGAAAGTCTGAGCAGCAAACTGTAACTGGCAGGCAACCTATTTCACAGAATGGGAAGCCGTGCAGAACGGCGGTTAGAAGAAAGATGAACAGGTTCAAATTCCAGCGCTACTGCTATGCGGTATGGACCCTCCTCAAAGATCTTAACTATTCTAAGCCTTAGTTTCCAAATCTGCAAAATGGAGCAATTCATAACTAAAATTCAGAGTTGCAAAAAACTGATAGTATGTGACATGCTCATGACAGTGCCCACTCTACACCAAGCCCCAATAATGGCATTAGAGCTCTATCTGTGGCCAGGGAATCAGCCACAGTCAAAGGTAGACTTGCTCTGGGCTGCTCACAAGCTGAGAGGTTGAACTTTGGATCCCCCTCACTGTCCATTGTTTAAAAGATCTTCCATCCCAGTGGACACCCTCCAGTGTTTTAGGGCCTTTCCCTCCTTCTGAGCTTGCTCTCTATCAAATCATGTCTAATGACCCCTTTCCACACCTTGGTCAACACTTCTTTCATTTACAAAGTTAGTAACACTAAGGAAAGGGGATGAAATCGAAATATAAACTTCTCTGACATCTGCACGTACAATATGGACTCAACTTTGCTTTGAAATGTTCGCAGAGAGAAAAGACTGGCATGTGAATTACCAAATGTCAACTCAACCGGGAAAGCAAGCTCCCCACGTGTGGTTTGTAAGCAGGTGGGAAGTTGGGAGGCATGGGTGGAAGGGCAGAAAATTCCTGCTTTTTATATATTTTCCACATTTTCTGTAATGAACCTGCATCTCTTTTATAATCAAGGAGGGAAAGTTATTTTGTTTGGTTTTTGCCTTTATATCCTTCCAAAGCTTTTTAAAATTACAACCCACTCCACAGCCACTCTGTCCACTCTGCTCACATGCTGCCTCTTGGCTCTCGTCCTCTGTTTCTAGCCCGTAAGTTTGCACTTGTACTCATGAGAGGGCTCCTTCTCCGTGTTCTTCAGCGGATTGCCTATGCGTTGGCCTGAGATCCTCTGGTAGGTGGAGCTGCCCCAAAGTGGGAGGAGATGTTTCCTCCTTGGAAGAGCGGCAGGCTCACTGCCTGCCATTCCCTATGCTGGCGTCCACTCCCAGCCTCAACAAGCTCACTAGATGCTTCTTCTTGAAGCAAATGGTTCATGCCAAGAGGAGCAACAAAGGACACCTGCAGGTGAGAACTGTGCACACGTGCACACACACACACACCCATGCACCCCAATCTGCCTTGTGTTCCTTCTATATCTGGAGGAAAATGTCATGCGGTTAGTGCCCTCAGATGAACTGGGAAGGCAAATCCCCCAGTTGTGGTTTGCGAGAGGGTGGGCAGCTGGGAGGGGGGCGTCACAGCCAATCCGCTTCAACCTGGCTCTGAAATCCAACCTTATTTTCCCGGACTGGACTAGGATCCTGTTTCTCAATGTGAGGAGCCTTGCTCTCTCTTGGTGACACACACTTTCCCCAGGAATGCTGGACTTCTCAATGAGCAATTCTTGTATATTTGGGATTCTTGGAATCCGGACAAAGACTAATGAATTTCTGGCTCTACCCGAGATTTGGAAACCCTCTAGAACTCACAGGCAAGGGGGAAGAAGGGAGGCAGGGAGAGAGGCTGTGGGTGTGTTTGCAGCAGAGAGAAGGACGCAGGGCGGAGAAACAGGATCACAGGGTCCAAGCTGCAGCCACTCCAGGAGCTGCCCACCGACTCCCAAGTCAGAAGCCACCTTCCACCCTACGACTAGAAGGCTGGCACAGGTGGGCTGGGGGGTGGGGACACTGAATAATGTTTGTTGGGGCTCAAGTGTTATAGCAGGTGGAAGTCAGGGAGTTGCTTGTTTGGTTATCACAGTGGGAGGTGGTTGTGACTTATCGGGGTGCAGTACAGAGAATGTGGATCTTAGAGTCAGGCACACATTATTCAGAATGCCCTCTGTGCCTCTAACTAGTCATGTGACTTCAGGCAAGGCACCTACACGCTCAGAACCTTGGTTTTCTCTTCTGTAAAATGGGGTAACAGCCACTTTGCAGATCTACCATGAGACAGGCATGTGCCGAAGTGTGCAAGTGCTGAGCCCCATGCCTGGCACATAGTAGGCCTTCAGAATGGTAGGTATTGTTTGGCAAGTTTGGAGAGCAGATATTCATAAAGCTGTCTGTGTAGTGGGCTGGCTGCGGAAGGTCTGACAGACCTGGGGACAACCAGGCAGTGAAAAGACCTAGCTCCCTAGGATAATGGCAGGTAAGCTTATGTTCCTTCCTTCACAGGCTCCTCAGGAGCCTTCATGGGTTCTGGTGGGTTTGGGCCATGCCACCTGACCCCACACCCCACCTGCAGAGGGTCTGCTTGAATCCAAAGTGTGAATGTGTGGGTTCCAGATCACCAGAATGAAATGGTAGAGGGTCCACAGGGGTCCTGGGGCAGGAAGCATACTGGCCTGTCAGTAAAGATCAGGAAACCACCCCAACCTTGCTGTCTAGAGAACTCCATGAGTTCTTAAGGCATCCTGAAGAACGCAGCAGCTGAGTTCCTGCCACCCCCACCCCGACCTCCACCTCCCCACACGCCCCCTGCCAAGAGCTCCGGTAACCTGGGCAAACAGATCAGGCCCCCAGGGTGTTCTCAGTCTAACTGAGAAGGCAAAACACAGACATAAAAGACTTAAGAATACAGAAAAACAAGGGGGAAAGAAAATAATTTTCTTTCAAAGGAGCTCATATGTGCACAGGGATCATGAGGTGGTCTAAGGAATCCACATTCCATGGGGTTAATCCAGGGAGACTTTCTAGAGAGGGTGATAATGGGTATGGCTGCCACTTAGTGTCACCACAAGTTCTCCCCAAAAGCTCCCCCCTCCGACCCTGTGGCCTGACTGACGAAGAACAGTCACTTTTGCCTGAAATAGTAAATTTACATAACCTCACTATCGTAGCGACGCTCAGCGAGGCTCTAGTTACAACAACAAGGGTAAGATTGGAGAGTTTGCAATGGCAAAGGCAGAGCGGGAAAACAAAACAGAATCCACAGGAGGTTTTAATTTTCTTTAGCCACGTGAGAATGGCCCTGCAGACCCAGCTATAAATACCCAGCTGCCATTGCCACAAGATGGAAAATCACACACACACACACACACACACACGCACGTCCCTTCAAACAGTTTGTACAAATCAATGTTTCTAAGACTATCTGTCTTGAGAAGATGCAGTCCTGGACTCCCCTTGCTCAGTGTCTTGCACTGAGGGTTGTCTCCCCAAATATACCTGACAGGACTTGGAAGGAGTTATCCTGCAGCCATCACCAGAGTGGAACACGGAGCTGTCCCGACAACACCCAGGCCAAGTCAGAGCTCACCAGTGGCCATGAACAGGACTGAGGGGAAGGGTTTTAGATGGAACCCCTTAGAAGGAAATAGAGAGCACCCTGCTTGACCCTGGACATCTTGCGTTGAGTTCCCTAGAAGCAGAGTCTGAGACAGAGATTTGTATAGATGTCATATATGGAGGCTATGCTCTTGGGAGAAACCAGGAAGGGAATAAGGAAAAGAGAAGAGGGCAGAGGAATGATCTGTCAAGGATGTGGCATTTGGAGAGCTCTAGGCTTCAGTTCAGTCCTGTGGGGAGCTCTGGAGGGGAACTGCATTGCCACATTGCACCCTACCTTCAGGCGAGGGAGTGGGGCTTTTGTACCTTTCTCCCTGTTAGTCATTAGCCACAGAATTCAGGGGAAGGGCAGGGCAAGCATGGTGCAGCTCCAGGCACTTCTGCACAAGAAGCTTCAAGAAGCCCAGGACAATCCACATGGGTGAAAGCCATTAGCTAGCTGGATCACCCACAGCAGCCAGGGATCCAGGCAGGACACCAACAGCATCTTCTATATAGAGTCTGTGAGCCCAAGGGCTTCTTGCTTAGAATTTGTATTTTCTGGGGCGCCTGGGTGGCACAGCAGTTAAGCGTCTGCCTTCGGCTCAGGGCGTGATCCCGGCGTTATGGGATCGAGCCCCACATCAGGCTCCTCTGCTATGAGCCTGCTTCTTCCTCTCCCACTCCTCCTGCTTGTGTTCCCTCTCTCGCTGGCTGTCTCTATCTCTGTCAAATAAATAAATAAAATCTTTAAAAAAAAAAAAAAGAATTTGTATTTTCTATTGATTACAATGGCTCCTTCAACAGATGACTGGATTAAGAAGTTGTGGTCCATATATACAATGGAATATTACCCAGCCATCAAAAAGAATGATTTCTCAACATTTGCTGCAACATGGACGGGACTGGAGGAGATAATGCTAAGCGAAATAAGTCAAGCAGAGAAAGACAACTATCATATGGTTTCACTCATTCATGGAACTTAAGAAGTAGGAAGGAGAATAAAGGGATAAAGAAAGGGGAGGTAAACAGAAGGGGGAATGAACCATGAGAGACTGCGGACTCTGGGAAACAAACTGAGGGCTTCAGAGGGGAGGGGGGTAGGGGATGGGATAGGCTGGTGATGGGTAGTAAGGAGGGCACGTATTGCATGGAGCGCTGGGTGTTATACGCAAGTAATGAATCATCAAACTTTACATCAAAAACTAGGGATGTACTGTATGGTGACTAACATAATACAATAAAAAATTATTATTAAAAAAAATGAAAGCTAAAAAAACCCACAAAGGTTTATTGGTTTGTTTGGTTTTGTTTTCTTTTGCATGGGATGCTTTTAGAATCATCCTGCTGGAGAAGCAAAGGTGTGACCGATGCAGCGTTCAGTGTGCACTGGCCCCCTAATGTCTGTTCTCGCCTTCTCCCATACTAACAGGTCCCTGCTTTTGTGTAAGGCAGCAACATGCCTAATTAAAAAGTGTTCTGCTTCCCCCTAGACTCCATTGCAGTTTGAGGTCACTACATAACATGGTTTTATCCAGTTTCCGGAGGGAGCTTTCAGAAAACTTGTTGGAGCTTTTCTGGAGACCAGAGGGTAGAAGGAGAGAGACCTCAGGTGTTTATTCCCCCATTCCGTCTCTGCTTAGCTGTGGGTCTGACAGTGGTGATGTTCTTCGAGAGCCAGAGCTCCAGCAAAGAGGCCCTCACTTCTCAGCTTCAGCTGCCACAAGGCTCTGATAAAACATTTCTCCCCCTTGCCCCTTCAGGTGCAGGCGTGTTAACGTCTTCCTGCTGTTGCTCATCCCTGCATGTCTCACATCTCCTCTAGGATCTTGTCTCTCTGCAAATAGTCCTTTCTTTACATTCCTATCAATTAAACCCTTTTGGGAGTGCCAACTGTTTCCTGCCCAGAGCCTGACTGACATAGGATTGCAATGTACGTCCTCAGAGCAACCATCCACCCAGGATTTGCTCCAAAGAGTCCCAATTTTGTGTGATTTTCTTCCTTTTAATTAAAGTGAATTATTATGATGTATAAATCAACAGGAGGTGCAGAGGAAAGCCACCCCCAGGTTTACGCCCCAGTGCAAGCACCATACCAGCCAGATGAGGGGCTCACTGTTGCAGAACTGACCACTGAGGCTCATGAGCTTGGTCAAGGACAGAGGCTGCATAATAAAGGATGGGGCACTCAAGGCCAACACAGTTTGTGTGACTTGGATTGGGTCTGGACCAGATTCCAAGGGAGAGGGAGCTGTAACAAAGAGTAAGGCTGAAATCAACTGGATTTCAATAAGCACCCAAAGAAGAAGCCAGCATGGCTTCATTGTCCAGTATAAGAAAGTGAAGGAATTCCTGGCGTGCACACTTTCCCACTTTGGGGCAGGATGTTTGCAAGAGGAACAGAGAAGTGGCTGTGTTAACGAAAGTCAGAAGGATGGCAAACTTCATCGAAACCAGGCAGTTATGGGGAGAGAGGGAGAGTTTTTCACCCTGGGGCAATGAGAAGTACTTGAGATTGTGGGTCCCATGTCCTTATCAAAAGGATGTCAGGATGATGGTTGTGGCCACTTGCCAGCACTTGCAAGAAATCCCAGGAACTCCCAAGGAAGGGGTGGGAGGAGAGAAGGCTCCAGCAATCTGCGATATGGAAAATGAGCCAGAGAGTTGGTGTTTGGTTTCTATTAGTATGACCCTATTTTGCATTTTTCTAATATGTCAAAATATGATCCCAACAAAGCCACATATCAGAGGAAAATAGGTCAGGATTTTTTGCTCAAAAACAGGGATTACCACAGGGCCCACTGTAGATGTCTAGAGAACAGCTCATTTGAAGATGATCGTATCTACCTAAAATTTCCCAGAAGAACCTGGTGCAAAGAGGAAGTGCCTTCCTATTCGGTTTTCAGCATGCCTACTTGCCAATGGGTGGAGGAGACACATTAGGGGTTTGTGCCCATTTGTAAAAACTACCTTTTTTCAAATGAAATAGTATTTTAGCTATCTAAATATATAGAGAGTAATAAAACAAACATTTGTGTAGCTATTACTCAGTATAATAAATGAAATCTTACAAGTCTAAACAGAGTCTCTTTGTACCCCTCCCTGGTCTTCCTGCCTGCCTTCCCTAGAGGGATACACTGTTCTGAATTTACTGGTTATTCCAAACATGTTTTCACACTTTACTTGTATATGTAAATATTTGTAAATAAAAGAATGTTATTTGGTAGGATTTTAAATTCAATATTAACGACATCCTTCTACAGTTTGCTTTTCTACTCAACATTATTTCCACTTAATATTATTTTACCTCAACAGAAAGTCTATCGATTTTTTTTTCTCTGTAATCCATAGTATTCCATTGTATGCACATATCAAATTATTTAGCCGGTCTTCTGGGTAACAGAAATTGGGGTGGCTTTCTAACTCTTAAAAGCCATGCTATAACGAATATTCCTGAACACAGCTCCTTTTCATAGGTGTTAGATTTACCTAGGAATGAAACTGCTGGGTCATAGGGTAAGTCATCTTCAATTTTACTAGATAGTACCAAATTACTCTCCAAAGAGTGCAGCCAATTAAACTCCCACCATTAGTGAATAGGAGTTATTTGGGGCTCTACAACCAATGTGTGGAGTATCATTTTGGGGGCCAATCTGATGAGTGTAAAATTGTCTCCTTGTGGTTTCAATGTATAGTATTCCCCCAATTCCAAGTTGAACATCTTTTCCTATGTTTATTATTCCAAAGCATCATTTCACTGTTAGAATTACATTTGCATCCTCTGAAAACCCAAAAGATTCATTCTTGTAATTTATCAAAGTCTGAACAACTTGGGTATTTCATCACTTCCTCACTGGAAAACTGGGATAGGGAGAAAGAGCTGTGGATACAGGCACAGGGAAGACATCCTTTTGCATACTGGCTTTGAGTCAGGGATTTTTCAGATGAGCCCTAACTTTAGAGATCAAGCACGAGAAGCAGGAATTCCAACAATCCCTGGGCAATGTGGGGAATACATCTTTTTAGATCTCGTCAACACTGTCCAGGAAAAGTTCAGAATGTTTTCACTGTGCTCTTGGCCTCTTTAAGACACACACTAGGTGGACACCACGAATGGACTGAAGGAACCATAGGAACGATCTGTCCATCTTCCTGTTGCAGGAAACACCATGTATTTACCATTCCAACGTATAAAATCACTCCTCTAATAACACAAGCCTGGAAGGAGATTTCACAACTTCCTCACATTCCCAAACACTCTTCAATGGCAGCTAAGTTTCTCCACTTTGAACACCTCCCTCTCATAGCATTGATGTCATGGAATAGTACTCTTTACTTCTAGATCTTTCTTTGACAATGCTGTTAGTACTTTGAGGACTCATCTGAATGCCTCCTGTCCCTGACACAAGGATGGATGAACTAGTTTGGAAATGCATAAGGGCCAGGACTGTATCTTATTCAGCATCGAAATTCCAGGACATGTTCAATTTATATTTTTTAAGGGACGGCATTTCTTCCATACTAAATCTTCTTTTCCAAGCCTGAAGACCGGAATAATCATGGAAATAAACCTTCTTGCTCAGAGGTAGAACTCCAGAAAATACCTTGGAAATCTTCTTCTCTATGAACCATTCCTTGGCTTCTCCCACCTCAAAACGATCTTGCCTCCTCTGTCTATTACATCAGTACCACATAGTCCTTAGTATTCTGATGGAAAGAAACTTATTTGGCAAACAGCAATTATAAAGATTTACAAAGTGCATGCCATGTTCCAGGCACAATTTTAAGTGCAAGTATTAATTTTGTCCTCCTTTGGAGGTAACTATTATTAATGTCCCCATTTGATAGTTGAGGAAACGTAGTGTCAGGGAGGATACAGTTCCAGAAGTGGTGGGATTTAAAGTTGGATTCTAGAAGTTTAACCCAGGATCTGTACCAAAAGCTATATGCTACCAAAGCTACCACTAGCTAGACACACAGAAGCACTTCACATGCTTCTCGCTGTTGTTCTAGTGAGAATGCAGCTGTGCGCTCAATGAGAAATTAATTATCCTTGGATCCTTATCTCTGACACCCACATCAATTCCCAAGGGCCTGAAGAATTTGCTGATCCCTTCCTTATTTATTAATGAAAGTTCCCAGTCACATGGACTGGCCACATACGCACCAGGTCCGCCTCACTTGAGGCCAAGGAGGCCTGGAGGCAGAGCGAATGTGGCTCACAGAGCACCGCTCCCCCACGCAGCGCCTTGCACCAGTGCTTCTCAGATAATCCTTGAGCCACCACCACTGGTAACTACACAGCACTTTGTACTTTTCGTAGACCCTACAGCAGACTCACTTCATTGCTATGCCACAGGTACTGCTGACATTTTCGTTTTACACATGACAAAAATTCCAGGCTCAGAAATACCAAATCCCTGACCTAAGGAAGTTCAGCTACTTAGCAGATGCTGATATTCAAACCTAGATCCTGACTTCGATTCCCATGACACAACATCGCTTGTTACTTATTTAGTTTTTGTCCTTGGTGTGTATGCACGCCCGCACACAAAACTGACTTCTCTTTCTGGACCAGTGGAATAGGAGTCAGATCAAAAAAAAAAAAAAAAAGAGGAAAGCAATCTAAACTAAGCTCTTGTTCTATGAACCGTGAATGAATGAGCACATGGATAAATGATACATAGAGTTAATCCAATTCCCTGGGTGCTAACTCTGTGTCTGTCACCCAGCTAGGGGCCACAAATACTACAGGGACTAAAGCACAGCCCTAGCCTTCTAGGAGCTTCTAGTCTGTTACATATGCGTCTTGATGATAACTGGATCTGTCAAAGGAAGCTCACCTTGTCAGAGTCTCTTCTGAGCAGGAAATGGTGTGCAGAGGGGAAGAAGAAAGCCAGACCCTGTTTTAAAATAAACAGGAGACTAGAACTAGTGTACATCGTGTCAGGGCAAACTCCAAACAGACAGTGTTCAGAAAGAGTTAAAAAGCACCTGTAGACCCCACTGACCAGGGGAGCAATGCTCAGTCAGCCTCCCAGTTGACCTGGGACAGTGCCAAAGGATGCCTGCTTCCCCAGTGTCCCATCCAGTGACCCTTTCACTCTTGAAAGAGTCCTGGTTTAGACAGTAAATTACATGGTCGTCCTTGCCTTCCAGGAAATTTATGACCTTTTCCAACAGCCCCTGGGCAGGAAAACAATTTGGCTTCTCAAGGTCATTGAGTTGCCTTCCTTCTGCTCCTTTTTACAGAGCTTCTCCTCATAGCCATCAACCAGCAACCGGCACAGGCTCAAGGGGAACAGCCCCCACATTGGTGTCTGCGTTTCCACTCAGTGTTAGCACTGAAGCCAAAACCATTCCCCATCAGATCCCCAAATGCATGAGCTGTAGATTCAAGCATATCTGTCTTATAGCCTGATTCTGAAAGTTTCTTGCTGCGTGATCTTAGGCAAGCCCCTCAACCCCTCTGAGCCTCAGTCACCTCATCTATAAGAGAGGGCAGTGACACCCAGCTCACCTCATGGGACTGTTGTGGGAAGCAGTAGCAGTGAAAACACCCAGCACAGTGCCTGGTCTACAGGACCTACCTACCTGCAGCAGGCTTCCTGGAACACGTGAGCTCTCAGACGTAAAGGGCATGGAGGATATGAACATCTCGGGAACCCCAGTATATTACTGGGACTCAGGCCACTGTCCTACCAAAGTGGGAGCTACTTCTTCATCTTTATAGATAATGGAACACATGGCATGATCACTTCATAAACCTGACGGTAGCTCCTGAAGCTGACCACACGCATTCCCTGGATCCGGCATTCCCACTCCGGGGACACACCAACAGGAATGCATTCATAGGTTCACCAAGGACAAGTGCACAAACGCTCCTAGCAACACTGTTCACAGCAACCCCAAACTTGGAAACCAACCCATGCCCATCCACAGAAGGGTGGACGCATCAAGTGTGTTACGGTCACATAACAGAATACTATGCAACAGTGAGAACGAGTGCTCCACGCAATAACACTATGCTGAGCAAAAGGAGCCAGACAAAAATGAGTACACACCGCATGATCCATGTATAGGACATTCAAGAATCGGCGAAGCTCTCCCACGGTGTTGGAAGTCAGGATTATGGAAGGGTAGTAGCCAGAAGAGGGCATGCAGGCTTCTCAGTGCAGAGACAGTGGAGGGAGCTTTAGAATATTCTGTTTCATGATCTGGACACTGGTTATGCAGGTGTGTTCAGTGGGTGAAAATCCAGTGAGCTATATCCTTATAAGCTGTGTATTTTTCTGAATCATCTTGAACTTCAATAAAAAGTTTTTAAAACTTGAAAACGCAAAATATATTTCCTTTTGCAGTAGAGAATTGATCAAAGTAGGCAGTAGACCCTTAGCAGAAAGCAGTGGGATATTTCATTGAATAAATGTGTTGCCACCCCTGCCCGTTCTGTGCCAGGCACTGTGCAGGATGCTGGGCAAACAGAGCTAATGAGACTGGGTCCCTGTTCTCCGTCATCATCATCGCTAACATTTCATAGTGTTCTCTATGTGCCAGCCATGGCTTCAAGCCGTTCTTTCTACTTTTTCTCTTTTTATCAAATCATTCATGAACTTTGTCTTCATCACAACCCATTTTACAGATAAGGAAACTAAGGCACAGAGAGGTGAAGTAACTCGGGCATGGACACACAGCTAGTAAGAGCTGGAACCTGAATCTGAACCCAGGGCCGGTGCTCTGACCCATGGCATTCTCCTCAGAAATCCAGTCTCTTGGCTCTGTTAGCCCCAGCTCCCATTTAGACAGCTGCACACATCGATAATGTGATCCCTGTTCAGGGCGGCAGCGATGGAAAACCATCAACTGTGTGTCTTGGAAAGGCAGTTCCTAACTCTGGGCAGCTGCCAGCCCCCTGCCACATGACAGGTGACAGACTGATAAATATATTGACAGAGATTAAAAAAAGAAGGGGAAGGTTAAAATGGCTTGGCCTTTCCACCGCCCCAAGTCCACAGAAAATCTGAATTTGCTTCAAACTAACTTCAAAGCCGCCTCGGGCAGTTTGGAAATACTGACCCATCTTCCTGCTGACCTGGAGTCACTCCCTTCCCTCCCAGCCTGGTCCTGGGACCTTGAGGCTGGTGAGTCCCGGGACTGTGGTGTCTGGGAGGAAGTGAGGGAGGGTTGATGCGGCCCCCCAGGAATGTGGTCAGACTTCGAGCTGTGAGGCTAGGTCCCTGAGTCTGGTACATTGAGCATCCATCTCGCAGGCAAGCTTTGCTCTGGCGCTCGGGCAGGCTGTCAGTGTATGTGACCCGAAGGACAGAAGGTTCAACACAGCACCAAAGCCTGCCCGTGCTTAGGACAAAGCAGAGTGAAACAAACACCCCTAAGGGCGAAGCGGATTGGGCAGAGATCACGCAGGCATGATGTGAATACCTCTGCAGGGGGGAAGGAAGCCCCCAGTGAGCCAGCAGGGCTCTCTGAGACTGCACCCCGCCCTCTGTATTACAGAAGCACTGGTAATATGGAAAGGAATTCCCAAAGGTCAACTTGTCCAACCCCCTTTTTCCATCTGGTCCTGCTTCTGCCCACATACACCTACACCCACGTGGGTAGGGGGACAGGGGCAAATGCGAGTTTGGCAATAAAAGTCAACATACTTGTTCCTTCTGTCCAGTTATGATACAATGCTATGTGTAGGGAAATCAGTTGGGCCTCACCTAGAAAACACACAAAATAGAGAAAAAGAAAAAAAAATGCACTTTTTCGTGTTCCAACACAGCCACCCATGATTACCTAGAAAATAACAGGCTGCTCCAAAACAATTTCATGTGAAAGAGTCGAAATTTCTGGAGCAGGCATGGGTTTCTTCAGAAGGCCTCTTAGAATCCGCTCCTCCCACCCCGTGGGACAGAGGGACGGACAGGAGGGAGCACTAGGCAGAGGGAGAAGGGCAGCTGCTGGGCTCTCAGTGAAGGCCTTGATCAACCCCACATGGAGCCCTGAAGCTGGGATGCCTTTAGAAGCTCCCTGAATTGGTATAGAGGGGCCAGGCCTTCATCACTCCCACCAATCACTGGATGCAGTTGACCCAGGAGGGGAGCGTGGGCAGGAGTGATGATGGGCAGGGCAACTCTCTTCAGCTGAGGCAGGTCCAAAGTGGGCTGGCCACCGGCGTCAGTCCAGAGCGAGGGTCAGGGTGGCACAACATATGTCCACTACGCAGGGGTCTGGGCCCCGTCCCATGATCTGAGTGCAGCATCCGCACACCTGACCGTTACACTATACTGTCTGATGGGTTTCCATCAGGACGATTCTCCCATCTAATGCATCAGTCTTTAATTTTTCCTGCTTCATCTTGCGCAGTCAGTGATGGAGGAGAACCAAGCAGGGAAGGCTAAATCTGATGAGAACAGCGGTGGGGCCACCACAGGGCCTGATGCTCAATAGCTTCCCCAGGGCACAAAGGAGGACCACACAAAACATGCAGCCCTATCGCAGATGGTCGCCAGGCTAGGTACATCAATCACTGTGTCTGAGTGCCAGAATGCAGCGGTCCTGGGTGATGGATGCTTGCTAGGTCAGAAGCAGGGACCCACATTGGTGACCATCCAGGATGAAACCATGCTTAATAACTGACTGATGGAAAAATAAATATCCCTACAAGAAAGGCATGATCTCAAATATATAGAGCGATGTGTGTCTCGGCCTAAAGAAATCAGAAAAAATAAAAAGGAGCTTGATGCCGGGGGTAACCTGATGGATGATGAAGGGGAAGAAAAGTATGCTGCCGAGTAACGTGTAAGATCAGATTCAGTTTCTTGAAAAACAAACATTCAGACAACAGGTACCGCTATGCCTGCAAATGCACCAGTAGGTATTTGTAAGAACAAAGTATAAGATAAGATGGCTATAATTCTAGGCTACTAACATGAATGATGAGGGTGTGGAGGGGGGTAATGTTATTCATTTTCCACTTGTCTTTTTGTTTTCTGCATGATATTGATGCACTTGTTTAAGTGAGAATTACTAAGAACCAGGAAAAATCAAAGAATATGCATTTTAAAATGATCAGCGTAGGGGCGCCTGGGTGGCACAGCGGTTAAGCATCTGCCTTCGGCTCAGGGCGTGATCCCGGCGTTCTGGGATCGAGCCCCGCATCAGGCTCCTCCGCTAGGAGCCTGCTTCTTCCTCTCCCACTCCCCCTGCTTGTGTTCCCTCTCTCGCTGGCTGTCTCTATCTCTGTCAAATAAATAAATAAAATCTTTAAAAATAAATAAATAAAATGATCAGCGTAGTGCCAGGTGCAGAGTGGGGTCCTATATAAAAGTATTATTTCATTCCCTCTCCCCATCCCCACCTCAATTAGGCTGCTCTGAATGGTTCACTGGGGGTTGATCAAAAGGCCATGATTTTCCTGTGCCCTCCTCTTATTCATTAGAAGACAACTTTAATATTCTTCCATGCACAATATGTATCTGCCATCAAAATAAATCTGCCGTTAAAATCTCTAAAAAAACTATGCAACACGTTCTGCAGTCAAATTGACAATGCTGTCAATTACCGCTGTTTGCTATTATCCACGACCAGGCTTCTCTCTAGGATCGCGCTAGCGAAAGCTAACCATACCAAGCCAACTCTCAATTATCCTGGCGCATACACATGCAGAGCCCAGAGAAGCCAGAAACCAACTTTTCACCACATCTGGTGACAAGAAGCCAAAGGGTTGGTTTTATGTTTCTTCCATCTTTCCCTGTTCCTGGCTACCCCTTAGGAGAGGTGTTCCAGAGAGCACAGCAGAGAGCACAGGGATGAGGACATAAAGGGTCCCCATAGTCTATAAACTGGGTGGTTCTTCTCTATGTGGTTGGCTTTGGGGATTTGCTCTTGCAATCTCATTAGCGCCTGGGTAAGCCCTACTCACTCCTCAAGAGTTAATTCAGATATCACTGCGTTGAATCAAGGGTCTAATTGACATTTTTTGGCTACCAGGTGTGGAGTCAATGATGCAAATTGACTTTTATGAGCTCCACAAATGGAGAAGGCATGACGGAGACTCAGTTCTTGTCTGCTAATGCAATGTGTTAGACGTTCTGACAGAGCTGGGTGCCATGCTTGGGGGAGTCAAGAGGAAACAGTAATTGGGGGAAGCCTTGCAGAGGGCATTTGAAAGAGAGAAGCAGACAACTGAGTGAGCCCGGCAGGGAGATTAGGACTGGGGAAGGGCCTCTCAGGTAGACAGAACTATGAACAAGGGTGCAGAGATGGGATATGCTCACGACCAGATTAGGTGGAATTAAACTAAGTGAATCCAGGAGGAGTGATGGGGATTGCTGGTCGACACAACAGACATTTAGGAGCACCGCACTCACACACCCGGGGGTCTGACCTTTGTTGTCTTGAAAGGACATCCGTTACCTCAGAAACCTCAGAAACTCGTTTTTCTGAAGAATCTGAAGAATTTTGAAGAATCACCAATGATTCTTTTTGCCCACCACAACCTTCTTTTCTGTCCAAAATACTGGATTTGGATTTTTACTTTAATCTAGTTCCTTTTCCTTTCACTTGGTTAATTGCCAGTAACTACAACCATGATAGCAACGGCTAACATTGGTTGAGTTCTTCCTCTAGGCCGGGGCTGACAATCCTCTCAACCATCCTTCAAAGGACGTGTGATTTATTATTGTTCCCATTTTTCAGGCGAGAAAACTGAGACTCAGAGATGTAAATAATACGCACGTTCTGGGGCGCCTGGGTGGCACAGCGGTTAAGCGTCTGCCTTCGGCTCAGGGCGTGATCCCGGCGTTGTGGGATCGAGCCCCACGTCAGGCTCCTCCGCTATGAGCCTGCTTCTTCCTCTCCCACTCCCCCTGCTTGTGTTCCCTCTCTCGCTGGCTGTCTCTATCTCTGTCGAATAAATAAATAAAATCTTAAAAAAAAAAATACGCACGTTCTTACAACAGGTAAGTGGGGTGCCAGGAGGCAAGCACAGGTTTGCCTGATTCTAGAACCCCTATTCTTGACCACCACGCTGTCCTGTCCCTCCGCAAGATATACCCTCTGTCCCCGTCTGAGATCCAGAGCAGGAGCCATCAAACCTTTTCTGTTAAAGGTTCAGACAGTAAATATTCTCAACTCTGCAACCTTATAGTCTCTGTCACAACACTGAACTCTTGCCCTTTTAGTGTGAAAGCAGCCATAGAGAATATATCAACAAACGTCATGGCTATGTTCCAATAAAACTTTACTTATAAAACAAGGTGACAGGCTGGATTTGGTTGTTGAAATTGCTGGCTCCTAATCTATAGTAGTTTGGTCATTCATTCATTCACGTAGCCAACATTCACGGAGTGACTTACCTTGTGCCTGGCACAGCTCCATGTTACGCGTCTACAGGAAACACCACCCAAGTGCCCGCCCTCTTGAAGCTTAAATCCAGGCAAAGTGTTGGCTGTTTGTTTGTTTGTCTGTTTGAACCATGCCTGACACCCTGAATCTTAAGGTTGGTACTCCCCACTCTTCACTTAGACCTTAGGCTCTCACCTATACTTCAGATCACTTGGGGAACTATCAAGGCAAAACTATCCATGCCTGAGCCCCCACTCTCCGGAGTTTCTAATTTAATTGGTCTGGGGTGGGCCCAGGTTTTGATACTTTTACAAACTTCCCGGGTGATTCGAATGGGCAGCCGGGGTTGTGCCGCCTGCCTGGGGGCTGTTCCCTTCCTCTTTCCCCCACTTACGTACCCTGGGAAATAGGGTAAATCTTTTAAGCCCTCAGAGTTTGAGCTGTAAAATACGGTCAATGCCAATCTCATAGGATTGTCCTAAGGATGAAATGAGGCCATGTGCTTTTCATACTGTAGGCGGTTACGCAAATATAAGGTACTGTTGTCATTGGGCCATTATTATTGTTTCAATGCTAGGCACTGCCTCAATGACTTCTCTCCCCAGTGTTGACTTTGATTCTTTGAACCAAGACCACACTCTATGGAGTGTTCACCAATAGCCCATGTTCGTGGGTCAGTGAGTTGGTGGACTTTCCTTTCTTCCCGTAGAGGGTCACATGGGGCTGCCATTTGTTCGGCAAGGGCAACACTGACCTGTGCCGCCCCACTCTTGTATTAAAGGTCTCCATCTCCAGCCTGAGATTAGCTGATCTTTGAGCACTGCTGTTAAGCCTTGAATAAGTAGCTTATTTGCTTTGACTCGGGGACAAATATCCAAACCCACGTACTTTCTTAAGTTTAGAACCAGAGGGGGAAAAGTCACTAGCATTTTGCTAAGCACTGGGCAGTTTGCTAGATCCTAGCCATATATTATTTCATCTCATCTTCAGAACGAGCCTGGGAAGTAAGAAGAGTCATTGTTTTCATTTGACAGATGAAGAAGGATCAGAAAGGACGAATAGCTTGTTACCTGCTGGTGCTGAACTCAAACTGAATCTACTTGATTCTGAGCCTCCTTCCACAGAACCGCAAGGCAGCCTACAGATAACTCAGCTCCTCTCTGGCTAAGACCCAAAGAGACACCAAACTGCCTAAAGTTTATATTTTCCGGGTTCTTTTTGTTCTTTGATTTGCTTTTTTTTTTTCCTTTGGATGGGAGCCCCAGAAAGAACCCCACAACACCTGCTAACACCCTTAGTCTGATAAGCCTTGCACATTACTGGCAGAATGGCATACACGAGTCCAAAGAAAAGGCCTTCTATCTCTGTACGGCATCTTGACAGTGCAGTTTTATAACCTCATAATGAAAGGGAAAAAAAAACCCAAAAAATGTGAGAAGGGAGCTGGAGAACTAGATACTGCCAGGAGTGAGGAATTCACTGACCCCCAATCTGGGCCATCTCAAGAGAAGCTGGCCACTGGCTGAGCCTCTTAAAAGCTGAAAAGTCATCCCAGGCCATGGTTAAACAGAGAGCTTGAACAAAACAGAAACAAACGTGATCTTCAACATCTTAACTGTCAACTTGACGGATAACTTAGAAGCTCTGAGATGGGCCAGGAGAGACTGCAGCTGCTCTCTCCAGCGTCCGATGCTCCTTCTGTCTGTTGGACTACCCACTCCCCGAGACATGGTGTCCGTCGGGGGCCGTCAGCCCACCCCATAACACGCCGGAGATGCTTATAGATGGCGAAAACTTCCATGGTTCACAACCCATCAGTCTCCCCTTACTCTGACCCGAGCACCCTGAGGAGCGGTGGCTGCCTAACCGACCTTGGACCTCAGGCTGGTTCTTCGAGACACACCTGGCTCTCGATCTTCCAGTCCCACTCCCACCAGACACATACGATCTGCTCCACTGCCATCCTCCCTCCTGAGAGATCTCCAGACCAGAAGTGGTTTCCAGGCCAGATACCCAGGATGCCTGTCGCCGCCCCCCCAACCCCAGGGCAACAGACCAGGCATGCTCACGGATCATCCCCCACTGGTCACCTTCTCTAGAGGGAGGAAATAAGGGTGACCGGAGCCCTGGGACTACCACGCACTGGCCTTTAATAATGGAAAACGTGTAGCCAGATTTGGGGAGAGGTCCTTTCCAAAACACATGGACTCCTGGCGGCTGAAAAATGAAAAAATAAAATTACGCTATTCCCTTCATTAAGGACCTACAACATCGCTAGCTCTGTTCTTAGTCTTTTGCATAAATGTCATTTTTGTAATAACCTTGTGAGGTCATTATCTCCATTTCACAGATGAGGAAGCTGAGGCTCAGAAGGAATAAGTACTGAATACCCCAGGTTCCGAATTCTCTCCCAGGGCAGTCTGTTCTGAGGTCTGAGGTCTGCACTCTCTCTGCCATGCAGGGTGTATCTGAAGTCCAGACCTGAGGGACACCGGATCCCCAAACACAGACACTCTGTCTGTGGAGACACCTCTGCTATCAAAGCCAGTTGTTCTTCCTGCCAGGTGCGTCTGCCCTTCGGACCTTCGGGAGAGAGCCTGAGGGTGTATCCTCTCTAAGTATGCTGATCGCAGGGATGACCCAAGAGCAGGCCAGAAGCCAGAGCTGACAGAAGAGGCAATGAGATCCCCATAAGCGTCCGTGGCCTGGGAACTTGACCTGGGTCTAAGTTGGTGAAACGTCTCCCAGAGCAAACTCAGAAAGGTAAGAATGCCATGGACCCTCCAGAGAAACCCCACGTGATTAAAGAGTTGCAAGCCCAGTTCTTGCCCCCAGCTCTCCCTGGGGAGTATTTCTCAGCGCTCGCCTCCTCTGGGTCCTCCGTGGCCTGGAGTCCTCAGCCTTCTATTTGCCCCTTGCAGGAATGAGTGGGAACATTTAACATTGGTATTTCCATGGGCTCCCCTAAAATCCAAGCGAGCTCTGCCTCACTGATTATCTTTGTAGCCTCCCGACCACCTGCCCTTAGGCTCGCCCTCTCCTTTACCCCTGCATCCAAAGCGCTCCCCCGTGAGAGGCAGAGTTTAACCTGTTTAGTTCCGAAAACTCTGAGGGCAGGGGGTTGGGAACGCAGACTGGGGAGAGAACATGTTCCCACAGAAAGCAGTAGGCTTTCAACCTCCCCCACACTCACCGAAAGAAAACACATTCACAGGCCTTCCTACTGGTCCTGCCCTCTCCGCCTCCCGCTTCCTGAACTCCTGACTTTCTTCTGAGTGCTAAGGCCCAGGAGAAGTTTCTCTCCTCTTTCTGTCCTGATGGGGGCACGAGTATTCACTCAGCATCCCAGGATCTGGAGGCAAAGCTCTGAAAACTCGGGAGTTTGGAGCCAGAGCATGCAGCAGGAGCAGGCAGCAAGACAGTAACAGCACAGTTGTTTTTCGTAAAGGAAGAAATGGGAGAGAACTGGGCTGTTTGTCTTTTCATGCCTGAGGCCAGGACCATCCCCGCACAGTCACGAAGGCACAAACATGTGCCTGCACGTGCACCTCGTGGTGCCCAGCTAGCCTTGTTTACACGCACTTTTGTTTACCCTGCCCTTGGGATGGTTTCCCTCTTCTTCATAACATTTAAGTTGAAGACAGAACTTCTGAAGTGAAAGAAGTCTTTCTGACATCACTGTCTGCTCAGTCCTTTACAGCACTTCCCCGGGGGGGTCAATTAGTATCATTTCTAAAATCCACCCCAAATCTCGAACTTCCTGTGGGTCCGTTCTTATATCCAGATGTCCTCCCTGTCCCTTCAGTTCTTCATTGTTCGAGGACTCAGGGAGAGTCCGGCAATCTTCCTCCCACCCCAGCTTTGTAGGTTGGCTCTATTGCAAAATATAAAAGCAGAGACACAGCGAGGGCAAAGTGGAAAGGGCTCTCTCTGTGGTCCCTTGTTCTTGGGCCACCGTACATGGGGCAATCTGGGGCTAGCCAAGCCCTACAGCCCGCACCCCCTTGTGCCCCCCTCTAAGAGCACAATCCCCCTCTGCTTCCTAGGGAAAATCCACACCCTCCAGCAGCCCACTTTTCAGAGAAATCCAAGAAACTGACACCAAACCCGGAAGAGGGGAAACACAAAACAAAACTCTTGAAAGATGGGAAGTTGCTTTCATTGCCATGTAGACTTCAAGGAAAACCTCCAGGGACTCTTTCCTGGAGAGGTGTGATTTTCCTTCCTACCTTCCCAGGAACTTGCAAATCCACCACAGAGCTGTGGGAAAGTGGCCAGGCAGAGAGAGAAGAGTTAAATCAAGCCCAGACCTCAGCAATCTGTGTTCAATTTTGATAAAAATCTCTCTCCCTCTCCCCCACCACCCCCCTTCCTCCACCCCACAGTTCAGACATGTCTCTTTATGTTAGGAGCTTGCATCGTGTTTGGGGCACCGCCGCGCTCCCCCAAAATCTGGCACGTGCGCCCATGTGGCAGACGCATCCCTCCCACTCCTGGGGCAGGGCTGGCCACCGCACCTCAGTGTCCTGGCCACCAACGCCTTCTCTTCCTTATCCTCCTTACAATTACCTGCCTCCAGACCGGATCCTTCCTTCCTCAGTTAAGTCAAAGCCCCATTGCCTGGCGATGTCAGGGCCACAGCAGGAGGCTGGGCAGCCGCCACAGGTGCTGAGGTCCCCAGAGTCAGGACCCCCTTGCTGGGATGCTCCTTCCCTCGCCCGAGGTCCCACCGGGGCTGAGAGCAAGAACCTCCCGCTCCCTCTGCCCTGCCTGCTGGCCAGAGGCCAGGCTTGCAAGTGGGAGCTGGGGCTGGGGAAGAGTTAAATCACCCGAATGAAGGCACAAGCTGAGCCGGGAAAAGACACTACCAAAAAGTTGTCAGTTGGGGGGCACCGGCTACGTTCGTCCACTTGTGACAACAAGGAATCGATTTCAAAGCCACAAAAAAAAAACACACACACACACACACACACACACAAAACATTTTCCCCTAAGTTTTCCAAAGACATTTCCTGTGTCCAGATGTGCCCATACAGACAGACGCAGACCCACACGCAAATCACACCCCTCCGCGCACAGACACGCACACAGGCCCCGGGAGCCCACTCAAGGACCGGTGGCTCCTGCAAACCCTCGGCGGAAACAAAACAGGCAGCCTGCGCAGCGGCCGCCGCTCCCGTCCCCTTTCAGCACTGCAAAGAAAGCGGGGGGAGAAGAAGAGTGGAGGTGCCGGCAGAAAGCGCCCGCCGCCCCGCCCGGCCCGCCCGGCCCGCCCGGCCCGGCGCGGAGCAGACGCAGGGCCGCGCACTTACTCCGAGGACCCCATGGCGCGGCCGCCGCTCCCCGCAGCCCCGAAGCCGCCGCCGCCGGCCGCCGCTCGCCCTGGCTCCTCTGGGCGCCCCCGGGCTCCGAGAGCGGGCGGCGCGGCTCCCCGCCCGGCCGGCCCGCGCCCCCGCCCGCCCCGCTCTGACGTCAGGCGTCTTGGAGCGGGATATTTATGGCAAGGATACTCTGAATGTTCCCTAGGTAGAGTTCTGATTGCAGTTCCTTGGGATTTGTAATTTTCACACTTTCAGACAGAAAGGAGGGGAGGGAGGAAGGGCGAGCGCGGCCGGCAGGGCGAGGCAGACAATGAGGGTAGCTGTTCCCAGCTTTGGCAAGGAGCCTTCTCAGGGCTCCCCTGTTTGGGAAACAAGTGAGGGTCAAGGGGGCAAGAGTGGCGACCTGGGCAGCGTGTTTCGGCCCGATCCTCCCCTGGGGAAAGGGCGAGAAGACCCGGTGTGAGCCGGCTGGGCTGCGGCGGTCAGGTGCCCGGGGATGCCTCTGGTTCCCCAAAGTGTCCCTCCTGGGGAACAGAAGTCCCAGGAAGGTGCTGAGGCAAGGACAGAGATAAATCAGGCAGACCGGAACAGCTAATTAGAAGCCCTGGTCCACACCCTGACAACTTTTCCATTTCTTCTTTGGGAGTGCGTATGTATATTTAAAAAAAAAGTTTATTTTTATTAAATTACGTTCTACACTCCCTGCCTCTGTATAGTTTTTCCAACGCAGTGCCAGTCAATTCATCTTGCTTCACCGCTTATATACAGAGTTTGAACCATTTACAATAGCTCTTATTCATACTTTTTAAAATTACTTTTAATTTTTTTTTTTTTCGTAAATGTGATTGTGATCCATCTCCTTGACTCCACTGGAAATCGCCCCAGTCAAAAGCAACCGTGTCCGCCATGATCGGCACCATCGTCAAGGTGAGTGTTTGACGATCTCTGTAGCCCACCCCCCAATCCCAGGAGTGTGCAAGCAGACGGTGCCCACACTAGGTGATGACCCTTGCAGAGTTTTCTAGATGTTTAATTCTGGGTTCCAGCAGTCATCTGTCACCCCAGACAGCTAAAGGGACTTAAGAAAATGGCTTGGCTTTAAGGGCCATCTTTCAAGAGTGGAGAAAAAGAGGTATAATACTTTACCCTTCATGATTCCCACGGACTGGAGAATAAACATAAACGTGATACACATGATTGTACAAATCGCTTGTGTAGTTCAATAACAGAAACGTGTAGGTATTCAACTCCCTGTTAATGGGAAGGAGCACGGATAACCGCAAAGCATCGCTAAAAAAACACAACTCTGGTGAACTTTCCATTAGCCCAGATGGGGTAAAGGTGGGGGGATGCCTTAACCACAGTTACAGTGCAGCAGGGATTCAAGGAGTTGGAATGTGTTTACCCCTTTGGCAGGAGCTGGTTAGGGCTGATTGCCAGAAGGAGCCAAGTCTTGGGGCTGAGCCTCCTAGTGGGGGACAGCCAAAATGTTTTGGTCCAAGCCACAGAGGGCCCAAAGCCCTGCTGTTTGGTCACTGTCAGTTTGCCCTCCTGAGCATAATATCCCACTGCCACCTCCCTCCATCCCCTTCCTCATATCAAGGTTCCACTGGTAAGATGAGCTCTGCTCTGTAGTAGACATTAAAAATTAACTTCCAAAACCCATTGACAGACCCCTTCTCCCTTGCCTTCCTCAACTAAAGAAACCAGAAATCTATAATATTCACCGCCCTGAACTCCCTGGTAGCTAGAGATAGCTAAGAAATCCAGTTTTGGCCAGTGAGGTTGGCATGCAGAAGGCAAGAGTCAGCTTCCGGAAAAACTCCTTAAGAAAAGATCAGATTCAGATGGCATGCCCCATCGATCCTTTGACGCTCCCTATTCCTCCGTCCACAATTTCTCCTCTTTTGGAATGTGGATGTGATGCCTGGAGACACAGCAGCCATCCTGTAACCTTGAGAACAAAAGCCACTCACTTGAGGATGGTGGAGCGGGAAGGTAGAAGGAGTTGAAGCCCTAGATGACATCCATAAGTGGCTGTGTCTTCCTCTGACTTCTTGTTAGGTGAGAAAAATAAACTTGTATGTGTTTAAATTATAGTTGAGTCTTCTGTTGCTTACAGCCAAATATAATCTTACCCGATACATCTTTTTTTTTAATTTTTTTTTATTTTAACTTTTTTTAATGTTTTTTTTTTATTACATTATGTTAGTCACCATACAGTACATCTCTGGTTTCTGATGCAAGGTTCGATGATTCATTAGTTGCATATAACACCCAGTGCACCATGCAATATGTGCCCTCCTTACTACCCATCACCAGTCTATCCCATTCCCCCACCCCCCTCCCCTCTGAAGCCCTCAGTTTGTTTCTCAGAGTCCATAGTCTCCCATGCTTCACTCCCCCTTCTGATTGCCCCCCTTTCTTTATCCCTTTCTTCCCCTACCGACCTTCCTAGTTCTTATGTTCCATAGATGAGAGAAATCATATGATAATTGTCTTTCTCTGCTTGGCTTATTTCACTTAGCATTATCTCATCCAGTGCCGTCCATGTTGCAGCAAATGTTGAGAACTCGTTCTGATGGCTGAGTAATATTCCATTGTATATATGGACCACAGCTTCTTAATCCAGTCATCTGTTGAAGGACATCTCGGCTCCTTCCACAATTTAGCTATTGTGGACAATGCTGCTATGAACATTATTACCCGATACATCTTGATCAACTCACTGAGATATAATATTGGGACAATTCCTAAGAATTAGCTTATAGGTATGATGATTATTTTTAACACGAATATTTGCACTGACATAATTCTTTATTTTTTTCAAAGCCTATTCACATACATCTCCTCTGAACCTCACAATTTAGGGAGCTATCACTATAACCTCCATTTTTTTTTTAATATAAGAGAAGCCAGATCTGATAAATGTCCTGCCCAAGATCACACAGTCAGCAAATAAGTTACCTTGAACACTAACCTAGCTCCTCCCACTCCAATTCTGTGGATTTTCCACAACATCTTTATAATAATGCAACAAAACGTCCAATGAAGAATCCATATTCCTATGAAGCTGACATGAATTTTATTTCAACCTAGATGAAGCAATTTATTTCAACCTAAATTCTGGAACTGGAAAGTGCCACATTCACTAGGGAATTAAGTTCCCGGATCTCCTTCACCTTCCAGCTCCCCTCTGGCATCCTGCCCTCAATCCCTGCAATTGCTCTTTCTAAAGTCAATGACCTTTTCTATGAATCGGTCTTGTCCTTCTTCATTCCCACATCCTTTAAAATGCTTATACCACCCTTTTTTTGAGGCTCCTTTCTCTCAGGGATATCTTCCCATCACTTCGAGTTCGTTGTGTGGTTTCTCTTCCTGGTTCTTCCTTCACCTAGATGTTGACGTTCTCCCAGAATCTGTTAGCGGCTCTCCTTCTGAGAGTTGTAGACTGTCCTATGATTTCATCTTTTCTTGTGAATTCCACCACAAGCTCTTGGGGAAAGTCAACCATTGTTTCTACAACTAAATGTATATGCCAACTACCATTTTCCTTTCAACTTTGATCTCACTTTTCCAACTCTTTATCGTCCTATTGCCCAGTACATGGCAATGATTAAATAAATGGTATGTATTTTTAATTATCATTGTTTTAAAAAAGATGCAGGAAAGTACTAAGGCATAAGAGACTTATGACTCACTCATTTCTAGTATCAGGAACTATGATGTGACCATTCTTCCTTGAAAATCATGCCCCAGGCCAATCGAATTGTCCACAGTCATAAGGAGATGTACTGTAATTCATGGAAATTAACAGCAGCAGTCCAAATAGAAATGAAGTGGCAGACCTAATGAGAAACAGAATATCCTTATTAACTCCTTTTAGAATTAATTTCTTTTACAATATCTTCATTAACTCATTCCAGGCAAAGTGAGAGAAAGGAAGGAATTAAAGATGAGGTGGGATAGGGCCAGACACTTAGCAGTGGTGGGTGGGAACAGGGGAAGTGAGGCATGTGTAACAGAATATTCCAGGTCTGGAAGAAGGGAGTCTATCTCTGCCCAGGGGAGCTCACTCAGGTTTTGTTGGGAAAAGGAGCAGGAGAAGCTCATAAAACATGTAGATTTCAGTGCCAAGAAGCTGTTTTTGAGGCTGGTGAGCCCTGAGGAGTCCATAAAGTGGGAGGGGCCTTTCCAAGGTCATGTGATTCACCTTCTACCCCACCCCCAACCCTTCGAGTTCTAAGGTAGGGAAGCGTCTCCTTATCTCAAGACTGCCAGGGAGGGAGCCCCATCTTTCTTCACCCGTCAGTCATCAGCATGTGTCAGGCATGTTCCCTGAACACATAGTGAGACTCTGTGCAGCACACTGCTCATCTGGAAAAGTCTGCCTCTTCCCTGAGAGATCCTCAAATAATTCACCAAGCTTGTCCCGGCTTCCAGAGTCGACCAGGTACTTTCAAGGCTCAGCCTATTCGTGGGGAGAAGTAAGCTTCATGAAGGTCCCTCCTTGCTCACTCCCCAGGGGTACAGTTCCCAGTCTATACTGTGTGGACCTTGGCAGCACTGAGCGAAGACCTTTTGGAGGATGAATGAGAAGCCTGTGAATATGCCATCTAATCAAGATGAGTCTCTCTATGGACAACATGCCCCTCTCCCTGATTTACTGACGTGAGCTCCTTAGAATCAGAGCCCTTAGAATCCAAGGAGAACTCCTTAGAATCAGAGCCCTTGGTTAAATCCCCGGCCTTGCCTCTCAATGCTACGTGATCTCAGCATGGCAGGTAACTGGCAAGCTTAGTGTTTGTGATGGTTAATTTTATGTGTCAAATTGGCTCAGGCACAATGCCCAGATATTTGGTCAACCATTATTCCAGATGTCCTATAAGAATGTTTTAGGATGAGATTAACAATTAAATTGGGGAACCTCCATAATGTGGGTGGGTGGGCCTCAACCAATCAGTGGAAGGCCTCAATAGAACAAAGATTGATCTCCAGGATTCTGCCAGCAGATGACCTTCAGACTTGAACTGCAAGTTTTCCCTGGGTCTCCAGCCTGCAATCCTCCCCCATCAGATTTTGTACTTCTCAACCCTGTACAATTGCATGAGCCAATTTCTTTTTTAAAAATGATTTTATTTATTTATTTATTTGTCGGGGGTGGGGAGAGAGAGAGAGTGTGTGAGGACAAGCAGGGGCAGTGGCAGGCAGAGGGAGAAGAAGGCTCCCTGCTCTGCAGGGAGCCCGGTTCAGGACTCGATCCCAGGACCCTGGGATCATGACTTGAACCAAATGTAACACTTAACTGACTGAGCCACCCAGGCGCCCCATGAGCCAATTTCTTTTTTTTCCCCCCTCTGCCCCTCCTCCCACTTGTTCTTTCAATCTCTCTCTCTCTCTCTCTCTCATAAACAAATAACATCTTAAAAAAATGTCGAAGGGTACAAACTTGCAGTTAGAAGATGGATAAGTTCTGGAGATCTAGTGCACAGAATCGTGATCATAGTCAACTGCACCGTTTTATATACTTCGAAGATGCCAAGAAACGAGCCAGTTTCTTAAAATAAACCCATCTATCCATCAGCGTGCGCGCACACACACACACACACACACACACACACACCACACATCCTGTTGGTTTTGTTTCTCTGGAGAACCCTAGTACAATGTTCCTCAGCAATAACATGAGAGGAAGATCATTGTCTCAAAGGATGTTGAAATGAGGCAAAGCAGATTGAAAATCTCTACCCCAATGAGTTCTTCTGAAAGTGAGAAGGAAAGGATCATTGATTTGTGAGGTTTCTCTGATCCCACCATGTACGCTGTCAGATTTGCCCCACTGACCCCCCAGGCTCTGCTCAGGAAAGTGCCAAACTCTGTATCAAGGGCACTGTTAATGCCTAGAAGGCAGGAGAAGCTTGTTCTAAACTGGACCCAGTTCATCAGGGACACGTCGCACATCAGGAGTTTTGATCATAGGCCCCAACCCGCTTCTCTCACTTATAATAAGGGACGTAATCTCCATTGTTTAGAACAGGCCTCCTGGCCTGCTATTATCAGACAGGAATATCCGAGGATACAACTAAAGAGAGAAAAAGTCCAGAGCTACCGCAGTTTCTTCCTGGGAAGGATCCGTAGGACGCGAATTGCTTAAGGGTGGGTTAGGTCCTCATTGTTGTCTACAGTAGAAAAGCCTCCAAACACAGCATCAGGAAAACTTGGTTTCTAGTTCCAGCTCTGGCTTTTACAGCTGAGTAAGAGCATCACCTGACTTCTCTGAACAACACAGATTAACGGGAGCATCAGCTCCATGGTGCACAGTGAGAACTGGATTGCAGACTGTACCTTACTGGTGGCCATTATTCTTATATGCTTGTCCTTCTCTTTGTCCTTTCCCATTTCCCGCCCCCCCCCCAACACACACATGGCTCCTGTGTTAGTTAATACCAAGAATGCACTTAACATTAATGTACAATTCACCAGGTTCCTGGTTTCCAGTTCTCTGCAAACATCTTTGCCCAGAGTTAAGAAACTTCCCTGGGATCAGACATGACCACACCAAATAGGCAGCGATTGGAAAATTGCCCCATAAAAGCTGTCTCCTTCTGAGGCTCAGGACTGCATTTTTTGAGAAGCCTTCTCAGGTTGTTTGCAGCAGCTTTGAGGGTCGGCTCTGCTGCCTTGCCTACGTCAAAACCCTAAGTGTTTAACCACAAGACACACAATCCTGGGACATGGTGGCGGCAGCCCTCCACCCCCATGGCGAGTCAGGCCACGCGTGTGTCTAATCTGGTATGTGGCCCACGAGCAGGGCTAGAGAGGCACCGCACCTGGCCAGATGGAGGATGGAATATCACACAGTGTGCAGAGTGCTTGAGTGGGCAGGGAAGGGGGTGAGATTCCTTCCCAACATCCTTCACAATGTGTGATCAGAGTCTGAGGTCCCCAGGCTGGGGAAGGCCATGCCCACTAGTAGCCACAGCTGCTCATGTTATTTCTGGAGTCAGAATACTTGCACACTCACAACGGCATACAAACTCCCATTCTAGTCCCATTTTCAGTAGCTCAAAACCCTGTGAAAAATAATGCTCAGGGCCAAGTGTTTAGCTTGGGTAAAGCTTCAGGGTAAAGTTGTATTTTGAAATGTGAGAGAAAGGAATCTTCCCACTGATCTCTACTGAGGGTGAAGATGGGTCACACACACACACACACACACACACACACACACACACACACTTTTCTCCATTGAAAACTAATTTGAGACTGCTTACAATCTTCAAGCACGTGTGACTCTGAGCTGGTGTATACTGAGCAGGAACTTGTGTAAGACGAAGGGACTTCAGGAGAATCATGACATGTTTCATCATTCGGTGGTTTTTGTCTTTTAAAGGAAAATATCTTAAAAATGGCAAAGTGATGATGTTAGGAGTCTGTTCTTAATTACCACTCAGTAACTTGGCAATCTGGTTTAGCCCATTCATTTCTTTTGGAAAGTTCTCAGTAACTCGTCTTTTCAGCTGTGTGTACCCAATCAGACACACAGATAAAAAGAAAGATAAACCCCACCCCGGTTGCCCTTGGAAAAAGCACAGGGCATTTGCATACTTAATGAATTCTCCTGTAAATGTGCAGAAGCACAGATTTTCACACACTGGGGAGTTTCATAGACACCCAATAGGTGTGTTTGATTGCTGTATCTATGTGGTTTGGGACTCTGGTGAGAAGACTTTTTTCTTACTTTCTTTAAAGAAGAGGAAAAAGAAGGAGGAGGAAGAGAGGGAGGTGGAGGAGCAGAGAAAGAAGAAGAAGAAAGACAAGGAGCAAGAGGACAAGGAGGAGGAGAAATCTTCCTTTAATGTTATTGTTTCATTCATTCCTGTTAGGTGCCAAGCACTGTGGTAAGCGTTGGAGATGCAAAGATGAACAAGATGGGGTTCCTATCAATCAAGATCTACTACATTCAGGTAAAAAGAAAAAAATAGAAGTGAATGAACTTTCAGAATTCTGATTAGCTGGAGGTAAAAGGCAGTGACACATTTCCTGCCTTAGGGGAGTTCTCCGGATGAAGAAAAAAAAATACTGTCCCTCTTTACCGGTACTTTCCAGGCCAATATTTTCAAACTGTGTTCTACAGAATGCTAATCCCTTTAAATGGCTTGCCAAAAAGGTAGGGGGAAGAGTTCCTCATGGTCAAATAAGTTTGAAAAAAATTATAAGTTCTATGTTAGCATATTGAAGGTTCTGAGAAGGCCTGCAGAGAAAGAGATATGCTTATCTTTGCTTAGCACAGTATTCCCCAAAGTTATTTCTTCATAGGAACCATTTTTCACATAACATCTACAAACATTCCATACTGTAAGAAACACTGTTTAGTCTGAAGGGGACCGTAAGAAATTTCTAAAAATAAACACAAGTATAACAGGATGCTGAATTGGAATTTTTAATGAAGCAGCAAGATACAATAGATAAGAAATTTTAAAATAATGTTTCAGAGTAAGAAGCAGATTTTCAAAAGGAAATATCTGGGTACTGATTTTATGCCTCCAAAAACCCCTTCCTATTAAAAGAATTGGAAGTGTGGAAGTTGAGAAAGAATGTTATGGGGAGGATTTCTTGAGAGACCTGCACTAGAATTCCATCCTTTTACCCCCACAACGAGAACAGCTTGAGGGTGATGAGTCAAGGACCTCACTAAGTGCTTCCCAAGCTGGGAATTGTGGACAGTGTTGGACTCCAGCCTGGAAATCCAAGAGGGCAAGAGACAGATGATGAATCGATTTCGTGGTGGATCAAAGGACAGCAGTTGCTTTATTGGGAAGGCTGGCATTCTCTAAGCTTGCTAGGACATGGATTAATACATGTTTCCTGAGGACCATATGTGGGCCACATGGGAGAGAAAGTGAGCCAGGAGCCCTTTTTAGATCTTATCAAAGAGGACTACCTGGAAGAATTATGGGGCCACAATATCAAGAGTTGATGTGGAGTGGACCATTGGAAAATCAAACTAAGTGGGGGAGAAGCAGATCGAGGAAGAAAATGTACAGCCCATATCATAGGAGTTGCAAGGGCCCAAATGAGTAATCTCCGAAGAATCCACCAAAGGGTTCACAGGAAGAAGAATCTGATATATGCAAAGCCATTTCCCAATTATACCAATCAAGTAAAAACTTCCCTATGAAAGGAGGGACGTCCAACCATGGCTGAGTAAGGAGATTAGCATACCTTATGTCCCCAAAGCAACTATAAATCTGGATTAAATTGACAAAAATAACCATTTAAGCACTCTGGAAATCAACTAAAGGCATATGACAATCTGAGAGGTGTTTATACTTCAAAAACTGATGAACTTAGGGTAAGAATAATGGGAATCTTTGATGTTTTGGCTTGAGGCTGTGTGAAATCACTGACTGAGCACTAAGATGACACAAGGGTGAACTTTGGGAAGCCAAATTTATAAATAGAAGTAAGAATATTCAAAACAAAACTGAGCTGAGACATTAGTGTTCATATGCTGCAGGTTTCAAGTTATAAAACAAACAAACAAATATAACAGCCACAGTTTAGTGTGGGGGAGGGGATAAGAATCCAAAGTTCCTACAAAAGCCCATCTAAAATGTCTAATTTTCAACAAAAAAAATTTACAAGCCATGCAAAGAAACACTAAAGTGTAACTCATATGCAAGAAAAAAAAGCAGTCAATAGAAACTAAGTGTCTTCAAATGCTGGGTTTAGCAAAAACTTAAATTAACTATTCTAAATATGTCTAAAGAACTGAAGAAAACCATCTTTAAAGAATTAAAAGAAAGAGTGACAACAATGAATGAACAAATAGGGATTCTTAATCAGGATGTAGATATTATAGTTTTAAAAAGAACCAGATGAAAATTCTGGATTTAAAAAATGCAACTAAAATGAAAAATCTACTATAAAGCTCAATAGGAGATTCAAGAGGGTAGAAGAAAGAATCAGTGAACTTGAGGATAGATGAATAGAAATTACCAATCTGGGGGTGGCTGTGTGGCTCAGTCAGTTAAGCGTCTGACTCTTGATTTCAGTTCAGGTCACGATCTCAGGGTTGTGAGATTGAGCCCTGAGTTAGGCCCCATGCTGGGTGTGTAGCCTGCCTAAGATTCTCCCTCTCCCTCTGCCCTCCCCACTCTCTCTCTCTTAAAAAAAAAAGAAGTAAAATAAACTTTTTTTTGAAAAAGAAAAAAGAAAAAGAAAAGAAATGACCAATCTGATGAACAGAGAGGAAAAAAAGAAGAAATACCAATGAAGCCTCAGAGACCTGTGGAACATCAACTGTGCCAACATGCATAAAATGGAACCCCCAAAAGAGAAAAGATAGAAATAGATTCCCCCAAAATTTGAATATATGGTGGCATAAATGTTCCAAAATCTAATGAAAATCTACTGATCTACTTAAGCTACTGATCCAAGAACTTCAAAAACTCTAAGTGGAGTAAACACAAAGGAATTCAGACATAGACATATCACAGTCAAATTCTTCAAAGCCAAGACAAAGAGAAAATCTTGAAAGAAGTGGGGAAAAAAGACTCATTACATGCAAAGAGTATCAATAGGATAATGGCTGGCTTCTCATCTGAAACATTGGAGACCAGAAGACAGTAAAATGACATATTCAAACAGCTGAAAGAAAAATATTCTTAACTAATAAATTCTAAATCCAGCAAAAATATTCTTCAAAAATTTAGGCAAAATAATCCCCATAGCATAGTTAAAATAAAAAGAAATTAAAATGATACTCCTTAAGACTTATTTAACACATGCAAAAAGCTGCCAAGGAGGAACAGGAAACAAACCGAAAAGAATGAAAAGAATAGCAAAATGGTCAATGTGAATCCAACCATAAAAATAAGTACATAGCATGTGAATGAGCACGTAGAATCAACTGTACACGACCCGCCAGAAAAGCATCTTAGATTCAAAGACACAAACGGGTGGAAAGTAAAAGCTTGGAAAAACAATACTCTGTGCAAACAGCATCCTCAAAAAGTCTGGAGTGGCAGTATTAATGTCAGGCAACCCATACTTCAAAACCAGAAATAGTATTATGGGCAAAGAATATTTCCAACGATAAAACAGTCAATATATCAGGAAGATACAAAGAATTACAGCACCTCAAAAGTCATAAAGTAAAAAGTAACAGAATTGAAAGAAGAAATAGAAAATTCAATAATAATAGTGATCAAATCCCTAGAGAGTAAATTAACAAGGATATAGAAGACTTGAACAGCTCTATCAACCAACTTGACATAATTAACATCTGGTATGTATGTGTATGTATGTGTGTGTGTCTTAAAGCCCACTTTGATATGATAATTTAATTCCTTTGTGGTCAAACACCATATTTTGTGCAATTTTAATCTTTTTTTTTTAAACGTACTGAGACTTGTTTTATGGCCTAGTGTATGGTCTTTCCTGAAGAATATTTCAAGTGTGCTTGATAATCTTCAGCCATTGGGTGACCATTTCACCCTTAGGAGCTACCTTCCTCTCTAATACTATTTCTCTTTAGCGCACTTGGAACATTCTTCAGCAAAGACCATATATGGGGCAAAATAAGTTTCAATAAATTTGAAAGGGCTGAAATCATGCAAAGTATGATATCTGACCACAAAGGAATTACATTGTGAAACAACAGCAAAAAGAAATCTGGGAAGTCCCCAAAAGTTTGGAAATTAACATACAGTAGTACCCCCCTTTATCTGTAGGGGATATGTTCCAAGACCCCTAGTGGAAGCCTGAAGACACACATATTGCTGAACCCTATATATAGCACGTTTTTCCCTAAACATGCATACCTAGGATAAAGTTTAATTTATAAATTAAACACAGTGAGAGATTAGCAACAACCAATAATAAAATAGAACAATTATAACAATATACTGTAATAAAAGTTATATGAATGTGGTCTCTCTCTCAAAGTATCAGTTGTACCATATTCACCCTTCTTGTGGTGATGTGAGATGATAAAATGTCTACATGATGAGATGAAGTGAGGGGAATGATGTAGGCATTATGACATAGGATTCGGCTGCTATTGACAATATGTCAGAGGAAGATCATCTGCTTCGGGACTGTGACCGACCATGGGTAACTGAAGCCACAGAAAGTGAAACCACAGATAAGGGCAGACTCCTAGGCTTCTAAGTGTTCATGGATTGAAAGACTCAATATTATTAAATGATATTTCTCTCCAGATTGATGTATAGATTCAATGCACTCCTATAAAAATCTAACCAAACTTTGTGTATTTGTTTGTTTTTGGCAAAGAAAAACAAATTGGCAGGCTTATCTTAAAATTCATAGGGAATGCAAAGGAACTAGAATAACCGAAACAAAATGGAAAATGAAGACCAAAGTCGGAGGATTTACATTATCAGACTTCAAAACCTACTATAAATCTACAATATCAAGACAGCATGGTGTTGGCAGATGAATGGGCATATAGAATCTACATACAATCTATATTATGGATCAGTGGGACAGAAATGATGGTCCAAAAATAAAACTTTACATTTCTGTACAATTGATTTCCAACAATTCAATGGAGGAAGGATATTTTTTTCAACAAATGGTGCTGATCAATTGGAGATATACATGAAAAAATTAACTTGAATCATGGACTTACATGAATGAACTAAAACTATAGAACTTCTAAGAATAAAAATAGGAGAAGACATTTGTGACCTTGTGTTTAGCAAAGAGTCCTTAAATATGGCACTAAAAATATAATCCACAGGAGGAAAAAAAGTGACAAATTGGGCTTCATTAAAAGTTTCAACTTTTGCATTTCAAAAGACATTATGGGATGAAAAGACACACCATATATGGAGAAAATACTTGTGAATCATATATCTGATAAAGGGCTTATATCCAAAAATATAAGTAAATTATATAACTCAACAAGAAAAAGACTAATAACCCAATTTTAAAATGGACAAAAGATCTGAATAGACATTATAGGAGAGGAGTTACACAGACAGCTAATAAGTACATGAAGAGGTACTCAACATCACTGGTCATTAGGGAAATGAGAATTAAAACCACAATGAGATACCTCTATACATCCTAGAGTGGCTAGGATTAAGAAGATAGACTACACACTATATTGTACACCCAAAACCAGTATAAGACTGTATGTTAACTATGATGGTATTAAAATAAAGAACTTGGTGAAGATGTGAAGAGCCTGTACTCATCAGACATTGCTAATGGGGATGAAAATGGTGCAGCCTCTTTGGAAGACAGTCGGCATGTTTCTTAGAAACTTAAATATAAACTTATCATTAGACTCAAAAATTCCTTTCTAGGAACAAACCCAAGAGAATAAAAAGATATATCCACAAAGGCACATATGTGGATGTTCACAACAGCCATTGTTCATAATAGCCAAAAACAAAACAATCCAAATATTCATCAACTGGTGAGTGAATAGATAACATGATATAGCCATATAATAGAATACTATTCAGCAATAAAAAAGAACAGATTTCTGATTCATATCATGATATGGATAAATATCAAAGATAAGTGAAAGAATCTAGATACAAAATAGTACACAGTATATGATTCCATCTATAGGAAATACCCAGAAAAGGCAAATTTATAAAGACAGAAAGCATATCAGTGGTTGCCTTTGACTGGGAGAAGGAATGGGGCTTAACCGCAAATTAAGGTCGAGAACACTTTTTGGAATAATGGAAATGTTCCAACAAAGTTGAAATTATGGTGGTGGCACATCTCTACATATATACTGAAAATCATTGAGTTATACACTTATAACAGATGAATTTTATGGTATATAAACAATGGTATGCAAAACTGCTTAAAAAACAAACAAACAAAATGCTTTTCCTGTCTGTCTTCTCTCCTCCCAGCTCCAATCCTGGAGGGACAAGTAGGGGAAGAGTCAGGCCAGAAAGAGAGAAGGATGCTAACCACATCCTTTCTCTAAAGGTATAACTGGGTTTATACGCAAATAATGAATCATGGAACATTACATCAAAAACTAAGGATATACTGTATGGTGACTAACATAACATAGTAAAAAAAACACTGAGGCAAAAAAAAAGAAAAAAAAAGGATAGTACCTGACACACAATAAATGCTTAATAAGGTTTAAAAAAAATAAAAAAAGTAAAGATAGGCAGTTAGACGGCAGTTAGGTGGAAGGAGATGGGTATTGGGGGTCAGAGAAGAAGAGAGTCTTACTCTAAATATAAATGAAAATTGCCAATTAATATGCGGGATTAGATACTTTAAAACAAGTCTATGTTTTACCCCCTAACATGTTTGTAGAATGTTCTGTTGCCTACTAATGAAGAGAAAGGCACTGGACCTGAGATTTTATCTGACAGCCAGGAAAAGACACCTCCATGTTGCAGGTGTGAAAGGGTAGAAGGAGACAAAGTTAAAGTTGATTTCATGATCACCTTCATGAAAACTAATTTTTAGTTTTACCTCTGGTGCCACAAGGATCAGAAACAGCGACAGAACACAAATTCAGTTATATAATGAATTATAGACTCAAAGTGTTTGGGAAACAGAAGAATTTTGGACTCAGGCTGAGACCTGGTTTGGAGTCCTAGCTTGGCTATTTAATAGCTATACAACTTCAGGAATATTACTTAACCTCTCTGATTTCAAATTTCTTATCTTCAAAATAACAATAGTAATATCTACCTCAAGGGGATACTCTAAGATTAAGTAGATAATGAATATAAAAGGATTTTGAGAGAGGACTTAATCAGTCTAGGTGTATCAGTCAGGTTTCACTCAGGAAAGATGAACCATTATGCACGGTATAGAATAAGAAATTTATTATAGGAATGAGACCTAGTGTGGAGGATGGTAATGCAATCTATTTAAGGCTGTTACTTCTATATCTTGTGTTGGGCCCAAAGTCAGCAGAGCTAGAAGCTGTAAAGGAAGGATGGATGTGAATTGGGGAAACTAAGATTCAGCTGGAACTTAGAAGAGCAGACTAGAACCATGTCTGTATTTCACCACCTCTGTTCTCAATGACCCAAACATCCTGCAGTATAAGCTGGCACTTTTACCACACAGCTTCACATGTACCTAGCTCAGGATTCAGAGAAGAAGGAGGGTACCCAGTGGGAGATGGCAGAACTGTGTGCTCAGCTTCTACCTCTCACCAACAAGGTCAGCCAGCACATCAGTCACAAGGCACTTGAGTTGCAACAGCATCTGCCTCACAACAACCTTCAGAGCATAGCAAAATGACTATAGTTTCACTTCTACCTGTCAAGCCTTATGCACATTTCTCTTGCAGCCAACCTTAACCTGGAACCACGCAGAGAAGAGAATTCTGGGAAACATAGTTTCAACTTACTTAAGTTGACATAATACAATGCCACTACAGTCCATCCCATGACAACTTGGCATCCATACATATTTTTGCAATCACAATTAATGTCTCAATAAAGACAGTAGCAAGATTAACTTTGCCTCACAATGCAACTCTTTCATGTACCACCAAAAACACAGGTATTTTCTCTATAAAAGAAGATACAGAGTTCTTTTACTTGTCTTTAGGTGATGTTCATTCTTCCTCTAGTTGAGTCAAGTTCATCTGGGGCTGTCTTGTAACTAAAATACTAAGACAGCAAGCTAACTACTATTAACTCATCTTATGTTAGAGGTAAATAAATGGAAGAGGGGAAGAAAAAGAGAAAAATAGGTTAATGTATTCATAGAAAAATAAGGAAGAAATTCTCATAACTATTAGGGGATATGTTCCAAGACCATCCAAGTGGATGCCTGAAACCTCAGATGGTACAAAATTCCATATATGCCATGTCTTCTCCTATACATACATACATACCTATGATAAAGTTATTTATAAATTAGACACAGTAAGAGATTAACAACAATACCTACTAATAAAATAGAGCAATTACAATAATGTACTCTAATAAAGGTTATATGAATGTGGTCTCTCTCTCTCAAAACACTTTATTATACTGCACTTACCCTTCTTCTTGTGATAACGTGTGATAATAAAATGGGTACGTGATGAGATGAAATGAGGTGAATGACATAGGCAGTGTGATGTAGTGTTAGGCTACCATTGGGCTGATGGTACATTTGGAAGATCATCTGCTTCTAGGTGGCAGTTGACCATGGGTAACTGAAACTGCAGAAAACAAAATCACAGATAAGGGGGAACTATTATATTATAGTCCTCATTTCTGCAACTGGTCCTGTGGTTGTAGTTGGTATTTATAACTACCTTCGTCTACTACCCATTCAATGTTCCCTTTGGCCTCAATGAGCATTTTCAGGTAGCCAAGATCTCTTACCTGATGGGTGTGACCCAATCTTTATCGTAAAGGGTCTGGACCACTAGAAGTACAGCCTGTTCTAGGTTGCTGTAGTTTACCATTGATTTTTGTCACAGGACATTGGAGAACTAAGAGATGCCCCAGGGGACCGCCTACACTGCAGGCATATGAGCACATTCCCCTTTACCCCCATTGTATATTAGCAACAAATTTCCCCTTGATAAGGTAAATCACTTATGCTAGCACAGTAGTCTTTTGCCTACTGATTCTTCAGCATGAAGAGCTTAAAGAGGTCAGGAGGCAGTCCCAACTTCTAGTTTAATGGAATCATTGCTGCGGTGGATGTATTTTTCTTTTGGAAACTAGGGTCTCCAGACAAGAATAGTCCAAATATGCAGGGACAAAATGCAAAAGCTTCATTAGTGATATCAGGGTGGTAATAGTTAGAGAGCACACTCCCACTCCTTGCTTCAAGAACCCATGAATCCTGACTGGAAAAAAAAAGCACTGTATAGTTGACCCTTGAACAACACAGTCTGAACTTCACAGGTCCACTTACACATGGGTTTTTTTCCCAGTAAATACAGTATAGTGCTGTAAATGTATTTTTCTCTTCCCTGTGATTTTCTTAATGACATTTTCTTTTCTCTAGCTCACTTTATTGTAAGAATACAGTACATAATGCACATAACATATGAAATATGTGCTAATCAACTATTTATATCATCAGTAAGGCTTCCAGTCAACAGTAGGTTATTAGTAGTCAAGTCTAGGGGAAGTCAAAAGTCATATACAGATTTTCAACCACGTAGGGGTAGGCACCCCTTGACACCACTAACCCTTGTGTTGTTTAAGGGTCAACTATATATCGGTCACTGATTTAGGGCATATGCCTTGTCTTGTAGAACACTGCCTCATCTCTGCAAGGTATTGTCACCCAGCTTATGCTGTTACTATGTCTTCAAAAGGACATTTCATCATTCTGTCAGGTCAGCTGCTTCAGAGTGATGGAGAACAGGGTAAGATCAGGAAACTCCATGAGCATGAGCTCATCACTTTACTTCATTGGCTATGAGATGCTTTCCTTGGTCAGAAGCAATACTGTATTGAATACCATGACAGTGAATAAGGCACTTTGTAATTCCACATAGAGTGGTTTTGGCAGAAGCATTATGAGAAGGAAAGGCAAATCTACATCCAAGGAAAGTATTTACTCCAGTAAGAGCAAAGTCCTACCTCCTTCCATGATGGAAGCAGTTCATTATAATTGACCTGCCATCAGGTGGCTGGCTGATGCCCCACAGGAAATGGTATACTATCAAGTGCTCATTGTTAGTTTCTGCTATGGCCATATCAGGCACTCAGCAGTGACTATAGTCAGACTAGCCTTGGTGAAGGGAAATCTATGTTGCTGAGCCCATGCATAACTTCCATTCCTACCACCATGGCCACATTTTTCACAAGCCAATTGGTCAAGGAAAGGTGACTGAGGAAGGAGGCCACCTGATCTCTAGAATGAGTCATCTTGTCTGTCAGATTATTAAGTTCCTCCTCTGCTGAGGTTATTCTTTGGTGGGCAAAGATACAAATATCTTTACATCGTGTGCCCATTCAGAGAAGGCAATCCATATACCCCTTTCCCAGGCCTTCTTGTCACCAGTTTGTCAAGTCCCTGACCATCCAGCCAAACCATTATCCACTATGCATGAATAAGTGTAGATCCCAACCTTTGGCAACCTCTTCTTCCGGGAAAGATGAATAACTGTATCTCGAAAGGATATTTTTTCATCATTGTCCTTCAGGGACACTCTAGAGTGGGGCTACAATTTTATAGCCACCCATCCTTGGGTAATGTCGACATCTTGCAAGAGTCATATATAAACTAAGTTGAATTTTTTCTTCTTCAGTCAATTGGTCATTGAAAACTCCCCCATGCAATCACAGATGTATGTTAAGAGGGGAGGCAATGTGGCAGGAACAGGACTGGCTACACCATTTGTGGAGCCCAGAACAAAATGAAAATGAAGGACCCCTTATTCAAAAATTATTAAGAATTTCAAGACAGTGACAGCAGAACATTAAACCAGTATAGGCCCTGTGAGAATGTCCAGATCACACGCCCGCGAAGCTGATCCTCAGCAGGAGTATGGGCCATGGCATCTGGGCTACTTGTTCATGCAACATGCAGCTGACTTGTACTTTAAGACCTGTCTGAACCTAATTTCATGTATACCACCTCCATTTGATGATGGAATGATGCATGCATGCCCAACTTGATGGCTTAACGTATCAGGCAGTTAACACCCAGTGCATAATGGGCCACTGGAGTCACGTGGTAACTTGTTGGTTCATAGTTAAGTATGTTTAGCTTCTGCTAGGGCCAAGGAGCAAGCCAAAGCTGTTTTCTCAAAGGAAAATAGTTACCCATATAAGATGGCCTATCTGCTCAAAATGCTGATGATCTTTGCTGTGATCCACTAATTAAGGCCTGCCACGGGCTTCACAAGAAGCAGCCCAATCTGCCACAGATACTTCAGGCACCGTTGAACAAGCTGGATCATACAGCCTAAGTGGCAAAGCAGCTTGCACAGCAGCCTGGACCTGTTGAGATGCCCTTTCTCATTTTGGGTCCCATTCAAAACTATGCAAGCCCGAGGTAAAAAATTAAGTAAGTTATATGTATTAAGCATGGGCCACAAGTATGGCCACAAAGTGGAGCAGACCAGAAGTTATTAATAGATCCATGTGACTCTATCAACACCCAAGAAAGATCACTCCAGGGACATGGTCTGTTGATGTTTGGTGAGCAGTACCAGATTCCTTGAACAGAAGAGCTAAGATATTAAAAGTCTAGAAGGCTGTGTCTAGAAGGACTCTGGAGTCAGACTGCAAAAACAACTAGACCCAAATCTAAGCCCCATCACTTTCAAGCTGTGTGAGTTTGGGCAAGTCACTTACAACTTAATCTCTTCAAACCTCAGAGGGGATAATAATATTTACCTATAAATTATAACTACCAATAGTTATAATAGTTATCTAATATAACCTTATAAGGTTGTTGCAAGGATCAGATGAACTACATCTGCGAAGCACAGAGCAGAGGCACAGAGTGAGAGTTCAACAAATGATTAGCTGTTCTTACAGATAACCAGAATTTAGAAGTCACTGAATTTGGGTAAGAAGAGATAATGGGTGAGACTCATGGGAAAGCTGCCAATTGAATAAGGAGGTTGGACTCTGTATGCCTGACTTTAAGCATAAAGAGAGAGGAGTGAACATTGGACATGTTCAAGTCGCTGCTCTGCCTTTCTAAGCTATGAGACCTTGGGCAAGTCATTCCTCATCTCTGTGATCTCAGGTATAAGCAGTAGGGTGGATCTCCATTATTTCCTGGTCTCTCCCAGCTATGACAGTCTGTGACAGTGTGGGGACTCCTAACTGCTGTGAGATGGGTGCCCCTCCCTCCCAGTTGCCATAAGAGCCCACCCATGATCCCAGCAGAGAGAGCATCAGCCAGGACCCTGAAACTTTTTGTCCCAGAAACAGGTCCAGCAAAAAGAGGTTTTGGTATTTATTACAGCTCTGACAATGGCTCCCACATATACAACTGAACTATTTTAAGTCCCAGCTATTTTCTTTTTCTTTTGAAGAGTGGGTGGATACTAAGACAAACAGACTAATTAGGTATATGTTAGCATTGCCACAAAAGCAAAACAGTCAGATTTCCCAACACGACACCAAGTTAGGATTTGGAATTTGAAGGATTCGAAGGGAAGCCCAGCGGTCGTTCTATTTCCCACATCCAGGGATCTTGGCTTTCTGACCAATTGTCCTCACACTAGGCTTAGAAAGGGGAGTCCCTATGAGGGTCTCCATCCTGGGGGTAACAGGACGACGGACAGTGAGACTCCCTCCTTCCGTTCTCCAGGCCCCCAAGTTAACAGCAAAGACACCACAAACACTTAAGCAATTAGAGAATAATTTAAAACAAATGTGTGCTGGAGTCTACACAGAGCAAAGCAGGCTTGGCTTAATGTTCACTGTAGCAAGAGTCCTCCTAGTGCTTTATCTTTCACTGGGGAAAAGAGACTCCTTTCTGCACCAAGCACACCCAAAAGTCTGCTAAAGCTTGCCCCTGCACAAGTACACAAAGGCCCCTCATTATTTTATTTGCTGTTCTAAAGCAGCCTCTGGCTGCGCTTGCGCATGAATTCCCTGGTGTACCAACGAAGTAAATTTTGGCTGCATAACGCAGAAAATCCAAAATAACAGCAGCACAAATAAAATAGAATATTTCTTCTTCATGTAAAAGAAGTCAGAGGTAGGGAGTCCAAGTGTGTGCGTGGTATAGAGGACGTAAGGATGCCACCAGGTGTGCCCAGGAATGGAACTGTCCTGTCGAAACTTCTGAGGACATGACTCTGAACTTGAGCCTTTATCAGAGCAGCAAAGAGGAGGGCATCTGCCTCAGTCTACCTATTGTCTGCCTATTAGATGTTTATTATTTCTCATTCATCCATCCTACAAAATATTTACTGAGCAGTCACTATACGCCGGGTACTATGCTAGGTGGTAGGGCATAGTGTGACTAAGGCAACTATGTTCACACCCTTATGAAGCCTACAATCAAGTGGGAAGACAGATAAGAAGTAAGCAAGTTAAATGAAAAATGTGGCTAAGTGGTTTGTAGGAAAGAGCCAGGATACTGTGATATAGAGCAGCAGGAGAGACCTACAGAAACAGTAGGGGAGAAATATCCATGGAGGTCTGCAGGACAGCCAGGATTCTCAAGAAGCAGATAGAAATGATGGAAGATCTTCTGAACATGGTTGCTGCCAACCAAGTAGCAGTCAGCCTCACTGCACAGGGACTCAGATGATTTAGGAGAACGCATAGCACTCTAACCACATGCCAGGCCCATGCCAGCCCCACACAATTCTGTTAAGCCTGGATGAGAAGATGAGGCCCATTTAATGCCACTGAGACTCACTTGGGACAGCTGCAATGACTGACCTTCAGATTAAATAGCAAGAAAGAAGCAAAGCTGAAATTTGAACTTAGGTCCTTGGGCTCCAAGTCCAGGCCCTTTGTACACACAGCCACTCAACTCCTAAGAGGAAACGGATCTATTTTGGAGCATCTGTTTGAGTTAGGGAGAGCAAGGTACTAGCCCCCAAAGCTCCATGCTGGTGCCCACGGAGGACTGACAGAGCCACAAGGGCTACAAAGGCCAGCCAGCCTAAAGCATCACATTACACTCCGCAGACCTAATTGCTTTACAGACTAAACAGCACAATTTAGTCAGCTCTGGGATAATGACCTCTCCCCTTCCAGTTCTGCTCTGTTCCGAGGGATTCCAGCATTTTCCTCTGAGACATTAGACAGAAGCCTGGGCTCAAAGGCAACCATTGTGAAAGACCCCAAGGAACGGTCTGTTGGGAGGACGAGGAACTAAGTGCTATTGCAGGCTCTATACCACAACTGAGTGGTCACCCCAGATAAATGTTGCCAGAATGCCTCTGGAGAGAAAACGATGACACAGGGGTCAACCAGAAAGCCGACAGATTAACTGCCTTGTGTCCATAAGTTTTTAGGTAATCAAATTACTCAAACCCAGGTAGACAGTCTTAATCCCCACAAATACCTTACATTATAAATCACCCACAGAAAGCTATTTCTATTTCCCCTAAGTCTTTTTACTAGGAAGTAGTCATTTTCAGATTAAAAATTAGTCCTTTCAAACAAGTTGGATTATCTTTCTGTGTTATCCGTTTACAAAATAAACCTGAACTTCATGAAGTGTTCTTCCCTTTTTCTACAGAGTACCATTCTCATTCACTTCTAGGCCATGCCCTCTTATTTATTACCTTGAAGGCCAAATGTTATGGACACCATGACCCTATGTGTAGAGATGTCAACATGAGAATTCTTACCATTCTTATGTAAGTGTGCACTCAGAATGTGTGAGAGAGCGTGCAAAGCCACTGTCAGTAGACTTCCCAGTTCTCTTTATTTTTGTTTTTCCATCTTTCCTTTGAAGCTAAGGAAAAATGCATATATACTGTATAAACTTGGGGAAGAGTAAATAAGAGTATGGTTGAAGCTAAGCTAGGACCATATTTATCTATTCGTGGAGTTTTCATCCACTGTTCAGTTGTCTGTGCTTATGTTAAGGTTGGGCATGCAACTGTCATCAGCTTTATAATGAGGCCAGATTTAGTCACTCAGGGGGCCAGCGTGCTCTCCATTTTATTGTTATCCTTAAGTGTCCTCAGGCACCTTCTCCTTTTCTCAAGTGGAGAGTTCATAATTCTGCTGGCTTTGTTTTATCAAACTTCTCAGCATTTTGGCATGTCTGCAACAGCAACCAACATCAGGCAGCAATGTGAGTGAGTAACAGGTGAATTCAGGGGGCTGCCAGGCCTGAATCTGAATCTGTTCACTGTGCCTTAGTAGCTATATGGTTATGATCATGTTGCCTAATCTCTCTGTGCTTTGATTTTCTCCTCCACAAAACGGGAATAATGGAAATGGTAACAACTTAATGCATGCAGGGCATAGTACATGGCATAAAAAAACACTAACTCCTGTTGTTAGAGTAATAATAATCATTATCATGTCATTTCTTATTATTATCAACATGAACAGCCCTAGAATGGACAGCATTGATATATGCTCTTTAGAGAATAAGGATGTCTTCACTTGGCACAAATCACACACACAAATATTGATATATTATTTTCTATCTTTTCATCCGATAAATCTAGGCAATAAATAACCTCACACACATAGATAAAAAACCCTGTAAAGAGGACAATGAAAAGGACCAGCGGTGTGAGCAATCCCGTCAGGTCATCAGTACTTGATTGTTTGGAATGTGCAAGATCTGCTGCGTAGACAGACCCAGGGCATTTCTTTCTGGTGTTTGCAGTAGAATGAAGGGTGTGATCCAAATGGCAGGACAATCATACTCCATCTAGAAGAGACCATCAGCGCTTGGACCTCTGGCGGGGGAGGGGGGGTAGAAGAATGTTCTCTTCAAGTCAGAGTCTGAGGAACCTGTTCCAAACCAGAGACTCAGGGCCTGGTCCAGCCAGGGAAGCCAGGTCACAGGAAGAATCCATGAAGGGAAGCTGGGCTGTGGCCGATAACATCAGTGCTCCAAGGCAGTCCCCTAGGATCCCTTTTTATCATGTCTCTGTCTACCTCCTACTTTTTTTCACGTGTGATTTCAATTACCTGCACCTGCAACTCACCTTTGGAGGCCTGTCTTCTGGCTATTAGAGCCACTTTGCCCCCTCCCAGAGAACTGGGAGGGCTGCTTTATGACCCTCTGCCCACCCCTAAGGCCCTTAACCCATGACTATGGCATGGAGAGTATGAAAGCCCGGGTCATTTGCCTCAGGTTTTGTTCACTCGGTTACAGAACTTCCAGGCCAGAGGTCTCCTGCCCAATCAGGCTGATCCCTCTTCCCTGTAGCCTTTTGCCTGAGATAGTTCCTCGCTCCCCATCCTACCCTTCCCTATTCAGCCTCCTAGCTCCCCTAGGGGTATCCTTGGAGCAATTTCTTTAAAAATTACTCATATACAAGTCATTGTCTCAGATCTGCTCCTGGGGAATTCTACCTAAACCACAGCAAGAGTCCAGAGTAAGGGAAGCTGCTGCTGACGCTCTTAGAATTCCCTTCCTTTAGCCAGATACTGAATCTGCATTTCAGTCTTTACTCTGTGTTGTGGGATTTTATCCCTTTCAGATGAAGCATTGGGTGTGCAGCATTCTAATCCCTGGTTCTGACTCTTTAGCATCTTCAAACATATAATAGTGACACATCTTGTCCTGGGGCCGGAAGAACCCCTCCCAAGGGACCAGACAAGCCTCTCTATTCTGGAACAGTGCCTTTGCAAGTTGAGACAGCACTTTCCAACCTCACCAGCAAGTCCCCGTGGCCCTCTTGCTGTGATGGGGAGTTCAAACCCAGGTGTCTTTCTTCATCCATATGTTAGCTTGATCCAGTAATGGATGAGATCCTTTGGGTACTGGGGTTCCTGACTGACCCTGCAACTTATCCGCTTGCCCTAAATATCTCAGTAAGGAGGCTCCGTCTGTACTCAGGACCCACACTGAGGCCCTTCTAGAATAAAGCCCTGTTGAGTTCCCTACCAACTCCCTTGCTGATGAGACCTTTGAAAGAAGACCAGGAGAGTGCTTATCCTGTGCTCTCTCTGATGTCTCAGTGTGTGTGGGGGGTAAATGGGGAACCCAAGCTTGGGAAAGATAACAGAATTCAGGAACTCCGAACTCAGGAGTGGAGCTGGTATCGTGCCTCTCAGAAACCTAAGCAAGCAGTGAGGAATTGGACAAGATGCACATTGGGAAAAAAAGGGAAACAGCTCTAACAACTAGATCTGATGCCCTAAAACATCCCAGCAAGTCCCAAAGTGCCATCAACAGCAATCAACACTTGTGAGAAAGACGTAATAGCATTGTGACATTCTGAGTTAATATAATTCTAGCCATAAGCAAAGAAATCTATTCTTCAACCAACATGTACAGTCTTATTACTGAAGAAATAGGCTTTTTTTTTAAAGCTTCCTTGAAACACTGAAAACAACTCATCACTTTTGATGCCCCCCCCCAGCCTAGAAACCCTAGACAAGGAAGCACTGGGGTAGCCCTTTTCACGGTTGTTGTTATCATTGACGATGTCCTCAATGGGAGCAGATGAATAGTGAATAGAGTCAGTCGTATGGATTTCCCCCTGAATCTCCCCTGCCACATTAGGAGCCACTGTAGGGTGATGAGAACACCTGAAGGGAGTCTTTGGGGATCAGGGTCAGACAACCCCTTTAAGGTAGCTAAAACCTCATGTGATTTCCAATAGTTTGAAGGGACAGAAAGATAGACTGCACCGGCATCAATCTCTGCTGCTACTCTGGTTTCACCCAGTAGACCTGGGCCATTTCCCCACTGCCCAACTGCATGTCTGCTTTGGCATTTTTTTCTCTGCGAAAAGGAGATAAATAAACATGGTCAGACCTACCCTGTGAGCAGGCTAATAATTTCACTCCAAAAAAAATCACAGGGAAGCAACAGGTAGGGAGGGGTCTCGTCTTAGTGTGCCCCAGCAGCCATACATGACACCTCCATAGACATTGGCTTTGTAGCATTCCAGGTGTCTAGAAGCCCCAGACAGCAGACTCAGGGATAGTCGGCTGCAGCACAAATGGCTTCCCTCCATTGTACACTACTTGTTTCTTTTTATCTTGCCCCTAACTTTTTATGGGATTCTGCATGTAAGGCCAAAGTTATAGTGCCAGCAAGCACACAATGTATCCACGGGGAAATCATTATTCTTGTGTGCTTGAAGAGCTTGTTTGAACCGTCTTTAAATTATTTCTCTGGAAATCGGTCTGGCTTAAATGTGTTAATCCCTCTGCCTTTGCTAGTCCTTGTTTGCATCCGCTGGGCATTGGTAACAGATGAGCACAGTCATAGTAAGGTATTTAGCTCTTTGAGGCACTGTAGTTGCTTCCACATTTCTAGCGTAGATAAAATCAACAAGAACTAGGGAAGGATGCTATGGCTAGAAGCCCACGGAGAGGAAAGCAGGATTTGACTGGGGATAGAGAACTCACAATGGAGAACCTGGGGATATATCTTCACTTATATAACTGAGTGTATATATGTATACACCTATGCACATTTCCCCCTTTTGTTCTGAAATACAGTAGATCTTGCAGAAATCCCAAAGTCAGAAGTAAGATAACAAGGGGCTAGTGAGTGAGAATTTACATCCAGAAACATGAAGCAAAAGCAATGTGGAAGTTCTATGAAGGGCCTTGTCTGATCTCCTGTGTGCTTCTGAATAAGTCACTTTCCTTCTCTGAACAGTGGGAAACTGAACCAGAGCCAAGAGCCCTCCCAATTTTGATTTTCCAAGGCTCCAAAATATAGAAGAGTTAATGGTGGAAAACAAACAAACCAACCCAGCTTGGCCAGGCAGAGCGGCTCTCCCAGACCCAGAATGTACACTGCGAGGGAATAAGGCAGTGGCAGGAAGCATGAGATCATAGTTAATAGTGGGGGTTCCAGAGTTCCACAGCAGAGGTTCATATTCAGGCTCTCCTACTCCCTAGCTCTGCAACCTTCAGCTGGTTTTTAACTTCTCTGTGCCTTTATTTCCTCATCTGTAAATTGGGGCTAATAATAATAGCTACCTCAGAGGACTTGATTAAGGAACACATAATGTGCATAAGGTATTCAGAACTATACCTACCCTCACAGCAAGCGCTCAGCGGATACTTTCATATATGCATACACATCTACGTGCATTTATGTGTGTATGGATACATATATGTACCACTCCAGCAGTGCTGGAGAGTCTATCAGTGGGTGTGCCAGAGATTGGCAGATACCTCCCAAGAGTCTTTCACCCTTAGGGAAAAATAAAAACAAACAAAACACTTGCCCAAGATATCAGGATCCAAAGCTTGGCAAGCTGATCCCAGAGCTTAGATGGCAGGGTTTGAGGAGGGACTGTGAGGTTAGGGAGGTAAGTTGTAGGTTGAAGTGTGAAGGACCAACAAGTCTGGTCTGTGTCCCAAAGATAATAAGGAAGCCTCTTATCCAAAGATAATAAGGAAGAGTAGGGCATGGCTGTTATCTAGAGGGTTTAGGAAGGGCAGTGCAGTCTAGGTGGAGGCTGGGCTCAATGGTGGATAGAGACTGTGGTGGGGAAGCCAATGATGAGTTGTTTTAAACCTCCATGGAGATGAACAAGACCTGAGCTAAGACAGCTACAGAGGATGCAGATGACTATGGGATCTGGGCATCAGAGGACCCTCAATCAGAGGATTCTGAATTCTCCCAATTGGGAGAATTGGAAAGAATTATACCAATGATCAACATGAGAAACAAAGGAGAAGGATATTTGAAGAGGAGAAAATGGCAAGCTCAGTTTGGGATATTAAACTGGAGGTGTCCATAGGGTCCCCAAAGAGACATGTTCAGTGGTTGTTAAACTAGGAGGAGTCTGTTGCATAGGAAAGCATTCCAGGCTAGACATAGAAATCAAAGTGGAGGGAGGGCAATCTTGTTCAAGGTGGAGACCGAAGCCCTGGGAAGGGATGGAATAGCTCATGGAGGTCTCACAGAGCAGAAGAGAGTATGACAAGAGCCCAGCTTATGTGGGGTTCTCTCCTTTTCTTAGCACATGCAAAAGGTCAGATGCCAACATTGGGAAGCAAATCAGCTCTCAGATCTTCAGTGTCTTGGTATCCTCTGTGGTTCCTCTGAACCAAGCCTGGGGCCTACCATTTAGTGCCTTGGCTCACTTTCAAAGTCTTGCTAGTCCTACACTGGAATACCCTTACCAACCACTGACCAAACTTCCTTCTGATCTCCATCCGTGGCAGGCAGCCTCCCTCGGCTGGGTTCTCATTCCCAGATGAGTCTAAGGCTCCTTCCAAAGAGACCAGCCTGTGGAGGGACTTTGCTTTGATCCTCCAACCACACCAGGGGCTCCACCAAGCCACTCAGATACTCAGCCAGGTATGTCTAATGACACCTGAAGAGCCAGGCAGAAGAGGAGGCCTCCTTAGCTCTTTCCATGCTCCTATCAGCTTGAGCTTTACAAGGACATTTTTCAATAAAAAGTTTAATACAACAATTGCTGTTTATATCCAATCCAATTCCTCTCATTTCCCATTTCTGTCTCTTTACCTATCTTTTAACTCAAGGATGGTGGGGAATAAGCTGGTAAGGCAGGGAGTAGAGAGACAAGTAGAAGTGTGGAGAAGATTGTTAAGAATACTGGAGATTTATTCTAAGTTGAATTTTCAGACTAGAGAGGTCAGGGAAGGTTAAAACTTGTACTGAGTTCCCACAGACAAGATGGCTGGCTGGCTCAGTTGTCTGGTCTGAGAGGACGAGTTCTCCCCTCCACAGAGGGGAGGGGTAGGCAAGCAGCTACCACAGGTCTGAGAAGTATTTGATGTTTAGCAGTCCTCCCTCTACAGTAAGAGTGTAGCAAGAAAGAAGGCTTCCAAGTAAAGCAAGGACTATTTAGGACAGACATAAGAAAATACTTCTAGGCAGTGAGAACCATTAGGAGAAAGTTATAGAAAGTTATAGAAATAGTATGTATCTGAGGTACTGTGGATGTAGTTTCATGGGAAAGCAAAAGAATGGATGGGGTGAGAGCTACCTTCCAGCCCCAGCAGTGGATACGCAAGAAGAAAGTTAATTATTCCTAAATTCTGGGGAAAAATTAGTTGGTGTTGCAGTGTGGTGAAATGCATGATGCCTGGGCTTCGGAGCCAGATGAACATAATGTTTCATCCCAACTTCAACACTTGTTAACTGGGTGGCCGTGCCCGAGTGAAAATAGCCATGCCGAACCTTGGTTTTCTCATCTATAAACTAGGGATAATGGGGATCATAGTAAATTTGCAGGATTACTTTACTTGCTAGAGAAAATATATGTAAGGCAATCCACACATAGTGGGTACTCAGTTTTTTAAAACTTGGACTGGATTTTCCATTTACTCCTGTTTTTTCGCACACATAATAAAGCCCCAAAGCACTCTGCTCTGGTTTCTATTACATTTGAAAATGTATTCACATCTGACTGGGAGTGAGTGCAGATTCTCAGGGCAAAAAACAAATGCCATTGTCTGCTTGTTTATAATTAGTGACATATTACCCATTACGTCTAGGACTGGTTGTGACTGGTGAAGGAAACAAAGGCCCTGTGAAGTGTCTAGTTTTTGTTCCGATTTAAGCTGCAGAGTTTTATGACACAGCATCCATGGCTTATTGTAATGGAAGCATGATCCAGGTCCCAGTGAAAATGCCAACACCCAAATGACCCCTGGGGAAGGTAAATGAAGGCGAATTTCCCTTCACAGTAAAGTGAAAGCCAGTCCTTTGTCTTTTCATCATGTCTCCAATGCTTACTACATTGCTTCTCTAAAGCACAGCCTCAATTCCCTCTCTTGGACTAGAAGCAGATTTTTTAAAACTCTCTACATTGGGAGCTACTCAAAAGCCTAGGCATTGATGTTGTGTTGTATTTGTGAACTCAGGGGAGCAAAGACAGCAGGACAGTATCTCAGTATTAAGTGTATTTGGCAAATGAAAAAGACCCACCACCTGCAGGTCTTGAACAAGCAGCATGGATCCACTTATACCATCTCATCAGGACTGTGAAGGGATCTCGATATGTGAGACGGCTGGCAGGCCCCGGTGTCCTTCCTGCTCATGAGCAGGTACGAACAAGCATCTACACACTGGACCCAGATCTTCGTCTTACGCTTGGTGCAGCAATCTGCTGAGCCCACCTTGGTACATAGTTCTCAGAGTGGCTGAGGTCTTGGGCACATTCTGAGGCACTAAATGTCATGTCTTTCTGATTTTTGTTCTTATTCTGTCCCAGAAGGACCTCAGAAATCCTGGAGGTAGAAGAAAAATTCTCTTAGATCACAGACCCCTCACCTAAAATCTCCAGTTGGTGTTCAAATCCTCCCATCAGTTAATATGTGTTGGGCTATATGAGACACACGGCTTATATACACTGGCAAAACCTATTATACTTCGTGTATCAAGAACATGTCATGACCCACAAATAGATGGAAAGCTATTGCATGCTCTTGGATTAGAAACATTAATATTGCTAAAATGTCCATATTACCCAGAGCAATCTACAGATCCAATGCAATTACTATCAAAATACCAACAGCATTTTTTTCCCAAAACTAGAATAAATTATCCTAAAATTTGTATGTAACCACAAAAAACCCTGTGTAGCCAAAGCAATTTTGAGAAAGAAGAACAAAGCTGAAGGTATCACAATTCCAGATTTCAAGATACACTACAAGCTGTAGTAATCAAAACAATATGGTACTGGCACAAAGATAGACACATAGATCAATGGAAGAGAATAGAGAACCCAGAAATAAACTCACATTTATATGGTCAATTAATCTACAATAGGGGGCAGAAGAACGTACAATGGGGAAAAGATGGTCTCTTCAACAAGTGGTGCTGGGAAAAGTGGACAGCTACATGCAAAGAATGAAACTTAACCACTTTCTTACACCATACACAAAAATAAACTCAAAATGGATTAAAGACCTAAGAATGACACCTGAAACCATGAAACTCTTAGAAGAAACCATAGGCAGTAATCTCTTTGACATTGGCCTTAGCAACATTTTTCTAGATATGTTTCCTCAGACAAGGGAAACAAAGGCAAAGATAAACTATCGGGACAACACCAAAATAAAAAGCTTTTGCACAGTGAAGGAAACCACCAACAAAACAAAGGCAATATACCGAATGGGAGAAGATATCTGCAAATGATATATCCAACAAGGGGTAATATCCAAAATATATAAAAACTTACATAACTCAACACCAAAAAATCAAATAATCTGATTTAAAAATGGTCAGAGGACCTGAATAGACATTTTTCCAAAGAAGACATAAAGATGGCCAACAGACACATGAAAAGATGCTCAATATCACTACATCATCCTCAACAAGATGTTCGTCATCAAGGAAATGCAAATCAAAACCATAATGATATATCACTAAATACCTGTCAGAATGGCTAAAATCAAGAAGACAAGAAACAACAAGTGTTGGTGAGGATGTGGAGAAAGAAAGGAGCCCTCATGCTCTGTTGGTGGGAAAGTAAATTGGTACAGCCACTGTGGAAAACAGTATGGAGGGTTCTCAAAAAATTAAAAATAGAAATACCGTATGAACCAATAACTCTACTATTATGCATTTACCCAAAGAAAATGAAACACTAATTCAAAAATATATGCACCTCTATGCTTATTGCATAGAAGCAAGCTATCTATAATAGCTAAGATATGGAAGCAACTTAAGTGTTGCTATTCATTGATAGATGAATGGATAAGGAAGATTTGGTACACACACATACACACACACACACACACACACACACACACACACACACACTGGAGTACTATGCAGCCATAAAAAATAATGAGATTTTCCAGTTAACACAATGTGGATGGATCTAGAGGGTATTATACTAAGTGAAATAAGTCAAACTGAGAAAGGCAAATACCATATAATGTCACTCATGTGGAATCTTTTAAAAAGTGAATAAACAAACAAAAAGCAGAATCACACCTATAAATGCAAAGTGATGGTTGCTGGGGAGCAGGGGAGGTTGGGGAAGATGGGTGAAGGGGGGTGGGAGATATATACTTCCAGTTATGCAATGAATAAGTCACAGGAATAAAAGGCACAGCATAAAGAATATAGTCAATGATATTGTAATAGTGATGGATCAGGACAGATAATAGCCATGCTTGTGGTGAAAGTAACATAATGTGTAAGCTCGTGAAATCACTATGTTGTACTCCTGTCACATGTGTGTCAACTGTACTCAAATTAAAAAAAAAAAGAAAGAAAGAAAGAAAAGAGAAACTGCATAAACAAAAAAATTTGTCCTGACCACTTAGCAAATATCTGGATGAGTATCTTTAGGGCTTTAAATAGAGCAGGGTATATCAGTCAGGGTACCAGAAGAAAAGAGGCAGCTGTTCAAATGGGACAACTGAAAAGAGTGTAAAGACATGATGCAGGCAGAGTTAAGGGAACAACCAGGAGTGGTGCTGCGCCCAAAGGCTAGCAACAGTGGAAAGCCATTACCACCTGTGTTTATCTTCTACTGCTCCCATAACAAATCATGGCAAATTCAGTGGCTTAGAATGACACGAATTTGTTCTATCACGGTTGAGTAAGTCAAAAGTCTACTTGCAGCTGGGTCCTCTACTTCGTCCCACAAGGCTAAAATTAATGTGCTGCTGAACCTATGTTCCTTTCAGGAGGCTCTGGGAATGAGTCTGCTTCCAAGCTCAGGCAGATTGTTGGCAGAATCCAGTTCCTTACGAGTGTAGGTTGGAGACCTGTTTCCTTACGGTCTGTTAGCTGGGGGCTGCCCTTAGCTCCTAGAGCCTCTTCCTCTCTGGCCCTAAAATCTCAGCACCAGTATTATATCCTTCTCACACTTGGAATCTCTCTCATTCATTCCACTGCAACATCTTACTCCAGCTAGAGGAAGTTTTCTGCTTTTATAGGTTCGTGTGATTAGATTGGGCCAACCTGGATAATCCTAGCCACTCTGTTTTAAAAGGGCCATGACCTTGGGTGCCTAGGTAGCTCAGTCGGCTAAGCATCTCACTCTTGATTTCAGCTCCAGTCATGATCTCAGAGTTGCGAGATCCAGCACTGCATTGGGCTTTGCACTGAGCATGGAGTCTGCTTGGGATTCTCTTTCTCCCTTTGCCCCTGCCCCCCTGCTAGAGCTCACCATCTCTCTCTTCCTCTCTCTCTCTCAAAAAATAAAATAAAAGGGTCGTGACCTTAATCACATTTGCAAAACTCGTTTTGCCATGTCATGTAACATAATCACAGGTTCCAGAGATTATGGTGTGATCGTTTTGGGGGCACAATTCTGCCTACCATGTCACCCATAGGACTGAAAAGGCTGAAGGAGGGCACTCTTACCAGAATGCAGCAACAACTGTAACCTGTAGCCCTGGTAGAGGTAGGAGCTGGGACCATACGCTGAGTGAACAATTACTGCCAGACAGCACCCTGGCAGGGAGGGGTGGGGAGTAAGCATTCCGAGAGTTTTCTCTGATCACTCTCTGATGTCTTGTCACTATCTTCCATTGCGTAGGCCCAACTGTCACTGAGAGGGCAAGGAAGCGCACGTGATGGAGTCCATACAGTTCAGCTTCCCCAGGCTCAGATTGGGGCAGATAAGAGTAAAGTCTCTACGGGTGAAGGTAGAATGACCAGCATATGAAGGTATGATGTGAATCTAAGCTGTATTCCCCTTGAGATCCAGACTTTTCTAGGCAAGTCTGAAGGAACAAAAAGGACAGCCAAATAGGACACTGTTCACACAGGGAAGGATAAGTAGAGGTAGGGACGTTGGCTTAAGGACAAGGGGCTAATAAACCAAAGGGAGGCCTGATTCTAAGATTGGTGTATTATCTGTCACTCGGATTAAACTCATAGCCATTCTACTGGGCTCATGCCTGAGTCTTTGGCCATAAAAGCTCTGTCTGATAAAGAGCAAGCAAAGATGAAGTGTGTCATCTCCATGGAACACCAAGAGTGTGAGGAATAGAGGATGGCCACCCAAATTGGTGATGGCTGCTGTAGTTTGTAAGTTATTATGTGTTCACTGTGGAGGTGCTTTTAGTGTCCAACATCAGGGACCTTGCCAAAACACTCTGCAGCAGCTGAACCAGGGAAGCCATGAGGGGTGAAACTGGTACTGCTGCCTTTCGAGATGGCTAGTGCTATCAGCACACTGAGCTGGAGCAGGAAGGGAAGAAGGCAGTATGTCCAACAGGTCACATCAAGAGAACTTGTAGGGCAAGGAGCATGGGAGAAGGGAAACAGAAATATTCTTTTGTGTCTGTTATTATTATAGTATAGCCTGGGAACTGTGGAGTTACATATAAAGACAGGTGGGGCTAAGTCTGTGTTCATCAGAGTTCTAGCAGGACACAGGCTATCACACTCAAACCAAATTATTTAAGGCCAGCTTAATGAAGAGGCTTCTTCCAAAGTTGTAGGTGGGATAAAGAATCCACAAAAGGTAGTGCTATGTCCTGGGGGCTAGGTAGCCACAGAAGGGAGCTATTACAGTTCCTGGACCTGAAGGGTTGAAGGGAGAAAGTGGTTATCAGAAGCCAAAAGACAGAGTGAGCTGCAGACTTCAGTAAAGGGAAGTGGTTACCACAGGTTAGAAACCAGGGGTGCGAGGGGCAAAGCTGATCTCCCTTTCTGCGAGTCTCCCAGTGCTGGTACCCTCACATGGGGCAAATCTAAGGTCAATCTCCCCAGGGAACAGAGGCTAGTAGGAGGGAGTAGGGAATGGATCTAAAGCGGAAATTTAAAGATATCCAGAGAAGTCACTAGGCAGAAATATATTTTACCACCAGCTGCCCAGCACTCTGTAGCCAGGATGAGATAAACTCAGTAGGGTTCAGTCTATCACAGCTCACTCCACTGGTCTTGGGAAATGGGTCAGAAAAAAACCCATCCATTCTGATGTAATTAGCATTACCACTGTGGAGTTTTCCTAAGTTTTGGTGAATTTCTTAGCATGCCCCAATTTAGATACCTGTTTACCAGAGTCCAAGGCAAATGATAGTATTAAAAGATGGTGTCAGATCAATGCATTCAGTATAAAGGGTCATGATAGTTCCTGAATTGCTTTTGAATTTGCCACAGAAAGATCAGGTCTGATGTTCCATGTGCAGTAGGAGGTCCATGGGAATTGAATCAGTGCCATGAAGTAAAAAGCCACTAAACAGTTCCCTAGTGACCTAAGTTAATCAGATTTTACCAAATGCTTAACCATATTGTGGAAAAGAGTTTACATATGGGAGATGCTGGCTTGTTGCATCAACATTTGATCTCTTTCTCCTTTGAAGCAGCATGTTTCCTACAGGGTGATTTTTAAAACTCTAACCATTTAATTTGGGAGAACAAAAAAAAATTTATAAAGGAAAAACTCAACTTCATATGTTTTCCTCCAGATCCCCTGACTTTCTGAGATTATGTATTTTGCTGTTGGGGAGCTTTTTCCTCCTCACTTATACAATAAACTCTTTGTTGTTCAACATTCTATTAACCACAACCCTCTAGTAACCAGCACATCTGTAAATCTCCAGTACAATAATTGTTGTTCATAATCATGACCCTGGGGCTCTGCATGGTCTCAAATGCCGTCCAAGCCATCAAAGAGAATGCACTAAAACGAGTTTGCATTCCCAGAGCACCCATCAACCAACCACCAAGGGCGGGAGTCCAGATAAGTGCTAGGTAGAAGAAGAAATAAAGTGGGGATTTCAGATTTGTCACAGGTAATTCAATGTGTGGATAATAAAAATCTGTACTACATCTGTTAGAGCTTCCCTCTCTCAGTGACTTTCTTCATGGTCAACATGAACTCAACTAAAATACCCAAGTACTACTTTCAATCTGTAAAAGCAGATGTCAATGTACCCAATTAAATCACTGCTCTTTGTGCCTAATCTGTATTATCCATTGACAAATTAGAAGAGGTTAAAAAGCTTTTAAAATTTGAAACTTTCTGAGCTTAAGAGTGGGTGAGACATACTCTCTCCCTTTGGCCACTACTACGTTATGATTCTCATCTGCTGACCACACAGCAGCAAACTCAAGCCATTTCCAGACCTCGGATGGACAATACCGAACTTCACACGGAATGCTCCCCTCCCTCTGAGAAAATCTCTGTATTAGTCATGGCCACATATAAGAATGAAAGCATAAAAAGAAAAAAAGGAGAAGAAGAAAGAGATTGAAATTGGGATGGGGTGATTTTCTGAGCAGACCAATCAGGACTCCCAAACTCAAGCTTGCGTCTTAGATAAAGCGCTGCAAGAGTGTGTTTCTACAGCACGAGGTGAATTTCATTCCGGAGGAGAATCAACTCACTATGTCTCATGTAAGATTTTTTATATAAGTCAATGTCAGCTACCATCAAAGATTGGATATGGCAGACAATGTGTAACTAGTTGATTGGCACAGGGGGAAAATCCGTTGCATTAGGGAGTAGGAAAATATGATCCCAAACATGGGTAGCAGAAACATCTCTTCACAGAAAACCTGAACATATTTGGTTTTAAAAAGGAACAGCAAAAATAGGACACTATGATTTCCACAGATGGAGATAAGCCAATCTCTAGAAGGAAGTGTTCTAAAGATTATGGTAGAGTCTTATTTCTATAAAAATATATATATAACCTTTCTTGATTCTCCATTTAACATTTCAGAAGGGTTGAGATAAGTGAGAAAATGCATGTTTCCAATGGTGGCATTTTTTGGTGTGTGATCTAAAGAGTGTGTCTTCTGTAGGCACCATATTTCCTACAATTTGGCATCATGCTTGACTCTGGTCTTACCAGAAGACAATGGCCTATCATGGGATCTCACAGTCCTTGCATCTTCCAAATTCCATGTTTTCCACCCAAATATTCTACATCAGCATGATTATCTATCTTAGTGTTCCTCAACTGAGGTGCTTCCGGCATTTTGGCTGGAAAATTCTCCCCAAGTGTGTGGAGTGGATATTTAACATCTCCCGCCCTTATCCACTAAACGCCAGCAGCACGTCTACACCACCCAAAGTCTTTAGGACCTGCACCACATTGACAAGCACTCCCTAGGAAGGCAGTTCTCTCTCCCTTATGCGAACCACAGGCTACTTCATGTGAAGGCTCCAAAGCAACAGGGAAGCCAATTGCAACCAGGACAGGGCCAGGCGACTGATAGCTTTTCTCACCCCATCTTTTCTGGGCCACTCATTTCCCTGCTCTTTCCCTAAAGCTACAGGCTGAGAGTCATCAGTGATACAAAGATGATATAAAAAGGCCTTGTATTTGTATAGACATTTAATTATTTTTTAAAAAGCCATGGTTTTATGGCAAATCTGATTCATGTTAGTGTAGTTTTCCCAGCTCCCTTTTCTCCTATCCCCTGGGATTCTTCAGGATTAACTTCCTGTATCTCTGAACTTCTACCTAAAGTTTGGTGCCAAACTGTCCAAGGCTCAAAAAGCTTTTCACACCACCTTTGCCTCCAGAGAGGGCTATCACTGCTTAGCCTGATTTCATTCTCTCCCCCAGAGCTGTCCACTGCCAGCCCCATCTTCTCAGACTATGGTAGAGACTCTCCAAAGAAAGCTGTCGTCTCTTCTTTTCCTCCTTGTATGTACATGCTACTCCATCAAGATGAGGGATCTATTTTTCTTCCCTTTGAATTTGGATTGGCCTTTTGTCTTGCTATGACCAATAAAATGCAACAGAAATGACAAGCAGTAACTTCCGAGACCTCGCAAAACCAGCTGCCATGTCAGAAGCTGGACTACTCTGAGACCATCATGCTGTAAGGAAGACCAAACTAGACACATGGAGAGGCAACAAGAAGGAGCTCTAAGTCAGCTGACCTATAAGCATAGCCTTTCTAGACCCGCCGGCCCAAGCACCAGCTGAATGCTAGCTATCCCAGCTGACATCACATGGAGAAGAAAACTGCTCAACTGAGTCCAAAATTATGAAAAATAAATTGTTGTTTTAAGCCACTAAGTTTTGGGATAATTTGTTATACAGCAATAAATAACTAAAACACAAGCTGGGTTACAAAATCTCTCTGTCCCAGGCTGCACTGGGGGCTATGCTTTAAATCTCTTAATTTGGGCGGGATTCTGTTCAACATCCTGCCTGCTCACACCAGGAAAGGAGAGGGTTTGCTGGCTGCTGCACTAACTGTGGCACTAGCCCTCAGCCACTGGCATTTCTTAAACTCCTTTTAGTAGGATTCCAGTTACTTGCTGCATCTTGTCAAAGAAAGAAGTTTCTTCCTGTCAGCCCAACCTCCTCTTTTTGTATAAAGGACACAAGAATCAGCTGTAGTTAAGCTTCTTAAGAATTGGTGCTCCACTCTTGTGGTGATTCCATCCTGGTTTTATCCAGTAGGTGTGATTTTTTTTCAAGGGTTGTCTTGGTAACCACATGGAGAATTCCATTCTATTCCTCCAGAAATCATTTTTTCCTTGAAGAATAGACTCATGTTTAAATAAATCAATCATCATCGGCCTATCCCGATCCCCCAGCCCCCTCCCCTCTAAAGCCCTCAGTTTGTTTCCCAGAGTCCACAGTCTCTCCTGGTTCATTCCCCCTTCTGTTTACCCCCCGCTTCTTAGGCCAGTGATGGGTATTAAGGAGGGCACGTATTGCATGGTGCACTGAGTGTTATATGCAAGTAATGAGTCATGGAACTTTACATCAAAAACTTGGGAGGTACTGTATGGTGACTAACATAATATAATAAAAAATTATTATAAAAAATAAATAAATCATATAATTTGTATGATTTATTTCACCTTTGAACACAAGTTGCTTATCTAGCAAATTTTTAGAATATTTTAGCGTTTTTGTTCTCTACACCAAAGAGTTTTTGTTACATCTCTATTTCTATGTTTTATTAACTTGTAGGAGTTCACCATCACACTTGAAAAATAGCAAAAAGGTTATGAACTGCCTGTTACTATTTCTGCATAATCCTGCCCTTCACCTCACAAAGCTTTCAAGTACTTCCCAATCCATTTTGGGGGACCAACTTTCTCTTTAAGTTTAGAAATCCGTAAGATGTAAATTTTGATTTGTAATGACTGTTATATAACCTTACCCCATAGCAAATCCCTTGCAAACAAACCAGGATGGAAAGAACAATTCTAAATTAAACACCATTTTGGCAACTACTTTAAGAAATGTTTTAATTTTTTAAAAAATAAAATTTATACCAACTAGTTTATACATTCCTCTAAAATTTGGACACATCAAAGTCCAAAACATATTAGTCTGCTTAAAAAGATTATTCTACCAATGACTGCTGCTTTGGTAATATTACTTATTGTCCTTTTCCAAAGTTCACTTTGGAAACTTTGAAAATACTTTGAAGACATGTTTATAAAGGCCATATGTGCTCAACATAGAGGCAGAGGGCAAGAATTCAAAATCATGTTGATGAAACCAAAGCCAAAGTCTGGGGAAATAATTGGGTTTGTTGAGCTGAGATGTATTTCTATCAGTATTTTTAAATGGTCCTGGAACAACCACTCCCAGCCTATAGGAGTAAATAAATGACAAGGCAATACAAGAGTAAGGAGTAGTAAGTCCCATGCACCAAAGAGACATCCAAAGTGAAGATGGATTATTTGAATTATAGATGTGGCAGTTTGGGGAAGCCTTTTGAGTTTTGCAACTCTGCCCTTCCAGGGATGCAGCTGGGGCTCATTCAGGCTCTGAGGGTGGGTTAGTTAAGTGAGTAAAACAAGATGGGACAGCTCTTTCTCCAGCCCCTACCATGTGCGTCGAGTTTACATACATCATCTCAGTTAAGCTTCACAATAGCCCAGAGAGATGGAAAACATTCAGAAATTAAGGAAACAAAAGCTCAGAGAGCTTAAATAATTTGCTCACGGTCATTCCCTACTCTAATGAGATACCCTGGGACTTGAACTCTGATCTGATGACTCAGAGACTCTCCTGTACACATCAGAGCCCCTCTGAAGCCAAGATCAAAGACTGTTAGTTTGTCTCTGCACCAACACAGACCCCACTTTTGATCTTGATGGATAGCTGCCAAATATGTACCCTGGGTAATGGAGATTAGATATAAGAAAGTGGATGGGTAAGAAAAAAACTCACGGGTTATGAGCAGATGGTAGGTCTTGCTTGTTTCTATATCCTAGTCCTACCCTCACAAACGCACTGTCTCTACATTGGACTCTCACAAAATACTGGCAGGTGTTCATGATCTTTGTTGAGTTCAATCCGTAACTAATGAGAGTGATGATGATGGTGACAATAAAAACAATAATAAAAAGTTAAAATTTAATGAGCAATTTTGTGCATGATAGATAGTTTCCTACATAACTCTGTAACCATTAGCTCCTGGGTGTTCATAGCAACCTATGCAGGAGGCACTATTCATTATCACATTTTACAGATAAGAAAACTAATGCACAGAAATGTTAAGGAACTTGTTCAAGACTACAGAGCTAGAAAAGATCAGAATAAAAAATTAAACTGAATCAGGCTGGCTTTAGTACCCATCCATGTTCTTAACCTTTCTAACAACAGCAATCAGACAAAAAAAGGGATAAAAGGCATTCAAATTGGCAAAGAAGAAGTCAAACTGTCTCTCTTCGCAGACGACATGATACTCCATATGGCAAACCCAAAAGACTCCATCCCCAAACTACTAGAACTTAAAGAGAAATTCAGGAATGTGGTGGGATACAAAATCAATACTCAGAAATCAGTTGCATTTCTATGCATGAACAATGAGACTGAAGAAAGAGAAATTAGGGAATCGATTCCATTTACAATAGCACCAAAAATCATACATTATCTCGGAACTAACTTAACCAGAGAGGTAAGGGTTCTATATTCTAGAAACTACAGATCACTCTGAAAAGACATTGAGGAAGACACAAAAAGATGGAAAAATATTCCATGCTCATGGATAGGAAGAATAAACATAGTTAAAATGTCTATGCTACCCAGAGCAATCTACACTTTCAACGCCATCCCGATCAAAATACCAATGACATTTTTCAAAGAGCTGAAACAAACAGCCCTTAAATTTGTGTGGAACCAGAAATGGCCCCAAATTGCCAAGGATTTGTTGAAAAGGAAAAACAAAGCTGGGGCATCATGTTGCTGGATTTCGAGCTATACTACAAAGCTGTGATCACAAAGACAGCATGGTACTGGCACAAAAACAGACACGTAGACCAATGGAACAGAATAGAGAACCCAGAAGTGGACCCTCGGCTCTTTGGGCAACTAATCTTTGACAAAGCAGGAAAAAACATCCAGTGGAAAAAAGACAGTCTCTTCAATAAATGGTGCTGGGAAAATTGGACAGCTACATGCAAAAGAATGAAACTTGACCACTATCTCACACCATATACAAAGATAAACTCCAAATGGATGAAAGACCTCGATGTGAGACAGGAATCCATCAAAATCCTAGAGGAGAACATAGGCTGTAACCTCTTTGACATTGGCCACAGCAACTTTTTTCATGATACATCTACAAAGGCAAGAGAAACAAAAGATAAAATGAACTTGCGGGACTTCATCAAGATAAAAAGCTTCTGCACAGCCAAGGAAACAGTCAAAAAAACTAAGAGGCAGCCCATGGAATGGGAGAATATATTTGCAAATGACACTACAGGTAAAAGACTGGTATCCAAGATCTACAAAGAACTTCTCAAACTCAATACATGAGAAACAAATAAATCAAAAAATGGGCAGAAGATATGAACAGACACTTTTCCAATGAAGACATACAAATGGCTAACAGACACATGAAAAAATGTTCAAAATCATTAGCCATCAGGGAAATTCAAATCAAAACCACATTGAGATATCACCTTCTGCCAGTTAGAATGGCAAAAATTGACAAGGCAGGGAACAAATAATGTTGGAGAGGATGTGGAGAAAGGAGATCCCTCTTACAGTGTTGGTGGGAATGCAAGTTGGTACAGCCACTTTGGAAAAGTGTTCAGGTCCCTTAAAAAGTTAAAAATTGAGCTACCCTATGATCCAGCCATTGCACTACTGGGTGTTTACCCCAAAGATACAGACGTAGTAAAGAGAAGGGCCATATGCACCCCAATGTTCATAGCAGCATTGTCCACAATAGCTAAATCGTGGAAGGAGCTGAGATGCCCTTCAACAGACGAATAGATGAAGAAAATGTGGTCCATATATACAATGGAATATTACTCAGCCATCAGAAAGAATGATTAACCAACATTTGCAGCAACATGGATGGGACTGGAGGAGATTATGCTAAGTGAAATAAGTCCAGCAGAGAAAGCCAATTATCATATGGTTTCACTCATTTATGGAACATAAGGAATAGCAGGGAGATCAGTAGCAGAAGGAAGGGAAGAATGAAGGGGGGGGTAAACAGAAGGGGGAATGAACCACAAGAGACTGTGGACTCTGGGAAACAAACTGAGGGCTTCGGAGGGGAGGGGGGTGGGGGATTGGGATAGGCCCGTGATGGATATTAAGGAGGGCACATATTGCATGGAGCACTGGGTGTTACAGCAAATAGTGAATCATGGAACACTACATCAAAAACTAAGGATGTACTGTATGGTGAGTAACATAACATAATAAAAAATGTTCCTCAAACATCCTAAGAATTACTTGAAGCACTTGTTGAAAATACTCTTCCCAGTGCCTTTCTCTGGAGACTCTTGTCTAGAAGGTTTGAGTTGCAACCCCGAGCACTATAATTTCAGAATCCCATGAGATTCTTATAATAAGAAACACTTCAATTCCCTCTGCTGTCTCTCACTGCTGAAGAAATCCCTCCAAAAGCACCTTTGTGCACTGTCAGAAGCAGCATTTTTGCAAGGAAGAGTTAATTTATCTAACAGTACAGGGAGAATAACTGGGGGAAGGTCATTTTTTTTCTTTCTCTCTCCAACACTCTTAGCTCAAAGAAGGTGCTGGGGGTGTAGATTGGTCAGGGACTGAGTTTTCCTTGGAGTCCCTGCTCTTCCTACTCACACAAGGCTTTCTTGGCACATTATTGTAGCCTTTCTCATTTTGCAGATTGATCTTTCTTCTGCTGCCTCAGGAGTTTGAACAAAAGAGAGGAATCTTGGATAAAGCAGAGGAAGCCCTTTTCCCTCCATTGTCATGGTATTTGGAAAGGATAGACACAGCTCACTGATGACTGAGGAGTTAGCAAGATTGTAGTGGGGTCTGGGTCAAAAATGGCCTCACCTGTTGTGTCAGTTTGGATCTTGAGAAGCAGATATACAGATAGGATTAAACATGCAAGAGACCTATTGGGTAAAACACCTGTAAGGATAAAGGAAAAGGAAATAGGAAAAGGGTAGGGCAGCTTTTGGATTGTGATGTAGGTTTGACATCTGTGAAAGGAAAGAGGGAAGGAGGGATTGCATTGGAAAGACTTCCAAATGCAGCAAAGTCCTGAGAAAGCCTTAGCCTGAGAAAGCTTAGGAGTTCCCGAGGGAAGGTTGCCTGTCAGGAGAGTCTTGCACTGTGAAGGCTGGCTTGGCTCTAGTATTACCACCATGCTCAGTCATTGTCCAGGTGCAGTCTGGAGCAAGAGAGGCCTTGGAGTGAGTACTATGGTTGATCCACAGCTGTGGAAGCTGGAGGCTCTCAGCCAGCTATGCTACCTGCTACAGATTCTTTGGGAAGAGATCTGAGGGTGCCTCCATAGATACCATATATGCATGGCTAAGAAATTTGTGTTTAATCCTGCATGCAAAGAACATTTTAGAACATGTGCTGTGGAGATAAAGAGACTGCTCAGTAAAATACTGCAGAAATCCAGCCAAGAATGGAAAAGAACTGAATTTGAGGAAGAAACTCTGGAAGGGAGGCATGAGGTAGATTCAAAAGAGCTAAGAAGTTAAAAATGTTTCATTCCCCCTTCTGATTACCCCCCCTTTCTTTATTCCTTTCCTCTCCTACCGATCTTCCTAGTTCTTATGTTCTATAGATGAGAGAAACCATATAATTGTCTTTCTCTGCTTGACTTATTTCACGTAGAAGCATGAGAGACTATGGACTCTGGGAAACAAACTGAGGGCTTCAGAGGGGAGGGGGTGGGGGAATGGGATAGGCTGGTGATGGGTAGTAAGGAGGGCACGTATTGCATGGTGCACTGGGTTTTATACGCAACTAATGAATCATCGGCCTTTACATAAAAAACCAGGGATGTACTGTATTGTGACTAACATAATATAATAAATATTATTATAAAAAAAGAAGTTAAAAATATTGGCTTTTCAAAGACAATATTCAGAAGATGAAAAGGCAAGTCACAGACTGTGCAAAAAGTTGGCAAAACATACACCTGATAAAGGATTTGTATCCAGAACATTTAAACAGCTTTTACAACTCTATAATTAGAGACAAACAACTCAACAAAAAAGAGAAAAGGATGTCAAATAGATACCACATCAAAGAAGATAAATAGATGAAAAATTTCTTGAAAAACTGATCAACATCATCAGTCATTAGAGAAATACAAATTAAATAATATTGAAATGCCCCATTACTCCTATTAGAATGGCTACTATTAAAAGATAGACTATACCAAGTGTTGATGAGGATGTGGAAAAACCAGAACCTAAATACACTGCTGGTGAGATTGTAAAATACAACCTCTCACTTGTAAAACAGTTTGGCAGTTTCTTAAAAAGTTAAACCCAGCAACCATGTAAACCAGCAATTCCAGGCCTAGATGTCTACCTAAGAGAAATGAAAACTTATATCCACACTAAGATTTGTATACGGATGTTCATAGTAATACTAGTCATACTATTCCCGTCAGAAACTGGAAAGGCAACCCAAATATCCATAGACAAGCAAAATGTGGTATACCCACATGATGGAATACTATCAACTATAAAAAGGAACTAACCATTAATACATGCAAAAAGATGGACGAATCTCAAAAACATGAAAAAATAAAAGAAAGCAGACATGAAAAATTTCATATTGTGTGAATCCATTTACATGAAACTTCTAGAAAAGGCAAAACTGTAGAAACAGGTAAGTGGTTATCTGAGGCCAGGGTGGGAGTGCAAAGAGGTATAAAAACTTTTTGGTGTAATGAGAGTATTTTAAAACCGGATTGTGATGATGGTTGCACAATTATATACATTTATTAAGACACCTTGAAGAACATATTTAACATGGGTGAGTTTTATGGAATATAGATTAAATCTCAAGTAACTTAAAAATAAAAGGAGCTAAGAAGGCAAACAAGATGTGCCATGGTAACTGAATCACTGGAGAGTAAGATTGAGGGAAATGTCATGAACAATGACAAGGTCTCATTGGCTAGGGTCTAGAAGGGAGGATGGTGTAATAAAATAATACTTGGAATATAAGGAAGAGCAGATTTGGAGTTTAGCTTTGGACATATTAATTTTGAGCCGACTGCTGAACACTCAAGGGGAGGTTTCCAATAAAGAGTTGGAATGAGTGGTGTAGAGGTCATGAAAGAAATAGGAGTTGCATAGTGATTTCAGAATCGTACACTTTTAGGAGGTGGCTGAAGCTACACGAGTGGCTGAGACCATACAGGGGAGAATGTTTGGTGTGAGGGCTCCTAGTCCAATTGAAATACATTTCCAACTAATTATGAGTAGCCCAATGAAGGTCAGTTTCCCTAGAGGGTGTTTCACTATGTGCTGATAGGAAGGAATTTCGCCTGTATTTCATATATTTTTCTGGTAGCTCAAGATGTTGGAAATTCTCTTCTGAATGTCAGAACTATTATGCAGAGGTAATTTAATCCAGCCTGTGTTGTCAAACATTTATCTTATGTCATATAACTGGAAGCTGAACTATAGCAAATTAACAGTATCTGAGGATTTACCATCTGCGTGACAATGGACTAAAACACTCTTAGGATGTAAAGGGAATTTAAGTCTCAGAAGCTGATTACAAGAAGTGTATAATCCAGGCCTGTAGATTCTATACTATTTCAGGATTCTGGGGTGGGCAGAGCATGGTGGAAAAGGAACTAAAGGATTCATGGCCCTACTAGGATAAGGAAAACCCTACAAAGATCTGTTGGGTTGATTGCCTCTAGAATAAGCCTTGACTGGAAGTAAATTTGAGGAAGCTGCTCAGGCCAAAAGGGCTTCTGTTTTGTTTCAAAAAAGTTAGTTTCTTGTGGGTTTCTTTTTTAAGCTCACATTGGTCATTTTATGTGAAGTGAATTTCATCCTGATTTTCCAAGAGGCTGGTAAGCATTATTTTCAGAAGCCATTAATATGTTGTGCAATTCCTTGCAAAATGGGTGTGTTCCAGACAAAGGAGAAATGAGGCAGGCCCCTTGGTCCTTTCATAAACAACCTTTCTACATGGAAATACAGATGCAGGAGCTTAAGCTGGGTCTGACAAGTGAGTTGAGTTATGAAAGAGAAAGGCAGCTCTATAAAACTCTAGCCAGAGGGAAAAAGCTTATTGGCTGCGATTGACAAATGGGTAATGAGGCCTCTGAAAGCCATTGAAGAGAAGAAAAAGAAGCAACTATTAAGAAGCGGGAACACAGAGAGACAGCATGTTCTGACAATATTGGGTAGCATCCCCCTGTAGCACATTATGTGGACAGCTACAGTCATGCGCTGCATGACCCAATAGCTCCAGGTGAGAGAGGGCTGGAGTGGGCCATTGGTGCCACTGTCAGACAAGAGAAGGAACCCACATACTATGTTAGGTCCACGTTAACCCTGGGTAAGCTTGAAATAAAATGTGGTCAAGTTTTTTCCCCAAAGAATGGCATGTCCCTGCTGTCCTCCAATTAAGTGTCAGCCAAGACCTACCTCCAGGATGACCTGGAAGAAGGAGCATGCCACCACATCGGCAAGTGGGACCCAGACCCAATGCCCCACCAAGTTAGATATGTCTCCAAAGATACACTTTTAGAACTGACTCTGGCAATTGAATATCACTGCAAAAAAAAAAGCAAAATGTATTAACATCCTTTGGAAATTTCTTTTTCCTTTTGCATGCAAAGTGGATTATTTTTTCCAAATCCAAGTTTTTCAGCTTAAGTTATATTTTTAAATTATTTAAAAATCACTTTCAAGAGAAAGAATTTTGTAGAGTTACCTTCTATATTTTTTTTTCTCATGTGTAAATTTGGATTTATTTCTGGTCTACACAAACTCTATTAAATTATTTTCACAGTATTTCTTTACTGCTTATAATTCTTAAATGGACTCCTACCACCATAAAAGAAAACCTTCATAACGTAAAAAAAAAATAGGCAGATGATCTCTATAACCTTGCTGAGTATCAGGATAAATTACAGGCACACATAGAGATTCTTACAGTTGCTGTAATCACCACATCTTGCTTCAGAATCGTCCTTGTTCTTGTTGTTCTTAAAGGTATTGCTACCAGAATACAAGGGGCAAAAAACTTGGTGTGAGGTGAATGAGTTCACACATTCCCGTGAGCTCGAGTGAACATAAGCAGGGGTCCAGCAAGAGGTCCTGACTCTTTCTGGGTCTCCATCCCACGGAGGGAGTTGCACATCTACTGAGGCTCCCATAAAGCGTTTGGCCCCACCCACATAGGACTGTACATTCTTGTGTCTAATGTCTGGCTTTGATGCCCCTGAATTCTGTAATTATGATCATTTTCTTTAAGAAAAATTTTGCTGGTTGCTCACAAGTGCTTTTGGACACATTGAGGACTTGGATTTTATTTTTAATATTTATTAATTTTCTTCCTGAATTGGATTTTATTGAGCCTGTTTGGTTTGGAATTTGTCCCATCTCATTGGATGCATAATGAGACAGAGATGATCTAACACAGTGGAGACTCAGAACCCAGCTTCTTCTTCACCATTCAGGCTTTACATTTGACCTTGAAACCAGAATCCTAGGGAAAGCCAGAAAACATAGAACATTCTTTGATATTTCAGGCTATTTAGGTGCCATATCAAAAAGGCATAATATGTCATAATCTGTTGGTTTGTTATAGATGTTAATTTCATCTCATAAATAAAATGCTCAATCTGGTCTCATTGACCACTTTTGTTGAAAGATAATATTTGTGTCTCTTAAATTTCATCTTTTGTTGTCATTGTTTTTCAGTGACACTAAGGATGCATTTTATGTTCTCCAAAGTGCCTGTCTTGTGTCATAATTTACACTTAAGAACCAAATTGCGGGGCGCCTGTGTGGCTCAGTCATTAAGCATCTGCCTTCGGCTCAGGGGGTGATCCCAGAGTCCTGGGATTGAGCCCCACATCAGGCTCCTCCGCTGGGAGCCTGCTTCTTCCTCTCCCACTCCCCCTGCCTGTGTTCCCTCTCTGGCTGGCTGTCTCTCTCTGTCAAATAAATAAATAAAATCTTAGAAAAAAAAAAAAGAACCAAATTGCCAACACAGGTATGCCCTTTATATCAAAGAATCTGCCTCCTTAATGAAAAACATTGTCCTACAGCTGCACTCTCAATTTGGTGCTTGGGTGTAAAGATCAGTCATTATATTTAAAATAAAATTTTTTCCTTCTTTCAGAATGAGTGTCCTACTGTAAAATATTGGAATGCATTTTATGAATTATTCCAAACATATTTATAAGGATTGTTAGTTTTAAAGTCATTTGCATTTTTGTGAATTAATATACCTGTTTGTTTGCTATTACTCTAGGTAAAGATGCATATTTTTTTCTTAACTGAATTTTTCAGTTAAAAAAGAATATCATTCACATTTTATAGAGTGCCTAAATCACCATGTTTATTTCTATTGGCTTCAGTACAACACAGAAATGAATTTTTGTATATTCCTTCTGAAGTGTATTATATTTTCCAATATATATTCCATTTCATATTGTTTTCTTACAATGTGACAGTCCCCCCTTTGAGCCTGCATGGAGGCTTGTGATTGCATTTTCAATGAACTAAAAATGGCAGAAGAGATGCTATATGACTTCTCAGCTAGGTGGTAATAGTTTTAGCCTTATTTTTTCTCTATCTCTTTTTTTTCCTTTCTCTAAAAGTACTGATTCTGATGGAAGCCAACTGTAAGCTATGAGGAAGCTCAAACTACTCCATGAGAAAAGTCTCATGAGGAAGTCCTCATGGAGAGTTGCTGAGACTCCTAGCTAATGGTCATCATGAATAGTCAGACATGTGCATGAAAGAGAGTGTAAGAGCCTTCAGATGATTACATGATTCCTATCCCCTGCTTCAAGTCTTCCAACAGAGACTTTAGACATTGTGAAGCAAAGAAAAGCCTTGCTCACTCTACCCTTTCTGAATTCCTGACCCATAGAATCCATGAGCAATATAAATGATTGTTTTATGACACAAAGTCTTAGGTGTTTTGTTACACATCCATAGTACCTGGAACACCTTCTTTTTCTCTTCGCATTTTTTCCTTTCCTAGTCTTCTAAGGTTAGTACAGAATGGCACTGGGAATCTTAAGGAAGATGTGATAATAAGACTGGTAGAGGCATCCTTCTTGATACTTTTATTTTTCTTTTCTGCTTTTTTTTTTTTTTGGATAAAGCAGTAGTTAAGAAAGTGATTTTGAGAGCTAAATTGCTTTGTTAGAGTCTTGGCCATGCACCTCACTAATCGTGTGACCATGGAAAATTTATTTAGTACATTTCTCATCTGTAAAGTGGTAATAATAATTGTACATATCAAAGAAGATTGTTGAGATAACTAAATGAGCTAATACATTTAGAGGGCTTAGACTAGGACCTGGTACATAGTAAGAGCTCATTAAAATATTAGTTATTACCATTTTACCTTTACCTTAAAGCTTCATCTTATTTTTTATGATTTGTTTAATACACAAATGTATATCAATAAAAATAGAAAATTTAAACACACACAATACCAATACCCTATCAATTGATTTCATTTTTCCATGTTTTCTTCAGGTCCCCGTCTATACATCTATACACAAACATTATTTTATTATTATTATTATCATTATTATTTTAGAGAAAGAGAGAGAGAGAGCACGAGTGTATGTGTGCATGCATGGAGTGGGGGAAGAGGGAGAGGGAGAAAGAAAATCTTAAGTAGGTTCCATACCTAGAACAGAGCCTGACATGTGGCTTGATCTCATGACACTGAGATCATGACCTAAGCTGAAATCAAGAGTCAGGGGCTTAACTGACTGAAGCACCCAGGCACCCTTACATCCCGACACCTCTACACAAACATTATTTTTAAAGTCATAATTATTGCAAAGATCCAAGAGGACAGATATAATTACCTAGGTTCCACTCTGTGAGAAGATTATCATTGTGAACCATGCAGCTTCCCCAAAAGGTGGGAATATCCCACCTTATAGATGAGTAAACTATCATTCTTTTGATCAACAGAATATTATACAGATATCAAAATTATAAGTTAGAAGACTAAGTAACACTATGTGTGTAGTATAATATGAAATGAAAAGAGTAGGATATAGAACTCTAGATACTAGAATTATTAGAGACAGACTACTAAAAAAGCTGTCTCTAATACAGTCAATGAGCTAAGAAGACAGACTGAAAATCACAGCATGGAACTGGAACCCATAAAAAGTAACCTGACATTATTGAAAAGCAATCGAATAAAAATTCTAGGAGTGAAAACTATAATTGCCAAACTAAGACCTCAGTGGATAGATGTAGTAGCATCTGAAGAGGGACTTAGAGATTAGAGAATGGAGTAAAAAATATTAAAAAATAAGCGTGGAGAAACAAACACACAAAAACTCCCTATAAAATACAGAAGTAAAGATAAGGGGCTTAGAATATATAATGAGGAATTTTAGGATGTTTAGTTGGATTCAAGAAGAAAAAGGGAAAGAGAAAGGATAAGAAGCAATATTTGAAGAATGATCGATGAGAATTTGAGAGCACTAATGAAAACCATCAATCTGGACATTCAAGCTCCCATTCAAGGAGCTTACTGAATCAAGAACAAGATAAATAAAGGAAATTCACACCTAAGTGCATTAAGAGAAACTACAGGAAACCAAGACCTCCTCCCCGCCAAATCTTAAAAGTAACCAAAGGAAAAAAGAGACTACATTAAAACAAGCTGTAATTAGACTGACAGCTTACTTCTCAACAGTAGCAATGGAAGCCAGAGACCAATGGATTGATGTCATTGGTGTGCTGAAAAAATATAAGTAACTGCTAACCTAGAATTCTTCACCAGGAAAAATATTCTTCAGGAAAGATACATTTTTTAAGATTTTATTTTATTTTAGAGTTGGAGTTAAGATGGCGGAGGAGTAGGGGACCCATTTTTCAGCCGGTCCCCTGAGTCCAGCTGGATAGGTACCAGACCATCCTGAACATCCACGAAATCAGCCTGAGACACAGGAAGATACATCTGGATCTCTACAAATGAACATCTCCATCAATGAGTATTGAGGTACGAAGCAGGGAGCCGTAAAGCCACACACAGATATCAGAAGATAAATGAGAGCGGGCGGGAGCCGCCGCGTTCGGGCGCTGGGAAGCGGTAGCCACCTTCACAGGAGAGCGGGCAGACTCGCGGACCGGCACCCGCGCGAGAGAGAACCAAGACCTTGAGCCGGGAAATGCGCGCGACCAGTCTGAGGGCCAGAGCTTGGGAGCGCCTGGCACCCACACTGAAACAGAGCTCCAGAGTGCCCGGGGGCGGCTGGCAGCTGGTGGCTGGCAGTGTTAGAAACACAAAGGACAGAGACGTGCTGGCCCTGGAAGTGAGGGCAGGGACGCCGGGTGTGGGGCGCACATACTGGGACGCTGCAGGGTTGAGCAGCACCAACAGTAACAGAGTTAAAGTGGCCAGAAAATCAGTGGAGAACGGTCCGCAATCCCTCTGTTCTGAGACAGAGGCTGAGATTCGGCCACTGCTGCTCTGACTCTCAGAAGAGGCACAGCAAACCGCCAGGGAAACCCGCCAGAGAACAAAAGCCTGGAAATACTGGCTCACAGTGTGCCCACCCCCATCCCCCCTTGCAGGGGACATGGACACTACCCAAACAGGGTTGCCTGAGTATCAGCGTGGCAGGCCCCTTCCCCAAAAGGCAGGCTGAAAAATGAAGAAGCCCACATCCCTAAGGTCCCTATAAAACAAGTGCACACTGCCTGGGTCCCGGTCAATAATTTGGGCTCTGGACAACCCCGCAACCTCTCCTCATCAGAATGACGAGAAGGAGAAATCCCCCCAGCAAAGGAAAGACAATGAGTCTGTGGCCTCTGCCACAGAACTAATGGATATGGATAGAACCAAATTATCAGAAATGGAGTTCAGAGTAACAATGGTCCAGATGGTGTGTAGACTTGAAAGAAGTATTAACGAAAATGTTAATGAGAATATAGAATCTCTAAGGGTGGAAATGAGAGCAAATCTGGCAGAAATTAAAAATTCTATGAACGAAATGCAGTCAAAACTAGAGGCTCTGACGGCCAGGGTGAATGAGGCAGAAGAACGTATAGGTGAATTGGAGGATGGGTTAGTAGAATAGAAAGCTAAAATAGAAACGTGGCTCAAAAAAATCCACGCTCAAGAATGTAGGTTACGGGAGATTACTGACTCAATGAAATGTTCCAATGTCAGAATCATCGGCATCCCCGAGGGGGTGGACATAAACAGAGGTCTAGAAGAGATATTTGAATGAATTGTAGCTGAAAACTTCCCTAATCTAGCAAAGGAAACAAGCATTCCTGTCCTAGAGGCAGAGAGGACCCCTCCCAAGTTCAACCACGACAAACCTACGCCACGTCACGTCAGAGTGTAATTCGCAAATATTAGATCCAAGGATACAGTATTGAAAGCGGCCAGGGCAAAGAAATTTCTCACGTACCAAGGCAAAGGTATCATAATACATCAGACCTGTCTACACAGACCTGGAATGAGAGAAAGGGTTGGGGGGGCATTTTTAAAACTCTTGCAGAGAAAAAGATGCAGCCAAGTATCCTTTATCCAGCAAGGCTGTCATTCAGAATTGATGGAGAAATAAAGACCTTCCAGAATCACCAGTCATTGACCAATTTCGTAAACACGAAACCAGACCTACAGGAGATATTAAGGGGGGTTCTATGAAAGTAAAAAGGCCCCAAGAGTGATACAGAAGAGAAAGTCACAATCTATAAAAACAAAGACTTTACAAGCAACATGGCATCATTAAAATCATATCTCTCAATAATCAGTCTCAATATAAATGGCCTAAATGCTCCCACAAAACGCCACAGGGTTGCAGATTGGCTAAAAAGACATGACCCATCCATTTGCTGTCTACAAGAGACTTATTTTGAACCTAAAGATAAATCCAGACTGAACATAAAGGGATGGAAAACCATCTTTCACGCCAATGGAACTCAAAAGAAAGCTGGGGTAGCAATTCTCATATCATACAGATTGGATTTTAAACTAAAGACTATAGTTAGAGACACAGAAGGGCACAATATTATTCTTAAAGGATGTATCCAAAAAGTGGATATGACAATTGTAAATATCTATGCCCCCAACAGGGGAGCAACAAGATACACAAGCCAACTCTTAACCAGAGTAAAGAGACATATAGATAACGTATGTTAAGAGTAGGTGACCTCAACACTCCACTATCAGCAATAGACAGAGCACCGGAGCAGAAAATCAACAAAGAAACAAGAGCTTTGAATTACATACTGGACCAGGTGGACCTCATAGATATATATAGAACACTACGCCCCAGAACCAAAGAATACTCATTCTATTCTAATGCCCATGGAACATTCTCAAGAATAGACCATGTTCTGGGTCACAAAACAGGTCTCAACCAATACCAAAAGACTGAAATTATTCCCTGCATATTCTCAGACCACAACGCTCTGAAATTGGAACTAAACCACAAGGAAAAATTTGGAAGAAACTCAAACACTTGGAGACTAAGAACCATCCTGCTCAGGAATGATTCGATAAACGAGGAAATCAAAAATCACCTTAACAATTTATGGAGACCAACGAGAATGAAAATACAACAGTTCAAAACCTATGCGATACAGCAAAGGCAGGTCTAAGGGGGAAATACATAGCCATCCAAGCCTCACTCAAAAGAATAGAAAAATCTAAAATGCAGTTTTTATATTCTCACCTCAAGAAGCTGAAACAGCAACAGAGGGACAGGCCTAATCCACGCACGAGGAAGCAGCTGACCAAGATTAGAGCAAAAATCAATGAATTAGAAACCAGGAGCACAGTAGAGCAGATCAACAGAACTAGAAGTTGGTTCTTTGAGAGAATCAATAAAATTGACAGACCACTGGCAAGACTTATCCAAAAGAATAGAGAAAGGACCCAAATTAATAAAATTATGAATGAAAAAGGTGAGGTCACAACCAACACCAATGAAATTGGAAGGATTATTAGAAACTTTAATCAACAGCTTTATGCCAATAAATTAAGCTATCTGGAAGAGATGAGGGCCTTCCTGGAAACCTATAAACTACCAAGACTGAAACTGGAAGAAATTGATTTTTTAAAAGGCCAATTAATTGTGAAGATATTGAGTCAGTGATAAACAACCTTCCAAATAACAAAACTCCAGGCCCGGACGGTTTTCCTGGGGAATTCTACCAAACATTCAAAGAAGAAATAATACCTATTCTCCTAAAGCTATTTTAAAAAATAGAAACAGAAGGAAAGCTACCAAACTCATTCTATGAAGCCAATATTACCTTGATCCCCAAACCAGGCAAAGACCCCATCAAAAAGGAGAATTACAGACCAATTTCCCTAGTGAATATGGATGCCAAAATCCTCAACAAGATCCTGGCTAATAGAATCCAACTGCACATTAAAAGGATTATCCATCATGACCAAGTGGGATTCATCCTTGGGACGCCAGCATGGTTCAACATTCGCAAATCAATTAGCATCATACGTCATATCAACAAGAAAAGACTCAGGAACCATATGATCCTCTCAATTGATGCAGAAAAAGCATTTGACAAAATACAGCATCCTTTCCTGATTAAAACCCTTCAGAGTGTAGGGATAGAGGGTACATTCCTCAATCTCATAAAAACCATCTATGAAAAGCCTACAGCAAATATCATTCTCAATGGGGAAAAGCTAGAAACCTTTCCCTTAAGATCAGGAACACGACAAGGATGCCCACTCTCGCCACTATTATTCAACATAGTACTAGAAGTCCTTGCAACAACGATCAGACAACAAAAAGGGATAAAAGGTATCCAAATTGGCAAAGAAGAAGTCGAACTGTCTCTCTTCGCAGATGACATGATACTCTATATGGAAAACCCAAAAGAAGCCACTCCCAAACTATTAGAAGTTATAGAGCAATTCAGTAATGTGGCGGGATATAAAATCAATGCTCAGAAATCTTTAGCTTTTCCATACACGAATAATGAGACTGAAGAAAGAGAAATTAGGGAATCCATCCCATTTACAATAGCACCAAAAGCCATATGTTATTTTGGAATTACTTAACCAGAGACGTAAAAGAACTATATTGTAGAAACTGTAAATCACTCTTGAAAGACATTGAGGAGGACACAAAAAAAATGGAAAAATATTCCATGCTCATGGATCGGAAGAATTAACATAGTTAAAATGTCGATGCTACCCAGAGCAATCTACACTTTCAATGCTATCCCATTTTTCAAAGAGCTGGAGCAAATAGTCCTTAAATTTGTGTGGAACCAGAAAAGGCCCCGAATCTCCAAGGAACTGTTGAAAAGGAAAAATAAAGCTGGGGGCATCATGTTGCTGGATTTCGAGCTGTACTACAAAGCTGTGATCACAAAGACAACATGGTACTGGCACAAAAACAGTCACATAGACCAATGGAACAGAATAGAGAACCCAGAAATGGACCCTTGGCTCTTTGGGCAACTAATCTTTGACAAAGCAGGAAAAAAACATCCAGTGGAAAAGACAGTCTCTTCAATAAATGGTGTTGGGAAAATTGGACAGCTACATGCAAAAGAATGAAACTTGACCACTGTCTCACACCATACACAAAGGTAAACTCTAAATGGATGAGAGACCTCGATGTGAGACAGGAATCCATCAAAATCCTAGAGGAGAACATAGGCAGCAACCTCTATGACATCAGCCAAAGCAACTTTTTTCATGACACATCTCCAAAGCAAGAGAAACAAAAGATAAAATGAACTTGTGGGACTTCATCAAGATAAAAAGCTTCTGCACAGCCAAGGAAACAGCCAAAAAATCTAAGAGGCAGCCCATGGAATGGGAGAATATATTTGCAAATGACACTACAGATAAAAGACTGGTATCCAAGATCTACAAAGAACTTCTCAAACTCAATACATGAGAAACAAATAAACAAATCATAAAATGGGCAGAAGATATGAACTGACGCTTTTCCAACGAAGACATACAAATGGCTAACAGACACATGAAAAAATGTTCAAAATCGTTAGCCATCAGGGAAATTCAAATCAAAACCACACTAAGATACCACCTTACGCCAGTTAGAATGACAAAAATTGACAAGGCAGGAAACAACAATTGTTGGAGAGGATGTGGAGAAAGGGGATCCCTCCTACATTGTTGGTGAGAATGCATGTTGGTACAGCCACTCTGGAAAACAGTGTGGAGGTCTCTTAAAAAGTTAAAAATTGAGCTACCCTATGACCCAGCCATTGCACTACTGGGTATTTACCCCAAAGATACAGACGTATTGAAGAGAAGGGCCATATGCACCCCAATGTTCATAGCAGCTTTGTCCACAATGGCTAAATCGTGGAAGGAGCCGAAATGTCCTTCAACAGATGACTGGATTAAGAAGTTGTGGTCCATATATACAATGGAATATTACTCAGCTATCAAAAAGAATGAGTTCTCTACATTTGCTGCAACATGGCCGGCACTGGAGGAGATAATGTTAAGTGAAATAAGTCAAGCAAAGAAAGACAATTATCATATGGTTTCTCTCATCTATGGAACATAAGAACTAGGATGATTGGTAGGAGAAGAAAGGGATAAAGAAAGGGGGTAATCAGAAGGGGGAATGAAGCATGAAAGACTATGGGCTCTGGGAAACAAACTGAGGGCTTCAGAGGGGTGGGGGTGGGGGATGGGATAGACTGGTGATGGGTAGTAAGGAGGGCACGTATTGCATGGTGCACTGGGTGTTATACGCAAGTAATGAATCATGGAACTTTACATCAGAAACCAGGGATGTACTGGTTGGTGACTAACATAATATAACAACAACAAAAAAAACCATTATTAAAAAAAAGAAATGAAGAAAGAAAAAAAAGATTTTATTTTATTTTATTTTAGAGAGAAGCGTGCACAAGTGGGGCAGGGTGGGGGAAGGCAGAGGGAACGAAGAGAGAGAATCCTAAGCAGGTTCCTTGCCTAGCATGGAGCCCAACGCAGAGCTCGATTTCACAACCCCGAGATCATGACCTGAGCTGAAATCAAGAGTTGGATGCTTAACTGACTGAGCCACCCAGGTGCTTCAGAAAAGATACTTTCTTTCAAACATTGAGTAGGTCATCACTAATTGATCATAGTGAAGAATTTTCTAAAGGTTCTCTGTAGGTAGAAGAAAATAATCCCAAATCTCAAACTACATAATCTGAATGGTCAAGTTTAATTTTAAATATATTTTTAAGAACTGATCTTTAGATTTTTTAAGAAAGGAAGGAGAGATAATTTTCACTATGTACCATTTTTGTTCCTTTTGATTGTATTCCTGATTTAAGAAACCTATATAGAAAGTATCTCTCTTAGTATACTCCATATGTTAATACAACTAGTTTAAATGAAATTTAACCCAAAAGTTGTTGTGGTCAGAAAATAAAAAAGAAAGTAGCAAGCTCCTTTCAGAACCGCTATGGGAAGTAGTATAACATTATCTCAGCCATAAAGTTGTACCTATATTTGTCTCTAGATAGTGGAGATCAGGCTATGGGTGTAATGAAAAATTAACCTGCAGAATGCAAAGAAATGGAATACTTTCTATCTTCCATATTATCTTTTAATTTTTATTATCTTTTAATAATTCCACAGAGGCCAGGACTGTTCAGAAGGACATACTGGATTCAATACTACAAATTTTGCTTGTCATTTCCATTTAACCATAGAATCACAAAAATGTTATGGCCAATGTTATCTCACACTGTACAAACACTCATATTAATAAACTATAGAGAATCAAATAGATCAAATCATGGTAGTTTAGAGCTGGAAATTACTCAGAAACATAGGTATTATGTCTCTATTATGCCTGAGAAACTTGAACACATCCACCAACGAGGAGCTCATTGCTTTCTGTTTTATTACTGAACATTAGCAATTGTCTGAAAGATTTGTAAGTAAGCCTGATTTTACTTCCTCTGACTTGTTACTGGGGTAGCCCTGTTCTTTCTATGGCAACACAGGACAAGCACACTCCCTCTTCTACATCACAGATCACCAAATATTAAAAGGTGACTATAACGTCCCCCTTTAGCGTTTACCTTTGTAGGCTAAATATCTATCATGCAATTGAGCCTTGCCCAGTCTGCCTGTGTTTGGCTAGTCAGAAGAGAAACAATCTGATTCAAGGAAGGGATGGGATGAGAAGTAGAAAAGGTGAAGGCAGAGAAGGGGAGGTGAGCTTGGAGGAAATGAACAGAGCCAACACATGTTTTATAAGGTTAAATATAACTTTTATGTTCTTGGTGACTACTTTTTAAAAATTCAGACTCCTCTTAAAAGTAGGAAGACTATTTTTGACCATGTTGTAACGATACAAATCTGGGGCTCAAGGTAACCTCGGAACGTTCCCTGGTAAGATGATCACATCTTATTCTGAGATATGTTTCTAAAAGGAGTATCAATCTATGGCCTTAAATTTGAAACGGCACACTAGAAAAAAAGATCCCAATTAAAATTATCTAGCTAAAGATCTCAGTATAAGGAAATATACTGAAATATACTGAAATATACCCCCGAGGTCTGGCCAACTCCAGTAATGTAACTGTAAAATGGGCCGTGGAGCAAGGAATCCCGGAAAATGCGTTTCTCTCTTTGGGGATATAAATAAAACAAGGGACAGCCTGTCATTTCATGTTAATGCTCACTGAGCATTGCAGTGGACACTTGAACAGTAACTAATGATCAGATATTATTACTATTCTTGGGGAAAGGTTGAATTTTAATGGCTTTTCCTATTATCAAGAAGCTTGGCTCTCACAGCTTGTAATCTGTGCCATCACTCATGTATAAATCACAACATAACAACTTGATAGACACTGCAGTTGTTGGGACCTATCACCAGTGAGGACAACTAAGAAATGACAGCCTTTACAGTCTTAATTCTATACCGACTGATCCTATTAAAGGAGACTCAGAAAATCTGCTCAGAGCAGATTCTTGAGTAATGGGCTAGACTGGAAAAAATCCATGAGAAGATGGTAACCTGTTTGACCCATGGCTGCAAATATTCACTTGTGTGTTCATCCTGGCAAATTACTAATTTGTGCTGGGTTTTATATTGACTCTACTGTCCGTGGGACACATGACTGGAAGATGGATATGTTTATCAGCCAGCTATTGCTGTAATATGCTGTGTAACACAGCAAGTGTTTTATTTTTCTTATTCGCTGGTGTGTGGATGGCAGGACAGCTTGCTTGAGGTTGCAGGTTGGCTAGTTTAGGTCAATGTTGTAGATCAGGTTTGGATAAGCTTAATGTGTTACATTCTGGGCCCAAATTGAAGAGATAGAAGCAAGCTGGGCCCTGCTCTTCCCATGGTCACCATAGGAGCGCAAGAATGCAAGCCAATCTATGTAGGCATGCATAAAACCTATTCATGTCATTTTCACTACATTCCACTGGTCAAGCCAATTGCCAATAAAATGAAGTTTGGAGGGAAGCAAAGTCCCTTCGCTGCCGCATTGTCCTGGCGGGGGTGGGGGGGTGCAGTGCAAGATGCAAGGGAAAGTGTGTAGATGTATAATCTTATTGCAGGGGAGTAAAGAGTTGGAACAAATAGTTCAATACTCCAGAGTAAATAGTGTGTGTGTGGAGGGGGGGTAGTTTTTTTTTTGTAAAAGCTGCCCTAGATAACTGCTTTATTTTAATGCAAGGATAATATTTTAGGCTAAAGCCTGGTAGTGTTATATTAAGTGAACCCATAAACACGAAAGAATTGACAACAGTGAGAAAGTCATTCGTCATAAATCCAAGAAATTTAAAATGCTACCAGCCCTGTGTGAAGGTCTCCTAGTGTAGAGAAGTGATTGGGATGCCTCAGGCCTCAAAACTCAGCAGGCTGAGCGGAGAAATCACACTGCCATTCTGGCTGGTTCAGAACAGGGCAAATGCACTCAAGCTTCTTGACACTGCCAGGGGCTCCAAAAAGAAATGTGCTCGTTGCCAGTAAAAGTGCCATTAAAAAAAAAAACAGAGGTGAAATATAAAACAAGGGAAAGTTGGGATACCATGTCTAAGTATGTTTATGGAAAGACCTATCCATTTCTAAGTGATGTAATGGAAAATCCATCTTTGGTCTACCCAAGTCAAGGACATTTTAGAAACTGAATAATGTGACAGTTTGTGACAAACTCTAAAGCCACCAACCAAAATCTCCTGCCTCTGGGGAAAGGATAGCTGGAATTCCTGAGTAAGTAAAATGATGACTTAAAGCTCAAGGGAGAGGCAATAATTCAGAAATAGCTAAGACTGTGTAGATGTGTGTGTGTGTAAATGAACTGATGCATACATATAAATAAACTCACATACTCTATGCTGATTTTGCCAACCAGTACTTACTTGTCAAAGAAAGGACTAGGTCTGGGTATGCTTGCTGTTTATTCTTTTTTAAGACTCATTGTAGTCACCTTGTCTGATTAAAACTAAGCTTCCTTCAGTTCATGTTCACCTAGCCTCAAAGATCCTCCTAGAGTTACAACCTGGATGTAAGAAAATAGAGCATCTTAAAGCTTGCGGTGATCGAACTGGAAGCAGGGTGTTCTAAGGTAAAGACAAAATGTCTCCAAAGGCACTCAATCCAATTCAATGCACCTCACACCATATATAAAAGTGAATGTAAAATGTACTGGAATGCATGATAGACTTGAATGTAAGTCTACTGGTGTAAAACTATAAAACTTGTAGGGAAAAAAACAGTAGAAAAGTCTTCATGACCATGAATTAGACAGTTCTTTGCTGTAACACCAAAAGCATGAGCCATCAAAGAAAAAAAAAAAAAGATAGACTTCATTAACATCTTAAAAACTTTCGCTCTGTGAAAGACACTGTTCGGAGAATGAAAAGATAAGATACAGACTAGAGAAAATATTTGTATGTCACACACATGTATTACATAGGTATGTATGTATGCATCTATAAACTCAACAAAAAGCAAATAAACAACCCAATAAAAAGTGGCCAAAAGGTTTGCACTTCACCAAAGAAGATATGCAGATGGCAAATGAGCCCATTAAGAGAGGCTCAACATCATTCGTCACTAGGAGAGTGAAAATTATAACCACATAAGATACCAATACTTAATAGAATTCTAGGAATTTTTTTTTTTCTTTAAGTGTCAATACCAAATGTTGATGAAGACACAGAGCAGCTGGAATTCTCAAATAGTTCTGGTTAGAGTGCGAAATGGTACACTTTGGAAAGTAGTCCTGGTCAGTTATTATAAATTTAATCTCATCCTAACTACATGACCCAGCAATCCTACTACCAAGCGTTAACCTGGATAAATGAAGACTTAGGTCTTACGATGAGTGAATGAATAAACAAACTGTAGCCCATCAGATCCATGGACTACCACTCAGGGGTACAAAAGAATGAACCGCTACATGCAACAAAATGGATGGGTCTCAAATGCATCTCAAGGAGTGAAAGAAGCTAGAATCAAAGCTCCCTCATATTTGATTCTGTTCATGACATTCTGGAAAAGGCAAAATCAAATGGGTGGAAAACAGATCAGTGGTTGTCGGGGACCTAACGAGAGTAAAGTGTTTGAGGACAAATGGGTAGCTTGAGGGGATTTTGGGAGGATGATAGAATTGTTCTATATTCCAATTATGGTGATGGTTACATCACTCTACGCATGTGTCAAAACTCACAGAAATGTGCACTTTTAAAAGTGAATTTTGCTGTATGTAAATTTAAAAATAAATTTTAAAAATCACGTTCAACACACATTTAATGTTTAAGTATTATGTGCCAGGAACTCTGCTAAGGAGTAGAGGATACAAAAATGAGAGTCAGAGCTCCTGTCCTTGAGGGAATTTAAATATAAAATAGCAAGCCTTTAGGTTAGGGTGGAGAATGACACATTGTCACTAAAAATGGTGCTGGCAAGCAGTCTTTATAAAGAGCTTCAAGAGAAGTACACACGGGGCGAGATGCTTAAAGGCAGGAAAGTGGAGAGATCACATTGTAGACATGATGAGAAATGAAAACTTAGGGAATTTAAGATGGACTTTAAAAGAGAAACACCGTTTAGTAGACAGGGATCAGAAATGGAAGAGAAGAGAGGTCAGGTCAGAAGGAAGCGTAATTGTATGGGTGCAGGTAGGTAAGCAGGCTGTGAGAAGAGAGCACTGAGTTGACTGACTTAGTTTGGAGAAAAAGTGGTGAGTGTTGGAGCTAATTTATGGGATGTCTTGAATGGTGTGGCAAGATGTTCTTAAATCAATAGATAGTGGAAAGGCAACAAAACCTTTTTGTAGGGCTTCACTTTAGGACAAATTTCTCAAGCTCATTTGACCGTGGGGCACTTAAAAAGTATAGTGTGTAGGTGGAATACCAGCCTGTTGCTTGGGAGAGTGAATGCTAGCTTTTTGTCAAAATACGTTGGATTTAGCAACTGATCCATAGGAAAAAATGCACAGTACAGATGCTTGGCATATTAAAAAAATTGAATATTACCATAAATATATGTTTACATTGTAAAACACGGTGCAGACATAGTTCAGAGACCATCAGGCAAGTAACACCAAAGGTATGGTTGGTTGGTAAAGTGGCCTATCAGCATCTATTCAAAGACGGGGTGTCGTGTGTTCCTACATAAGACAAGTGTCCTGTGGTTTCCTGTGACTATATAAGATACTACATTATTATTTAGAAGTAGATACAGTTACCTGGAGGTAGGTAATTGTGTAAGATTTAGAACTATTCGGTAATTTCCTACATACATTTTTTGTTAATGAAATTCAGAAGAAAAACATTAGTTGTGCTTACTGTAGAAGACATTGTTGGTGACCAGTCAATATCTCTTCAGTTCACTCCACATGTCACTGCAACTCTGATGGACATACCTATGCATGCCAACAGCATCCTACCTCAGGCACTTGGACCTCTCTCTACCTGAGGGCTTTCTTGGAATGTCAGAGTGTTTGTACACCAGGCAGGCTGAAAGTGCTGGGGAGGGGGTTATTTGCACCCTCAGGAGCAACCCCCAAATAATGAAGAACAAGAGCTGCTAGATAAATACTCCAGCTTCCGCGCCCCTCAGGGGAACAAGGCTGAACTGTGTTATGCACAATCTTTCAGAAGGTCCTGCATGGGATTATGCCCTAGTTTCCCACCATGACGATCCACCCATAAATGCACCCACCGTTGGCTTTCCTCCCTTCCCAAATAAACTCCTTACACCCAAATCCTTACCTTAAAGTCTGTTTGAAGTGGACGGCAGGTCAAAGACAATGTTGATTCCTTTCCCCCGCAAAGGCATCTTTTCATCAATTCAACAAATACATCAATTTCCATTAAATACGTATTTATTAAGCACTTGCTAGCTACCTAGACTGAGAATCTGATGGTGAGTAGAGTGTTATAGGTAATAATGACAAAGTGGTGTAAGTGTACAATAAGGGTGTGTACAGGTGCTAAGGGTACATGTAGCTAGAGCTCTGTATATAGTCTGAGAAGATCAGGAGAGGCTTGTCAGAGAAAGAGGTATTTCTCCTGGGGCCTGAACAATAAGCAAGAGTTAGGGAAAGAGGAGGGGGAAAAGTACAACAGGCTGTGTAATTTAGGAAATATTTCTTTAATGTTTGGGGGAATGAAAATCAAGGAGAGGAGGAAGAACAGTTGATTGAAGTACCAAAGACTGCCTGTGTCAAACTTGAGGACAAGCCTTTTATAATATGAAACAAAACAAGGTGAGTAATCATTTAACTGGTTATTTGTAAATGGTGCATTCTTTGATTACTAGATTCATTAAATGGGCCCCAGACATCCTGGGTGAAACTCACTAACTTAACAATGGGCTACTTTGCCTCTATACATACCATTCTGTTTCTGTTCTCTTCCACTGATGCAAACGTTAACCATGTTCCCTTTATCACCCTGGGAAATTTGTAACCATCTTTTTGTGCCTGAAGAAAGAGGGTTCCGAAATTGAAACAATGATGCTGTATTTGTTTCCAACTCTTTCTCTTGTTCAGTGTCTACCCAGTCTGTAAATTACTTTTGTTCTCTTGGGTGAGAGAAGAAAGTAATTTTCACCATGGAAATATAAACCTCAGATAAAAAGAATTTGATTTTATTGATTTCTTGCAATGAGTTATGTACCCACTCATTCATTCATCAAACATGTAGATATCTCTGGTATGTGCCTAAAACCCTGTTAGTCACTGAGAATACAGAGAGATAAACAGGAAGTGGCCATAGCCCTGAAATAATCTACGGTGTGATTGGGGGGGGGGTGTTGCACATACATACAGGCAATACTGACAAGACAAGAAGTGCTATTCCAAAGGAACATGTGAGATATAGCTGCACAGAGGAGGGTCACTAACTTTGACTAGGGGACACGGGGCTGATGGTCTTTTCAGAGCAGGTGGCATTTGAGTTGGAGCTTGAAAGGGGAGTTGAGTTTTCCTAATAGACAATGTGGGAAATGGCTGAACACAGAAGGAATAGCATGGACAAAGGCATGGAGACCTGTAAAAACATGGCGTGTTCAGGAAGTGCAATGGCTGGTGTAGAGACTCGAGGAAGCAGGGAGGGAGGACATGGGAAGGGCTGTGAAACTGATGCAAAGACATTTTGGGACTAGCATATGAAGGCTCTTTGGACTAGATTCTATTTGTAACGGGCATGTTCTGGAGGTTCTCAAACAAGGAGTGACATGAACTGATTTGCATTGTATAAAGTAACCTGGTAACAGGTTTAGAAGATGGGATAAAGGAGAGGCCCAGAGGAGAGGCAAGAAAAGCAGTCAGGGGACCTTTGCGAGTTTGGGCAGACACGAAAAGCCACACTCAGGCAATAGCAGTGGGCATGGAATTGATGAGGAAGAGACAAAATATCTTTGGGAGGCAGGATCCTCAGGACTTGCAAACGGACTATAGCTATCTAAGGGACAGGATGCAGCCGGGGGCAGCTCTGAGGTCAAGCCTGGGCAGCTGGGTCTATTCCGATGTTATTCGAGGGCATAGAGACAGAAGGTATTACTCTGGAGATGCAAAGCTTAAACAGGTTCCATGGATTGTGGGAGAAGCCAGACTACAGGCAGTTGAGAAGGGAACAGAAGATGAGGAAGTAGAGGACTGGTTGGATTAGACTGCTAAGAAGCTAGATTCAGGATGGGTAAGATGAGGTTGGATTTTGTAGCAATCATAGTGAGTTAGATAAGGGAACTCTGCTACGCGAACCATTGTCTTTGATGTTTTAAGTTATACTCTTTGTCGGTAAGCACTTCCTGTAATTCTGAAATATGCAGGGAAACACATGAAACACCCAGAGAAGATAGGACAGGGTGGGTAATTCACTTAGAAGAGAGGCATTCTGGAGCTATTTCTAACTCAGCCCATCCCTTGCTTCATTGGGATGTTGGTGAAACATTCAGGTTGTTTAGGAGGAGCCCGTGTATAAATACACAAACAGTCATATTTTCCACTCAAAACTGGAGGCCTTACCAGCCTTCTCTCCGTGCCATGGCACTGTCATTCGATTCATATGCTACACTCTGTAATCCGGCTAGAGCCTGGGCTGTAATTCCATATGGCTGGCCACCAGCTTCCAGCCATAAAGGACTTTGATGTTGCTGTTCAGGAGGGGCCCCAGGAGGGCTGCAGGAAGAGGATCAGACAAAGCGGGAAGAAAGGAGCCTCTGCCTCTCAGACAAAGAGGGGATAAACCCACAGGAGAGAGACCCCAGGAGGATGTCGAAAATCTGCATCCACCATCTAATAGGAAAAGGGAGGTAGCCGCAGGCTTACCAAAACCAATGATTCGCACTGATCCTGTAAACCCAAGCCCTGCTAAGTTTTATGAATTCCACTCTGTTATGTGTGCAAAGATGGTTATGTTAATGGAATTATGCTTTAAATTAGCTGAACATATTCTCAAAAGAAAATTTTTGCAGAAATTATACATTACAGATTTTGCAGTACTCTTTCTCTGCAATTTAACAGCATGATGCTGTTATTTAGCATTTAATGAGTACCAGAAAATGCTCTGTGTTTTCTCTACTTGATTCAGAAACAATGGAATAAGTGGACTTTTTTTTTTTTTTTTTAACGGATGGGAATAAGGGGATGTCTCTGGTAGTGACAACACATAAGACGGATGGTGGGGACTCAGATGAGAAGGGGATTCCTAAGGAATGCATCCTCCTCAGGATATATGCTCTTTCTTCCTCATCTTTTAAAATCCTCAATCAGGGACCCTTAGGAGTCATGCCTGATGTCCTATTGATTATCCCCAAATACATTCTTACTGTGGATCAGAGCGGGTTCATGAGCCTATAGACACAGTTTACATCAGTTGATTTTTGTTCTATTAATATCACCATTTTCCAATAAGCAGCACAGTTCTGGTTACTGGTCTTGCTTCTTGGAGTAAACTAATAGGAAAATTCCCCAACCAAATGCTTTCTGTCTTATTAGTGAGGGGTCTCCCACTCCCGTCTGAACACGCTTTTTTGTCTGATAGTAAGGTGGGAGTGTCATGTTGTAGCCATGAAAGATTTTAGAACAAACTACCATAAATCCCCCAAAACCACGGATAAAATAGGGGAGGGAAAGTCTACTGCAATTAGGTAATTTTATGTACATATTCTGTAATATCAAAATTACCAGCCCATAAAATGTTAACTGGTCCCATCAGACTTACAAAGAAAAATTATGCATTTCACAGTTGTAGTACCAACAGCTAGCTAAAGAGGTCATTGAAAACTAGTACTGGTGCGCAGTTTCAATTTTTCTTAAAAAACATACAAACAAAAACCAACTCACTTGCCTATGGACTAATTTATTTCAGGCACAACTTAATTTCTTTCAGATTTGGGGCCTATAAACCCTGGCTAATTTGTGTGGTACAATTATATGTTATTTTGGCAACTACAGAGCTCAAGAATCTTTTCAGCAATTTAAAGGCATCTTAATTCCCACATTTAAGCAAGTAGATAAGGTGCAAATAATAATACTGAATATATATCCAGTTGTGGGAAAGACACTGTAACTTAGAGATTTAATCTCAGAACTTATTTAATACCCATTAGGGCCATCTGTTTGAGATTTAGGTAAACCTGTCAGAGGCATTGGCCTGGGAGTTACTGAAGTCGGCTATACCAGGAACAGAAACAGAGGTTGTAAACTGGGGCTCACAAATGTGCTTTATTCAGGCAGCCTTGTGCTTTAACTGTTTTGAATGTGAGTGTTTTTACTTGAGGGCACATAGTCTCCAGTTCACAGTGGGACATCTCCCTATTGTCACAGACCTGTGTCTTCAGCACACTTATACCATCAGTCTGGGCCCAGGAAATATTTGATTTTGTAATCTTTAGTAGGGCTTACATACATAGGTACGTGGTAGCTTCTGCTCTTTTCAGGTGTTTAGAATACAGTCAGACAGCACAGTCACCTTCTTACATTCACGTCCATAGATAACCTACATGCCAACTTCATGAGGTAGCTGCCTCCACTCCCCAACTTCCCATTTACTCCTGCGCCTCCTGCAATCTGACTTAGACCCCCGTCACCCCACAGGAGCCTTGTCTAGGTTATAAGTGACTTTCCAGTTGTCAAAGTGGATGGACATTTTCAGCACATCCTCTTTAGTATCCAATACTATTGAGCACCTTCTTCTTCTCAAACGGTCCTCTTCCCTCAGCTTCCATGACAACAGCATTCCCCTTCCTCCCTCCAAATTCTCCTCTCCAGCTGCTCCTCTTTGTCCCTTTTGCAGCCCCACCTCCACCTCCAACCATTGACACTAGGACTGCAGCCTCATTCCGCATAAGAGACTTGATCACTTTCTGGAAAGGAAACTCTGTGATGACTCCCAAATCCGTATTTTTAGCCAGAGCTTTCTCCTAAAGTTTATCCAACTACCCATTGAAGACCCATAGGCACGTGTCATCTAATACATCTGCAGCTCCTTATTTCTCACCTCTCCATTCTAACCTATTTTACCCATCAGGGTACATATCTGCACCATACACCCAATCGCCTATTCGTTTTTTTTTTTCTTTTCTTTTCTTTCTTTCCTCTTTCTTTCTTTCTTTCTTTCTTTCTTTCTTTCTTTCTTCATCGAAGTGTAATTGAAAAAATAAAATTGTATATATTTAAAGTGTACAATGTAATGACTTAATATACACATGCATTGTGAAACATTTACCACAGTCAGCTAATTAACACATGCATTACCTCACATAGTTACCTTTTAAATTTTTCTGTGGTGAGAACACTTAAGATTGACTCTCTTAGCAGCTGTCGATACAATACAGTATTATTAACTATAGTTAGCATGCTCAGAATGTATTTATCTTATAACTGAAAGTTCATACCCTTTTACCAATGTTTTCCCATTCTCCCCTCTCTCCTCCCCTCACCCCCAGTCCCTGGCAACCACCATTCCACTCTGTTTCTATAAGTTTGACTTTTTTTTTTTTTTGATTCTACACATAAGTGAGAGCCCACAGTATTTTTCTTCTAACTTATTTCACTTGGCATAATGTCCTCAAGGTACATCTATGTTGTCACAAATGGCAAGATTTTCTTCTTTTTAGGGTTGAGTACTATTCTATTGTGTGTATATATAGATATAGATAGATATAGGTAGATATTTCCCACATTTTCTTTATCCATTCATCCAGAGACAGACACTTAGGTTGTCCCACTTCTGAAGGAAACGAGATCAGTATCTTGAAGGAATATCTGCACTCCCACGTTCTCTGCAGCATTACTCACAACAGCTAAGTTATGGATGCTGCCCTATCTTAAATCATGTCTTCTTTACCACTCAGGACCAGGTGAAAAAGACCTTAAAGTCTAATTCATAAATACTGGTTCTCTCCTCTTCTGCATCCCTGCTACTGCCACACCTGTTCATACCCCATCCTCTTTTTTTTTGGCTTTTCTTTCTTTCTTTTTTTTTTTAAAGATTTTATTTATTTATTCAACAGAGATAGAGACAGCCAGTGAGAGAGGGAACACAGTCAGGGGGAGTGGGAGAGGAAGAAGCAGGCTCATAGCGGAGGAGCCTGATGTGGGGCTCCATCCCATAACGCCGGGATCACGCCCTGAGCCGAAGGCAGACGCTTAACTGCTGTGCCACTCAGGCGCCCCTTGGCTTTTCTTATACTAGTATAATGTGCATATAGTGTAATTCACACTTTAAAGTGTATAGATAGTTCTATGAGTTTTGGCAAGTGTATATAGTCATGTAACTGCAACTACAATCAAGATATGGAACAGTCCTGTCACCACCCCCCCAAACTCTCTCATGCCTATTTGCAGTCAGTTCCTTCCCTCCTTAGCCCTGGCAAACACTGATCTGGTTTCTGTCCCTATAGTTCTGCCTTTTCTAGAATGTCATATAAATGGAATTATACTATGTGTAACTTTGAGTCTGGCATCTTTCACTTAGCATAATAAATTTGATATTCAACTTTATTGTTACAGACATCAGCAGTCCATTCCTTTTTATTGTGTATGTGTATTAGTTTATTTATCCAGGTCACCAGTTGAAGAACATTTACTTTGTTTCTAGTTCAGGACAATTGTGAATAAAAACATAATAATCACTCATGTTTACCTTTCTGTGGGAATGTCAGTTTTACCCAGGGCTGGGTAAACACCTAGGAGTGGGATTGCTGAGTGATATGGTAAATGTATATATAACTTTATATAGTAGTATCTCATTGTGTGTGTGTGTGTGTGTGTGTTTTAAAGATTTATTTATTTATTTGAGAGAGAGAGAGAGAGTTTGAGAGAGGGAGCACGGGGTGATGGGGGGATGGACAGAAGAGAGAGAGTGTTAAGCAGACTCTTGCTGAACTCGGAGACTGAGGCCAGTTTAGATCTCACAACCCTGAGAGCACGACCTGAACCAAAACTAAGAGTTGGATGCTCAACCAATTGTGCCACCCAGGTGCCTCTCACTGAAGTTTTAATTTGCATTTTGTTAATGATTATGTTAACATCTTATGTTAAGCATGCTCATTGCCATCCATATAGTGGGAAGTGTCTGTTGAAATCTTTGATCCCCTCTTAAAAAAAAAATGGATTGTTCTCCTATTTTTTATTGAGTTTTAAGAGTTTTTAGGTAATCCGGATCCAGTTCTTTATCAGATATGTGTTTTGTAAAAACGCTCTCCCAGTTTATGGCTTGTCTTTTTATTCTCTAAGAGTTTCTTTTTTAAAAGTTTGTATTTTGAGATGATTGTAGATTCACATGCAGTTGTAAGATATGATACAGAGAGATTTTTGCTTCCCCTTCCTCCAGTTTCCACCAATGGTAACATCTTGAATAATTATAATACAACATCACAACCAAGGAATGGACGTTGATACAATCAATCCATCTTATTCAACTTTCACCAGCTTTATATGCACTCGTGTGTGTGTGTGTGTGTGTGTGTGTGTGTGTGTGTTTCATTCTATGCAATTCTATCACACATGTAAATTTCTATGACCACCACCACTGTCAAGATACAAACAGTTCATCACCAGGATCCTTTTATAGCCATAGCCACCTTACCCTCTCCCTTCCTCCCTAACTCCTGGCAACCACTAACCTCCTCTTCATCTCTATAATTTTGTCATTTCAAGAATGTTATATAAATGGAATCATACAGTATTTGACTTTGAGTCTGGCTTCTTTCACTCAGCATAATTCCCTGGAAATCCATCCAAGTGATTATACGTATTAGTAGTCCCTTCATTTTTGTTGCTGAATAGTATTCCACAGTTTTTTATCCATTCACTGGTGGAAGGACATCTTAGTGGTTTCCATTTTGGAGCTATTACAAATAAAGCTGCTATGATCATTTAAGTACAGGTTTTTTGTGTGAGCACCAGTTTTCATTTCTCTGGGATAAACACTCATGAACATAATTGCTGGATCTTAGAGTAGTTGCATCATTAGTTTTATAAGAAACTGCCAAACTGTTCTCTAGAATGGCTGTACCATTATCCACGATACATATTATATTTTATATCCCCACCAGTAATGTGTGTGTGATTCAGTTTTTCTGTATCCCAATCAGGACCTAGTTTTGTTGCTATTTTTTATTTTAGCCATTCTGAGAGATGTGTAGTGACATCTCATTGTAGTTTTAATGTGTATTTTCCTGGTAGATAATGATGTTGAACATCTTTCCAGGTGCTAACAGTGTCTTTCGAGGTACTCATCCTTTCCTATGTGTGTATGTATATATGTATGTATGTATGTATTTTCCAGCTTTATTGAGATCTAATTGACATACAAGTTTAAGGTGTACAATGTGATAATTTGATCCATTTATATATATATTGTCCTCAACTTATGTCAGGGTTATGTCCCAATAAACCTATCTTAGGCTGAAAATATCACAAATTGAAACTACATTTAATACACCTACCCTACCAATCATCTGTAGCTTAGCCTAGTCCACCTTAAATGTGCTCAGAGCGCTTACAGTAGCCTACAGTTGGGAAAAATCACCTAACACAAAGCCTATTTCATAATGAAGTATTGAACATCTCATGTAATGTATTGAATATTGCACTGAAGGTGAAAAACAGAACAGTTTTATGGATACAGAATGGTTGTAAGTATACAGGTTGTTTAACTTTCGGATCATGTGGCTGACTGGGAGCTGTGGCTCCCTGCCGCTGCCCAGCATCATGAGACAGCATGATACTACATATCATCAGCCCAGGAAAAGATAAAATTCAAAATCCTAAGTACAGTTTTTACTGAATGCCTATCATTTTTGCACCATCATAAAGTTGAAAAATCATTGGTCAAACCATCATAAGTCGGGGATCATCTGTACTGTGAAATTGTTATCACAATAAAGTTAACACCTCCGCCACTTCACACAATTACCACCTATTCTTCTGGTGAGAATATTCAAGATTTACTGTCTTAGTATATAAGAAAGTATAACTTTCAAGTATATAACACAATATTGTTAATTACAGTCACCATGCTGTATATTAGATTCTCAGAACTTATTTGTCTTATGACTGGAAATTTGTACCTTTAACCAATATCTGCCCATTTTCTGCACCCCCAGCTCCTGGCCACCTATTCTCCTCTGTTTCTGTGAGTTCAGCTCTTTTAGATGCTACAGATGAGTGAAATCATACACTATCTGCCTCTCTTCAAGTTATTTCACTTAGCACAATGCCCTCTGGTTTCATCTGTGTAGCTGCAAATGGCAGGATTTCCTTTTTTGTTTTGTTTTGTGGCAGGAAAATATTCCATTATACATAGAAGATAAATAATAGATTAAATAATCTTCATATATACCCATATCACATTTTCTTTGTCCATTTATCCATTTATCCAGTGTCCAAAACACTTCAGTGTTTTCCGTGTCTTGGCTAACGCTGCAAAGATTCTGGGAGTGCAATGATCTCGTTGGCATCCAGATTTCAATTCTTTTGGATATATTTCCAGAGGTGGAATTGCTGGATCAATGGCAGTTCTATTTTTCATTTTTTTGAGGAATCTCCATCCTGTTTTCCATAGTGACTGCACAAATTTACCTTCCTACTAACCGTGCACAAGGGAGCCAATCCATTCTTGACAGGGCCATTGTATGGCAAAGGATATCTCTTCCAGTCTTGACTTCTTCCAAAACAGAGACAGAAGAGGTGCCTTCCACAGAATCCCATGCCCGATCCCGGTATAACTCGTAACTTCCCGTGGAAAAGCGGCCTCCTTCATCAGACCCTCATCTCGAAGAGGGCAGAGGCACTCGTGCTCAGCTCAAGATCATCCCCAGCCAGCATATTGCTTGTCACAGATCAAGTGACATTTCTTAAATGAATGAATAATAAAAAACAGAATGACTTCAGTGCTTAAAAGAGGTTTTGGCACAGAGAAAGAATGGATTAAGGAACCGGTCAGGGCATGGTGGTTGTCACCCCACTAACCACCAAGTAGGCCAGCTGTGGAGCTCAACCTGGCGCCCAGACCTCGACCCCGCGAGCGCGCAGCATTCTCCGGTCGGCCCCGCCCCTTCCCCCTCCCCCGCCCCTCCCCCGCCCCAACCCCGCCCCAACCCCGCCCCCCAGCGTTTCCCTTCAGCCTCCTCTACAGTCAGTAACCAATTAGGGAGAGGAGGCGGGCCTCGTTGGCGCGGTGCTCCTTGGGTAGTGTCCGTAGTTACTGTTGCTAAGGCTGCTGCTGGCCGGAAGTGGTGGGAGTCAGAAGTTTTGGGAGCCAGATCCTGAGAGAGGTCAAGGGTCAGTGCAGAGCCGGGAGGAGATGGTGAAGCAGACCATACAGGTTTTCGCGAGGGTGAAGCCCACCGCCCGGAAGCAGCCACAAGGGGTACGGGCAGCGAGGGCGCCGGCGCGGTGGGGCCTCCCAGGCAGGGGAGGGACGGCACGCTGGGCCCTAGACTGAGGGGGGCGGCTGGGCGCAGGGCGCGGGATGGCGTCCCGAGTTCCGCACACTCTCTTGAGGCGACCGGGAGGCCACGCAGGCAGCCGGGCCGCTCCCGCGGGGCAGGGCCCGGTGGCGCGGACGCTGTGCACAGAGCCGCACACGGGCGCCCGGACACACGTGTTCACGCAGGGGCCGACGCGTGCGTGTGCGTGTGTGCGCGCTCACGGGGGCCACGCGTCAGCTTGCACCCCTCTCGCACCTTCCCGGGAAGCGGTCACGCAGCGGTGCGCACTCTGCACACAGATGAGCCCACACCTGTGCTGCTCGCTTGGGCAGAACGTGCCAGCAAAAGATGCGTGTCCGCACACGTCTGAGATGCTGCGGATAGTGTAGGTAGACACACAAACTAAAAACATGCCACTGTGGCTCTGTGCGGAGTGGGCCTCTAGGAATCTGTTGCCTGACTACATCGTCCTTGTACGACGCAAACATGAACCTTTGACATACTTTTTGCAGATATACAGATTTATGCATCCCGAAGATTGTGTGTGTGTGTGTGTGTATGCTTTTCATTCAGAAAATACTGATGCACAAGACAAACCTCTACAGCATTGAGCGTTTACTAGGTGCCGCCACTAGTGTGCTAAAGTCAGTTTAAGACCTTGCCCTCCCGGTGAGAAGAGATACTTGCTGTACTTCTTAAATGTTTCAAAACATGTTTTTTTCCTCCCTCGAAAGAGCATAGTCCTTACCACTTAGGTGTTTTGTCTACATTATCTCTGATTCTCAGGAGAACTCTGCAAGGTTGATGTCATTTTCCTCATTTTGTAGATGAGGAAACTGAGTCTCAGGTGAAATAATGCCATCAAGCCATCCACCCAGTCAGTGGCAGAACCCAGGTTTTAATGAAGGATTTTTTATTCTAAAGTTTTTGGCTCTTCAAACCAAACTCTTTTCCTCCCAAAGTGAGGACTTAGGTAAGGGCAGTCTGGGTCTTACTCATGAGTGTGTGGAATAGGTATATTATTAATAATATTTTATATCTATTCCATATCTACAATGTGTATCTATGTAACATCATAGTATATTATAATGTAGCATTTGCCTCATATTATTTACATATGTGAAACAAGAATATGGCATCTTTGTCATCATCATCATCAAAAGTTTTTTTACTCATGGACTACTTGAAAATAAGATGCATGAGAAGACTCCAAAGAAAATACTTTTTTTTTTTTTTAAAGGAATGAAACAGTGTAGAACCATGGATATCTTCCCATTTTCTCTCCTCTTATATTCACTTATGAGAAGGTTTTTAAAAGTGCATTATATATACCAAGTGTTTTATATGTAAAATCCTTCCGTATCTTTCAGATTCTTAGTCAAAAATATTGAGCTTTTCTACATAGACTTAGCAGTGGGAAGCAGGTGCTTGGATTTGGTATTATTAGAGGATTGGTTGGGCGAGGGGGTGGGAGGATGATAGGGGGTTGGAGAATCTTGGGTATAATTTTGAACTTTCTCTTTTCTTAAAGTGCAGTGTTTGCATATTTTACTGTGCCTTCTTTTGCTTTTCTTTGGTGAGATTCTGTAGGGTGGATTGTTTGAGTATTTTTAGGTCCTACTATATGTTTATAATGGCAGATTCTTACCAAGATGCAACATTATGCCACATACATAAAAATAAGAGAACACAGCTGAACACATTTTGAGTTACTGTATCCCTGCTCTCCCTTAGAAATCCCACTTTTATCACCCTATCTTTTTGCTCCTGGGATATGTTATGGTTGTTTTTTTGCCTGTAACATTCAACCAGGAGTGATTCAAAGGTATTTTTCTTTTTTTTTTTCCTTAAGATTTTATTCATTTATCTGAGAGAGAGAGAGACTAAGACAGAGGAGCAGAGGGAGAAGCAGTCTCCCCACTGAGCAGGGAGCCCGATGTGAGGCTTGATCCCAGGACTCTAAGATCATGACCTGAGCCGAAGGCAGATGCTTAACTGACTGAGCCACCCAGGCACCCCTGTATTTTTCTTTCTTTCCTCTTCATTTTGCGGTTGTATTACCTCATTAGTCTTATTCCTTAAGGCACTATAAAGTAAGTTATAATAATCTATAGAGTGGTAACTTAGAAGATGCATAAGACAAACCTCTGATAATTTCAGCAGTGGCCATGCTTTTCATTTGTATGGTGCTCAGTACATTTCAAAACATGTTCATATTCATCCTCATATTTCTTGTAATTGTCTTCTGGGTCTAAAAACTCCCCACTGTGTCTCAAATAAATATTGTTATGACTAAAGGTAAAGAGTCAGTCTATTAAACTAAGCAAGGTTTCTGGTTGAGAGGGACTTTTCTTAATGCCTCAAAGAATGGCTTAATAAGCGAGGTAGAGGGTCAGTGTTCTCACTGTAGTCGATGGTCCTTTCTGTCTTTTGAGCACTGAGTGTTACAGAATTTTTTAGAACATGTGACTCGCATGAAAAGGAGTATCTCACTCTTGTATGTTTCATGTCTTACACACCCCTTTCACTCACCTGTCTAGCCATTAACTTTTTTTTTTAGTGTAGTGCCCTACAGGGTATAATTTTTAAATGTCTCTTGAGAAAACCTAGCCACGGAAAGTCTCAGACCTGATGCCATTACTTTCTACAAATAATTTTACTTTACAGGATGACTTTTCTGCATGAATTCTTCACATTTTAAGTGAGAGGTTCAATAAAAATCTGCTTAGGAAAATTATTTACTTTAGGGAGATTTAGGTAAGCTTTACTTGTTTAAGAATATGACTTTTCCCCCCATAATCAAGCATCTAAATGAGTCTTAAACAGGAAGTATTGCCTGTTAGAAAGACTTTTATTTCCTGGTGAAAGACAAGAAGTCTTTTTTTAAAAAAAAAACCTCTAAATCTAATGACTAACATTTTTTATGGTGCATTACAAAATGCTTCCATTTCCATGACATCATTTATCCCCCAGCAAACTTGTAAGGGAGGCAATTCTGTTTTCCTCATTTTATGTATAAAGGAACTGAGATTCTGAACGTGGTGGCTGGTCACACAGCTGGTAAATTGAGCTCAGTGTTGGACACAAGTCTTTGGGTACCAAGTCTTATGCTATTCTTTATTCCACGTGACCTCTTTATAGGCTTGAGTCTTGATTTTCCTGGCCAGTAAATAAAGAAGTAGGTAACCAAGAAGAGAATCAGAAAATTTGCAGTTGGAAGGGGGGTTGGTTAAGACCCCTTCATTTCCATATCAGTTTAGAGAGGTTAAGTGGTTTCTCCCAGGTCCCTTGCTAATTAGTGGCTGAGCTGGGACGAGAACCTTGAAGATGACATCAAAGACATGAATTACATATGTCTTTTGAAACCACATGTCTTTTATCAAATGCCTGAATATGTCTCATGGAAACTGGGGCTGCTTTGAATATAACTTGAATTAGAGCATTCTTGTGAGCTCTCTGAGAAGTCTCAGACCTAGTCCTTTGATCTGCTTCGGCCACTTTGTAAATGCTCAGAAATGCTTATTGGTCATAGAAAGATGTTAATTTCTGGTACATAATTCCAAAGCAGTACTTAGATTAATGTCCTGCTTTCAGAACTATTAGTTTCTCAACAACAGAGACACTCAAATGCTCAAATTCGAGTACTAGATCATTCAAAGAGAATCTGAGCTTTGATAGAGCATTGATTTAAGTGTTACCTCTTTTTCTGTTCCATATATTTGTTAGAGTCTGCACACAGTTCAAAGAGGAAAATTATCCAGATTATACGATGTTATGACTTATCTTGAGAATACAATTTTTTATACAATTACAATGCCTATCATAATAACTTGGTCATAATTCCAGCTGTAATTTTACCGTGCTATATTCATTTGTTGTCTTCATATTTGCAGATTTATTCCATAGATGACGATGAAAAATTAACCCCTAGCCTGGAAATTATCTTACCTCGAGATTTGGCAGATGGATTTGTGAATAATAAGCGAGAAAGCTACAAATTTAAGTAAGTTCATCTTTAGCTTCTGTTTCTGCTTCACTATTGAACTAACTCTGGTATGCATTAATATCCACCGTGAAATCATTAGTGCCATTTTGTGGGGAGAATGTAGTGCGATTTTCTATCTCATCTAGTAGGTAGTTGTCTTTTCATCGCTGGGCCCAGAGTTGAAAAGAGGGTGTGTTTCTTTCCTTTTTTTTTTTTTTTTAAGATTTTATTTATTTATTTGACTGAGGGGGGTGTGGAGAGTGTGCACAAACAGGTAGAGTGGCAGGCAGAGGAGCGAGAAGCAGGCTCCCGCTGAGCAGAGAGTGGGCTGAAGTGGGGTCATGACCTGACCTCAAGGCAGAAGCTCTACCAGCTGCACCACCCTGGAGCCCCGAGGGTGTGTTTCTCTGTCCAAGATGCTCTCCCCAAACCCCAGCCTTTCTTTGTTACATCTGTTTATCTAGTGTTGTCCTTTTCCTACTTGGTCCACTATGATTTAGCTCTTACAGGAAGCTCAGTGTATGGCTAAACTTTATTCAAGTTGAACTTAAGGTGTAATCTGTGTGCTGTATAGATGAGCTTTCTTTATAACATAAATGGTATCTGGAGCTCATATGCCCACTGGCACACTGCATACCTCTATTGTCTAATGTAGCGGCTGCTAGCCACAGGGAGGTCTTAAGCACTTAAAATGTAGCCAGCCTAAACTGGGATGTGCTCTAAGTGTGAAACAGATCGAAGATTTTGAAGGCTTGGTGTGGGGGGAAAAAAAGAATGTAAAACATCTCAAGAATTTTTTCATACTGATTACATATTAAAATGATAAAGTTTGGGGTTATAGTGGATTAAAAATAGATTCTTAAAATTAATTTCACCTGTTTCTTTGTTTAAAAAAGTGGCTACTCGAAAATTTTAAATTACACATATACTCACATGTATGGATTGCATTATATTTCTCTTGGACAGTGCCGAACTGTAGGGATCGGGTGAAACCTACCCAACAGCCACCCCTGGATTGTCATCAGTGCCTTTGGTCCAAATTCTTTTCTAGTAGCCAGGCCTTGAAATGAGGGATATGGGCTCCTTTATGCTGCCTTTTTTCCCTAGTTTCACTCTGTGCTGTTTCTTTTCATCCCCACTTTTGACTTTTGAAGAAGTTTGAGCCCAAGTTAAAGCCATATTTGATCTCTGCTTCCATTTAGGTCGTGGATTTCTGGGTCCCATGGAAGGAATCCTAATTGCTGTCTTGCATTTCTTTCTAGGCTGTTTTGCTTGGGCCCTGTTTCCATAATGTTTCTGTGCTCACCCTTTGCATAAAACCAACCCAGGTATTTTTTTATAGTTCTCTCTCAAATTTATTTATTTATGTATGTATGTATGTATGTATGTATGTATGTCTCAAAAATTCTCTTTGGTCTTGACAGTTTATGCTTTGTGTCTAAATTATCCATCTCCTCCCACCTCCGCCCCATCTTCTGGTGTCTTCTTTTACTGTAAGCACATGGGGGATTGCTAGCACATGGCTGCATAGTGAGGTGGTCCTTACCCTGTCTTTCTGGCTCCCCATTGCCTTTCATTTTGTTCTTTAAGGAGTACCTTTATGAAACAAGACTTACTTTTTCTGAAGCAGGCATTTTCCTACTGGTGTAAGCATGCCACATACTTCAGTAGCTGTGACTTCATGACAGCTGGGTGAGGCCAGTCTCTATAAAACCGCAGTTTGCTGAAACATTTTATTCAGCATGATTCTATATGATTGTTAGGAACAATTGGCCACATCTCTATCTATTGGCTTTTTCCAAAGTATTCTTTATATTATGTAGATAGAAACAGTACATTTAAACATGTTTCATTGAAAATGTGTTATTTGCTTACTTTAAATCTCTTATTCTTTCTAAATCTCTGGATTAAAAATATTGGCTTTAGCATTTTAAATAAATTAATCAGGTATTTAACTTATACCTATGTTCAGAGATAAATATTTCAGCATCTTAAGGGTGTTTCCTCCCAAGAACATTCATTCATTCAATCAGTAAATATTTATTTACCATCCACTGTGTGCTGTTTTAATGGCTAGGAACACAGCAGGGAATGCAACAAAGGTCCGGCTCTTATGGTGCTTACATTTTAGTGGGAGGAGGTAGATAGGCAGATCCTTAAGTACAGTGTATATCAGGAAGTGTTAAGTGCCACGGAGAAAAATTAGGCAGGCAAGGGGAATAAGGAGTGCCAGGAAGAGGGGCTGCAAAGGGGAGGGATGGAGTGTTTCATAGGGCAGTCAGGGAAGGTGTCCCAGGAGGGTGATATTTGAGCAAAGGCTTAAAGGAGGTGAGGAAGTTAGACATTCAGATATTTGAGGGATTGGGATTCCAGGCCAAGGAAAAACCAAGAGCAAGTCCCAGAGATGGGAGAGTGCTATCATGTCTGAGGAAGAGTAAAGGGGTATGTGTGCCTGGAGAAGAAGAGGGTTAAAGGAGCAGCTGAGTGATCAGATGGTAGGGAGACTTAGAAGTCGTTGTAAGGATGGTTTTGGGGGAAAAGTCGTTGTAAGCTTTTTCCTCCCGGTGTTATGGGAAGGTAATGGAGGATTTTGACCAGAGAATGAAATAATTTCACTTACATTTTAGCAGGACCATTTGTCCTGGCACGTGGAAAATAGATTGTAAGAGCAGTCTGTTTCAAGGGAGACCAGGGAAGAAATTATGGTAGCTTGGGCCGGGGTAGTAGCAGGTAGAAAAGTTGAGAGATAGTTGGATTCTAGATGCATTTTGAAGGTCAGAGCTGACAGAGTTAGTGGACGGGTGGGATATGGAGTGTAATGGAGAGAGGGAGAGAGAGAGAGAGAGCGCGCGCGCACGCAGGGTCAGGATGCCCTAAGGGCTTTGGGCTGAATGTTTAGAAGGATGGAGTTGTCCTGTACCAGGATGCAGAAGACCAGGAAGTACGGGTTTGGGGTGGGAAGAGGTCCGCATATGCCAAGTTCGAAATGGACTTTAGAAAAAGCCTACACAACTTCCTAATAAATGAAAGGACCTCCTCAGAATCAGGACATCGAAGTTACAGAAGTTACATCTCAGGGTGTGTTCCTGATTAGCTCCAGGGCCATGAGTAAATTGCTTTATCTCCCTGGGCCTCAACTTCCTTCTCTGGATTTGACTGAACTCTTTAAACTCTCTGATTCTGCTTTGTCCTCCCATGGTTTTCAGAAGCTAGCTGATCATAATGACTTTTCGAATTACTATGTAACTACATTACATAAACTAAAATATTTTGGGATGATGATATTTGGTCTTTAAGTACCATTGTATGATTTACCGAAACGTCTGCCATCTCTTGGGTTTATGTGGTGGTCGATGTAATTCCTATTACTTAGGGAGTTGGGAATGGCAGATGGATTCACTCAGGCATCGCCAGCCTGGTCAAAGAAGCAAAGCAGCCTTATCACCATCATCCTCAAAAGCACTGCTGAGTCTGTGCTCAGACGTCACAGTAGGTAGTGCTATTAAGAGTGTTTGAGCGGCCAGGTCCCCTGTGTTATGTCAGCGTTCATATCTAAGCCGTGGTGCACCTACAGATTTTGAGGAGTGTTCTGGGCAAACTGGTAAATACTGCTAAGATATAATCTTGCTTACTAAATGACCTGGTCATCAGAAGGGGGAATGAAGCACGAGAGACTATGGACTCTGAGAAACAAACTGAGGGCTTCAGAGGGGAGGGGGGTGGGGGAATGGGATAGACCGGTGATGGGTAGTAAGGAGGGCACGTATTCATGGTGCACTGGGTATTATACGCAAGTAATGAATCATCGAGCCTTACATCAGAAACCGGGGATGTACTGTATGGTGACTAACATAATATAATAAAAAAATATTATTATAATTAAAAAAAAATAAATTAAAACGAAAAAAAACCACACACAAAAAGAACCTAAATGACCTGGTCACCAGAGTGTCTGACAGTCTCTTTTGTATAGTTCCATTATTTGCTTCTTCAAAAGGGAGATTGATAAGCTCTAAGGATCTTTGGAAGTTAATGTTGATTAAAGACCGCGAATTTCATTCCATTTTGTATTTCCTACCCAGCTCCAGACATCCTTCTGAACTCCTTGGTCGTGAAAATAGTCCCACATTGCATGTAGTCTCTACTTTAACAGAACATGCGTCTGACTCACTTGTGAGTCACAACCGAGACACAGGGACCAGAAGTTCCCAAGCCACTCTGAAACCTGCTTAAGATGCCTTCAGCGTGTTTGTTTTAAAGTTTTTGCTTTAACGCCACACCACCCCTATTTTTTTGTTTTGAAAAATTTTAAATATGCAGAAAAGGTGGAAGAATAATGCAGTAACCTCCCCTAGGCCCTTGGTGGGAGATTCACTGATTGTTAACATTTTGCCCTATATGCTTATGCTTCTCCCTCTTTCCCCCTCTTCCCCCTTTCCTCCTTTCCCTGCCCATGTGTCTCCCTCTCCCTCTTACTTCCTTCATGATGTTTTAATGAGGGCCATTCCTGCCAGTAAGTGACTTACCACACTATAAAAGTTACCTTGGATTTCCCACTGTGCCCGTGATCCCTTACTAAGCTCAGTCACAGTGCCATTGTGAGACAAGCAGCGTCGCCACCCTTCCACCGCCCCATGGCCCTGGCCTTGCCAATCTGATAAAGACATCTCTTTGCAGGACAGGCCCATCTTGATTTACATTTTGACTTGATTTGTGATCAACCCAATGGGGCAAAACTACCCGGAGAGTTAAGTGCCAGTACCAGGATGCAGCACCTATTGATGGAAAATCAACCTCGGTTCACAATTTTAAAACCAAGTTCGATAATCATACATTTCACAGCTGCGTTCTGTCCTGACAGGGCAGACATCAGAAGTTCGCTGGCTTGTTTACACCCTGTTCTTGGGTTTCCATTTCACGCACTTATCTGGATTCGAATTTGATGCTAGTTGCAGACACTGTCCCTCTTGAGGGCTAAAGAACACACAGTTTATTATTTGGTTCAAAGCTGCTGCAGTTTTTCAGAGGGATTTATTGTGCAGATCTTGTCAAAGCAATACTGTTTACCCACCATTTGTATACAGGGGTACAACAGGGCAGTGTGGTTGGGACTACAGGGCAAACATTGTGTCAGGTTAGGTAAGCCCAGTGATGTAAATATGGGGTAATTTACAAAGCTTTCAGGAAAAAAAAAAAAATTAATCCAATTGTATTTGAAGCTCAGCCTTTAAGTAACTACCACTTTCATATTTGCAGATTTCAAAAGATTTTTGATCAGGGTGCAAACCAAGAGACCATTTTTGAAAACATTGCCAAACCTGTTGCTGAGAGGTAGGATTTCCTATATTTTGTTTGGTGGGTTGGTGGTTTTTCATCTTGTCCTCAATTTTCAGAGAGTTGTGGTAATGTGCTCCGGCATGTCAATTATGTACTCATTGCTGCAGGGCATGCAATGATGCTGGTGTTAATAGCTTCTATTCATTTAGCTGTTTGTTTTACAGTTAGATTCTGTGCCTTAAAACAAACCAGTGAGATAGAATAGCCCTTATCACTCCCATGTTAAAGGCTGTGTAACTCTCTGAGGATAGGCGAGATTCCGTGGTGCTGCCCAGGATTGCACGGCTAGTGGGGATGGCATCCTGGGTGGGGTACGTCACCGTACTGTTAAGTCCAGGGCTCTTTCCTCCATACAGCATTTCCAGCATCTGGTTAGAGGGATGAAGCCTGAGGTATGGGTGACACCTGGGAGGGCTACTAATGGCCGACCCAGCTCTACCTCACTGTAATAACTACTTTTCAAAGCTCGGCCCTTAGCATCTCGGTCCCTGTGTTTCTACGTATTCAGATAGCTCCAGGCTACCGACTGTTAGAACCAAACTTACACAGGAATACCAAATAAATCAGAATGCCATTTTATTAGTATATGTTGGCAAAAGTGTCCTTGGGACTAGACACTCAAGCCCTTTTGATGAACACACTCTCCTCTTACAGGAAATCTGTATGAGAAGTTGCCACTGTTTAAGGTTTCTTTCTCATCCTGCTATCCGTTGGATGATTCTAATGACCTCATTATCTCCAAATACTCTATCTTTATGATTAAAATGAAAAATGTTCAGGTAGTCCCCAACTTAGGATGGTTCAACTTAGGATTTTTCGACTTTAGGATGGTGTGAAAGTGATAGGCATCCAGTAAAAATCCTATTTTGGATTTTGAGTTTTGATCTTTTCCTGGGCTAGCGACTTGCAGCGGAGTATTCTCTTGTGATGCTGGGCAGAGGCAGTGAGCACAGCTTCCAGCCAGCCACATGACCACAAGGGTCAGCAACCGATGCACATACACCCATTCTGTCCCGTTTTTCACCTTCAGTACCGTATTCAGTAAATTACATGAGGTATTCAATCCTTTATTATAAAACAGGCTTTGTGGTGGCTGATTTTACCCATCTGTAGGCTGCTGTGAGGTTCAGAGCACACTGAAGGTGGGCTAGGCTAAGCTGTGATGTTCGCTAAGTTAGGTGTATTAAATGCATTTTCAACTCATGGTGGGCTTCTTGGACAGAACTGTATTATAAGTGGAGGAAGATCTGTATCTGTTAAAGAAACCCGTTTTTCAATTCCACTAATCAGTATCCCTTTTCCAAGACATTGCTGGAAACTAATAGTCACATTTTATCTCTAAAACTCTGTTTTCTGAATCCTACTCAAACTAAACCTTTCTCTTTAAATATAGTTTTCCTTGGGTGAAATGCAATCGAGTAGGCTTCGGCTGTTTTATTTATAGTCACAATCCAATAACCTCTTTGGATTAAATTCAAGTCTCCTTGACTGCATGTCACACATCTCTAAAATTTTCTTCCTTTTAGTAGTCTCTCGGGTTATGTCATTTTTCAGTTAGTGACCTCATGTGTTTTATTTTGAAACTTACTAAAATCATTCAGGGAGGGATCCTTAGTTTCTGTTTCATGGATGTCTGGTTTTTCCTCCCATTTCTAACGAGCTCTTCCATCTTGAGCCCACTTCCCTCTCCAGCTCTTACTGGGTCCTTGGCCTGTAATTGTCTTCCTTCAGAAATCTGCATGGTGCCCGCTTAGCCTTGAGGTCTTGCTCATATGTTACCTTCTCAGTAAGGCCTTCCTTTATTAACTGCACTTGAAATTGCACCCCCTTTCACCCTTCCCTGATTTATTCTAGTTTTTTTTTTTTTTTTTTTTTATCACTTATCACCATCCGACACACTGTATAGTTTGGTTGTTTATTAGTGTTTTGGTCTGTCTTCCACTAGAACAAAAGCTCCACAAAGGCTGGGATTTGTTTGTTCACTGACCTGACAATGACACCCAACCTGATGATGACAAGATTTCAAGAATGACAGGCATTTTTATCCAGGCTGCTCAGGTGTTCTTATGGATCCTATCTTTTGTCAGTAGGAAACATTTCTCTTTGTTGTTGTTGTTTTTTTAGGAGATGGAGAGAGAGTGGAGGGGGGTGGGGGCAGTGATGGGAGGGGCCGGAGGAGCAGAGGGAGAGGAAGATTGAAAATCTTAAGCAGGCTCCGTACCCAGCACAAGCCTGATGTGGGGCTCAATCTCTTGACCCTGAGATTATGACCTGACCTGAAATCAAGAGTTGGAAGTTTACCTGACTGAGTCATCTAGGTGCCCTCTTTGTCCTTTTAGACTTTTTTCCTTATATCCCATTTTTCCTGAAACTATTTTTGCTTTTTTTTTTTTTTCTGTTTGCCCTTATCTGGTGTATCTTTCTCCATCTCTTAATTCAACCTCCCTGTAACATTTTGTTTTTAAGTATGGCCTAAATAAAATATAGCTGGCTTTCTCCTTTTCAGCCACACTCAGCGTCCCTGATCTTTAATTGGGTGTTGTGACCTGATATATTTATTATGATTATCATAATGATAATGATGTTTATAGCTATTCTTCCTATCTTAATTTATTTTTTCCTTTCACCATATTTTGTTTTTTTCCTTTGTTGCTGTTTGTTGATTTGACTGTACTTGTTGCTGCTGTTGCTGCTTTCCATTTTCTCCCTCACGTTGTACTTCAGCAGCCCCAGTGTAGTTTAAGTTCAGTATTTAAACTCATTTGTATTTTTTTCTCACTGTCTGAAGTTTCTACCTCTATCTGTTTCTCACTTTGCACACTTTTACTTTGCCTTTTCTACCCCTGTCATTTCCAGTCTTGAGACCAACTGATAACTGCATTCTGGATTGTTGTTAATCATTTTTATTTTATTTAAAAAAAATTTTTTTTTTAAAGATTTTATTTATGTATTTGACAGAGATAGAGACAGCCAGCGAGAGAAGGAACACAAGCAGGGGGAGTGGGAGAGGAAGAAGCAGGCTCCTAGCGGAGGAGCCTGATGTGGGGCTCGATCCCATAACGCTGGGATCACGCCCTGAGCCGAAGGCAGACGCTTAACCGCTGTGCCACCCAGGCGCCCCAATCATTTTTATTAATAGCATTTATTTAAATTTATCTCTGAGTTAATATTTATTACTTCGCTCATCACTGTTCCTTATACTCTTGTCTACTTGGATTCCTTTTGAATTTTGCTGGTCATCATCCTTTAATAAATTTTTTAGAGAGCTCAAGACTGGGGAACTTCTGGAAGCTTTTCATCCTCCTTCACAGTTAAGTGGAATTCACTCGGTATCTCTCATAACTGAAAATACGGCACTATTGCCCCTTCACTTGCAGTGTTGCTGAAAAGATGTCATTGTCAACCTGGATCTTATTTCTTCGTAAGAAATGCCTTTTTTTCCTTTCTGGAAGCTTTTAGGATTTTTTGATTTTATTTTTTGTTTCATATCAGTGAATCTATTGATAGTGTAGGTATGGCTGTTTTCTCATGCATTCATGTATTCTTGTCTCATTCAGCCACTTCAGGCTGAAAACTCTTACATTCAAGCTCAAGGGTCAGGTCATCACGTTGATAATATCTTTAATAATGAACAAAATCATTTCCTTCCCTCCAGCTGTTTATTTTCTCTTTTTTTGGAACTCGTATTTCCAGAACTATCACTTCTCGCCTTCAGATATTATAACTGTCCATTCCTAGTTCCCATCTCTGTGTCTTTTGGTTCTAAGTTCTGAAAGAATTTGTTAGCTCAGTCTTCCAGTGTTGATAATTTGCTTTTCAGCTGCGTTCATTCTCTACCACCTGCCACTTAAATTTTTAATTTTAGCAATTTTATCTTTTCACTTCTAGGAGATGGGGAAAAAAGTCTGTTCTTGTTTATTGAACTGTTCTTCTTATTATCTTTATAAAAAACTAGTCCAAAATCAATGAGCAAAACTAATACGATAAAAGGTGGTTTCTGCATGTTACTAAACAACATAGGATATATTTCAGAAAAAGTTCAAAAGAGGCAGTGTTGATGTCCTCCCTTTTCACTCTGAAGACAATTATTATCTTCTTTTGAATTGGCTTTTTTTTTTTCTGTTTGCTTTTTTTTTTTTTTTTTTAATGTTTAAGCTTTACTGTTGCTGTCCTGGTACAGATTTTCCTCAGATATTTAGTGATTTTAAGAAATGCCTGGTATTCCCTGTGAAGATTAGTCTTCAGGAATACATGCCCAGTGGAAACCCAGCCACTCTACACAGGTCCTTTCAAGCTGTTCTGTTGGGTTAACACATTGTAGCTTAATTCTGGTTGCTGTATACAATTAAAGTGAAATAAAAAATCAGTTATATTTCTTTTAAAAATTATGTAAATCAGGAGTCTTGCTAATTTAGACTCATCTTTTCCTACCTAATTCAAAGAGTGGTAAGACGCATGTATACAGAGCTGCATGACCAGTGGTGAGAATTTATAAAGCTTTACATTTGTGTCATTGGAGATTAAGTAAAAGAATCTTTGTGGTTAGTTGTTTATTATGGCGTGCATCTCCACCAGGAAGTACTTCATCATTCTGCCTCTTTTGAACTTTTTCTGAAATATATCCTATGTTGTTTGTAACATGCAGAAACAACCTTTTATCGTATTAGTTTTGCTCATTGATTTTGGACTAGTTTTTTATAAAGATAAAATTTAGTAGGTACGCAGATGTGTGTAGTGCATGGTATTACATCATATGGAAGAGCTTGTAGGGCTTTCTTTTTAGTTTATTTTTGAAGTATAGTTGTCATACACTGTTATATTCGTTTCAGGTATAAGGAATTTGTGGTTTTATATGACATTTCACCCAGTGTTCTGCTTCTCAAGCTGGAGTGCCTCTATCTTGGGAGTATGTAGTGGTCTATCAGGGGATGCCTGAAACCACAAGCCAAACGTGGCACTTCATTTTGGTGTGTGAATTTTACTTAAAAATTTAAGGAGAGAATGTTGAAGCCTAGACTTTTCTGAGGTCCTATCCATGCTTGTAAATCTGCAGAATCCCAGTTTTTCAGCCAATCTTAGGTTTTATCTAAAAGCTTGAGGTGCAGGAAATTTATTTTTACGTGCAGTGAGTGCTTTTGGAAAAATTTAGAAATTCAGTGTTTTAGAGGAACATGGTTTGACCAAAATGAGGAGGGTGCACACCATCAGGGGGACTGGTTGTGCCAAAGACAGAGGTCCCCACAGCTGGCACTGGACAGCTAATGCATCTGCAGTGCAACAAGGCCAGCCAGGTGACCACGTTATTTGTCACCCTGTGAACCAGTTCTTTTTTTTTTTAATATTTTATTTCAGAGAGAAAGAGAGCTTGCACACGCAAACATGAGCAGGGGGGTGGTGGTGCAGAGAGAGAAGCAGACTCCCTGCTGAGCAGGGACGCCCCCCAATGCTGGGCTCGATCCCAGGACCCTGAGATCATGAGCTGAGCCGAGGGCAGATACTTCACCGACTGAGCCACCCAGGTACCCCTGAACCAATTCTTTTTAACCTCTGATTTTACCAGTGTTGAACAATACCAAGTGCAGCCTTTCAGTTTATGCTGAGAAGAGGATGAAGGGAAAAAGCCAGCTCCCAGGGCTCCCCGTGTAGACGTGGAGAAGGATGTATTGGAATACTTGTGCTGTGCTGCAGGTGGGCAGTAGGACAGGGCTTGGTAGAGGAGATTTTCTTACGGGAGGGGTTGTCCCACTCTTCCAGTGGGACAGGGCCAAGGCCCCACAGCACGCTTAGCTGTGGCTCTAGGAAACAGGCTCTGCTGATGATGCTATTGGTTGCATGGCTTGTCCAGTCCTGCTGCATAAGCAGAGACAAGGAGACCAGAATGGGGTAGAAGAGAAGCCACAACAAGAGCACTTAAAAAAGTAAACTCAAATCTCACTGGCTGGTTGTTCACCTCTGCGTACTTAATGCTTCTACCTTGTCTGGCTTAAGCAGTGTGGTGCTGGAATAATCTGATTCTACTCTCAGCCCTGTGATTAACTTATGAGACTCTGGGTCTGACCTGCCACTTCTGAACCAGTTTTCCCCTCAGAGAAAGGGAGATGCCAACAAGACCAACTTAACCAGATTGTTTTGAGGATGAAAAGAAAGAGTATGTTCAAATGGACCTTGTGAACTTCAATGCCTTCTTCATTCTAAGGGTTGAAAAAAATTAGTCATATGTATTCTTTTTCCACTTTAAAAATATGTCCACTAGCTTATGGCTTCAGACCAAGATGAAGTAGACACACTTCTCTCTATTCCTCTCACTAAGTACAAGTAAAAACTCTGGGCCTTATATATAAAAGAAACATAAGAAGATTCTGAAAGATGGGGAGAAGAAGGTAGACTGGCCAGGGGACCTCAGGACCTGAGGAATGACATGGGTTTGGGGTGTTTTTGTTTTTTTTGCCTTATGTGTTCTAGATTGGATGCTGGGAAAACTGGCAACCCAGAAACACCAATAGTCTCAGACAAAAGTGGCAAGAAAAGTCTGTTCTCTAAGCCAGAGGACCGGGAAAGGGGCAACCCAGTAAGACAGAATCTTCTAGATACCAGTTGCCTTACTCCATCCAGATGCCATGGAAGAATCCTCAACCCTACCTCAACAGCAAAGGCCTGGCTATCACAAGCCACCACATCCCCCACTGCCAGGGTGATAGTGGGAAGAATTTCATCCCCACTTGGAGATAATAGCTTCTGCCTCTCCCTTCCCCCAAGTTGTCATTGGAAGTCACATGGGATCCCGAGTTCATCCACCATCCAGCAGAAACAAGGCCTCCCTCACCCTGCTGTGGTATCAGTGGGCAGCAGCAAGGTGCCCCTCCCTCTCCTACCCAGGGCGGTGTTAGATGAGGCCTAGAAGGGAGCCTGAAATCTCACCCCCATCCACAGGAATGAGCCCCCCCAGCACATGTCAAGACATACGTGGGGGGGGGGTGGACCTTTACCCCCACCTGGCAGTAGTGAGATGGCACCTCGCTTCTCCCACTGGCATGGTGTCAGAGGAGGCATGCTAACACAAGATTGAAGTATGATCTAGAATCTTAAAAATAATACCTAAGCTATCCAGGGTACAATTGAAAATCATGCATCAAATACGAAATATCAAGAATCAGGAAAACATCAACTCGCATAAGAAAAAATAATCAACAGGTGCCAGTACATAGATACCATAGGTCTGGAATAATCTAAGGATTTTAAGCAGCCATCATAGAAATGCTTCCACGAGCAATTAGGAACATGCTTGAAACAAATGAAAAGATTTAAAGTCTCAGCAAAAAAAATAGAAGATAGAAAGAAGAACCAAATGGGAATTTAGAACTGAAAAGTACAGTGACTGAAATAAAAAAAAATAAAAAAAAAAAACTAACAGATGGCTCAACAGCAGAAGGGAGAGCTTGGTTGGAGGGGCAGAGGGAGAGGGAGAAACGGACTCCCAGCTAAGCAAGGAGCCTGATACAGGGCTCAATCCCAGGACCTGAGCTGAAGGCAGACGCTTAACCAGCTGAGCCACCCAGGCGCCGCAAGAGTTCTGTATCTTAATTGCAGCGATGGTTCTTTGAACTTACACGTGTGATAAAATGACACACATATTATACAGATGTCAGTCTCCTGGTTTTGACAACATACTCTAGTTTTGCAAGAAATAACCATTGGGGAAACTAGGTGAAGGATACACAGAGCCACTCTGTCCTCTCTTTGCAACTTCCTGAAAATTTATAACTATTTCAAAATAAAACATTAATAGTTCTGGATCTGAAAACTTTAGTGTCATTTGTTCTGTGATGTTCTTCTATTCAGTAGATCTGGTAATCTAAATCATTAGAGCTTCTCCCCCATGGGACTCAGTAAAGCTAATTCCATTAGATATTCACCACAACATGCTTGCCAGTAAACATTTTATTTTCTCAAAGTTGGCTTTTAAGTAGAAAACATTGGTCACCACCAAATTAAACAAAAACCCACTGGCTCCCACAGATCTGTTCAACTTCTGGCCACAGTTTTACTTCACCAGATGGATTGTTTATAAACATGTACCTGTGCTTGGCTCCACTTCCTGCTCTGCTGAATTTCCTGATAACATGACATTTCTAGCTTTTGTGATTTCACTATCATTCTTAAATGGAAATTTTCAAATATAGCACTTTAAAAATTTTATCTTCAACTGAAAACATGGCTTTGTGCTTAAAAACTGGAACACATATCAGCTTTTAAAACCCACTGAAGTTATATAAGATGATGACCTAAAGATGCTTAATAAGGGTCAGATTGCCATGCCCCCCACAGCTAGTGAACTTGGAGAGAGCACGGCAGTCCACCTAATAAGCATAGATTGTATTAAGAATGCACATTTAAAATAATGAAATTTACTATTGTAGGTAAACAAATGAGTCTAAATCTGGATGTCTGTTCTTAGGAATGGCCATTCAAGAAATTGCATGCTACCATTATTTTTACAATGACAACTAAGTTAAAGCTATTTGTGATTCACTGGATCAAATACCTCTAAAAATGGTCTGAGAGTTACGTGAAGCAGTTTGACTGTGGGGACTGTGAGTTCTCTGACGGAACAGATACCTGTGATGAAAATTGCTGGGTCAGTGGTAAAAGAAAGGGCATGGCTTAAATTAAGACGACAATAAAAGAGACTGACCAGTGGGTCAGAGGTGCTTTCTCTCGAGGCGATGTGACTCCTTAGCCAGAACATACTGGTCTTAGGCTGGCACGCCCCCCGACTAAAACAGATCTGGAGGCCAGGATTGTGAAGGTAGTGTATTTGGGGGCTGAGCCCAGGAAGCGCCAGCTGGGGAGTAGGGAAGTGAGACAGTGAAGGAAAGGAAGCCACTAGGAGGTATGTTAAAAGAGTAGGTTACCACTTTGGGCAACCGGCACTCAATCCCATTGGTGTTCTCTGGGGGATTGTGAAGGGCATGCCTCAGATTTGTTCCACCCAAGAGGCAAAGAAGCTCCTCTGTGTTCAACCACGCCTGGCCATTATTGGCTGGGGCTGCTTCTGGGGTGTTAACACCTTGACACTTCTAGCCTCACTTGTACGTGAACTGAACAAGCATGATGTGTGGGAAGAAAGCAATGGGCTCTTGCAGTGAGAAGCCATTTGTGTGAATGGGAACAGGGAGTCTTGAGTAGATAAGGGTGGGAGCACTGCTAACCTCTGCTACAGGACACCTGCATTTCTGCTGATTGTCGCCAGAAAACGTCTGGGCTTCTCTCCTCAGCAATGACCCTGAGAGGAAAGCAGATCAAAACAAAATCCAGAAGGAAAACACAACCCGATGCGATTTGTAACTACATTTTATGTAAGATTGGGTTCTTAAAACATTGTGGTACCGGAATGAAGAGAAATTATCTGCTTGTTTTCTTCCCAATTTTCTGAAGTTCACATACTCAGTACCATTTTGCCCATTAATCCTTGAGGATAGTAGAACAGTTTCCTTGTCCATAAGTGATGAAGAACATTCTTTTTTATATGTGCTGTTCCTCAAACACAGCAAGTGTGTTCCCAGCTCAGGGCCTTTGCACTTGCTATCCCCTCTGCCTGGAACTCTCTCTTGCTTCTGACTTATAGCTCCTTGTCCTGCAGGTCTCTGCTCTTGCGTCTTCTCAGTGAGGCCTTCCCTGACCACCCCGCGTAAGGTAACAGCTCCCACCCCACACTTATCCTTACCGTGCTTGATTTTTCTTTATAGCACATGTCACCAACCAACATACGCTACACAGTGTTTACTTGTTCAATTTATTTATTGCCTGCCTCTGCCCACTCAAATGTCAGCTTTGTGGAATCATGGACTCTGTCTGCATTCACTGCTGTAACCTCAGCTCCTAGGACAGCGTCAGGTATTTATTGGATATTCAGCAAATAATGGTTGGGTGAGAGGACCAGTGTGTGGAGGATTATCCTTTTTGGGCCTGTAGCTTTCCCTTTCTTGCTGAAGGCATAGTGATGGGCTCTTTTTCCTATAAAAGAAATTTTTACCTTCGGTTCCTTCCTGAGGTATTTTTTTGGACAGAGGCCTTTCCAGTGAATGTAAACATGACAGATAGCTGCTTTTTTGTCTAGTCTTGTGGTTTTCAGAGCCGTCACCTCAGAACTTGTGCGGCGTGCGGATTCTCCAGCCTCACCCAGACCTGCTGAATGAGAGCAGTGTCTTCTAACAAGGTGTCTACCCGCTTCCGATACACGAAACTAAAACCAAAGTTGGAGATTGTGTGATGTAGGCAGACAGCTTTACAGAGGGTACTCCTGGTGTTTGTCTTGAGTGGTATCTTTCCCAGAGATCTGAGATGTACTCTGAGCAACTTTACAGTTCTGAAAATTTGCTGTGTGTTTATAATTGCCATGCCACTTCTTTCTAAAATGAGTGGAAACACCTCATCCGAATGCTGGGGAAGGCTTCCTGGATGTGAGCCCCCTGTGCAGGGCCCCTGTGCAGAAGGGCACCTGTCCTGGTTTAATACGCTGTTGTTAGTTTATAGGACAATTAAAAAGTAACAGAGAAATCAGAAACTATTTGGCTAAGGTAATTAATCAGTTATGATTAGTCTTCAGGAATTTAAACACTTTCTCTAAAGAAATAAGTAAGGGAGACTGTGTAACACGTGAAGAACATGGACTTTGGAGCCATAAAAATATGGTTCAGCTCCCACCTTTAATACTTGATAGCTCTGTGGCTTTGAGCAAGTTACTCCATGTCTTAGTTTTTTATTTGTAGGTGGGGAAAATGGCACTATTATAGCTATTTCATTTGCCCTGAGGATCAGGTGAACTGGACATGAGAAACACATGCCCCAGGACACAGTGTGTGCTCAGGAAGTGTTAACTATCACCCATTTTTGGCTCCTCACCAGTGTTTTTCTAGACTAAGATTTTTCATTCTGATTCAGAATTTTACCAAGTTATGAATGCTTTTCTTTATGGATTTCCCTCCCCTACACCCTGACTCTTGTTAGATTTGGCTTCTCCTGAGGCACAAATCTGCAATTTTATCAGAAATCTTTACTTCAGGACATGAGGATGGAGTCCCAGATGATCCCAGAGATATTTCCACTTCTTATTATTCACCTTCTTATTCTCCAAAAGGATGATATACAAAGAAAGCAAATGGAATGCAAAGCCTTCTGGAAAATCCTTCCTATACAAATGTGTAGTGATTGATTACAACTGGGAAGGTTTTTACTATAGTTATTCAAATTTACAATTGACTAGCAAAAAGCACAACCATAGTTAAAATATGTTGTTTAAATTGTTGGGGTAAATACAGCAGTAAATTTACCCAGTGCGTGATCTAAGTGTCCTCTTTTGAAAGTTGTTTTACTTGGAGCAGATCTCTAAGCAGAGCTTCTGTCATTCTCAGTGAATATGGCCATTCCTATGCCTGGCCAGGTGTTTTTGGTCAGATTTTTAATGCACTTCTGGCTAAATAGCACGAACGGACTTCCTTATTGTTATTTGATAACAGTGAGAATACATCTGATTTTATGCGGAGCTTTGCCAACCTTATAGCACTTGCACACGTATCATCTCACTTAGTTTTTACAACAACCCCATGGGTAGTCAGGTATTAATTGTTCCCCTGTTAGATGAGAAAACTGGGGCTCTGAGCATTTAATTGACTTCTGTGGGGTCACACAGTAGTTAGGTTGTGGAGCTGAGACTAGAATAGGTCTTTCTTTTATAGTCCTTTGATCCCCACATGGCTCCGTCACACAGCTGTGTTTACGTATGTCATTGCATTTCACTGAGATTACCCTTGCTAGGTTCGCCAGGGAGGTTTGTGCCACTGGATCAGTGGGCGGCTTTCAGTCCTCATCCTGGTTGACTTTCAGGAGCATTCAGCGGTGTTAACTCTTCCCTCCCGGCCATGATAAACAGGCACAACTGAGGTGCTGGCCTTGTCTTGGTCAGTGTTGAGGGTGCGGGGGGCGGGCAGGTGTGGGAAGTGAAACACAGCTTCTCTTTTACTTCCCACCTCCTGGATTTGTTCTTCCTGTGCTCTAGAATCCATGATCTCTGCGGTCCTGTAACCAGTGTGCCCTTTTCCCATGCTCTGTCAAATGTTCATGTCCTCCAGATGTTTCTTCCTTTTTCCATAAAATGTCTTCATTCAGTGTGGCTATTCTCTGAGAAAAACAGATTGGATAAATTAACCATTATTCATCACTAATTAGGCTAACATTTATTGAGCACTAGCTATGTATCAGGCACCGCAAGGAAGTCAAACTTTCTTGGAGGAATTTTTGTTGTACGAAAAGATCCTTGTTTACCAAAATCAGGCCAGGACTGATAGCGTTTCAGGCGTGATGAAACACTGAAATGAGAGATGTTAAGCTGTGTGTCAGAAGACATTTTGAGCAAGCATCGAGTTAGGTCATTGCCAGGCCTGTCATCCTCACAGATCCTGATAAGGGGAAAACTGTCCCACCCATAGTTTCCAGTGGGGGTGGTTGTGACACTGTGACATGGTCCCTGGCAGCCATGGCCACTGGGACCAGAACAAGGAATCTGAGTCCAGGGCAGCAATGCAAAGGCTGCCCCTGACTTAGGAGGTGGATCTAGGCCTGGAAGTGTTACCCAGGTAGAAATGGGCTGGGACCTGTTGAGTGTCACTCTTGGCGGAATGAACTGGGCAGGTGTGGACCAAGCAGACCGCTGGGGCAGGAGCAGGAGCAGGAGCTGGAGCTGGAAGAGTGCGCGTAGAGAATGAGAGTCTGGAGGCTCACCGTGAACTACACGGTGGTGACAGTTAGGAACTGTCATAGCCTCTGCTAGTTCATAACCGGTACACAGGGGGAAGGTCCTAAGTGTGTGAGAGGCCCAGGGGAAATTCTACATGTCCTCACGCACTTGCAGTTATCTTGCTTCCCTTGGTTTTTGTTCATTCTGACCAAATGCATCTCATTAAATCAAGGTCACATTTTATAAGTAGAATTGATCTACTTCGTTTGTACCTAACGTTGGCCTTGATAAAGATTTAAAAATACTTTCTCCCCAGTTTTGTTGACAAAATTAGAAGTGTATATATTTAGATTGTTCAACATAGTGTTTTAAAAAAATTACTTTTTGAGTATACTGAATGTTCAAAAGCAACCTGATGGTTATATAAATCATGTTTAGTGCTTGAATCTGAGCAGTTGGGAGTTCACTTCTCTAGTGTGAAATACAAAAACTATATTCTTCACTAGTAACTGCACGTGAAACATATCATGTCATTTCTGTGTTCAAAACCCTTCAGTGGCTCCCTGTTTCATTCCGAGAAAAAGCCCGGCTCTTTGTGATAGCCTAGAACCAGCTCCAGCTTCAGGGACCTTGGCTTTGCAGCCACTCAGGGCCCTACACTGAAGAGGGCCCCATGCTTGGTTTAGTCCTCTGCTGTTGCCATCTTGAAATTCCTAATAAGTTTACATTTGGATTTGCATTTTGTAAGTGAAGTCCAGTGGGACAGAGGAGCATCTTCCTGAAGAACAGAGATTCCCTGGAGCAGCAGACTGGACATGTGCTTGTGGTCCAGCTAGCAGTTGGCACGCACATGGGCTTGGGCACGGCAGGCAGCGCCCACCCAGTAGCACTGGGCCAGCTCCACACCTCAGAGCAGTCCAGGGTGCCGCGGGACCCTGAGGGGATGGGCACGCTGGGACATGGACCTAGATGGGGAGTGTGACCACCATAGCATCAGCAGAAGGGCATTGCAGCCACGCAAGACAATGGGGGCTTAGGACTCGAAAGATGGTGAACATCAAAAAAAAAAAAAAAAAAAAAAGATGGCATGGGCTTCCTAAGGAGGCAACACCAGGACAGCCACGGGAGGCTGGCTGCCCTGTGTGTCCCCAGAGCTGGTCCTGACGGTGTGTGATATTTAACTCCCCAGCCTGGGCACCGCAACAGAACAGCTGGTGCTCAGGGTGCAAACTTGATCAGTAAATAGTGACAAAATAAAAGTGGACATGTGAGCATTGCAATAAAGCATATCAGAGAGTTAGAATTCCTCAAAGAGGTTAGGATTTGCTGTTTTGAAAACGTTGCAGGTAAAACATGTGTCCTCAGGCTTAGAAACAGAAATTAAACTTAAGATCATTTAACAGGACACTAGTTGTATATGAAGCTTCAGATGAACCAATTAATGGAGGAGATAATTTTAAAATTAAATTTTTCCTTATAGATATAGCGATAAAACACATAAATAGGGGTCTTGGATTTGCACAAATTATGAAGCCACTTCCACTTTCTTGTTCCACCTCCACGAATGACAGGAGGTGTGAGAGCAAAGATTAGGATGCATTGGGTATATTTGCATTTAAAATTACATTCAAACTTACATGAAACTGATTTGTATGGAGAGTTCAGTCTTTTTAGGGAAATTATTTTGTAAGATTCGTCAGCTTAGATGTACTGAAATTTATATTTTGAAGTAATTTATAAGAACTTTATTTCAGTATTGTCATAGCCCATAAAATATTCGTAATAGCTCCAGTCACAGTTGGATCAGCAGAAAGATCTTTCTGAAAAGTAAAAATTATCACAGATTATTCGTATATTACATCCCCATGACTTACGTATTTTATAACTGGAAGTTTGTACCTTTTGACCACCTCTGCCCACCATGGTGACTATAGTAACAATACTGTATTGTATATTTAGAAGTTGCTAAGAGAATAGATCTAAAAAGTTCTCATCACAAGAAAAACAATTTTTGAAAAAAACAAAACTACTTATGATCTTGCATTTGCTGACAGCTTTCAGTTATATCAATTGAAAATGATGTGAAAGATATAAATTTTGATGCTCTAATAAATGAATATGTAGTAAAAGCAAGCCAGGAAAATTATATGATCAATCAAGACATTTTAATAAAGTATTATTATATAAATCGTTATATAGATAATATATGTAAATATTAATAAAGTTATATATATATAATTGTAATGCCAATTTATTTGCCATATTTATCATTACTCAGTGTAATACCATTATGCCTTGAATTATAAGTAATCCCTATGTTATAAATACTAAAATATGTTTAAGGAAAAAATCTTTATATTTTAATACCTCCGACAGCACTTTTTCTTATTTTGAATGAAGGGGCTCTGCATTTTCATCGTGCACTGGGCAATTAGCCCTACCAAAATAATGCAATTAGCCCTACCAAAAAGGTCCTCCAAGATCTGCTTCCCCTTTGTAAACAAAGGCATTACTTTAAAGCTTTTTATTTTTCTCTTATATTCTCCCCTTTGCTTACTCACTATGCTTCAGGTTTTTACACTCAGCCTCAGGTAGGACTTTTGCCTTGGCTCTTTTTTTTCTGCTTGGAATGTTCTTCCCCCAGGTACCCACATAGCTCACATTGTGACCCCTTTAAAGTTTTTGCTCAAATGTCACCTTCTTAATGAGGCCCACCCTGATGACCCTAGTTAAAACTGCATCCCATCCCTCTCCGTGACTACCATGGACCCTTGTCTCTTTACTCTGCATTTTTCTTTTTTTCTACAGAACTTATCACCTTCTGACATACATGATTGCCTATGTGTTATGTCTGTTGTACATTATCTGTCTGCTCTGCTAGAATATCAGAATTAGAGTGTAGAATTTCTGTTCGCTGCACCAGTAATGCTAGAAACCCTGTGAATATTTGTGGAATTAATGAAGTCTGAAACTGGTAGATAAACGTGCAGTCGCTATGCAAGCCAAAATTAAAAACTGCAGTGTGTTTTCCTTTGTTGCACAATAGGCAAATTAGATTCTTGATTTCTCAAATTGTTTACAGCTAATGCTTTTGTATTTCCATCTATTTTAATTAATGAAAACTCCCATTATAGGACCATATACTCAACTCATGCTATTTAAATTGTACTGTTCATATAATTGTAGCCGTAAAAGGCTTTCAGAACACTAAAAACTTTGTTATAAAAGCTTAAACAGTTGAAATAGAAAGAAAACCCCAGTGGCTGAATTCTTTATTTGCTTGTTAAGAATATTTATCTCCTATGAGACCCTGTTTAGCCTCAGTCTAAATGATAATAGAAGTACAGTATGTTTTCACTTAGGAGTGTCTGTATTTTCATTCTTAAGTTAGGTAATAGGCAGTTGTGTCAGGAATTATACTTATTCAGAAATAAAATATTCTTCATCCACAGCTCTACAGAAATTCATTTACTAGCTTGTGTTCATTCTCGAGCACTAGGATCTTTGAAAATCAATATTCCTTTTACTTCTGATTTAATTTTGGTTTATCGTGAGAACCCCATTTTTTTTCTCACTGAGACAAAATCAGGATTGTTATTAAACTGGGAAGCATCCTTTTTTTCCTTTAAATAACAAGCTTGTGCTGCATGCTACTTTTAAAAAATGAAATTGCTTCTTTAATGGGAGAAATTGTTACTGAAAGTTGCTGTGCTATCTGTATGTTTCTGGGAAAGGGAGCGTTTATATCAGGACAATAAAATTCGAATTTTCAAGGAAGCCATCAGAATACTGAAACACTTAAGTAACATATCAAAACTACTTTCTAAATGTTGATATGACATAGAAACTTGATTAGCTTCTTTAAATATAATTAGAAATATGAAAATCATGGTGGTAGTTTCATATCTGTCTTAGATGAAGGCATGGCTCCAACGATTTCTCAATTTCCATGTGATAATCATAATATGATAAGAGTAATATGAACTGAAATTTTATGGTACTAAGAAGATCCTCAGATGGATACCACAAAGTTGTTGATTCTATAGTCTCCCGATCTGTTTTTATCTTTAATATCATTGAACCATAGAAAAATCATCAGTGTAATCTTACTCTCCAGAACTTTCTCAGGGACAAGACGTAGAAATCTACCTCAAATCCTAGAGAAAGGAATTTACTGGCTTATGTTACTAGGAAGTTGAGAAATGTGTTGATTCCAGACTCCGTTTCCTCCATGTGGCCAGCAGCTCCAAATTTTCAGGCTCGTAGAACCCCGACCCTGAAAACAGGACATTTCCCTTTCTTACTAGCTCCAGTAGAATGATCACGTGAGGTTGTAGATTTGCATGGCCATCCCCAAACAAATTGCTATCACTAGAGAATGGGGTACTGTCTTACCTAGATCTCCCCAACCTGATTGATAGCTCTACCCAATACCACCTGGAGGTGGGAAGAGGTTCTGCCAAAGGACAGGATATTGGTGATGCCAGAAGAAAGGGGCATAAGAAGACAAGCTGGACAGATCAGTCACTGCCTTGAATATATGGGCAAGGTAAACAAAATCAAATAAATGTGAAGATACCTATGAGATATTTAAGGCTTAAGGACATTCAAGGGAAACTATAGAAAATGAAGACCAAGAGCAGGGCTTGTTCACATTTTGGCTGTGTCCTGTGGCATTGAACGATTAGCTCATTTGTCTAATAAGGGGATGCTCACAGATGTCTGTGTGTTTGGGACCGATTGTAGTTATACTAGATAAAGAAGAACTAACATGCATATTAGATTTCTACTAGGTGTTAGGCTATAAACACTTTGCAGTATTTTATGCACATAGGCATACATTCTAGTTGAATCAATGAATGTCAGTAACAGAAAAACTTAATAGTATTTTAAAGATATGGGCGTTTATTATTTCACATTAAAGAACCCTGGATGTAAGCAGTCCAAGGCTGTATTGGAAGCTCCATGACTACCAGGGACCCAGGCATCATCTCTCGTGTCCCACCATCCTTATTTTATACCACCTCATGGCACAAGATGGCTGTTTGAACTCCAGTGCAAAGATGTTCCTTGTAGGTAGCAGGCAGAAGAGAGGGGATGAAGGTTACCACTGCTCCTTTTTAAAGAGAATTATTGGCAGTCCCACACAACATTTCCACTTGGATCTCATTAGCCTTAACTTGGTCATATGGCCATAATGCACAGCAAGTGAGGAGGGAAATGTAATTCCTACAGTTGGCCATGTGCCCAGCTAAAATCTGGGGTTTGGCTACTAAGGAAGAAGGGGGGCGGATGACCATTGGGAGGCAACCAAGAATCTCTGCCTCATACTTTATCTCCTAAGATGTACATCAAACATTGGTTATGGAGCTGGAAGACCATGTGATCCAACTTAGGACAAGTCCTACTATCTCTGGATTCGTGCTACTTTGGTACCCTTAAGAGCTCCCTTCCTCTCTTACATAAGGCCTCAGACACGCTGTAACGAGGCTTCTCATGGATCTTCACAGAGTTGTGGTGTGTACTGACTTTCCAGGGGCTTCTGTGCATGTGGACTCAGGCAGTGTGGCTCTGCGCTAAGACCACACGTGACCACTGCTTTCTCAGATGCCATCTGTTACTACCACCATTCTTCCCTAAATGAACTGGTGGGTGAGAGTTTATGATAGTCCCCTTGCTGCTGAGAGGCTGCCTCATTTCTGTCTTAACCAGCTGGTGCATTGTTCTGTCACTTTCAAAAGTGACGCTTCTCTATATATTAAGCACAGCACACTCTCCTCTTATGAAAAGAAATTATTGAGTATAACTCTTCTGTTTCACCTCACATATTGCAAATCCTTTAAGGAGCAGTAAGAGTACAGTAGGGTTGTATATTAAGTAGCCTTGAGTAAATTTATTAAAGCGTGGATATGGTAAAAATATTTCCCCTTAGAGGTTACTTGACAAAATAATGAACAGAGGATTAAGGAATATCTCAGTGATACAACCATCATTCTTCTTTGTTGACATATAAAAACACATAACATTTTATTTGAACTGTAAACATGTTCAAATGTGATTAAGGCTGCACTGTGATGAGTCGTATATCACAATTTTATATTGAAAAAGTTGTGTGTCAATTTACCTGACGTTTTCAACCTCTTGAGATTAAAAGTACAGATGAGAAAATGAGTGTGTAACTTCCTCTGTAAAATTCTTGTAGGGCAAAATTCTGAGTGACCTATTCCAGTGACCTTACACTAAACCAAAGTGCAGCGTTGTCTCCTTATGGCCATGATGTTATGGAAGGAATGGCAGCAATTACTTTGGGGGAAATTAGGTAGTTTCAAAAATAATTGAGCATTAGAAAGACTCATTTTCCTTAGTTTTAGGTTTGAGTTTCTCTTAACTAACTTTACCACAATAGGCCTTTGTCTCGTTCAGTCAGCCTCTCTTTTTTTTTATAATAATATTTTTTTATTATGTTAGTCACCATACCGTACAACCCCAGTTTTTGATGTAAAGTTCCATGGTTCATCACTTTTGGAAGCTTGTCTCCCAATTCACATCCAGCTAGGGTTGCCAGGTTTAGCAAATGAAAACACAGGATGCCCCATTAAACTTAAATTTCAGATAAGCAACAAATAAGGTTTTAGTATAGATATGTCTCAAATGTTGCATGGGTCATACTTATACTAAAAAATTAATTCGTTTATCTGAAATTCAAATCTAGCGGGACGTCCTCTCTTTGAACTGGAAACCCTTCCAGCCCTTATTGCTGTGATATTGTTGTGTATTTTCTTCATTGAAGTTCACATCTCCATCAGTGGCCTGACCTATGCTGATAGCCTTCTGTCCCTGCATTGTCTTCTGCCTGCGGCCACTTCCACCCAGATGGCATTCTCTTCTCCCTTCGTTGGTTTATCAGCTTAATGCAGTCACTCACCTATCCGCCCTTCCTCCCGATCCCTTTCCCAAATGGCATGGCAGTGTCTATGCTTGACCCCTCCAGGTTATTTGAGTCACCTTTACCCTCGTCCTCCATATTTAGTCAATTAGTCCTGTCCATTCTTCCTTCACAGTCCGTTTTTCCCTCCCTTCCTCCTTGTCTTTCCCTTTGCTTCTCTCTCTCTCTTTTTTCCTATCGTCCCGTCTGTCCATTCCCTACACTGCCCACAGTTTAGGTCCTTGCCTGCAGTGGTCCCTGTCCACCTGCTTTTCCAGCTGGCCTCCCGCTCTAGGCTCTCCCTACCACCAGTCATTCTGAATTGGGGTTCACATTCTAAACTATCGCACCAATTTTATTCCTTCCCAGCTAAAAACCTTCAGTGACTTGCTGTGGTCCACAGAATGAAGCTTACGCCACTATTTGAGGCCTCACATGTAAGACTTTCCAGAATTGACTTCTGCCGATTTCTCTAGTCTTGGGTGCATCAGTACCTTAGATCCGTGTTTACCCCCTGTTTATTTATTTGTTTATTTTTTAAAGATTTTATTTATTTATTTGACAGAGACAGCCAGCGAGAGAGGGAACACAAGCAGGGGGAGTGGGAGAGGAAGAAGCAGGCTCCTAGCAAAGGAGCCTGATGTGGGGCTCGATCCCAGAACGCCTGGAACACGCCCTGAGCCGAAGGCAGACGCTTAACGACTTCGCCACCCAGGCGCTCCTTACCCCCTGTTTAGATTCGCTTTGTCTTTCACTATAATAGAATATTGAAAACCCCCTTAGAGATGTTTCAAATTGTGTAATCATTTGGCATAGAGATTATTTTTTAAATTTTTAAAGAAGATTTTATTTATTAATTTGTCAGAGAGCATAAGCAGGGGGAGCGGCAGGCAGAGGGAGAAGCAGACCCCCCACTGAGCAGGGAGCCCGATGAGGGACTCAGGACTTGATCCCAGTACCCTGGGATCATGACCTGAGCCAAAGGCAGCCACTTAACCAACTGAGCCACCCAGGCATCCCTGGCATATAGATTAAAAGGAAGTAGTATCTTAGTTTTTGTATTACCGTATTAGTAAACGTTACCTTATAAAGTTTATTCCTAATAAAAATTTAATACTATCCTAATTGTGTAAATACAAAGAAATGTTTTGACTTTTCCTCACTTACCAAATGACACATCCTTTCTTGTGGCTTGAATTAATTAGATTGATTAACATTTAAAATGTCACTTTGCATTGTTTGGCTTTGTGACCAAAGGCATATGGAAATGTGTATTATTTAAACTATGTGACAGCAGCATTTCATGACCTGGTATTTAATTCTTCACATTTCGTGCTTAAAAATAAACTTTTTCATAATTTCAAAAATGTTATACCTTGTTTGCAGTAAATTTCTCAGTGATAATATAAGTAGGTGTCAGGTTGCTATTTCTAAGCATTTTCTACAGAGCATATATTTCAGAATTAGATAGTCTTTATTCATGATAAATAAAAAGCCCAACTATATAGTCATCTGCTTTCTCCTTAAGATTTTGCTCTGTTGTAGGAGCCCCAGGCTCTGGAGAATATGTCTCAGACATGGGTTTGGCTTGGTTGTAAGATACTGTCACAACTTCTTGTGAGGCAATCTGAGAAAGCCTACAACTAGTTCCCGTGATATTTCTTTTCTCATTCTTTCTCCTGAGTCATAATAAGTTGAGTAAATAATGAGTTTCTGGTCCCTGGTCTATATCAGCATTTCAGTACATAGAAGTGCTTGAGCTCGATGTCTTCTTTTGCCTCTCCAGATCTCCTGTCTTCCTTTTTCTGCCTGGTCTCACTCCATTGTTGGGCCTGTGGGGGCTCATCAACCTGCTTCCTGCCCTCCAGCCTCTGCATCATTTTAGCCAATGGAAAGACCCAGGAGGTGATCAGAGAGGAAGGGACAGTGAGGTCAAACATTTTTTCTCCCTACTTTCCTCTCTGCAAGCTCTCCTTGATTGGGTTTTCTGTTCAGACGAAGATCAATTACCTCTCAAGGCAGCCTACTCTCTATAACTCTCCTTCTGGATTCCAGAATCTTTCTTTCCCCTTGTATTGAAGGCCTAGAGGTGATATCAGATCCACCACTCCCAGGCCTGGATTTTAGCACGCTTCCCTGTGTCCCACAGTTTTGTAAACAGGCCCTCGGTGAATGGAGTGTACCATCGATTTCCTGTTGGGATCCTCACTGAGACAGTGCCTTACATGGTATAACTAATTTAATCCCTTCACCTCTACTATGAAGTAAGCACAAATAGTATCCTTATTCTGGAGGAAGGGAGAGTGAAGCACAGAAACACTAAATGACCTGCGAAGATCGCAGGGCTGCTATGTGACAGAGCCAGGGTTAAAGCCTGGCTCCAGGCTACAGATCTTAACCACCACCCTATACCCACGCATGATAATATGAACAACAGTGATTTCATCATTGTTTTCAGAATATTCACAATACCAATATATATTAACGTTACTCATATTGATGACATGTATGGATTGATCAAATTATTGCCAGTGCTCTCTCCCCACCTTTCATCTGAATATTTCAAAAAGAGAGTGATTTTTGTTGTTGTTGTTATGCAGGAAAGATTGAAGGAATGATATTCTTTGATGTTAAGAAATAAGAAGTTCAAATTTTACTTATTATCTTCAGCCCTATTTGGAAAAAAATTCCTTGCCCACAACTAAGTATTCTTTTTAAAATATGAACTCATCAGAGGCTCAAATTTAGCTTCTTTCTCTTCTTAAGAGCCTAACATTAGGACTTAGTATTCATTTCTCACAATGACCTAGTTTTTTACATAATTTTGGTCCTGTCAGTTCGTTCCCAGAGCTGACGTAGCCATCATTCTGTTGACTGCTTTGTGTTGGGGATGTTTCTTCTTCTGCCCTGCCCCCCACAGTCCCCACACATTATTCATTGTTCATTGTCCTCCATCTTCTTCTGTGGTGGAACCTGTCACATTTTCCGTCCCATTGGCCTTGTGTTGTGGTGCCGCTATTGAATGCAGCTGCGCTATGTTGATTCTGGACTCTGGGTACCCTCGGTTGCTACACTATGCCGCTCCTGGACTAACTTATTTGGCAGTTACCATTTTTTCCAACACAGCAGCTTCCTAAAGTATAGCTTCATTTCTTCATGCTAAAATAGTGAGAATAAAGACACAGCTCTGTTGCGGTCCCTTCGGGATCCTTGGATCATTAAAACATCACAGGATGATCGCCTATAATTACACTGGTCGCAGGCATATGCAGACTTGAAAATGCAGTCGGTGTTTAGCAGCTCAAAGAAGAAAAACATACATTTGTGATTCAGGTGTTCTTGTTAAAAATAGTGCATTTGAATGAGTGGCTGTTTATAGTCTGGGTTTTGGGTGGTTATTCCGTAGCGAAGGTCCTGTTCTTGACAAATTTGCTTCCCAGTCATTTTTTCTAACGTGGGCGGTTGGGTCATGGGAGAAGGCCAGAGTTTCTTGGCAGTTATCTCTTCTTGTTGCCTGGAACCCCATTATTACCATGGGCTTCAACTGCCAAACTTGGGAATTTGATCAGAAATTCAAATCTGTGAGCACAAGCAATCATTTATATTCGCTCAAACTGCTTACCTTGGTGTTGTATTTGAGATTTATTCTGAAACAAACTGTAGCTTTAAGGCTGTAAGAGAAAGCTGCTTATTGCAAAGTTTCCATTTCACCATGTGATTGGTGTAGATAGCATCTTTCTGGTCAAATGTTTTGGCATGAAGAAGGTATCTTTTTTTTTCAAATTTTTTATTTAAATTCAATTTAGTTAACATATAGTGTATTATTAGTTTCTGGGGTAGAATTTAGTGATTCATCAGTTGCATATAACACCCAGTGCTCATTACATCAAGTGCTCTCCTTAATGCCCATCACCCCAGTACCCCATCTCCCCACCCACCTCCCGTCCAGCAGCCCTCAGTTTGTTCCCTATAGTCAAGAGTCTCTCATGGTATTTCTTTAGTGAATTTTCAAAGATTTGCTCAAATAGGGAAATTCTGGGGCAAATTTCCAGACCAATGTGGTGGTATCTTTTCTTAAAAAAAAAAAAAAATTACCATTTCATGTACATTTGAGATCTAGACAGATCTATTAAGCTAAACACCTTACCAAATATGATTTACTCCATTGTCCTGGCAAAGACTTAAGAGTAAAGTGTCATGCTGAGCTATTTTGTTTATTTTCATCAAAAGGCTCTTTCATCTGCCATCCAAATAAGGGATATTTAAATTCAGCGATGTTTTAAAATCCAACCCTCATTCTAAAATAACAAAATTTCAAAAAACTAGTCATTAAAATCAAAACAAAAATGAATTTATGCTGCAGGGTTTTGCATTGTATTCATTATAAATGTTGATATCTGTGAGTTTAATTAGCAACAGAGGAAGAGTAAGTACAGAGATTGCCCAAATGGAGAAGAAAAGGAGTAGAAGTTCTTGTAGGGATGTGGAAAGTGGAGGGAGCTGTAGCCATTCAGCCAGTATAACTGCCGTCAGTTTTACCCATTTACGACTCCTGAGCCCCATGTGGGGTTGGATCCATGGCCAAGACTCCACTTACCCTTCCACCTCTTTCTCTGCCATATACTCAGCAAAACCCCTTGTTTTGTTAAACCTGATCGTCCACCGACGCCATGCCTGTACTTAGGCCTCTGATATTGCTACAGAAAAACATCGCGTTGGTTGGATTCACCATAAACTCATGCCCACACACCTCAGGTAGGCACTCAGGGTACGTGAGAGTCCTAACACACTTTCCTGGTGTGCTTGCTTTCTCACTCTCGGAGATGACTCTTTCCCAATTTAATGCTTCTTAAGCTCCCAATAGTCCTCGCCCTTCTCCTTGCCCTCAGCTGCTTCATACTTCACTGAGTAAATAGACCCCGTGAGACAAGCTCTATCTATCTTCCCGCCGCCAAGTCTACCAGCCCGCATCTATACCTAACGCTATGGGTTCCTTCCTGTTATGGTTGTCAGAACTCCCCTCTCCCTGCAGTCCTCCATTTGTATTCTGAGACCTTCGTCTCTTGCCTTCTCGAGCATATTGCACTTGTAGTTTTCTTCTTTGTGCAGCATTGTGATGTTTCACATCTATGGGATCATTCTCATCAGTATTTTCTAGTATCTCCTATCTTAAAAAGTGCCCTCACTTACCCGTATTTTTTCCAGCTTTTTCCCATTTCTGTGCTCCCTGTTCTCAGCAAAACTACCTAAAAAGAGTTACCTGTCCTCTTGTTTACCCTTCTTCACTTTCTGTTCATTCCTTGACCCTCTCCAGTTGGGCTTCTGTCTTTTCTGCCCTCCTGAGGCTGCTCTTGTTAAGGTCGTTTGTGACCTCTGTGTTGTCAAAAACAATGGCCACATGCCCATTCTTGTGTTACTTGATGGTTAAGGAGCATTTGATAGGGCTAACTTCTCCCTCCTCTTTGAAATACTCTTTTACTGTTGGTTTATATAACATCACACTGTGGTGGCTGTGGAGGTGTGCCTTTTCTCCCTTCATGAGAATCTCCAGCAGGGTGATAGCTGACTGGAGCCTTCAGCTACCATACCCTTAGATCTGACACAGCGGAAACACAGTCCAGCCTTCCTTGGAGTGTTCCCAATGAATGACTGAGCATGATGGACTACACGAGATACCTCCAATAGATCCATTGGATCAGAAAGTCCCCGTTGGCCAGAACAAGTCTCTCTCAGAACTGAGCTGTGGTCTGAAGCACTTCATATGCAGTCCCATCCCTTTCCCTTTTCTAGATGTCAAACCTCCAGAAGGTCTGAGACTCTCTTAACCTACTCCTGCCCCCTCCCCCTTTATATTTCTCTTGTATGTCTAATTCCACCTTGGTGTCACCTTCCCAGAGGGCCCAAATGGACTCACAAACTATCCTATTCCCTCCCTCACCCACTTGGCAGTTCCTTGTCTTCTTCGTCTCCTTTTCTCCACCAGCCCTTAACACTGATGGTCTCCATCCCTGGACCAGCTCTGCCCTTCTTCATGCCTTTGGAATCTCAGTCATTCCTTGCTTTAAATACAGTCTTTATGTTACTATCAAATCTGTGTCTCTAGCTCTGATTTTTCCTCCAAACTCCAGACTTCTTTTATATCTAATCATGTTCTTGACATCTCCATCTTGACATCTCCACTTGGATCTTTAGTCTGAAAGGTAACGTGTTTTAGGGAAGTCCTTTTTTTTTTTTTTTTTTTAAGATTTATTTTCTTATTAGAGAGAGAGAGAGTAGGGGGAGGGGCAGAGGGAGAGAGAAGCCCAAGCCGACTCCCTGCTGAGCATGAAGCCCAACACAGAGCTCGATCCCAGGATCCTGAGATCGTGACCTGAGCCGAAATCAAGAGTTGGATGCCCAACCAACTGAGCCACCCGGGCGTCCCAGGGAAGTCTTGATTCTCATCCACATCTATCCTCCTTCAGTTGCCCTTGTCTCAGTAAATGGCGGCAGTCATTTCAGATGCCTCTTTTCCTCTTCTCCCATCAGCAAGTCCTAGCCACTGAACTCCAGAGTATCTCCTGGGTTGATCCATTTTGCTGCTTCTTCACAGATTCTGCACTACACAGTGTTGCAACAGCCCTCTCTCTTGCCCACTCATAGTCCATTCACCACTCAGTAGCCAAAATGGGCTTTTAAAAATGTGGATCATGTCCAGTCATTTCCCTGTTTACAGTACTACAAAGGCTCTTCATTGAACTTTGAATAAAACCCAGATTCCCTTACATTGTTTACAAAACCCTCCATAATTGACCCGTGTTGGCCCCTCAGATCTACTTTGTCCTTCTCCTTGCCCCAACCACAGCGACCTTCCTTCTGTCCCTAGAGTAGGTCAGAGTCATTCTTGCTGTTTGACCTGTTATCTCATGTCTAGGTGTTCTTCCTCCTCATCACTCAGACCTCAGCTTAAATGTTACCTCCTCCAAGAGGCCTCCTCTGACCTCCCGACCTAAAGTTCTGTATCTAGCTGCTTTCTAGCATGTCACCCTATTTTCATTCTCTTCATAGCACTAACACTTTCTTATCTCTTTGTGTTTCACTTACTGTCCATCTCCCCACAACTGGAATGGAAGCTCCATGAGAACAGGGTCCTTTTCTCTCTTGTTCATTGCTGCATTCCCAGCACTTCAGTCAGTGCCTGGTATGTAGTAGGCATTCATAAATGTCTGTGGGATGAGGGAATTGACAGAACTTCTTTAGTTCACTTCTGTGAACATTTTTTTTTTTTTTTTTTGCTCTGAAAGAAAAGAGGAGTGAATTTTCTTTTCTTTTCTTTTTTTTTTTTTTTAAAGATTTTATTTATTTATTCGACAGAGCTAGAGACAGCCAGCGAGAGAGGGAACACAAGCAGGGGGAGTGGGAGAGGAAGAAGCAGGCTCCTAGCGGAGGAGCCTGATGTGGGGCTCGATCCCATAACGCCGGGATCACACCCTGAGCCGGAGGCAGACACTTAACCACTGTGCCACCCAGGCGCCCCAGGAGTGAATTTTCTCAATTCTACTCTTCTGAACTTGTAGCTCTTATGATATTCACCATTCCCTGAGATGTAGTTTTCCTTGAATTTATACATAATGCCAATACAGTTAAAATCCCATTATACTGAATTCCGTGGGGCATGCTATTGGCTTTGCTACAGTAGAATTTGTCACAGAGCCAGAAATTGCATTTCCATTCCACAGAACTGGGGGTGAAACAGCGGATTCTCTATTTCTCTGCAGAATGGGAAGGGAAAAGTTGGACTTTGAAAAGGGGAGTGAGTGAGGTGTAGCGAATCTCCTGGCTGCCTTGTCCAGGCTCCTGGATATTCTACATGGAACGTTGGCTTTGGGTGTTTTGTGTGTTTCTTGCTGAATGGTTCGAGTACTGGAAGAAGAGGGGTAGTTGAAGAGAGAATGATGAACAGGCAATTTTTATTTGGTGACAAAAAGATTCTAGGTTCACCTTTTGAAAGTCTCAGCTAAACGGTGCTCTCTGCTACTTTTTGTAGTGCAGAAAGGTGCATCATCAAGTGCTGTTTTTACACATGGGAAGATACATGAACAAGGGCCAGGAAATGAACCAAGACAAAACAGAACACAATTCCTATTATGAAGTATTTGGTGCTGACAGTTTGTTGTAAACAGAGCAGTGAAGGTTTTTTTGTTTTTGTTTTTAATTGCATTGTCTTCTGAAATGTGGCAACAGCTTTGTTACATTATAAAGATCTTTCTTTCATTGTAATGGCAATTGTGTTCAAATCAGATCATCAGATTTCTGTTTTAATGCTCAAATGTTATGAGCCATATAAATGTTATGTTATATAAAAATGTCTTGAGTTACTTTGTAAAGTCGTTTATTAAGAACTTTTTTCTGGCTCGCTCAGACAGCAGTATTTATACCCTTTCCCTTGCACCTGTGATGCTTGATGCATGGCACTTCTCCTACTGTAATCGTGGTCATCTGTCTGTGTCCTGTCCAGTGAATGAACATACTGAGGACAAGGCCTGTGTTTTACTCGTTTGTGCATTCCTCACCTATACCTTCCAATCCCCATTTCACCTGATATAATGGTGCCTGCAAGAAACGGTTTTAAATACGCGTTTATACGCAAGTAGTGAATCATGGAACTTTACATCAAAAACTAGGGATGTACTGTATGGTGACTAACATAATATAATAAAAAATATTATTATTAAAAAAATAAATAAATTCGCGTTTATGGATTGGTGGTGTCTATTTCTATAGTTACCTTGGCCTATTCCTTACATCGTCCACTACTTCTTATCCTGCTCTTGGTAAAAAAGCTGCTAGCTTAATGGGCAATTATTTCTAGTCTTTGTCAAGCTGTCAAGCTGGGTGGGACATTAGCTTGTCCCCAGCCTGTTTCATTGCCTTCTCTGTCTTTTAGTTTTTAGAGTAAGGTCTTCTTTGATAAGCCTGCCTTGTCTTCCTCTACCAAGAAGCACAATCTGCCCCCTAAAAAACACCTAACCCCTTTCCTTTCTATGGTTTTACTTGCTTCAGTGGATTTTCTGTTGATGTTGTCTTACTCATTTTTTATCTCCAGTTACCTGTCTAAGTAAACTTCAAACAAGTTGTTTGAAGGCCAGTCTACCAAAGCAGTCAAGGCACACTCACGAAAAGTATTGCAACCGGTATGGTGGGAAAACTGACAAATATTGAGATGCCATGTGTGCTCTCAAGGAACTGATAGTTTGCTTGGGGGATTGAAACTATGCTTGCTTTATTTGAGATGCCAGAACTTTGTAAGATATACTATGATGTTAGTAAATAGCTTTCACGAAAGAAAGGAAACGCCGCCCTGTGATATCTATCCAATGATTGTAAAACTAATCTCAAATTCGCAAGCATGGGCATCCTGGATGGTATTCCAGACAGATGGCATGATGTGTACAAAAGGCCTAAAGGAATTTAAGAAAAAGCCAAGGAATTTAGAAGCTCATGGGACAGACAATTCTTCTGTTAAGTTTTTCTTCCACTCTACTTGCCCTTCCCAGGCACCCCACCCCGTAGGTGGTAAGGTAAACATCAGTGAAGTTAATTCTTCCCTAATGCTTCCTTTAAAAATGATATAAGGTAGGCAAACTAATTGGACTCTCTAAAAAGGGACACTGAGATATCATAAATTTGTAAATGTAAATTCATACATCAGTGCACACAGAATTGTTTTCCACACAAGTAGGTACAATATGAACCAATTAAATGATGGCTCCCTTTTGTCCTTATCTGTTTTTATAACAGCAGAACTATAATTGTATATACAGACTGATGTTTGGGTCGAGTCTGTCTTTACAAAGATGTTAGTTGTAAATTTAGCCCATTATATTATTTCAACATGTGCTTTGTTATTTATTTTTCCTTCTAGAATGCTGCTGTCATTTGTTTATTGAACATCAATACACAAGTTTTTTGTTTGTTTGTTTCCCCATGGTGAATGTCTGGGAGGAAATATTGCTGCCTGGCAGAGGGGACTGGGGCCTTGTATGATTTATTTCTTCTAATTTTATTCCATTGTAAAAACTCCAAAATGTTATATTGCAAAGACTCCAAAATGTTACAGAAACTTGAATAGTTTCAAGTTAATTATTTTGAAATGTAGTTTTTTGCTCATCTTCCAAACTGAACAGTGCCTTGACATGTCTGGGTTTTAGGAAAATTTGGCTCCGGTTGGTGAGGAGGGTCTAACATAAGTCTTTGTTGCTGAGTGAAATTCGGTGGTTTGGCTCATGGGAATTTGTGCAAAATTGCTGGTTTGTTTGATTTGGTTCCTTTGGGCTACACCCATGAAGTTTTCTTTGGGTTTAGCTTGGTGATCCCCACCCCACACCAAACTCAAAGTGGAAAACAGCGGGGATGTTGAGGTTTATACCTCAAGCTATAACTCATCCTAGAGCTTTACCCAGTTTTGAAAAAAAGAAAAAAAAAAAAGTCTGGATTTTAAATCTTTGAGTGAAATATTTATTGAAACTAGACTAAACAATCCCAGAGTTAGTTGGGCTCTTAGAGGCCATTTGAGCAGACTCTCCACCTGATGCATGATTCCAACGATCAATTTTAGATTGTTTAAAGTCTCTCAAGAGCTACTTAACTTCCATGCTGGAGTCCATGTTTGTCCTTTGATTTAAGCTTGTTGACATTGTGGTCCAAGTTTGCTATATCTGTATGATTTTTTTCTTTTTGATCTATCAAAAACCAAAGGAGGTGTGTAAAAACTTCCAGATGTGTGTATTTCTACTTGTAATTCTGTCAATTTATGCCTTTTATATTTGGAGGTTATGTTATTTGTTGAGAATTGCTTCATTTTCCTGAGAAGTTTTCCTTTTATCCTATATAATGATTGATTTTCTCTCTAAGATTCTTTATATCCTAAAGTCTATTAAAAAAAAAAAAACCTCATCCAGGCCCATATCAAAAGGCTACAGTACATGTACAGAGTATTATATAACAGCACTAAAAGGTCTGGGCCGGCATGCAGTAATCAAGTACATTGGTATAAATCACAGCAAAATGTGTGAATATTTAGGTGGGATAAATAAAAATATATTTTTCACCTTTTTACTTTTCTGTATTCTTACATCTCAGTCGTGTCCCTTTATATATGGAGAGACGCCTACGTGGCTCAGTCAGTTAAGCATCTGACTTTGGCTCAGGTCATGATCTCAAGTCATGCAATTAAGCCCTGTGTCGGGCTCCACTCAGCACAGAGTCTGCTTGTCCCTCTGCCCCTCTCCCCGCTCAAGTTCTCTTTTCTCTCTCAGATAAGTAAATAAAATCTTAAGGAAAAAAAAAAAGACAAATGGATGACTTTTACTTTGTCACCCAAGTTTTAGTTAGTGATTACTGATATTTGCAATTGTTTCCATCATATTTACTGTTTATCTTGTTTTTTTCTGTGCCCTTTCTTTGTCCCCCTCTTTTTTCTACCTTCTGTTTGGCTAATCAACTTTTCCTTATTCATTTTCTCTACTTCTTATATGGAAATTTTATATTGTCTCACTTTTAGTAGTTATCATTAAAAGCTTATAAGCATACTTGACTTCATAAAGTCTAAAATTAATTAATATTTCTCATCTCCTGATCTGTATGATTAACTTTAATAAAATTCCCCCATTTTATCTTATCATTGGTAAATGTTTTAATTCTACCTTTTTAAATGTGATTCAAATTAGTCCTCATTATTGTTATTTTTATTTAAAAAAACAATGAATGTTTTGATTTTCTGCATGTTTTCCCACTTTCTTTGCCCAGTGTTGTCTTCTTTCACTTCTTTCTGGTTTTAGTTTCCTTTTTCCTGAAGCACATCCTTTGGTAGTTCTTTCAGAGAGGGTCTATGAATGGTTCATATTTTCAATATTAATTTCAATGGATTTGCATAGTAGCTGAGTATGGAATTCTTGATCAACAGTTCTGATTCTCAATATTTTAAAGGTAATCATTCCATCACTTTTTTACTTTTGCTTTTGAGAAGTATGTTTTAGTCTAATTGGTCTTTTTCAGGCAGTGTCTTTTCTTGCATTGTTTTAAGAGCTTTTCTTTGCATGTATGTTCTGTGGTTTCTTAATGATGTGCCTCCATATGGATTTATTTTTAATTATCTTACTTAGGACTTATGCTTCTTAAATCTGAGAATTCATGTCTTTCATCAATTTTGGGAAATTCTCAGCTCTTCTTTCTTTGAATACTTTCTCTCCTCCATTCTCTTTAGTGTCTACGTCTGTAACTCATATTAAACACACATTCCTTTGCATTTTGTGAGATTTCCTGAACTTCAAAAAATATATATTTTCTATCTTTGTATTTGCTCTTTGTTGCATTTTGGGTAATTTGCTCAGATATCTCTTTTAGCTCACTAAGTCTTTCTTCACCTATGTCCAATCTGTTTAACCCTTGCTCTGAGTTTTTAAAATTTCAATGATTATGTCTTCATTTTTAGAAGTACTACCCAGTCATCTTTTCCTACCTGTTCTTGCTTTTCATAATGTCTTGCTATTTTAATGTTTTTTATTACTTATTTTAAGTATTTAGTAATTTTACACACATTTATTACATAGTCTCTTAATCAAAAGTTCTTGTAGGTAGGGACATGCCGTTTGGTACATCTGCTGACTCTTTTCTGGCAGATTGTATTTTTATGGGTTTTGTTGTTTTGGACTATGAGCTCATCTTCAGTGGAGTTTTATCTGTCAGAATCCTATACTATAGCAGTAAAGGCATGTGACTCGAGGCTAGATTTATTTTTGCCTTTGCCTGCTGCCTTAGGGCTATCATCACTTTCCAGCAACTTTATATATTAATTTCAGGGATTGAGATTTGCAGACCTGTTGGGTAGTGTAAATTTATAGCTCCGTTATGTATGTGGATAGGTCAATGATTACAAATGTTGAAAGAAGACTTTTCTTTTCCTGTTCATAGCTCAGGCAGAGATAGATAAGTTTCCTTGCCATTTCCTATGCTGTTAGGTAGATATGAAGTTCTTTTCTTGTTTGTTATTTTCGTCATGGACCCAGGTTTATAAAGAATCTCATTTCCAAATATCCAGTTCCCATTTGCCTAAAACCTGGTTACTGATACCAGCATTCTTTTCCTACTCCCATACTCCTGGGGTTGCCCAGCATTAGCTCATATACTTTTACTTTTTTGGTCCCTGGGTATTTTCCTTACTTTTTCTTTTGCAAATTCAGCTGTGCATTTAAAAGGTTCTACATTACATTTTGTCCCAAATTTCTTTTTTTTTAAGATTTATTTATTTATTTGAGGGGGTAGGGGCAGAGGGAGAGGGAGAAGGAGGAAGCAGACTCCCTGCTGACTGTAGAGCCCAATGCGGGATCTCAATCTCAGGACCCTGAGCTGAAATCAAGAGTCAGATGCTTAACCAACTGAGCCACCCAGGTGCCACCCCCCTCCCGAACTTCTAAGTAGGTTTTAAAGGGAGCAATTTCAAGCACTCTGGCCAACCATAATGGCAGAATTGGAGGTCTCAGTGATTTTATATTTCCCTGTCCTGTGCTAATGCAGGGAGGTAGTTTGTTGTTATTATTGAGCTGCTTGACTTTCTGTTGATCTCTGTTACATTTTTATAGTTGTTGTCATTAAGTGTGGTCCCTCCTTTTAGCTTTTTTAAAAAAATCCTGACTCAGTTGTCTAGTATGTTAGCTTTATTTCTCAGACTCGAGTCATTTGTATGCTTTAAGTCCATATAATCTTGATTTTCCATAAGTGTTTGGTAAAAATATTAAGCTGGAACAATCCATGCACATAGTCCAAGATATGCCACTAAAGATCGCTGTGTCAGTGAACACTGATCACATCTCTTTGAAATTACCTTACAGATATGTCCAATTCTCCTATTAAGTTCGGCTTATATTTCACCTTGGCTCAAAAGGTTTATTCTTAGTGAACTCGCTCAGCTCAGTCCAATTTATTTCCACCAATATCTCTTAAGTACACCCCATGGGCCGTTGTGTGTACTGTGTGCACCAGAGACATAAAGAAGAATAAGCCATAGCTCCTTCCTTCATGGTGCTCATACCTGGTAGAGGAAAACTTCGGGTAAGCAATAAGTCGGCCATATGGTAATCTCTTTCTGCAATAATCTCTCTTTTGCTTAGGGTCAGCTTCTTTCTCACTGATTGTTTGCCTGTGGCATGCTCTTTGCTTTTTTTGCTGTACCATAGACATACCAGTTGAGTTTATACGATTGATTTGTGGGAAAAGTTTCACAAGGCTAATTTCCACATTTCTTCTCTCTATAATCTGTGAATAAATTCATTTTGGTATTTTATATTCCTAAATTTTTAGAATATTTTTACATCAATAAAGGATTACTAAAAATATTGGGCATATGTTAGGTTACTTTCATATTTTATTTGCTTTTATTCCTATTTATCCCCTTGGTTAAATTTTGTCTCGAATTTTCTCTTCTCCAAATTTCCTCTTTCCCAGAAAGATAATGCAATATACATGTCTGATATCAATTTTATGTTTTTTGGCCTGGTCCCTTGTGTTGACTTTTTTATCCAGGGTTTCCTACTTGGTCCAAGACTTCAGCTGATTTTTTATTGTTAGTCTTTGAAAATTTGTTAGGCAAACTAATGATGCAGCCACATTTTCGGTGAAAGAGCTTAATTTAGTTAAGGGACAAGTTTTTATCAGAACCAGAAATTTTAGATTTGATCTTTACTCTTTTTTTCTCTGTAGCCTCAACCAATATTCATTAAGCAGGAAGTCCTGTCAGTATTCCCCCTCTGAAGCATTTCATATCTGTTCCTGGTATCTTAGTCCCACATCTAGTGCCCTAGCTGACACCTTTATCCTTTCTCACTGATAATTGGGTCACTTCCTAAATGTTTTCCATTTTTCCTGACTTTAATTGTAGTTCTGTGTTTTTCACATTGCAATTCCCAATCTAGTAGGTTATAAAGTCAATTTACTTATTTATTTATTTTTAAAGATTTTATTTATTTATTCGACAGAGATAGAGACAGCCAGCGAGAGAGGGAACACAAGCAGGGGGAGTGGGAGAGGAAGAAGCAGGCTCCTAGCAGAGGAGCCTGACGTGGGGCTCGATCCCAGAACGCCGGGATCATGCCCTGAGCCAAAGGCAGATGCTTAACTGCTGTGCCACCCAGGTGCCCCCAATTTACTTATTTATGATCAGAATTTTCTAATGATGTAAAATGAAAGAGAGAGACAATATTAGAGTCCATGGCTGTTATCAGGATGTTTTTTCATTAAACTTTTAATTGTATACATACACCAACCATTAACTTATTATCTCTAATTGGAGGGAGAGGATAATTGCATGGGTTTGTGTCATTTGGAGGAGTGTCTCCCTAGCATTTGAACTTTCTCCCTATGTCTAAAGAACTGTCAATCATCTGAGTCTTAGTAGGAGGTAGGACCTGTCTTGTATTACAGATAAAGAAAAAAATGCCCACGCTTGACTTTTTAGCATCCCTTGCAGCTGAGGTGCTGGCTTCTGACCAAGGCTTACTTACCAGATGTCTGGGATGCTGAATTGGGACTGACAGAGGCAGGGAAAGTGAATACCGAGACTGATGGTAGTGGCAGTGACCATGACACTGGCGTTTGGTTTTCTAGGCCACGTAGCCTAACTAACAGCTGTGGCTGTGGCATCCACTGGTAGCAGTGGGGCCTCATCAGAATGGTTTTGGGAATAGTTTGGGAATGTTTCTGGCTGTGTAGCTTCCTTTTGCTCCTGCCTATTTTGGCAGGCCGGCACTCTAAATTTCCTGGAGATTTTATGAGCTACTTCATTTCCATTCGGTCAGTTTCTTGTCTACTTGCTGTTGACTGAATTGTACACCTGTCCTTCATCTGTTGAAGCTTTAACCCCCAATATGACTGTATCTGGAGAGAGGGTCTTCAGGAAGTCAGTGAGGTGAAATGAGGTCATAAGAGTGGAACCCTAATCTGATAGGACTCTGGCCTTATAAGAGAGGGAGATTGTTTTTTCTCTGCTATGTGAGGACACAGGGCAAAGGTGGAGAGATCTGCAAGCCAGGAAAAGAGCTCTCACCCGAAACCAAACCCTGCCAGACCTTGATCTTGGACTCTCAGCCTCTAGAACTGTGAGAGATTAATTTTTGTTGTTCAAGCCACCTGGTCTGTGGTATTTTGTTGATGGCAGCTTGAGCTGACAAATACGGATTTGGGTACAGAGAAATGGGTGACAACCACACACTTTCCCAGAAGGAGGGAGGCAGAGCCCTGTGGACTTACCAGAGCATCTCTGTGGAGTGGGGACTTTCTTACTGGCTGAGCCAGGGCGTGTAGCTTTTTCCACTAAAGGATCCTTTCTCAGTGTGTCCAGGATGACACAGGTCATCTGCTTTTTGCTCACTCCTGCTCAGACTAGTCAGAAAGGTAGTTTTAAGGGCAGAGAAGCAAACAACTTGTAGTTTGCCAGCACTGGCAACATTTCCACAAGTCTGCGTGTGCTGGAGTCCCGGCCCAGGTACCTAGGAGCCTGACCAGGCAGCACCTGCCATCTGTACCCTGGCCTGGCCGCCAGCTCTGACTGCAGGCTCCAAGCTGCATCCCTAGAGGTGCCCGCACACCTCTCAGCACATCTAGTCTATTCCTGGGAACTGGACCTCTTAACATCTTGTTCGAGGCACCAAGCCCAAGTACCCCGCGTGACAGAGATGTCAGGCTACAGAAAAAATCCCTAATGTTTTTAAAGTAGCTGTCTATGAATGAACAGTAACATTTTCAAAAGAAAACAAACTGAGAATGGACCTGTGTGAGATGTGGAAAATATTTTAAAGCAAAGGAAATGATTCAGCACCTCACCGACGTGGCACTTAGATGAATTATGCAGGTCAGTTTTTAACTTCTGTGGAGAGCCTCTATGTCTTGGATCAATCCATATGTGTGTGCTTTGCATAATGCTCATGGAAGAGTATTTAATATTAGAACTCAGAAAGAAAGGAGCCCCTTTGAATGATTTTTAGCCATTTCCTCTAAGAATCAGAATGGTGGAAGGGGGCATAGCATGACTTGTGGAGCAGAACTTTATTTACATAATGGACGCTTTGTCACGTAATTAAAAAAGTGACCTTTGAAACATTTAACTTGGTTTGTTTTGTTAGATTTTCTCATTTATTTTTTTTTCCTCAAGTCTGTTTTTGCAACTTCTCATAACATCTAAGCAAATGCTTTAAGAGAATATCTTTTCCCCTTGATTTCATAAATCAAATGTACAGGTGTTAAATGAAAATAAATAAATAACTTTGAAAAGCAAATATTCAAGTTACTTTGTGGACATTAACTAAAATAAGGATTTTATAGTATAGTCCCAAGTGCTAAATATTTAATCTTAGGAATAAATGTTTCAGTGTTTTTTAAATTTTAGGTATTTTTCCAGATAAATTTTGTTTTTAGTAGATTCCGTTTTTCATTACTGAAAATGGGCTTAAGTAATATGTATTTACAGAATTGCTTTACTACATTGAAATTAATATTAAATATTACCTAAAATTACAATGTAGGAAGGTTTGGATTGCATTTGTGTTTCTTATTTGAGAGATTTAAAGAACAATTAACTTAGGGACGCCTGGGTGGTGCAGTCGTTAAAGCGTCTGCCTTTGGCTCAGGGCGTGATCCCGGCGTACCGGGATCGAGTCCCACATCGGGCTCCTCCGCTATGAGCCTGCTTCTTCCTCTCCCACTCCCCCTGCTGTGTTCCCTCTCTCGCTGGCTGTCTCTCTGTCACATAAATAAATAAGATCTTTAAAAAAAAAAATAAAGAACAATTAACTTAATTTGTAGGACCTGAGGAACAAAGCAGAAATGGTTAGGGAGAGTTACCAGGACGTGCCCTGCAGCTCTGGGTATAGAAAGCTTATGTAGCAATGAAACTTGACCCAAAGTAAAATGGCTGTTCTGTGAGGTTATAAGCTTCTCATCACAGGAAGTATTCAAGCAAAGGCCGAGTGACCCTTTGTCAGGGATCCTAGAGTTATACGGGGTCTCTGCATCCTGTGGGAAAAGTGTTCAGTAGGGAGAGACTTCTGAGGGCTCTTTGCATTCTAGGGCAAGAATTCTAAGTAGTTTGTCCTAGTCATGTACTTCTGGTTGGATGAGTCACTGTTTGAACTCATCCTATGATCACTCTAATTTTGAAGACAGAACCTAAAGGAAATTGCTCTTGGTTATTTAAGATGCATTTAAACACTTAACTTTCCTAATTTTCTAAGCTTAAAATAAATCACACAGGGAACAAAGGACTTATTCAATTTTGAAAGGCAATGCAAAAGGTCTCTCCGACTGGTACCCTCACAACTTGAACTCCAGCTAGAGGAGAGGAAAATAAACATGCTTTAGCTATTTTTTTTCCTTTAGATTTCTTGTGCTTGCAAGTGATCTTGCTCATAGTCAGCTCACGTTTCTTCTGTACATAGCTAATTCACTGCCAAATATGTTTCACATACTTTTATGTAAAGTCAACTGTCATGAAAACCATGGTGTATTTGGGGGCCAGAGGACCCAGATTTATTTAGAAATGCCAGGAGAGGACCTGTAACGACAGCTCCTTCCACATGCACCCATCTGCCAGTGAGATGCTAAGGGGGTTAAAGAGAAGCCTTATAGTTTTTAGTCTCAGAATCAAGGCTGCCATCAAGTGGGGGAAATTAGAGGTAATTGTCATGCCATTGTCTAAGGCCGAGTGAGGTTCCCAGACTGTGATTCCCAGGATCCCCGGCCTCCTCCCTCCTTTCTCAGCTTCTGTCTCCCACCCCCAAAAGGCTGGCTGGCTCTCTGATCTGTTCCTCCTTGTCCTGACAGTCCTACGAAGTCCTTTCATTCTCTGTCTCCCTCCCCTGCTTTATTATGTTTCTTGATATCACCGCATGGAATTACATTATATACAGCATTTATTTTATTTTTTAAATTGGTATTAGCTCTGATCCTAATTATTTCCGCTAGATTGTAAGCCCCGTGTGGGCAGGGACCTGTCTGTCCTGGTCACTGCTATACCTTCAGCTCATAGAGTTGCTCCCTGGTACACACAGGGTACTAGGGATAAATCTTCCCACATTTTTATTGCTGTCTTTGTCTGGTGAAGTTTCTAGCAGCGTTCACTGAATTGACTTAGATTTCTTTTGTAAAATTGTGCTTCCTCATCTGATGTGATTTCCTTGCCTCCCCCTCATCCTCACTTTTTTCCTGTCATTATAAAATGTTCTCCTCAGTCTGCATCTTTAAGAGAAGCCAACTCTCACAGCTTAAACAAGAGGATAAAAGGCGACTACTTCCTCAGACTTGTCTCTGTCTTTTTACTTACTATTCCTTGTCATTACTTCCATTCCCACTCAGGCCTTGGAAGAGATGGTCTATCTACCCTGCTATCTTGGCCGCAGTCCCTTCAAAACCTCTGCAGCTTGATTTGCACTGTATTTATATTTCACAAGTTCCTCTCGTTAACACACTTCTCCCTAGAACTTCTCATAGCCACATCTGAAACTGACTACACTGTGCTCATTCTGACTTTTTCTACGTGTCCAATGCTGTGCAACTGGCCATGCTTCTGCTTTGGTTTCAAGAACACATGAGCCATCCTTCTGAGAGAACCCTGAGGCTGGTTAGCTTTGTTTCTTACTCTATAGTGTACTGCCCAGCCTCCTACTTCTTTGTTTTCTATAATCCATCTATAATCGCCAGTCAGGGAACAAGTCCTTACAGTACCACACTTGCAGTTCTTGCTTCTTTCAGCGTCCCTTGGCAATCTTGTTCCAAAATTTGCATTTCCTTAAATCTGCATATACTTAGGCTTTTCCATTAGTGTTGGTGTGACTGGTTGGTCTAGTTTGATCTTCTGAGTGATAACAAGTTGAAGTTTAAGAAACTGCTCCAGATGGATTCCCAGCTCAAAGTCCTACATTCGGGAGTTCATTTGACAAGTATTTCTGACTGCCTGCCATTTGCAGACGCTGTCTTAGGCTCTGAGGTCACCAGGGTAAACACGGTAGAGAAAAATCCCTGCTTTCTTGGAGCTTGCTTTCAGTTTGAGCATTTTATTGTCCAAGGGGAATTTTTAAAAGGGACTTCTTACATTTAATTGGGTTTTAAATTAATATTTAATCTATTAAAGCTGTGCATTCAGAAACCTACTTCAACCTACAAATCTTATGAGCCTATTTTTAAATTGAGGCATTATTATATAATAATAAGAGCAGGCTCTTTCATATTTTATTTTATTAACATTTGGTTAATTCAAGTTTAAAAGTTGAAATTTCTCTAAACAATTAGTTCTGATCCCAGTTTAGGTAATTCAGTTCCCTTAAGCATTTTAAACCTCTTTTACACCTTTAATACATCTGATTTCTCAAGCACCTCAACTGCCTGGTGGGGCAGACTTACAAACCGAACAAGCAAATCATTCTAGGAACATAAGCAACTTAAAAAATAATGATCCAACATATACATGTAGTAAACCAACCTCCGTTAAACGTTTCCACACTGTTTCCAAAATCAAATGTTCTTACACCTTCCAATTCAATATCACAACTCAGAAATCAATTGCATGTGTCAAATTGAAATCATAATCTCTAAGTATTTCACTCTTTAAATAAACATACCTAGAATAACCCAGTGATGTGAAAATTACTTTTAAACATATTCCATAAAAAGTGTAAGGAGTGTGGGTTTGATTTACTTTGTAATCTCTATTCTCATTTATTTAATTTTTCCTGGGGTGGCAAAGTCATCAACACAGTTAAGGTAAGGAGTGGTACTATCTTTGGATGGCTGAACAATCAAAATATTCCTATGGTGAATAATTGCTCAGAGATTGGCCTGATCTGTGTTTTTCAAAGATGGCTCCTGGTCTGGATGGTGAAAGACGGTGGTAAATAATGGTGGTGGTGGGGGGGGGGTGGTTCGGAGGATATCACTTTGGCAATGACTCATGGGTTTGTCTAACGTCATCAGCTTCTTCATAGGAAGGGACTTTATTTGATTCTCTTAAGGTACTCTTATTAGTTTCCACAGCTCTGCTGCCTCTTGCACCCTTCTCTTTTATTCTTTCCCCTACTGTGCTCCTCTCTAACTCCTTTTCTGATCCTTCGATTTTCATTTGCTTCCAGTTCTACTATTGGAGGTGAGGTGAGATTCTTTAGATTCTAGGAAAGTCTAGGCCCTGACAAGAAAATGGGTTGGGCATTAGACTTGGTGGAGGAAAAAAAATAGAAGAAAGAGAACATTCTTGACACAGGTGAATAGACAAAGATCTAAAGGTTATACACAGGATATGTTTACCTGTATTATCTTTGTAGGACAAGGTTATAAAGGACTTTGAATTTCTACTCTATTCTGTGTTTTTGACAAGAAACATGTACTGTTCCTATAATCAGAGAAATTTAAAAAAATAAAAAGAGATGCAAATCAAGGGGATTAGTGTGGCCATAAAATCACGATTCGAATCACCACCTTTGAAAATTGGTGGAAGTGAATCTTGAAAAATTGAGCCTACCCATATAAAACAATATTATTGTTATTAAATCTATCAATATATAATTGGAGGGTAAGAATAGCTTTTGAAATAGTAGATTTTGTTGTGTCTTTTCAGACAGATTGTGAACAGAAGTCGCTGTGCGTAGGTTCCTGTATTTATCAGCCTTTTGGGGGGTGATTGTCTCCATAGTTTAAGAATTGCAGTGAGTGTAAGACCAATTTGGATCTTGCAGCTCTCATTGAGAGGGCAGCAGTACAAGACACAAATATGTGAGCACCAACTTTTTGTATGAGGCATTACAAGGTGCTTTCATAGGATTTACAGGGAATGAAAAGGAAATTATCAGTTGCCTTAGAAAACTTGTTGTAATTATGGAATCATGCATAATGTCCTTGCTGACCAGAATAACTGTATTTTAACTTTTTACTTATTTGAAAAGATAATGGAAGCTTTTGGATCATATTAGTCTACTTAGACGATGCTGGTATCTCATGCTAACTGTTAGTGTTTTGAAGTTGCTATAAAGTTCTTTTATGAGGGGCACAGTACTGTGTATGTTTAGACTGATGACATTCATATCATTGAATAAAATAAACTGAATATTGGGGCTCCTAGCTCAACAAAATTTGGCTCTTTAAAGCCTCTTTTAGAATTTTACTTATTTATATTATACTGTACACGGAGCAGTGCTGTGGAAGATGGGAAACCATCAATGTTTGATGGAATGAATGCATGAAGAAATGGGTGAGGGGTTAGATAATAGGCCTCAACAGATTTTTGACTGGCAATTTTGATGACCATGTACATGAACTTACGGGTAGATACGATATGGCTAGGTTGGCCAACCTAGCCAGTTTTCAGCATGGCCAAATTTAAGCCATTTCTTTGAGGCTAAGTCATGCAAAATACAACTTTATTGACTCAGGTCATTGCACAGTTGAGTGGATCAACAACCATGAATATGGTGAAAAAGCCATTTTGACTGCTAACTGACCGGTGCAGTGGTAATATATAGAATTGGTCTTTTTTTGTGATTAGCTGCTTTGCTGGCCTTAGACTTGTGGCCACATTTAAAGAAAGAAACCGAGATTAATGAGATGATATTCCAAATAGTGAAACAAAATAGGACATATATTTTCTATATGTAGCACTTCCTTGGCCCAGATACTCTTAAGTAACTGTTGGGAAATTGCTGTAAAATACACAGAGAATTGGTCCTATTGTATGAGCCTTTATGGTACAATATAACCTCCAGGTTAAGGGACCACGTGTTAAAGTCACATTGGGGCTGGTTTTCCGGTTTAAATTTCAGCACAAAGGATTTACCGGAGATACTGGGAAGATTTCTTGACAGAGCTATTTAATTCTAGAATGAGTTATTAGGAGCAATTGTGGATTCTCTTGGCAGACTCTAAACCTAGTTCTGTTTCTCCTCTATCCAAGATAGTTTCAGTAGTCCTAGCTGAGAGCAGAAGGACAAACCAGACTGGTCTGCTAGCCCCAAGGTTTAGTGGTTCATTATAACCCAAAAGGAAGCCCATGGTACTTAAATGATTTAGTAGTTCTTTTTCATGTATTCAAGTGAGAGCCACACACCATGTTGGATTTTTACGCTCTAGCTTGGCCGACTGCCTCTGTGTGAAGACCTTCATTATTGAGTTTTATTTTCATTCACTCTAAACTTTTACCCCTGGGTGGAAATATGTGTGCTTGGCCTCAGCTCATCAGGAAATTATTTAATGTATAACTCCGAACTTAATATACTGAGTCAAGCAGTAGTAGTCCAAAATAAGGTTTTTTTTTCCTTGTTTGTAAAACAAATGATGGTCTTCAAGAGGGGTAGATGCTTATTTCCAAGCTGACAGAGTTCTTTCTAAAATTTCTGCAGAAAAAGAGTTTAGGGAGAAAATAAAATAATAAATAGAATAAAAAAGATGTTGTAAGACTGTCAGATATAATTTTTTTTGCTCTTTCAACCATTATGGAATTTTCAAGATACCTAATCAGATCATGTACTTCTCTTACTTGAGAAGTAGGTGCTTTCTATATTTTTGTTTTAATTTTCAAAACTAAAAATATACTAAAAATGCATAGCAACTTTTTAAGGTACTGTAGAGATGTTTTTAATGCAGTGTGAATATTCAACTTTAAACCTCCTGAATATTTTAATGAAATAGGCTCAGTTCCAACTCCTTCTCTGCGTGTATCCGTTATGTATAAAAATAGATCATATTAGTGTGTAATTCTTTGAAAATAAAAGTAGACATCCTAAGCAGTGTGAGAGTTTGGACTGTATGTGTCCTTTTTGTGTTCCAGCTCAATGCTTAAACTTTTAGGATCTAAACTTAACACATGTAGAATATGGAAGGTGGGTGAATTAAAGTTGTTATGAGGGCCATAACGTCTCAGTTTCCTGTATGTTTAAACTTGAAACCTTAATGTCATATTAATGGAATTTTGTGTTTTATATGTGCATGCACAAATCTGCTAGACAGATGCTAAAAATGCCAAAACAGGATGAGTACAACTAAGGATACAACTAAAAATGTTCTGTAAATGTGATTATAGGGTGTAGGCATCTTGTTGAGATGACTTTTTTTGTTTTCTGACGAAGTTGGCATAGCTGATTGACCTTTAATACGCGAGAAGAATGTTCATATGTGCCAAAGAGCATCCTTCAGTCTTATCTGAGTACAGGTTGTCTTAACTTTACAGACTACCGAAGGACTGTGGGCAAAGCAAATATTTGTGTATTTTATCATCCATTACCATCAAATTCCTTTATTATTTTAGAAATGAAAATTTTAAAATATATTGGCTAAAGGCAAAATAACCTTAAGAACTTTAAATTTAGAGATAATTTGTCTGTGGCATTGCACAACTCTTATGAGTTTGCCAGAGAAACAGTTATGTGATTGTGTCTATGGTATTTGTTAAATTAGAGGACAAGGTTAATTCCAGTCTCTCCTTGGGGATTTAGTTGTTTGGTCATGTGACAATGCTGCTCATTTAAATAGTGATTATATATATCTCCAAGTTCCTGAAGAGTAGAGGCAATGATTGACTCATTAAACTCTCCCTCCCTTCAGTCCTCTCTCCAGTCTTTTCCTTCATTCCATCCCATTGAATGCCTAGGCTTCTAGTTACTCTCTCCTAGGCTTAGGAAACAGTGACTTGATTAAGATAGGATTTCTGACCGCAAGGAGAACACAGTCTTCTGAGTCAAACAGACAAGAAAATCAGTCATGTTTTGATTCAGTGGGAAGTATAATGAGTGGAGAAGGGACACAGAAGAAGACCCTCCATTCTTTTCTTGGGATAGCATTGGGAAGGTGAAAGTGACAGTGGAGAAGCAGTCAGGAAGGTAAAGCGCAGGTAGTGATGGAATTGTGTCTGAGACTTGGAGATGTAGGTGTTGTACAAGCAAACACATGTGAGGAAAGAAGAAATTTGGTTGGGGCAAAGGGTTGGAGGGTGAGGTTTATGGGTGGTGGGTTGACTTGACCTTCCACACAGAACAACTTAAATTCAAGGATGGATGAATATGTGGGAAATCTTTTGGGAACTGTAGACAGGTCCAATGGTTAGAGAAAGGGAGAAATAATGGGAAATGACACATGAAAAATATTTCAGGTGATGACAAGCCTCATATGGCCTCCAGAGAAAACTGGATCTTATCCTAAAACTAGTCAGAAGTTGCCAAATAATTTAAATCAGAGGGGTGGCCCAGTTATAGTTGTTATAGAAAGATCATTCTGGTGGCAATGTAGAGAAAGGATGAATTGGAGGGACACAAGACTATTGAGGATGTTGTTACTGTAATGCTGGGTTCTCAGAGGCAAAGGCTGTCTAAAGTCTAGGTAGACAACACAAATAAGTGAACAGGCCAAGTTCAGAAACTGGACAACTTGGACTTAGGACCTAAGTAAATAAAAGGAGCAGTCATTACTTGGCTCCAGCCAGTTGTTGCCATTTGGGAAAGCAAAGACACCCCACCACACACACACCGTGTTGCACATTCATGATTTACTTTTGGCTCTCAGATGGGTGTCAAACAGTTTTAAAAACATGAATGGGTCAACACTATACTGACCAAACAAAATAAATCTTTGGGCCAGATACAGCCTAAGCCAATGTATCACTGAAGTGTGTTCTTTTGAACATTGATCTTTGAAAAATGAGTTCTGTGGTCAAATAAATTAGAAGCAATTGGAACTTGACAAAACTGATTTTAAAATTCACAAGGAAAAGAAAATGTGCAAGAATAGCCAAGATAATTTTGTAGAAAAACAAAGATGAGGAGATGATCTACCAGATATTAAACCATATTATAAATCTATGATAATGAAAATTGTGTGGTTATCAGTACCAAAATGGACAAATCAATGAATAGGATAGAATGGATATTTCAGAAACAGTCTCATGTACATTTGACAACTTAGTTTATGATAAGAGTACGATTTTAAATGAATTGAGAAACGATGGGTCATTTAATAACTGGTGCTGGGGAAACTAGCTATCAACTCAGCAAAAACAAAGTTAAGTGCTAATTCATGCCCTTAACAAAAAATAAACATAAGATAAATTAAATAACTAATTAAAAAATAAAGCAATAAATAGAGGGAAATGGAGGAAACATGTTTATGATGTTGGAAAACAGAAGGCCCTCCTTATGACATAAAATGTAAAAAACAAGGGTGTTTAGCTGGCCCAGCCAGTAAAGCATGCAACTCTTGATCTCGGGGTTGGAGTGGTGAGTTAAAGCTTCAAGTTGGACATGCAACCTACTTAAAAAAAACAAACAAACAAAAAAAGAAGAGCACCTGGGGGGCTCCATACTCAGCTTAAGATTCTCTCTCACCCTCTACCTCTGCCTGTCCTCTCCCTCCCCACCCACACGTGCAGTCTCTCTCAAAAAAAAAAAAAAAAAAAAAAAGCCTCCCAAAATTTTGACTTGGTAAAAAAAAAACAAAAAACCACCAAACAATTGGACAATATAAGCCACCATAAACAATATTAAAATGTAAGCTACTATCTAGAAGAAGATATAAAAAATATTTAAGGCTTAATATCTATAACATGGAAATAACCCGTCGCAATTAAGAAAGAGACAAATAATTTATTACAAAATCAATCAAATGACATGAACAGGCAATTCCCTAAAGAGGAAATGTAATTAGTCAATAAACATATGAAAGTATGCTTAATGTGAATATGGAAATATACTTAATCACATTGTGATTGGATAAATGAAAATTGGAGATACGAGAGATCTTCTCTCCTCACTAAGTTGGCAAAATAAAAATTTGGTAATATCAAGAGTGAGAGTCTAGGAAAATAGGACCTCTTTCATTCAATACAACTTTTTCAAACATTGCTGTGGTCACTTTAGAGGACATCATTGTGAGTATCTATCAAAACTGCCGAGGATACCTGCTCTGTGATCCAGAAATTTCACTTTGAAGCATCTACTGAAGAGAAATGGTAAAGGCTGTTGTCCCTTCCCGCATTGCTTGCAATGGCAAGACATTGGAAAGAATCCAACTGTTCATCTGTAGAGGACTGGTTAAGTAAGTTACATATCTGCACTGTGACATGCTGTACTGACAGGTTAAAAAATGATGAGGTGAATCTACTCATGTGTTAAGACCTAGTGAATGAACAAAAAAAATTGCCCCAAATGCATATAGTATGAAACAGTTATTTAAAAAGGGAAAAAATATATAAAACAATGGTATATGTTAAAAAAAAAAAGTCTAGAAGTGTGCATGCAAAAGGGTAACAGTGATTAATGAAGGTGAAAGTTTGAGGGTGGGGAGGGGAATTATGTCCAAGTGGGACTCAACTTTATGGTAATTTAAAAATTTTTAACACACATGTATGTATGCATTTATGAACTGCTTGTATAATCAAAAATATGTGAAAATATTTTCCACAATGAGAGAAACTTGAGTCTGCCTATTTTCTAAGGAGGAAGCAAGTCATAGAAAGGAAGGAGTCAAAAGTACAGGGGATGAATTAATTGATGAAGATAGGTCCCTAGGGAGATAGGAGAAAGAACAATCTAGAACTTAGTTGGAAAAGATTTGCTTTGGAGAGAAGGACCAATCTCTAGGACCAGAGAGGAGGAAGATAAATTTATATATGTGCGGGTGGAGGTAGGGGGTGGAGAGAGGAACTGAGGAATTTCCTGTAGGGTGACCTCTATTTTGTCTTTGAAGTAACAGCTTGTCCCCCACCACCCTCATGCCCTGTTATCCTTACTGTGGATATCAGTAAATGTGACTGCCTGGCTTCTCCACCTGTTCACCTCAAGCACTTTTAGTATTATTAGTATCTCATTGCTGTTGCACGCTGTCCTCTTGTCATCTTTGTGAAGAATAGCTTGTTACTGCCATTGCATAAGCTCCCACAAGTCCTGCAATGCTACCTTGAACACAAGGTCGTAATAATGGGCCATATCAATGAACCAATTCCTGTTGTCTGAAAGAACCTGGGAAATTGCTTTCAAATGTCTTGCTTTCATTCCTAATGTATCCCATTTTGTACCCAAGAGTTTTTCTGTTTCCTATGCATTCAGAGGACCATGTTCCCAGCTTTCTCCCCAGAGAAATCTATGAAACCACCCCGCACAACATTCTCTGGAATTTCTTTCTTTTTCTTTTCTTTTTCTTTCTTTCTTTTCTTTTTCTTTCTTTCTTTCTTTCTTTCTTTCTTTCTTTCTTTCTTTCTTTCTTTCTTTTTCTTTTCTCTTCTCTTCTCTTCTCTTCTCTTCTCTTCTTTTCTTTTCTTTTCTTTTCTTCTTTCTTCAGTCTCATAAAGCCCTCTGTTGTTCCTCTTTAATAGTCAGCTAACTGTGAAGTTGGGGAGAAGTGGTTCTGCCCTTCTCTCTCTTTTAGATTTTAAGAGCCTTCCAACAGCCTGACCTTACCTTTTATGTGAAATATATTTAGCCACTCGTTGCAAGTTTCAATTCCTTTGTGATCCTTGGGTTCCAGATAGGGAATTGAAAAGAGTTTTTAGATCAGGCATCAAAGGACATTAAGGCAGATATCAGAGTCCTTTCTTCCGCTCTAAAACTTCTGACTTTCCTAGAGTCTGCCCCCCCAAGTCTTTGGTACTTTCTCCCTTTGATAGCTCCCTCCAGAAGGAAAAACCCTAAACAGATGAGCCATTCTGTTCTGTCTTCTATGCTATTAATCCTATTACTGACATACAGGCACATCTTTTGTTTCCTTCTTAATGGGTGATACAGATTTTTTGTTGCCCTAGTTAGTGATAAGTGTTATGAAGTGTTTGCAGGACTTTGCTGTATGATTAATACAAATCAAGATACTTTTGATGAAAGGATTGTAAATATGCAGTACATTCATACCTGTAAGATGCTCACTACATGCAGTGTGAGAAAAAAGGTGTGGGTTTAAGATGAGAACAAATGTAAAGTATTGGAATGGGTAATTTAATTGTATATAACTTAATCTGTTATATTAATCTTTTTATTCTGATTAGCTCTCACATTTATTTTTTAAATGAAGTCAGTAAACTTAATCTCTAAGACTTTTATGTTATTTTTTCCTATGAACTTCTGAAGAAAGCAACTTTGAGATGAGTATTTCACTGGACATGATTCTATCGAATGCACTGGATTATTAAGTTTAAGAAAAAAGGTGGTCAGATTCATTGGATAACTTAATTAAGTAGTAAAAAGTATATTATATTTGGAATCAGAAAAACCTTGATTTTAATCTTATCTTTTAGTGTGACCTTGATGTACTTAATTTCTCTCAGATTCCATTTTTTTTTCCATCTTAAAGTGAGGATAATAGAGATAAGTCTCAGGAGAAATTCCCTAGAGAATGAAGGAGGAGGAATATGTTTGAGAGGGAAAATAATGAGTTCAGTTTTGATCAGAGTTTGAAGTACTACAGAAACATTTAGATATGTAAATTTTGATTGACTGCTTTAAGACTAGAGAGTTTTTAGTTTATTGAGACCATAGTGTTAACAGTGTTTGCTTTTTTTTAATAATAATTTTTTTTATTATGTTAGTCACCATACAGTACATCTCTAGTTTTTGATGTAAAGTTCCATGATTCATCACTTGCGTGTAACACCCAGCGCACCATGCAATATGTGCCCTCCTTAATACCCATCATCAATCTATCCCATTCCCCCCTGCCCCCGCCCGTGAAGCCCTCAGTTTGTTTCCCAGAGTTCATAGTCTCTCATGGTTCATTCCCCCTTCTGTTTACGCCCCCCCTTCTTCTTCCCTTTTTTCTCCTACCGATCTTCCTACTTCTTATGTTCCATAAATGAGTGAAACCATATGATAATTGTCTTTCTCTGCTTATTTTGCTTAGCATTATCTCCTGTTAAAATGGTATTTCAACTATAGTATTCATAAACTAACAGTAGGACATGTTTCTCACAAAAGTTTTTGAACTGTTCCCTCCTGTTCTCATGTCTTATCTCATAGTATGTTCCGAGAAGGCCCCTCATATGATGTCTTCCCAGCCTCCCACTTCTTTCCTGCCTCCCATGTCACCACTAGTCACCTCTGGCCACCTCTCCCCTGTATAAACCCTTCAACGGCTGTCCATGGCCTGCAGGATGCACTTGACATTACTTAAGTCAGCTGAATAATGACGTGGCCCACACATTGTGCCGCCTTTTCTGCTCCTTCCCTTCATTCCCTTCATTTACAAGTGATCCCAATCAAGGCACATCTTTCTGCTTCAGACTTGCAGCTCTTAAATCTCATTAAACGATTGTGTTTGCATGATATAACTAAAACCACAGTGAAGAGTGATTGGCAACTTCATGAAATGTATCCTTATTTATCTTTCTGTCCCAAATGGCAGTATCCCCCCCACTTTGGTTATTGTCTACTGAAATCAGAGTGTGTTTGGATTTGCTCAAGAATGTGGAAATTGTCTTCTATTTCGCACAAAATTGAAATCAAGTTAGATGGTCTTATTAGCAAATAATCTTGAGACTCCAAGTACAGAGAAAAAGGTTTGTAACTCAAATATAAACTATAGCTCCATGTGGTCCAGTCTGTGTACAGTGTCACTTTTGAAGAAACACAAAGTCAGATCTATTCAGGCTCTCAAGGAAATGAGTGGGGTAGGGGAGTGCATTTGTAATGCGTTGCCATCATGTTCAGTGTCCCTTCCCCATTGCTTCTTCTGTCACCATCCCCCACAGCCATGGCCACTCCCTGCTGCCCTCCCCACCACCCTGCGCTTCTAGGTTTCCCACTCTCCACCTCTTGTGGAACTCTTCTGACAGCGCTTCTCCAAGAGGTAGGCCCCTGTGTCCCTTCTTTCCTGTGCCTATCGTCCCTACTTCTTGGGTTCCTGCATTTCTGTTGCTCCCTGCTCAGCTGGAGAACCCCAAAGCTCCATTAAGCCTTGTGAGGAAAAATGGAATCCCCAGGAAATCCTCACAGAGGACTTTCTATAAATTCTTCATCTCTCTACAGATACATTTATAAATAAGCCATTTGGGTTTCTTTTTTTTTTTTTTTGGTTAAAGATTAATGCGTAAATTAAAAGATTACGTAGGCATAATGTATGCACATGCTCATATATTTAAAGATACTTATCTTGCTAATTATTTTCTTTTACCTTGTATTGTTTGTTTGTTTGTTTGTTTCTGGTAAATTGACATAGAACATAGTACCAGGCTTCTAATATAATATAATCGGTGCTTTAAAAATGTGGTTGATTGATTTACTGACAGAAAACTCAGTGTTACAATTAGGGAAAAATGTTTTCTGTTTTCTTTTGTGTCCGTACAAAAGAAACACAAAGTAATAGTTCAGATTTTATGCAAGATTCTGCCCAAATAAATTTCTATAGACAATGGGTTTTTTCCACATTACCGTATAAAACTTTTGTTGGTTCATTTGAGTTGCCTCCTTAGATGGTCATCTGAGAATGATTATGTGTTTAATGAATCTAAGTGTTTATTCCTGAGGGTCATGGAAAAAAAAAATCTGTCAGAAATGCTGCAGCAAATGCATTTTTCATAATGTAAATAAGATAAAAACTCAGACTTCACTTTCTAATACAGTCTACTGGACTTCCAACTGAAACATTTCAGAGCTGGATTGTGTTCAGAAGGGGTCATTTTCTTCTATTAAAGTTCCATGCATCTCTGTTATGGTTCCAGCTTTAAGCTGCTTATTATTAATATTAAAGCAAAATGGTTTCTTCAGGAACTTGGGAAATAATAAACAGCCTCATTTACAGAGCACTTTGGCCTGGATTTGCTCCATGAACTTATGGATATGGAGCTGTTTAGTGTGCTTAAGATCTCAAGGATCCTTTCAAGGGAGACTGTTTGGATTATGTGCCCCGTGATGTGTTTGCCTCTTGCAAAGTTTGGTTTGAAGTAGTGGGGACAAGACTGCGAACACATCCCTGAGAATCACAGAGCTGGAAAGAGCGTCAGAAGGTCCTCTTTCTCGGCCCCTGTATCCAGGGAGGAGAATTTGCGAATCATTCAAGACAGGTGGGGGCCGATCCTGTTTTTGTGACACATCCAGGAGTGGAAGTCCTGATTGTGCCAAAGTGACTGTTTGAGAAGAATGCGCCCCAAATTCCTGTCTTCCTGTCCCATGTTGAAACATATAAAATGTGAGCAATGATGGGAGAGATACCTGGTCTGTTTCTTAGGTGCTTGACTGGGAGGGGATTGCCTATGGCATTTTCAAAATCTGGAAGATCTATGTTCATATCATTCTTTTAGGTTAGTTTTGGGTTTTTTTTTTTTCCCCCTCTCAATCATAGCGCTCCTCTCTTCGCATTTATCTGTGTTGTTTTATACCAGGGATTGCAAAACTCAGAATTCCATGAAGGGCAGGCAGCTAATCTGTAGTAAGCCAACAAGGGCAGGAGGAAGTCGTGGTGTCTGCTGAATGGGGGAGCACAAGTCTTGGCGGCAAAGAGCATTCCGTTTGGGTTTCTTTAAAAATGACAGTGTTGGACAAACAAATGCTCTGCTAGCTAAATTTAGTCTGTGGCTTCGTATCTGTGACCCTACTCCAATAGCCAGTTGGCCCACAGGCACTTTAGCTTTAAATGATGATCCCAAGTGTATAGTCACCACTTAATCCACATTCACAGTTCCATTTTTCTGACAAAAACATATTTTAGGTGTGTAGTTAATTATTACCAATCTGGATATCCTTGCCTTCACCCAAAGAGCTAATGATCTGATTTAAGTCAACTACGGTTAGTGCTGTAACCTACTTTATTTCTGTATCAGGATTCACAGCTTGATCAATATAGCATACAAGCGAAGCTCTCAAGACCTTCGAATGATCTTGCTAGAACATACTGTGAGAAGGGATGAGGTCTAAACCAGGGGGACTAAACTCAGATGCCTTTAGCCAAGACTTCCACGCTATATACCTCAAGGGGGCATGATTCACAGTAGCCTATGTCAATGACCGAGCACCCTGCACAGTAGGGGCCCACTGGCTTTCACAAGGACTACACTGAGACTGGCGCTTTATTAGCGTGCAGTGACACAGCCCTGCCTCCAAGTCTAGACAGCTATCATGCATTTGGGAAGCAAGCGAGTCTAAGGCAATTGGGAGTTTGAGGGACAGTGGCATACTGGAGAACACACATCTCACATAAAAGCATTCACACTGAGATAAGTTTAAAGGTTCTTATAGGTAAGATTCACTGCCAGCTTGAGACCGATGGTCTACACCAAGGGATAAAAGATGTTTTTCAAAAACTTCACATGAGTTAGGACTTTTGTGGTTAATTATAACAATTCCAATTCAAAGGAAAGAAAGGATTTCTTGGCTCACATAACTGGATTAGCTCAGAAAATTGAAGGGAGTGCTATGAAAATCGGGGCTGTTGCTACTTAAACTAAGTACCTGATACAGCCCAGATTTCTTCTCCACCCATCTGACCTTTGCTTGGCCCTGCTTCTTTGTACAGAAGGGCAGGAGACATGGCCTCTGGCAGCCACGCTTTAAAGACCCCAGCAGAAAAAGAGCTTTTGTTCCTCTCAGAATCCATACAGGAGGGACTCTTATCTGCTCTGCTTGAGGCACATCATTTTGGAATAGTAGCTGTTCAGATGGGGCTGGGATTGGGGAGGGATCCACAGTGGAATGAGGTAGCTTGACTGCCCAGGCCTGGGTCCTGTGCCCCTGTGCCCACCCCCCCAACCTGCTCCTCACAAGCTCAAAGAATAGACTGGGGGCAGGGCTGTTAGGAGAAGAAAAGGGACTAAGAAAGCTTGCTGGGCGGAAGGTTAGAGCTCTCCCAGTCAGCTGCTCCCTCTAAGTCCCTAGAAGGGTAGTTTCCCAATTTCTTTTCTCCCTCCTTCGCCTTATAACCAAAGGAATGTCCCATGACCAAATTTTGCTGGAAATTTTACAAGTTGCGTGCTCATTTGGCTTAACAGATGGGAAGATTATTTTTATATATGGTAAAATTGAGTTGTGTTAATTGTGTTAATTATGAGTTGCTATTGTTTTTGGTTCGAATTCCTCTTAAAAATTCAGGCTACTGAATTATGCACTGAGAAATATTCTGAAAGTGAAATAATTAAGAGTCCCCTTCCCATTTCCTCCGTGAAAGACAATGGGCCACACCAAAGAGCTGCTGAGGCTGCTCAAGAGGGATTTTATTCTAGGAATTGGTCGGCAATGGAGAGCAATGAACTGTCCTGAGAATCAAAAACAAATAAAAATAAGTACATTTCCGCTACGGGGGCTTTGAGAACAGTGTGAGATGCAAGATGGAGCAATAGGGTTATTATATTTAAAATAGAGGCCTTAATTTTGATAACTCTATTCCAGATTAGTCTTGTTAACCTTGAGCAAAAATTTTTAGTCAAGTTGAACCTAAATATAGCGTAATTTCTCTTAGCTTAAAAAATTCTGTTCTTCATATTGTTTGATTTATTTGTATTTTCTGAATGAAGAAATTGGTTTAGTTCTGATAAACAGTTTTTTAAAAATTTAAGTATGTAGGCGCGCCTGGGGGACTCAGTCAGTTAAGCCTCTGACTCTTGGTTTCAGCTCAGGTCATGATCTCAGGGCCCTGAGATCGAGCGGCAGGTCAGGCTCAGCACTCAGCAGGGAGTCTGCTTGAGGTTTTCTCTCTCCCTCCCCCTCTGCCCTTCCTCCTGCTCTCTCTCTCTCTCTCTCTCAAAATAAATAAATAAAAGTATGTATTTTTTTCTGAGACTCTTAATATTTCTAAGGCTAAACTGCACAATCTTTTAAAGTACCACCTCACCTCTCTTTCTCCCCTCAAAAATGAATCCACCTGGATTCTCTGAATCTGCCCTGCTCCTGAATCTAACAGCTGTTTAAGCATAGCTCAGATACCCGGTTTTCAGAAATACCCTAGAAGGGAATCTTCTGTTGGACAAAACATAGTTAAAAGACCCCTGATGGTACCAATTATAAAATCCATGATCCCATTACTTTGTTGTATGTTGTATTGCTGTGTCTTCAGATTTGAGGGACTACAGTATCATTTGTTTGGCTCAGTGAACTAAATTATCGTTGCAATAATAATTTTTTGTTGGTTACTTTGATTTAGATATCGTATAAGGAGATTCTTAAAGCCTTTGCATTTGGGTAAACAAAATGAACTTTCACTTTATTGCATATACTTCGAGACAGCTTTCTTCTACTTGGGGTGTAGTTAAATAAAAAGTAATAAGAGTGAAAAACTAAACTTAAATGGTTTGTATTTTTTCTGACATGTACATGTGATGTGTGTGGAGTAATACTTCAGTTTATAATTTCCAAGAGGGTAGAAGCTTTATTTTTGTTTTAGTCATGCAAATATTAAAAGTAAGAAATGACAAAATATCTCAGCTTTGTAATTTAAATTTCCAGGGAAAATGCATTTTGCAAAAGGAAGGAGAGGGTTTCTACTCTGGAGATTTCCTCTGATCACCAAGCGCTGGTTTATAAAACATTGATTTATTTACGTATCAGAACTGTCTCTAGCTGGGATGTATTAGGCAGTCGCCTGCATTGTTGATTTTAGGAAGTTGAGAAATATTTCTCACCAAAAATGTCCATCCCATTGTTCACTGCTGAAACTTACCATTAGCTTTTCATCCTTTTTTTATTTACTATTCTGTCTTTTAAAAATGCTACTGCTAAGCTGTTGAAACACAACAGCTAATTAGTACTAATTAGTACCAATGTAGAATAGATTCTTTATTATGTTATTGTTATAACATGTTGAGATATTTTTCACATATCAGAAAATTCACTTTAAAATGTACCGTTTAGTAGCTTTCAGTACAAATGAGCAACTATCATTGACTGTAATCTAAATTTAGAGACAATTTCATAAAAGAAGCCCCGTACCATACCCATCAGCAGTCATTCATCCTTTCCCCTTATCCCAGCCTCTAGCAACCACTAATTGATTTTCTGTTTCTATGGATTTGAATACTAGACATTTCATGTAGGTGGAATCATATAGCATATGACCTTTCGTTAGTGGCTTCTTTCACTTACCATGTTGTGAAGATTGATCAGATATTGTAGCATGTATCAGTGGTTTATTCTTCTTCACTGCCAAATAGTATCCCGTGGTATGAATATGACCTATTTTGTTTATCCACTCATCAGTTGATGGACATCTGGGTTGTTTTCACTTCTTGGCCATAATAAATAATGCTACTATGAGCATTCATTACAAATTTTTGTGTGGACATGTTTTCCATTCCACTGGGCATATACCCAGGAATGCTGGGTCTTATTTATGGTAACTCTGTGTTTCCATTTTGAGGAACTGCAAAACTTTTTAAAGCAGTTACACCATTTACATTCCTACCAACAATGTATAAGGTTTCCAATTTTTCCATTTCTTTAGTGAGTTGCAATTTGTCTTTTTTTTCTTTTCTCTTTTCTTTCTCTTTTCTTCTTTTCTTTTCTTTTTTTCTTTTCTTTTCTCTTCTTAGTGCTCCTAGAGTGAGAATGAAATGAGTATCCCATTGTGGTTTTGGTTTACATTTCCCAAGTGACTAATGGATGTTGAGCATCTTTTCACGTGCTATTGGCCATTCGTCTATCTTCTTTAGAGAAATGTCCATTCACATCCTTTGCCTACATTTTTTTTCTCTCAAAATCTCTGATGTATTCTTATTTATTTAAAATTTTATCATTGATGTATAATTGACATACAAAGTTATATTAGTTTTGGGTATACAACATATTGATTTGACAATTCCATACATTACTCAGTGTCGCCATGAGTGTAGCTACCATCTGTCCCCATACAATATTATTACAATATTATTGACTATGTTTCCTATGATGTACTTTTCATCTCTGTGGCTGATTTATTTTATGACTGGGAGTTTGTACCTCTTAATCCCCTCATCTTTTTTGCCCATCCCACACCACCTCTCCTCTAGAAACCATGAGTTTGTTCTCTGTATTTAAGAGTCTATTTGTTTTTTTGTTTGTTCCTTTGTTTTATTTTTAGATTCCACTGATAAGTGAAATCATATGGTATTTGTCTTTCTCTGTCTGACTTATTTCACTTAGCGAATTACCCTCTAGGTCCATCCGGATTGTAAATGACAAGATCTCATTCTTTTTTATGTCTGAGTAGTAGTCCACTGTGAGTGTGTGTGTGTGTATATTTTATATATATGTATATACATATCTTCTTTCTCCCTCGTATATCAATGGGCATTTGGTTTGCTTCCAGATCTTGGCTATTGTGAATAATGCCCTAATGAACATAGGGGTACATATGTCTTTTTGAATTAGTGTTTTTGTTTTTTGTTTGTTTGCTTATTTGTTTTTGGGTAAATACTCCATAGTAGAGTTAGTGGATCATATGTATTTCTATTTTTAATTTTTGGAGGAACCTACGTACAGTTTTCCACAGTGCTTACACCAATTTACATTCTCACCAACAGTGCATGAGAGTTCCTTTTCTCCATATCCTTGCCAACACTTGCTATTTCTTGTCTTTTTTATACTAGACATTCTGACAGGTGTGAGGCGATAGCTCGTTGTGGTTTTGATTTACGTTTTCTTGATCATTAGTGATGTTGAACATCTTTTCATGTGTCAGTCATCTGTCTTTGGGAATATGTCTATTCAGATCTTCTACCCATTTTTGAATCAGATTGTTTGGTGTTGAGTTGTACAAGTTCCTTATATGTTTTAGATATTAACCCCTTATCATATATATCATTTGCAAATATCCTCTCTTATTCACTAGAGAATGTTTTTTGTTTTGTTGATGGGTTTTCTTTGCTGTGCAAAAGCTTTACATTTTGGTATAGTCCCAATAGTTTATTTCTACTTTTGCTTTTTAATTGAGTTATCTGTCTTTTTATTATTTAAGTTGTAAGGATTCCTTGTATTTTGTGGATTATGGATTATTATAAGTATCTTATCAGATATATGATTTTTCCAATATTTTCTTCCACTCAGTGGGTTATCTTTTCACTTTCTTAATGGTGTCCTTTGATACACAAAAGTTTTTATTTTTTATGAAATCCAGTTTATCTTTTTTCTTTGGCTGCTGTGCTTTTGATGTCATATCTAAGAAACCATTGCCTAATCCAAAGTCATGAAGATTTACTCCTGTGTTTTCGTCCAAGAGTTTTTTTTGTTTGTTTGTTTTTTTACTTTTAGCTCTTTTTTTAAAAATAATATTTATTTTGTTATATTAGTCACCATACAGTACATCCCCAGTTCTTGATGCAATGTTCCATGCTTCATTACTTGCATATAACACCCAGTGCACCATGAAATATGTGCCCTCCTTAATACCCATCACCAGCCTATCCCAAACCCCCACCCCCTCCCCTCTGAAGCCCTCAGTTTGTTTCCCAGAGTCCACAGTCTCTCATGGTTCATTCCCCCTTCTGTTTACCCCCCCTTCATTCTCTTATATTAGGTCTGTGATCTATTTTGAATTAAGTTTTGTATGTGGTATGAGAAGTTCTGCTTCGTTCCTTTGCATGTGAATATCCAGTTGTCCAAGCATCATTTTTTTAAAATACTATTCTTTCCTCCATTGAGTGCTCTTGGCACTCTTGTCAAAAATCAATTGATTGTAAACATAAGGGTCTATTTCTGGATTCACAATTCTATTCCATTTATACATGTGTTTATCCTTATGCCAGTATCCCACTATTTTGATTACTGTTATTATAATAGATTTTGAATTAAGGGGTGCCTGGCTGACTCAGCTGGTAGAGTGTGTGATTCTTGATCTCAGGGTTGTGAATTCGAGCCCCTCATTGGGTGTAGAGATTACTTGAAAAAAAAAATTTTAAATTAAAAAGAAAGAAATGAAAGTCCTCTACCTTTGTTCTTTTTCAAGATGTTTTGGCTATTCTTGAACCCTTGAATTTCTATATAAATTTCAGAAGAAGTTGGTCGATTTTTGCAAAGAAACCAGTTTGAATTTTGATGGAGTTTGCACAAACCTATAGATCAGATGGGGGATGCCATTTTTCATGAAGTCTTGTACCCTACACCCTTGCTGAACTTGCTTGTTGCTTTTAGGAGTTCTATGGTAGATTCCTTGAAATTTCTGTGTTTGTACAAGATCATGCCATCTGCAAATAGAGAATTCTGTATCTGCAAAAGTCATTCTTCAAAATTGAAGGATAAATTGATATTCACAGATAAACAGAAGCTGAGAGAATTTAGTGCATTTAGGCAAGAAAAATAAATAAAAGCCATCTAGACTAGAAAGGAAGATGTAAAAGTATGTTTATTTGCAGATGATATGATTTTGTATATAGAAATCCCAGGTAATCCACTCTTCGAGGATAGGAAGTGGTAAACAAGTTCAGCAAAGTTTCAGGGTTCAATAGCAATATATAAAAATCTATTATAGTTCTATGCAGTAACAATACATAACCTGAAAACCAAATTAAAATACAAATTTTGGGAGACTTGTTAATTTTTGCAAAGGAAGATATCCCAACTAGTCTTTCGGCATTTTGAATATGTTATTCGATTACCTTCTGGCCTCCCTGATTACTGATGATAAATCCATTGTTAATCTTAAAAAGGATTCCTTGTGTGTGATTAGTCACTTCTCTCTTGCTATTTTCAGGATTTTCTTTGTCTTTTGACAGTTCAATTAAGATGTGCTTAGGTTTGGATAAGCTTCTTGGATATGTAGGTTAATGTTTTTCATCAAAGTGGGAAAGTTTTTGGTCATTATTTTTTTAAACATTTTCTCCCCTCACCATCTGGGACTTTATGCAAATGTTGATCTCTGATTTTTCTGTTCATTTTTCTTCATTCTTTATAATTTTTTTTGTGCAGGCTGAATAATCTCAATTGACCTATCTTGAAATTTACCACCTTCTACCAACTCAAATTTGCTGTTGTAGTGAATTTTTTATTTCAATTATCATACTTTTCAACTCCAGAATTTGTTTTATTCTTTTTATAATTTTTATCTTTTTCTTCATATTCTCTTTTCTGTGAAACATCATTTTCATACTTACATTTAATCCTTTAAACATGCTTTATTTTTGTTCTTCGAGCTTATTTATAATAACTAACTTAAAATCTTTATCTAGAAGTCAAAATCTGGGCTCCCTCAAGAGCTGTTTCTTTTCCTTCTTTCTTTCTTTCTTTCTTTTTTTCTTTCTTTCTTTTTTTCTTTCTTTCTTTCTTTCTTTCTTTCTTTCTTTCTTTCTTTCTTTCTTTCTTTTTTTTAAGATTTTATTTATTTATTTGACAGAGAGAGAGAGCCAGCGAGAGAGGGAACACAAGCAGGGGGAGTGGGAGAGGAAGAAGCAGGCTCCCAGGGGAGCAGGGAGCCTGATGCGGGGCTCGATCCCAGGGACCTGGGATCACGCCCTGGGTTGAAGGCAGACGCTTAACTCTTAGCCCCTCAAGAGCTGTTTCTATTAAACATTTTATTTCCTGTGCACAGAAAATACTTTGCTGTCTCTGCATCTCATATCTTTTTTGTTGAAAACTGGGCATTTTAGGTAATATGATATGACAGTTCTGGAAATCAGAATCCAACCCTCCCCAAGGTTTGTTATTGTTATTGTTGCTGCAGCTGCTTGGTTGTTCAGTAAATTCTATGGCCTAGTTCTATAAAGCCTGTATTGTTTGTTGTATGCAGCCCCTGAAATCTCTGTTCAGTAAACTTAGTGGTCAGTTAGTGATTGGACAGAGATTTAAAATAAATGCCTTGAATCTGTCACTCTAAGTCTTTGATAAGGTGCTCTCTGTATGTGTTGGGGTACCTGTTTAGTACTGGAAGTTTATAATCTTGGAAGTTTATAGTTTTGTCTTAGCTCTCAATTCATGCTTGTTCAGGGCCTCAAGGTCAGTCAGAGGTAAGATATAGGACCTTCTCTGGTCCCTCCTGGGCATGCACACAGCCCCTTACATGTTTGTGGTCTTCTAGAGTCCCAAAAATATGTCATGGCTTTTCAAAGCCCCTTATAGACATGGTATTTCACAGACTTTTATTTTAAGATTTTGTTCACCCTCTTGTTTGCCTCACTGGTATTGCAGCCTAGGGCAACTGTGATGTTGAACACTTGCCACTGATTTATTTTCAACAAACACCATGGGAATATGACTTTTTTTCACTGAATAAACTGAGTCAGGTCAAACAAAGACAAGTGCTATAAGTGGGGCTTTTCCAAAAAGCTGCAAGACAGGTCAGAGAAGTATAATTCTTTGGACTTTTTGGAGAGCTCCAAACCTGTACTATCCCCTCCAGTGGTTGCTGTACTTATGTTTTTCACAGTTCTGTGGTTGCAAGTCTGTTATTTTTCAAGGCTATCATGGAGCTGGGGAGGGGGCGTGGGAATGGTCAAGTTAAAATGTCACAAAGCTCACTGTTCCTACTGAGATTCAGCCATTTTACTTGAGTAAACACTCCTTGGATTGTTGTGAGCCTTTGGATAACTTCCAGGATTCTGAAAAAGTTGATTTGGATAATTTTTGCCACTGTTCTCATTATTCTTGTGGAGAAGTGGATTTTCAGAGGTCCTTACTCCACCACTTCTCTTTATTTTTAACTAGTACCTTCTCTTAGGATGGATGAGACTACAAGCATATGAAATTGTCCACTGTTCAATGGGGAGGAGGCACAAGATTGGGTTAAGAATGCTCTACAGAAAGGAATTCGAGATAAATGTTGCCCATTTACATTTTTCATTTAATTTTTTATTGTATCAATGTAATAAATAACCATAGAGTATGTATTGGTGGAACCTACATCCTTTCTATTTTATATAGCATTCTGTGAAGCTTTGCCATCTAGTTTTCCACAGCAGATGGGGGGAGAGGAAGTACACTTTAGAAGAGAGTATACTAGGACAGCTGGCAATGAAAAAGGTTTAAGTATAAAAAATAAACATAATAATCAGCAGATGCCAATGTAGCGTGCTACAGTACTCACTTTTCTTAGGCTGTAGCTAAGTCAAAATGAAAATGCTAATCTGTACATTTTTTGCTTTTCAAGAGAGGGAAAGCCTAATATATTTTAGAAAATTTTCTATCAAAAATTTTAAAAAAATGTTTGGTTTGATTCTTAAAGTTATCAACTTCATTTACCTAGAGCATTTATGGTTAAGAGGTATCATATATTCAGATGATAATTGCTAATGGTACATAGCTATGTCATTGGTGACAAATGCTATTGAGCAGAAAGAGTCTGTAATCATCCAGCTAAATTAATCATTACAGTTCCAATTCCATGTGAAGACACATGGAGAAAAATTATTAAGCCTCTCAGAAATGGAAAGTTGAACCACACGGTAGTAAGCTCTTTTTGTTTACTTAATGTGCTAAGTCCTTTAATTTTGTAAGCACCAATAACACCTTCTACCTACATAGCAAAAGATGCACTGAATTGTTGCTATGGATTTTATTCTTAGTCTAATAGTTGTATAAGGTGCCCGGGACTTAACTGATTACTTTACAATAATCTCTAAGCAAAACATATGTGTTTTGAAGGGGCATGATGATGATAAATCACTTAAGATACAAGCATGAGAGCATTGCAAAACATAGAACTGTGGTCATTATCTTAGCAGAAGTGTTAGAACAGGAATCCCAGTGTAAATGGTGAGGGGTGATTCTCAGAGGAGCCATCTATCAAACATCCATTCACAATGAAGGCACCATTAGGTGACATCTTCATAATTGTTTGGATGAAAACATCTCAGAGATGAAGGAGGTACTTGTAAGAAAAAAAGAACATAATGCTATAATAGTTTGCTATTCTGTACGGTGTAGAGGAAAGATCCACTTGTGAAAGTCTGAATCATGCAAGGAATATTAGGAAAGCCCATATGGTGAGGAGACAGAGAGAGGAAAAAGAGAGAGAGAGAGAGAGAGAGAGAGAGAGAGAAGGGAATGGGAAGGGAGAGAAGTGAAGGAGAGGAAAAGAGAGAAGAGAGTGTTCTTTTTAAAATTTTATTTTTTCATCATGATAGGTATGCTTTTTAATCCCCATCACCTATTTTCCCTATCCCCCCCCCCCTTTGGTAACCATCAGTTTATTCTCTATAGTTAAGAGTCTGTTTCTCGCTTTGTCTTTCTTCTTCTTCTTTTTCTCTTTGCTCATTTGTTTTGTTTCTTAAATTCTACATATGAATGAAATCATATGGTATCTGTCTTTCTCTGACTGACTTATTTTGCTCAGCATTATACTCTCTGGTTCCATCCCTACTGTTGCAAATGGCAAGATTTCATTCTTCTTATGGCTGAATAATATTCCATTGTATGTATACACCACATCTTCTTTATCCATTCGTCTAATTTTGGGCACTTAGGCTGCTTCCATAATTTGATCATTGTTAATAATGCTGCTATAAACATAGGTGTGCATGTATCCCTTTGAATTCGTGTTTTTGTATTTTTGGGGTAAATACCCAGTAGTGTGATTACTGGATCATAGGGTAGTTCTATTTTTAACTTTTTGAGGAATCTCCATACTGTTTTCCACAGTGGCTGCACCAGTTTGCATTCCCACTAACAGTGCGTGAGGGTTCCCCTTTCTCCACATCCTTGCTAATACCTGTTGTTTCTTGTATTGTTGAGTTTAGCCATTCTGACGGGTGTGAAGTGATACCTCGTGGTAGTTTTGCTTTCCATTTCCCTGATGATGAGTGATCTTGAGCATCTTTTCATGTGTCTGTTGGCCAACTGTATGTCTTCTTTGGAGAAATGTCTGTTCATGTCTTCTGCCCATTTTTAAATCAGATTATTTGGGTTTTGGGTGTTGAGGCATATCAGTTCTTTATATATTTTGGATACTAAACTTTTATTGAATATGTAATTTGCAAACATCTTCTCTCATTCCATAGGTTGCCTTTTAGTTTTGGTGATTGTTTCCTTCACTGTGCAGATGCTTTTTATTTTGATGTAGTCCCAATAGTTTATTTTTGCTTTTATTTCCCTTGCCTCAGGAGATATATCTAGAAAAATGTTGCTATGGCCAATGTTGGAGAAATTGTTGCTTGTATTCTTTTCTAGGATTTTTATGGTTTCAGGTCTCACATTTAGGTACTTGATCCATTTTGAGTTTATTTTTGTGTATGGCGTAAGAAAGTGGTCCAGTTTCATTCTTTTGCATATTGCTGTCCAATTTTCCCAGCACCATTTGTTGAAGAGACTGTCTTTTCCCCATTGTGTATTCTTCCCCCCCCATTGTAGGTTAATTGATCATATAAGTGTGGGTTTATTTCTGAGTTTTCTAGTTTGTTCCACTGATCTATGTATCTATTTTGTGCCAGTACCATACTGCTTTGGTTACTACATCTTTGTAGTATAACTTGAAGTCTAAAAAGCCCAGAGTTCTTATAATCATCATCAAATCAAAGGCTGCTCTGTACAACTGAAGAGCATGTCTGGATTACTACCTTACCAAAAAATCATTCCAAGAAAACTGAGGAGGGGAATTCTTAGAGGATTTATAGTTGGTGCTGAATGTTAAATTAGGGAATTACATTACAAGGTACATGGTGGTAAACATTCTGCATTCTGTACCTGGTGTTCTAGGAGGTGACTACATGTGAGTATTTGCTCCATGAAGTGCCAGGTGTCAGGTTTATAGTTAGCCAAATTATAGGTATGGTTTCCTCAGAACTTTTACCTTCGACATATACTAAAGTATACTGAAGATGAAGAAAATATTTAATTAGAGAGTAATTTCAGCAAAATGGTAATATAGGAATTTCTAGCCCCTGTACCCCAAGAACATCAATTTGAATAACTAGCAAGCATGAAAATACCTTCACAAAAGCTGAGGATTCTGGGTGAGGAATTACAGCATTGGGGTAGGGCACAGAAAAAAAGAAAAGACACATTGAGGAGGGTAGAAAAGATAGATTGACATTACCCTATCACCCCTCCCTGAAGCCTGGACATCCTAGCACTGAGAGAGACACCGTCCCCATGGGAGGAGACTGAAGTGAGCACCTGACTTTACTGCAGAAACCAGTGCTGGCCCATCCCATCATCAGCTGGCTCCAGTGGCTCCAGGCAGCTCCCATGGCCCCAGGTGACTTCATGGCACCAGGCTCTTGGCAAGCTACTGAGAATCCAGTCCCCTGGCCCCAGCCTACCACTTGCCTGCTTCTGTAGCCCCAAGCAGATCCTGCAGCAGTAGGCTACCAGCAGGCTCCCATAAAACCAGGCTCCTGATTTACCCTGGGGCCAGATGGCTCCCGTAGCCCCGGGCAGCTCCCATGATACCAGACTTCCAGCAGACTCTAGGAAATCCAGGATCCCAGCCCATCCCTGTTCGGCCAGCTGGCATGGCCTTGGGTGGCTCCTATAACTCCAGTATGTTGGTGGGTTCCCACCAGATCCACACTGCAAGCCTTCCCCAATGCCAGGCCAACCCCTGCAGCCTGAGCTTTAAAGCTGGCTCCACAGATCCAGGCTCCTGGCCTGCACAGCACCACACTGGTCACTGCAGACCCAGCCTGGCCCCTGAGGCCCTGTGTTGTAAGCTGACTCCCATGGCCCAAGACTCTAGGCTGTTCCTAATGCCAGGTTGCCCCTGTGGCCCCAGCCTCCTGGCTGGCTTCTGTGAAACCAGGCTCCCAGCCTGTCTCAGCACTAGACTGGTCCCTGTGGATCCAGACACTGGGCCCATCCCAGTGATCCCTAGTGCCTGGTCAGTCACTGTGGACCCAGTACCCAGGTCCACCCACACAGGCATGAAATCACCAAAGGAAATTAATAAAGCTCCAGTGACCGACCCTAAATAAATGGAGATCTAGGAATTATCTGACAAAGAATTCAGAATAATACTCTTAAATTCATTGAATTACATGAAAACAAAGACAACAAAATGAAATTAGGAAAATAATACATTAACAAAATGAGAAGTTCAACAAAGGAATAGAAACCATAAAAAAACCCGAGCAAATCCTAGAGTTAAAAAACACAGTCATCAAATTGACAATTCAATAGAAAGCTTCAATAGCAGATAATCAAGCAGAATAAAAATTAGCTAACTGGAAAACATATCATTTGTTATAATCTGGGCAGAAAAGCAAAAAGAAGAGAGAAAGATTGAAGAAAATCTTTGTGAATTATGAGATACCATTAAAGGAAACAATCTCACATTATTTAAAGTCTCAGGAGAAGAGAGGGAGAAAGGGGCAGAAAGAATATTTAAAGAAATAATGGCTTGGAATTCTCCAACCTGGGGAGAGATTTGGACATCCATGTTCATACAGTTAATAGGTGACCCTATAGTTTCAAACCAAAATGATCTTTTGCAAGACACATTAAAATAAAACTATCTAAAATCAAAGACAGAGATAATTTTAAAAGCAGCAAGAGAAAAAAATACCCGCATAATAAGGGACCCCTCATAAGGCTATCAGCAGACTTCTCAGCAGAGAGAGGCCCTGAGAGAGTGGGGCAATATATTCAAATTTCTCAAAGAAAGAAACTGCTAAGGATACTTTATCCAGCATAGTTGTCTTTCATAAATTAAGGAGAAATAAAGGTTTTTCCAAACAAACAAAGGTGAAGGAGTTCATCACCACTAAACCTATACCTTGTAAGAAATGCTGAAACATGAATACATATGAAAATATAAAGCATCCTGGTAAAGGCAAGTATAAACAAATTCATGATACTTTAATACTACAATATAGTGATGTGTTAATTACTTAATCTAGTATAAGGTTAAAGGACAAAAGTATTAAAAACAACTGTAGCTACGATAATTTGATAATGAAGACACAGTATAAAAAGAAGTTAATTGTGACATCAAAAACATTAAAAATAGGATGAATGGTAAAAACCAGTAGTAGATACACAAAAGATAAAAAAAGGGAATCAAAGCATACCACAGGGAAAATCATTTCACAAAGAAAGACAGTAGAAGATGAAGAGGGAACAAAGGAAATACGAAACAAGAAAACAATGAATAAGTTGGTATTAGTAAGCCCATACTTTGCCTTATTTACTCTTAATGTAAATGGATTAAATGCTCCAATCAAAAAGCACAGAGTGGCTAATGGATTAATAAAAACCAGACCCAACTATATGCTATCTACAAAAGACTCACTTCAGCTTTAAGGACATACATAGACTGAAGGTGAAGGGATAGAAAAAGATACTCCATGCAAATGGAAACCAAAAGAAAGCAAAAGTAGTTATACTCACATCAGACAAAACAGACTTTAAGCCAAAACTGATGAGACTGGGGTGCCTGGGTGGCTCAGTTTGTTAAGTGTCCAACTCTTGATTTCTGCTCAAGTCATGATCTCGGGGTCCTGAGATCGAGCCCCCTGTCAGGCTCTGCACTCAGCATGGAGTCTGCTTGTCCCTCTTCCTTTTCTCTCCTTCCCCCCACCCTGCTTATGTTCCCCCCCCCTCAGATAAATAGACTCTTAGAAAAAAAAAAACTGAGACAAAGAAGGCCGTTTTATAGTGATAAAAGAGTCAGTTCATCATAAGGATATAACAATATATATGCATCCTATATCAGAACACCTAAACATATTAAGCAAATGCTAACAGATCTGAAGGGAGAAATAGACAATAATACAATTATAGTAGTGGAATCTGACACCCCATTTTCAACAATGGATAGATCATCCAGATAGAAAATCAATAAGAAGTGGTGCCTGGGTGGCTTAGTTGGTTAAGCATCCAGCTCTTGATTTTGGCTCAGGTCATGATTTCAGGGTCCTGGGATCAAGCCCCACACTAGGCTCTGTGCTCAGCAGGGAGTCTGCTTGAGATCCTCTCTCTCCCTCTCCCTCTGCCCCCCCTCTTTTTCTCTCTCAAAAAATAAATAGATAAATCTTAAAAAAAAAAAGAATATTGATAAGGAAACATTGGATGTGTACTATACCTTAAGCCCAGTGGACCTACCAGACATATATGGAACATTTTACCCAATATCAACAGAATACAGGTTCTACTGAAGCACACATGAAATATTCTCCTGGATAGATCACATGTTAAGCACAAATCCAGTTAAGAAATGGGCAGAAGACTTGAATAGAAAGTTCTCCAAAGAAAAAATACAAATAGCCAACAGATACGTAAAAGGGTGTTCAATGTTTCTAATCATCTGGGAAATGCAAACCAAAAGCGAGATATGTCCTCGTACCTGTTAGGATGGCTGTTATCAAACTGTCAAGAGACAGCAAATGCTGTCAAGAATGTAAAGAAAAGGAAATTCTTGTGCACTGTTGGTGGAGATGCAAATTGGTGCAGCTACTATGGAAAACAGTATGGAGTTTCCTTTAAAAATTAGAAATAGAACTGCCATATGATCCAGCAATGCCACTTCTGCCTGTATATCACAGGAAAAGAAATCTTACAGAGGTATTTGCATCCCCATGTTCATTGCAGCATTATTCCCAATAGCCAAGGCATGGAAAAACCTAAATGTCTATTGATGGATGAATGGATAAAAATGATGTGGGGTGTGTGTGTGTGTGTGTGTGTGTGTGTGTGTATACACATACACAATGGGATATTAATCAGCCATAAAAAGAAGAAAATTCTGCCATTTTTCAATGTAGTTGGCTCTTGAGAGCATTATGCAAAGTGAAGTAAGAGAAAGACAAATTTTATATGTTCTCATTTACATGTGGAATCTAAAAAACTGAACGCATAGATATCAAGAAAAGAATGGTGGTTGCCGGGGGCCGATGGGTGGGGGAAATGTGGAGATGTTGATCAAAGGGTAAAAACTTCCAGTTATTAGATGAATATATTGTACAGATCGAATGTACAGCACAGTGACTATATATTAAATATTTGAAAGTTGTTAAAGAGTATCGATCTTAACTGTTATCACCACCTACAAAAATGATAATTATGTGAGGTGATGGGTGTGTTAACTAACCTTATTGTGGAACTCATTTCATAGTATATTTATGTATCACATCATCACATTTGTACACCTTAAAGTTACATTTGTTATGTGTTAATTATATCTCAGTAAAGCTGGAAAAAAATTAAAAGACAGTATATAAAAACCAAGGACACTTTAATAAAATGTATAATACATCAGTATTGGTTCTTTAGTTGTGACAAATGCACAATACTAATGTTACCAACAGTAGGGGAAACTAGGTGCAGGGTATGTGTTAACTCTGTACTATCTTTGTAGCTTTTCTGTAAATATAAAATAAGTATCTATATATGTGAGTATCTAGCTAAAATAATTTACTTTTTTTTTAATCCATGAGTATCAGCACACCATATCCTTTTCTCTAAGAAAGTTACCTGTAACTCAAATGGAGTCTGGTCATCTTAAGTATTTTGTTTTTTTAATTCTATAAATGTCTTTTCAATAGTGTTGAATAAGGTTGCTATTAGACTACAAGCCATTTAATACTTGTGCAATTAGCCATTTTGATATTAAAATGTGCCATTTCTTTATGTAGTGTCTTGGCAGGTTACAATGGTACCATCTTTGCCTATGGGCAAACGGGCAGTGGGAAGACATTCACCATCACTGGTGGGGCAGAACGCTACAGTGACCGAGGCATTATCCCAAGGACACTGTCGTACATTTTTGAGCAATTACAAAAGGTATGGAACTTTAAGTTCATTTTCTATTTGATATATTCAGCAGAAATTTATGGTGGGTAAAAAATTTATTGTGACATTTTATTATATTATATCTAAATGAGGAAGTATTATTGTGTAATAACTCAATTTAAGGAAAGTTTAGGATTTTGCTGAAGAAGTAGAAATTAAGGTGCTTTTCATTAAAGGAATGCTGTTTCAGCAAAGGCTCAAAGGGAGTTCCTTCTGATACATCCATGGAGGTTAAAAGAACAGATAACACATTTTACCAGCTCACATCTTATATTTCTCATTAAGAAACTGGATGTCCTTTTGCCAAGACATCTTTATTTCGGCTGCTAAACACTGAATAAGAGGATGTGATTGTACCTTTTTCACAATTGTAATAGAAGCCCAAAAGAGTTCACCAGAGTAAAAATCCTATTGTAATTAATATTATTATGAAGAGAAATTCTCTGTATTATATGCATCATTTATTGTGTGTCTCTAAGTGCCTATTGTTTTATTAGTATTTAAAACAACATACAATACAACCCACAAGGTAAGTATCCTTACCCCAATTTCATAGTTGGGAAAATTGAGTCTCAATATCTTTCTCTGGGTCTTATAAGTAGCTGACTTGGAGGTCCATCCCAGGTCTGTGTGATGCCAAACTGTGCTTTTTACCACCACATACACTGCCTCTATTTCTCCAACTGGCTTTATTTTGTTGGTTGTATTTAAACAGTAATGAGTCCCATAACTTCTCTGGGTTTCCATTCTCCCCTCTGTGAATGTAGGGAGTGAACTGTAGTAGAGGGTCTCCATTGGCCCTACTAGTTCCTACACTTACTTGGTTGTATTAATTCTGTATAACAAATATCCTAACTAGGTCAGTGTAACAGTTATTCCAAAATTTCTTGACTGTATGCTTTTTGTATTTCGAGTTGCAAAGATGAGAAGAAATTGCTGAGATCTGCATAATTCTAATTTCCATCCATAAAGTATCAATTACCCATTAGTTCAGCTCATCTCTCACTTGCTCAAACATGCCAACTCTGCATGCCAGAAAATGGAAAGAGAAAAGGTTGAGTATAGTGTATATGTTGGATTCAGATCCTGTCTTTTCATTTACTCATTTATTTCTGACATTAGCTGTTTTGTTTTGTTCCCAGATTTCACAAACTGGGAATATAATTTCTAATAGTTTTAGCTACTGTGGCCCAATGTGGAAGCATGTTGTCTTGGAAAGATCATTGAAGTTGGTGAGGCCAACCTGGTTCTGAGGAAGTATACTACTTACAGCATGTGGCCTTGAGGCGGTTACTTAACATCTCAGCCTTGTGGACTTGATGTGAGGGCTGGACAGACTGTATGTAAAGATATTGTCCAGTTCCTGGCATGTAGTACATGCTCAAGAAATGAGCTCCATTACTGCAGCCACTAATATCTATATTCATGCACACACACACACACGGCCAAATGATCCCGATTAATTTCAAAGAAGCCTTTGAAACTTAGAACAAATGAAACCAACCTCCCTGATTAAGTTAAACAGGTTAAACAAATCCCTTCCTAACAGAAAATATATTTGTCCCTTCTAAAATTTTGTCTATGGGTACCAAAATACAGTAGAAGTCAAAATGTCTCCCGAATACCTACCATATTTTGGGTCCATTGTTGTATATCTGTTTGGTCGTTGACATTATTCTAAACCTGATTTCATTTTGAATGATCCTAAATCACTTTCTGGACTGGAGAGAGCCCCTTGGACCAATTTATAGCCAGGACAGCTCTTTGTAGAAGGACAGATTTCCCTGATGGGGCACAACACATTCATTACAATCCCACTGAACTGCTGCAAAATTAGTCAGAGGTAACTTGAGGTTCATCATTAAGTTTGTCCACATTGTGTAGCTGAAAAATGCAGACAGGTACTCAGATGCCCCCAGTCAATTGCTTTAGAGGGCTACATGGAGCTCTCTAGAATTCTTAAAGGAAATATCTGACTTATGCAAAATATTTATTTCAAGATAAACTAAGAGCAATTGCATACTGGCTTCTAAAATGTCTTTGAGTGTGATAGGATCATATTTGTAGTGATTTTTAAAAAAGACAATTGATTCCATTTATTTTAGAAATCACTGCTCATTACTTTTGAGTATTGTGAGGTTCAGACTTGTTTTGGGGCAGGAGAAAAGGCTGTCTGCAGGAAACATGTGTGTTATATTACAGTCTGGCAATCCTAAACACTAAAAAAGGAGTAATAAGGAAAGGTAGCTTGCCACATTGCTCAGTGACTTTTAAGTGTGTATTCCAATAAAAGTCCAGAAAGTGCAGAAGCTGAAGGAGCCAAAGGCATTATCCTCATCATCTCAGGGGAGTAGACTTGCCATTTTCCTGACTTACAATGATTCCTTCCACTTTCTGGAAGAAAGAGAGTTTCTCCGCTGCAGATGAACATACAAGTTGGCTGTTGTTTTTGCCTTTCTTTGCCTTCTCATTTATATTCGTGTACTGAATTCTCCATTTGGAGGCCATTAGAAATAATAAAAACAATAACAATAGCAATAATAATAACAGTAGCAGCAGTAAGGATTTATTGGGGATGATTACAGGGCCACACGGTCTTGGCGGGATTTTAAGTACAGAACCTTATTTCTCTGTCACAGCAGTTCTGCAAGATAAGGGTTATTCTCCCCAATTCCGCAATTAAATAGCTGCAGATAATGCAGGATCACTCAGTTATAAATGCCAGATCAAGTATTCAAACCCAGCTTATTCTAATGCTAAGATGAGCCCAGAGCTGTCTGCTAAAATCTCAAACTATAATAGATGGGATATTTCAGATATGTTCAGGTAAGTTTTAGAAATACATTGCTTTTGAATAGGATCTCAGGAAGTTGGTAAATGATCCCCTGTGGCCTTTGACCTGCTCTGAGAATCTTCTAGAGAGGAACAGCATATATGTTGATCATGGAACACTTTTTCCACAAGTTACTTCATGGGACATTTTAGGGAAAACTGGATTAGACTAAAGGCAATGTGCAAAGTCTGCCTGGTATTTATGGTCTCTGATACCTGTGCTAAGCCAAGTTATAACCCACAGAATGATGCTGAAATAATGCCTTTACTATGCTAGGATACTAGTCTGATCGACAGGCCATGTGTTAGGATAAGCAGCCAGAGTTGCCCACATCAGGAGGATTTCCAGCATTTGCTTGGGAGAAATTTGCTTAGTAGAGACTCAGTCCATGCTGTCACCTTCCCAAACCACCGGAACATGGAATTTCAGCTCTATCTTGAGTGTTTTGCTCTAGTCATGTGCTGCCTGAGAGTTGCCTTAATTTTTCAGGTGTTGTTTTGTTTTTATGAAATGTTGGTGTTTTTCTTTGAGTAGTTTGAGCCACATTAGGACCAGAGAATCATATTAATTTTAATCTGAAGAACACATAGGAATTCATTATTCAACTTCCTCACTAATGGGTGTGGAAACTGAAGCCGGACATCACAGGGGCTCATAGCAAGTAGGACTAGGATTCCAGCTCTGGATTTGCAGGCCCCTGTTCTCTCCCCCATCTCTGTGACTTGGTCCTCTCTCCCTTTGAATAGTATCTGTCAAATGGATTGTCTGGGCTATGGGTGAGAATCAACAGGAAGGTCATCCTGAGCAAATTCGCTTTGTGAGTACCCACTCTGACATTCTGCTGACCTTCGTGCCATAAGACACAACTATATTCTTCCCTTTTGAGAAGTAGGACTGTAATTGACAAAATGGAAGAATTTGTATTTTGGGAGAAGCAAGAAGAAGGTGCTATTAATTGATATTTGGTTTTGAAAACTGAGCCTGGAATTTTCTTGAGACCTGTAAAAATTTCATTTTTTTCCATCTCAGAGAGAGCGTGTCCTTTTTGTCTGCTGGCAGAACTGAGATAGGACCTGTCGCCTTAACTTTTATCCTAATTACATTGATGCCTGTGTCACTGTACTTCAGCAATGACCCACAGAAAACACCTCTCTCAAACCAATAGCTCAATACCCCTGATTTGCCATGTGGGCTAGGAAAATTAACCCAACAGACGAGACACAGGCAGTGATTTACGAATGTCCACTCTTACTGTTACCTGATTGAAGTATTTCTGTCCCCGGGATTCATTTTCCATTATCTATTATAGTCTGTTACCTATTTATGTCATCAGAAATTTTGAATATTGGAAAAGTTAAAAAAAGAGAATTATGATTGAAGTTGGAAACTTTTGCTACTGAAGTTTTTAAACTGAAGTCACGATTCTGTTTTCTTTTATGAATAGGCTAGTCACAGAGTGTAAGTTTATTTTTTCATAGTAACCTTTTTTGGGGTCTGGAAAGTAAAAAATGGTGTGTTATACAGTTCTGCAACCAAGTTGGCTCATTTTAAGTGTATATTGACTCTTCATGTATAACGTGGAACCAATAAAAAAACAACAGACTGAAGTTCCTTGTAATCATGGGTGTTGGCCATTAAAAAAAAAAACAACAAACCACTTCATGCATATGGTAACTGGCAACTTGAAAGTGTCACGAACTGAAAATGGAAACCATACAAAGTGAGGAGAGTAAAGGACAGAAAGCTATGAGGAACTGTAGTGATAAATGTGTTCATCCTCCTCTGAGCTGAATTGTTATTTATAGCCATTAAACAATGTCTTCCCCTTTCCAATCAGGACGGCAGCACAATACATACAACGCAAATTTCCTATTTGGAAATCTACAATGAATGTGGCTATGATCTGCTGGATCCAAGACATGAAGCCTCCAGTTTGGAAGACTTGCCGTGAGTAGCATAACAACAAAGAAGGGGGGAAAATCACTTTCAGATGTTCCCTTCAATTGTTTCCTTTGAAACTTTGTATGTTTCTGGTCTCAATCATAATTAACAAATACTGGATAACAGCATCTTTTTGTAATATAATGGATATTTTTTTCAGTTATGACAAACTAGACAGTAGTGATGGAAACTAAAATTGCTTGAAACCCATTTCTTGGGAAAATCTCCTTTGGAGTTGGTGCAAGAGAGTGCACTGAATGTACTCAGAGTGGGTGCTGAGAGGGCTGGTGGGATATGCCAGTACTGCTTTATCTTGTCGAATCAAACCATTTATTCCTCTAATTGTGGCTTCTCTCTGAAGAGGGGATAAATTAGGGATCAGGCAGCAATAAGAAAATCTGAAAGAGAGAAAATAAAACTTTGTTTTCCTCATTGCTTCTCTACTGTTATTAAGATTGACATTGACAATCATTTGGTCAGATTGGCACTGATTGCATCATGACTGAAATACAAATATTCTTCAGAGCTTACCTACTGAGTAAGTTACCCGGCCAGCATTTGTAAAACATTACTCACTGCTTGTTTGAATATCTGCCTAAATTACGTATTAATGGTAATAATTCATATCCTTTTGTCCAGACATCTTCATATATCAGAAGTTGGTTGAGCCAAGAAAATACACTTTAATTTTCTTATTAAATATTCTTTTTTAAAAAAATTTTTTATTATGTTATGTTAGTCACCATACAGTACATCCCTGGTTCTTGATGTAGTGTTCCATGATTCATTGTTTGCGTATAACACCCAGTGCTCCATGCAATACGTGCCCTCCTTAATACCCATCACCGGACTATCCCATTTCCTCACCCCCCTCCCCTCTGAAGTCCTCAGTTTGTTTCCCAGAGTCCATAGTCTCTCGTGGTTCATTCCCCCTTCTGTTTACCCCTCCTTCATTCTTCCCTTCCTTCTCCTACTGATCTCCCTGCTATTCCTTATGTTCCATAAATGAGTGAAACCATATGATAATTGGCTTTCTCTGCTTGACTTATTTCACATAGCATAATCTCCTCCAGACCCATCCATGTTGCTGCAAATGTTGGGTAATCGTTCTTTCTGATGGCTGAGTAATATTCCATTGTATATATGGACCACATCTTCTTTATCCATTCGTCTCTTGTAGGGCATCTCAGCTCCTTCCACAATTTAGCTATTGTGGACAATGCTGCTATGAACATTGGGGTGCATATGGCCCTTCTCTTCACTACGTCTGTATCTTTGGGGTAAATACCCAGTAGTGCAATGGGTGGATCATAGGGTAGCTCAATTTTTAACTTTTTAAGGGACCTCCACACTTTTCCAAAGTGGCTGTACCGACTTGCATTCCCACCAACAGTGTAAGAGGGATCCCCTTTCTCCACATCCTCTCCAACATTTGTTGTTTCCTGCCTTGTCAATTTTTGCCATTCTAACTGGCGTAAGGTGGTATCTCAATGTGGTTTTTATTTGAATTTCCCTAATGGCTAATGATTTTGAACATTTTTTCATGTGTCTGTTAGCCATTTGTATGTCTTCATTGGAAAAGTGTTAGTTCATATCTTCTGCCCATTTTTTTATTTCATTATTTGTTTCTCGTGTATTGAGTTTGAGAAGTTCTTTCTAGATCTTGGATACCAGCCTTTTATCTGTAGTGTCATTTGCAAATATCATGTCCCATTCCTTGGGTTGCCTCTTTGTTTTGATGACTGTTTCCTTTGCTGGGTAGAAACTTTTTATCTTGATGAAGTCCCACAAGTTTATTTTTTGTTTGTTTGTTTCTCTTGCCTTTGGAGATGTGTCATGAAAGGATTTGCTGTGGCCGATGTCAAAGAGGTTGCTGCCTATGTTCTTCTCTAGGATTTTGATAGATTCCTGTCTCACATCAAGGTCTTTCATCCATTTAGAATTTATCTTTGTGTATGGTGTGAGAGAGTGGTCAAGTTTCATTCTTTTGCATATAGCTGTCCAATTTTCCCAGCACCATTTATTGAAGAGACTGTTTTTTTTCCATTGGGTGTTTTTTCCTGCTTTGTAAAAGATTAGTTGCCCAAAGAGCCGAGGGTCCACTTCTGGGTTCTCTATTCTGTTCCATTGGTCTATGTGTCTGTTTTGTGCCAGTACCATGCTGTCTTTGTAGTACAGCTCGAAATCCGGCATTGTGATGCCCCCAGCTTTGTTTTTCCTTTTCAACAATTCCTTGTTGATTCAGGGCCTTTTCTGGTTCACACAAATTTAAGGGCTGTTTGTTCCAGGTCTTTGAAAAATGTCATTGGTATTTTGATTGGGATGGCATTGAAAGTGTAGATTGCTCTGGGTAGTATAGACATTTTAACTATGTTTATTCTTCCGATCCATGAGCATGGAATGTTTTCCCATCTTTTTGCATCTTCTTCAATGTCTTTCATCAGTGTTCTGTAATTTCTAGAATATAGATCCTTTATCTCTCTGCTTAAGTTAATTCTGAGTTATCGTATGATTTTTGGTGCTATTGTAAATGGAATCAATTTCCTAATTTCTCTTTCTTCAGTCTCATTGTTCGCATATAGAAATGCAACTGATTTCTGAGCATCGATTTTGTATCCTGCCACATTACTGAATTGTTCTATGAGTTCTAGTAATTTGGGGGTGGAGACTTTTGGGTTTTCCATATAAAGTATCATGTCATCTGCGAAGAGAGAGAGTTTGACTTCTTCTTTGCCAATTTGAATACCTTTTATTCCTCTTTCTTGTCTGATTGCTGTTGCTAGGACTTCTAGTACTATGTTGAACAATAATGGCGAGAGTGGGCATCCTTGTTGGAGGGAATACTTCTTAACTCATCCTATGAATTCAGAATTTCCCTAATAACAAAACCAGACAGATCATCTCAGCAGAAAATCAACAAAGAAACAAGAGCTTTGAATGACATACTGGACCAGATGGACCTCATAGATATATACAGAACACTACACCCCAGAACAACGGAAAAGTCATTCTTTTCAAATGCACATGGAACTTTCTCCAGAGTAGACCATATACTGGGTCACAAAACAGGTCTCAACTGACACCAAAAGACTGAGATTATTCCCTGCATATTCTCAGACCACAATGCTTTGAAACTGGAATTCAATCACAAGGAGAAATTTGGAAGAAACTCAAACACTTGGAAACTAAGAACCATCCTGCTTAAGAATGATTGGGTAAACCAGGGAATTAAAGATGAGCTTAAGCAATTTGTGGAAACCAGTGAGAACGAAAACACATCAGTCCAAAACCTCTGGGACACTGCAATGGTGGTCCTAAGGGGAAAATACATAGCCATCAAGCCTTACTCAAGGGAATAGAAAAATCTAAAACACAGTTTTTATATTCTCACCTTAAGAAGCTGGAGCTGGCACAGAAGAGCATGCCAAACCCATGCACGAGAAGATTAAGATTAGAATTGTTGTTGATCAAGATTAGAGCAGAGATCAATGGATTGGAAACCAGGAGCACAGTAGAGCAGATCAACAAAACTAGAAGCTGGTTCTTTGAAAGAATAAATAAGAATAAATAAGATCGATCTCACCATTATTGTTCAACATAGTACTAGAAGTCCTTGCAACAGCAATCAGACAAGAAAGAGGAATAAAAGGTATTTAAATTGGCAAAGAAGAAGTCAAACTCTCTCTCTTCGCAGATGACATGATACTTTATATGGAAAACCCAAAAGTCTCCACCCCCAAATTACTAGAACTCATAGAACAATTCAGTAATGTGGCAGGATAAAAAATCTTATTAAATATTCTAAAGCAATTTAAAAACGTGTATTAATTCTCTATCACAAAGACCAACAACCAGTTGCTTGCTTTAATTTGCAAAGGATGTAAGAGGAAATACTAAAGAAAATAAGTTGCATTCTTTATGTCACCTTTATATATATTCTTCCTTTTAATCTTGACTGGGAGTCCTCACATACCACCTCTTTTATGCCAACTATATTCATTAGAGGGAGTTAGGAAAGTGGATTATTGTTGGTACTCTAAATATTTATGTTAATTAAATAATATAAGACGAGAAAGGAAAGATCTGACTCCATGGAAGAAATTGGTCTTAAGGAAACTATTGGAATTAAGTCTATAGAAAGGTAAGACATTCCACAGAGGAAGGTTAGGAACAGCAACATTAAAAACATGAAGATGGACTTAGAGGGTATTATGCTAAACGAAATAAGTCAGTCAGAGAAAGACAATTATCATGTGATTTCATTCAATTGTGGAATTTAAGAAACAAAACAGAGGATCATAGGGGAAGGGAGGGAAAAATAAAATAAGATGAAATCAGAGAGGGAGAGAAACCATAAGAGACTCTTAACTCTAGGAAACAAACAGGTTGCTGGAGGGGAGATGGGTGGGGGTATGGGGTAACTGGGTGATGGGCATTAAGGAGAGCACCTGATGTAATGAGCACTGGGTGTTACATGCAACTGATGAATCACTAAGTTCTACCCATGAAACTAATAATACACTATATGCTGATTAATTGAATTTAAATTAAAGAAAAGAACATGAAGATGGGGTCAGAAAGGCCATGTGTTGAGGAATCATATGAAATAAAATCAGAAAGGCTAACAGAAGCCTGCTTTTGAGGGACTTGAATGACGATGAGCTTTTACTGTGAGATTGATCTTTATTCTAATAGGATTTTAAATTAGTTTTCTAGCCTCCAGTCTAAATTGTGGACCTCTAGGCTAAATCTTGCTTAAAATTGCTTTTAACAAGTCACATCTGCACTGAAGAGCTTGAAGCCTGCTTAGCAATAATTCAGAAATGAAGGGCTTGGCTCTGACAAACATGGAGGCGGAGACAGAGGTTTGAGAAATATGCAAAAAAAATAGATGATAGCTAGCTAGCTACCTAGATAGATAGAAATAAAATACATCGATTATGCCTCTCACCTTCGATTTGATTGGATTTGAAAAGAAGGTGAGTTGTAGCAAGTTCGTTCTCTGCATTTTACTGATTGAGGAGAGGAAGCCCAGAGAGGTATGACTTACCCAGGGTTTCAGAACTGATCTGTTAATGGTGCAGCAGGGATTGAAAACCACATACTCTCACTTTCATGCCAGAGTAGCAAAAATGGCCTCAAGATTTTACTGTGGGGCTCAGAGAATTAAGGAGGCATTGACTAAAGAGATGATCTCTGTTAGAAAACTTGATTGCGTGGTGGTAATGAGTTTCCCATATATAACTTTGGTGTCTGAGATACCCTACTTGATGTTTACAATTAATTCCTCACAGGTAGGAAGCTTGCCTTACTTGAGTTGGTAGTCTCTCTACTGCGTAGGCCAAAGTAAGTTCTTAATATTTTAAAGAATTATCTGTCAAATTGAAACTGTGAAGTAGACTTTTTGAAGATGAGCATGAAAGGGAAAACAGGATGAGCTCTATGAATCAGAGTCCAATTGACATAACGAGGCTCAGCCTGACTATGAAAAGGAGTGAGAAAAGTCACTGAACTCTAAGAGAGGCAGTGTGATACAGAGTCAAGAGCACTTGATTACAAGTCAGGAAATTTGGGTTTTAGTCCCAGGTGTGCAATCTTAGATACTTTTTTTTTCACTTTTCTGGGTTTCTCCTTGTCTATAAAATGTGGCTATTGGGCTATATCATATTTAACAACCTTCCAACTTCCAATGTCTAGAGTTCAAAGATAGGTGACCTCACAGGATAGGACTTATTTGGTGACTCTTTTCCCCTCACAGAAAAAAATAAGAAGCAATGTAGATATTTTGTATTTTTCTCCTAGAAAAGAGCCTTCAGCCTCTTGAGAGCAAGGACAATGCTTTAATTCACTGTATATCTCTGTGTTTCATGGCATGCCTGACATTTAATAATGAGCTCTCGATGTGGATCAGATTGTCTCTGTAGGTGTCACTAGCTTTCTATCTTAAACTACTGCTCCTTCTTTGGTAGCTTTGTCCTGCTGTTGGAGAACGAGTTCACTGACTCAAGTCAGAAGTGACCTCAGTTTCAAAACAGATGTTTTCAGTGAACTACCACCCTCCCCCACAGGCATATAAAAGTGGACAGAAAGATGTTCTTATCTTACATTTTGGGAAATAATTACATGACAACAACCTCATTAAAATTAAAATGAGGAGATTTTCATTATAAAAGAAGATTCCCATATCCTAGGAGTATAGCCTATTTACTTCAAATATATTCAGTACTATAAAATTACAGAACAACTCAAGAATTGCAGTCTTGCAGTGTGGGGATTATGAGATTTGGCTGGTTTTGAGTCTGCTGGCTTTCTGGGATTTTAGGTTTGCCTTTTACTAAGATTATCAAGTAATTCTTCATAATGGAATGTGACTTTTGCTGTACCTGGATTGGGTAAAGAGTATGTACTGTTAATCTGGTTTCACACACTCTTGAACTGGGACACGCTCTAACTCTGCAATCCTATCCGTCTGGTTGACTGGTTTCATTGTTGCAAGCTGAAATGTCCCAAACGCTCTAAATACGATCCAAAAAAATAGTAGATAAAATGCCTGTTGACTTTGGTTCTCTCTTGCAGTCATCCATTTGAGGGACAATGACAATAAACACATTTGATCACTTCTACATTCTTGTACTTGGCATAGCCATGTGTAATCAAATCCAGGGTCATTTTGATGTTACACAGTAACAGCCATCAGTAGCAGGTTTCTTACCACTGAGCAGCAGCACTGCTTCCCCCAAATCACCTTCTGGATGCTCTTCTCACAAGCATTCTGCCTTTTCTGCTTCTTATTCTTTTACATCCTGATGAGCTCCAACTCTCTGCTATTACTGAAGCATTTGCCTATAGACTGCCTGCGGACTTTGTATGTATGATGTCAGGGTACCAGACTAAAGTCAATTGCTTTTTGCATATGTTGCTGTAGTCATTTGGCAAGGAGTTTTTAGATACAACACCAAAAGTGTGATCTGTGAAAGAAAAAAATAGATGAGTTGAGCTTCATTAAAATTAAAAACTTCTGCTCTCTGAAAGACACTGTCAAGAGAATAAAAAGATAAGCCAGAGACAGAGAAAATATTTACCAGACACATGTCTGATAAAGGACTTGTATCTAAAATATACAAAGAACTCTTCAAACTCAACAATGAGAAAACTCACAATCCAATGAAGAAATGAGAAAAAGATCTGAATAGACAGCTCACCAAAGAAGATGTACAGATGGTAGGTAAACACGTGAGGAAATGCTCAACATCATCTGTCATTAGGGAATCACTAATGAAAACTACTACACACCTACTAGAATGGCAAAAATCTAAAAACTAGCAATACCAAGTTCTGGCAAGAATGTAGAGCAACTGGAATTCTCATTCATGCTGTATAGTACAGCCACTTTGAAAGCCAATTTCCAGTTTCTTTTTTTTATATAATTTTTATTTTGTTGTATTAGTCAACATACAGTACAACCCCAATTTTTGATGCAATGTCCCATGATTCATTATTTGTATATAACACCCAGTGCACCATGCAATATGTGCCCTCCTTAATACCCATCACCAGCCTATCCCAGTCCCCCCACCCCCCTCCCCTCTGAAGCCCTCAGTTTGTTTCCCAGAGTCCACAGTCTCTCATGGTTCATTCCCCCTTCTGTTTACCCCCTTCATTCTTCCCTTCTTTCTCCTACCAATCTTCGTATTTCTTATGTTCCATAAATGAGTGAAACCATATGATAATTGTCTTTCTCTGCTTGACTTACTTCACTCAGCATAATCGCCTCCAGTCCCGTCCATGTTGCTGCAAATGTTGTGTAATCATGCTACTCATGAATGGATATAGCAGACTTATTCATAATTGCCAAGAACTGGAAGCAACCAAGATGCCCCACCACAGGCAAATAGAAAAACAAACTGTGGGACATCCATGCAGTGGAATATTATTTGGCAATAAAAAGCAATGAACTATTAAGCCACAAAAAGACATGGGAAGTCTACATACTGTATGACTCCAACTCTAAGACATTGTGAAAAAGGCAAAAGTATAGATACAGTAAAAAGATCACTGGTTGGTAGTAGCTGGGGAGAGGAGAGGTAGAGGGATGAACAGGTGAAGCATGGGGGCTTTTTGTGCAGACAAGCTAGTATATATGATAGTATGACAGTGGATGCATGATATTATGCATTCGTCCAAACTCACAGAATATACGCCAAGAGTGAGCCCTAGCAGAAGCTATGGACCTTTAGTTAATAAAATAACAACAGCAAAAAGGAATAAACTAGTGATCCATTTAACAGCTTTGGTGACTCTCTAGGGAATTCTGCTGAGTAAAAAAGCCAATCTCAAAAGGTCGTATGCTGTGTGATTTTATTTATGGAATATTTTTTAAATGGCAAAATTATAGAAGTAGATAACAGCTGAGTGGTTGACAGGAGTTAGGGAGGGAAGTGGGAATGGTTATACAAGGCACTCAGTGAGAGATCCTTGTGGTAATAGACCATTCTGTATCTAAACTTTGGCTGTGAATACACAAAACTACTCGTGTGATTAAATTCCATAGAACTAAACACACACACACACACACACACACACACACACACACACACGAGTACTGGTGAAATTGGGACATCTGAATAAGATCAGTGGATTGTATCAATGCCAATGTCCTGGTTGTGGTATTTTAATATAATTTTACAAGATGTTAACATTGGGAAAAATTGGGTAATGGGTACATTATTTCTTACAGCTGCATGCAAATCTACAATGATCACAAAATGCAAAATTTAATTTTAAAAAGTGTCTATATATTTATATAGAGACATATGTGTATTTAATGTGTTCTGTATTTAGTAATTTAAATGAAATTAAAACATTTATTTTTGAAAGTCCTTATGCCATATGCTATAAAGGGAATATAGTTAGAATCTAACTATGTCTTATGAAGTAAAATAGTGTAACTACTGGTCTTAACCGTAAGGAAAATAGCCATCTTATTTTAGTGTAATTTTAGTATTCCTAAATAGGGATACATAATGCGTTTAAGGTTTCAAAGACAGTCATGGTTATTACTGTTAGAAAAAAGTCCATAAACTCCAGCATCCAGTATTGAAATCTTGGCTGTGTTGTAAAATAATTTGTCATCAAAGGAAAAAAAAAGTTGATGGATGTTAAGTTTAATTCATCAAATTTCTAATACCTACTGGATATGAAACACTGTTAAGTGTTTCAGGAGTTACAGAAAAGAGTAATGCACAGTGTCTCTCCTCATGGCTTATAGTCTAGTCATGTAGAATCATTCATTTATTCAACATTTATTGAGATCCAGCTTGATTCCACACTTTGCACTAGGCACCGAGTTGACTAACATAGTCTTTCCTTTCCTGGAACTCACAGCAAAGTAGGTAAACCTAGTACAAAATAGCATAAGGAGGAATATGAAAACCATCGTAAGAGAAGCACAAGGAATGACTAGGGCTTAAAGGAGAAAGAAATCACATTAGGTCAAGTGATCAGAAAGAGATTCACAGAAAAGGTGGTACATGATATAGTCCTTGAGGGAAGAGGTAGGACTTGGGCTGGTGGAATGGGGCATTCATGTGGGTGCAAAGGTGGGGAAGAGCATAGAGCTTGTTCTGTCACCAGTAATAGACCTGCCTGACTGCACCCCAGTAAGGGAGTAGGTGAGAACATTGAGACTGGAAAGGCAGGAATGCAAGGATTTGGCAGAAGGTGTAGCCCTTGGAGATTTTTTTATTCAAGAGCATAGCAGATTGGAACTGACTTTTAGGAAGAAAAATCAGTCAGTAACATGTAGGGCTGAAATGAAATGGATGGGAGTCAGAGAGACTCCAGAGCATTGCGGGAAGTGATTAGGATCATTTAGGTGGCAGTGGGGATAAAAAGGAGGGACAGAACTGGAATACGTAATCCGGTGGCTTGACATCTGACTGTGTATGAGACTATAACTGTGTATGAGAATCACCTGGAGTGTTGTTAAAAATGCAGATTCCTGGCCCCTACCTCCAGAAAATTTAAATGTTTGAGTAAGCATCCCAGGTGATTCTAATGAAGGTGGTCTGTATTAATCCCTTCCCTCATCCACCTAAGAAAAGTTCTTTTTAGAGATGCCAGAAAAATCTGTCCAAAGAAGGAGATGGGGACCTGTTGTGTGCTGGTCCCTGTCCTAGGGACTTTAAATGCAGTATCTCATTTGAGGAAGTAAGTATCCTAATCTGTGTTTTATGGATGACTAAATTGAGGTTCACATAGATACTGTGATATTTCCCTAAGATCCATGTCTGCCAAGAATGGACCGGGATTATCAACCTCCGTTTATCAAACATCAGAGCTGGGGTGCTGGTGCTCTTGCCTGGGAGATCCATGTTGTATCCTGGCATTCCATCTGAGCTCTGAGCATACTGTGGATTCTGGGCGTCTTTGGGCCTGTGAAGCCTCTTGTGTGAGCCAAAGCTTTGAGTCCTGTTCAGCTCTGTATGTTGTTTGTCCAACACTGCAAGGCTTGGAGAGTACCTGTTCTTTACCTCAAAGGGAACTTAGTCTAGTAGAACAGATTCATAAACTGATCATTTCAGACTTACATAGTAAGTGATAAGATGCCCTGGGTTCTTTCAGGGCACATGGAAAGATGCTGATTTCCACCTGGGGGTTCAGAGAAGGCTGGGGAAAAACTGTGCCACATTATGGTCTTTAAGCTCAGCTAGGCCCTCAGTCTGCCAGACAATATCTTCATGTACCCATTATCCACAGTAATTATATCGAATGTCTCTGTTGTTATGTACTACCTGCCCCATTTCTCTTCCAAGCCACTTGTATCCTTACCTCATACAGAAGCTACCAAATATGAATTCCCTCAACTTGCTGCCTCTCGCCCTGCTTCCCACTCACCTACTTTTCTCTAGCCTCAGGAAACTGTCCTTTTCCAAGTCAATATTTTCACTTATGGTCAGGACTCACCTTGGATGGGCCGCAAATCTACTTTATTTGGCCTACACATTTTATGTTTAAAATTTTTGAGTTCATTGCCTTTAGCTGAAGCACGGGTTCTTCAGTTCCTATTCCCACCTATGGTATATTTTTCATTTGTGTTATTTTTCTGGTCCCATTGAACATTTCTGGAGATTCCTGGGCCTATAAGCATGGATCTCAAAGTTAAAACTAACTGCAATCTTTGACTGAGTTAATTACTGATTTATCTGGAAGGCAACCCCTTGAGAAGTAGGGCTGCTGTCTTATAGGATGATCTGAGCAAGTGACCAGTGACCAGTGATGGTCACTTACACTCTATGTCCTTCATGGGTTGGCCAGGGACTCTGTTCTTCAAGAAATGGAACATTGTCAATGACCATAGCAGAGGGAATAGAGAACCTTTCCAGCCCCAAAGTGACACTTCTACCCAAAGCCTGTCCCAATAGCTTAATAACCTGTACTCTGAATGGCCAATTGGAAGAGATCATTCTCAATATCTGAAATGTCTTATATAGGAGGCTGGTTTTGTCAGCTCAGCTACCAGAACATCATACCATAGACTGGGTGGCTTAAACAACAGACACTTATTTCTTAGAGTTCTGGAGACTGGGAAGTCCAATCAAAGAACTGGCAGATTTAGTTCCTGGTGAGAGCTCTCTTCCTGGCTTATAGATAGCTGCCTTCTTGCTGTGTCCTTACATAGTAGAGAGAAAGAGAGAGTGCTCTGGTCTCTCTTCCTCTTTTTATAAGGGCACTGATCCCATCCTGTGACCTGATCTAAAACCTCATTACCTACCAAATACCATCACAATAGGGCTTCAACATACAAGTTTTTGTGGCATAACCATTCAGTCCATAACAGAGGTGTTAGCTTTCACCAACAGTTGCCTCATATGTGATGTGTAGAAGGATGGGAAGAAACAGATGCAGCATTTTCTCTCATACATCTGGAATGTAAAAATATATCTGTGATATTTAGGGTTGTTAGTCACTTGAGATTAATTAAGGACAGGGAAAACACTGTCACCTCAGTCTATTCCATCTTTCTCATGGGTTACATATAAACAAATGCATACAGTTTCTTTTTCTAAGATTTAGAGTTGAAATGCACTTTTAAAATTATGTGTTAGTGTGGATTTGTTTTTCTTTGACTTTCTGTCTACTTAGTCTTCATAATTGCTCTATGAATCATTTGGTTTGGTCTGATACAACGTAGTTTTTCGATCTGTTTTAAATTTTGAGTATAAAAGCAAAACCATAAGATTACCTAAAAGAGTGTTGAATAATTTAGGCTTGCTTGGTCACTTTATTCTGTCATTTAGAAGAATACACAGGGTTGGGAAACCCATCTGACTATTACAGCTCAACAATACAGAAAAAATTATTATAACTGTTTGAGAGTGTCAGCATCATATATACTAAGCACTTACTCTGTTGCAGGAATCTCAGCTCTTTTGGGGCATTATAAAGAATTCATAGTGTATGTTTATCCTCATTGAAGTTACCATTTAGTTGGAATATGCATTATCCACATGAAACACCACAAGAAACTTCTGCAGAACACAACTGCTCTCAACTGTCCAGCTAATAATGTGTGTACATGCAAAAAAAGACACAAAAATGATTTAGAGCTGCAGTAGTCTCATGAATGGAGCCATGTCAACCAGTAATCTCCTGTCATAGCCTACTCTCTCAATGATCTCCTGATTTTACTGGCATATGCCAAGACCAAAGTTCTGACTGAGCTAAAAGCTGGCAGTGCTTCCGAGGTGGCAGAAGTGCTGAGTCAGTCTAGAGAAAGGACGCATGGGGAAAAGCCTTTTGAATGAAATATAGGTGAGTGAGGGGAAGCAGATCTATCAGACAGCTAGAGGGCTCATCTGGACCAGGAGATAAGTGTCACAGGTAGCACATTAATCTACCCGTTCTGAAATTTCCATACCAGTTAGCCTATGTATCGTTTAGCTAACTATAATTGACCTTGTGTTTTCAGATTGAGTTCTAGAACAGCGGAAGGCGTCTTACACGGTGAAACTTATTGTGAACCAGAGATCAGACCAATGCTACTCAGGCTGGCTGGCCACCTGTTATCTTTTAGTACATATGTGACTCAATCCAAGAAGGAAGCCCTAGGAATAACCCAGTTAGAAGAAATAATGGTAAAAATAGATCCCTTTTACAATAGCAAAAGAAGGTAAAATGTTCAGGGTCTTTGTGAAGACAATACAGATAGTGCATTTTTTTGGTGAGAAATAAAAGAAGACTTCGAAGGTAAATGGAGAGCTGTTAATCTAGTTCCGAATAAGAAGTGTGAATACCTTGAAGATGTCAGTTCTTCCCATATGTAGAGGTTCATTGAAATTCCAAGAAAAATCTTAGGGACTTTAAAAATCAGATAGGAGTCCAGAGTTTATCTGAAAGAAAAAACAACCAAGATGAGCAAAGAAATGTCTGAAACAGAGGGAAATGAGAGAGGACCAGTGATGCCATATATTCAAATTAGATAAAACTCTTAATAATGAAATTGTGTTGTACCACTTCAGAATTGGACAGATGAGGAAGAGAGAACAGATAAACCAGAATTAGATCCTATAACATATCACTATTTAATGTGGATAAAGGTAAGTGTTATTCAGTCACTGGATTGAACATTTTTGTTAGTGAATTAAATAACAACTGCTTATAACAAGAGCCCAATTTATAGTGGCTTGACCAAATAATCTGTCCACCCCCACCCCTGACTCCTGCCCTCCTCCTGCCCCAACCCTGCATGCACAGTAAGGATTCTAGAGATGGGGAGTCAGGGCTGCTATAGAAGCTCCAGGATGCTGTTTGGACTTCCTTTTATCATTCTGCTAGAGCCATTCTTAGCAGGTGGCTTTAGTCCTCGTGCAGAATGACTACCCTCCCTTCAGCAGCACATCCACATTCCTGGAAGAAAAATAAGGAAGCAGCCATGTGCTAGCTGAGCCGGTCCTTTAACAGTCTTCCCCAGAAGCTCTATCCTTTGACTTTCACTTGTCACTGACCAAAGTAATGTTACATGGCCAGTTGTAGTTGCAAGGGAGTCTGGGAAAGCCTAGTATTTTTAAGTAATTCCCTGAACAAAAATCAGAGCTTAACAGTTACACAGAAGGGAAGGATAGATTCCATAAAGGCAGCCTGCACTGTAAGTCACAATTAGTTATCTGGGGGAAAATCCATGTGCATCCCTTATTTCCTTCTCTGCACCTGCATCCTAAAAAATAGAAGAAAATGTATTATTAATACTAAAGGATATAATAACTTCTATTTTTACCACATATCTGCTAAATATTTCGCATAAGAAAATCACTTTAAGGAGGAGGAGTTAAGATGGCGGAGGAGTAGGGGACCCCTTTTTCAGCCGGTCCCCTGAGTCGAGCTGGATAGGTACCGGACCATCCTGAACATCCACGGAATCAGCCTGAGACGCAGGAAGATACATCTGGATCTCTACAAATGAACATCTCCAGCTTTGAGTATTGAGGTACGAAGTGGGGAGCTGTGAAACCACGACAGATATCAGAAGATAAACGGAAGAGGGAGGGAGCCGCCGCGTTCAGGCGCCGGGAAGTGGTAGCCACCTGCACGGGGGAGCGGGCGGACTCCCGAGACAGCAGACTGGGACCGTGAGTGGGTAGCACGTGCCACCAGACTTTTCACGGAGCTCCGGTGCGCTCACTGGAACCAGACTGAGACTGGGAGCTCCAGGAGCACGCGGGGACGGCTGGCGGCATTAGAAACACAAAGGACAGAGATGCACTGGCCCTGAAAGTGAGGGCTGGGACGCCGGGTGTGGGGCGCACATCCCTGGACGCTGCAGGGTTGAGCAGCACCAACAGTAACAGAGTTAAAGTGGCCAGAGCATCAGTGGAAAACGGTCCGCAATACCTCTGTTCTGTGACAGAGGCTGGGATTCGGCCGCTGCTGCTCTGACTCTCAGAAGAGGCACAGCAAACCGCCAGGGAAAGCCGCCAGAGAACAAAAGCCTGGAAATACCAGCTCACAGCGTGCCCATCCCCATCCCCCCTCCCAGGGAACACGGAGACTCTACCCAAACAGGGTTGCCTGAGAACTGGCGCGGCAGGCCCCTCCCCCAGAAGGCAGGCTGAAAAATCAAGAAGCCCACATCCCTGGGCACCTGGGTGGCGCAGTCATTGAGCGCCTGTCTTCGGCTCAGGGCGTGATCCCGGCATTCTGGAAAGGAGTCCCTCATCGGACTCCTCCGCTGGGAGCCTGCTTCTTCCTCTCCCACTCCCCTGCTTGTGTTCCCTCTCTTGCTGGTTGTCTCTGTGCCACATAAATAAATAAAATATTTGAAGAAGAAGCCCACATCCCTAAGATCCCATAAAACAAGGGCGCACACATTGCACTACTGGGTGTTTACATTGCACTACTGGGTGTTTACCCCAAAGATACAGACGTAGTGAAGAGAAGGGCCATATGCACCCCAATGTTCATAGCAGCAATGTCCACAATAGCTAAATCGTGGAAGGAGCCGAGATGCCCTTCAACAGATGACTGGATTAAGAAGTTGTGGTCCATATATACAATGGAATATTACTCAGCTATCAGAAAGAATGAGTTCTCAACATTTGCTACAACATGGACGGCACTGGAGGAGATAATGCTAAGTGAAATAAGTCAAGCAGAGAAAGACAACTATCATATGATTTCTCTCATCTATGGAACATAAGAACTAGGATGATCGGTAGGGGAAGAAAGGGATAAAGAAAGGGGGGGTAATCAGAAGGGGGAATGAAACATGAGAGACTATGGACTATGAGAAACAAACTGAAGACCTCAGAGGGGAGGGGAGTGGGGGAATGGTATAGACTGGTGATGGGTAGTAAGGAGGGCACATATTGCATGGTGCACTGGGTGTTATACACAACTAATGAATCATTGAGCCTTACATCGGAAACCGGGGATGTACTGTATGGTGAATAAAACATAATATAATAAAAAATCATTAAAAAAAAAAAAAAAACAAGGGCGCAGGGCCTGGGTCCCGGTCAATAATTTGGGCTCTGGACAACCCCGCAACCTCTACTCATCAGAATGACGAGAAGGAGAAGTCCTCCCCAGCAAAGAAAAGACAATGAGTCTGTGGCCTCTGCCACAGAACTAATGGATATGGATGTAACCAAATTATCAGAAATGGAATTCAGAGTAACAATGGTCAAGATGATGAGTAGTCGTGAAAAAAGTATTAACAAAAATGTTAATGAGGATATAGAATCTCTAAGGGCAGAAATGAGAGCGAATCTGGCAGAAATTAAAAATTCTATGAACGAAATGCAGTCAAAACTAGAGGCTCAGACGACCAGGGTAAATGAGGCAGAGGAACGTATTAGCGAATTGGAGGATGGGTTAGTAGAAGAAAAAACGAAAATAGAAGCTGGACTTAAAAAAATCCATGCCCACGAATGTAGATTATGGGAGATTACGGACTCAAGGAAACGATCCAATGTCAGAATCATCGGCATCCCTGAGGGGGTGGAGAAAAACAGGTCTAGAAGAGATATTTGAACAAATTGTAGCTGAAAACTTCCCTAATCTATCAAGGGAAACAAACATTTGTGTCCAAGAGGCAGAGAGGACGGCTCCCAAGCTCAACCACGACAAACCTATGCCACGTCACGTCATAGTGCAATTTGCAAATATTAGATCCAAGGATACAGTATTGAAAGCGGCCAGGGCAAAGAAATTTCTCACGTACCAAGGCATAGGTATCAGAATTATGTCAGACCTGTCTACACAGACCTGGAATGAGAGAAAGCGTTGGCGGGGGGGCATTTTTAAAGCTCTTTCCGAGAAAAACATGCAGCCAAGGATCCTTTATCCAGCAAGGCTGTCATTCAGAATTGATGGACAAATAAAAACCTTCCACAATCGCCAGTCATTAACCAATTTCGTAACCATGAAACCAGCCCGACAGGAGATATTAAGGGGGGTTCTATAAAGGTAAAAAGGCCCCAAGAATGATACAGAAGAGAAAGTCACAACCGATACAAACAAAGAATTACTGGCAACATGGGAATCATTAAAATCATATCTCTCAATAATCAGTCTCAATGTAAATGGCCTAAATGCTCCCATAATGCCACAGGGTTGCAGATTGGATAAAAAGACATGACCCATCCATTTGCTGTCTACAAGAGACTCATTTCAAACCCAAAGATGCATTCAGACTGAGAGTAAGGGGATGGAGTACCATCTTTCACACCAATGGACCTCAAAAGAAAGCTGGGGAAGCAATTCTTATATCAGACAGATTGGATTTTAAACTAAAGACTATAGTTAGAGACACAGAAGGGCACTATATTATTCTTAAAGGATATGACAAGAGGATATGACAATTATAAATATCTATGACCCCCACACGGGAGCAGCAAGATACGCAAGCCAACTCTTAACCAGAATGAAGAGACATATAGATAAAAATATGTTAATAGTAGGCGACCTCAACACTCCACTATCAGCAATAGACAGAGCACCGGAGCAGAAAATCAACAAAGAAACAAGAGCTTTGAATGACATACTGGACCAGATGGACCTCATAGATATATATAGAACACTATGCCCCAGAACCAAAGACTACTCATTCTATTCTAATGACCAAGGAACATTCTCAAGAACAGACCATGTTCTGGGTCACAAAACAGGTCTCAACCGATACCAAAAGACTGAAATTATTCCCTGCAAATTCTCAGACCACAAGTCTTTGAAAGTGGAACTCAAACACAAGGAAAAATTCGAAAGAAACTGAAACACTTGGAGACTACGAACCATCCTGCTCAGGAATGATTTGATAAACCAGGAAATCAAAAATCAACTTAAACTATTTATGGAGATCAACGAGAATGAAAACACAATGGTCCAAAACCTATGGGATACTGCAAAGGCAGTCCTAATGGGGAAATACATAGTCATCCAAGCCTCACTCAAAAGAATAGAAAAATCTAAAATGCAGTTTTTATATTCTCACCTCAAGAAGCTGGAACAGCAACAGAGGGACAGGCCTATTCCACACACGAGGAAGCAGTTGACCAAGATTAGAGCAGAAATCAATGAATTAGAAACCAGGAGTACAGTAGAGCAGATCAACAGAACTAGAAGTTGGTTCTTTGAGAGAATCAATAAAATTGACAGACCACTAGCAAGACTTATCCAAAAGAATAGAGAAAGGACCCAAATTAATAAAATTATGAATGAAAAAGGAGAGGTCATTGGGAAGGATTATTAGAAACTTTTATCAACAGCTTTATGCCAATAAATTAAGCTATCTGGAAGAGATGAGGGCCTTCCTGGAAACCTATAAACTACCAAGACTGAAACAGGAAGAAATTGATTTTTTAAAAGGCCAATTAATTGTGAAGAGATTGAGTCAGTGATAAACAACCTTCCAAATAACAAAACTCCAGGCCCGGATGGTTTTCCTGGGGAATTCTACCAAACATTCAAAGAAGAAATAATTCCTATTCTCCTAAAGCTATTTCAAAAAATAGAAACAGAAGGAAAGCTACCAAACTCATTCTATGAAGCCAATATTACCTTGATCCCCAAACCAGGCAAAGACCCCATCAAAAAGGAGTATTACAGACCTATTTCCCTAATGAATATGGACGCCAAAATCCTCAACAAGATCCTGGCTAATAGAATCCAACTGTACATTAAAAGGATTATCCATCATGACCAAGTGGGATTCATCCCTGGGACGCAAGCGTGGGTCAACATTTGCAAATCAATCACCGTGATACATCATATCAACAAGAAAAGACTCAGGAACCATATGATCCTCTCAATTGATGCAGAAAAAGCATTTGACAAAATACAGCATCCTTTCCTGATTAAAACCCTTCAGAGTGTAGGGATAGAGGGTACATTCCTCAATCTCATAAAAACCATCTAATCATTCTCAATGCGGAAAAGCTGGAAGCCTTTCCCTTAAGATCAGGAACACGACAAGGATGCCCACTCTCGCCACTATTATTCAACATAGTACTAGAAGTCTTTGCAACAACGATCAGACAACAAAAAGGGATAAAAGGTATCCAAATCGGCAAAGAAGAAGTCAAACTGTCTCTATTCGCAGATGACATGATACGCTCTATGGAAAACCCAAAAGAATCCACTCCCAAACTATTAGAAGTTATAGAGCAATTCAGTAATGTGGCGGAATGCAAAATCAATGCTCAGAAATCATTAGCTTTTCCATACACGAATAATGAGACTGAAGAAAGAGAAATTAGGGAATCCATCCCATTCACAATAGCACCAAAAATCATACATTACCTTGGAATTAACCTAACAAGAGACGTAAAGGATCTATATTCTAGAAACTACAAATCACTCTTGAAAGACGTTGAGGAAGACACAAAAAGATGGAAAAATATTCCATGCTCATGGATAGGAAGAATAAACATAGTTAAAATGTCCATGCTACCCTGAGCAATCTACACTTTCAATGCTATCCCGATCAAAATACCAACGACATTTTTCAAAGAACTGGAACAAACAGCCCTTAAATTTGTGTGGAACCAGAAAAGGCCTCAAATCGCCAAGGAACTGTTGGAAAAAAAAAAAACAAAGCTGGGGGCATCACAATGCCAGATTTCGAGCTGTACTACAAAGCTGTGATCACAAAGACAGCATGGTACTGGCACAAAAACAGACACATAGACCAATGGAACAGAATAGAGAACCCAGAAATGGACCCTCGGCTCTTTGGGCAATTAATCTTTGACAAAGCAGGAAAAAACATCCAGTGGAAAAAAGACAGTCTCTTCAATAAATGGTGCTGGGGAAATTGGACAGCTACATGCGAAAGAATGAAACTTGACCACTCTCTCACACCATACACAAAAATAAACTCCAAATGGATGAAAGACCTCGATGTGAGACAGGAATCCATCAAAATCCTAGAGGACAGCATAGGCAGCAACGTCTACGACATCGGCCAAAGCAACCTTTTTCATGGCACATCTCCAAAGGCAAGAGAAACAAAAGATAAAATGAACTTGTGGGACTTTATCAAGATCAAAAGCTTCTGCACAGCCAAGGAAACAGTTAAAAAAAACTAAGAGGCAGCCCACGGAATGGGAGAATATATTTGCAGATGACACTACAGATAAAAGACTGGTATCCAAGATCTACAAAGAACTTCTCAAAATCAATACGCGAGAAACGAATAAACAAATCATAAAATGGGCAGAAGATATGAACAGACACTTTTCCAATGATGACATACAAATAGCTAACAGACACATGAAAAAATGTTCAAAATCATTAGCCATCAGGGAAATGCAAATCAAAACCACACTAAGATACCACCTTACGCCAGTTAGAATGACAAAAATTGACAAGGCAGGAAACAATAAATGTTGGAGAGGATGTGGAGAAAGGGGATCCCTCCTACAATGTTGGTGGGAATGCAAGTTGTTACAGCCACTGTGGAAAACAGTGTGGAGGTCCCTTAAAAAGTTAACAGTTGAGCTACCCTATGATCCTGCCATTGCAATACTGGGTATTTGCCCCAAAGATACAGACGTAGTGAAGAGAAGGGCCATATGCACCCCAATGTTCGTAGCAGCTTTGTCCACAATAGCTAAATCGTGGAAGGAACCAAGATGTCCTTCAACAGATGACTGGATTAAGAAGATGTGGTCCATATATACAATGGAATATTACTCAGCCATCAGAAAGAACGATTTCTCAACATTTGCTGCAACATGGACGGGACTGGAGGAGATAATGCTAAGTGAAATAAGTCAAGCAGAGAAAGACAATTATCATATTATTTCTCTCATCTATGGAACATAAGAACTAGGAAGATCAGTAGGGGAAGAAAGGGAAGAAGAAAGGGGGGGTAATCAGAAGGGGGAATGAAGCACGAGAGACTATGGACTCTGAGAAACAAACTGTGGGCTTCAGAGGGGAGGGGGTGGGGGAATGGGATAGGCTGGTGATGGGTAGTAAGGAGTGCACATATTGCATGGTGCACTGGGTGTTATACGCAACTAATGAATCATTGAACTTTACATCAAAAACCAGGGATGTACTGTATGGTGTTTAACATAATGTAATAAAAAAAGTTAAAAAAAAAAGAAAATCACTTTAAGAAAATATATCAATATATTATCATTGTCCTTGTGGTATTCTGTTTATTTTTTAAAATTTTTTCTGCTACCCTATGATCCAGCAATTGCACTACTGGGTATTTACCCCAAAGATACAGACGTAGTGAAGAGAAGGGCCATATGCACCCCAATGTTCATAGCAGCATTGTCCACAATAGCTAAATCGTGGAAGGAGCCGAGATGCCCTTCAATAGATGACTGTGTTAAGAAGATGTGGTCCATATATACAATGGAATATTAGTGAGCCATCTAAAGAACGATTACACAATATTTGCAGCAGCATGGACAGGACTGGAGGAGATAATGCTAAGTGAAATAAGTCCAGCAGAGAAAGACAATTATCATATGGTTTCACTCATTTATGGAACATAAGAAGTACGAAGATCAGTAGGAGAGGAGGGGGAAGAAGTGGGGGTAAACAGAAGGGGGAATGAACCATGAGAGTCTATGGACTCTGGGAGACAAACTGAGGGCTTCGGGGAGGGTGTGGGATAGGCTGGTGATGGGTATTAAGGAGGGCACGTATTGCATGGGGCACTGGGTGTTATACGCAAGTAATGAATCATGGAACTTTACATCAAAAACTAGGAATGTACTGTATGGTGACTAACATAATAAAATATTATTAAAAATTTTTTTCTGCTTTTTAAAATTTTCCAACTTTTTCACAAGAAGCAGGTATGACTTTTATAGTTGGAAAAAATAAGCCTTATGTTAAAATGAAAATAAATAATTAAACTTAGAACTTGTCTAATGCAATCACATAATTAGAGGTGTATATAAGCTATTTCCCTGATAGGAAATGCTATGGTTTTCCAAAATTAGAAATCCATGGCCTCTAGATCTATTTACTGCTATAATTTCCCCTAATGTGGACTTGACCACATAATTTTGATGGTGCAACCATGAAGTCTGAATGAGAAACAAGTATTAGTGAAAAATGAGAGGAGAAACATTTTCTTTGGGGAAAAAAATGTTGTTAGCTCTGAAGAAGATAAATTTTTTATTGTATGGCTCTGTAATTACTATATGGAATTAGGTCAAATAAGGCATTTCATTAAATTATGGGTTATTTATGAACCTGGAACACCAGAAGGAACATGGTATATATGGCTGAATATAATTGGAATTAGCAAAGGGAACTAGTGTAAGAGAGAGGTACTTGTGTAAGCATTGTGTTTGATGTATAAAATGTTCATTTTTGAAAATTTTTGCCAATGGTGATTCCCTATAGACAATAGATAAGTGTATGGGAAGCCTTGGTTATGTACATTAGATTTGAGAGCCATTTGTTAGTGGTTGCACAGTGATACTGTTTCGGGATGAGGAAAGTTCATACAATACAGAAAAGTGACCTTATCAAGTTCTTAGCAATCAAAAAATTTATCCTATTAGAATATAATTTTGGAAAAACTAGTAATGAAAGAATGTTTCATATACATACTAAATCTTAGTGAAATAATTAAATGATGCTAACAAATAAATACATATAACCATCTATGAGAAGAGTGTTGGGTCTCCTACACTTTAATTGTACCTAGTATGATTCTGTCTTTGACTATCCTGAATATTTCTCATTTTGGTCTTCCATTTCCATAGCAGTGGCCAACAGCTTCCAGTTCTCTGTCTTGAGTTCTTTTGATGATATTTGTTTTCATAGCATTTGAAAGAATAAGCATAGTAATAGATTACATTAGGTGATTTAATCCTTGACAGGTGCCAGCATCTCTGAAATGGCAGACTTATGGAAGTAGAATAACCTTAGGGTGTTGGTTAAGTTCTTTGGGAAACCAAATGGATCAGAGTTCAAGGCTAATAACGTTTTATAGTTATAATTTAGCAACACAGGTAGATACAGGTAGATTAGAAATAGTAATCATACTATTTAGGAGAGGATATTTACCAATTGAAATTAATGAAATTAATATGGATAACAAACAAGAATTCATCACAGCGTTCACTCAGAATATATTGCAGTTTGAATTTGGACTTGTTCTTTTTCTGATAAAGTATTTCATTTGTTAGTATACCATGTGTGTCTTTTAAAAAGTTAAAACCAAGTTTTTTTTTTCTTAAAGACTTAATTTTTTAGAGCAGTTTTAGGTTTACAACAAAATTGAGAAGAAGGTACGGGAATTTCCCATACACCTCCTATCCCTATACATGCATAGCCTTCCCTACCACTCAGCAGAATGATATATTTATTACCAAGAATGAACGTACATGGACACATCAAAATCACCCAAACTCCATAGTTTACCTTAGGTTTGTAATACTCTTGGTATTGTACATTCTGAGGGTTTGAACAAATGTATAATGGCACCTATTCATCATGCTAATATCATACAGAGTATTTTCACTGTCCTAAAAATCCTCTGTGCTCTGCCTGCTTATCCCTCCTCTGCTATCTTTTGCCCCTGGCAACCAATGATCTTTTTACTGTCTCCATAGTTTTGCTTTTTCCAAAATGTCATATAGTATGTAGCCTTTTCAGGCTGGCTTTTTTCACTTAGTAATATGCATTGAAGGTGCCTCCATGTGTTTTCATGACTTGATGGCTCATTTCTTTTCAGTGCTGAATTATACTCCATTGTCTGGATGTACCAAAATTAATTTATCCCTTTACCTACTGAAGGACATCTTGGTTGCTTCCAAGTTTTGACAATTATGAATAAAGCTGCTATAAACATCCATGTACAGATTTTTGTGTGAACATAAGTTTTCATCCCTTTTGGGTAAATATCAAGGAACATGATTGCTGGGTTGGATGTTATGATTGCTTAGTCATTGTAAGAGCATGTTTAGTTGTTTTATTTTCTCTTTCCTCACTTTTTAAAAATTTTTAAATTTTTAAAATTTAAATTCAATTAATTGACATATAGTGTGTTATTAGTTTCAGAGGTAGAGTTTAGTGATTCATCATTTGAGTATAACATCTAATGGAGCATGTTTAGTTTTATAAGAAATAGCCAAACTGTCTTCCAAAATGGCTGTACCATTGTGCATTCCTACTAGCAGTGAATGAGATTGCTCCACTTCCTCACCAGCGCCAGCATTTCCTGTTGGTAATGTTCTGGACTTCGGCCATTCTAATAGTTGTGTGATGGTATCTCATTTTAATCTTCATTTCTTTGATGAAGTAAGATTTGTATCATCTTTTCGAATGCTTATTTGCCATCTGTATATCTTGTTAGGTAAGGGATCTGTTAAAGATGGACCTCATAGCTATATATAGAGCACTACACCCCAGAACAACAGAATACTCATTCTTTTCGAATGCACATGGAACGTTCTCCAGTATAGATCATATGCTGGGTCACAAAACAGGTCTCAGCCGATACCAAAAGACTGAAATTATTCCCTGCATATTCTCAGACCACAATGCTTTCAAATTGGAACTCAATCACAAGGAAAAATTTGGAAGAAACTCAAACACTTGGAAACTAAGAACCATCCTGCCCAAGAATGATTGGGTAAACCAGGAAATTAAAAATCAATTTAAACAATTTATGGAGACCAACGAGAATGACAACACAACGGTCCAAAACCTATGGGACACTGCAAAGGCGGTCTTAAGGGGAAAATACATAGCCGTCCAAGCCTCACTCAATAGAAAAATCTAAAATGCGGTTTTTATATTCTCACCTCAAGAAGCTGGAATAAGAGCAGAACAGGCCTAACCCACACACGAGAAAGCAGTTGATCAAGATTAGAGCAGAGATCAACGAATTAGAAACCAGGAGCACAGTTGAGCAGATCAACAGAACTAGAAGCTGGTTCTTTGAAAGAATAAATAAGATAGATAAGCCACTGGCAAGACTTATTCAAAAGAATAGAGAAAGGACCCAAATTAACAAAATTATGAATGAAAAGGGAGAGGTCACAACCAACACCAATGAAATAGGAAGGATCATTAGAAACTTTTATCAACAGCTTTATGCCAATAAATTAAACAACCTGGAAGAAATGGATGCCTTCCTGGAAACCTATAAACTACCAAGCCTGAAAGAGGAAGAAATTCAGTTTTTAAACAGACCAATTAATTATGAAGAGATTGAAGCAGTGATCAAAAACCTTCCGAAAAACAAGACTCCAGGGCCTGATGGATTCCCTGGGGAATTCTACCAAACATTCAAAGAAGAAATAATACCTATTCTCCTGAAGCTGTTTCAAAAAATAGAAACAGAAGAAAAACTACCAAACTCATTCTGTGAGGCCAGTATTACCTTGATCCCCAAACCAGGCAAAGACCCCATCCAAAAGGAGAATTACAGACCGATATTCCTGATGAATATGGATGCCAAAATTCTCAACAAGATCCTAGCTAATAGGATCCAACTGTACATTAAAAGGATTAATCATCATGACCAAGTGGGATTCATACCTGGGATGCAAGCGTAGTTCAACATTTGCAAATCTATCAGTGTGATAGAGCTTATCAACAAGAAAAGAGTCAAGAACCATATGATCCTCTCAATAGATGCAGAAAAAGCATTTGACAAAATACAGCATCCTTTCCTGATTAAAACCCCTCAGAGTGTAGGGATAGAGGGTACATTCCTCAATCTCATAAAAACCATCTTTGAAAAGCCTACAGCAAATATCATTCTCAATGCGGAAAAGCTGGAAGCCTTTCCCTTAAGACTTTGGATCATTTTTGAATTGGATTATCTGTTTGCTTATTGCCGAGTTTTCAAAGTTCTTTGTGTATTTTGGATAACAGCTCTTTTCTTTCTTATTTATTTATTTATTTATTTATTTATTATTTATTTATTTATTTATTTTTGCATGTGGATGTCCAGTTGTTACAGCACCATTTGTTTAAGAGACTATCTTTGCTCCATTGTATTTTCTTTCCTCCTTTGCCAAATATCAGTTTACTGTATTTATGTGGGTCTACTTCTGGGCTCTCTATTTTGTTCCATTGATCTATTTATCTATGCTTTCTCCAGTGCCACATTGGATCTTGAATACTGTAGCTTTAGTAAAGCTTGAAGTCAGGTGATATTGTTTCTCCAATGTTGTTCTCCTTCAATATTGTTTTTGCTATTTTGGGGTCCTTGATGTCTCCATATACACTGTAGAATCACTTTTTCAATATTCACAAATAACTAGGAATTTATTGGGATTACATTGAATCTGTAGATCAAGTTGAGAAGAACTGACATCTGGACAATATTGAGTCTTCCTATCTATGAGCATGAAATATCTCTTATTTGGTTCTTAGGTTTCTTTCATCAAAGTTTTGTAGTTTTCCTCATATAGATCTTGTGTGCATTTTGTTAGATTTATACCTAACTATTTTTTTTGGATGCTAATGTAAATGGTTTTGTGTTTTTAATTTTGAATTCTACTTGTTCATTTCTGGTATGTAAGAAAACAATTGACTTTTGCATATTAACCTTGTATCCTGCAATGTTGCTGTTATTAGTCCTAGAAGTTATGTTGTCAATTCTTTCAGTATTCTACATTGATGATCATGTGATCTGTGAACAGAAATAGTTTTAGTTCTTCCTTCCCAATCTGTATACCTTTCATTTCGTTTTCTTGCATGGTTGCATTAAAAGAATTTCTAGTACAATGTTGAAAAGCAGTGATAAGAGGGACACCCTTGTCCTGTATCTGATCTTAGTGTAAATGCTTTGAGTTTCTCAACATTAATTATGGTGTTAGCTGTAGGTTTTTGGTAGTGGTCTTTATTAAGTTGAGAAGATTCCCCTCTATTCCTTGTTTCCTGAGAGTTTTTTCATGAATGGGTGGTGGATCTTGTTATTTTTTCTGCACCTATTGATATGATCATGTGGCTTTTCTTTTTTAGCCTTAGTATGATGACTTACATTAATTGAGTTTTGAATGTTAAACCAACCATATATACTAGAGATAAATCTCACTTGATTGTGGCATAAATTCTTTTTTTTTTTTACTTTGTTGGATTTGATCTGCTAATATTTTGTTGAGGATTTTTGCATCTGTGTTCATGAGAGATATTAGTCTATAGTTTTCTTGCAATGTTCTTTGTATATTTTTGGTATTATGTAATGCTCACCTCATAAAATGAGTTAGGAAATAGTTCTTCTGCTTCTTTCTTCTGAAAGATATTATAGAGAATTGATATAATTTATTCCTTAAATATTTGCTAGAGAAACAGGTGTTTTTAGTAGGTGAAATTAAATAACTTAATTTTTAAAATGTCATGTGATTGGTTATATTCTTCATTATCAGTAAAAAGATATAATATTAGATAAAACTATAAAGAAAATATATGTTTTTCAACCTACTAGAAAGAATTTTCAATAAATAGAAAAAATATCAATTACTTTCAGTCCATTCTGTCTAGGTTAAGACCAATATAAAAATGTATTACAGGTTTGTAAAATTTCTTCAAGGGATATGTTTCAATTATTTATATAATAGAGAAAATCTTTTTGATTTTTAGTCAATCTGAAGAAAATCTACCTTTAAAATTGTTTAAATGCGGGAAGAATGGTTCCCCTTACATGTCTCCTAAAAATTTGCACCCTCCCTTTTCTCAAATATTTACCATAAAGAGCTTCTGAGAATGTGTGTTAAGGTGGGGGGAAAAAAAGGAGGTTGAAAATCACTGAACGAGAGAGTATTTTCTTCATTAAAATGAATAGTGTGACTGTGTTTACAACATGTGAAGCATATCCCTTTATTTAGAAGAACCTGACTGGACTCCTTTCCATTTTCATGAGGCTGGCCTGCTATTGATATTTCTCTGAGTCAAGGTAACTAACTAGATAGGGCTACTTCTATTCTGGATAGCACCTTCATGTGAATTGTTAAAAGGCACCCCTGCCATCTGTTGGAAAACTGTTGTAACATGCTAGTTTTGTTAGAAGATGCTTTACTGCCCTCTGACAGACATTTTTCATAATAAATATACAAACTTATGATGTGAATTGCACCCCCTCGGACTTGGTGCTGTTGTGCAGGGCATCACTACACAATCTCACGGAGCATTTGCAAGTAGGGGGAAAAAAGCATAGCACCATGGCAACATGTGTTTACAACAGGAAAATGAGAAACCAGATTCATTGCCGTAACTCCTGGAAAGTTCCTCTTCAGCAAGTTGGTGGTATTGGAATGTTGTCCAGGTAGGGTGTGGGGAGGGGAGGGCTCTTTCATTGATGGCTTCCATTATTGAGAATAAGAGCTTGGCTATTGCTCTTTCTCTGTCTTCCAGCCAGTTAGAAAGAGTCTACAAATTCCTACTACTTAGCCAAATGGAAAAGATTCTCTGTTTACAAAGAAAACACAAAGCCTGCTTCTTCCCCATCATTCAGCAGGCCTAGTATACTTAACAGAACTTTTCCACTTAGGTGTCCAAGTTAAGGCTATCAGTGACTTTTTGCTTGAAATCTAAACATTTTAGAAACATTTTGTAGGGAAAACTATTCACAGGCCCTTTCAAAAAGAATCAAATAAATAGTTTGGGGGGTTTCCATCTTGAAATTAGGATGTTTATTCAAGAAACTCTAAAAAGACTTCTTTCAAGCCCATGAAAATTATAGTCAGCATTGAGTGGCAGACTAAGGATTCAGGAAATAGCTATTGATTTGTGAGAGAGAGAGGGAAAGAAAAGGCCGAGGAAGGAAGCAACTTGGGGAGAAACTTTTGCTAATGGTTCTTTTTTTTTTTTTTTAAACAATTGCAAATATTTATACACCCACATAGGAGCACCCAAATATAAAAAACAGTTAATACCAAACATAAAGGAACTAATTGATAATAATAGGGGACTGTAACACTCCATTTACATGAAAGGACAGATCATCTAAACAGAAAATCAACAAAGAAACAATGGCTTTGGGTTTTTTTGTTGTTGCTCTTTTATAGTTGTTTTTTCTTTTTAATTCAATTAGCTAACATACAGTACATCATACTATATGATATAGTTTCAGATGTAGAGATCAATAATTCATCAGTTGTATATAACACCCAGTGCTCCTCACATCATGTCTTTAATGCCCATCACCCAATTACCCCATATCCCCACCCACCTCATCTCCACCAACCCCCAGTTTGCTTCTTATAACTTTCATGGTTTGCCTCTCTATTACTTCCCATTCAGTTTTCCCTCACTTCCCCTATGATCCTCTGCACTGTTTCTTTTTTTTTTAAGGGGTATTTTTAAAAAAAATTTTTATTATGTTATGCTACTCACCATACAGTACATCCTTTGTTTTTTATGTAATGTTCCATGATTCATTATTTGCGTATAACACCCAGTGCACCATGCAATACGTGCCCTCCTTACTACCCATCACTGGCCTATCCCAATCCCCCACCCCCTCCCCTCTGAAGCCCTCAGTTTGTTTCCCAGAATCCGTAGTCTCTCATAGTTCATTCCCCCTTCTGTTTATCCCCCCTTTCTTCTTCCCTACCTTCTCCTACCTATCTTCCTATTTCTTATGTTCCATAAATGAGTGAAACCATATGATAGTTGTCTTTCTCTGCTGGGCTTATTTCACTTAGCATTATCTCCTCCAGTCCCGTCCATGTTGCTGCAAATGTTGTGAAATCATTCTTTTTGATGGCTGAGTAATAATCCATTGTATCTATGGACCACATCTTCTTAATCCAGTCATCTGTTGAAGGGCATCTCGGCTCCTTCCACGATATAGCTATTGTGGACAATGCTGCTATGAACATTGGGGTGCATATGGCCCTTCTCTTCACTACGTCTGTATCTTTGGGGTAAATACCCAGTAGTGCAATGGCTGGGTCATAGGGTAGCTCAATTTTTAACTTTTTAAGGGACCTCCACACTGTTTTCCAGAGTGGCTGTAACAACCTGCATTCCCACCAACAATGTAGGAGGGATCCCCTTTCTCCACATCCTCTCCAACATTTGTTGTTTCTTGCCTTGTCAATTTTTGCCATTCTAACTGGCATAAGGTGGTATCTCAGTGTGGTTTTGATTTGAATTTCCCTGATGGCTAATTATTTTGAGCATTTTTTCATGTGTCTGTTAGCCATTTGTATGTCTTCGTTGGAAAAGTGTCTGTTCATATCTTCTGCCCATTTTTTGATTTGATTATTTGTTTCTCGTGTATTGAGTTTGAGAAATTCTTTGTAGATCTTGGATACCAGTCTTTTATCTGTAGTGTCATTTACAAATATATTCTCCCATTCCATGGGCTGCCTCTTAGTTTTTTTGACTGTTTCCTTGGCTGTGCAGAAACGTTTTATCTTGATGAAGTCCCGCAAGTTCATTTTATCTTTTGTTTCTCTTGCCTTTGGAGATGTATCATGAAAAAAGTTGCTGTGGCCAATGTCAAAGAGGTTACAGCCTATGCTGTCCTCTAGGATTCTGATGGATTCCTGTCTCACATCAAGGTCTTTCATCCATTTGGAGTTTATTTTTGTGTATGGTGTGAGAGAGTGGTCAAGTTTCATTCTTTTGCATGTAGCTGTCCAATTTCCCCAGCACCATTTATTGAAGAGACTGTCTTTTTTCCACTGGATGTTTTTTCCTGCTTTGTCAAAGATTAGTTGCCCAAAGAGCCGAGGGTCCATTTCTGGGTTCTCTATTCTGTTCCATTGGTCTGTGTGTCTGTTTTTGTGCCAGTACCATGCTGTCTTTGTGATCACAGCTTTGTAGTATAGCTCGAAATCCGGCAACATGATCCCCCCAGCTTTGTTTTTCCTTTTCAACAGTTCCTTGGAGATCGGGGCCTTTTCTGGTTCCACACAAATTTAAGGGCTGTTTGTTCCAGTTCTTTGAAAAATGTCGTTGGTATTTTGATCGGGATAGCATTGAAAGTGTAGATTGCTCTGGGTAGCATGGACATTTTAACTATGTTTATTCTTCCTATCCATGAGCATGGAATATTTTTCCATCTTTTTGTGTCTTCTTCAATGTCTTTCAAGAGTGATTTGTAGTTTCTGGAATATAGATCCTTTACGTCTCTCGTTAATTCCAAGGTAAAGTATGGTTTTTGGTGCTATTGTGAATGGGATGGATTCCCTAATTTCTCTTTCTTCAGTCTCATTGTTCGTGTATAGAAATGCAACTGATTTCTGAGCATTGATTTTGTATCCCGCCATGTTACTGAATTGCTCTATAACTTCTAGTAGTTTGGGGGTGGAGTCTTTTGGGTTTTCCATATAGAGTATCATGTTGTCTGCGAAGAGAGACAGTTTGACTTCTTTTTTGCTGATTTGGATACCTTTTATCCCTTTTTGTTGTCTGATTGCTATTGCAAGGACTTCTAGTACTGTGTTGAATAATAATGGCGAGAGTGGGCATCCTTGTCATGTTCCTGATCTTGGGGTAAAGCTGAAGCTTTTCCCCATTGAGAATGATATTTGCTGTAGGCTTTTCATAGATGGTTTTTATGAAATTGAGGAATGTACCCTCTATCCCTACACTCTGAAGGGTTTTTTTTAATGTTTTTTTTATTATATTATGTTAGTCACCATACAGTACATCCCTGGTTTCTGATGTAAAGTTCTATGATTAATTAGTTGCGTATAACAACCAGTGCACCATGCAATATGTGCCCTCCTTACTACCCATCACCAGCCTATCCCATTCCCCCATCCCCCTCCCCTCTGAAGCCCTCAGTTTGTTTCTCAGAGTCCGTAGTCTCTCATGCTTCATTCCCCCTTCTGATTACCCCCCCTTTCTTTATCCCTTTCTTCCCCTACCGATCTTCCTAGTTCTTATGTTCCATAGATGAGAGAAATCATATGATAGTTGTCTTTCTCTGCTTGACTTATTTCACTTAGCATTATCTCCTCCAGTCCCGTCCATGTTGCAGCAAATGTTGAGAAATCGTTCTTTCTGATAGCTGAGTAATATTCCATCTGAAGGGTTTTAATCAGGAAAGGATGCTGTATTTTGTCAAATGCTTTTTCTGCATCAATTGAGAGGATCATATGGTTCTTGATTCTTTTCTTGTTGATATGATCTATAACACTGATCGATTTGTGACTGTTGAAGCACCCTTTCATCCCAGGGATGAATCCCACTTGTTAATGGTTCTTATTTCCCTCATCTTTGAAAATGCATTCCACCAGGAGCAAAGTTTAAAACATTCTCACTCCCAGATTACCCCACCGAGGCAAGAGTTAGTATCCAGGGCATGGCTCAATCTGGGCTGCCATGAGCAAAGGCATGAGAGTGGGTGGGGCTGACACATCGGCTGTCAGGCTTTAGTGCAAAAGGGATTTTCGGTGAAGGCAGGCAGAGCTATGAAGGAAAGTACTAAGCGTCATGCCCAGGGATTGGGCAGAAACCAGGAAAGAATCTGAGGAGAAGAACTGGCAAGGGAGATCCTGACTGGAGAGAGAAAGTTGTACCACAGAAGATTCCAGAAGGATGCCAGAGGTAGAGCCTTTTATAGGGTGGCCACAGATGAGCCCTAAGTAGAAAGAGAACGATGAAAGAAGCCAAACGAAATTGGACGCCAACCTGCTATTTTATTTACTTTTCAAAACCTCCATGGACAAGAAATCAGACAATTATGAGGGAAACATAATATCAGAAAAGCATCAGAGAGATGCATAGGGATGGGTCACAAAAGACAGCTGAAAGTTCTGACAGAAAACTGGGGGCATGTGCGGATTGTATTTTGATCGAAGTGACAAAGCTGGACAGGGACCTGGAAGTCAATGTAGAACTGTAGTAGTTCTGAAGCCGCCGCACTGGAGATCAAAGGTTCTGAATGATTTAGAAGAGAGGAGTAGCTTAGCCAAATGCTCTGATGACATTTCACAGTTTCCACCTGATGCTTCTAACTCTTCTATGTAAGTCTAATCTCAAATCAGTGACCCATTTAAGCTGTCTAACAAATGAACACTTTTAGAATTCCACACCTGGTAATTTTCTGCCTTTCTTACTTCAGTGAAGTAATGGTGAGAGATTTATGTATTTGAGTCCCTACCAGCACTTAGGTTTTTTGATTCGGTAGTGTTATAAACCATATGGGTGGTTAGGTAGATCACAATCCCCAGTTGAGCGTTAGTTATCGCTGTGGCTGATAGATGACTTAGTTTACCCACCAGCTGTAGGGGAAGTCAGGGAGGTAGACAAGAAACTTCCCGTGAAAAGACTAGCTTTTTAAAATTCGCAGTGACCTTGCCTGTTAGTAGGTGTAGTTCAAGAGTAACTTCCTGCAACCTGTGAGATGAGCAACCTTCCCCTTTGGGCATTGGGTGGAACTGGGCTGAAAGTAAAGATAAAGAAACCAGAAATCTCCACCCCATGTATCTACCTTGTTGGGTTATATTCAAGATGAAGTTAGTGGCTTTCAATCTTGACTGTACGCTAGACTCACTTCGTGCTTTTATGAACTCTGATACCCAGACCAGGCCCCCAGAACCATCAAATCAAAATCTCTTAGGACGGGACCCGGCCTCAGCATTTTATTATTTGCTTTTAGTTCTACAGGTCGTTGTGGTGTGCAGCCAAGGTGAGAACAACTGGGATTAAATGAAACAATGCTGGTGCCTGGCATTCTTTGGGTGCCCAAGGAACACGAGCATTCTCTTCTTTGAATCATTTCCTGCTCCCCCAGCCTCCCCCTTTTCTGAACTTGCACAAAATAGTGCTGTCTCTGGCTTGGCCATTCAACGTGTAGCACAGATGACTTGGCCTCAGAGTTGGAGAATTTGTTTTTATCTCCGGGTTGAAAAAAGAACTCCCTTCTATTTTCACTTTGAATGTACCCATCTCCTCACTTGTTTCCTGTTTTTATCTTCCTTCCAGTATTACTTAATTTCTTGCATCCAGAATCTGTGGATTTAGGAAGAATTCTGACTTCTGTGTCCCTAGTGACTGAATTTACTAAACCTTCTTGAGCACTTTAGAAAGTCAGGGTGGATCTAAAGTTTAAGGAATAGAGAGGGTTCCTAAAAATAGAACACAATTCATCCGTTTCAGTTAAAAATGCCTTCATGTTTTCCAAGCATTTTTCAACTCTTAAGCATTTTTAATAAGCTCACTTATGAGTCTTGTTGAAAAATAAATAAAATACATTTGTTTTCATTAAGGGAAGAGATCTTTTCCATCTTAGTTGGTATTGTTGAAGGAGAGAAAAAGGAGCCCAAAACTTGGCAAAGGACTACGCTATTAGTGACATATTGGTCACAGATGTGCTGTGGTAGGACTACATTTTCTTTCGTCAATTAGTATACCCACAAACGACATCTGAAAGCCCAGATAACCTCTTTACCAAAGGGAAGGCTGAAAAATAATGATATTTGCAAAATCTTTATTTTTAAGGTATTCTAGATGTGTTTTTATAAATAGACAAGTGACACACGTCCCTTGGTTATTTATACTTTTAAAAGAGAAGTAATGCTAGATGATGCCAGCCTTCACTTATCATCATTTTCAAATGCATTAAGCAAGTGCAGATACACCGAGGTACTTTTTGGCAATACTAGTGAATTATAAGATTTTCTTTCCTTAACAATTCTTAAGAAAATCAAGGAGGCAAAACTCGAGAGTCAGAAGTAATTTTATTGCTTGAATCGGTGGGCCTTTGAAGCAGAGTATAAGGAGTTCACATTGTATTCAGTTGCAGAAAGTCCTAAAAGGACTCCAAGGAGAGTATTGACAAACCAACTCTGGAAACAGGATTAAGATTCGTTTGGGGAGGAAATGATGTTGGCATCCCATGAAGGCAGTTGTAATACATGAACATAATTCCAGACCTAAAGCTTTTGTTGGTAAGGATGTAATGGAGGGAAAATGTATGTTGTAAAAAAAAAAAAAAGGATCAAGAAACACATTATACATTTGATGGACATAAAAATAATAATGACAAACTAAAACTTTATTATAAGACTTCTTGAGAATTTTAAAATTCATCTTGATAAGAAAGCTAGACAAGGTAATAACTCCTGGAGGGATGATAGATACTTCAATTTCTAGCATGTTTAAATTGATGAGCTAACCAGTTTGAAAGTCATGTAAATTGAAAGTGATATGAAATTGAACAAAAGGGAAAAATTAGAAGAATAAGAATTAGTGCATTACCTATGTAAGAAACTGAATTATGACAGAGAAAAAAAAATGTAGCCAACTTTCTTGATACATAGGTAGAAGGTTATCTATTTGCATTTTTAATTCAGCAAGAATAGGTATGATTTAATGATCCGATGATTGCAAAGACAGATGGCCTTGAATTAGGAGCTTGTGATATATTTTTCAGCCCCCAAACTATTTCATCGTACTGTCAAGTGAATGTCAGTATTTGATGTCAGTCCAGTACTTTTTGGTGTCTTGTGTATTGTTTGATTTTATAAGTTCAAGATGTAGTACTATACAGCTTTTTAAAAATAAACCTGTTAGAAAACTTCAAGTTCTTTTCATTCTCAAAGTACCTTGTTTTGTTGCTTCTCATTTTCCTAGGAAAGTGACAATATTTGAGGACCCGGATCAGAACATTCACCTGAAAAATCTGTCTCTCCATCAGGCAGCCACAGAGGAAGAAGCTCTGAATCTGCTTTTCTTAGGAGACACCAACAGAATGATTGCAGAGGTAATAAACTTTTCTCTGCAAGCTGTTTTTCCATATTATAACATCTAATAGAATTTTAGGGACAGCACAAACTTAAAAACAATCTCATCCAAATCTCATTTTACAGATAAGAAAACCTAGATTCAGAAAATTGAGACTTTCCCAAGGTCATTCAACTTAGTTAATGAGCTGGGACTGAAATCTAGACTCTTAACTTCTATATTTTCAATTTTATACAAATTAGTTTGCAGATAAGTGTTTTAATCATAGGAATTGTTGCATAATTTTTGAAATTTAAAAATGCACAGTTCATTATTCCTAACCTCAGATCAGCCAAATATTGGCGTATGTTTACATATCCATATATTTTCCTGTATTCAGGGAATTAATATTTATATGGCATTTAGAACAATACATGGAACATGAGAAGTGCTGTATGTAGTTGCAGCTGTTGTTGGCCGATCTGCAAATACTGCTATGGAGTGTAGTGAGTGTGCCGCAGCGCAATATTTGGGATATATTTATACTAAAACTTACTTACTGTTAATCTAACATTTGAACCTAACTGGGTGCCTGTATTTCACCTGGAAACCCTAGACAGGAGCCAGGACTGACTAAACTTGGTCAGAGGCCCTGACCCCAATTAGTTACTGACTGACGATGGAGAGTCACAAAGCTCTTACCCAGTGACATTGAAGTAAAGGAATGGGTGTGGGGTGGGGTGGGAACAGTTCCCCAGATGAATAGCTTACTACTGTTACTGGCACTTCCTTTTTTGTTTTTTGTTTTTTTAAATTGAAGTATAGTTAACATTTGATGTTATATTAGTTTCAGGAGTACAACATCGTGATTTGACAAGTCTATATGTTATTCAGTGCTTGCCACAATGAGTGTGGTCACTCTTGGCACCATGTGATGTTACTACGGTATTACTGACTATATTCCCTATGCTGCACTTTTCATCTCTTATTTATTTTATAACTGGAAGTTTGTACCTCTTAATCCCCATTACTGAATTTGCCCATCCTCATCTACCTCCCCTCTGGCAACCACCAGTTTGTTCTTTGTATTTAAGTGTCTGTTTGGTTTTATTTGTTCATTTGGTTTTTTTGATTCCACATCTAAGTGAGATCACATAGGATTTGTCTTTCTCTAACTTATTTTAATTAGCATGATGCCCTCTAGGTCTATCCATGTTGTTGCAAGTGGCAAGATCTCATTCTTTTTAATGGCTGAGTAATATTCCATTGATTCTATATACCACATCTTCTTTATCCATTCATCTATTGATAAATACTTGAGTTGCTTCCATATCTTGGCTATTGTAAATAATGCTGCAATAAACATAGGGATGCCTAAATCTTTTCGAATTAGTATTTTTGTAGTTCTTTGGGTAAATACTCAGTAGTAGAATTACTGGATCATATGGTAGTTCTAGTTTTAATTTTTAAGGAAACTCCATATTGTTTTCCACAGTGGTTGCATGAGTATGTATTCCCACCAACAGTGCACAAGGGTTCCCTTTTCTTCACATCCTTGCCAATACTTGTTATTTCTTGTCTTTTTGATATTAGCCATTCTGACAGGTGGGAGGTGCTATCTCATTGTAGTTTTGATTTGGATTTCCCTGATGCTAAGTGATGATGAACATCTTTTCATGTGTCTGTTGGCCATCTGTATGTCTTTGGAGAAATGTCTGTTCATGTCTTCTGCCCATTTTCTAATTAGGTTATTTGTTTTTTGGGTGTTGAGCTTTATCAGTTCTTTATGTATTTGGATATTAACGTTTTATCAGATTTATCATTTGCAAATATCTTCTCCCATTTACTAGGTTGCCTTTTTGTTTTGTTGATGGTTTCTTTTGCCGTGCAAAAGCTTTTTGTTTTGGTGTAGTCCCAATAGTTTATTTTTGCTTTTGTTTCTCTTGCCTAAGGAGACATATCCATAAATATGTTGCTAAGGGCAATGTCCAAGAGATTACTGCCTATGTTTCCTTTTAAGAGTTTTATGGTTTCAGGTCTCACATTTAGGTCTGTAATCCATTTTGAGTTTATTTTTGTGTATGGTGTAAGAAAGTGCTCCAATTTCATTCTTTTGCATGTAGCCATCCACTTTTCCCAGCACCATTTATTGAAGAGACTGTCTTTTCCCCATTGTATATTCCTGGCACTTTCCTTTTTAAAGCATGCTTCCTGAGTTCTGTGTTTTACTTTGTCTCTGATAGCAAGCCGTGGGTGAGGATAGTAAGCTGGGAGGATAAGAAGTCTGAGAAAATCTCTATCAAATGACTTTTTCTTCCTGTCCATTTCTACTCTCGAGAATGTACTTACTGCCTTAGATATAAGATGAATAAATGGAAACCAAATTCAGATAGTGAAAGGGTGATGCTGACATTGGTTATTCTGTGTCCTTAGTTTTGCTGGTTTTTTTTCCCTTTTTTACCAGTTCTGCATGAATGCTTTTCAATAGACTATCGTATATAGGTTGAGCTTATTGCCACATTTAATATGGATTTAAGAACCTTGGAATTATTATTTTCATTTAAAGAATGTTTTGTGTATTTTTTTTAATTTCCAAATACCTTGTTTTGCTTTCCAATGTTTTGGTTTGTGTGTTGCTTCAACATGAATTGCCCATGTGATTATCCACCGTGCTCTTATTTGTCATGATAATTGAAGCTTAAGAAATAAAAATGGATTCAGAATTAGGGAGTATAACGACAAAAGATTTAGAATGCCCTATTAAAAATCCTGAGTCTCCATGCACAGTTTAATAAAGAGCAAACCTAGAGATACAGGATATAACTGAGTCCTGGCCATCCACAGAATATGAAAGAAAAAGTAAATTCATAAATGCTATTAGAAAACAAAGAGACTGGTATCCAAGATCTACAAAGAACTTGTTAAACTCAATACACAAGAAACAAATAAATCATAAAATGGGCAGACGATATGAACAGACACTTTTCCAATGAAGACATACAAATGGCTAACAGACACATGAAAAAATGTTCAAAATCAGTAGCCATCAGGGAAATTCAAATCAAAACCACACTGAGATACCACCTTACGCTAGTTAGAATGGCAAAAATAGACAAGGCAAGAAACAACAATTGTTGGAGAGGATGTGGAGAAAGGGGATCCCTCTACATTGTTGGTGGGAATGCAAGTTGGTACAGCCACTCTGGAAAATAGTGTGGAGGTCCCTTAAAAAGTTAAAAATTGAGCTACCCTATGATCCAGCAATTGCATTACTGGGTATTTACCCCAAAGATACAGACATAGTGGAGAAGGGCCATATGCACCCCAATGTTCATAGCAGCATTGTCCACAATAGCTAAATCATGGAAAGAGCCAAGATGCCCTTCAACAGATGACTGGATTAAGAAGTTGTGGTCCATATATACAGTGGAATATTACTCAGCTATCAGAAAGAACGAGTTCTCAACATTTGCTGCAACATGGACAGCACTGGAGGAGATAATGCTAAGTGAAATAAGTCAAGCAGAGAAAGACAATTATCATATGGTTTCTCTCATCTATGGAACATAAGAACTAGGAAGATCGGTAGGAGAAGAAAGGGATAAAGGAAGGGGGGGGTAATCAGAAGGGGAAATGAAGCTGAGAGACTATGGACTCTGAGAAACAAACTGAGGGCTTCAGAGGGGAGGGGGGTGGGGGAATGGGATAGGCTGGTGATGGGTATTAAGGAGGGCACGTATTGCATGGTGCACTGGGTGTTATACGCAACTAATGAATCATCGAACTTTACATCAGAAACCAGGGATGTACTGTATGGTGACTAACATAATATAATAAAAAAATATAATAAAAAAGGAAGAAAACAAATAGAGAAACCTGTCCCTGCCATGATGCTAACCTTCCTCCAGAGGTGACTCATCCCTACAGAAACCAAGGCCTTCCCCTCACAATTATGTTCTCTCATCTTGAATGGGTTACGGAGGGAGGGCTCCTGGCCCTGGTTCACCATGAGCTCTATTAGCTTAAAAGCTTGGCTATTTGATATTTCAAAGTTATGCATTAACTTTAGCTGAAGGCATATTTTCAGGCTATTATTTTCTAAAGTTTTGTCGACTTTAAACTTCTTTGTGCCAGAGTATCTGTCATGTTCTACCACCTTACAGAATTCCAACAGTCTTTTCCTATTACTGCTGAGTATCTAATAATAATAGTATCATAAATAGCTAAAACCTGACAAAGTTCAATCATAATAACGCTAGTTGTGCATTATTTTTTTATTTATTTATTTTTTTTTTATGTAAAGCCTGATTTCTTTTAAACCAAGTCCGATAGGTTTTAGATGTTTCTTTGCTTGGTTATTTTTTTTAATTCTTTTTTTTTTTTTTTTAATGTAAAGCCTGATTTCTTTTAAACCAAGTCTGATAGGTTTTAGATGTTTCTCTGCTTGCTTTTTATTTTTTCTTTGGTAGTGATAGCTACCATGTTATATTGAGAATCTGCTCAATAGACTTGACATTGTCGTGGACACTTCCTGTGTGTATATATTATTTTTGGTTCTTATTTTATAGATGGAAACTGAGGCTCAAAGAATTAAACTACTTGCCCAAGGTCACACAACTAACTAACAAGTGGCAGGGCCATGGTTCAGCTTCTCGTCTGACTGATTCAGAAGCTTGTGCTCTTTATTACATCTCACAAGTACAATATCCAGTTGACATACATCAGCTTTTTCAAGGGAGGACATATTTCTGAGTTATTTAAAAAGTATAGCAAGTATTTAGCAGTTCAGTCTCTCTCCTGAGTTCATTGAAAGCAAAAACACAAAAATATAAAGGAAGACTAACTTTCAATCCTTGGAAACATTTTATTATATGGAGCCTCTAAAAAAGTATGTTTTAGATTACAACCTAGCTGTCAGAATATAATTTGTCAGCACAGAACGAGCTTACCAGGATAAAAAGAACACACTAATCATTTTTTTTTAAAAATGAAGTTCCCAATTTCCCATTTACACAGAAACATCCAGAAGTTGCCATGGTAACCAGAAAACATTTGCAAAACAGAGCCTGAATCTGTGGGGGACAGAGTGGAGTGCTCTTTCCTTCAGTGTTCTCTATCCAAAGCCAGCATTCTAAGGAAAAGTAATTAAGGGTAGCTTCATCCTCTTCGAATTTATTCAGAACTCTTAAATAATTTTTGTAATCCTACTAATGTTTTGAATAAAACCTGATTACGTCCTTAGGGTAGGTTTTTTAAAACAGTTGACTTGCTGTGCCAAAGAGGATAAATTGTCAAAGCTGAACTGTGTGTGACCCAGTGTCAAAGCCCACCAGTAGCAAGTATGACTTGATACTTTTCTATCTTCCTCTGAAATATTTCTATCAATTAATCCAATCAAATTGATCAAGACATGCTGCATTTGATTGTTTTTTTTAATTGTTTTTTATTATGATATGTTAGTCACCATTCAGTACATCATTAGCTTTTGACGTAGTGTTCCATGATTCATTGTTTGCGTATAATACCCAGTGCTTCATGCAATACATGCCCTCCTTAATACCCTTCACCGGGCATTTGCTTGCTAAACCCTGCAAAGTCCTATTGCTGGGACCTTTGGCTCAGCCCCACCCATGGTCTAGAGCATTCTGTGCCCAAGTGTGGCCTGAGGGTAACTTGCACTAGAATACCCTGTAGTAATCAAGAGACCTTTCTTGGATCCCATTTCTGATCCAAGAAATGGATTCAGGATCTCTGCGGTGGAGCCCAGGAATATGCATTTTAGCATTTTATTTTATTTCTTTTTGCTAGAACATGTACAAAACTGTATTTTAAAAAATTACATTTGTCCCCCTGACTGGATTAAGCTCTTTCAGGGCCAGGATCTTTCTATATTTTCGTCTTCTTTGGGTCTCTAGTACCTCGAGCAGTGCATGGCCTACAGTAAGGGCTTACAGAAATGCTTAATGAATGCAAAACCTGCAAATCTAAAATTTTTAATTTAATTTAATTTTAATTCCAGTGTAGTTAACATAGAGTGTTACATTAGTTTTAGGTATACAATATAGTGATTCGACACTTCCATACATCACCCGGTGGTCTCCTTAATTCCCATCATCTATTTCATCCTAACCCCCACTCCCTCCCCTCTGGTAAACATAAGTTTGTTTTCTATAGTTAAGAGTCTGTTTCTTGGTTTCTCTCTCTCTTTCTCCTTTGCTCATTTGTTTTGTTTCTTAAATTCCATATATGAGTGAAATCATATGGTATTTGTCTTTCTGTGACTTATTTCACTCAGCATTATACTCTCTAGCTCCGTCCATGTTGTTGCAAATGGCAACATTCCATTCTTTTTTATGGCTGAGTAATATTCCATTGTTTTTATATACTACCTCTTCATCCATTCATCAGTCACTGGACACAGACTGCCTCCCTAATTTGACTATTGTACATAACGCTACTATAAACATAGGGGTGCATGTATCCCTTTGAATTAGTGTTTTTCTGTTCTTTGGGTAAATACCCAATATTGCAATTACTGGATTATATGGTAATTCTATTTTTAACTTTTTGAGGAACCTCCCTACTGTTTTCCACAGTGGCTGCACCAGTTTGCATTCCCACCAACAGTACATGAGCGTTCCTTTTCTCCACATCCTCACCAACACTTGTTGTTTCTTGTGTTGTTGATTTTAGGCATTCTGACAGGTGGGAAGTGATATCTCACTGTAGTTTTGATTTGGATTTCCCTGATGGTAAGTGGTGATGAACACCTTTTCATGTGTCTGTTAGTTATCTGTATGTCTTCTTTGGAGAAATGTCTGTTCACGTCTCCTGCCCATTTTTTAATTGGGTTATTTGTTTCTTGAGTGTTGTGTCAGTTGTTTATCTACTTTGGATACTAACCCTCTACTAGATATGTCAATTTGCTATCTTAGCATTTTAAATGTGCTCAGGCGAAACCTGGGGGCAGTTTGGGTTTTACCATTAAGAAGCTGGTTGCAACCCACTCTCAGATAAGTCTGTGGGCAAGTCCATATTCTACACCCTTGCCAACACCACAAAATTTGGAAGTTTTGCTAATTTGGTAGGCAAAAAAAAAAAAATCTTGTTTTAATTTATTTACCATTTGCATTTCTGGCTTAGTTTATGTGTTCTAATTGTTTTTCTCTTGGAGTATTAGGGTAGGTCTTGTTGATTTGTTGACTTCATGAGGCCTGGGACTTGGTCTTGTTCACATGCATCATACCTAGAAACAAAACCTGACATATAGTAGGTGCTCAGTAAATAATATATTTATTATTATTTTTATAATAACTTTTTATTATAATTAATTATATTTACTGAGCACCTACTATATTCATTGAATGAATGAACATTAAAGATAATGACTTTTTGCCTTTGTCATATATTCAGCAAGTATTTTTAAATTTTATAAATTTTCTTTTGGTTTTTCTTTTTTTTTGGCTACAACTAAGTGGGTCTTTTTATTTTATGGTTTCTGTCTTGGATACTATGCTTAGACATGCAATAGCTCATTGATGAATAATTCTACTTATTAGAAAGCATTTTGATTTTTTGAATTGAAATTTGATGCCCAGTAGCATACACCCCATTGTTCACGTTTTGACCTGGGACATGGAAAGGGAAGATCACCATCAGGATGGAGTGGATCTTATGAGAGATTTCTGGCACATGGGGATTTTACCCGAATCTTGAAAAAGGCTATCCTGAATTAATAAAATCAGGGTTCATTTTGAATCCCCCTTCTAGAAGTAGCTTTCATTGGTAACAGTGCCATTAAGTATTCATTTTAAGGAGTTGTAATGTTGCTCAGAGTGAATCATTAGACTAATACTAGCCTCTTTTACAAGCCAGTTTGGAGAAGAGAATAGTAGTATCTGGGGTGTCTTCTACCAACACTTCATAGTAGTGTCTGTTATGGGTTAAATTGCTGAAATCCTAACCCTAAGTACCTCAGAATGTGACCTTATTGAGAGGTGGGGTCTTTATAGAGGTCATCAAGTTGAAATGAGGTCATTAGGGTGAGCTCTAATCCTATATAACTGGTGTCCTTATAAAATGGGGAAATTTGGAAGCAGATACATATAGAGGGAGAATGCTGTGTGAACACAAAACTCTCATTTATAAGCAAGGAGAGAGGCCTGGAATAGATCCTTCCCTCACAGACATCAGAGGGAAGAACCAACCCTGCCACCACCTCTGTCTTGGACTTCTAACCTTAAGAACCATGAGATGATAAATTTCTGTTGTTTAAGCCCCCAGTTTGTTATACTTTGTTATGGCAGCCCTGGAAAACTAATCGAGTGTCCAGATAACCTAGAATATATTTTCTTGTATGACTGATACCTGGTGTAGCTCTTGACCTTGATGAATTCAGGAGGAATAATACACTATATCTAGTATACAGCATTGGCTATGAAACTTCTCGAAGGGGATCTTTGGTGAGAAAAGAACACTTTGTGCCAACATTGGGAAAGTCCAGGGTCCCATTGGTAGGTCATTTGCTTTCTTTCCCTTCCTTCCCTGAGTGAGCCATCAGGTAAATTCTTCCAGTCAGTGTTGATGTCCACTCTTTGTCTTCTTCACCATCACTGTGCATTCCTGCCAGGCAGTGGTGAAGTACACGAGCTTTGGAGATGACCTCCTTTTCCACTCCTGGCTCCACCTTGACGGGTATATGTCCTTGGGCAAGTCAGTGACCCGATGTGAACCCCAGTTTCTAACGTGTGCAATGGGCACAATGATGCCTACTTTCTAGGATTATAGTAAGAATTAAATTGAATGACATTTGGAAGGACCTTAACATTTTCAGCTAACAATTATTTAAAGGTAAGGCTGTCGTCCTGTTCAACTCTGTTCTCTCAGCACCTGGCAACTATTGGTCAGTCATTAATTAATTATTTGGTTGCATTGATGGGGAGAGGAAGATTTGGTGATTTTAGGAGAGAAGACCTACAATCTCAGGCCCAGAATCCAAAGTGGTTTTATGGTACACCGTGCCTGTTGGCGCGTACAGAGTACATCCCAGACAACTTTGACTTTTTAAAATTTGTGATACTCCAGACCTTTTGGAAGAGATTACTTTCCAAATAATCAGCCTATCAACAATGTTTATGAGATTTAGAAATTATTCTACCAGGAGCTGTTAGTAGTCTTTCTGCCCAATTCTTTGTTTGAAATAAAAAAGATAGATTTATCTGAGTTGCACTGATATGTTTTGTAATTTCTCAGACTTGCACATTATCAAACTTGTGGAGTGACTGTTGGATCCTGTGGAAGTGCAGAGCCAGCTGGGAGACAGGGCGTGAGTGGAATTGATAGCAACAGCTGGCGTGGGACATGTGATCTAATAACATGAGGACAGCACAGGAAAGAAAGAGCAGTTTTACTGTGTGATTGTGTTTGTTAACAACCCTCTAAGCCTTGCTCTTGTATGGTGTGTGGGAAACAAGAAGATTTGGGTTGCAGTTAGCTTTCCAGGATCCTATTTGCAAGACCATTAGAAGGACATTACTAAAACATCCCCACACATTTTTGTTTGAAAGATATATTAATTGTGTATAATTAGCAAGTTTATTCCAAGATTTGTGAGCCTGGGAAGAGCAAAAAACACAGCATGCAAAATACATTTTGGCCCTGCTCTTATTACAAGACTAGCATCTCTTATTAGTAGGTCTGCATAGGCAGGTAGAAGCCTCAGCAGATGTGCTAACAATTCTGAACTCTTGTCTTGTCCACTGAAGGAAGGAAACTTCAATTTGGAGCACTTACTAGATGTCAGGCATTTCTTTCTCTTTCTCATGTTTTGTACATGAGATATATAATTTCTTAAAAATAGTGATTCTGTGTTATAACATAGTTTGCATTCTGCTCTCATCTAACCTGATTAGTAGTGTTACATGAACTGTGAGTTTTGAGATCTAAAACATTTATTTACTAAAATAAATGAAGTCGTCTGGTACAGCCATTATTAGAAATAATAATGATGAGAGATGAGATAATAATAATGATGAGAGAAGCATAATTTTTGACTGTAAAAGTTTAGCTCCAGAGTTTCTACTGGTCTTTCAAATTCTCATTTATGATTAAACAAGGAGAAGAAAGTAATTTTTACCCTACTCCCTGTTACTGAAATTTCCCAACAACAGCAAGAAAAGATAAAAAACAGAGGGTACAAAAAGCCATCTTCAGTGAAACAAGAAAATAGCCATAACCTCAAACCATGAGAAAAACTGCCAAATATTATGAAATTTGAATGGTGGTGAGGGAGAGTGCTGAGAGCCAGCACATTTATCCTCCAGCCTCAGGCAGGATACAGTTTCCCCTTAAAGAAAGGGTCACAATTCTCAAACGCAAATCCAATAATCTTTTGGTTACAGTGATGAGATCTAAGAACACAGGGCAAGTATGCGGGAGGGGCCAGCGTTAGATAGATATTCATTCTACACTGTGAAAGGTGGATCCAAAGAAGAAACCTGAGAGACAGGTCATTTTTATGGTCAGTGGTCTTGGCTCATAGCCAGAAAGATGGTGTTTGGTGAATGGGGTTCAGGGAGGTGACTTAAGGGGTTGTACTATCCCAGGCCTCTTTGGGCAAAAAATTGAGGGAAGTATATGTTCCTCAGGCTCCGAACATAACCGATATAAAGTCAAAATGTTCAGGGCACAAATGTAATGTGAATGTTCCCTCGCCCATCCCCTAGACTATAGTTTAGGGAAAAGTTGGATGTGTTCAGAGGTAAAATTATCAGAAAGCGAACAGGTGAAGAGGGGCACCTGGGTGGCTCAGTTGGTTAAGCTTCTGCCTTCGGCTCAGATCGGGCCCCCTGCTCAGCAGGGAGCCTGCTTCTCTCTCTCTCCCACTGCTTGTGTTCTCTCACTCGCTCTGTCAAATAAATAGATAAAATCTTAAAAAAAAAAAAGAAAAAGAGAAAAGAAAACAGCTGAAGACTTATCCATGTATATGGAATAGGGCAGGGGATGGCTAAGGAACATCTATTTGAAGGCTGATTACATCAGGGAGCAGAGAAGTATACTGCAGGTACCCAGTACCTCTGGGTAATCTGTGTTTAAAAAAAAAAAAAAAAAAAGCTCCAGAATAAAGAAGGGATTACAAGAGAAGATGAAAAGCCAACTTGGAGAACTTGGAGAAGAAATGACAGAGAACAAGAAAGCCACTGTAAAGATGAAAGAGCCATTAGAGGCAAAAAAGGAGGAGGAAGAAGAGGAAGAGGAAGCTGAGGAGGGAGAGGAAGAAAGAAGAGGAAGAAACAAGGAGGAGAAATAAGGATACGAAAAATAAGCAGAGAAGGTGCCACCTAGAAAGAGAGATCAGCAAGCGCTGGGCTACTGCTCTCCGGAGGCAGATGTCAGCCAGCCGAGGCACTGGCAGGAGATGGGAGGGCATGAACAAGGCAGAAGCCAGAGGATCTTTCCTCCTCCCTGACTTCACCAGTTGGATGCCAGCAAAAAGGGGTCTTGGGAAGATGCTGCTTTTAGGACTCAGCATCTCTGTGGTACAGGGGAAAAAAAAATAGAGGGAAGGGAAGGAATGGATCAGAGGGCAAAGAGGCCTAGGATTAGCCCCTGAGTAAAAAGTATTTCTATAAGAAACTGACATAATAACTCAGATAGATTGCTTTTGGCTTATCTTACAAATCAGGAATACACATGGGGGAACTGGCAGGAAATCCATTTTGGCTGTAGTTTTAAGAACAGAAGCTATCCTTTTAGCATTTCTTGCTGATAGATTTTTTTTTTATTTTTTTGGCTGGCCAACTTTTGTATCTATTTCTTATATTGGTTCAAGCTTGGAGGGAGGAGACAGGGGTCTTATCAACCACCAGAAACCTTCAGCAAGCAATTTGATCATGTTTCGGGTATGCCATTTGGAGTCTTGCCAGTCGTAATAGCAAGAGATCTTCGTGGCCATGGAGAAAGCTGTGGAATCTTCAAAATGTGGAAAAAAATATTGGACTATAAAAGAGAGTGAAGTAATGTATCTAAGAGTAGCCTTCTGTGCTTCTAGAGTTCTTCCGTCAGCTGAGTGACACTGTCCTCAAATTCATGTCTGTCACTGATCTTGATGTCTGACCTCAAGTGTCGCAGTGAGAGTTATCACATTCAATCCGTTGGGGTAAACTTCTTTTATAAGAATAAAAGAATACGAATGTATACCTGAGTCCTGCTTGGTGTGTTATTGGTACTGATCTTGCTGTCTGTACAAAGGATAGCAAAGGGTATTTTCAGCTTACCTATGATCTCAAGCTGTATAGTGTGTATGGAATAGGTTTTCCCTAAAGACAAATCCACTGAATTGCGTCAAGTCTTGAGATTAGACTTTTTGGCCTCATAATATTGTTATGTGTATGACTCGGAAATTGTTAAGCCAGACTGAATTTTAAAGGAAAGAAGAAAAAAAGTTAAATTCAATTTAGAAGGTGCAAAACGTGCTAGACAATAGGGATGAGTTACTGATTGCCATCAAAGAATAAATTTAACTATGATTCTTCTTGCAGTCAAGTAAAAAGAAAGGGGGAGGACAGGGGAACATTTGGGGTCATAATTTCCATTGTTCAGAGAGCAAACCTTTACTCTGGTGATGATGTGATGGTATCTCGTTCAAGACATGGGTAAAATTCCTTCTCAGTTTGTGTATGTGCCAATTTTAGCATACTTAGCTTATTATATAAATGTGCTTGACTTTCATTTGTCAAATCCTGAAGAAATGACCCATAGAGAGGCAATCTTCTAAATTCTGACATCCAACAAAAGAAGAGCTCTCCCTAATTCTGACATTTAGTTTTCCTAAAAATAATCACCTAATAGATCTTGGAGAATTTGAAAGTTAAAAAAATCCATCAAATTGATCCCAGACTTGTTAAGGAGGGATATATAATAAAATATAATAGTCTATTCTTATCAGACAAATAAATCACACTTGCTAGAATATTCTTATTATATGTTTCAGGTTGCTCCAAAGTTTGCTTTTAAATTTTAAACAAAATTGGCTATCTATCTATCTTTCTCTTTTACAAAACTATTTTGACAGTATGCTGGGCCTAGAAATCTGGCAACTAGAGAAAGTGATAAAGACTACTTTTCTAAAAGCTAGGGATCTTATAAAGAGAAAACTCAGAAGAACAAGCAGTTTAAGATCATTAATTCCAACTGAAGTTTCTCTAATTGGGGATATTTTGCTGCTAGGCACTGCATTCTAAACCAGCCTCAGGAGGGATCAAGGCAGGTGTTTAGAGCGTCACGTGCTATATATATCACTAGGTTTGGTCAGACCTCACTTCAGTCTGAGTTAGTGTACATCAAGTGTGTAGTGGGCCTCCTAATCCGACCCATTTGCTATGGGAAGAATTAGATAAGGAATCATTAAACCAATGGTGGGTGAGGCGGGAATCCTTAGTTAAGGGAGTGTTTTAACTGAAAGGCTGAGGTAGCCTAGAAAACACAGAGAAGTTAGTATTTTCAGTCTTCAATTCAGATAGACTATATGAGCAGAGGAACAGATCAGTTAGGCGATCTGGCTAGAAAGTGTTATCAAACAAGGAGAATTGGAGTGGAAACCTGAATTCTGGATTCTGCACAAGTTTTTGCCCTTAGTTGGTTTGCTTTAAAAAAAAAATCTCAAGTGTATACATTATATACTCTGTTCGATCTAAGAGATTTTCTTCACCTGACCTATTCTCGTGTCGTGGAAATTCTTGTTGAGATATTTCACTCCAAAATAGAGGAGTGAGTGAAAAAAAAAAAAAAAGAATTTGGTACATGGGAATGGAATATGAGCTTATAAGAAATAAAGAAGTATTCAAAGGAGCCTAGAAATAATGTCATATGTAATTTGAAGAGATTATTTGAATCACTGTAGACTATAATATCTATAATCACTTTTAATTGATGGAAGACATAATATTAACTAAAAGAAAAAAATTTTTTTACCAAAAGCATAATAGGATATTATATAAACACAAAACAGTATTTTGCTTATCAGTTCTTGCCCCTTAAAATGTTCAACCTTGAAAATGGCCACACGCAAACATACACACATACAACCACACACACACACACACACACACACACCCTATCGTAGAAATAATGGAAAAAAAGTGAAAATTTTAATTCACAGGAAATCCTTGTTGATCTGCCAAAAAGAATATGTGTAGCAACAATGACAAAAGAATATATGTAATGAAATCATAGATCATCAGGATTGGTTGTGTACATCTGCAGAATCCAAAAGGTAAGAGGAGGGGTGCCTGGGTGGCTCAGTCAGTTGAGCATCTGACTCTTGGTTTCGGCTCAGGTCATGATCTCAGGGTCCTGGGACCAAGCCCCGCATAGGGCTCTGCACTCAGTGGGGGAGTCTGCTTCAGGATTCTCTCCCTCTCCCTCTGCCTCTACCCCTTCTCACACTCTCTCTCTCTCTAAAATAAATAAATAAGTCTTTTTTTAAAAAGATGAATGAACAGCCTTTTGAAAATGTTCATCAATATTGCCTGATTCTTGTCGCTCTATCATTTCTTTTAAAAAATTTCTTTCAGCCTACCAATGTCTCCTGCTTTGTAGAAAATGATTCTTGTTCAATGAAATTTGAAATTTTTGTACTTATGAAATAGTGGTAGCCCAGCCCGAGCCAGTAGATGGGTTGGAGGGCAGGAGAGGGAATTTTAGTCTTCACTGTGGGAATGTGATGTTTTCTTGATTTGATGCTATATTATGTAAAATGATCTCCAAAAGCTGTTTCTCTTTTTTTTAGAGGGGGAGATATTTATTTATTTGAGAGAGCAAGAGAGAGAAAGCATGCACCCGAACAGGTGGAAGTGGCAGAGGGAGAGGGAAAAGCAGGCTCCCCGCTGAGCAGGGAGTCCAGCGGGGAGCCCATGTGGAGCTAGATCCCAGGACCCTGAGATCATGACCTGAGCTGAAGGCAGATACTTAACTAACTGAGCCACCGGGGCACTCCCGCAAAAGCAGTTTCAAGTACCACTCCTCAGCCACATTGCTGCTCCAAGCCCTTCTGTATAGACAGTTTGAAGTCACCATTGTCTGACAGGGTCACTTTTGAGTCACTTTTCATACTGTGCACTCCTCTTTATACCACGCAAAGTGGGCTGGCCACCAAACAGTCATAGAGCACACCATCACCCCTCACTGCCCACTGTACCAAATTATTCATGTGTTGTCATAATTTTTAAAATGGTGAACACTTAAAAATCCATTCGGAACAATCCATCCTTTGGATTTTTCCGAAGTTTGGATATTAATGATCTTCTACTATATGCACAAATGTTAAATGTCCCTTGTGAACATGATGGCTAATGCCAATTGTGAATAGTCCTAGGGAATTCATGAACATGAATTCGAGTAGGCTTATTTGGGGAAGAGGAAAAGGGCATACTTTTCCAGTAACAAATGCTAGGTAATACTTGACTAACAAGAGGACACATTCTAGGTAAGAGGAAAGGCAGTTGAAGATACAGAGGGTAGTGGGAGAGCTCTGGAATCAGGCACAAAAAATTATGGAAGTGCAAGATAGGTTTGAGTTGGTCTTACTTTTTCAAATAATTCTAATTTTTAGGCTTAAATGAGTTATATTCCATGGACTTAAAGAGTTTGGGGCGGAGGGAAGAGTTTTCAGATGTGGTCTCCAAATGATACGGAGATTTTTAGAAATTATGGAGCATGCCATAGAGATTCCAGAAATCTAGAAATGAATAAGGTCAACAATTACACAAGTATTTTTGAACACATGTTATGTTATGCTATGCTAGGGTTACAATGATGAATAAGATACAGTCCCAGCCTGAAGGAGCTCAGAATCTGGGTGGGAGGAGGAAGGAAGTAGAGCACCTTTGTTAGAGGAGGTAACCCTTCAGATGGCCCTTATTATGATGAATCTATAAGGGACCTAGTGAGCCTGGGTTTTTAGGCATTTGCCCCCTAAAAGAAAGTCATCTATTTTCAGTTTTTACAAAAAGGAAAACATATTTGGAAAATAGCAAGTAAATATTTTTGATACCAAGCCCTAAGACAAGAATCGGATCAAGGATTCTTAAATAACTGTCAGTAAGCAATTAGGAAAAAGTCAACATTGATTCGCCCTAAACTAATTCCATTCACTCTTTTGATAAGGTTATAAAAATTCATAGATCAAATCAATCCAATTTATTTAATAGACTCTCTCAAAATATCCTTGGGGATATCAAGGGAAAGTGAAGGTATATGAAAGTACTTGGATTGAAGCCAATTGGAAAATGTCCAAAACTGTTGCCTAACAGGATAGAGAGTAGGAGTGTTCATGCAGTGTTGTTCTGCTCTACTAGATGTCGCACAAAATGTTTGGATGAGGGTATTTTCATTTATAGATGGCACAAAATTGTAAAAAACAAAACAAAAAAACCCCACCAAAAATCAGTTCCAGAAATATCTCAAGAGATTGTAACAATGTAATTAAATCAGTCATCAAGTGTGTGTGTGTGTGTGTGTGTGTGTGTGTGTGTGTGTGTGTGTTTCCCAAACAAATTTCATAGCATGGGTAAAAAGGTGGAGTACTTGAAAAGGTAGAATAATTCAAGTGCTGTTTACTAGCAGCACAACATTTAGATCGTCCAGATCCCAATGCCCTCTGCCGTGGTGAGACTACATTAGAAAGAATAGATGCAATTCAGGGTGTCACAGTACCTGCTGTATTTTAAAAAAGATTTTGAGAAACAGCTGCTTAAGACACACTTGAAGTAACTAGAGATATTTAGTCTTAGGGAGCATGATAGTTTAATTCAGGGATATAGGTAGGATTGACATAATCAGATATGTCTTTTAAAAATATTACTCTGTCTGCAAGGTGGGAAACAATTGGAGGAGACAAGAGTAAATATGGGGAGATAAATAAGGAGAGAATGTCATGACCTAGGTGAGAGATAAAGGATATTTAGAGAGAAGTGGAGGTAAATTCAACAGGAATAGAATGGATTGGATACCCATGTGTAGGACACAGAATGAGGGAAAATGATGAGATGGTTTTGGGGGAACATTAGGTCCAAGATGTCATTTTAGAGACAATTATCAGATGAGCTTGTACACATCCTAATCTAGTGTACAGAGAATTTGTGGTTGGAAATAAGGGTATGGGAGTCATCTGAATAGAGTGAATATCAACAGGGACGATGGACGTTTATATGATCTTTTATGGTTCATGGGCCATTTTAACACTCAGTGTAGCTCTTTGCAATGAAGCAAGTCTTTTTTTTTTTTTAAGATTTTATTTATTTATTTTAGAGAGAGAGTGTGTACAAGTGGAGGGAGGGGCAGAGGGAGAGGGGGAAAGAGAATCTCAAGAAGACTCCCTGCTAAGCGTGGAGCCAGATGTGGGGCTTGATCTTATGACCCTGAGATCATGACTAGAGCCAAAACCAAGAGTCAGACGCTTAACTGACTGAGCCAGTCTGGCGCCCCAGCAAAGCAAGTCTTATTATGGCATTGCAAAGACATGAGGACCAAAATTATGTAAATTTGCTTACGATTTCAACACTAGTAAGCGACGGAACCAGGACTTGAAACCAGGTGTTCCAATACCAAATTCTAATCATTGGTATGTGACTTTCAATCACACTACAGTACCTATCCAGTGATAATCAGAGCTATAGAAGAAGAGCTTTCCAAGGGGAAGAAATATGATGAACACAGCTTGGGACATGCCTGTTTCAAGGACTGGAGAGAAAAGGATCCAATAAAGGAAAAGGAGACAGCATTTAGAAAGTGCCAGAACCCAAGAAGCCTGGGTGGCTCTGTTGCTTAAGCTTCTGACACTTGATTTTGGCTCAGGTCATGATCTCAGGGTTGTGAGATCAAGCCCCATGTTGGGCTCGGCACTGGGCCTGGAGCCTGCTTAAGGTTCTCTCTCTTCCTCTGCCATCCCCCACCCCCCACCATACCCTGCTCATGTGAGTTCTCTCTCTCTCTCTCTCTTAAAAAAAAAAAAAGTGCCAGAACAGTGTTTGATTATAGAAACCAAGGAAGGGCAGGGTGGGTGGAGAACTTCCAGAATGAGGGCATGGTTAGCATTCCTAGGTATTACCTAGAGGATCAGGATGCTCACCTCTGAGAACAGGCCACTTTCTTGATTTCCCATTTGCCTTTCTCTCATAATTCACTCTCATTTCACTTGTTTTGCTTTAGCTCTTGAACTAGATTCTAAATTCCTTGAGGGCAAGGTCTATGTCTCATTTTCCTTTTCGTCTTTGTGCTGCCTGATGCAGCGCTGTAGCCATAGACTGATATGAAATGTGAAAGCTCTCTGCATGTGGATGATTAATCATCACTAAAATTTTTCCAAAGACATAGGCTCTAGTGCCAAGAGCACATTTGTTTAAAATGTGTGCTTAAATTTGCATGAATCTGCCTAACTGGTGCCGTCTGTTCTTAGGCAGTTTCCGAAATGTTTTAATACAATTTTCCCTTTAAAAGGACAAACGTAGGGGCATGCTTATGAGACATAAAGAAACCCTTAAATAAGCACAGAGCAGACACCAGCACATCCAATCACACTTAAAATGGCTACACTTAAAGAATGTTTTCTGAGGTTTAAGAAAATTTTAGCTAAGAGGCCATCAACTACTACTTCATGCAGGAAATATTTATGAGAAGTTACAAAATTGTAGGCATGGACTCCGACAGCATATTACTGCATTTTAATTACAGACTCCAGAAATACAATTTAATTTGGAGTAAATCTCACATTCCTTTGAAATGGGTACGCTCTTCCATCATTTGCTAATGGCCACATCTTACTGCTGTTTCAGTACATCCACGTAGAAGCTGAGGACAGCTGTTGGGGACCGTCTCTGCGTTACTCATTTGTATCGATCGTCACTTTGACTTTTGTGGCAGTACTGTAGGATTTATTGTTGTGCGAATATAACAGTGAAATGAAACCCATGTTTAAGTTCTGCAAATAACTTCCAGTCACTTTCAAGACACCTCAACTTAGGTTCTAAATTTGAGTTTGCGGTTTTGCAGGCATGGTTATTTGCCGACCCACTCCAGCATGCAAAATCACACACTGGCCAAATCTGGGTATAGTTGTTGTGGCAACAAGTAACGGGTCACATTTTCAGTCTATTTAACTCACTGGCTACATCATCATCAAAACAATGCCAGTATTTTGACATCTGTGTATTTTGCTACTTGGTGTAAATCAACAATGGTGCATATGAAGAGCTCAGATTTACAGAAAGAAATTTCTGGTTAAGATAGCTAGTCCGTGTTACCCTATCTGAATACATGTGCAGCCATATGGAAATTCTTTCATTAAATCCCATTTTGCAGGGTGGAGAGCTGCACACATTTACTTATATGAGCATTCATTTGGAATATTTTTATTTTTTTTAAGATTTTATTTATTTATTTGACAGAGATAGAGACAGCCAGCGAGAGAGGGAACACAAGCAGAGGAGTGGGAGAGGAAGAAGCAGGCTCATAGTGGAAGAGCCTGATGTGGGGCTCGATCCCATAACGCCGGGATCACGCCCTGAGCCGAAGGCAGATGCTTAACCGCTGTGCCACCCAGGCGCCCCATTTGGAATATTTTTAAATATTTAAAAAATATATTTTTTATTTTTAGGTGTCAGAGTTTGCTTCTGATCATTTTAAATACATAGGATATTACAGATACAATTGAAGTCCTCTTGTTGGCCTTTTGCTTTGTATCCCTCACAAAGGCAACTATTATCATCAATTTGCTGTGTCCTTCCAGTCCATAGTTTTATACTTTAATGACCTAAGTTACAGAGCCATGAACAAATTTTTTAGATAACATTGCTTTTATGATTACCTAAATTCTCTTACAGATAACAATTTTGATCATCTAAGTTTATATCATTCTTTAACATGCTTTTTTTCTTCAGCATTTCAGAAATCCCATCTGTCAATCTATCCAAAAGGTGCTTCATTTTAACTTCTCTATAGTTTGAATTATCCCAGTTTATTCATCTTTTCCACCACAGATGTTCATTTAGGTTATACATCTTGCACCAATTTCTTTCTATCCCCAAACAGTGTTGCAGTGAATGTTCATATGTGTGTATATCATCCCCCTTTTCTCTCTCCTGGTGTTCTTTGTTCCAGATTTCTCTCCAGGAAATATACCTCATAGTCTGTGGCTGGGTTGTGGGTTACATGCATCTGCAACCTTACCACATATTGTCAGATTGTTCTAAAAAATGGGCTCTTAATTTATATTCTCACCAGTAGTATATAAAAGTTCCTATTTCCTTGTATCTTTACAAACCTTATCTCATTAGACTTTGTTTTTTAAAAATTTTGCCAGTCTGACGGATGTGAATTAAATAGTTTATCATTATAGCTCAAATTATTTGTCCTGATTATGTGTGAGTTTGAGCATGTTTTTTTCAAATACTTATTGACCATGTTCAGGTTTCCTCTTTATGGTTGCCTGTTCATATCCTTTGCTCATTTTTTTTTTTAGTTGTCTTTTTCTTTTTGACATGTGGGAGTTCTTTATTTCAAATAGTAATCTTTTGTCAGCTGTATGGATTGCAAATATCATCTCCCAGTCTTCTAACTTTGTGGTAGATTTTATCACCCAGAAGTCCTGCAATTTTGGATAATTTGGTCAAATACTTTCAGTCAATTCATTTTTGTGTTTGATGTCTTACCATAAATGATCCATTACTAGGGGCACCTGGGCAGCTCAGTCAGTTAAGTGGCTGACTTGTGATTTTGGCTCAGGTCATGCTCTCATGTGTCATGAAACAGAGCCCCATGTCAGTCTCCGTGCTTAGTGGGGAGTCTGCTTGAGATTCTCTTTCTCTCCTCTCCCCACACTCGTTCTTTCACTCTATCTCAAATAAATAAACAAATCTTTATATAAAAAAAAGATCTATTACTACCTTGGGTTGACTATGATATGCTTCTATATTTTCTTATATTAGTGTTAAAATTGTGTTATTTTACACATAAGTCCTTAATACATTCTGGAATTTATTTGTGTGTCTGGTGTGAATCAAAAAATTGATTTTTTTTTTAAGATGGAGAGCCAGTCATTGCGGTGCCGTTTGTTAATTAGTCCATCCTTTCTCCACAGCGGTGTGATGTCTCCTCTATCCTATACGGAGTGCCTAAATGGGCCCAGCATGTTTTACTGAGTGTGTTATCTGTTCCTGCAGTGACACCACACTGTTTTAATTACTGTGGCATTGTGATATACCCTGATGTATAGCAGGACACGTTCCCCTCTCTTGTTCTTCTTTCACAGAATTATTTTTGTTATTTTTTAATATTTGCTCTTCCATCTGTGTTTTAGAATCGATTTGTTTGTTCTGTTCCACAAATATAATGTGTGGTATTTTTATTTCAATTTCATTGACTATATAGGTTAATATAGAGAGATTAATATAGAGATGAATTTTTAATTTTCCCATCCCTGACATGGTATATTAATATCTAGGACACCTTTTCCTCAGGTTTCCTTTTTGTATCTTTTAATATCATTTCCCTACAAATCACACATTTTTATAAGATTAATCCCCTGTTATTTCATTGTCTTTGTGGCCATTATAAATAATATTATATTTCCTGATTAATGATTGGTGGGTTATTAGAACTTCCTTGATTTGGCATGTTGATCTTGCATCCAGCAACCTTGCTAAACTTCTTAGTTTTGAACAGTTTATAGATGCTCCTGCATTTTCTATGTAGACCACCATATTTTCTGTACATAATGATGTTTTAATTTCTTCTTTTCCTGTCACTATGACTTGTATTTCTTTTTCTTGTATTACATTGGCCGGGCCCCCCGTTCACTGTTGGGTAGTAGCAGTGATACTGGGCATCCTCGTCTGTGGGTTGTGTTTATTACAAGTGTGTAGTGAATTCCCCCGGTGCATGCATTTTTCACCTTTTTCCCCATGACATTCCCATTAAGCATTTGCAATATGGCTAACCAAGGTTAAAGTAGGGACTGTGGTCATGTAATGAAATTAAGTTATCATATTAGTAAGAGGACTGAAGCTTTGCTTCATTCGAACTCTTTCCTCATTTTCTGAATCAACCCATCCATATCTGTTGTCATTCATTCAAGAGACAGTATATTAAAAATAACTCACTTTAAGAGATCTCAGCTACAAAGTTTTTGTTGAGTTTGACTGCATTGGCTTCACTGGAAATGTCATACCATTAGAAACATAAATCTAAACTTTTTGATAGTCTGCAAAAATTCTCATTGTTCACATTAATTTTGTTTTGCAATTTCATTTCATAGACTCCAATGAACCAGGCTTCAACTCGTTCCCACTGCATTTTCACTATTCACTTATCAAGCAAGGAACCAGGATCTGCGACTGTCCGGCATGCCAAACTTCATTTGGTTGACCTGGCTGGTTCAGAGCGAGTTGCGAAGACTGGAGTAGGGGGCCAACTTCTAACAGAGGCCAAGTATATCAACTTGTCCCTACATTACTTAGAACAGGTAAAAATGGGCACAATGGGATGTAACTGTATCTACCATGTGTTGATAGAATTTGCATCAGGCACTCTGCTAGCACTGTTGTTTTGTTGTTTTCTTCTTTTATTTTGGTGAAATATACATAACATAAACTTTATCATTTCAATCATTTTTAAGCATACAATTCTGTCATTAAGTTCACAGTGTTGTGTAACCATCACCGCCATCTATTTCCAGAACTTTTTCATGATCCCAAACAGAAACTCTGTACTCATTAAACAATAATTTTCCATTTCCTTATGCTCCCAGTACCTGGTAACCTCTATTCTACTTTCTGTCTCTATGAACTTGCCTGTTCTAGATACTCTTATAAGTGGAATCATACAATATTTGTCCTTTTCGATCTGGTCTGTGTCACTTGGCACAACGTCTTCAAAGTCCATCCATGTTGTAGCATGTATTTGAATTTCATTCCTCTGTAAAGCTGAGTAATGTTTTATTATATGCACGTGCCATGTCTTGCTTATCCATTCATCCATCGATGAATGCTTAGGTTGTTACTACCTTTTGGCTATTGTGAATAATGCTGCTCTGAACATTGGTGTGGCTACTAGCATTTTGTATATACCGTTTCATTTAAACCTTACAACAGCCCTATATTGTTGGTATTAGTTATTCCCATCTTGCAGATTTTAAAACTCAGGTCTTCCTGAGGCTTTCCCAAGGTTACCAGCAAATGGTGAGATGAGGATTTGAATCTTGAATTTCTTGGCTCCAAAGCCTGTGTTTTCTCTCACTAGACCTTATTGTTTTTATTATAAAATTTGTAATGGGTGTGAGTATAGGTTATAAATGGCCTCCCATGGCCTGTCTTTTCAGGCTAGAAGATTAATTGTGGGAACATAATTTAGAGATGACTGATATCTTTTGAGCTTCTGGTGACTTCATCTAGCTGGTAATTGTGATCCTATGAAGTTTCTCTCTGCTGTAGCTTCCCCTCCCAACTCTTACCCCAAGTTTACTACAGTCTATCCCAGTGTGTGCTCTATTTTTGATTTCTGAATTCGACTCCAAGTGCAAAGAAAGCTCATCTGAATTTAGCTAAATAAATTTTCCAGAAAAAAAATCCTCATCCCTAAAACGAGCATATTGAATTAGATGATTTCTCAAGTTCTTTCAGCTCCATGGGTAAAGTGCTGTGAGTTGAATGTTAAAGATGGCAACTACTTCCAAATTCTAAGAAAAAAAAAAGAGAAGCATGATCAAAAACTTGGAATGAAGAAGCACGGAGTATATTGGCAAGGCAGAAGGACTTGCTAATGAGTGTTGGAGGCTAAAAGATTTGAAAAAACAAACAGAATACCCCCTCCTTTTCTTTTACTGCCTAATGAACCCTTTCGAGACTGATATTGTCCTGATGTTAAATGCTTTCTAATGGTCAAGTTGGCTGAGAAAGCAGATTGAAAGAAACCTAAGGGAGTGGTATCCGAACAAGGTGCATGCAGTTAGGCTCTGACTAAATGAACCCCAGTAAGGCAGCACCCAGAGATTTATGGCCTGCGTGGTGTTCAGATGATGTTAGTGTTTCTGACAAGAGTCAGCCTTCCCTAGCTCTTCCTTGCTCAAATATTACATAGTACTTTTGCTTAACAGAGCTTTTTACTTAGTAGAACACTTATAAAATACGGATAAGAAAACATAATGGATTGTATTCAAAGTGCTTTATTTCAAAGAAATATACCTAGTTGTTTCTGATGGTAGCACTGTCTGCTTTAATTCCCATTACGCCCATCTGTTCATACAAAATTATATTCATTAGTTAAATCAGAATTTCCACCAGTTGTTATCACTCAAGGAAAACACTCTGCCCCTAATCCTCTCTCTTCATTCTACACAACCTTTGCAAGCTGCTACTTCTCATTAAAACTCTTCCTCTCCCCCCACATCTCTTCTCTTCAAAATTCTTGTGACATCAGCCTCATGTGAGTAGTCTTGGTGGCTCTATGCATTTGATTTTCTATGTAATGAATTTATTTATTTAGCAAACATTTACAAGGAGCAGTAGTGTGCTGAGGACTGTGTCAGGCACTGGAGCATAGTGCTGAGCAGAGTAGAAACAGTCCTTGTGTCAAAGGTCTCAGGGGCCAGTGAGGGAGATGTGCATGGAATAAATAATCATTAAATACTTGGCTGCCATCCAGGTGAGTTATGCAGAGAAAGGCCAAGGGGTGAGGAGAGCTTGTAATAGGGGACCGGACTTTGGCTGAGGAGGGCAAAGGGAATGAAAGTTCTCTCAGGGCTGATATTAAACAGAGACTCAAAGAACATGTAGGAGGGAAGCAGGCAGGGCTGGGGTTCGAGCATGTCGGGCAGTGGGAACTGGGAGTCCATTAGCCCTTAGCTCCAGTCCAGGGGGCTCAATTCATCCAGGGCCACAGCAATACTCACGTGTCATTGACCCTTGGCTTTCTGAATGTCAGTTATCTGCTTCATGAGCACCCAGTGCATCACTCCAGCTGTTAACTGCTTACACTGATCTACACGTGTCTTCCTGGAGGTTATAGCATAAGGCAACAGAGAGAGAAGGAGGGGAAGATTAGCATGAGAGGGAGGGGGACATAAATATGGAAAACTGCAGGATATGACCATAGATACATGGGGTTGAATAAATCTAGGAGTTGTGGCAAGAGAGGAAGTAGGTGGGTAGTAGAGAAATTATGGAACTTCACACAGAAAGAGATAAGTGGGAGAGAACCAAGGAGTACAGGGGAATGAGAATAATAAAAAGAGGGGGTAAATACTATTAATGAAATAATAAAATTCAAGGACTTTTATGCCTAGGTTTTCTTTATGTAGGACTTGATTATGGGGCCAACAAGACCGGAAGTGTAACACACTTTAGTTTAACTCCATTCATTCATTCACTCACTCACTCACTCATTCATTCAACAAACCGTGATTAAGTGTCCATGAAGTGCTATGAGTTATATTAGACAATGGGGATAAATGGACGATTGAGAAATAGTCGGTACTATCATGTTATCCAGTGAAGGAGCAGAGCATATAAACAAAGCCTTACATACAGTCATAAATGCTGTAGTAGCAATTCAGGTAAATGTTTGTAATTGATTACATCCTCTCGATCTCAGTTTCAATATGTAGATGGAGATGTCCTAGGAAACAGACAATTTGGTAACCTCTCTTACATTTATTAGCCCACATTGGTTATAGAAATTCCATGCAGAACTGTCATTGCCCTTCTGGCCATCATAATGGACCTTACACCTGCTCGCAGGGTACAGTCTTTCTGAGTGGAATGCACCTTATTGTGCTTATAAGTAAATAAATTTCTGTTTGTCAGAGTATTGTTGGTTTTGGGATTTTCCTTGTGTATGCAGTACTCTTTCCAAAAAGTCGCCTCGAAAACATTTTAAGCCACAATAACAGGGTACATCTTGGCCCTAGAAATTAAGTCCATGGAAGAAAAGGAAGGGGACAGGCATACTTGTTCTAACCCATAAGCCTCACTCAATGCTCCTGGTGTGACCCTTCGTCTCTGTCAGCCCAAACATCAAGTCAGAAACCACTGAGAACAGAGTGTTTGCTCTCTGCCTTTACAGAAATCAGAATCGGGGTTGCCATCAGCCAGTTATCCACCATAAGTGGGACTTCTTCAGAGTTTCAGTTTCCACTTGGCTTCCACTGAATGTGTGTGTGCAGGAGAAAAACTAACGTTGCCAGTGCCAGTTGTAACCACTCCAAATCATTGTCAGTTTTCAGAGGATAATTTTCCATGTGCTTCTGAGCTCTTTAAAAGAAAATCTCTTTAATTCATTAAATAGTAAATCTGAGTTATTGATTTTAAGAATACTTTCTAGGTACTTGGAGATACTATTAAGTATAATGTGAGTTTCCACTCTTCATTGCTTAAAGAATGCCTTCAGGAACATTTTGTTGTATTTATACATGAAATCCCAAATGGGAGTCAACATTTAAAAAAAAAAATCCAGGTTGTATAACCATCGCCTTAGCCTGTGCTATTCAGATCATTTGGTTCCGGCCCAATTTAGAGAGCCCAAAGCAGCCCCATAAAAAATAATCCACTTTGCCTCTTTCCCAAATACCATCCATTTCTGGGTCACTGTGAAGATCTGTGTCTTCTTCAAGGGGTCTGTACTTATTCTGATATTCCCAGGCTCCTTTAGAGCTGAGAAGATGCCTGTTCAGAGCCCTCTGGTAGAGAAATGGCCCAGGACTGGCTTTATTTGGCTGTAACAGGTGTCCAGAGGGATCCTAAAGAACGCCTGGATACCCCTGCAAACGCGGAGTGCTTTTTGTTTTACTATCCCAGAAACAATCTCTATTCATCTTCAAAACATTTCTGTGAGATAGGCCGGTATTCTAATCCCACTTTTACAGGTGAGGAAACAGAGACTAATAAACTTAAAAGATCTACCTAAAATCGCACAAGTGGGGCAGCTAGATTCTGCCTCTAAGTCCTAGGTTCTTTCTTTTATTATTCACTGCTTTCATTTTTCCCATTTTTAAAGAGCATGCTTTCCAACCCATAATCGCACTTGGAATTTTAATTATTCTCTTGAACCATTTTAGAACCCTTTCTGGAAAGGGCATTGGAATTGCCTCTACAACATTCACTGCAAGAGTAGCAGCCAGGAGCCCATCCCAGCTCCAGGAGTAGACTCTGACTAGTCTAAGCCAGTTGGAGCCTTGGCTATAGTGATTGGTTCGGAGATGGGCCCATGATCCAAGTTGGTCCCTAGGGAAGCTTGGGATGTATGTTTAATGATTAGAGAACTTTCTCACATCAGTTATAAATAAGGACATTTGGCAGCCATCCCATGGCCATGAAGAGAGGCAGACTTCTACAGCATAGAAGGTAGAGCAGAGATATTGGCAAAAACTAAATCCTTGGTGGTAGCACTGACCTTTTGGGTTATGTGTAACCTTAAACCCTTCCTATTATAGTTACGTGGGCCAATAAATTTCCCTTATAATTAAATCCAGTTTGGGTTACATTTTCTGTTACTGCAACCAATAGCAAATTAACTAACCCCATTGAATTTAATATCAACAGGAAGTTTAATAAGCATATTCTCCTTTATGTCATCTAAGTTGTCATAAAGCTGTTGAATAGAAGAAATATTAATATTGTTTCCTGGAGCAGGAAAAAATAGTGACATTTGTTTTATGAAAGAATTTCAGAGTACTTAGAACACTGTCAGATACTTAATTATGATTCATAAGCAGTAATGCCACCCTCTGCACACATCTGTCAGACCAACCCCTGTTTGATCTGGTGTTTGGTATTTGGGTCTGCCTTGATTGTTAGAGATATTTCATTTGTCCTCTTGGCTCTGAAGGTCTGGAGTTCTGCTCAGGAGCCCCTGCTACCACCTTGCCACTCAGATTTGGGTCTGCCAGTTTCCCCACTTCCTTTCCAATTACATCAAAACTTAGTTCCGCCAAATCTCATTCCACACTATTGACCCTCGTGCTGTCTTCCTAGGTGAAGCTAATTAATCTGCTCATTTATTTATTCATTTATTTCACATAAAGGTGTCAAACACATGTTGTATTAGTCAGATTTCTTAATCATAAACTGGAAAACCTACTGTAGCTAATTTAAGCAACATAGAGTTTATTAAACATAAAGAACCTCAAGAAAAGTTAGAAAACTGGGCCTGGATACTACCCAGCCCGGAGCAGAGCAAACAGGAGACACATCTAACCATACCACTGAACTGCTCTACGAAATACTACCGTTATTCCCCCTTGGCACCCAGGACAATAAGTCCTGGATTCCAGAAAGTTCCTGCAGCTACCTCAAAGGAATCAGAGGCCTTTGCCACCACACTCTCCTATAAACGTGACCTTCCTCTTGGTGGCCATCACCTCTCATCACTCACCTCTCAGCCCCACACATGTCCTTTTGATGGAGCTAGGTCTCACGTAGAACGTTGAGTTGTAAGAGAGACTAGGAAGTGTAGCTTCATAGTAAGTGAAACTAGAATGGGGGCTATCCTGAGAACTGAGTATGTAGTTTCTGCCCCATGGACTGTGGGCCAGATACTGCTCTAGGCAGTGGGGTAGAACTGTGAATGAGAGAAACAAAGTCCCTGGCCTAATGAAGCTGAACGCCAAGTGAGGAAGCAGATTAAAAAAAAAAAAAAAAAAAAAAAAGTGGGGCGCCTGGGTGGCACAGCGGTTAAGCATCTGCCTTCGGCTCAGGGTGTGATCCCGGCGTTAGGGGATCGAGCCCCACATCAGGCTCCTCTGCTATGAGCCTGCTTCTTCCTCTCCCACTCCCCCTGCTTGTGTTCCCTCTCTCGCTGGCTGTCTCTGTCGAATAAATGAATAAAATCTTTAAAAAAAAAAAAGTAAATAAATGAATATAATTTCAAATAATGATAATAACAGCAAGAAAAATTAAATAGATTAATAGCCTGGATATAGGTGCATTATTTTTGACAAGGTGTTCAGTGAAAGCCCTTGTGAGGAGACAAGATTTGAGCTAAGATTTGAATGATGTGAAACAGGAAGCTATATGAAAATCTGGGCAACGTTCTAGGTAAAAGAACAACAAATTCAAAGGTGATGACGTGGAGACAACCTTGGTATGGTGGAGCAACAGCAAGGCCAATGTGGGCTATGAAAGCACAACAGAAGTTGAGGACAGATCGGAAGACAGGGACCAGATCATGCAGGAGTTGGGTTATTATGGTGTTTCAGGAAGCTATAAGAAGGTTGTAAGCAGGCAAGTGACTTGATATAACCTATATTTTATAAAGATTTCTATGTGGAGAGTAGACCAAGGGTGAGGGGCTGTGTGGCAGGCAAAAAGAGAAACAGGGGCTGAGTCAAAGCCTTGTGTAGTTGTCCAAGGAAGGAATGATGGACGCTTGACCTGGAGTGGTGACAGAAGAAGTGGGAAAAGTGGTCCTATTGTGGGCATGTCTTTTAGGTAAAACTCATAGAAATTGCTGACGGATTAGATGTCGGAAATGAGGGGAAATAAGGATGATGCCCAGGGTTTTGGCCTGAGCCACTAGGTGGATGGTGGTGCCATCAATAATGATGGGTAAAGCCCAGAAAAGAATCAGATTCATGGGGAGAGGGGAGAGAAGGTCAAGAATAGACATCCAAGTGTAGATTTAGGGTTGCCACAGAGACAGCACCTCAAGGAACGTATGGAAGCTGATGATATCAACTGGGGAGATGTCAGGATATATATGTATTTAATGCCAGGGGATTGGATGAGATTCCATAGGGAGAGAGTGTAGATAAGAAAGAGAAGAGGATCACAGACTGAGCCCTGGAGCACTCCAGTGCTTAAAATTGAGGAAGAAGGAAAGGGAGCATTCGTTAACTAGTGTTTGAGGAAAGATGAAAACCAGGAAAGTGTGGAGTCTTGGTTACCAATGAATAAAGTGTGTCTAAAAGGAGGCAGTGAGTACCTGTGTTGAATGCTTACTCAACTCAGAAGTCTAATAAGATGGCAATAAATGCTCTAGGTACAGTGGGGGTTTCTGATGACCTTGGCAAGAGCCAAGTTGGGCATGAAGGACGGGAATGATCCAGGTGAGAGAGAGAAATTGATGTGGAAGAGAAGGGATAATTGTAGGAGCGAGGTAAGTGAGAGGAGAAGAGGGAGAGAGCTGGCCTTAGAGTGAGCAGTTTGGTAACACAAGGAATGGCAGAGTGTGGGGGGCATTTAATGATAGGACAGGACACGGTTCTGGTCAGGCTGCTCCCTTTTAATGGAAGGGTGTGTGATCATCAGCTAAGACTAAAGGCGGGGAGAGGAGGCTGGGTGGAGGTCTGAAACAAAGGGGTAAGATGTGAAGGCCTCATTTCTGCGAGTGGAGAAGTAATTTTTGAGAGAAATTATCACAGGATATCTGGTTTGTGATAAGATCTCTGGTCATGAATTTAATGCAGGACCAGTGGTATTATGTGCTTTTGCCCCAGACAGCCTTCAAAAACAATCTTGTTTATAAACCAAGGGAGTAGAAGAAGTTCTGATGGTGGGGGTTACACACCTGAGAGGAGGGAAGGTTAGAACAATGGTAGGTGTTAGCAGAGGTATTTTCAGGCGTCAGGGCCTTGTGATGCCCCTGAAGTCACCTCTTGCAGGTGCCTTATTCCTGATGCTTAGGGTGGACATCCTAGCACTGGGCTCATCTTCCCAGGAAAACCCTGAACCCCTGGTGGCTCCCTCTGGGGACAACTCCACGGCAGCCTTCCATCCAGCTAGTACCTTCCTGTTAACTGAAGAGTAAGATGAACAAGCCTTAGCTGTACCAACAAACTTCCCCATCACTTAGAAGGGTAGCAAACATGTATACAGCACGGGGCTAGGTACTCCTCAAAGTAATCTGTGCATTTTAATTCTTAATCATCCCAACTCCCTATGAGGTAGATGTTATCGTTTCTCTGTTTTACAGTCGAGGACACTGAAGCAGAGATGTTGAGTGACATGCCTTAGTAGGGCTAGAATTTGGACCTGGACAGTGTGGTACCAGATTCTTGGGTCCCCACCACTCACCCCTGCTGTCTCTCACAGTTCTTATTTACTGCTCTGCCTCTTCTACATTGAAGATGGGTCATAGAGAGCAATTTTGGTAGGATTTTAAAACTCTGGCATGATTTACTCTTGAGTTTTAAATGAATTTTCCAGTGGTTGAAGACAGGATAATAATGTATCCTACTCTATGCTAAGTTATATCATCTGTCCAAAAATCACGGCATTCACGGTACTATGTTTCTGCTGTTTACACCCCTCCATCTCCACCATTATTGCACCAAATCGTGTTAAGGTATTCTGAGCCCAAGTTTTAGATGTCACCGTGCATTCGGTTATGACCTGTTTGAATTCTCCCTGCAGTCGCAGTTTAGCTGAACATCAGATGTGCTTCTCTGCTAATTGAATGCCATTACTTTTTTCCCGCACCACAGGTGATCATTGCTCTTTCCGAAAAACACCGTGCACACATTCCCTACAGGAACTCCATGATGACCAGTGTCCTAAGAGACAGTTTGGGAGGGAACTGCATGACGACCATGATCGCAACACTCTCTTTAGAGAAAAGGAATATCGACGTATGTTGGTTCTTTCTGGACATCTCAGTCTGAATTTCTGTTGCTAGTTTATGAGATGGTGTTGAGCATCCTGGGTGGGTTTCCATCTTTTCAGCTGGGTTAGGGTATGCTTTGAGATGTAAACACCCTGCAGAGTTCACAGCTTTGGCCGGTTTGCCAACATTATAATTACCCCATCTGAAAATGGACTTCACACAGCCCAGGATGGTGGGAAGAAAGCTCAGACACAAATTTTGGGGAGCCTGCTGCTGGATTAGTTATCTCGGCCAGAGGGAATGAGAGAGGAGACCCATTAGCTTTTCTTCTGTTTAGCTCCTGATTACTAAGATACCCTGGAGGCATCTCTAGGGTGTGTCCCTAGACCTGTCACTGAGCGCATCACACAGGATTGCTGTCACGGGCTGGCTACTGATTGGCTTTCCTGGATTTCTATAGACTCAGCTTCATGTTTTATGCATTACAGTCTAATGTTTGGGATCCAGACTTTCTCCAGAAGAGGAAAACAGGAAGTGGCAGGGTGTCTTCCAAAACAAGGCCACCCCGAAGTGCATTCTGAGATGCCTTGCAAAGCCTCTTTCTGGCCTGTTACAAATGTTTATTTTGTAGTCATTCAGGTTTGTGGGTTATAATAGTATCTGCTGTGATTATGATTTATATATGTGGCTCTGGTTTCATAGATCAGTAGTTGAAAAATACATACAGTTGCCAGGTAGGACCTCACGATCTCCCATATGTTTGGCAGGGATCATTTTATTAAGCCAAAATAAAATTTTAAGAAAACTGATGTTCTAGAGCAAAGCTTCCTAATTTGGAGGTATGTTCCCTCATTGTGTTTCATACACATCACTCTTTAGATGTGCTTCTTTCTTCTGTGAACAAAAATTAAGGGTTATCGCTCTAAGCCATAACATTTTAAGGAGTTGTTTTGCTTTCTAGGAGTCAATATCTACCTGCAGATTTGCACAAAGAGTGGCGCTCATAAAGAACGAAGCTGTTCTTAATGAAGAAATCGATCCCAGATTGGTAAGCAACTTTGAACTTACTAGGTTGGAAGAAAAATCAAAGCGGATCGAACATTAGTGAAACTCGAGGGGCATGTCCTCCGTACCAGGCAAATGTATTAATTTATTTAATTCTCAAAACAAGCTTATGAGTAGATGTCATCTCCATCTCCTCTTTACAGATGACAAAACTGAGGCACAGAAATGTTAATTAACTTGTTGAGAGTCACAGCCCCCATAAGTGGCAGAGTCAGGATTCAGGTGCAGATGGTCTGATGTAAGGGCCTGCCACCTGCAGCGCCATCAGTCCGCTCCTGAGATGTGCAGTAGGTTCCGAGGATGCATGTGACATGGTCATGGGCAGTTATATTTACATGCAGGTGGTAGCTTTTCAGAAAACATCAGTTTAAGTTTCTAGAGATAATTATAATAGACCATCTTCTACAAAAGCTAACAGAGAAAAAGAAGTTCTAATGGTTATTAAGTAGAACTGTATTTTGTGCAACTATCCTGTTACTTTGGAGAATGAAAAAAAATCATTAGGGCGCCTGGATGGCTCAGTCAGTTAAGCGTCCCAACTCTTCATTTCAGCTCAGGTCATGATTTCAGGGTCATGGGATCGAGCCCTGTGTTGGGCTCTGTGCTCAGTAGGGAGTCTGCTTGAGATTCTCTATCTCCCTCTCCCTCTGCCCTTCCCCCTGCTCCCTTGCTCTGTCTCTCTCTCAAAATAAATAAATAAATCTCTAAAAAAATTAATCATTGGTGCTTTTTTAAAGCAAAAATATTTGCAAGTTCCATGATTCAGATCCTTGTTTTAAATGCAGATGTTTTCTCTCTATTTTGTTAGTCTTCTCTAAATGAAATACAACATGGAATCAACTTATGCCAACATTGAAAATGTAGAAATAAAATATTTCAATTTTGTACATTCCGAAATTAAGATTATATTACTTTTCATATCATTCAGCTTTTAAAATTTTCTCTAGAACATAGGCTGGTGTAGGCTTAGCAGTACACATTATAAAAAGGGTGTGAAATCTCACCAACAGTGCTTCGTTTGTAAATTCCTCAAATTCAAAATTATAATAATAATAATAACCTTCTTAAATTCACTGTTACTCATATTAATTATTTCCTTCTGATTGTTTGCCCTGTCTCCCTGAAATCATTGCCCTGAAGTATAGAGATAAAGGACAAAAGGACAAAAATTAGTGCATAATTGGAGGAAAATGAACATATCAAATGCTGGAGGGGTTTTTTTCTTTAAATTTAGCTAGAGAGACTTTGAAGGTACATGAGGAATGTGAAGAAAGGTGAACGTTGTCATGTGTTTCATGTAGGGCTGCGAGAAATGTAAAGAAGAGAGAAACCTGAATCAAAGCTGGCAGCTGTTAATTGAACAAATATTGAGGTCTTCCTTGTTAATTTTAGCCATTGTGACTGTTATGAGGTGGTATCCCATTGTGGTTTTGATTTATATTTCCCTGATGCCAGGTGATGCTGAGCATTTTTTCATTTGTCTGTTGGCCATTTGTGTGTCTTCTTTGGAGAAATGTCTGTTCATGTCTTCTGCCCGTTTCTTGACTGGATTATTTGTTTTCTGGGTGTTGAGTCTGATAAGTTCTTTATAGATCTTGGATACTAGCCCTTTATCTGATATAGCATTTGCAAATATCTTCTCCCATTCTGTAGGTTGCCTTTTAGCTTTGTTAACTGTTTCCTTTGCTGTGCAGAAGAAATCTTTTTTTTATAATAATATTTTTTATTATGTTAGTCACCATACAGTACATCCCTAGTTTATGATGTAAAGTTCCATGATTCATTACTTATGTATAACACCCAGTGCACCATGCAATACGTGCCCTCCTTACTACCCATCACCAGCCTATCCCATCCCCCCCCCAAGTCCTCAGTTTGTTTCCCAGAGTCCATAGTCTCTCATGGTTCATTCCCCCGTCTGTTTACCCCCTTTCTTCTTCCCTTTCTTCTCCTATCAATCTTCTACTTCTTATGTTCCATAAATGAGTGAAACCATATGATAATTGTCTTTCTCTGATGGACTTATCTCGCTTAGCATTATCTCCTCCAGTCCCGTCCATGTTGCAGCAAATGTTGAGAAATCGTTCTTTTTGATGGCTGAGTAATAGTCCATTGTATATATGGACCACATCTTCTTAATCCAGTCATCTGTCGAAGGGCATCTCGGCTCCTTCCACAATTTAGCTATTGTGGACAATGCTGCTATGAACATTGGGGTGCATATGGCTCTTCCCTTCACTATGTCTGTATCTTTGGGGTAAATACCCAGTAGTGCAATGGCTGGGTCATAGGGTAGCTCAATTTTTAACTTTTTAAGGGACCTCCACTGTTTTCCAGAGTGGGTGTACCAACTTGCACTCCCACCAACAATGTAGGAGGGATCCCCTTTCTCCACATCCTCTCCAGCAATTGTTGTTTCTTGCCTTGTCAATTTTTGCCATTCTAACTGGCATAAGGTGGTATCTTAGTGTGGTTTTTATTTGAATTTCCCTGATGGCTAATGATTTTGAACATTTTTTCATGTGTCTGTTAGCCATTTGTATGTCATCATTGGAAAAGTGTCTGTTCATATCTTCTGCCCATTTTATGATTTGTTTATTTGTTTCTCGCGTTTTGAGTTGGAGAAGTTCTTTGTAGATCTTGGATACCAGTCTTTTATCTGTAGCATCATTTGCAAATATATTCTCCCATTTCGTGGGCTGCCTCTTAGTTTTTTTTTTTTTTTTTTTAAAGATTTTATTTATTTGACAGAGATAGAGACAGCCAGCGAGAGAGGGAACACAAGCAGGGGGAGTGGGAGAGGAAGAAGCAGGCTCCTAGTGGAGGAGCCTGATGTGGGGCTCGATCCCGTAACGCCGGGATCACGCCCTGAGCCGAAGGCAGACGCTTAACCACTGTGCCACCCAGGCGCCCCTGCCTCTTAGTTTTTTTGACTGTTTCCTTGGCTGTGCAGAAGCTTTTTATCTTGATGAAGTCCCACAAGTTCATTTTTTTCTTTTTTTTCTCTTGCCTTTGGAGATGTGTCATGAAAAAAGTTGCTGTGGCCAATGTCAAAGAGGTTACAGCCTATGTTCTCCTCTAGGATTTTGATGGATTCCTGTCTCACATCAAGGTCTTTCATCCATTTGGAGTTTATCTTTGTGTATGGTGTGAGAGAGTGGTCAAGTTTCATTCTTTTGCATGCAGCTGTCCAATTTTCCCAGCACCATTTATTGAAGAGACTGTCTTTTTTCCACTGGATGTTTTTTCCTGCTTTGTCAAAGATTAGTTGCCTAAAGATCCAAGGGTCCATTTCTGGGTTCTCTATTCTGTTCCATTGGTCTATGTGTCTGTTTTTGTGCCAGTACCATGCTGTCTTTGTGATCACAGCTTTGTAGTATAGCCTGAAATCCGGCAACATGATGCCCCCAGCTTTGTTTTTCCTTTTGAACATTTCCTTGGCGATTTGAGGGCTTTTCTGGTTCCACACAAATTTAAGGGCTGTTTGTTCCAGTTCTTTGAAAAATGTCATTGGTATTTTGATTGGGATGGCATTGAAAGTGTAGATTGCTCTGGGTAGCATGGACATTTTAGCTATGTTTATTCTTCCTATCCATGAGCATGGAATATTTTTCCATCTTTTTGTGTCTTTTTCAATGTCTTTCAAGAGCGATTTGTAGTTTCTGGAATATAGATCCTTTACGTCTTTGGTTAAGTTAATCCCGAGATAACGTATGATTTTTGGTGCTATTGTAAATGGAATGGATTCACATTTTGAAGGTGAAATATTAGAAGGAATAAGATAAGAATGAATGTCTGAAGCATTATACCTGGATGTCCTAGCTAGGACAGAGACAATTAAAAAACAAAAGAGAGTATGAGGATTTGAAAGGAAGGAAACATCTGTTATCACTTACAAACAATTTGATTGCTTATATAGAACATCTAAGAATATTTAATGATAAACAGAACCAAAACAATGTTCAGAAAATTATCTGGTACATAATCCATACATAAAAATTAGTTGCCTTCCTATAAATCAAAAGCTAACAATTAAAAAATATAATTTTACAAAAATTTCATCAAAATAATAGCAACAAAAACTTTAACATTTTAATGGAAAAAATCTAAACATATATTTATAGAGAACATGATAAATCTTTATTGAAAGGAATCAGTGGAAAGCTGTACTATGTTCATGGATGAGATGATTCAACATCACTTATTTGATAAGTCTTACCAAATGACCCTTTTTTAAAAAAGATTTTATTTATTTTTTTGAGATAGAGCAAGAGTGAGAGAGAGAGCACACAAGCAGAGGGAGCAGCAGAGGGAGAGGAAGAAGCAGACTCCCTACTGAGCAGGGAACCTGATGTGGGGCTCCATCCCAAGACCCTGGGATCATGACCTGAGCCAAAGGCAGACACTTAACCGACTAAGCCACCCAAGTACCCTCTAAATCACGCTTTTAATCAAATTTATTTCCAGTTAAAAATTGAGGAGGACCTTCGGTGGAATTTTACAAGATGTGCCTCAAACTCATACAAAAGAACAAATGACCAAGAATAGCCATATCTATTTTGGAAAAGAATAAAATGGAAGGGGCTTGTTCTATCTAGATATCAAAATTTTGTAAGATATAATAATTAAAATAGCATAGTATTGCTGCATGTATAGTCAAGTACTTCAATGTTTTTAACCAACCAAGGTATGTGTTTTCTCCCAATCTATGCCATGTTTTTCTTTTTTTAAAGATTTTATTTATTTATTTGTCAGAGAGAGACAGAGCACAAGCAGGGGGAGTGGCAGGCAGAGGGAGAAGCACGCTCCCTGCTGAGCAAGGAGCCCAGTATGGGACTTGATCAACCAGGACCCTGGGACCATGACCTGAGCCAAAGGCAGACACTTAACCAACACGTTTCTATATATTATGTGTATTATATACATACATGTTATATAACAGAATTATAATAGCAAATCTTCCATATAAAAAATAAAATTAGATCCATATCTCATGCTTTATACAAAACAAAAGCCTAAATTTGAAAAGCAAAGCTTTAAAACTTTTACAAGAACATGTAAGAAAATATTCTTACGGTTTTAGGTAAAACAGATTTTAAGAAGACACAAAAATACAACTTATAATGGAAGAGGTCGATAATAAAATTACATTGAAATTTAAAACCTTCACTTAACGGAAAGAACAGCACAAAAAGCGGGACGCCTGGGTGGCTCAGTTGGTTAAGGGTCTGCCTTCGGCTCAGGTCATGATCCCAGATCGAGCCCTACGTTGGGTTCTCTGCTCGGCAGGGAGCCTGCTTCTCCCTCTGCCTGCCGCTCCCCCTGCTTGTACTCTGTCTCTCTTTGATAAATAAATTTTTAAAAAATGAAGAACATGGCATAGATTGGGAGAAAACATGTACCTTGCATAAAACTAACAAAGGATTCATATATAAAGAAGCGTGCAGATCAATAAGGAAGAGAAAAACAACTCAATTGAAACATGAGCACAAATATGAATAAGTAATTTACAGAAAAGGAAACCCGAACAGCCAATATACATATGCAAAGATGATCAATGTCCCTGATAATCAGAAAATGCAGATTAGAAAGAGGTACCATTTTACACTTCCTGGACTGGCAAAATTAAAACGTCTGGCAATACTACACATGTGGTGAAGGAAACGTGGGGAAACAGGCATTCATATATATGGCTAATGCAGAATCTAAGTTCATACAACTACTCTGAAGAGCAGTCTAACAGTATGTACTGAAGGGAGGGTGCACTTACTCTAGAAGCACGCAGTTTAATTTCTAAGTGCACCCCCATAGCGAAACTCACGTATGTGCCCAGAAATTTACAGTGTGCACAGCAACACTGTCTATAACAGCAAAAGTAAAAATCCTAAATGTCCATCGACAGGAGACATGGATAAATTGTGATATATTCCTTTACTGGAATAGTATGTATCCATGAAAATTAATGAACGAGAGCCACATGAAGCAGTGTAAATAATAAAAAACATAACGTTAGGAAGAAAGAAACAAGTTACCATTCCATGTAGTGTGGCAACATTTACATAGAGTTTAAAGCATGCAAAATGATACCATCTATTATTTATAATAACATCCATACAGATGGAGGAAACATAGGAAAACATGCAGGGAAATCTCCCCCATTGAATGCACTACAGTGATCACCAATTCCTATTCCCTGTTAGGAATTAGGAGCTCCTGTTACATAAGCACTGTTTTATTTGTTAAAATGAATTCTAGAATGATTTTGACAAAACGTTAAGATTTAACAAAGGCTGGTGGTAGGTACAGGGGTGGCTTCCATATCATTCTCTGTAGGTTTTTGTATCCTCAAAATTGTTTGTAATTTTTAAAGATATATGTTCTCCGTCACCAAGTTCCCTTTAATGAGGAGTTGACATTTATTCTCCTGCCTTGCCATTTGTAGTTGATTATACGCCTACAAAAAGAAATTCAGGAACTGAAGGATGAACTGGCCGTTGTCACCGGGGAGCAGAGAACAGAGGCGCTCACAGACGCAGAGCTCCTTCAGTAAGCCTGCAGACTTGTTTCTGTGTCTTTAACAGTGAAAGTTTGTGCTAACTTCTTTGTTGGCCCTGATGTTATGAATTCACCTCAAAGCATGCAGGTCTCCTGAGACCGTCTGAAATTGCATTTAGGCGCCAGTTAAGAGTGGCAGCTTTCCACGAAAAGCTGGATAAGGCTGGCAGTGTTTTTGCCGCCTCAGCTTTGAGGGAGTAAAGAACAGAGCCTATAAAGGATGGGAATATCCTTCTCATGCCAGCTGAAGAGAAGGGATTGTATAATAGTCATGCAATTTTAAAACATACACACCAAACACTCGTAAGCTGCGGATCTCAGATCTGAAAGGAATTCAAGAAATGTCCTTTGTATTAAAAAGCATCTTGCTGCAAGCACCAATTTATCCCTATGCCAATGTAGCTCTCTCCTTTAATAAATAGATGGCCCATATATTATAGTTCAAACACTGGAAATGGGAATGAAAGCAGGGATTCAGGACTTTTCTACCAGCGGCGGCATCTTTCAGGGCCTTTTCTATCTGCAGCCATGTGGCATATCGGGGGCACGATGTGGCTCTCATTCTCTCTCTGATCATGAGCCACAGTGGTGGGCTTTCTTGTTCTTTCTGTGCAGTTCACGAAGCATTTGTGGAGTGATAATAATGGGCTGGGCTTAGAAGGCAGCGATATTCTCAATTTCCGAATGAGAAATAGAGCTATACGAGATTTTTCTAAGGCTTTAGTATCATTTCACCTAATCCTCTCCCAACAGAGCAAATGGTTAGTAATAGAGATGATGAAAGTATTTTCTTTAAACTGTTTCATGGCTGTGCCCGAAGGTAGGTCTAAAGCTTGAGGAGCCTTAAGCAAGGTTTCTGCTATGATCAAAGCTTTCACTCCTCTAGGATACCGTTTCGTAATTCTAGAACACTGTGTTTAATAATAGGAGAGGCTCCTAAGGCTTTCCTTGCGAATTCGCCTTGTGGCATATATGTAATTAAAGTGAAATATATTGCCAAAAGTCACATTTTGAAGAATTCCCTGTCCCTCCTTGAAATAACTTGGGATAGCTTAGATACGGAGAAACTTCTCCAAATTGAGTATTCCTTCCCTCTGATGCTCCCTTTCCCTCAAAGAAATGAATGACCAATTATTATCTTTGAAGATGTCTTTTCAGAATTTGATCTCCAAGTCAGGGTTCAGCCAGGAAAACAAAACCAAGGAGTTTAACATAGGAAATCAGTTGTAAGGAGGTGGTATTGCAGAAAATAGACAGCACCCCAGATGTCAGGAAGAGCAGGGGGCCTTACACCCTCTGGGACTGGAGAGAGGATGGGAGAAGCTTATGTTACTGAAGTCTAAACTTAGAGCTGACGAGAGGAGCTAGCCCATGATGAGTGTTGGGGCCACCGAAGAGCCACAGGTGTTGTCAGAGGCGTCTTCTTGGCAGGGAGTCCGAGATTCATTCTCACACCACTTCCAGTCTTCCACCCGTACAGCCCATTGGCTAAACTGGCCCAGAAACCAGGTGTTAGGAGAGTCAGGGAATGTAGTTTCCTGTGATGTGGGGTCAATGAAGGGGAAAAATAGAAGTTGGATCCAAGAGCAAAAAGGGAAATGGCCAACATAATAAATAAGTACCAGAGTTTTCTCCAATTCCAGTAAATCCTATCTGTTGCTCAGGAGGCTCCGTGTAAGGGTAAGATTATGCATGTGGTAGTTTCAGGATGTCCGTTCCCCCCACCAAATCCGAGGAATTATAGAACTGATACAAAGAAGCATCTGAATCTCTAGCTACACCTAAGAATAAGACATAAGCCTCTCAATGGATTACAGTCTTCAAGGAATTCCTGGCAGATTGAAGGGTGGGGTTGAGATGGGCAAGAGGAAAGGATAGACTGGAGCCACCAGGTGCAGCACCATAAAAGCCACATGACTCTGCGTGCTGTCACCGTGGAGCCCGAGGGCTGGCGACAGCCTGCAAGGGTTTGGTAGAGCCCTAGTAGTGGGAGCAGTTTGTCCTGTGAAGCCCTGTGCACTCCTTCCCTTCTCCACCTAGTGTTTATGTCTGAGTTTAGGATGGAGAAATAGGGAAAGGCCCCAGGTTGCTGATGATATCCAGGATAAATTGGGGGCCAGACAAGCTCTAAGGCCAGCTGCTGTCCTCAGCTCTGCCAGTCCCCACTGAAAACAGCAAAGAGCACAAGCACCCACCGCTGCTCAGCCCCTCCTCCAGGACCGGCTTCCCAAGCTGAGATCATGAAGAGTCTAGAAAAGATGAGCTCACAGTTGGGAACAACTAGAAATAGGAGGACTGCCGACTTGGAGAAAGATGAGAACAAGAAGCCTTTACAGCTTGGAGGGCTTCAGAACTAAACATGATAGAAAGAGTGATTAATATCTTTGGAGATGTAAAAGATGGCATTACATCCGTGAAACAACAGGATCTTTATTTTTATGAAACAAATTCAAGAGGAGATCTGAAAAATGAAGAAATGTAATTGTTGCCATTAAGAACTTAATGGATGGCTCAGGGGCAGAATGAAAAAACAGAGGGGCAAATTAGTCAGCTAGAAAGAGCAAGGCTAAGGAATTCTTCCAGAATATAAGATGAAAGGATAAAGAAAATGTTTAAAAGAAAAGAATCATAGAGAATAGCTCTAGCTTTACCAATATCTAACAAAGAGAAGTTTATAAAGGAGCAATAGAGATAACACCGAGGAGCCAATGGTTAAAGAAATAATAGCTAAGAATTTCTTAGAACTAAAAAAAGAAGAAAAAAAAAGAAGAAAAGAAAAGAAAAAAGACTTGAGAATGAAAGGGTTACTAGGTGCTAAGCTTTGTGTATAATAATGTAGAAAATTTTTAGGACCTCAAAATATAGAAAAGAACCCCAAAAGTTATCAGAGAAGAAAAATATCAGTAACAATCAAGAATCTGATTAGAGCAGACTTCTCATCAACCTCTCTGAAACAGGAACCTCTGGTGCTGAAAGACAATAGAACAAAACAAAACAGGACTTTGAATGGAGATTTCTGTATCTAGCCAAATTAGCATTCAAATGCAAACGTGAAACAAAGGATTTTTTAGACAGACCAGCTTTGAGACAGAAAGTTAACCACCCTAGACCCTCTCTAGAAGAGATTACAGTAGACTGCATTTCACAAAAAGAAAAATGCTACAAAGTATAAAACCAATAATGAGCAGATGTTATTTCTTTACCATACTTGATACTGTATTATATTTACATTATATCTTTTGCTAACTTGCCACTTCACACATACACAGATGTTTCTGTTTAAAAGTTATTGACAACAATCAAATTCGCCATTCATAGGAGTTTGGGGGGTAGACTGGAGAGAAATAAAAATGTGACAAGTGATTTAAAATACTGACAGACTCCTGGATGTAGTCGGTTTCCTTTGACCCACAGGTAAAAACTACACACATGTGAACTGGAACAGATTCTCTGTAGACAGTATGTAGTGTTGTCATCAGTTTTTTCTGGGCACTTGGTTCATTCATTCATTCAACATTGATTATTCAGTGTTCACAAAACTCTGCCCTAGGCCTTGAGAGATGAACACAAGATGAACAGAACCAAGATTTGGCTCTGAAGAGGTTCACAGTTCAGTGGCACTGACAGACACAAGCACAAGTAATCATGTTGCAAAATATAAGTGTTAGGAGAAGATGTAAATAAAACACGAGCTTGCAGAGATAGTAATGATTAATTCCAAGCTCAGGATCCTCATGTAAAATTCGTTCGGGTGCTGGTAAGTAAGCTTCCCCAGTTCCCAGTGAAATGATTTCTCTGCTGTCAAGATAAGTATACTGTACAGCGTTACATCTTACTAATGACTTCTGATCAGCAGCAAGAGAACAAATGTGGCAAAGTGTTACACCCATTCTGCCAAAACAAAGCATCAGGGTCACGACCACCCAGCCTTGGGTGCTCCTTCATACTGACGGTGAGGATTATTCAGATAGTGTGCGATTTTGTTATGGTTTTCGTTCTATTGTTGTTAGAGTTATGTGTTGCTGTAATTCACTAGATTGAATATTGGCACAACTTAAAAATCATCAGATTTAAGAGTCCTGGATCATCTTAAAGTAAAAGAGAGAGAAATTAAAATTTGCCTGGCATGAAGCACTGCTATTTAATATCACTAGTCTGTGCATCCTTGTCTTCTGGGGCCCTGGACATTTATTCGGGAGGATGAATCAGATCCAGTCTGCCATGTGTCTGGTCTGCTTGGATGGTGAGGGTGGGAGGGGAGAGTGCTGTTGGAGGGAGGAAGAGTCCCATGGCTTGGCAGGACGGTACGGCAGATGTAGTGGCTTTGATCTACTTTCTCTGACCTGCTGATTCCTGGCTTTATGCTGACTGGCATGGCCTAAGGACATTCCTATCAGGGATTCTGTGAAGGATGTCAGAAAGCAGATATTTAATAGATAATGTATTCTATGTTCTATGTTATGTGCACTGGACACTTTGGAGATGTCTGTTAAAATCTAGCCCTATCGAATTTTTTGAACTATTTCCTAACACTTCAGTTCTTAATGTAAATGTTTGTTGCATTGACTTGGATGCTTCAGCTGAAGAGGATTGCAGATGTCAGCCTCCAGTTATTGTGATATTTTTAGTTTACATCTTTTTTTTTTTGCCTGTGTAAATTTGAAAAGAGACAGCTGGATGAAGGCTGTATAGCCAAGTTAATGTTTATACAGAGCTTCTTGGGTGAAGATTTGATTCTGATTGATTCTCTAAACACATACCTCTTTCTTTCTCTTTAAAAAAAAAAAAAAAAAAAGCTGTAGCTCTCTGGCGAAGATGGAAGTATTATGTCCTGGCCCAAGTCTAAATGACTAGAATATTTTCTGCATAGCAACATTTTACTTCGGAGATGGAATTGAATTGGCTCTCATGGGCTCAAGTTTGCCCAAAGTAAACTTCCAAACATCTGGATCCTTTTCTTTTTTCTGTTTTCCCGTCAGCCTTATTGAGACATAATTGACATATAACATTGTGTGCATTTAAGGTGTAAAATGTGATGAGTTAATATATGTATCTATTGTGAAATGATTACCACAATAATGTTACTTAACACGTCTATCACCTCGTGTGTGCGCGCGTGTGTGGGTGTGTGGTAAGAACTTTAAGATCTACTCTCTTATCAACTTTCAAGTACACAATACAGTATTGTTAACTATAGTCACCTATGCTGTATATTAGATCCCAGAACTTATTCATCTTATAACTGGAAGTTTTTGCCTCCTTGACCAACATCTCTCCCATTTCTCCCACCCCCCAGCCCCTGGCAAACACCAGTCTACTCTCTGTTTCTCTGAGTCCAGCTTTTTATGTTTCACACGTAAGTGACTTTATATAGTATTTTGTCTTCCCCTGCCTTGTTTCTCTTAGTTATTTTTTGCAAGTCGGTTAATCCTTCATCCTGAGTTTATTGAGCACCTACTAGATGCTCATCATTTTAATAGGTGCTTTTGGCAATTCAGGAATATAGGACATGGAAAATAATTCTCTAAGGAGTGACAGTTTGGGGACATAATGCATATACACAAATGCACACATTTACACACATCCATATATATAGAACTGGGAATAAGATAGCACATTAGTGAAAAGAATAAATGGACACTGAGAATCGTAAAACCTTAATTATAGCTCTAATTTTACTCTTACTCTAATTTTTACATGTTAGGTTTTTAATGACACTCTAGATTTGGGTTTCCTCATGTATAAAGTGTGTAAAGTGAGTGAAGTGGACTGAAACTATCTGGGCCTCTTTCAGCTCCATGTTTTTAAATCTCCTATCAGCCTATTCCTCATGGTTTAATATGTTATTTACTCGTTACCTATGATAATGAAAAGCTAAATCATGTAGGAAGTTAGAAATGGGGAAGTCATTACAGGTATCACCATTGAGCAAGCTAAATAAGCCTTAAAGGATGTCAAGAGGAAGGAGGCACCATACCAAGATGAAGATGAGAGACATAAAGGGTGGTGCTGAGAGGGAAAGAGCACAGTGTCTGTGTGTGTGTGTGCGTGTGCGCACACATGCGTGTCTTGGGGGGCCCGGGGCAGTGGCAAGAAACCAGTATGGAGGCACTGCCTACTCAGGATCTGGATGAAGCTGGCCTGGCAGGAGCCAGGGGTTTTCCTGGAAGAATTGAAGAATAGAATTAGACACATAAACAGTAACCTTGTGATGAGTTGTGAATAGCGTGTGTAGAGGGGCTACTACTTTATTTAATGGGGACTAGGAAACACTGTGCTTTGAGAGTATTCCAGTTCATTCATTTATGTAATAATGTTTATTGTGCTCTTCCTTTGTGCTAGGCCCTGCTCTAAGTGCCAGAGATATAGAAATGAACAAAACAAAGTCCTTGCCCTCATGGAGCTTACATTCTGCTGGGGAGATCATACACAAGATTAATAACTAAAATACAGAGCATTTCAGAGAGCAGAAAGTGCAAAGAGAAAAATACAGGAGTTGCAGTTTTAATAGGATGACAATGAAAGAATTTATAGGATGAAGATTTCTTTTTATGGCTGCTAATAGCAACAAATAAATGTGATAACAACAAATAGAATGAGCAGGAGTGGGAAATCAGGACAATATTACCATCAGGTTTGGAGTGATGATGAGGAAAAAGACTCCAGTAATGATAGTGAAAACAGAGGAAGAGACAAATGTGAGATACTTTGTTGAGGAAGAATCAATAGAAGTGATGTCTACAAATACAAAAGATAAAGAAGGGAGAATAGTAAAAGGTCAAGACTTAAGATGGATTGTTAGAGGTTAGGAAAAGAAGCTGGTCGAAGGGGCACCTGGGAGGCTCAGTTGGTTAAGCATCTGCCTTTGGCTCAGGTCATGATCCCAGGGCCCTGGGATCGAGCCCCGCATCAGACTCCCTGCTCAGCAGAGAGCCTGCTTCTCCTTCTGCCTGCTGCTCCTCCTGCTTGTGCTCTCTTGCTCTCTCTCTCTGTCAAAAAAATAAATAAATAAAGCTGGTTGAGGATAAGGAATGTTCAGTTCTTGACATGATGAAGGAATATACAATAAACAGGTTGCATTCTGGAACTTTAAAAGAAGGTTGAGGCTAAAGACTTATTTTGGAATAACTGGTATTGAGTTGACTTAATGCTGAAGTCAAGTCTATAAGCCAGCTCAGAAATTCTCCGATCTGATTTGAAATAGACAGTAATCGGGATCAACAAGACCATATCTCCCTATGTTCAAACTTACCGTAGGCAGCTTGCCTACCGAATTTACCTTTTTACTTGGCCACATCATCCCCATTCTCTCCTTTATGTCAATTTATATATAATTAAATATTCCATTCATTGGTCATTTTCCAATGGGAAAAAAAATCACCCTTCCTTTATGACTCATAGTGTTAATAATAAAAAGTGTAGGAAGATGAGACATTAAAAGGATAACAAGGGAATATTATGAACAACTTATAACAGTGTATTTACTAACTTACATAAATCTGACAAATTTTGAAGGTGCCAACTACTAAGGAGAAACAGAGAAACTGAACAGTCCTATATCTACATAAGAAAATGAATCTGTAATAAAAACCTTCTAACAAAGAAAACTCCAGGCCCAGATAGCATCGTTGTAAATCCTGCCAAACATTTAAGGAATAAATATTACCAATTCTACGCAAACTTTTTCCAGGAAACAGAGGAGGGAACAATTCCCAACTCATTTTACAAGGCCAGTGTTGTTGCCCTAATATCTAAAGTAGACAAATGTATTTACAAGAAAACCAGAAACCAACATCCCCTATGAATAAAAATGTTTAATAAAATATTTGCAACTTGAGTCTACCAAACATAAAAAAAATTAATAAATCATGACCAAGTGGGGATTATTTCAGGAATGCAAGACTGGTTTAACATTCAAAAATCCATCAATGAAATTCACCATGTCAACAAATAACAGCAACAACAAAAACAAACATGTGATCATCTCAATAGATGCAGGCAAGCATTGTACAAACTTTGACATCTACTCATGGTGAAACTCCATGAATAGAAAGAACTTCCATCATCTGATAAGTATATCTACAAAAAACAGTAGAGCTAATTTAACAATTAATAGTAAAAGAAAGAATTCTTTCCCCCTAAAATGGGAAACGAGGCAGGGATGTCTTTTCTCACCTCTTCTATTCAACATCATACTAAGAGGTCTAGTCAGTGCGATATAGCAATAAAGATAAATAAAACACATAAAGGATTGGAAAGAAAATAATAGAACTGTCTTTATTCACAGACAATATGTTTGTCTATGTAGAAAACTAAAAAAAAAAAAAACCCAGAAAAAAAAAAAGGTTACTAGAACTAATAAATGAGGTTAGCAAGATTGTAGGATACAAGGTCAATATACAAACTCAATCATATTTCTATATACTAGCAATGAACAATTAGAAATTTAAATAAAAAGCCAGCATCATTTATAATTTCATCAAAACCCAAAATACTTATGGATAAATCTAACAAAATTTGTACAAGATTCATATGCTGAAAATGATAAAACATTGCTGAAAAATTTTAAAAAAACACTTAAGTAAATGCAGAAATATGCTGTGTACATGGATCAGGCTATTTAACACTACGATGTCAGTTCTTCCAAAATTGATCTGGAGATTTAATGTAATCCCAACAAAAATTCCAACAAGCTTTTTGTGTGTGTGTGGAAATTGGCAAGTTACTTCTAAAATTCATAGAACTGCAAAGTACCTACAATAGATAAAATGACTTTGTAAAAGAAAATCCATACTTTACACTATATGCAAACATTTATTTGAAATGAATCATAGCCCTAAATATACAATGTAATATATAAAACCTCTAAAAGAAAAGATAGAAAGAACCTTTGTGACCTTGAGTTAGGCAAAAAATGTATAGGACATAGGAAGCACAAACCATAAAGGAAAAAAAAAGATAAATTGGACTCTATCAAAATCTACAAAAACCTACTCTTTGAAAGACACTTCAAGAAAATTTTTAAAACACAGACTGGGAGAAAACATTTTCAAAACACATGTCTGACAAAGAACCTGTACCCAGAATATACATTAAGAATGATCACAATTCAATAATAAGAAAACAAACAATAAAAGGACAAAATATATGAGCAGACGTATATCGGAAAGTATACAGATGGCAAATAAGGACATAAGGTCAACATCATTAGTCATTAGGGAAATCAAATTAAAATCTTAGTGTAATGATACTATATGGTTATTAGAATAGCTTTTTAAAACTAGTAATAGTAAGTGCTGGTAAGGATGAGACCCCGAAACTCTCATACGTTGCTGGTGGGGATGTTACATGGAGCCCCCACTTTGGAAAAACAGTTTTGCAATTTCTGATAACATTAAATGTAATACTTACCATAAACTTCAGCAATCCCATTACTGGGAATTTTTCTATGAGAAATGAAAGTATATGCCCACACAAAGGCTTCTACGTGAATATTTATAGCAGCTTCCCTCAAAATCTCCCAGAACTGGAAACATCCTAAACCAGTGAGTGGCTGAGCAAATGGCTGTATAGCTCTACAGTTGAATCCTACCCAGCAGTAAAAATGGAGTGAACTATTGATGCACTGAACAGCTTGGATGAATCTCAAAAGCATTATGCTAAGTAACAAGCCAGATACAGAAGGCTGCATACTATATGATTCTATTTATATAGTGACATTCTGTAAAAGGCAAAAGTATAGTAAGAGAAATCAGATTAGTGGTCGCCAAGGTTGCAGGTGGTGGGGGGAGGAGGAATTGATTAGAGAGGAGCAAGAGGAAATTGTTTAGGGTGATGGAAATATTCTATGTTGTGGTTTTAGTGGCAGTTACATACCTATACACACGTCAAAATGCACAGTACTACACATCTAGAAAAGGTGAATTAAAAATTTTACTGTCTGTAAATTTAACCTCAACTAACCTGAACTTTAAAAAAACTTGAAAAATCTGTTATGATAAAAGGTAATATAAAATTTAAAAACCAGTCATTAAATAGAGCAAAACAAAGTGTAACAAAACTATACAGTGAAGAATTTTCCTTTAGGTAAAACTTTGCTGTAGTTAGTTTAATAATAGAAACTTACTTTTGACTATAAGCCCCTCGGAGCTCATAGACACATCTTTTTACAATTAATTAGTGCATGCGCAGGTTGTGGAGAACTTCCTCAGTTTCCTGCTCTGCCACCAAACCTGCATGTGGGCCAACCTGCACCTGTCCCACCTCCGCCTTCCTTCCTGTTGCAGTCCTGCATCCCCTCTCCTGAGGAGAGCTGCCCTCACCAACCCTGCTTTCAGTCCCAGTCCCTTCTGCCATCTCAGGAACATCCATTATCCTTCTTTTTTTTAATCTTCAAGTTTTTCCCATATAAAAAACCCCCAAAACTCCCCCTTGGCCCAACCTCCGCCTTGACCTACTGCTCCTTTCCTTCTTAAAACCCAACTACGCCAAGAAGTTGCTTTAACTCAGGGTCTCTGTTCCCTTCCGTGGTCCTCAGCACCCTCCAATCTGGCTTGTGCCCCCTCACGCTGAAGTGCTATTATAGTTACTGAGGTGGACAAATGTAATGGGTCAATTTCAGTTCTCATCTTTCAGCCTGTCAGCAGCATTCGCCATTATTAACGACCCTCTCGCTGAAACAGTCTCCTCTTGGGACCTTCCCTCTCCTGATGCTCCTTGGCTTCCCTGGCACATTTTCCTCCTTTCCTGTTGGCATTCCTCAAGGCACTGTCCCAGGACCTCCCCTTCTCTTTTTACTTTATATTTTTTTCCTAGGTGATCTCATCAACACCCACACCCACCCTGATGACTCCCATTTATTTTACTAGCCCACATTTATTCTTCTCCGAATGCCACACTTATCAATCTCATTGCCTGTCTGCCAGCATGCTCTGAACTCCACCTGCCCCCAACTGAACTCTTGTCCAGTGAATTTCTCTAGACCTGGTCTCTGCCCCTATATTCCCATCAGTCAGTGTCACTCCGAGCCCTATAGTTTCTTGGCCAGAAACTTGGAGTTACCTATGACCCTACTTTTCTTCTCACCCATCCCCCAAATACAACCCATTTGGAAGTCCTGTTGACTCTGTCTTCAAAACACGTCATGGATTGGATGACCTCACACTCCCTCCAAACCTCGGCCACCTTCTTTTCACTACTAAAATGGCGTCGTAATAGGTTTTCCTGAATCTAGTTTGCTCCCTCTTAACTCTTTCTCTATGCAGCCAGAGTATTCTTTTTTTTTTTTTAAGTGCAGTTCTTATCATTTCACTCTTCTTAAAACTCTTCAGTGACTTTTGACTTCCCACTGTTCTCGGGAAGAGACCAAATTCCTTTCTATGACCTGTAAGTGTCTAAGTGTCTGCCCCATCTGACCCTTTTCTGTGTTTTCAGCCACATTTCACATTCTCCCCCTTTCCCCTGGGCTTCAACAACACTGGCCTGTTAGTCCCTTAAATATTTCATTCTGTTTCTCATCCTGGGGCCTTTGCACATGCAATTGCCTCTGCCTTAAGACTGGGATGACCTGTGCATGCATGGGACACACACACATACATCTTGATTTGTTTGTTCGACTCCTCCTCCAAACCTTTATTTAGTTTAAATTCTCCCTCCTCAGTTGATCTGCAGCCCCAACTAAATCATGACAGGTTTTCATCTTTTCTGTACTTTTCCATCAGAATGCTTATCTCTGGTTAGAGTCATGTACCTGGAGTATTTTTTGGTTGTTATCTCTGTCTCCACCACACTGAAAGACCTTTGAAGCCATGTCTGCTTGCAGTGAAAGTCCATAGCACCTTAATTTGTATCATTTTGTGGCACATAATCCAAGAATATGCAGTGACTATTAATACAACAAAGAGTATGCATAAGCTACATTAAAACCCCAGCAGGAAAAGCTTGAGAGGTATTTGACTGGTTCATGAGCACTTCATCACACAATTGGAGATTTGGAGCTGCTGACATCCATCCATGCAAGCAGGTGTCACCCTAAGCAGACGAGGCCCTAGTTTGGTGTACGTTTTACCAAATGGGAACTGGTTCCTGTGGTGACAGGGTCACTCCTCCTCCTCAGGAGTCCCCAGATTGCTCTTGCTGTGCTTACAGCTCCTGTTGGGAAATAATACCCTCCTTCCAGACTGAAACAGTTGGTAAAGCTGGCGGCTGTGCTGTGTTGACCCTCAGGCCCTTCAACCAAGTGCCAAAGAGAGGGTAGGCCTTCACTTTCCATCCTTGGGGGTGTCTACGCTCTGCATTGGGGCTTATTTGGAGATTGTTATCTGATGGGATTTCTTTCTTTATTCTTCGTCAAATTAAATAATTTAAGACTAAATATAGTTTAAAATCAAGCACATTGTATTATCAGACCCACAAACACAGAATTTGGTTTTTTTTTTTAAGATTTTATTTATTTAACAGAGAGACAGCCAGCGAGAGAGGGAACACAGCAGGGGAGTGGGAGAGGAAGAAGTAGGCTCCCAGCAGAGGAGCCCGATGTGGGGCTCGATCCCAGAACGCCGGGATCACGCCCTGAGCCGAAGGCAGATGCTTAACGACTGCGCTACCCAGGCGCCCCCAGAATTTGTTTTAAAAGAACGGATTTGTAGTAATAAAAGCTACCTTGATGTCCAAACTTCTACTTAAATGTAAATAAATACACCTGAAGGAAGAGTCCTAAATCCTCATTTTCCCACCAAATAAATCCCACTTTGAAGTAATTTATACTTTTGTTCATTCTTCCGAGGGAAGAAACACTGGTTGGGTACCAACAACACCATGTCAGGTACTCTGTTAGGACCTGGGAGCCAGGGACAGATGACCAGACATACATGCTTACTGGTGATGCTGAGCTGCTGTCAGAGACACTCGGGTCCAAGACAGGGAGGGGAGTTTTTGTAAAGGGGAACAGGGAGGAAGGACTTTATAGAGGAAGTGACACACAGAAAACCCATCAGTGCTTTCGTCTTGCAGTAAGCATTTCAAGGTGACTTCAGGAGAAGTCATTTCTACCACAGTTAACTTGAAGTTCATTTTTTTTTAATTCGACGAGCCTAATAAAAGTTTAATTGGGTTCAGTTCCTCAATTTGTTTGAGCGGGATTAGAACCATTAAACAGATTTCAACTCCAGATATAGTGGCTCTCCTGAACCTAAAATTTAATAACTTGTTCCCCAAAGTATGGGACAGAACAATTAAAATCAAGACCATCCCATATAATTTGAGATATACCATCACCACGATTGTAAGTCTTGTACTGTACCCTCAGACTATTTGAGAAATGAGATGAAACAAACAAATAAATCCCTACAATATTGGAGTTAATATAGTTCTAGTGAGAATTAGATACCAAACCAGTCTTTTTGGGAAGAATCTCTTGTCAGTACTTAACTCTGGATACTTTATCCTTTTTATATTCAGTTTACCGGCCTCCAGAGTGGTTTTATTTGTCAAGCTGCTATTAAAATTATGTTTCAAAATCATAACTTATGCTGTGTAAGTTCTATGACCTGATGGGCTCTCCTGATTTTTCTCTGGAAGAATCTTCACTGTGGAGGCAGGGAGGAATGGATTTCAGGAAACCATGCTCCTCAAGGATGGGAGAGAGAGAGAGAGAGAGAAGCCCAGGCAGGAGTCTGAACAGTCTCTTGAAAATTGTTTGACATACGACTGAACTCTTTCCTACACCAGATTGCTCATCAGAAAATGAAAAACCTCCAGAAAGTTTGTGCTTAATTTCTTGTCATTATGGATGAAATTATCCCAATGACAGTGATATGGACTATCTCTGACTCTCCAGAATCTCTTCCCAGGACCTGTCTGGGCTTCCCATGGTCTGGCCCCTGGCAACTGCGGGGGCCCATTTCCCTCCCTCATGCTTCTCTCTCCCCCTGGCTTCCTCACCATCCCTCCTCTGAAATGCCCCTCCCTACTTCATTACTCAAGTGTCACATTATCAGGAGGACTTTCTTCCCAGGCCGTCTTATCTAAAACACACCTTCCCATTACTCTTTGTCCCCTTTAGGCTGAGTTATTTTTCTTCGTAGCAGCAACAGCATTTTTAATGTTGCATTGTCCGTTGTCTATCTCTGCCCACTTTGTGAGGACTTGGGCTTTATCTGTGTTGTTTGCCATTAGGTCCCCATCACCTAAAACAGTACCTGGCCCATGAATATAACGTGTTGAATGAATTAGTGAGCACTCTGTCAAGGTCTGAGTTCCATCTCTGGTGATTTTTTTCTTTTAAAGATTTTATTTATTCATTCATTCGTTCGTTCATTCATTCATTTATAGCATGAGCAGATCTCTGGAGACTCTGTGCTGAGCACAGAGCCCAATGCGGGGCTTGTTCCTATGACCTGGAGATCATTACCTGAGCCAAAATCACACTCAACCGACTGAGCCACCCAGGCGCCCCCATCTCTGGCTTTTTACCTCTCAGGGCCTCCACTCAGAGCAGCCCCAGGTTTTTGGGTGTAAGCAGGGGCCCTCAGAACTAATCTCTGTGGATAAAAGCACTTCCTGATGTTCATATTCAACATCTCTGGTTTGGGATCCACTGTATGCTAGGCCTTTGAAGAATTTATGAGTGTGAATATGAGGAATTATTTGCAATATTCAGAATTTGGCCCAGAACTGTTTTTTGAACGTTGTGCAGAGCCAATGAGATCAGGCAGAGAAAATTTATTGGAATGAACTGAGTCAAGAGACTTGAATTCTAATCGTGACCTGTCTTCCAGCCTATGGAGATGCGTTATCTTAAAATGATCACTCCACCTCAATTTTCTAATCTTACTGAAGAGTCTGTTTACTTATATAGATATTTTGTCAGGCTTCTTTACTTAAAAATGAAGGAGCAAACCACATTTTAATATCTCTCTTTAGAATATACACATACTCACACGTTCACGACGAAGAAGGAGTACCAGAAGGCAAAACCACAAAAATGTTATTAGAATTATCAGTTTTTTACCTTTGTTTTCTAGTTCTTTTTCCTTGGCTCTATTTCCTAAAATTTCTATAGAAAATTAAAGTTTACTTTTTAAAGAACAAATGTCACCTGTCTGTTTTACACCTCCAAGTGGCAAAATAAAGTCATGTCACCTAATTAATGAACAGCAGAAAAAAACGCCCTTCGTTAACTCTACTTTTACACTAAATATCACAGCTGAATTAAAAGCAAATGTTCTCTCTTGGCATATAGCAAATTATTGCATAACCCACATAGTTGGTTCTGAGATCTCAATTACATCTGCTTCTGGAATTTTAACTTTATTTTTAGAGTTAATATTTGTACTATTTTTTGTATATTTGGGCTATAATATTGTGTATTATTAATCAGTCACTTCAGAGTGGTGCTTTTCTTGTACAGTTGATATAAGACTGTATATCTAAACAGCTAAATAAAACAAAACCTATAAATTGCCAGAATGGAATGTTCATAAAATGCTTCCAAACTGGACTTGTTGGCTTTGCATCTCACTCTCCACTTCCTTAACCATGACAGTGCGCCACATACTCCCAAAGTGAGAACAATTCGTTGAAACTTTTCAGATAATTTAGAAATTTAAAGATAAAGTAGCAGCCTGAATCATAAAGAGAACTGATGCCCAAAGTTTCTATTTGTATTTAAAATGACATTATAAACCGGAATAAAATCTTTGTAAATATATGTACATAATTTTACATGATGTAGTGTGTATAAGTATATAAGGACCGTGTACTTACAGAAATTCTGAAAAACAGAGACAGACATAAAGAAGAAAACAATACGTATATGAACACGCTCATATCTGAGTGCGTGAGAAACGTGCCAGAAGGAAAACGCAGGTGCTTTTCCCTTGAATGATTGTGGTGAAGCCTTTTCCCCCAGGGGACTTGGCCAGGGACTTGCAGGTATTTTATCCAATATGAAGGCGAATCCTCCAGCCCCTGTTCTCTCCTCCCCCCCTGTTCTTCAGGATTCCTGCCATCTGGAATTCCCCGCATCTCTCTGTGGAAGTTCAATGTGAATAGTTTAATTTCTTCATACTTCTTTCAGGTACTTCCCAGTTGTTTTATTTTGAATCCTCCTTTCTTTCCAATGCTGGACGCATCAACAAAACCTCCTGTTTCCTGCTTTCTGAATTTAGCATTTCAACATCTGTATAATAGTTGTGCTGAAAATATGCAAACATACAATTGTTAGTGAACATCCTAAAATCTTATAAATGGGCAAGATGGATTGAGTTGAGATTTTGTGGTTGTCATTACTGAGAAGGGTTTTGTTTGATTACTTGTTTTTTAGGGGGGAGGGGAGGCTAGCTTGTCTTACGACCTTAGGAACCTAACCTTTGGATATATCTTGTAATGTAGCTCATTTGCTTACAAATCTGTGGGCTCCAGAGAATTCCAAGAGAACAGTTTGTCTTGGCTTCATCCGCTGAGGCTGGGTAAAGGACATGTAGAGATTTCTCCTATTCTAATCCTTGGCCCTGCGACAGCTGAAAGTTGGCTATTCGGTTCTGTCTTGGGGCCTTAATTGTCAGTCCCTGAGTCTTATTAAGCACATCACAGCACTGGGCTAGAAGCTGCAAAGACGTAGAAGCATAAAGCATGGTGCCTGGCCAGAGGGAACTATGTGAGGACATGTGACATCTGCTTTTGAAAAAAAAGAAAACCAAAAAACTCAAAGATTAAGACAAGTCAATAATCATGTACAGAATGAGCAATAAAGACCAGGAGTATAAAGGACTTAATGAAAGAAAGACTAATTAATTACCCAAATAACTGTCTGTATAGATCAAGCTTTCTTAATAAAATGCAAAAGTGGCCTGCTTCAAGAATTATCCAGACTCGGGGCACCTGGGTAGCGCAGTCGTTAAGCGTCTGCCTTTGGCTCAGGGCGTGATCCCGGCGTTCCGGGATTGAGTCCCACATCGGGCTCCTCTGCTGGGAGCCTGCTTCTCCCTCTCCCACTCCCCTGCTTGTGTTCCCTCTCTCGCTGGCTGTCTCTCTGTCAAAATAAATAAAATCTTTAAAAAAAAAAAAAAAGAATTATCCAGACTCAATATGAAGGAAAGCACTTAAGGACTCTTGGAACTGCTACCAAGTTGTGTGGAATCTAGAATTAGACAACTGGCTTTTATTTTTCAGCTTCTCTGTACAGTATAGACACCCATGCTTCTTCTCTGTGTCCAGGATGCATAGCCATCCCCCTGACATTCAGGTAAAGATCTGAGAACTTGTGAAAAAAAATCCAAAGTTGTTTTTTTTTTTTTTATTCAAGAACCCCAATGCAGGACATCCTAGTGCCAATAAAGTTAAGAGTGCCCCCAAATGAAACAGGGGTAATTTGTGTCATTCACTGGGCTATGAGATGATGACCATCTTTGTATTCAGCTAAACATTGGCCTAAATACCACTTCTTTTTAATTTTACACCTATCAAAAATGGTAATTTGACAGACCCTTTTAGTTTGGCACAACATCGTGGAGAATTATCTCTATGTAAATCTGAGTTCATGGTATACCTCCAACTCCCAGCAGAGGCACACCAAAATAAGACGTGAGATACCTCATGCACATATCCTGTTTCCACCTCCAACTGGCCCTAGCCCAAGCATCCAGAGCCTTTTTTATCTGGCATTCACAGGCTCTCTTATAGAAATCCTGCTTTATCTCCTGCCTTTACGTCCTATGGGCCAAAGACAAACATCCCCCAAGACCATCCAAGGACAGGCTCTTAGTCTGCCCTGATTGTCCTAGCAAACAACCTCTCCACGTTCTAGATGACCAAACTCTAAGGAGCTAAGTAAGCTCAGTGATGACTCAAGACTGGGTGTTCTTGTACTCTATTCCTCGGAGTATAGCATATACCTCGTTCATTGGTATATATGGCATTTTGCAGATGTTGCATTTTTTACAAATTGAAGATTCGTAACAACCCTGTATGAAGTGAGTCTATTGGCACCATTTTTCCAACAGCATTTGCTCACTTTGTATCTCTGTGTCACATTGTGGTAATTCTTATGATATTTCAAATGTTTTCCTTATTATTTTGTTATGGTACTCTGTGATTAGTGCTCTTTGGTATTACTATTGTAATTGTTTTGGGACACCGTGAATCACACCCATATAACACGGCAAACTTAATCAACAAATGTGGTATGTGTTCTGAGTGCTTTACCAACCGGCTGTAACACCCCATCTCTCTTCCTCTCCTTGGACTTCCCTATTCCTGCAGACACAACAATATTAAAACTAGGTCAATTAATAACCCAACAGTGGCCTCTATGTATTCAAATGAAGAGTCACACGTCTCTCACTTTAAATCAAAAACTAGAAATGATTAAGCTTAGTGAGGAAGACATGCCAAAGCCAAGACAGGCCAAGAGCTAGGCCTCTTGCACCAAACAGTTAGCCAAATTGTGAATGCAAATGGAAAGTTCTTGAAAGAAATTAAAAGTGCTACTCCAATGAACACATGAATGATAAGAAAGTAAAACAACCTTAGTGCTGATATGGAGAAGATTTTAGTTGTCTGGGTAGATTAAACTAGCCACAACATTCCTTTCTGACAAAGCCTAATCCAGATCAAGGCCCTACCTCCCTAGTTCTATGAAGGCTGAGAGAGGTGGGGAAGCTACAGGAGAAAGGTTTGTAAGCGTGAGGTTGGTTCACGAGGGTTAAGGAAAGAAGCCATCTCCTTAACTCAAAGGTGCAAGGGGAAGCAGCAGGTGCTGGTGTAGAAGCTGCAGCGAGTTCTCCAGAAGATCTAGCTGTGATAATTGTTGAAGGTGGCTACACTAAACAACAGATTGGAAGAAGATGCCATCTAGGACTTTCATAGCTTGAAAGGAGAAGTCAGTGCCTGGCTTCAAAGCTTCCAAGGACAGACTGACTCTCTTGTTAGGGGCTAATATAGCTTTATAGTGACTTTAAGTTGAAGCCAGTGCTCATTTACCGTTCTGAAAATCCCAGGGCCCTTAAGAATGATGCTAACTCTGCTCTGCCTGTGCTCTACACATGGAACAAAGCCTGGATGACAGCACATCTGTTTCCAACACGGTTTACTGAATATTTTAAGCCCACTGTTGAGATCTACTGCTCAGAAGAAGAGATTTCTTTCAAACTATTACTGCTCATTGACAATGCACCTAGTCACTCAGGAGCTCTGACAGAGATGTTCAATGAGGTTAATGTTGTTTTCATGCCTGCTAATACAACATCCATTCTGCAGCCCACAGATCACAGAGTCATTTTGACTTTCAAGTCTTATTATGTAAGAAATACACTTCATAAGGCTATAGCTGCTATAGATATTTATTCCTCTGATGGATCTGGGCAAAGTCAATTGAAAACCTTCTGAAAAGGACTCACCATTCTAGATGCCATTAAGAAACATTTGTGATTCGTGGGAAGAGGTCAAAATATCAATGTGAATAAGAGTTTGGAAGAAATTGATTCCAACCTTCGTGGAGGACTTTGAGGGGTTCAGGATTTCAGGGAGGAAGTAACTGCAGGTTGGGTAGAAACAGCAAGAGAACTAGAATCAGAAGTGGAGCCTGAAGATGGACTGGGTTGCTGCGATCTCATGACCAAACTTGAGCGGATGAGGAGCTGCTTCTTAGGGACAAGCAAAGAAAGTGGTTTCTTGAGATCTACCCCTGGTGAAGATGCTGTGAAGATTGTTAAAATGACACGAAAAGGATTTAGAATATTCCATAAACATAGTTGATAAAGTAGTGGCAGAATTTGAGAGCATTGACTCCAATTTTGAAAGACATTCTGTTGTGGGTAAAATGCTATCAAATAGCATCTCATGCTTCACAGAAATTGTTCATGAAAGGAAGAGTCGATTGATGTGGCAAACCTCATTATTGCTTTATTTTAAGAAGTTGGCACAGCCACCCCAATCTTCAGCACCCACCACCCTGCTCAGTCAGCACCGTCAACATCGAGGGAAGACTCTCAACCAGCAAAAAGATTGTGACACTGAGAGCTCAGATGATGAGCATTTTTAAGCCATAAGTATTATTCAGCCATCAGAAAGGATGAATACCCACCATCTGCACTGACATGGATGAAACTGGAGGGGATTATGCTAAGTGAAGTAAGTCAAGCAGAGAAAGACAATTATTGTATGATTCCACTCATATGTGGAACATAAGCATTAGCACAGAGGACCATAGGGGAAGGGAGGGACACCTGAAGAGGGAGAAATCAGAGAGGGAGACAAACGATGAGAGACTATGGACCCCGGGAAACAAACTGAGGGTTTCAGAGGGGAGGGGCTGGGGGGATGGAGTAGCAGGGTGATGGGTATTAAGGAGGGCACGTGTTGTGATGAGCACTGGGTGTTACACGCACCTAAAGAATCACTGAACACTACATCGAAAACTAATGATGTGCTATACAGTGGCTAACTGAACATAATTTAAAAAAAGGGAGAAAAAATAATTTGAAAAAAAGCCATAAGTATTTTTAAATTAAGGTATATACATTGCTTTTTTAGACATAATGGAATTTCACACTTAAAACACTACAATATAGCGTGAACATAACTTACACGCACTGGGAAACCAAAAAATTCATTTGACTCACTTTATTGTGATATCTGCTTTATTGTGGTGGTCTGGAACCAAACCCATACTATCTCCAAGGTGTGCCTGTATTCCTCATTCTCACTTCCATCCTCCCAGCCTCATTTCCTTATGGTTCCCTCTGTGTTGATCATGAACTGACCACACGGGTGACCATTACTGCAGCCTCCAGAACTTGTCACTATTGTCAAGAGAGCTGCTGCCTAGTGTATCATTTCTTCAGTTTCCTGAGGAATCAGATTTCCCCTTCTCGTTCATAAACCCACCTTTTACTATCGCTGCTTTCCCACTGCTTTCCTCATCCATGTGCTTTCCAGATCCGTCACCTAGCATGTGCTGTGCAGAGTTCAGTACTGTGTATTTACTTTGCTATGGAATCTGAAACCCTAATTGAAATGTGCAGCCACACGTTTCCTCTTTTTTGTGCATTTCACTTTTTCTCATGTTCCCTGTTTAATAGCTGTAACTCTTCCTATAAGTGTGGAGGAAGAAAACAACCATCAGGAGACGAAGACATTGCTGATTATCAAAGAAAAGCAAATTAAAATGCGATGCGAATTTTTCCAATCTTATTGGTATGATATTCCATGTCAGGGAGGGCATGGGTGAGCTCCTACACTGCAGGTAGAGTGGACAGGGCCAAAGGTTGGTGGTCCAAAGGACAGGGCCTGGGGTAAATCCCACGTAACATTTTTAGCTTGTGCCCTCTTCCTGGACAGCCCTAAAGAGCATTTCTACAAACTTTTTCAATGGGTATGCTTTTTGGCTCAGTGATTTAATTTCTAGAAATTTGTCTTTAAAGATGAGTGTACAAGGATGTATGTGTGAAGTTATTTTTACACCATTTATAATAGGGAATTGGGTTGTGGTATATTCATTTAATTGACTATAATGCAGTAATTATCAATGTCAGTGAAGACCTATGTAAATACTGACCTGGGAACACTTCCAAACTATGTATTCTGTTACTTTTGCAACCAAAAAAATGCATTTTTATGTATACACTTACACACACACACACACACACTTACAAACAAGTCCGGAAGTGTGAACACAAGAATTTCACTGTGTTATCTCTGGGTTCTAAGATTGGAGTGATCTTTCTCATTCTATATTTTTTGAATTTTTTGCATTAGGCATGTATCAGTTTTTTTACAGCAGTAAAAGTCTGTTTCATTTTATGATCAGATAAAATAACAGTATTTAAATCATGTTAAAGATACAAAAGTGAAATACTCTCTCATAACATTTTCCGTAAGTTATAATCAAATCACTCAGCAAACATGCAGGAATAATTATGATAAAAATAAATGCCGTGTATTGAGCATTTGCTGATAGGCATTTCATTAATTTTTTATGTACATAATCAGATAAAAACTCCACAATATTTCATGAGGCAGATAACATGTAGCTAGCAAGATGAGATGAGGAGTCAGAGCGTAAATCCTATTTTGTCTGTCTCCTGAGCTGCTCTATGTGACTCTTGAGCCACAAAGATGTAAGGTGTTGTGATGACTTGCACCTGAATCCTGTTTCTGAGGGGATTACAGGGCAAAATGCAAGCCCTGTTCTAGAATTGGCTTGATTTTTCTGTATTGTTCACTGTCAGAAACTAAGGTCTATCTGGAATTCTGAATTGTCTTCACTGTTGTTCATTCACTGTGTCATATAGAAATGGTCTTATCTAGAATGTCCGATAAGAGACAAGGAAAGGACCTATATGTTTCCCCTCATGGGGAAATGTATCCCCCTTTCTATCCTAAGGGATTGGCTTCTGAGCTAAGATGGAGAACAAGGCCATAAAGTAAATATCTGCCCACTGCTGTTGGCTCATTTTTGGTGTGTTAGAAGTATATTAGCCAGTGCTTGTTTTCATATGAGACGGTTTATGTAGAAGTAACCCCAGCTGATAAAACTCAAGAGTTCATGCCAATAATGAAATTCCTCACAGTTCAAGTAATCATGGGGCCACTAACCTATGAGGTAGTTGCTAAGAAACACAGGGACAGATTCTAATTATTCTTATTAGCCACCATTTGGGTCAAATGACTAACTTTTCCAAAGTTCATTCCTTCATTCTTCATTGTTATCAGCCAAAGGGGAATAGCGGAAATGTATGGGATTTTTTGTTTCAGTCAGTATCACTGATTTCCAGAAACATGTTCTCAGAGGGCTTATGTTGACTGTGTCATATAACCAGAAGCTCAGACGGCTGGGGAGAAATCCTGGGATCTCCTCATGCCTGACCTCATAAATACAGGACATTACTGAGTCTTTGGGGACTCCCTGGATGACCCTGTCCTGCCCGTGTCTTCCCCAGGCACCCCTCAGGTGTTGAGCGGAATCTTCCTTGGGTGAGCTGGGCTTTGAACCAGAGCATTGTTGTTTCCTCACTGAGTTAGGAAAGCACAGGTTACACATATTTGTTTCTAAAAGATTTGAGTTTGATATTCATGTTTTAGCATTCTCGGTGTTCTTCTCTTGAAAAACACTTTATGACTTTCATAAATATTCTTTGCAGATAATACATCGGTTTGTAATAACTTGTTATGTGGGGCTGGTTTAGCTGTTGCTCCTCTCCTAGGGTAAGATTTCTTCTGATTCTAGCTTAGGTACCCTTCTCTCATGGTTCTGGTTCTTTTTTTCTTTTTTAAGATTTTATTTATTTATTTGAGAGAGGGAGAGAGAGTGGAGGGGGCAGAGGAAGAAAGAGAAAGAGAGAATCTTAAGCAGACTCTGCACTGGGTATGGAGCTGGACACAGAGCTCGATCCTAGGACCCTGAGATCATGACCTGAGCTGAAATCAAGAGTCAGATGCCCAACCGACTGAGCCACCCAGGTGCCCCTCTCATGGGTCTGGTTTTGCCTGTCTTCTGATTCAGATGAGCTGCCCCTCTGCACCCACACTGGCCATGCTTTCTGTTTTGAATGTTGATCCATGCTTTTGTTGTTAAGGCAGCTTATCTGCTCAGTCCGTAAGTGCCCCCAATCAGCCTTTTAAGATGCAGACTTTCTGCCTCAGTTACACTACCTCCGCAGTGTGTGCGGTAGAAGTTTCCTTGCTTCAGCTGTTTTTATTTCTGCTTGCTACAGCTCAGCTCTGTACGAAGGCAGGACCTTTTAGAGAGTCTGACTTGAATCAGAACATGCCCAACCAGCAACTTCTGCCTCAAAGAGGCTGCTGCATCAGAGGCACAAAGAAAAGGTTGTGTCCTCAGCCCACAGCAGGGGCAGTAAATGAAGGTACTTTATGTGGGGATGGCAGGGCAGGGACAACAAAGATGAAGTTAGTGACGGATTCTGACTTTAAGGAGTTTCAGTCTGGTAAGAGAGACAAGTACATGAATATCTATAATGTGAGGTGAAAGGTAATCCTGGGGTAGTTGGAGGGGTAGAAATTACTTTTGGGTGGGAAGATCAGGGACGACTTTTAGCAGACCCGTGAATTAAGACAAAATTTAGGATAGAGAGTTGGGCAGGGAGAACATTTCAGATAGAGGAAGATCAATAAGAGCAAAGCTATAGTCTTGTCTCCTTATTTTATAGATTCATAAACAGATCCAGAAAAATGATGTGGCTTACAAAAGATTTCTACCAAGTTGGATTTTTTCCTGAGAAAATCAGCCTGCACAAATTCTGGCTCCCCAAGGGCTCTAAACCGTTTTATCACTCTGAATTTTTAGCTTTTAAAATCACTTGAGGGGCGTCTGGGTGGCTCAGTTGGTTAAGCATCTGCCTTTGGAACATAAGAACCAGGAAGATTGGTAGGAGAAGAAAGGGATAAAGAAAGGGGGGGTAATCAGAAAGGGGAATGAAGCATGAGAGACTATGGACTCTGGGAAACAAACTGAGGGCTTCAGAGGGGAGGGGGGTGGGGGAATGGGATAGGCTGGTGATGGGTAGTAAGGAGGGCACGTATTGCATGGTGCACTGGGTGTTATACGCAAGTAATGAATCATGGAACTTTACATCAAAAACCAGAGATGTACTGTATGGTGACTAACATAATATAATAAAAAATATTATTATAAAAAAAAATCTGCCTTTGGCTCAGGTCCTGGGATCGAGCCCTGCATCCAGCTCCTAGCTTAGTGGGGGAGTCTGCCTCTCCCTCTGCCTCTGCCTGCTGCTTCCCCTGTTTATTCTGTCTCTCTCTCTCTCTCTCTCTCTCAGTATGTCAAATAAATAAATAAAATCTTTAAAAATAATAAAATAAAATAAATTGAAAGTGTAGTGTAATTATTATTAGTATGGAAACGTTTAGATGCTGCGGACAGTGTTTGCAGTATGTTTTATTCTCTGAGGGAAGAACAATGGCATTGGGTCTCGCCTGTCTTTATGACCAGTGAGTGGGTTAGGAACCTGACAGCAGTCACCAGTGCCCATCTGTCTGCCCAGTCCAGGCACTCCAGCCACGTGCCCCCACAGGCCAGCGTGGCACTGGATTACTTTCCAGCTTACAGTTTAGGGCTTTCCGGCTTACATCTTAGGATGGCCAGATCTAGCAAATAAAAATGCAGGAGATCCACTTAAATTTGAATTTCAGATAAACAACAATTTGTGTGTGTGTGTGTGTATGTCCAATGCAATCTTTGTAACCTGATTTCAGTTTTTTATATGATCAGAGTTTTTGTTTTTATTTGCATAATTCCCGTGAATTATGACATTTTGTGTTTTTGACACAAATTGACATTTGTGTTTTTCCTTTTTTTTTTTTTAAGTACCATTGAACACGGCCTCAAAGATTTTTAAAGTTCAAGATCCAGGGGATGTTAAGGTGAAGAGAATGGAATTGAATATGTCTTTCATCTTTATATACCCAACGCCTGCTTCATGGGAGGGGGCCAGTAAATGATGTCTGAATAAACCCAAGAATGACGGAGTTAGCGCATTCTTGATTTTTATTCCCTGTCATCTGAGAGTCTCCCTTTGTGCAGTGACAAATTTAAGCCCCAAATGTAGTTCTTTTCTAAAATGTCTCATTGGGTAGAGAATGAGAAACACCTCATATCATGGTTAGTGTTTGCCAGTGGGTTAATTCACACCTCCCAAAGAAACTGGCCCAAGCAATCAGGCATCGTTTACATTAATTAATTAATTAATTGACGGATTATCTGCTAAGGTGGTCCTGAGTTCACATCTCTTGGATCTGAAGCATCCTTACGCTAGCTTCTAATATGGCTGGCTATAAAGCAATAACCTAAGTGTTGTGGATTACATATCCCACAGGTCATTAATGGCTAATGCTCCCTCTCTTATTTTATAAGAAATCAGATCTCTGAAATCATTCATGAGATATAATTCACTACAGATGAAGTTTCTCCACTTTGGTACAAAGTGTTTTTGGTCCCGACACTACATTTTGAAGATATTAAAACAAAAACTAAAAGCATGATCTACAGCTTGTGTCAATTATCCTTGGGTAGTTTATGGTAAGCGTTTGAGTTCTTAAGACATAGTTATCTAATATGATTAAAAAGGCCTGTCTCCATGTTAGGGCTGTTTCTGTACTTTAATGATTATTTTATTCTCCTAAAGTTTAAGTGCTTTGGGTTCTAATAGGCCAAACGAATGAATATTGAAAGCAGATAATGAAAAGGGGATGAGGCGTGAATGGCAATGATATTTGTTGGACTATGGTTGACACATTGGATTCCTTTGGCCTGGACAGCTCTTGCTTCAGAAGTCCAAGTGCTTGATTCTAAATTAGAAAGTCTTCAGTGGTAAAGCATGAACGTGCTGTTTCATTCTTCTAGTTACTCATTGCTTTCTCACTGTTAATGCTCTTTGCTCGTTGGGTTTTGTGAGCCCCAGGGAATTCTTTTAAAAGCAGGAATGAGACCCATCATCACAGCCAGGAATATTTATATTTCTCTCTTGCTTTCCCCAATAACCTTTTCATGGGAAAAGTTTGCCTATACATGGCGGTGGATATTTTTAAAGACTTCCTGAAACAAAGGTTTGTTCTAATTACAGTTTTATATAGTTTATGCCACTAAAAGAAAACCCACAGTGTGAAAATGTGCCCTTATGGAAAGGATAAATTATAGCAACGTCTAACACCTGGTTCCTGATAACTTGCTCAAAGGATGCATGAACAAATGCAGAAATAGCCACCAACCAGTGTAATCAGAGCCATAAAGTAAGTAATTGGATCATATTAACAAATCAAACCCATCTGGAAGCAGCAGAGGAATGGCTTTGGGTTTTAACCAAAGGACCTAATTCATTTCAAGGACCCAATAGCAAATAAAGTGTATCTCTCTCCTATAGCATCATCTTCAGGGAAAGCAACGTGAAATGCTATAAATTAACATTTAGAATTTCATCTGCTGTTTTTTTAAATTTTGCTTTGAGAATGTAGGGGTTTTATAATTATTATGCCAACTAACTATTCATGTTCATTGTGGAAAAGTGCTAATGGGCAGATAAACAAAAAGAAGATAGAAATCACTGGAAATTGTGCCACTCAGAGATAACAACTGTTAGTATTTGGTTGTAATCCTTCAACATTTTCAATGAATACATATAAATGTGTATTTTAATAAAAACGAGCTCATGGCAACCCCCTGGGGTCCTCTCCCTCTATGGGAGCTTTGTACTATCACTTTGCTATCACTCAATAAACCTTGCTTTGCTGCCCACCCCCCCAGAAAATGAGTTCACACTTTATATACTGTTTTTTAACCTGTGTTTTAATTTGATTGTGACATCTTCTCATATCAATATTTATGTACATCTTTGGCCTTTGGAATCCATGTATAGATTTGGCAGGATGTGGGGACACTTTACCCCCAAAAACGTATACAAAATTTTATGGGGTGTGTGTGTGTATGTGTTTCTAGAAAAAAGATGCATTGGGATTTTTATTGTATTTACTTTAACTTTTATTGATTAATTTAGGGAGAGAGTACAGTCGTGCATCTTCCCACTCAGGAGCATAGAAGCCTCCCAGTGTGTTCTTGCCCTCTTAGTTCCCTTTTAAATTAATACTCATTTACATGAATCCATAATAAATAATAAATTGACTTATAGGAAAGAGAATGGTGGTATGATAGGATGGGGGCAGAGAGGCTAGTTAGTGAGCAGCATAGCTGGAGGCAGGAAAATATAAAAGACAAGTCACATTCAGGAAGGCAGCAATGACAGTGAATAGAAGCAAGCTAGAAAAGGTTTCCTACCCTTGTGGCAGAGGCTGGGGGAGCTGAGACAGAAGTGAAACCCGGAGTAGAGAGACAGATACCTAAGGCAAGGGGGGAAAGGCAAATTGGATTAGAATGTGCAGAAGCTACCAAGAGAGGGGCGCCTGGGTGGCACAGCGGTTAAAGCGTCTGCCTTCGGCTCAGGGCGTGATCCCAGCGTTCTGGGATCGAGCCCCACATCAGGCTCCTCCGCTGTGAGCCTGCTTCTTCCTCTCCCACTCCCCCTGCTTGTGTTCCCTCTCTCGCTGGCTGTCTCTGTCTCTGTCGAATAAATAAATAAAATCTTAAAAAGAAGCTACCAAGAGAGCCCCTCTGAGCAGAACACTGAGGACTGTGGAGATCAAGTGTGGGGACTGAGGCAAGAGAGAAGGAGAGAGAGGGGAGAGTGGCAGGAGGGGAGATGGAGAACAGGGATAGGAAGGTGGGGCAAGAAGAGGATGAGGAGGAGAGAAAGGAAGAAGAGAAAGACATAATTAAGAGGGATAAAACTGGAACCTACCCATGGAACAAAAATTTGCCGGGAAATTTGGAGGACTAGGGACTTTGGAAACGGGCTGGGCTTAACCATCGCTATATGGCTCGCTCCATGGTTCAAGTTTCCCATCCAGACTCTCCTGACTGTTCATTAATTTAAAGGCGTAAGTGAGTGTTTATCCACCCTTTGCTCCAAGTCTCTGAACTCCTTTTCTATAATTCTGTCTTGTATGAAATTATATTTGTAGATAACATGAAACTTTAGACATAAACATTTCTCATTTGGTTCACAAATAAGATGGTGTTTGCCTAAAGCAAAGGGTTCATAAGATACATTAGAATTTAAAGAGGTAGTTATTAACACCTGTGGATTGATTAGTTTATGTTATTTTCATTTCTTATTTACATTTGTTCTTTTTTTTTAAATGAAAAGTTTATAATCTCAAGAATTAAACCTATGAAGAAAACCAAAGTGGAAAATAAATTGTCTTCCATTTTCACATTATCAGGTGTTTAAGAGTGAATAATTCAGATGATAACCTGACACATTTTATGAATTGAATTTTGTTACTTTTATATTACACATCAGTCATCATGACATGTCATAACGCCCCCATTACACACATACCCTATATTCCTTACCCTGCTTTATACTTTTCCAAAGCAAAAATCACACACATATTATGTATTTGGGTATTTATTTGCTGTCTTCCTCTACTAGAATCTGATTTCTATGAAAGCAAAGACTGGAATAGAAGTATGTATCATTATTAGAAAAAGGTTCTCAATTAAAGGTATCCCCTGGGGCATTGTATGTTTAGAGACTAAATGTATATCCAGTCAGGTTGAAGAATTTTAGAATTAATTAGAATTATTTTGGAATCCCTACATTTGATGAGTACCATCTTATTTTTTTATAATAATATTTTTTTATTATATTATGTTAGTCACCATACAGTACATCCCTGGTTTCTGATGTAAAGTTCGATGATTCATTAGTTGCGTATAACACCCAGTGCACCAAGCAATACATGCCCTCCTTACTACCCATCACCAGTCTATCCCATTCCCCCAACCCCCTCCCCTCTGAAGCCCTCAGTTTGTTTCCCAGAGTCCATAGTCTCTCATGCTTCATTCCCCCTTCTCTCTACCCCCCTTTCTTCTTCCCTTTCTTCTCCTACTGATCTTCCTTCTTCTTATGTTCCATAAATGAGTGAAACCATGTGATAATTGTCTTTCTCTGCTTGACTTATTTCACTTAGCATTATCTCATTTGTTCTAAACCACTGAACCTTTCTATGTCTTGAAGTTGAAATGTTGATCATATCAAGAAATATATGCCATTAAATTGGGTATGTGAATATCTGGATTGACAAAATCATAATCAATTTCTGTAACTTTTCAAAAGCCTTAATCATTGCATTACAAAAGAGCTTCTAAAATATGTCTTTTGACGGGCACCTGGGTGGCTCAGTCAATTAAGTGTTGGACTCTTGATCTCAGCTCAGGTCTTATCTGAGGGTCATGAGTTCAAGCCCTGCACTGGGTGCAGAGCCTATTTAAAACAAAACAAAACAAAATTGTTAAAATATGTCTTTTGAAAAAAAAAATACTGAAGTCCTGGGGGGGGGGGGGGGGAAACAAAAAGCAACAACAAAAAAAATCAAAAATCCAATCACAGTTAGTATCTTCAAAGTTGTTTTAGTTTATTTAAAAATTATTTCAAAGCAGTTTTTGAAAATTCCATAAACTGAAGTACGTGGCCACAAATGCATTTTCCTATAAATAGGCTATACTTTCACCATTAAAGAGGCAAACCAGTCTGGTTTTTGACGTGGGTTTTTCACAGTTGTCATTTCAAAACATAGAAAGGGTCAAGCAGTTGTGCAACTCTGCATTTGAGGTGCCAGATAAATGCTTTTATGGAAGTTAAGGAAGTATTCCTTACCAAGACAAATCTTGAAGGTAAGCTCTGCATAGGAATTTCCTCTGCAACACAGAAACCATTAATTTTCTGGCCCCCTACTGTTATTAAAAAGAGCTCATTCCAACAAAGTGGCTGACATTGAACTCAATTCCTTGCACATGAAGGTCCATGTTTTTCACTTACTGATTAGAGCCGGCGGGGGGGGGGGGGCGTGTATAATGTATCTAATACTTGTCACAGGCCAGAGAATTCTAAAAGAAAAAAATCTTGAAGTAACCACCTTTAAGCCAATTGGGAATGCTGCTTTCAGCAAAATCTAACAAAAAAACAAACATGAAACTAATGACCCTGAAAAATATTTGTATAGTTTCCTTTGGTCATGGTCCTACTGGCACACTTTCAGCCTTCAGTTTTTCGTGTCCTGTGGATTATAGTTAATCATAAATGGTGAATTTGTTGTTCTTATCTGAACTTTCCTTTTGTAAATTACATGCTATCCCAACACTGTATGTTTTAGAGGGTGACACCCCATAAAAGAGGCCTGTCATGTTAGGAAGGTCAAAATAAGGCCTTCCTTTGCCCCCCATCATTGGGTCTCAAGAACCCCCACTGTTGCATCCTGTTAAAAATTCTTATCTTTGAGATGCCAGATACAAAGTTGACCTTATTTGCATCTTTACTTTTTATAAAATAAAAATTTTAAAAATCTGCAGAAAGTTTTGAATTGAAAATACCAATTTAGTATACCAGAGATTATGGCAAGTGCAAGGCATTTTTCTGAGTTGAAAAAGAGGCTTTGTGATATGTGTGGAAAGAGGGGGGTTTCCGATTCAAAAGACCTGTTTTTAAATCCCTGCATTTCAATTTTCTAAGTTTGTAACAATATGCAAGTTAACTTCTGAGCTTTCCTGTCCTCATTTATGAAAGAGGGAAAATAATTTATAGGTGCAAAATGCATATGAGAGTGCCTGACATGTAATGGATGTTCAATAAAAGTAATAATAAAATAATTGGGGGAAAGGCAGTTATAAAGAGAACCAGACTATGAGATTCTCTTTAATCCTTTTTCCACTCAAATAAGAAAAAAAGATGTGAAGTAACTAGCACAGTGGCCATTTCATAGTTGACCATCAAGGGAGTTAGTTACTCTCTCATTTAACATTTCAAGTTATTTATTTGCTTGGTTTCCAGGGCTGACAAGATGTGTGTATATTCTTGACTCAGCATTCAGCAATAGATTGCCTTGTAGTGCTTCTTAAATCCTAACGTGCACAGAGTTGACCCAGGAATGTTGTTGAAGTGGATCTTCAGCAGGTCTGGTGTGGGGCCTGAGTTCTGATCCAGTGGGTCTGGGATGGGACCTGTGAATCTGCTTTTCTAAGAGGCTCCCAGATGATGACTTGAGGTTGGCTTACTGCTCACACTTTGAATCTCATGGCACCAGTGGGCCAGACAATAAATATCCTCTCTTTGTTCCTTGCAATATCTTACTTCATAGAGCTCAAAGAGTTTAGAGATGATATTATTTGGCACATTTTACAAATGAGCAATTTGTGACAACAGAGGTTGATCAATCAGTTCATAGTTGAGATCCTTCAACCTGATAGTTCAGCCACATTTCTTACCTACCATGATCATTTTTTTAAATTGTGCAACTATTCTCCCATCCTTCCTATTTAGTTTTTATGTTCCTAGAAGTTAAGAGTAATCAAATTTCTCCTTCTATCTTTATCACTATTTTCAAGCTCCTTTTGAGATCTTTGCTCATGTTAATATGTAACCATAGTTTGTCAGCATCGGCCAAAGATCAGTAGAGGTCAGGCAGATTTTGATGATTTTTGGCATAATTAATATCAGTTAGGTTTTTATATCAGAACTCCTTCCTAGTTTTTTGGAATATGCTGCCTACTTCTCCCCTAGAACCGGTGAGAAACCAGATGACATAAGAGCCATCAGCTCAGAGATACTAGGCATTTCCATGGTTCTAACCACAAAACAGCCCTGACCCACCAACGGGAATATATTTTATTCACCTCACTCTTTCCAGCTCAATATTAGAGGACAAGGTCCCATTGCTGTGGACTCCCCAGCCTCACTTTTATAAATTCCCTGGAATAAATACTATGCTGTAGGACACTTCTGCTATGTTTGTACCCCCTTTAGAAAGGCACGATCCCCTCCCCCTCCCCAGGACACACTCCCTATCGTTAAGAACCAGCCGGGGTCTCCATGCTCCAGGTTAGGTATGCTCTTAGTAATGCCCCATTCCTCTTTTCTCCCAGCTTTCCCACAAACAGCACCATAGACATATTGTTTCTAACCCATTTTTAGAAGCTAATGCTGATGGGAACATGTTCATAAGATTTTTAAACAAAGATTAGTTCAGAATAACGAGAATGTCATAATCACACTCAATGTATAAACAATGATTTTAATTTAATAAACAGTTAAATGTAGCATAATCTGCAGTTTATGAATACTGCAGAAGAGCCAGTTTAGTTTGGATCACTGGTCTCTCTTCACAGGGAGATACTAAATGGTCTTGAGCCAAAAACAACTGGGTAGAAGTCTCAGGATTGCCTGCCTGCTTGCCTGCCTTCCTTCCTTCCTTCCTTCCTTCCTTCCTTCCTTCCTTCTCTCTTTTTTTATTTCTTATCTTCTGTCTTTTGGGTGTGTTATAGGGTATACTTGCAGAATCCCTGTAAAGGGATTGATTGTTTACCTATCATAATATAGTGTAAATATTTTTAATGTCAATAAATATACATTTTCACCATTATTTTTTAAGATTCATTTATTTATTTGAGAGAAAGAGAGTGAGAGAGCAGGGTGAGGGGCAGAAAGAGAGGGAGAGAAAGAGAATCTCAAGCAGACTCCGTGCTGAGTGTGGAGCCAGACACAGGGCTTGATCCCAGGACCCTGAGATCATGACCTGAGCCAAAATCAAGAATCAGACGCTTAACCGACTGAGCCACTCAGGCACCCCTCACCATTTTTTAAAATAGTTGCTTACTATGTACATAATTATGCCATGATTTATGTAACTAATTTGCTAATGTGAGACATTCTGATTCTTTCTCAACTTCTTTTGCTTTTATAAAATACTATGCTGGTCAGTGACCTTGTTACTATCTAAGCAACTGCTGCTCGGTTATTTCTTGCTTATCTGTTCATCTGTGTACCTCCTCAAAGATTTTTCATAGGTATCTTATTTTCCTTTAGAAATGCATTGCCCATCATGGTATTTAAATAAATTTAGTAATTTTGCGATAGTATGGTAAGTATAGTGTTTAAAACTTGGATTCTGAAGTCAGCCTGCCTGAGTTTGAATGCCCCCTCTGCCATTTGTTAGCTGTGTGACCTTGGGCAAGATATTCAACCTCTTTGTACCTTAGTTCCTTCACCTACAATAAGAGGATAATAATAGTACTTATCTCATCTAGTTGTTGTGAAAATTAAGGAAATGATGTATTTAAACAGTACAGAATAGTATCTAGCATTTAATACTTGCTCAAGTAATATTAGCTACTGTTAATGATAATTAACTTGCTCTGCCTTTTTATTCACACTATTTAATCTAAATTTCCACCAAAATGTGGCTGCAGACAAAACTTCATTTTTTGGCATGAAATATTGGGAACAGAAAGAGAGGACTAAAGTGGTCTCAAGGGGGTAAAGCATGTGTTAGGAATTATGGTCGATTCTTATTATGTGTTCAGGTATCAAATATCTAATATGGTAGAGTTGCTGGACCAGGCTCCAGGCCATCAGAAGCATCTCTAGTAGTCAAGGTGGTGGAGATAGGCGTAGTTATCAGACATTCAACCAGTCACCTACCGTCAGCCAGGTTATGTGTTCAGACAGGTAGATTATCTGTGATCTTTCCTGTTCATATAAACTAGAACTGAATGGTTCTAGTACATCTAGTACATTGATTTTTACTAGAATTCCCCTAGAATTCTTTTATGTTCCTTCTTCTCTCCTAGTGAAAGTAAAGAGAAAGTAGTGTGGTTTTTGTTTTTGTTTTTGTTTTTTGCTTGTTTGTTTACTTGGGCTTTTCCTAAAGAACAGACTTTATTGTACTCATTTGACCTCCTTAGAGAGCCTTTGCTGCAAACAGTTCTTCACTATCCAGCAGGGTTCTGGCATCCCCTCAGTGGGAGCAGTGATTAGGTTTGAACTTGGGAACTATTTTGGGAGATAGGAAAATGCAGGGAATTTGGGGTCAATCGTTCACTCTTAACTACTAGAGGAGTACATCAGAAACATTTGAATTAGGCATTTTTCTGCATTTTAATTGTTAGATCAAGTCCTTGGTTGATAAAGAAATAAATTCTACAATAAATCAAATGTATGAAGGAAAGACCAGGCATTTTTCTTATCTAAAGAGGCTCTGTGTTCTCAAGCACTGAGAAAAAATTGCATGTCAAAAGACCTGATCTTTATTCTTAGTTTTGTACCAGATGTAGTTTTGTACTAAAAAGGGTAAAGCAACCTGGTTCTTTCATTTAGGCAGGAGTTCCTGGTCCTCTGTGTAATCCTCTACTATTATTGTCCAGGACAAGAGTTTGGTGGCATAGCCAAAGCCCAGTGGGACTGAGTGATCTGTGCGTGCTCCCTCAGCTAATCAGCAGGCTTGCATCTTATAATGCTTTCTTATGAAGTAGGATTCCACGTCAGCCCTCCCTCATTGGATATTTCCTAGAATATATGCTTTCTGATCAAACTATACAGAAGAAATCGTCTTCTAAAGAAAAAGCAAGAAGGAAACATTAATTAATCATAGCTTCTAACCTAATAGTGTCTGTTGAAAATATTATGGACACTGAAAACCACAAAATGTTTTTACTCCAAAGAATGGGTCTATCCTAGAACTAATAGGGATTCTAAGAGTTCCAGAATTTCTGGGAAAAGTACTCAGGGAAAATACAAGTAGCTAAACATTACTATTTTTTGAAGCCTCATTAAATGGGAATTGTAGATCCAGTCCTCCTCATGGGTTACTGAGGAAAGTAGCAACTATGAATATGTCGCCTCAATGTTCATCATGAGAGAATCAATACACCCATGTTTGGAATATTATATGGCTATTAAAATGAAATACAAAATAATGAAATATATTAATGCATTAAAAATAAAATTAAATGACATGGAAGATCTGTGATAAATTGTTCAGAAAAATAATGGTGAGAATACTATTCAGAATGTGATCTCTCAATTTTGTAAAGACAAACATAAAACCTATAAACATAAGGATATAGGTGTCTTGGTTAAAAGCTAGATGAACATATTTCAACTGTTAGCAGTGGATCTCCCAAGCTATTGAGAGTGAATAGAGGAGATATGAACAGTGGCATGGTGTAGGGGAGAGGTGGACAGAGAGTCATGTTTACTTTTTAATTTATTCATATCTGTATTGTTTGGAATTCTTCTCATAAACATGTATTTTTATAATATTTTTATGAAAAGCCATAAAAAATCTTTGTATCAGAAATGAATCTCTCTGTGTGTCTGGTGGCTTGAAGCCCCATTCTACAAAGAAACATGGAATCAATGAGCTAATAGTGCAAATGACAAGTATTCCTCCACCTGAAGAAACTCCTTAAAAATTACAATATAAATTGTCTCACACTTGTAAATATCAGCTGTCACATGTCACAGATTATAGGAAGAGATAAAAATGAAGTCCAAAGCTGCTATAGATGGAAATCGTTACATCTAGTTTGGGCTGATAGTAACAGTGGAAAGGAAATGTGTACAGGTGAAAAAAGATGCTGAAAGTATGCAAATATTTTCATAATAATGTGAGAAAGTTGGGGCACCTGGGTGGCTCAGTTGGTTAAGCATCTGCCTTGATCCCAGAGTCCTGGGATTGCGCCTGCATTGGGTTCCTGCTCAGTGGGGAGTCTGCTTCTCCCTCTCCCTCTGCCTGCCGCTCCCCTCCCCTCCACTCATGCTCTCGCTCTCTCTCTCAAATAAATAATAAAAACTTTAAGAAAGATAATAATGTGAGAAAGATATGCTGCTCCTTTATTATGATACTTAGCGTCTTAGATACTGATCACTGTCCTTATGCCTTCCTTTTCAAGAATTCCATCTCAACATAGAGGAGAATAATTTCCATGGAAATGAATCCATTAACTAAAGAACACATTTGTACTGAGAAGTTAATGTGTGCACTGCTTTAGATACAGGGTGGGGGAGGGGAGCACAAAGATGAGTAAGACCAAGCATTGCCTCCTGGTGCTCCTAATCTAATGGGGGAGCTGAGGTGGTGTTCTGGTTCTGAAGTGCCACGGGGACCGTACTAAGCATACAAATGCATAAACTAAACTAAGACTTCAGAATAGAGTGGATGGATGCTCCCTCCAAGAGGAGGTGTTTCGTTTTTTATTTTGTTTTGTTTCAGAGTAGAATAAACCTTAACATCATTGTAAGCAGAGGAGGAAGAGTCCGTATAGAGAGGTGACAATGAGATAAGAGAAAGGAGGTGATGAATAGGAGTTAACCCTGATAGAAGCCTGAAAAGAGCCCAGGGGTGAGAGGACAGCCATGAGGAGGAGGAAGGATAGTACACAAAACATGTAAAAGAAAGAAGGGGGCCTGAGTGGTGAGGCAGAGCTGCCCTGGGAGGCGAAGGAAGAGGAAACCAGAAGAGTCCATTTATAACAGGTTTGACTTTCTCTGCCTAGTGGGAAGTTACAATATTGACAGGATGAAAGTTGTGGTAGGCTTGGGGGCTGTGGAAAGACTTGGAACAGCCACTGTGAAGAATATAAGTCAACCAAGGATTAGTATTTTTCTGTTCTTTGGGTTAATACCTAGTAGTGCAATTGCTGAATTATAGGGTATTCGTATTTTTAACTTTTTGAGGAACCTCCATACTCTTTCCCAGAGTAGCTGCCCCGGTTTGCATTCCCACCAGCACTGCTCCAGGGCTCCACTTTTTCCACACCCTCACCAACACCTGTTGTTTCTTGTGTTCTGACAGGTGTGCAGTGATATCGCATTCCAGTTTTGATTTGTATTTCCCTGATGATCACTGATGTGGAACATCTTTTCACGTGTCTGTTGGCCATCTGGAAGTCTTCTTTGGAAAAATGTCTATTCATGTCTTCTGCCCATTTTTTAATTGGATTATTCGTTTTTTGGGTGTTGAGGTTTATAAGTTCTTTATATATTTTGGATACTAACCCTTTATCAGAAATGCCATTTGCAAATATCTTCTCCCATCCTGTAGTTTGCCTTTTAGTTTTGTTGATTTTTTCCTTTGCTGTGCAGAAGCTTTTTATTTTGATGTAGTCCCAATAGTTTGTTTTTGCTTTTGTTTCCCTTGCCTCAGGAGACATATCTAGAAAGAAGTTGCTATGGCCAACATCAAAGAGATTACTGTCTGTGTTCTCCTCTAGGATTTTTATGGTTTCAGGTCCCACATTTAGGTCTTTAATCCATTTTGAATTTATTTTTGTGCATGGTGTAAGAAAGTGGTCCAGTTTTATTCTTTTGCATGTTGCTGTCCGCCCCAATGTTTATAGCAGCACTATCTACAGTAGTCAAATTATGGAAACAGCCCAAGTGTCCATCAGTTGAGGAATGGATAAAGAACATGTGGTAAATACATATATGCAATGGAATATTTTTCAGCCCTAAAAAAGAATGAAATCTTGCCATTTGGAATGACATGGATGGAACTAGAGAGTATAATGCTAAGTGAAGTAAGTCAGTCAAGGAAAGACAAATACCATATGATTTCACTCATATGTGGAATTTAAGAAACAAAACAAATGAACAAAGGGGGGAAATAGAGGCAAGTCAAGAAACAGACTCTTTTTTTTTTAAGATTTTATTTATTTATTTGACAGAGACAGCGAGAGAGGAAACACAAGCAGGGGGAGTGGGAGAGGGAGAGCAGGCTTCTCACCGAGCAGGGAGCCTGATGCGGGGCTCGATCCCAGGACCCTGGGATCATGACCCGAGCCGAAGGCAGACACCTAACGATTGAGCCACCCAGGCGCCCCAAGAAATGGACTCTTTTTTTTTAAAAAAAAAGATTTTATTTATTTATTTGGCAGAGATAGAGACAGCCAGTGAGAGAGGAAACACAAGCAGGGGGAAGAAGAAGGCTCATAGCAGAGGAGCCTGATGTGAGGCTCGATCCCATAACGCCGGGATCACGCCCTGAGCCGAAGGCAGACGCTTAACCGCTGTGCCACCCAGGCGCCCCGAAATGGACTCTTCACTATAGAGAACAAACTGATGGTTACCAGAGGAGAGGTGGGTGGGGGGATGGGTGAAACAGGTGATGGTGATTAAGGAAGGCACGTGTCCTGATGAGCACCTGGTGATGTATGGAAATGTGGAATCACTATATTGTACACCTGAAACTAATATTACACAGTATTTAACTAACTGGAATTTCAGTTAAAACTTAAAAAAAAATAAGTCAGGGGTGATTAGCAGGGTTGTGGAGCATCGCTGAGGTCCCAACTGAGGTGGAGTGGGATGAATCTTTAATGAAACTAATAAAAAGAAAACTTTTCATTGCTTTCTCTGGCATTGTGGCAGCTAGGCATAGAGGCATGGAAATTCAGCTTGGCCAGAATGCATGTTTTGTAGAAATAATGATTCTTCAGTTGAAAGCTGTGTATGAAAATTTATCAGAAAGTAGTCAAATAATTGCATCATTTCAGATTTCACTTTGTTAATATGTTTATTTCCCCTTTATTTTTAGTTAAATCAGTTAACTATAGTCCGTAAAGAAGTGGGAAAATACCCTGTACTTTGAGTGTTAACTAACCAAGTAATGCCATTAGAATTTCTAAAGTTTCTAGCTCATAGTTGCTTCTCATACATTATGTATTTTTAGGCTGGAAAAACTAATAACATCCTTTTTGGAAGACCAAGATCCAGAGAGTAGACTAGAGGTTGGCACTGATATGCGTAAAATTCATCACTGTTTCCACCATTTAAAGGTAAATTTCAGCATTTCCTCTAGTAGAAGCCATTGTCTGCCATGTTGAAACTGCAGTAAAGTTTGCCTAGTTGACTAGCTCTTAAAAGATTAGGAACCAGCTTCACATCTGCAGAATGGTATGATCTTCGAACAAGACTGGAATTATTCCAGAATTTCTTCAGAGATTGTCTCTTACCTGCCAGTGAATAAGCTCAGACCATGGACTTGTAATTCTTTTGCCAGGAATCTCTAACTCTGGTATACAGAATAATTCCATGTTCAAAAACCATTTGTTTTCAACATATATCAAGAAAATTGTGTCCCACGTTTTTCCCCAGCAGTTTAGATTTATCCATATAAACCCTCAGTTTCTCTCTGCCTCATGTTTTACCTTTCATGATGACACAGTGGGAGTATCATTAACTTTTATTTCTACCTCACTTGTAGTTTGGCATTCTTCACTACGATAATAAACATTAATTGTGAGTCTGCTATGGGACAGGCATTGGGAAAGCAAAATTGAATAAGTAAGTCATGAAGAAGACATATATGTGCAGTATAAGTATAACACATGATAAGTGATATTTTTAAAAGTGTGAATCAAGTAGTATGGGGTTAAGGAGAAAGAGAAAGAAGCTCAAGAGGAGATAATTCTTAAGTAGGAATTTCTTTTTTTTTTATAATAATATTTTTTTATTATATTATGTTAGTCACCATACAGTACATCCCTGGTTTTTGATGTAAAGTTCGATGATTCATTAGTTGCGTATAACACCCAGTGCACCATGCAATACGTGCCCTCCTTACTACCCATCACTGGTCTATCCCAGTCCCCCATCCCCCCCCCCCGAAACCCTCAGTTTGTTTCCCAGAGTCCATAGTCTCTCATGGTTCATTCCCCCTTCTGATTACCCCCCCCCCCCTTTCTTTATCCCTTAAGTAGGAATTTCTGAGTTTAGGGAAGGAGAGAGGTGATAGCAGAGAACAGGATGAGGAAGGGGAGGGGAGAGACAACAGGGACAGGGGAAGGCAGCTGCATTGCAGAGAGAGGGAAGGAAGGAAGGACAGGCACGCCAGTGCAAGGAACTGTCGAAGGCAAATAGAGTCCAAGAAACTAAGAGATTTGGAAGAGAGGTAGGGGCTCTAAGCTCTTATTTCATCTTACAGAAACTATTGAATGATAAGAAGATTCATGGAAAAAGCACAGTCTCCTCTGAAATCAAAGATCAAGACTGCCAAGAACCATTAAAGGAAGAATACCAAAAGCTCCGAGACATTCTACAGCAGAGGGATAATGAAATCAGTATCCTTTCCAAAGCGATTGGAAACCGACCCCTTGCGGCCTCGAAAGAGGGAGGGGGGACACTTCAGTGCCTTCCGCTAGCCACATCACCTAGCCCCCAGCCCTGCTTCCAGTTCACACTGACTCTTGCCATTTAGGAGAGGTCCCTCCCACACACAGAATGTAGTGAACAGTGAAAAACACAGTTGCTATAAAAGAAACACTTTGTTTTTAGCTAGATACAGTTACTATTTTGGGGAATATTTCAGTTTATCGAAAAGCATGGTCTTTTTTACACCATCCCTTAACATGAAATTTTTTTTTAAATCTATTTTTTTGGACTACTCTGCTGTGCTCTTTCTGTTTTAGTTCTGAGCCAATAAGTTAGCTAGTTATCTTTAGCTGACTGACCGGACACTGGGCTGACCACAGCCTCACCAGGGCCCAGAATTTGTGGCTGGTGTGTGGGCGGCACTCAAATGGTGGCTGAAAACTGACAAACGGTATTTAGCTTATGAAGAGCAGAGATTGATTTAAATGTAACTTCTTTTTATTTAAAAGCCAGATCTACTGCTTTAGGCTCCACTTAACAAATGTTCCCAAATTTGGAAGCAAGTATTGATACGTGTTCAGGATGGAATACTTTTTGGCTCTAGGAGGCAGTGTGTTTGGGGTGCCCCAAGTGCCAGCAGCCCTTGGGAGCTGCCTCCAGGTACAGGCTGGGTGGCTTAGACCTCAGGTCTCCCCAGCATTTCTTGGGTCTTGTTTCTCATTTTATCTGTCAAGCTTCTTGTAAAAGATTTGACATTTTCATTGCATTTGCAGACTTTGAACGTGCACAAGAAGTTATTTCAGTCAGTTATCAACAGGTATTTGTGTTCATTTTAAAAAAATACTAAAGGGCCTTTTAGCTGCAGCTGATGTGCAAAAATGCATAAAAATAGGGGCACCTGGGTGGCGCAGTTGTTGAGCGTCTGCCTTCGGCTCAGGGCGTGATCCCAGCGTTCTGGGATCGAGCCCCACATCAGGCTCCTCCACTGGGAGCCTGCTTCTTCTTCTCCCCCTCCCCCTGCTTGTGTTCCTTCTCTCACTGGCTGTCTCTCTGTCTGTCAAGTAAATAAATAAAATCTTTTTTAAAAATGCATAAAAATAACCTACATGAAAGACATCCAGTAATAAAGAGGTAAAAACAAACCACACACAAGGTAGGCACGCTGCCTGATTAACCTCGGTCTCTAATTTTATCTGAGTATTAGCAGACCCTGTACGCCTGATCCAAGTGAGTTTTAGCTGCTTTCTTATCCAGCCAGCAACAGTAGGTTCAGCTGCGAATTATACTCCCATGCGAGGCCTTGTCTGTGACTGCTGTCCACAGGGTCACCCTGCATTCCTTTCCCTCTCTTTCACCCTGTCCAGCTCCAGGGATGCTCCCAGTTCAGGCCTCAGGCCTGGCCCCAGCCCTAGTCTGAGCTCTGCTTCTTTTCCAAGCCTTTATTCTATTTTAGGATCTTCTCCCCTAAACACTGCTACCAACTTCCTAATCCCCTCCTGGGCTTATGAATGTGTGTACCTATAGGAGGTATGAGATGAGATATGACAGCGAAGAAACAGTCTGGGCTTGCGCATGTATGTTTATTTAAATGAGAGGGTCACAGAAACATACATCATCTCCCTTATTGACCACCACATCCAGGTACCACTGGTCATGTGGGGCTGCCCTAGATTCTTTATGGACTGGGAATGACCTGAGCAGTGTCTCCTCCTTCTGAGACTCATATTCAAAATGATGGCATGTAGGAGCCATGGTGAAAAGATCACTGAACTTAAAGTTCACACCTGGGTTGACATGCTAGCTCTTCCTGCATTGGCTCCATAGCTATTCAATGGAACGGTTTCCTACTCTTCAGTAGTAAGACCATAAAGCCTTCCCTGCCAACCTCACAGTGCTGAGCAAAGCTGGTAAGGTAAGTTACTGGAAAGTGCTTTGAATACTTTTGAGCACATAGTGTGGTATGATGGGAGATAGGACACTGTAGACAATGGGCAAACTCAGAAGGAAAAATAGCAGCTCAGATTTACTCATCACAAAGCTTGTGCTCATGAAGGGCTAATGACCAAGAAATGCTGTTGAAATTTCAAAGTTTCTCACAGTCAGGGTGGAGGAAATTTCACATCTCATTTGTAGAACCACCAAGGTGAAGACTGACAGGAAGAATGAGAAAGATCTGGTATATGGGAAAAACGGTAATACTTGAGCTCAACAAAAGACAGTAATGCAACCAAATGACAGTGAACGACATTGAATACTCTTCTTGGGAAGGGAGTGAAAATGGTGTCATTTCAGTGACATTATCAGCCTGAGTGAAGTTCAGACACCCCTTCGCCAAACATGTAACAGCATGTCATTCAGGACCCCGCACAACAAAGGCCCAAGTTAAATGAAATGGGCAGGGGAAGAAGACAAAGGAAAGGTGGGAAGAAGGAAAGCAGCCAAGGAGATAAATCTGTACTCTGATCTTTATGAAATGTACATCAGGACGCTGCTTGTCTCTGGTTAAATTCTGCCAGGGCCGGTTAGAATGAATCTCAGCTCCTTACTCCATATCACAAGGCCCTACGTGATGGTGCCCTTGCCAAGCCCCTGATATCATTGATTATGTCTCTGTCCCATGTGTTAGACTTTGGTCACAGTGTCGTTTTGTGTTCTAACACCTGGTTTCTCAAGCTTGGCACTTTTGACATTTGAGGCTATATAATTCTCTGCTGTGGGGGCTCCCCTGTGCATTGTAGGGTGTTTTGCAGCCTCTCTGGCCTCTACCCACTGGACTTCAATAACAACATCTGCCCCCCAACTGCAGTATGACAATCAGAAATGCTTCCAGACATGACCAAATGCCCTCTGGGTGGTAATACAGCCCCCGTTGGGAGCCACTGACAAGGCCCTTCTCCGGAGGGTTTTAGCACTAGCCATGAACTCTGCTGGCATACTCTTCCTCTGGCTGCTGCCTTTTGTTGTTAAGCTTAAATGTCACTCTTAGGAAAGTCTTTTGTGAGTCCCCAATGTAGAGTAGCCACTCAGTCATTCTTGATCTTTTAAAAATTAGCTATCCTTTCATCCTCTAACTTTCGGTACATGTGCGTGAGATCTGACTTTCCCCAGTAGGACATCTGCTTTGTGAGAGTGAGAAACTAGTCTACCTTTTCATCATTCCTTCCCTCTGCCTAGAATAGTGCCTGGCATATAGTATGAGCTCCACTGCACACTGTCGAGTGGGTGAGTGAATGGAGGTTGCCATTGCAGTGTGAGAACTGGTGGAGGCATCTGATGCTATGGATAACCAGTTCCGCACGAGAAGGCATGGAAGCTGTGGGCAGAGCACTGTTCCTCTCTGCCAGGCCAAGGCCCACACACCCTCTTTGGTAAGGACACACTTTTTGAGGCAAAGATTGGAAGCCACATCAGGGACTCTGAGAGAAAGAGTGAGTATGCTTCTGGAAATCTCCAAGAAGTTGGAGTCAAAGCTGAAGAGGAAGATGGAAATCAAATGACCCCCATGAGACTTGCCCAAGAACATCCAAGTCTCTCTCCACCACCTCCATATTTCCTCACTCCTATTTTAGTGATGCCATCTCTAGGGATGGTGGACGCCTGCAATTCCACTTACAGCATATGCATCTGGAGTTCTGAGATTCTGAAAAAGGATTTTATCTTTTCTCTCAGGGATGGCAGAAATCCCTTAGAGTTCTCAGCATCTTGAGCCCAAAAGAACAGCAAAGGAGGATGGCAGGCAGTGAAGTTATCGCTCCTCCTCAGTGCTCCCAGTGTATCAAAGCGGCCCACCAGAAGGTGCACTGTAAAATAATGTGTCCGTACCAAGAATTCACTTCTTCTCAGCTCCATTTGGGACCAAAATTTAGAGACTTTTTTTTTTTAAGTGTCTGTAAGTCCCATTCAAATGTATGCTAAGCAAACGTGTGTTGGATGTAGGGGTGCTCTGGCCACCGAGACTGATTTGGCTGCTCTGCCAGTTGGGTGGATTCTGGCGTTCTCCCTCTCTACCCCTCCTGCTGCCTCCTGAGCAGCATCCTGGATTCAAGTCTTACTTGTTCACAGATACATCCGTAGCTCCAGTGCCTGCTCCTACAAAGTGTTCCTTTTATTTCTGGTAAACCCTTACATAAGAATTTTAAGTCTTGGGGCGCCTGGGTGGCACAGTCATTAAGCATCTGCCTTTGGCTCAGGGCGTGATCCCAGCGTTCTGGGATCGAGTCCCACATCGGGCTCCTCCGCTGGGAGCCTGCTTCTTCCTCTCCCACTCCCCTGCTATGTTCCCTCTCTCGCTGGCTGCCTCTCTGTCACATAAATAAATAAAATCTTAAAAAAAAAAAAAAGAATTTTAAGTCTTTACCTGTTTAAACTCAGAACACTTTAAAGACCTTGGGGTTTGCGAATTTTTCATATAATGGTGCCATATTGAAAGATCAGTTGCTTCCTAAATTGTCTATAGTAGGTAAATGACTTCAGGAAGTTGAAGTCTTCCTTCAGTGGTCTCTTTACCATATGACACTTGATCTTAGCCAAAAGGCCGAGAAGCGATCTTTACCATATGACAAATAGCAAATATTGTTGGGAATATTAACCTCAACTGAAATATTAGTGCTTTGATCATTGCAACTTAGCATGAGTCACTAAATCCTTAAATCAAGTTTCAGATATTCTGGTCAATATGCTAAAGAAAGAAAAGAAGAAAGCTCAAGATGCTCTCCACTTACCCAGCATGGGTAGAAGTGAGTGTAGACACTCACAGAGCTCGCCCTTCCCACCTTGGAACCCAGAAGGTCTGAAGACATTGCCATCCTCAGCAACCACACAGGTCCAGGACATCAGCACTTTTGGGTACAGATCCGGTTTGCTCCACAGTAAAACAGGTCAGTTATATTTACTTATAAATTATCTTAAGTATAGAAAACATAGGCTTAAATGAGAAAACATAGGCTATCATAAGTTATACATCTATAGAAAAAGTAGAATAAACATGGAAATGATTATAATTTTATCATTCTATTCATCATTGTAATTCTTATCGTTGTTATTATTACTAATATTTCTTGAGGTTTTAAAGTTGTATCAGCAGCAGTTGTAGCAGCAATAACAAAAATCCCCAAGTAAGGTTCCTCCTAAAAGGAAAAAAAAGAAACAAGTCTGGCATTCCTCATTCTCTATAATGGAATTCAGCATAGCATTTCTTGGTTTTAGATATGCAAGGGTGAAGAAATGACAACTTATTTGTTATAATTATTTTTTATAACTATCAAGTCTCTTAAATACCAGTTTCCAAAATTGATGACTGAACTGAAAACACAAAGTATGAATTGTCCCAGAGCCCAGAGACAGAAATAGATGGGTTCAGGGCAACAGGAGAAAAGTTAAAGTTAGAGGAAGGAACAAAACCTTTCCTCTGATAGAGGAGTGAAAGAATAAGGACAGATGTTGCATTGCCAATGTGATGACACAGTATTTATTTCTAAATCAGAATAAGCTATCTGCAGCAAAATAATTTAAAAATATTATCACAGTCTGACTTAAAGGATAAGAAACAAACAAAATTTTGTCAGATAGTAGGATTTGACAGGGTTGCATCAACTAGAGGCACTCTCCCCACTTGTAGCTTCTGATCAGTATGTCAACTCTGCAGCTTCAGAACCACGCTGGAGGCCTGGGTTGGTTTGTGTTATTTTCTCTTTCTGTTAGACCCGCAGAGAATGATGTACAGTCATGTGATGGATGCCTTTCTCTTGAAGACATTGAGGAATCTGAAATATGGAATGTACTAGAACTAAGGGATGGAAACCTTCCCTTTTTGGCAACAGAGGTTGAAATTTTCTGTATAAATATTTGTTGGTATGGGTGACCTGATGTACATGGTTTTCTAAAGGATTTAGCTTGGGAATAATTAGAGGATGGTACTCATTAAGAAGGATACTTTTTAATCAATAAAGACAAGATTGAGAAGCCTGGAAATATACTTCATGATATTATATCCCTTTATCTCTTAATTCTAAATCTTCTTGCTTTGAGTATTTATTTAGCAACATAGTAGAATAAATTCAAAATCAAAGGAAACCAAAAATGCTGTTTTTACCATTTATCATGGTGGCAGTAGACAGGGAAAGCAATTATTCCTCTCTGTGATTGTTTTCCATACAGCATTCCTATACTCTGTTATGGGTAACAGCTGGTTCTAAAAAAAAAAGGAGGCCCTCTGGATTGGTGAATTCATTAGTTCATCCATCAATTTATTTATTCCTTTATTCATTCAACATATATTTATTGAGTACACACTTTGTTCCACATACCGTGCTAATTATTACTATTATGGCTACAGCTTACATAGCCTAGATAGATAGATAGATAGATAGATATCAGGTACTATTCAAAGTTGTCCAATTGAATTAACTCATCTAATCCTTATTCTATAGGTTCTTGTTTTACCCCCATATTCTATAAGAGCATACGAGGACAAACACAACCTCTGATCTCAGAGCACTTAGAGACTGACAGAGAAGAGAGCTTTGAACAATTAATTATAAAAGTACACTTCTGTATTACTGATAGGGCACATACCAGGGAACCCAACCTCAAGTTAAGTAAGGAGGGCACGTATTCCATGGTGCACTGGGTGTTATACGCAAGTAATGAATCATGGAACTTTACATCAAAAACTTGGGATGTACTGTATGGTGACTAACATAATAAAAATTTTTTATTAAAAAAAAAAAGATCAGAAAGATCCCAAAAGGGACGTGGGGGGGGGGAGTGTGGCTGGAAGCAATATTGTAAGCAGAAGGAGTCATTTGAATAGTTTTTGGGGCCTTTGTGTTGGAAAGGAGCATTTTAGGAAGTGAAAAGGCCAAGATGGGTGGGGAGGGAGAGGCTGGGAAGACATGTTGAGTAATGTAGCAGAACAGATTGGCAGAGGACACAGAGTATGCATGACTAATTAGAAGGCCATTGTAGCGTAGTGGTCCAGGCCAAAGGATGGGGATGATGAGAGAAAGATGGGGGGATCCGAAGGATTTAGGAGGGAGAGTGAGCAGGGCTTGGTGACTAACGGATGTGGGGGTAAGGGTGAGGATGGGTCTCCAGTCTCTGGGTGGCTGGTGAGGCTCTTTGTGGAGGTAAGGAACAGTGCAACAGTTGACATTGTTGGCTATAGAGAGCAGAGCCTGGCATCTTTACTGACAGGAAAGGTCGCAGTCAGTATCCACGTTAGACTACTGTGCTCATGATGGAAGGAACTGTTTGTTCACTGGCCTTCAAAGACACACACCATTATGCCTGTGCAGAAGTGGCCTCGGATATCACTGCCCCGCCCCTTGCTGTGTGCCAGACCTTTTCTGTTTCTATTTTCTCTTACCCACACCATCTCCCTTCTCATAATTCTTCTTCCCCATAGCTTCTCATAATCTCTCTCCTAACTCATAATTACAGTCAACTTTTTCAGTAACCCTTCTCTTCCCTTGATACTACTATCAAGACAGCCTGTAGTTTTGTTTGGAGAATGAATTAAGTTTACTTGAATAGAAAATCACTGAAAAAAAAAATAATGGAAATTGTTTGTAAAGGCCAAGTACGAATGAAGTAAAAGAGTTTTGGAGAAAAGCCTTAGAGTTGAAAGGCTTTTTGAGTTGTTTTAACTGTTGTTGGATATAGTTCTAGCAATGACTTTAAATAGGAATAAGCTCACAAATGGATTGATAATGATCTAAGCATTTGGAGGAGGGACTGATGAAGGATTGATTTTATTTTTTGGCAAAACTACAGATAGGATGAAATTGCTGTGGATGAATCAGTGCCACAAAGCAACAGGTAATGGGATAGTTTATCACAATGTTTAAGATCCTAGGAGCTGATTAGGCTTTTATGACTGCATTATTTTATACAAGAAGCTTGTGTGAACTAAGCCACATACAAAAAAATTAATAATCATGTTGTTTTGGAAGATTTCTGCCGTATGTAGGTGTTGTCAATTCCTATTAAGCATCCCCTGGGCTGCCTTCAATGCAGAACGCAAGTAGATTTGACCTCCTCCACTCTGATGATCCTCCACCTTCTTGCCTTCACCCCCCTCACTTGATGCTGAAAATGTCTTCTTTCAAATTTCTTGTACTAAAAGAAAATGAAACCAAATTCATGGTTCACTCTAGAGCCCCACACAGTCATTGTGCAAGCAGCCTGCCAAGGCAGAGGAAGGAAGGTTAGGGGCTTTGGGGCTTCTTGGGTTTTTTGGAGGTTAAATGTCTGTTTTGGTTTCATTGAAGTAATGAGAGGGATTGTTCAGCTCCACATTTTGAAAAGAGTCATATGGTTCTCTTTAAAATAGTAGGACTTTGATAGTTTGGTTTTCTTGTTTGGTTTTTTGGGGTTTTGTTGTTTTTGTTGTTGTTTACTTTTTTAGTCCTCTGATTGTGTGTTCCAGATAGTCACCTAGAACCAGTCAGTATTCCAAAAGCCCCTGATGATTCACCAAATCCTTTAACTGGGATGCTAACAGAACCCACTCATCACAGGTGATGCCACTGGCATTTTAAAAGGTGAACTGATACGCAACTAATGAATCATTGAACTTTACATCAGAAACCAGGGATGTACTGTATGGTGACTAACATGATATAATAAAAAAAAAACATTAAATAAATAAATAAATAAATAAATAAATAAATAAATAAAAGGTGAGTTGAAAGCCAAAGCCACAGCTTGGGGGCTCCAGGATCTTTTCTCTTATTTACTCCTAAGAATTTATTGAATCCCCACTATGTGCATGGAAGCTCCAAAGGTAGAGGTGGTAGGGGGGACCAATGGAAACTGAGAAATGGTCTCTGCCCCTGAGAGCTTACATTTAAATAGCAGAGGCTGGCTTGGTACCCTAAGAGAAGAGAATAAAGTAACAAATGCTATACACAGGAGCTGGAAGAAATGCTGTAAGAAGTCAAAGGAGAAGGCAGGGATTTTAATAAGTGGATTGGGAAAGCATTATAAAGCAAGTGACATGGAAGTTAGGTCTCAAAGAATTGGTAGAATTTGGACAAAGATGGATAGAAGAACATTCTATTACATTCCAGATTTAAAGAATATTATGAGTAAAGGCTTGGGAACAGGAAAGCAAGGGAAAATATGTAGAGTTGGCAAGGGTACTTATTTAGCTGGGGCCTTGAAGAGGTACAGGAAGTCCAAAGACATAAGGCTAGAAAAATGAGTGAGAAATTGTTGGGATGACTGCTTCAGGGAGAGGGAGTAGAGAAATAGATGGGAACATTCTCTTTTAACTTTTTATGCTTTCCTATTGTTTTAATTTCTTATATTCAATTTCTTACCGTGTTATGAAACCTTGAATGCCTCACTAGGGAATTGCCTTCATAGGGTTGCAGGGAACCACCAAGACAGAGGGGGCACGGTGATACCTGTGCTCTGGGAAAGTATTTGTGGAAGAAATCTTTAGAGTATCTTGGAGGTGAAATGCCTGGAGATGTGAGTAAATGGTTTAGGAAATAAAACAGTACAAGGTGGGAGTGATGGAAACAGAGAAGAGGCAAGGAGCATGAAAAGATACAACAGAGGGAGTCCACAACAGTTCTCCATGGCATAAACAACCCTTTCTTCTCCCTCTTCCTGGTTTTCCCAGTTCTTCTGGCATTGAGGATGCAGTTACAGGCACAGCCAGGAGTTGGGAAGCTGGCACTTCTCTGGCATGATGCATCAAGCCTGGAGTCCGTTCCTTGAGTTGCTTTACTCGTGCTCAAAGAATTGCTCTCTGGACCAAAAGCTACTGTTACAAAGGTTTCATATACTCCCATCATCCACTAAGTTGAAAAGAAGAGCTCAGAGAGAAATCGATAGAACAAAACTCACCCATAAAACCAGAGAAAAAGAATAGAGATGAGGTTTTCTAAGATCCTTTCCAACTTGCTTTGTTACAAGCCTCAGGCACAAAAGTTCACCTCTTGCCTTTCAAATCTCCCATGATCCATCTTACCCTCTCTTTTGGAACTGACCACACTTTTGTCCTTTCATTTCCCTGTAAATGCAATTAAAGAGACAGTCAGTAAATGGATCATTGCCCTCTCTGTAGCTCCATGGCCAATGTCACTTCTGTAGAGCACAGTATTGAGATTACTCTGAGCACTACCTCTGAGAAATGCATCTTTGCATCCCTCCTATTTGAAGGGTTCATAGATTAGATGAAATGAATAAATGATGGTGAAAAAAGAGAAAGAGGAGGGGGGAAACTGAGAACAGATCTCTGTTTTAAGTTTAAAATCAAGGCTTACCCCCATTTCCATTTATTTTATCTGATAATCTTTGTGATTCCAAAAAGGTCTTCAAACCTAAAAACTGAACAAACAAATAGGAGTCAATGTGTTTTCTAAAGGAAAGCAGCATGGCCCTAGATGGGACTCAACTTCCGACATTCGGTTGGATTCCACGGACACCCGTGAACTCCCATGTGCCTTTATCTGTCTATCTATCTATCTATCTATCTATCTATCTATCTATCTATCTTGGAAGTTGTCATCTATGAACATCCCAAGAATATTTAATCTAGTCAGGGAGATAAGTAAGTAGATAGAGCTGTCTTTTAGTGTAATGAGAATATTCAATTAAAGGGCCTGGAGATTTGAGGATTCCTCCAAAACTGTAGCCTAGTCAACCATCAGTTTCATATTATTTGGGGAAAGAGTTTTGTCAGGAAGGGGAACATAGATTCTGAGTATGGCAAGGAATCAAAGAACTAGAGGTATCAAAGAAGCATGTCCTATTGCCTATGGACATTAAAATTGCTGGGTTAGGTATGTAGATAGAGGAAGACCGTGGCCCAGTACCCAAGTGCTCAGTGAAATGACTAGAGGACTGTTGATGGCAGTAAGGAGGAGAGGGTAGAAGAAGCTGTAGCCAGAGGGAATGAACCTGAATGGGGAAAAGGTTTGCCTAGGTAGTATTATTTGCTTGTGTGTTTATTTCCATTAGCATGAATGAGTATTGTTCTAGAATCACCAAGAGAAATAAGGTAAAATTCAGGCCAACATCCTCATTTCCCTACTTGGTTGTAGGAAGATTCTTATTCTGAGATAATGCCATCTTTCTCACCTGCCCTGAAGTTCAGGATGAAAGGCAATATTTCTATTCCATTACATTAATAGAGTAGATGGAATATTGCCTGCTCAAGCAAGTTGACTCTTCTAATAGGAGGGATACCTTCAAATCTCCTTCAAAATTTGCAGTAAGAAGGGACAGCACTCAGGTCTGGTAGAGGACCCGAACCAAACAGTCATGGAGGACCAGTTGCCCAAAGTGATATACTTGTATGCAACAGAAAGTTAACGATGGTTCTGGGCATGGGAACCCTATCTTTTGGCTCTAAGATAAAGGATCATAAATATGAAGTTTGGGTCAGAACACAGGTCATTTTCATTTTATTAAACATTGCATTCAAAAGTTAATTTTTCAGTGGATTATTCAGAGCTCAGATTTCATTCTCCCATAGACAGGGAGGTTAGGTTCCCTGTGAAGCAAAGCCTCAGCCAGATGTTTATTGGAGAGGGCCCTTGGGACCAACAGCTGTGGAAAGAAGAGGAAGGATGCAGGACTTGGCAGAGGGAGAGGCTGAGCTGTTATGCAGTCCTGACAAAGGCCTCAAGGGCTCTGACGCTGAGCGGGTCCTTCAGAGTTGTCCCAAGTTGAGGCAATGGGACAGGGCCTTTCTACCTTCGTGATGGTCAGTCATTGAATATGGGCCTGCCCCTGGAAGGAGGCAAGGCTTTGAATGAGGCAGTTTTCTTCAGCTGAGAAAATCTCCAGGGGGTTGACAGCTGAGGACTTGTTGCTTATGTACTCTTAGGAGCTGGAGGAATAAGCCCTTCATTTCTTACCTTTCACCCTAAATTTTATTTTCCTCAACCCCCATCCCCCACCTCTGGTAATCACTAATCTATTCTCTGTATCCATGAGTTGTTTTGTTTTGTTTTGTTTTTTTAGATTCCACATATAAGAGAAATCCTACGGTATTTGTCTTTCTCTGTCTGAATTATTTCACTAAGCATAATGCCCTTGAAGTCATTCCATCCATGTTATCACAAGTAGCAAAACTTAATTCTTTTTTATGGTTGAATAATTATCTATCTATCTATCCATCTATGTATCTGTCTATCACAGTTTCTTTATCCGTTCATCATCAATAGACACTAGGTCATTTCCATATCTTGGCATTGTAAATAATGCTGCAATGAACACAGAGATGCATACATCTTTTCGAGTTAGTGTTTTCCTTTTCTTTGGATTAATATCTAGAAGTGGAATTGCTGGACCATATGGTGGTTCTATTTTTAGTTCTTTGAGGAATGTCTATGCTGTCTCCCATAATGGCTGCACCAATTTACATTCCCACCAACAATGCACAGGCGGTCCCTTTTTCCTACATTCTTGCCAACACTTGTTATTTCTTGTCTTTATGATAATAGCCAATATCACAAGGTGATATCTCATTGTGCTTTAGATTTGCACTTCCTTAATGATTAAAGATGCTGAGCATCTTTTCATGTGCCTGTTGACCCTCTGTATGTCTTCTTTAGAAAAACATCTATTCAGGGGCGCCTGGGTGGCTCAGTCGTTAAGCGTCTGCCTTTGGCTCAGGTCAGGGTCCTGGGATCGAGCCCCGCTTTGGGCTCCCTGCTTGGCGGGAAGCCTGCTTCTCCCTCTCCCACTCCCCCTGCTAGTGTTCCCTCTCTCGCTGTCTCTCTCTCTGTCAAATAAATAAATAAAATCTTTTAAAAAATTCTATTCAGATATTCTGCCCATTATTAATTGGATTGTTGGGGTTTTTTGTTGTTTTGTTTTGTTTTGCTTTTGAGTTGTATGGGTTCTTTATATTTTGGATATTAGCCCCTTGTCAGAATTTTGATTTGTAAATATCTTCTCCCATTCAGTAGGTTGCCTTTTCATTTTGTTGATTGTTTCCTTTGCTGTGCAGAAGCTTTTTAGTATGATGTAGTCCCTCTTGTTTATTTTTGCTTTTGATGTCAGATTCATAAATTCTTACTGCCTTCTAGGAGTTTTATGGTTACAGGTATTATGCTCAGATCTGTAATCCATTTTGAGTTAATTTTTTGTACATTGTAAGATAGTGATCCAATTTTATTCTACTGCATGTTGCTGTCCAGTTTTCCCAGTACCATTTGTTGAAGAGACTGTCCTTTACTCATTGCATATTCTTGTCTCCTTTGGCATTAATTAATTGGCCATGTATGTAAGGGTTTGTTTCTGGGATCTTTATTCTGTTCCATTGATCTATATGTCTGTTTTTATGCCGATACCACATTGTTTTAATTATTATAGCTTTGTAATATAGTGTGAAATTGGGGAGCACAATGCCTCCAGCTTTGTTTTCTTTTCTTAATACTGCTTTGGCCATTGTGTGTGTGTGTCTATGTATGTGTGCACGTGCACAAGTCCATACAAATTTTATGACTTTATTTCTTTGGTTTTTGGGTGTTTTTAAATTTTTTTATTTTAATTCAATTAAGCAACATGTAGTACATAATTAGTTCCAGATGTAGAGTTCAAAAATTCATCAGTTGTGTAAAACACCCGGTGCTCATCACATCACATGCCCTCCTGAATGCCCATCACCCACTTACCCCATCCCCCTCCCACCTCCCCTCCAGCAACCTTCAGTTTGTTTTCTATATTTAAGAGTCTCTCATGGTTTTTCTCCCTCTCTGATGACTTCCCCTTCAGTTTTCCCTCCCTTCCCCTATGATCCTCTGTGCTGTTTCTTGTATCCCACATATGAGTAAAACCATATGATAATTGTCTTTCTCTGATTGACTTATTTTGGTCAGCATAATACCCTCCATTTCCATCCATGTCGATGTAAATGGTAAGTGTTCATCCTTTCTGGAGGCTGAGCAATATTCCACTGTGTATATACACCACATCTTCCTTATCCATTCATGTGTCGATGGACATCTCGGCTCTTTCCACAGTTTGCCTATTGTGGACATTGCTGCTATAAACATTGGGGTGCAGGGGCCCCTTCAGATCAATACATTTGTATCTTCGGGGTAGGTAAATACCTAATAGTGCAATTGCTGGGCTGTAGAGTAGCACTATTTTTAACTTCTTGAGGAACCTCCATACTGTTTTCCAGAGTGGCTCTACCAGCTTGCATTCCTACCAACAATGGAAAAGGGTTCCCTTTTCTCCACATCCTTGCCAACATTTGTTGTTTCCTGACTTGTTAATTTTAGCTATTCTGACTGGTGTGAGGTGGTATCTCATTGTAGTTTTGATTTGTATTTCCCTGATGCTGAGTGATGTGGAGTATTTTTTTCATGTGTTTGTTGGCCATTTGTATGTCTTCTTTGGAGAAATGTCTGTTCATGTCTTCTGCCCATTTCTTGACTGGATTATTTGTTTTTTTGGTGTTGAGTTTGATAAGTTCTTTCTAGATCTTGGATACTAGCCCTTTATCTGATATACCATTTGCAAATATCTTCTCCTATTCTGTAGGTTGCCTTTTCATTTTGTTGACTGTTTCCTTTGCTGTGAAGAAGCTTTGTATCTTAATGAAGTCTGTTTATTTCTTTGTACAATTCCATTGGAATTTTGATATGGATTGCATTGAATCTGTTGATTGCTTTGAGTAGCATGGACATTTTAACAATGGTGGTTCTTCTAATTCATGAACACAGAATATCTTTCCATTTATTTGTGTGTTCTACAATGTCTTTCATTAATGTCTTATAGTTTTCTATATGTAGGTCTTTCACCTCCTTGGTTAAATTTATTTCTAGTTATTTTATTCTCGAAGTCCTTCATTCTTGAAGGGGTATCTGGAGGACACATCACAGTATCCACCACAGGTGGATAAGTTATCCAGTATATCCAAAATAAGGTGGATAAGTTATCCAGTGTATCCAAAATACCAATATGGTGCTTCATTTAGCTGAATTATGTTACTTATAGCTCGTAATGTCATTCTGTACTAATATGACTCATTAGGCTGAATAAATATAAGAATTGTGTTATCCAATCACTATTTTTAGCATTGTTTTCATGATAAAATATTTTCTGCATTCCTACCTGGGATGTCAAGAACACATGCCCTTTCATTCTGGCAGCAGAGGAACAGAAGCATCCCCCCCCACACACACACACACATGCATGTAGACACACGCATATCCATGCAAAGTCTTGCCCAAACTTTGGCAATAAAACATTACTTTTTCACTTATTGTATATTTGCTTTATAAAATACACGAAGTGCTGTGCTATTCTAGATGATGTGAAGAGTATAAAATGTTCTCCTACAGAGGCTCTGGAAAGTGTGAAGGACTATTTTTAGCTGCAAGAGCAGTGGCTCTTATTAATTTATTTGATAAACAATTGAATTGAAACTATGTGCCAGTTATTATGCTAGGTGAATGAGCCCCAGTACCTATTAAAGGGTTTACAATCTAGAAGAGGACCTGCAGTGAACATGCACAGAGAGTGCCGTGGGACATGGACGAGGAATGGTCAACTCTTTCTAGGTAGGTTTAGGAAAACTTATGGAAGAAGTGGTATTTGAACAAAATCTTCAAAGAGTAATCACATTTATGTCTGGCAAAATGAGTAGAAGAGGAAAGCAAAAGACAGAGCACCTAGGAAACTTCTCAGGCAACAGTATGGAGGTGTGGAACATGGAATGTTTATGATGGTTCAAGGCTTTGGTTTCAGCGGACTGTAATGTTTGTGTGGATAAGATCATGTTCACAAAGAATTAAAGCTGAAGAAGGACGAGCTCATGAGAAGCTTAAAAGCCATACTTCTAAATTTAGGACTTAATTGTCCTGGCAGTTAGGAGCCATTATAGCTTCATATATATATATATATATTTGAGAGAGAGAGAGCATCAGTGGAGATGGAGATGCAGGCTCCCCATTGAGTGGGGAACCTGATGTAGGGCTTGACCCCAGGACCCCAGGGTCACAACCTGAGCCAAAGGCAGACGTTTAACTGACTGAGCCACCCAGGTGCTCCATTATAGCTTTTTAATAGGAGTGTAACATGGCATATTCCAGTTAAAGAAAGCTCATTGATGGCAATGTGCTGAATAAACTGGGAACTAGAGGGAAGGTAGAATGGATGATGTTGTAGTAGTACTAGCCACGGTTAGAAATGGTAAGAGCCTGGGGGCGCCTGGGTAGTGCAGTGGTTAAGCATCTGCCTTCGGCTCAGGGCGTGATCCCAGCGTTCTGGGTTCGAGCCCCACATCAGGCTCCTCCACTAAGAGCCTGCTTCTTCCTCTCCCACTCCCCCTGCTTGTGTTCCCTCTCTCGCTGGCTGCCTCTCTCTGTCAAATAAATAAATAAAATCTTTAAAAAAGAAAAGAAATGATAAGAGCCTGGATCAAACCAGCCACAGTAGGGATTGAAAAGATGAGAAAAATGTTAGGGGTACACAGGAAGGAGAACTAACTGTGACTGGTTGGAATGAGGGTGAGATGAACAATCTGGGATGACTCCCAGGTTATCAAGACTATGAACCATGAAGGGAAGCAGGTCTAGAAGGAGGGTTTATTCATCAAATTATGGGTATGTTGAGAAGGAGTATGAAATGGAAGTGTCTAAGCTAGTCAATATGCAGATTTAGGGCTCAAGGCAAGGGGTTAGAGACATGGATCACTGACTTGTAGCCATGAGAGTGAATTAGATGGTCCAGTGAGATGGGTAGCAAGGAAAAAGAGGACAAAAGGACCGAAGGCAAAACACTTAGGATTCCCAATATTAATGGGTTGGGCTGAAGCAGAAGAACCAACAAAGCAGTACTGCGAAAGGCAAGAGAGGGTCAAGAGAGAGTGAGATCTCAGAAGCCCTATCAGAGGTTGTGTTCCAAGGAGCTGGATGTGGTTAACAGTGTTGGATGTTGCGGAGTGGTCAAGTTAGATAAGAACTGCATAGTCAATTGGATTTGGATGGGAGGTGATCAGTGACTTTGCCAAAGCAATTTCAAAGAGTGAGGGAGCAGAAAGCTCACTGTACCAGACTGAAGAGTGGGAGGAAAGGAAGTGAGGCAGAAATAGTCACAGAGATCATTGGAAGTGAAAGAATTTTGAAGCTAGCGTTGTTAAATGGAGTTTCTTTGTGGGTGTTGAAGTCATTTAGGATATTGGCAGGAAATGGGGCGGGAAAGAAAACTGTGAGCCAGGAGACCAAGTTCTACTTAGGGTAGCTGGATGGTTTGTTCACTCTTTGGACCAATATATACCTTAAGTTGCAGCATCGGAGGGAGTGGGTAGTAGGACCAAATGGCACAAATCTCAGAGGAGGAAAGATTTGGGCCTTGATGTTAAGAATAGTGCTTTTGAAATGGTACTGTTGACTCAGAAAAAGGCCACACTGTCTCTGGCCCTTCCAGTATTTACACTACAGGAGAATGAACATCCTCCACTTGAGAGGGCTCCAGATAAGTCAGTATCCATCCTCAAAGGAAAAGTCAGATTTCACTAAAGAGAAAGAGCTGAGGGGATATTCCATAAAAATGGTGAGCATGTGGGAGAGCTTAATTAACAATGAATGTGGAGTCCAGAGAGCAGAGTAGGACAGGTTCTCAGGGAGGCCAGCAGTGGAAGGAGGAATGGGTGGAATGGCATTGAGGTAGGGCAAGGAAGTAAAGAATAATAAGTGAGATGACAGTTCCCTGCAGGGGCTTGCATTTTGTGGGTGGCCAAAGATGATAGGGATAGAAGTCATGGTAGGATTGATTATCCTTGAGGCTACAGGCCTGGGAAGTGTTTCAGATTCAGTCTCTTATTGGTTTTTAAATGATATGCTTCTGATGATTTCCTTTGACATGAACTCTCCCTGGATGATGTTTTGGAATGGGGGTGGGGGGAAAGATCAGCTGGCTTCTGGAACGTTCCCCTTTGAGTGAAATACACAAGACCCAGGAAGTTTCTGACCTTCTCAAGCTTAGAACAAAGGTGCAGCATGGGAAATCTTGGAAAGGCCCTGGAAATTCTATAGTAGAGTTTTCCTCACATTGTGGCGGGGCAGTTTGTATGTCTCCCACATGTTCTTCTCTTGACGGAGTCCTGGTTAATTCCAGCAGTGCAGCCGCTCTCCCAGTGATGCGGACACTCGCATCAGTGGTAGTTTTGTGGCTTTATAGATATGGGTCATTCCTAAGTCAGATACTTAGAATTTTGGTATTGTGTTTCCTAAATTGTAAGCTCCCAAGTAGGTCTTGTGTTCAGAGGCCTCCTCAGAGCCCCCTCTGGAGGTAACATAAAGACACTAAAGCAAGAAAAATAGAATTGAATCAAGAAAATTCTTTCTCTGGTCTGCTGGATTTGGGTCAGGCACAGAGCTGAGAATCTTTAAACCTCCCATCTGACAAAGTTAACTCTGTACTTCCCTCTGGCCATCATATAATCAGACTTCCTCCTGCGGTGAGAGATAATAATTGCACTGAGCTACAGCATTTGCCTTGACCGTGGAGTTTAAGAATTCATCAGCACTTTTTTTTCAAATATGATTTTCTGGGATTTATACCAACAAAGATGAAAATAGTTTCTGTCACCATGTTCAGCAGGGAATGTATTTTGGAAACATGATAGATGAACCCTGACTTTATTGGTAGCATAAGACGTGATCTTTGTAAAACATCTATCACTTGCTTTGACAACCCAAGCCAGAATGTACCACTCTGCTCCTACTACAGGTAAATTCAGCTGGTTTTCTTTATGGTTGTGTCATTGATATTTACTACAATCCGTATATATGTTGAGGGGCAGAGCAGGTGTGGCTACAAAGACCACCTGGGAAACAATGAGCCTTTCTCCACTGTACACATGAAGGTTGTCTTTTGATTAGACCCTGAGTCATCACTTTAAAAGCTTTCTGTCACCTGTTACTCTACCTCTTAACTTCCCTCAGCCAGAAAGCTTTGTGCAGAAATACTAACTACTTCACTCCTTCCAGCTGCATGTCACGCTGATCTTCCAGTTCCCTAATTTCTAGTGATGATTCTGTGACTCTGGTAAGTTCTTTGCTTTCAGTTATTCTACTTCATTTTGATGAACAGAGATTTCTTGGGACTCCTATAGCAAGCCATTTTCTGAATATCTTGAACCTCATAAACTTGTGTTGAGTACTGTCCCAAAACTGATAGAAGAGGTGTGCCTTCTGGCTGGGGTTACCAGATTTAGAAAATAAAAAAGAGAAGATAAATAATGCATGACTTTTTAGGGTAAATGTGTCCCAAATAGTGAAAGGGCCCCACTTATACTCAAAAATAAAGTTTGGTTTTTATCGTAAATGCAAATTTCACTGGGCAGTCTTGTATTTTACCTGACAAGGCGACCCCTGACCCTTCTCTTTGTTGTGATGTTTCCTTGGTATGAGGGTTCCCAGACAGCCTTTAAGGAACTGCTTCAGAAGAGGAATAGGGGGTCTGTGTGGGTCCATTGGCATGCAGGACTGCTGCAGGGCTCTTGTGTGGGTAGGGTGTGTGCTGGGGGGGAAGTGGAGTTGATCTTCATGCTAGCACCAAACACTGCAGTTCTTTATCCTTTGTCCCATATCTGTCTCTTTCTAGACTGGTGGAATGCCAAGTTTCTGATCCTAGCAGGAGGACAGGAGGGTTACAGTACATAGCATCTCTTAAACTTTTGCCTCAGAACTCCCGTCAGTATCTCACGGGATGCTTGCGCTCTCTAAAGCACCTGTTGTGCAGTATTCCACATGAACATATTTTGCTGCATGTAGAGTTCAACCAATGCTACTGTATCCAGCTATTTATTCTTCAGATTTATTGTCAGTGACCAAAACTGGCTCAAACCATGGCATGATAAACTCCGTATCTTATTGTGAGTGTGTTCCTAGAGCCCAGTGATTTGTATATGGTTATTTTTGGAAATAAGGTTTATAACCAATGCTTTCATTAATAATGTAGCTAATTTCTGTTGGAGGTTTTCAGATGCCCAGAAATACTCTGAATCTAGTTTCCTCAAGCTGAAAAGCCAAAGAAGAATGATCATATATAGTACTTTCTTCCAAGGAAGTATTCCTACTCTAACTTGGCCAACCATACAATCAGGATAGCCTGTGGATGTTTCTGAACTTCTCGAGGCAGCCAGACTTAGAAGCTTCCAGAGCTCAGTTGTGTGCATGACATCATAGCCTTTGTGAAGTTGACAGGTATAACAAGGGATATTAACATTGAACACTTTGCGTTCCCATCTTCACTGCGTGATGGAGATCAACTCATCACTAGTTTCCCCTCTCCAGTTGTGCTGTTGATATGTGTTTACAAATCTCTTTTTAGGAGTTTTATTTCTCTAGAGCTCGACATCGACCATTTGAGTGGTTTGAGTGACATTTTGCAGCATGTGCATGACTTCACCCACAGGAGTTTAATGGGAGTCAGGCGATGGTTATCCCAAGAAGTGCCATGTAGCGATGGGCTCGGCCTTCAACTTTCATTACTAAATGTGATGTAATTGAGTTTAAGCACCATCTGGATTTTGAATGTAGGTATGGTGTCTTTTTCTTTTTCTTTCACTAGAAATTTATATTTGCAATCACAAGCAAACGCCTGGCATATTCTTTTTACAAGACTGTAGTATAGTAATTCATATTTCAAGTCCTATGTTGCTCAGTCGTTCTCCCATATTACAGTAAAACTCACAGTAAGATATGTCACCTTAGAATTTTACAGTCCACTGATATGAGGAAGAGCAATTGAGCCTTTTAAACCATTAGTCTGCAATGCTCATCACTTAGCACGGGGTGACTAAATCATTCCATCAATCACAGCTGTGCAAATATGTGTGTGTGTACATATACTTTCATGCACAAACACCGCAGGCACTCACACAGTACACTGTGCACACACACACACACTACACTCACACACAAAACACATGGTGTGCATACTAACTCTTTCGTCCTTTGTGCTTTTCTAGTATATCCTATCCTGGTCTAGTCTTCTTAGTCCATACTAAATTAAGCAAATGTCCTGCCATACTTACTGGTCCAGAACTATCTAAATGGTTGATTTACTGACTCATAGGTTAAATTTCAGTTTTGTTCCACTCCATTAAGTCTGGCAAGCTACTGGGTTGCTGTCCTCTAGTGTTTATCTGGCCCTTATGATCTCAATGAATTCCTGCGACCTGCTTTATTCTGCAAACACAAGCAGGAGCAGAACAGCATTTGATATGTATGAGATCATGGAAAAGTGATCCTCTGCCTAATGTGATTGTGTGTGTGTGTGTGTGTGTGTGTGTGTGTGTGTGTGTGATTTTTCTCACCAAGGCCCAAGATGGTTTTTGATAATGCCCTACAGGGAGATAGACAGAATTTAGTGGTCTCTTGCTCTCTCCGAATTCATTAAGGTTTGTTAAGCTGATTATGTTAGCTTGGATATACAATATATAGGCTCTTTTTAAAAAATTTAAGCAGAAGTAAAAACCTAATTGGTTAGCATATTCATTTCATAACTTCATTGCTCATTACCCCTACCATCTTAGTTACATATGCTGTGTGAAATAATCAGTTCTTGCCATTAGCAAACAGAGCCCACAGGACCTCATTATCCCAGACTCATTGCCTCCCTGTTCAATTAACCATTTTTCTGGGATAGTTTTGTTTGACAGAAGATTGACTCCAGGGTTGAAAACCCCATTTTTCACCAAGTGGAGTAGGTGGCAGTGCTATGGGTGGTATCTAACGTGTCCACAGAGAGGGACTCCCATCACTCTGTGTCATTCACTGTCACAACCCAAATCTGCCAAAGGTTAAGATGCAAGATGGTCAGCCGGCCCCTGCTGCGGCCTGGATTCTCAATAGGACTCTGTTTCCTTCCCTGTCCCTAACAGTAGAGACCTCTGGTGGGGGCTAGGGATGCTCTGCCCCAAATACCCTCCTACTCTTCTAAGCTTGATATCATTTTACTTTCAGTTTCATATGGGTAAATGGGATGACAACCTTAAGAAGGTTAAGCTAGAAAGATCTATCATTCTACCTTAGTGTGTTTCATTTAGTCGCCTCCTTTCTTTGGTAAGATAAACAGAGGTAATCTGAGGAAACTGCACACATGCTCAGGGTACTTAGTGGTGAGGGCCTGTTTTCCAGAAGCGTGAAAAGCAGCATGCTGGCCAGTGGGAAAAGGACAGGGGCACAGTGAGAGAGCAAGGAGAATGAAGTGGACCACTCTGAAATGTGACGACTCCTACCTTCCCTCCTCCCGGGGCTCACTCCACATCAGGAAAGAGCAGGAAAGGGGTTGGGGAACCAACCAGAGCTGGCTTTCTGGTAATAGGTGCAGAAATCTGAGAAGTGTATTATCAAGAGAGACCCTAAATTTGTTGTGTGCACCCTGTAGAAGGATTTCGTGAGTTTCTTATATGTCGCATGTGGCTGTAACATCTACATAGCTTAGCAAGAATGATGCCATAGAACTTTTGATTTTACAAGTAATACTTGCACATAGTTTCCTTTAAAATAATTAAAACCTTAGCACTAACTTCCCTTTGACAACCCACTCCAATCTCTCAATCCCTACCTCCCCAGTCAGATTTGTGCGTATGAGATCATTTTTCTCTTTTTCTTTATATATATGTGTGTGTGTAATTTTCCTTTTTCTATATATGTATATGTACATATATATACTTATATATAGTACATATATTTATATTTATAGAGATGATACATAATTCAAAATATATAAATAATATAAATTTTTACTTATATAATACATATTATTTATATATTTAAATGTAAATATAAATATACTTAAATATAAATATATTTAAATATATAAATAATATACATATATTTATATGTTTATTGTATATGAATACCTGTTTTTATTTATATAGATAGTAAATCCATAGAGAAAATCTAACATTATTTTTGTGTGAATATATTTGTGTGTTGCTCCATAAATAATCATTCAATATGCTGCAAATGTCAAGTGTCTTCTCTGTCTTGGAACTATTCTAGGTGCTGGCAATTAAATCCTAAATAAAACAAAGATCCTTGCCCTCATGAAACTTGCATTGTAGTAAATGCTGTCGTTCTGAAACTTTTTATTTCACTCCGTAATATGTCTTGCAGGTTCATTCGTTTTCATACATATAGATCCACCTCAGTCATTTTAAATGATGCATAAATGTGGTTACATCACGGGTGATTTAGACATTCCCGTATTGATGGAATTATTGTCATAAAGTTTTGACCTAGCAATCTGATCTGCTAGATATTCCTTTATAGTTGGCTGGTAGTGGGGAGGGCCTCCTCATGGCTTTTCCTTCCCTTTTTGTGGTTGAAGAGATAAAGTAACGGCATCCCCTACATCACTTTGTGATGATTTTGTCGATTGCATCCTGGGTTGTCAGACCAGAGGTACAAGGCAAGAGAAGAATATTTGAGAGAGTTAGTGAAGGAAAATTTCTTTTTCTCCTTGGGATAATGCATCAAAGATTTAATGATAGGAATCAAAGTGAGAGCAGTGACCAGGGGAGTAAACACGGAGGAGTTGTGGCCAGAAAGTAGTTGTGAAGGATGACAGCTGGAGAACACCAGGGGGCAGGGGCCTGGACCACAGCATCAAGTGACCGTGATCCATCGGAGGAAAGGGGAGTGGGCCAGCTTTATCTGAGTCCACATCAAACATGGGGAAGGCCTACGTTGGTGCTAAACTCCTGTTTTTCATCTTCCAATATGGTTTTTATTCATGACATCACCTAGTTCCCTTCTTAAATCCCCCTAAACTAGGAAAGCCTGAGCTCCTGTTTCTAGACATTCGGGTCTGATAAAGATGTGAAAAAGCCCTTCTGTCTGAACAAATAGAATGAAGCTTATAAGAAGAGCCTCAAGTATAGAATGAAATCCAGTCCTCATAATTGAAATATTTTCCCTACCTCATTCCAATCCTCATGTGTTTAATGTGCATTATATAAGAAACTTTTTTTCATATAAAGAAAATTATTAGGTTTCATGGTTTTCTTTCCAGTTGAGGCTTCAGAGCATTTATTTTATTATCGATCTGCTTTATCACAATGTAACATAACAACATGATTTAAGCTGTTCTTTGGTTTGTTCACTTTAATCATCAGTGAAAACAATGCTGATTTTTCCATCATTAGTCAAGTTTTGATGTTCAAATTAGTACTGTTACTTTCCATTTGTCTATCCATTCATTTAACCTGAAAATGGTTAAACCAAGTAGTAGGGGGAATTATCTCCAGATAAAAAGTCTTGATTTTGGATGATTATTTTTGGAAATTTCATCTAAGTAGTTTCATAAATGAGATAATCGAATGTGTCTCATAGCATCTTCTATGTGAGTATTATATATGGCTTCTATATATGCTTATTAGCAAGGCAAATATTGGTGGACTTAATTGAAGTTTAAATGATTTTATTTCTTTTACATTTTTTTCTTTTTTAGAGAGAAAGAGAGAGCGCAGTCATGCAAGCCAGGGAGAGAGGGAGAGGGAAAGAGAGAATCCCAAGCAGGCTCCACACTCAGTGCAGAGCCCAACTTGGGGCTCTATCTCACAACCCAGAACCAAAATCAAGAGTTGGATACAACCGACGAAGCCACCCAGGCACCCCTAAATCTTATACATTTTATATTTACGTATGCATGTGATTAATAGACATTTAGTGAACACATTCACATTTTTTTCCAACTCTGTGCTCTACATGAAAGAGAGTTTTCTTTCAGTCTCTCTGCCTACATGCTAATGCTTGGGGGTAGAGTCTAGTTCACAGTTAGTACCAGGAGGGGAAAAGACAGGAATTTGCTCCTATTTGAGCCATTTAACCTCCCAAAGGAAACAGAAAAATAACATTTTTAAAAAGAAAAAAGCCTGCTGACATTTTACATGTTGCACTCCTAGATCTAGATAGCCCTTTCATAGATTCCACTATCAGAGAAGGATCCAGGTCTCCTGGGACCTGAAGCTTATGCATTGGGGGGAGGGTTCCTTTTTAAGAAAAATATTCAACATTAATTATTCAAAAGTAGTTATGAAACTGAATATTTATGAAATGATGAGAAAAGAACTGCATCATAGCACATTATAAATTTTAAAAAGCTAACAAGTAACAAAATCATAAAAATATAATATTTTGATTAACTGCTTGACACACCTCTGATACTTTTTCTCTACATTTTTTGCTGCATAATCTTTGCTACTTCACATAACCACTTTGTCATATTATTTTCTATAGAGAGAAAAGGATTACTCAATTTTTCTTCTAAACAAGGTTGCCTGAAACTTATTTCTATTTTTGGCAGTTTAGAAAAGATGCTTTCATCTTTGCAACTTGTGATTGTTAATGTCATGTAAATTGTTAGAATTTTCAAATTTGGGAAAACTCCCATCACATTTCTTTCATATGCAAGCTATCCCATTCGGAGGAATTGTCTACCTGCACAGACCCATCTCTATGTTCCTACATTTCAACCTTGTCTCTATCCCAGGGCCCAAATCTTCCAATGCTGGGTGCCACAGAGCATGTTCGTATCATAGAATAACCTCCAGAGCCGTATCTTCATGCCAAAGTGCCAGGTGGGTTGGCACGATGAGTGGAGAATGTGTTGCTGGAAACTGTTCCTATGCCAGGACTGCTAGCAATAAGTTAGGCACAAACAGAAGCCACTAAGAACCATGCAGCTATATTACTCTAAAACCAGATTAAATGTTCTCCTTCATCAGACCCCCAAATGCCAATGGTCACTCCAGTGCTCCACACTTCCAGACTAGATGGGAACTGTAATGGAGGAGAAGTCCAAGCAGAAGGATCCAGTGGTCTTGACTGATTGCAATTAAAATATCTACTTTTGAAAAATACTAACACCTCCTGACCATGTGCCCATACTACCAAGACCTTCTCAGGGGCCTGTGCAAAGGAAGGTCCTAAAGCTTGAGCTTCCATAGCTTCAGGGCAATGATGCTGCAGCATATTTTGAATCATCATGAGTAGGGACGGAGAAAGTAAAGCAGTCAGCCTGCCAGTACCTGCTGCTTGCAGGACTTAGGCAAGCTCAGGCACTCAGGAGTCCGGTGGGGAGGAAGCGGAGGAGACCTGATGCAGATGCCACAGGCAATGGGGGAAGCAGAAAACCCAGCTGCAGATTGGCTGACCCCTAAAAAAGGCAGCCAGATCACTTGCTGTGGGAGTTCAAGTGTCATGGTAAACTCAGATGGGAACACCAGCAGGGGGCCTCTCATTGTGGAATCGGAGAAAGTACATGGACTCCAGAGTCATGAAGATCGAGACCAGAATCTTCATGTATACTCACTCAGTAGCTGTGTCACTTCAGGCAAGTTATTTAACCTCTCTGAGCCATACTTTCCTTATCTATAAAAACCTACTTTGGGGAGGGGTTGTCAAAGAACTAATTGGGAAATGAAAACAAAAACATATAGATATGCCTGGCTCATATACCAAAATTTTAGTGGACTTCTTTCTTAGAGGCAGGCAAGACTCAAAGTCAGGTCAGAAACATTCCTGTCGATCTTCATCAGCTATCAATTTGTAATAAGATCTTAGTCTGTGGTTAGAGGTACAAGAAACAGAAGCTAGTCCTTTAGGTTGAAAGGATCTGCGGGGGCGAAAAGGGATGTCAGGGTCCCATCCAAGGCTAATGAAGCTCAGGATGGAACTGCATTCTGATGGGGAACTGAAGTAGTAGGCAAAGAAGCTGAGGCAAAATGCTTTCTTTCACAGAACCTGTGTCCACATGGAGGGAGGAAGGGGAAGAATGCCCACGTTCACCACCAGAAACATTAGAACACTGACAGAAGGTAGTGAGACTCACGCCAGAGCACAAGGACTAAGGTTGCTAATGTGCAACCTGCCACAGCCAAGACAGATATGGGCTGCAGGCGGGAGGCCACGGAGACCCCACCCCCCAGAGGGCTAGAAGGGAGTAGATGGGCAGCTTTCAAAAATCCTGGAAACATCTGCCTTCTTCATGACCCACCAACATCACAAACACATGAACAAAGGATGGCAATTAAAACATCCACAAAATCCTGTATTACACAACAAAAAAGAATCAGGACAAAAGGAAAGAATAGTGTCGTGGTGAACATTGGGTGTTATATGCAACTAATGAATTGTTGAACACGACATCAAAAGTTAATGACATACTGTATGTTGGCTAATGGAACATAATAATAATAATAATGATAATATTGTTTCTAACCACCACCACCCCCTTCGTCTCTCTGCAGAGAAGAAAGTTCCTTTTCTTTATTTCTGATTCTTTATACTGGCTTCTTTGCTACTGGTTATAGCATATGGAACCCATCCTTCAGTCCATTGGTTATGAAACTTTTTCACACGAAGGAACCACCTTTCGGATCTTTGTGGTTGGGCCCTGGGAACCTTCATTGCTAACCCATGGCCCACACTTTGCAAGACTGCTCCAGCCTGTGCTAGAACTCTCCTGACCCCAGTCCTTGACTCTGTTCCAGTTTTGTTTCTCATTGCCTCCTAAGTCCATGCTCCTAGGAACTAAACTATTAGACAAAAGTATGTCATATCTGGAGATAATATCTTTTTCAAAAACATGAGAATTTTCATGGCACCTGATGGACAGCCAAAGATCAGAACAACATTTATAAAGAAATTGAAGAGTCAAGTGGTAGGATGTGGCCTCACTGGGGGAAAAAAAAAATCCCTTCTGTATCTGTTTATAACAAATTTGCACATCCTTGGCTTCTGGATCTTTGTCCATTTCCTTCTTCTCTTCTCCCTAATGGCTTTCAGCCCCTCTCAGAGGGGGAGAGAGCTGGAGACAACTTCCAAATCTCTACCTCTGGCTCTCCCCCTGTCTTCAACTCCACACTCCCATCTCTGTTGAGATGACCTTGTCACAACAATGACATTTGTCAAGCACTTTTATGTATCAGGCTGTTGGCTAACTCTTTGCTGGCTTTATCATTTAATCCCCCCAGAATCCCATGAGCTAAGTAACATTGCCCATTTTATAGATGGGAGAACTGAGGAGGAGAAAGGTTAAGTAATTAGCCTCAAATCATAACACAGGTAAGTACCCAGCCCAAACCCCCAGGGTGCCTTGGGGCACCCCCTTAGAGAAATGTGTCCCAGTTTAGCTAATTATAAATCCCTAGATCTTCCTCCTATATTTTTCTACCTCAGTTAATGACATCAGCAATTGTCATGGTGGGAAAGCTTCAGCTAATTTCAGATTCCCTCATCCCCTAGGTCCCCACTACCAAGGGGGTTATTTATTCTGACTAGTTCTCCCCCTGAACTCTGGAGACTGCCCCTTCTTTCCCATTCCCTCATCTCACCTGTATTACTGCACTGGTTTGTCTCCATTCATACCATCTGCAATCACTTTCATGCCACTACTGGGTGAATGTCCCATAGGACTGTCGGGATGTCCCTCACCGGCTCAGCTGCCTTCACTGTCTTCCCGTCCCTGACTCATTAGAATCGATACTTTGAGCGCAGCACAGCCCCAACTTCACTTTCTGGCCTCATCTTCCATGTGTGTCCCACTCTGCCTTTCCCTGACCGAAGCCACCTCAGATGTCATGCCCCATCCCAAACACGCATCCACGCATCACGCCGCCTGTCCCTAGGTGGGAGCAGAACATCGCCAGCCAGTGTTCACCACTATCTCCCTCATGAACCTACAGCACCCTACCTGTACCTCTATCAAGCAGTTCCTCACTCTTGCTTGTGAGAATTAATTCACATGTCTAGCTCCCGAACTAAATCGTAAGCACTTTCCAGAAAACCTGAAACCGATTTTGCTACCTGGAACTTGTTACCACCCACTCTGAAGCTATCTAGGGGGAGCTGAAAGCTAGAAGTGGGGATTTCTTCTGAGAAAAACTGACTTATCTACTACTGGCCCAAGGAGAGGGGGAGGTGTTTACCCATCTTCTCCATCGAAACTTTTCAGTCCCAGCAAGAATCAGACAGAGATGGCATGCTCAGCTGGGTTATTTGCAGAGGTTGTTTTTTTTTTTTTAAAGTATAGGAAAACATTTTATTTTTTTAATTCATTTTTTATAATCATTTTTTATTATGTTATGTTAGTCACCATACAGTATATCCTTAGTTTTTGATGTAATGTTCCATGATTCATTATTTGCATATAACACCCAGTGCACCATGCAATACGTACCCTCCTCAATACCCATCACCAGCCTATCCCAGTCCCCCACCCCCCTCCCCTCTGAAACTCTCAGTTTGTTTCCCAGAGTCCATAATCTCTCATGGTTCATTCCCCCTTCTGTTTACCCCCCTTCATCCTTCCCTTCCTTCTCCTACCAATCTTCCTGCTATTTCTTATGTTCCATAAATGAGAGAAACCATATGATAATTGTCTTTCTCTGCTTGACTTATTTCACTTAGCATAATCTCCTCCAGTCCTGTCCATGTTGCTGCAAATGTTGTGTAATCGTTCTTTCTGATGGCTGAGTAATAGTCCATTGTATATATAGACCACATCTTCTTAATCCAGTCATCTGTTGAAGGGCATCTTGGCTCCTTTCAGAGTTTAGCTATTGTGGACAATGCTGCTATGAACATTAGGGTGCATATGGCCTTTCTCTTCACTACGTCTGTATCTTTGGGGTAAATACCCAGTAGTGCAATTACTGGATCATAGGGTAGCTCAATTTTTAACTTTTTAAGGGACCTCCACAGTTTTCCAAAGTGGCTGTACCAAGTTGCATTCCCACCAACAGTGTAAGAGGGATCCCCTTTCTCCACATCCTCTCCAACATTTGTTGTTTCCTGCCTTGTCAATTTTTGCCATTCTAACTGGCGTAAGGTGGTATCTCAGTGTGGTTTTGATTTGAATTTCCCTGATGGCTAATGATTTTGAACAAATAACTTCTCAAACTCAATACACGTGAAACAAATAATCAAATCAAAAAAATGGGCAGAAGGTATGAACAGACACTTTTCCAATGAAGGCATACAAATGGCTAACAGACACATGAAAAAATGTTCAAAATCATTAGGTAATGCAATTTCTATCAAGGTCTCAGCTGGCTATTTGTAGAAATGACGAGCTCATCCTCAAATTCATATGGAAATTAAGGAACCCAGAATAGCCAAAATGTTCTTGAGAAAGAAAAAGTTGGAGGACTCACCACTTCCCAACTTGAAAACTTACTACAAAGACAGAATGATATTGGTATAAAGATATACATATAAACCAATGGAATCGAATTCACAGTCCAGAAATAAACTCATATATTTAGGGTCAGTTGATTTTTCAGCAAGGATGCCCAGGCCATTCAATGGGGTGAAAGAGTAGTCTTTTCAACAAATCGCACTGGGACAAGTGGATATCCGCATTCAAAAGAATGAAATTGAACCCCTATCTCACACCATATGTAAAACTTAGATCAAAATGGATCGAAGAGCTCAAATTACAAAATGCTTACAAAAAAACAATAACATAGGGATAAATCTCTCTGACCTTAGATTTGGCAATGGCTTCTGGATACAACATCAAAAGTGTAAGCAACAAAAGAGAAAATAAATACATCAGACTTCACCAGCATTCAAAGCTTTGTGTTTCAAAGGATATCAAGAAAGTGAAAGACAATGTACAAAGTAGGAGAAAATATTTGCAAATGATATATCTTAGAAGGGCCTGGTATCCAGAATATATAAAGAATACTGGAGGGGATTATGCTAAGTGAAATAAGTCAAGCAAAGAAAGGCAATTATCATGGTATCACTCATATGTGGAACATAAGGAATAGCACGGAGGACCATAGGGGAAGGAAGGAAAAACTGAATGGGAAGAAATCAGAGAGGGAGACAAACCATGAGAGGCTCTGGACTCTGGGAAACAAACTGAGGGTTACAGAAGGGAGGGGGGTGGGGAGACGGGATAACCAGGTGATGGGTATTAAGGAGGGCACGTGTTGTGATGAGCACTGAATATTATACGCAACTAATGAATTGTTGAACACTACATCCAAAACTAATGATGTACTATATGCTGGATAATTTAACATAATAATAATAAAAAATAATACATTTTTAAAAAGGAAAAAATATGTTAAAAAATAAAATCATATTTGTTATGTTTTAAAGCTAGTGACCTAATTTTAGGCAGAGAGCAATCAACTCATTTCAAGTGAACTTTCTTCAATTTCAACTATGTTGTGAAAACTTGAAAAATTATCAGAAATTTCTGTCTTGTGGTGATGTGTAATTTAAGTAAGGCATTTCACATTTTGTTTGACTTTATATATATCATGAAAAAATACTTTTCAAATGCTGACTTAAAGTATCTACTTGCCAATTTTTGAAATCCTACTAACCTAAACATAATAGAAACAAAAAATAGATGCCCTCTTCGTCATAAACTTACACAAAAAATAATAATAAATAAAATTTTTTTAAAAAGAATACTTTAACTCAACAATAAAAACTCAAATAACCCAATTAAGAACTGGACAATGGATTTGAATAAACATTTCTTCAAAGAACATATGCAAATGACCAATAGCTAGATGAAAACATACTCAACATTATTAGTGGTCAGGGAAAACAAAGCAAAACTACGGTGAGATACCACATCACACCCCTTACAACAGCTTTTCTCCAAAAAGTCAAGTGTTGGAGAGGATGTAGAGGAATTGGACCTCTGGTAAGCTGCTGGTGGGAATGCAAAATGGAACAGTCACTTTGGAAAACAGTCTGGCAGTTCCTCAAAAAGGTAAACATAGAGTGACCACACGACCCAGAAATTCCATTCCCAGGTATATACCCAAAGGAATTGAAAACATGTGTTCACACAAAAACTTGTGCACGATTGTTCAATAGCTGAAGGTGGAAACAACCCAAATGTCCATCAGTTGATGAATATATAAACAAATTCTGCTCTATCCATACAATGGAATATTTTCAGTTTCAAAACGTCATGAATCACGGATACATGTTACAACATGGATGAGCCTTTCACATCAATGAAAGATGCCAGTCACAAAAGACCACTTATGATTCTATTTATATGACATGCCCCAAATAGGCAAATCTATAGAGACAGAAAGCAGATTAGTGGTCACCTAGATCCAGAGGGTTTGGGAGGACTGGGAGGTAATAACTAAAGTGTACAGTGTTTCTTTTTGGCATGATGGACATGTTCTAAAATTAATGTGGCAATAGTTGCACAACTGTGAATACACCAAAACCCATTGGATTATACATTTTAAGTGGGTAATTCTATGCTATGTGAATTACATCTCAGTAATGCAATATGCAACTAATGATTAACTGAACTCTATATCTAAAACTAACAATGTATTACATGTTCGTTAATTGAATTTAAATTAAAAAAATTTTTTTAAAAGCTGTTTTAAACAAACACGCAAACAAAAGGAAAATAGCAGAAGTAGGGAGAAGTATCAGGAGTATCAGGAGAAGCAGCTCCCTGTGTAGAAAGGCCAGGGATCCCAATTGGCTGCTAGCTTTGAGTCAGCAGGATTGTGTGATGGCTGCCAGCAAAGCCAATGTGATCCTGGGCAGATGGAGAAAGGCAGTGTCCAAAACACAACAGTAGTGACAATCTCACTGGTTAGATTGCCTTGTTTGGATTGCCTCTGACATGGCAAATTCATTCTGGACACACCATTTTTTTTAAAATTCCAGTATAGTTAACAAACACTATTATATTAGTTTCACTACAGTATAGTGATTCAACACTTCCATACCTGGTGCTCATCATGACAGGTTTACTCCTTAATCCCCATCACCTATTTCACCCATCCCCCACCTACCTGTCCTTTGGTAACCATCATTTTGTTCTCAATAATCCAAGCCTGTTTCTTGGCTTGGATGTCCCATTCTTGAAGGTTGTTAATGAACATGCTTAGAAGAGAAAGCTCATGGGGTAAGTGGTGAACCTGCCTTCCCAGCTCTTACAGTGTGGAAGGCAGAAAGACTAAATAAAGCTATGATAAGAAAGGATGGTGATAATTACAGGGGAAGAAAGTCTAAAGAAGAGAGTAGTTATATGGAAAAGAAAAGGGGAAGAAAGTCTAAAGAAGAGAGTAGTTAATATGGAAAAGAAAAACCAAGGAGAAATAAACTGTCCTCAAATATCAAATGAAAAGGGTAAGACTTATCCTATGTCAATTCAGTTCAAAAAATGTGGAGCACCTACCACGTAGAAGGCAGCCTCCCATAAAGTATAGTCCTGGGGAAAAATCCATGAACAAGGAGTTCCCTAGATCAGAAAGCTTGAGAGATGCTGAATAGTCTACCTTCCCCTTTAAAGAGTCATAGCATGCATTAATTTACTCAAGGACTCTCTGGGAAATCTCCTCATACAACTGTTTTGTTAACTCCATCGTTTTTCCGGCTTGTTTGGTCACTGCACTGCTCCACCCCTTTTATATGCATAGAACCTTTAGCATACAGAGATTCACTGCTCCTTGCAGCATATTGCCGCGAATGCGGATATAAGGCACCAAGTGGCCACTGAAGAAAGAGATACAAAGAATAGAGATGATGGTCACTTTGCCTGCCCTCAGGAAGCTTGCATCTCAGTCTAAGTTAGGGCTGGGGGTACAGGGTGCAGATCAGCACCCAGTGAGCCCATTCCTTCCCTGTTTGTCCCAATCGCTTTCTCTTCCCCTCGACCTAGGGACTGTTTCTCTGTGTTGCTGCTGAGAATTGCTAATTCATGTGTGTCTTCCCCATTCCAGCTTCACTTAAGTATAGAGACATGGAGAACAGAGCCCAGACTCAGTCTTGCAGTTATCACTTCACTAGCGCCTTAAAAGAACTAGAACTCTGTGGAAACTGTTTTAATTATGGTAATTTGTCCATTTTGTGGCTGCTTGAGAATGCAGCTATCTCATCTGCTGAAAATGTTGTTGGTGACTAGTTAGTTGGAAGTGCCCACCAACATGGGGTGTAGGAGCTGAGGATACACGTTTTTTCCACCTTTATTTCCTTTCCCTAAATAAATTTGGCAGTTCAGAGGCCTCTGGTGTCCCCAGCTCCACTTCCCCTGAGAAATTCCTCTGATGCAAAAAGTATGTTTGGAAGCTGGTGAAAGATGATCCTGGCAACTACCCTGCCTGTTTAGAAAGTTTTTGTGGGTTCATCATGTTCATTAATTTTTCTTATTCTTATTATTATGATTTTTTTTTTTGTCTACAAAGTCATTAGAGGCATTTCTTATAGATTTGAACTATTTGCTATTGGGTGACTCACAATTTATTGATCTTGATTTTTTTTTTTCCTACAAAAAGGACAAGGATTGAGAACAAGAAAATATCACCATAGTTTTTCTCACCATAAATAAAATACCCCCTTATTTTACATCTGACTATTAGACTTTCTTTCAAAAATTCAGAAGCATATGGGGCACGTAGGTGGCTCAGCCATTAAACATCTGCCTTTGGCTCAGGGCGTGATCCCAAGGTCCTGGGACCGAGCCCCTCATCGGGCTCCCTGCTCAGCGGGAAGCCTGCTTCTCCCTCTCACACTCCCCTTGCTTGTGTTCCCTCTCTCACTGTCTCTCTCTGCCAAATAAATAAATAAGATCTTTAAAAAAAATCAAAGATAATGCTAAGCAAAATAAGTAAAGCAGAGAAAGACAATTATCATATGGTTTAACTCATTTATGGAATGTAAGAAGTAGGAAGATCAGTAGGAGAAGAAAGGGAAGAAGAAAAGGGGAGTAATCAGAAGGGGGAATGAACCATGAGAGACTATGGACTCTGGGAAACAAACTGAGGGTTTCGGCGGGGGGGGGGGGGGGGATGGGATAGGCTGGTGATGGGCATTAAGGAGGGCACGTATTGCATGGTGCACTGGGTGTTATACGCAAGTAATGAATCATGGAACTTTACATCAAAAACTAGGGATGTACTGTATGGTGACTAACATAATATAATAAAAAATATTATTAAAAAAATTCAGAAGCATAAAAGCAGTGATTTGATATCTAATTTAACATATGCTTTTGTTTGAATGATACAGTTCTCCATACTTCTTTTACAAAAATACTATTTCAAGTGTCTGCCCCTTCTCTAGTACTCCAAAAATGCCTATGATAATTTAACCTTAAAAAAAAACACAGTATTTTCTTATTTGGTGTTGAGTATTAATCTGTTAGTTTGTCTCTCATTTCACTATAAACCGTTTATTTTAGAAACTTCTTGAGGAAGAGGCTGTATCTACTTCTTAATATATAAACATCCAGGTGATAAAACTGAGCAATGTTCCAAGAACTTGGTCAATTGAATGAATGTGCAGTCTTATACTAAAAGCAATATTAAATTCTCTTGAGTGCCTAATAATATACCAGGTACTACCCAGAGTCACTCACCAGATATCACTCTTACCTTCTTTTGTTTTATTATTATTATGTTATGTTAGTCACCATACAGTACTTCATTAGTTTTTGATGTAGTGTAAGCTACGTATCATGTCAATAATTAAGTTAGGACAAGAAAGAAAGTGATAAGGATGGGAAAATCCACATCCACCTTAAAATCCTAAAGGATTAAAAGGGTAGTGGGTTCTTTAGTGAGATTTTCCTAAGAATTTCAAGGAAGTTCTTACTGTTCTTGGAAACAGAGAATATCCCTCATGTAGGGAGTTGTGCAATAAGTGGTTTGGTGCCAGGGGTGGAGAAAATTTTGATGAAAGATGCCAAGACCTCACCAAGCTGTGTGCAGAAAAAGATCAAAAGAAGGCTCTGCAAGCCAGGAGGCGCTCCAAGTTGAGCTTCATCTTGCTGAGAGGCAGTGATGGGTTTTGGGAAAGGCCAGGCAGGGAATAGGCCAAAGCACTGGTAAGAAGGATTGCTGTAAAACTTCGAATTAAATGGAGTTTGTACAACTTGAAGGTGGCCATTTGAGAAAGAAAAATATTCTGTTTGGAAAATAGCCAGTTTATTTAGGTTTTGATTATCTATGGTAAGGTGGTACACAAACTATCCGCCTTAAATAATTCCAAATTACAGGCAATACCATGTCAAAGGCAAGTTTTAACATCCCCACCCATCGGACTTTTTCTAGAACTATTAAATGGGGATTCAGTAGACTGGCTTGAATGCCTCTCTACTACGTGATTCTGTTTAACATCATCTAATGAATATCAAAGGGAAACAGAAAAGGAAAGAATTGAACACATGCCTTACAAATAGCAAGTTCTCAGAAAAGTTTGTTGAATGCAGGAATGGAAGGACAGGAGAAATTTCTAGTCTGAGCTCTGTCATTAACTACGTGACCTTTGGCAGATCACTTAACCACATTATGGTAAATCATCACTGACCAATAAAACCTCAATGTCCTCATCTGTAAAATGAAGGGGTTGAACTATTGGATCTCTCACGTCCCTTCCAGTTCTAAAATTCCAGAATATGTAAGAATTATCTTGCGTAAATATTTTCTGAGTCATCCAGGACTGAACTAAGAATTCTGCAGCTAGAGGAAGTATAACCCCCTAGGTTCTGCAAAAGGAGAAGGAGGGGCACAAGGCTTTCAGCACCATTTAATTATCATTAAGCATTTAATATGTGGCTAATAAATGTAAGATCCTGAGCTACATGCTAGGTGAATGAAGCTTCATTCCTGCTCCAAAGGAGCTTATTTTCAGTTAGGAAGTGGTCACAGTTAATAGTTTATATGTCAAGTAGAAAAGGAAATATGGACATTAAATATGACAGTTTCTATACTTTGAGCTATAATTTTTCCTATAAAAATCAAGAGCCTGAAGCAAGCATTAGGCTCAAGGTCTAGGGTCTAAATCTGGTGGCTTCCTTGAATACTTCTCTGGGAGTGCCATACTTACACAACTGAAGACCACAGTAGAGACAAGTTACCTGCCCTCCTCACATGTAATATAAAATGGATATGCTGAGCTTAGTGCAAAACCTAGATAAATGCAGGAGATACTCACTTTTAAAAGAAGGGGGAGGGGGTCCTCTCCCCTTTATAAAGTTTATCCAGGCACATAGTTTCAGATTCCTCATTAGAACTTAATTTGACTTCCTGGGAGTTGGGTTCCATGGCTTTTGGCTCTGCCCTTAGTTCCAGTCTCTGAGTCATCCGTTTTTTCCCCAAAGAAGTGGCCTGAATTGAAATTGAGCAACTTTTTTTTTTTTTGCAATTGAGCAACTTAGCTTACTTCTCATCTGCAAAAGTTTGGAGATCCAAAGATTTCTTTATATTTCATACTATCTGTCTATTTCATCCCAAACTAATACAATTTCCTTAAAAACTTTATGGCCTGCCTGCATATCAATTTATAATCCACTCTGTTAGACAAAACACACACCCATGAATCTCTTCAAGATGAGTCCTTCTCTTATTTCTCTTAGCATTATCTCCTCCAGTGCCGTCCATGTTGCAGCAAATGTTGAGAACTCGTTCTTTTTGATGGCTGAGTAATATTCCACTGTATATATGGACCACATCTTCTTAATCCAGTCATCTACTGAACGGCATCTCGGCTCCTTCCACAATTTAGCTATTGTGGACAATGCTGCTATGAACATTGGGGTGCATAAGGCCCTTCTCTTCACTACGTCTGTATCTTTGGGGTAAATACCCAGTATTGCAATGGCTGGATCATAGGGTAGCTCAATTTTTAACTTTTTAAGGGACCTCCACACTGTTTTCCAAAGTGGCTGTACCAACTTGCATTCCCACCAACAATGTAGGAGGGATCCCCTTTCTCCACATCCTCTCCAACATTTGTTGTTTCCTGCCTTGAAATAAGTCAAGCAGAGAAAGACAATTATCATATGGTTTCACTCATTTATGGAACATAAGAAGTAGGAAGATCGGTAGGAGAAGAAAGGGAAGAAGAAAGGGGGGGTAAACAGAAGGGCGAATGAACCATGAGAGACTATGGACTCTGGGAAACAAACTGAGGGCTTCAGAGGGAAGGGGGGTGGGGGAATGGGATAGGCTAGTGATGGGTATTAAGGAGGGCACGTATTGCATGGTGCACTGGGTGTTATACGCAAGTAATGAATCATGGAACTTTACATCAAAAACTAGGGATGTACTGTATGGTGACTAACATAATATAATAAAAAAATATTATAAAAAAAAAAGAAGATGAGTCCTTCTCTACTTTGGGCTCCCTATGAGGCTGCTATGAGATGATACACTAAAAACATTAGAAGCCCTGTTACTTAACTATAAGGATCTGTGAGACATGCCCTTAAAATCCTTAGGAGAACTTTTGTCTGCCTGAGAGGGTCAAAGAGATACTGCTCTAGATCTTTATGAGGTCTTTTTTTTTTAAGATTTATTTATTTATTTGGGAGGGAGAGAGTGTGTGTGAGAGGGGAGGTATGAGGTGTGGGTAGTGACAGAGGAGAAGCAGACTCCCCACTGAATGCAGAGCCCAACTGGGGGCTCCATCTCATCACTCTAAGATCATGACCTGAGCCAAAACCAAGAGTCAGGTGCTAAACGACTAAGCCATCCAGACACCCTAATCTTTATGAGGTCTTAACCAAGGATCTTACCATCCCGCTCTGGATGCCATCTTTTCCAGGAAGCATTCCTTAAGAACCCTTTGCTGGCTGAAAAGATTCTTCTGGACCTTGTTCTTTATTTCATTTTTCTACTCTTCCATTTTAATATAGGCAGCCAGGGGTGCCTGGGCTGCTCAGTCAGTTAAGCGTTCAGCTCAGGTCATGATCCCAGGGTCCTGGAATCCAGGCCTCTGTCAGACTCCCCGGCTTTTCTCTCTTCCTCTGCCCCTCCCCCTGTTTGTTCATGTGTGCTCTCTCTCTCTCATAAATAAATAAAAATCTTTTTTAAAAAATATACACAGCTAGAAGAAACCAGGCAGCACTCTTATCACTCTTCCCTGGAAATCTCCCTAGCTAAGTCATTAAATTCATTAGGTACAATCTCTACTTACCACATTATGCTGGTAACAGTTTTGTGAAACTTTCCCCACTATGTGAGTCTCTTTTCCTCCAGCTCAAGTAATATCTCTCTCACTTTTCAGGAAGCCCTCTTCAATAGCCTCCTCAAGGCTTCCGCCATCACTCTCTTTAAAACTCTTTAGGCTTTCACTAACAGACTCTTCAAGTCCCATCTGGCTTTCTACTGCTGTCTAGACCCAAAGCCAATACCACATGTTACAGGTTTTTGTTTACCACAATGCCCCACTTCAGGTAGCAATGCTACCAGAATCTGCTGGTTAGCTATTGCTGGCTATTGCTGCCACTCCAAGCTTAGTGGCTTAAACCAACAATAATTTTATTATCTCTCATGGTTCCTCTGAATCAGGACTTTGGTAAGGGCTTGACTAGGTAGTTCCGGTTTAGGGGTTCTCACGTGGTTGCAGTCAGATGGTAGCTAGAGCTGGAACAATGGGGGAAAAGGATGCTGGAGAAGTTGGGAGCTGTCTAGGCCTCTCTTCACATTGTCTCAGGACCTCTCCATGTGGTCTCCAGATGCGCTTTCTCACAACATGGCAGCCCCCAGCGTATAAGCAGCCAGATTGCTTGTTTAGCAACTAGAGTCTTCAAGAGCGAGAATTCCAACTAACAGGTCAGAAGCTGCATTACCTTGTATGATCTAGACCCAGGAGCCATCTAGAATTACCTCTGCTCATCCTGTTGGTTATAAATGAGTCACAAGTCCATTCAGATTCAAAAACAAGGAAATTAGACTCTACCTCTTAATGATGAAGGGACAAAATTCCACATGGGATGGAAGATAGCATTGTGGCCATCTTTGGAAAATACAATTCACCACACCTAGGGTGCAGACTGCAGTGAGGATTAGGGATGGTAAATGCAAAGTGCCTAGCACACAGCCAGGTAGCTCTTAACTAAGTTATTGTTATTATTATTCATGTCATTATTACTGTTACTATTCAGTATGGTTTTTTCCTGAGTGTTACCAGAATCTTCTCAGATAAAGTATTGTTTTAACTTCCTTTCTCCCTCCTCTTTATAACTTTCATCATTGCCTTTAATTGCTAATAGAACACTTTTATAGATAATTTTAAATCTCATAAAATACAGAATATTAGGGCTAAAGATACCTTATTTATCCTCTCAAGCAACCATTTTATGTTAGAGATAACAAACCCAAAGCTTTGCACAGCAAAGACACTTGCTGCACACACAAAGTCAGGCAAGTTATTGGTCACAGACACCAGACCTAAAAACTGCTGGTTTTTGATTCTCAGACCCCCACTTTTTCCCACTTCTCCCTTAGAGTAAAAGCCTCCATTTTCCCTAACTGGATGTCTTCCCAAGCCTTTCTGCTTTCACATTGTCTAGAAGCCTGCTGCTGCAGGAGATCAGAAGGTTTACTTGGAATCCACAATGCTTCTGTGGGCACCTTTAAGTGTTAGAACAGCCTGACATTAGGGAATGCAGAGATGGAGGCTCTTCAGAGAACGCGACGCCATGCTTCCTGTCTATCCGGCATTTCTCATCTGAAACAAGAACTGATGGCCCAACAATCACGTCCGCTTCTCCTGTTTTATTAATATCTTTGGAAAGATACTTCAGGCGAAATTTGTCCTTTGAGCATGCACATTTAACTTCCATTTAATTTAGTAAGAACTGTTACATACATATCCAAGAGTGAAATTTGGCCAGAGGATAAAACGAACAAAACTGTCACGGGTCACCTATACCACCAGTAGTTCATTTCTGAATTTATTTTCCACCTTCTGCTTTCTGCGTTGTTCCCTGGACTCTGAGCCCTGCTCTAAAGAAGACCTTAATTTTTCCTTTGGAAACGACTGATAACGATATAAAGTCGTAGTGCCTCTAGGTTTGTATTAAGTAGTTTTGTAAGGTTTGGTTTGCTCATTTGTAAGACCTTTATCCTTCCTTCCCCTTCTCAGATGACTCTCCCTGGCAGCTTTTTCTTGGTTCTATTAAGCCAGCCACTGGGGGAAATGCTCCATCATGGAACAGTGTGGCCACTTGAAGGCACTGAAATACTACTGCCCTTGTGATGGTTATCATCCCTCTCTGTTGTTCACTTTTCCTGTTGGAGATATTTGCTCAGGTGCTAGTATCGTTCATTTTCTATCCTGGCAACAAGTAAGAAATAATCGAAGGTTATTTTTAATGATAACAGTAATCACATAGGTCCGTGCAGACCTCGGTTCCAGCTGAGATTTCTCTCAAGTCCATTGCCATGACTACCCCTGATTTTTAAACTATCGGATGTATTCAGTGAACACCAGTTCATGTGATTTTGAACAAAAACAATTTGGAAAATTGTTAATAGCCATCCTTAGGGGGAAAAGAAAACTAAGCCTCAAAAGCAAACCAAAAAAAAAAAAAATCCTGCAAAATAAATCCAAATAATTAAAGGCCAAGAACTTCGGATTTCAGATATTGGCCTGGCACTTAAAATTGTTGTCAGGGAACAAGGTAAGACTCTCAGAGTCAGACATCAGATGGCTGCAATCAAGATGCTAGAGTTTATGAAATTAATGGGGACTGATTCATGTAAACATAGAGCTATAAATCACAAAATGTCAACTGATAAGAATTCACAATTGTTTATGAAGACAGAATTCCAGTGTTTGGTTAGGGAATAGCCAGTCGGAACAATCTCTCACTAGTAGGACTATGTACACGGCTAAACAGGTATTTGCTTATTCAACAGTTATTTACAAAATGCCAAGCAGTGCCAAGCACTATGTTCGGTTTTAGGGAGTCATAGGTAAGTAAGATATTAATATAAGATATAGGGACAGGATGTAGTCCCTAAGCTCTTGGAGTCTACTGCCTAGTGAATAGCAAGGGTAGTAGTCAGCTTAAGAGACACAGGAAGGGGGCACCTGGGTGGCTCAGTCATTAAGTGTCTGCCTTTGGCTCAGGGCGTGATCCCAGAGTCCTGGGATCGAGCCCCACATCAGGCTCCTCCGCTGAGAGCCTGCTTCTTCTTCCCCCACACCCCCTGCTTGTGTTCCCTCTCTCGCTGGCTGTCTCTCTCTCCGTCAAATAAATAAATAAAATATTTTTTAAAAAAGGGGGGGGGGAGATACACAGGAAGGAGACCTAACCCAGCCCGAGAGTCAAGGGAGGCTTCCAGGAGAAAGGGCATTTCTGTTGAGTCCCGAAGTGTGAATAGCAGTTGTTCATTGGGCTGGTGGGGCAGGGTGAAAGGAGAAAAGTGAGATAAGTTTTTTTTTTTCTGTTACTGTTTTGTTTTTGTTTTTGTTTTTTTATTTTCTTTCTTTTACTGTTCTTGTGTTGGGGCGTTCTTTCTAAAAATGTGTCATACCCTTGTTCAGGCTAGACATCAGTGGCTTGCCCCTTTGTTATGGTCTAGCATACCTGAGAGGCCAACACACTGCTTTCATGACAGTTGCTCTCTGCATGCTGATGATCAATGGGTTGGATGAGATCAGAATCTCCCACTGAGAGGTGGGAGTGTGGGTGGTGCCTTTCCAAGTTCTTCTTTGAGAATCCCAAAACTATAGGTTGTATTAATCCATTGCTTACTGTGTGCCAAGCCCTGTTCTGAGTGCCAGAGATTCGAGTCTGGTTAATATACAAGGTTCCAACCTTCAAGGGACTCATATTCAACTAAGGGTGACAGTTAGTGAGCAAGTAAGCAAAGATGTCATTGGTGCTCTGAAGAAAATCAAGCACAGTAAGAGCCCTGAGAGTTGAGGAAGATGGGGGCAATGGTTTTAGATAAAGTATCAGGGATGATCTCTTTGATCAGACCTGTGAGCATTTTCACATTTCATTATACCTTAAGTTTCCAGAGCTTTCTTTTCATCCTTAATTTTTTTGGGACGTCCTATCTATGAAGTAACTCTGCAGGTGGTTAATCTCACCCATTCTGTGGAGACTGTATTAGTGTCACTGCTATAAAATGACCCAGTGTCCCAGCCCTGGGGGCACCACAGCAGGTCCCTTTCTACTAACTATACTTCCTGGTAGTGTGACAGTGGACAAGTTGTTTAACATCACAAAGGTTTCATTTCCTCATCTGCAAAATGGGGGAAACTTCAGGCCAAGGGTAAAACCCTGCAGGTGAGGGGTGACAGTGAATTGCTGGGAAGAGGGAAGCTAATACAGGGCATGGACAGAGTGGAGAGAAGAGGCCAGAGAAAGGGGCCCAGGGGATATGTGGTGGGAACTTGGTAAGAGGGGCTTCCCTGGGGGAGGCAGACACCAGATTGAGGAGGGATGGAAATGATGGCAGTCACAATGGCAAGCTGACCACCTGAGCCGCTCGACTGCCCTGTGGCCTGGTCTGTGAATGAGGGAATGGTGTCACCTTTATATAAAAAGGCCCAGTCCATAGCATAGGGGATGTTGCTTGAGGCATGGAACAATCCCACCAAGGTTCACAGTCTAGATGGCTCTCGGTAATTGCTTAACTCCAGTAATACTGCCAGGTTTGCCCACATCTGCGACTCCTGAAATTTATCACTTCCATCAATCCATCAACCGTAGACTTTTTGTTGCCTGGAAAATAAAGTTCAAGGTCTTCCACATGTCACTGGCCTGTCTGCACTTCCAGCTTCTGCCACTCCATCTCCCACCATTTTCTTTACAGTGGTTCTTGTCCATACTGCTCCTTGCTCTTTCCCAGACCTCAGACCTTCCTGTTCCTCCCAGCAGACAGATGGCCCCTGGCCTGCATTCCCACAGGACTTTGGTTTGTGTTGCTTTTATGATCCTTTATCACACTGTGTCTTCCATTTTCACTGCAGGGGGGAATGGGCGTATTCATCATAGTAAGCCTCCTCGACTTCTTGTCTTACACCAGGTACCAGCTGCTCAATAAATAATTGCAGATCTAATTAAATAATTATTATGCCTCTGCTGTAGAGCAGACCCTGTAAACAAAATGAGTAAGTTGAAAGTGTGGTCCCTACAACATAGTAGGGAGATAAAGTGGAAATGCACAGGTGCACGTGTAGAGTGGAGTATAATGAGCACAAAATAAATGTTAGCAGCAGGAGATCTTTTTGAGTCCCTCTTGAAAGCGTCCCCATTGCTCCACGCCCTCATCTTCATTATCATTTGTCACACCGTCCTGAAATTGCCTGTTGACACACATGTGGGCCTCCGCCACACAGTGAATTGAAGAGCGTGGAGTATGACTGATTCATGTTTTTATCCCTGGTTCCTGGCCCTCGGTCAGAATTCAATAAATGGTTTTGGAATGGACAGAGCAGCTAGTCTCGAAGAAATGTCACTTTTAAATACCTTGTCTTCCATCAGAGCCTGTCTCATTTCATTTATTATTATTTTTTTTAATAATGATTTTTTATTATATTATGTTAGTCACCATACAGTACATCCCCGGTTTTCGATGTAAGGCTCGATGATTCATTAGTTGTGTATAACACCCAGTGCACCATGCAATATGTGCCCTCCTTACTACCCATCACCGGTCTATCCCATTCCCCCACCCCCCTCCCCTCTGTAGCCCTCAGTTTGTTTCTCATAGTCCATATTCTCTCATGTTTCATTCCCCCTTCTGATTACCCCCCCTTTCTTTATCCCTTTCTTCCCCTACTGATCATTCTAGTTCTTATGTTCCATAGATGAGAGAAATCATATGATAGTTGTCTTTCCCTGCTTGACTTATTTCACTAAGCATTATCTCCTCCAGTGCCGTCCATGTTGTAGCAAATGTTGAGAACTCATTCTTTCTGATTGCTGAGTAATATTCCATTGTATATATGGACCACAACTTCTTAATCCAGTCATCTGTTGAAGGGCATCTCGGCTCCTTCCACGATTTAGCTATTGTGGACATTGCTGCTATGAACATTGGGGTGCATATGGCCCTTCTCTTCACTACGTCTGTATCTTTGGGGTAAACACCCAGTAGTGCAATGGCTGGATCATAGGGTAGCTCAATTTTTAACTTTTTAAGGGACCTCCACACTGTTTTCCAGAGTGGCTGTACCAACTTGCATTCCCACCAACAATGTAGGAGGGATCCCCTTTCTCCACATCCTCTCCAACAATTGTTGTTTCTTGCCTTGTCTATTTTTGCCATTCTAACTGGCGTAAGGTGGTATCTCAGTGTGGTTTTGATTTGAATTTCCTTGATGGCTAATGATTTTGAACATTTTTTCATGTGTCTGTTAGCCATTTGTATGTCTTCATTGGAAAAGTGTCTGTTCATATCTTCTGCCCATTTTTTGATTTGTTTATTTGTTTCTCGTGTATTGAGTTTGAGAAGTTCTTTGTAGATCTTGGATACCAGTCCTTTATCTGTAGTGTCATTTGCAAATATCTTCTCCCATTCCGTGGGCTGCCTCTTAGTTTTTCTGACTGTTTCCTTGGATGTGCAGAAACTTTTAATCTTGATGAAGTCCCATAAATTCATTTTATCTTTTGTTTCTCTTGCCTTTGGGGATGTGTCATGAAAAAGTTTGCTTTGGCCGATGTCGTAGAGGTTGCTGCCTATGTTCTCCTCTAGAATTTTGATGGATTCCTGTCTCACATCGAGGTCTTTCATCCATTTGGAGTTTATTTTTGTGTATGGTGTGAGATAGTGGTCAAGTTTCATTCTTTTGCATGTAGCTGTCCAATTTTCCCAGCACCATTTATTGAAGAGACTGTCTTTTTCCCACCGGATGTTTTTTCCTGCTTTATCAAATATTAGTTGCCCAAAGAGCCGAGGGTCCATTTCTGGGCTCTCTATTCTGTTCCATTGGTCTATGTGTCTGTTTTTGTGCCAGTACCATGCTGTCTTTGTGATCACAGCTTTGTAGTACAGCTCGAAATCCGGCATTGTGATGCCCCCAGCTTTGTTTTTCCTTTTCAACAGTTCCTTGGAGATTCGGGGTCTTTTCTGGTTCCATACAAATTTAAGGACTATTTGTTCCAGTTCTTTGAAAAACGTTCTCAGTATTTTGATCGGGATAGCATTGAAAGTGTAGATTGCTCTGGGTAGCATGGACATTTTAACTATGTTAATTCTTCCGATCCATGAGCATGGAATATCTTTCCATCTTTTTATGTCTTCCTCAATGTCTTTTAAGAGTGATTTATAGTTTCTAGAATAAAGGTCCTTTACGTCTCTGGTTAAGTTAATTCCAAGGTAACGTATGGTTTTTGGTGCTATTGTAAATGGGATGGATTCCCTGATTTCTCTTTCTTCGTTCTCGTTATTCGTGTACAGAAATGCAACTGATTTCTGAGCATTGATTTTGTATCCCGCCACGTTACTGAATTGCTCTATAACTTCTAATAGTTTGGGAGTGGCTTCTTTTGGGTTTTCCATATAGAGTATCATGTCGTCTGCGAAGAGAGACATTTTGACTTCTTCTTTGCCGATTTGAATACCTTTGATCCCTTTTTGTTGTCTGATTGCTGTTGCAAGGACTTCTAGTACTATGTTGAATAATAGTGGCGAGAGTGGGCATCCTTGTCGTGTTCCTGATCTTAAGGGAAAGGCTTCCAGCTTTTCCCCATTGAGAATAATATTTGCAGTAGGCTTTTCATAGATGGCTTTTATGAGATTGAGAAATGTACCTTCTATTCCTACACTCTGAAGCGTTTTAATCAGGAAAGGATGCTGTATTTTGTCAAATGCTTTTTCGGCATCGATTGAGAGGATCATATGGTTCTTGAGTCTTTTCTTGTTGATATGATGTATCACGCTGATTGATTTGCGAATATTGAACCACGCTTGCATCCCAGGTATGAATCCCACTTGATCGTGGTGGATAATCCTTTTAATGAACTGTTGGATTCTATTAGCAAGTATCTTGTTGAGGATTTTGGCGTCCATATTCATTAGGGAAATCGGTCTGTAATTCTCCTTTTTGAGGGGGTCTTTGCCTGGTTTGGGGATCAAGGTAATATTGGCCTCATAGAATGAGTTTGGTAGCTTTCCTTCTGTTTCTATTTTTTGAAATAGCTTTAGGAGAATAGGTATTATTTCTTCTTTGAATGTTTGGTAGAATTCCCCAGGAAAACCGTCCGGGCCTGGAGTTTTGTTATTTGGAAGGTTGTTTATCACTGACTCAATTTCTTCATAATTAATTGGCCTGTTTAAGAAATCAATTTCTTCCTTTTTCAATCTTGGTAGTTTATAGGTTTCCAGGAAGGATTCCATCTCTTCCAGATTGCTTAGTTTATTGGCATATAGCTGTTGATAAAAATTTCTAATAATCCTTCCAATTTCAATGGTGTTCGTCGTGACCTCTCCTTTTTCATTCATAATTTTAATAATCTGGGTCCTTTCTCTTTTCTTTTGGATAAGTCTTGCCAGTGGTCTGTCAATTTTATTGATTCTCTCCAAGAACCAGCTTCTAGTCCTGTTGATCTGCTCTACTGTACTTCTGGTTTCTGCTTGATTGATTTCAGCTTTAATTTTGGTCAACTGCTTCCTTGTGCGTGGATTAGGCCTGTCCCTCTGTTGCTGTTCCAGCTTCTTGAGGTGAGAATATAAAAACTGCATTTTAGGTGTTTCTATTCTTTTGAGTGAGGCTTGGATGGCTATGTATTTCCCCCTTAGGACTGCCTTTGCAGTATCCCATAGGTTTTGGACTGTTGTATTTTCATTCTCATTGGTCTCCATAAATTGTTTAATTTGATTTTTGATTTCCTGGTTTATCGAGTCATTCCTGAGCAGGATGGTTCTTAGTCTCCAAGTGTTTGAGTTTCTTCCAAATTTTTCCTTGTGGTTGAGTTCCAATTTCAGAGCGTTGTGGTCTGAGAATATGCAGGGGATAATTTCAATCTTTTGGTATCGGCTGAGACCTGTTTTGTGTCCCAGAACATGGTCTATTCTTGAAAATGTTCCATGGGCATTAGAATAGAATGAGTATTCTTTGGTTCTGGGGTGTAGTGTTCTATATATATCTAAGAGGTCCAACTCGTCGAGTATGGCATTCAAAGCCTTTGATTCTTTGCTTAGTTTTTGCCAGGGTGTTCTGTCTATTTCTGAGAGTGGAGTGTTGAGGTCCCCTACTATTAATGTATTTTTATCTATATGTCTCTTTATTCTGGTTAAGAGTTGGCTTGTGTATCTTGCTGCTCCCCTGTTGGGGGCATATATATTTATAATTGTCATATCCACTTGTTGAATACTTCCTTTAAGAATAATATAGTGCCCTTCTGCATCTCTAACTATAGTCTGTAGTTTAAAATCCAATTTATCTGATATGAGAATTGCTACCCCAGCTTTCTTTTGAGGTCCATTTGCGTGAAAGATGGTACTCCATCCCCTTACTCTCAGTCTGAATGCATCTTTGGGTTCGAAATGAGTCTCTTGTAGACAGCAAATGGATGGGTCATGTCTTTTTATCCAATCTGCAACCCTGTGGCGATTAAAGCAAGAATTTAAACCATTAATGTTCAGGCTGAGTACTGAGAGATATGCTTTTAATTCTGCCATGTAGTCAGTAAAGTCTTTGTTCGTATTGGCTGTGACTTTCTGTTTTGTATCACTCTTGGGGCCTTTTTACTTTTATAGAACCCCCCGTAATACCTCCTGTAGGGCTGGTTTCGTGGTTACGAAATTGGCTAGTGACTGTCGATTCTGAAATGTCTTTATTTCTCCATCAATTCTGAATGACAGCCTTGCTGGATAAAGGATCCTTGGCTGCATGTTTTTCTCTGAAAGAGCTTTAAAAATGCTCCCCCAACCCTTTCTCTCATTCCAGGTCTGTGTAGACAGGTCTGACGTAATTCTGATGCCTTTGCCTTGGTACGTGAGAAACTTCTTTGCCCTGGCCGCTTTCAATACTGTATCCTTGGATCTCATATTTGCGAATTGTACTATGACGTGACGTGGTGTAGGTCTGTCATGGTTGAGCTTGGGAGGGGTCCTCTCTGCCTCTTGGACACGAATTTTTGTTTCCCTTGCTAGATTAGGGAAGTTTTCAGCTACAATTTGTTCAAATATCTCTTCTAGGCCTCTGTTTTTCTCCACCCCCTCGGGGATGCCGATGATTCTAACATTGGATCGTTTCGTTGAGTCAGTAATCTCCCGAAGCCAACATTCGTGGGCGTGGATTTTTTTAAGACCATCTTCTATTTTTATTTTTTCCTCTATTAACCCATCCTCCAATTCACTAACCCTTTCCTCCGCTTCCGTGACCCTGGCCGTCAGAGCCTCTAGTTTTGCCTGCATTTGGCTCATAGAATTTTTAATTTCTGTCAAATTCGCTCTCATTTCCGCCCTTAGGGATTCTATATTCTCAGTAATATTTTCCTGAATACTTTTTTCAAGTCTACTCATTATCTTGACCATTGTTACTCTGAATTCCATTTCTGATAATTTGGTTACATCCATATCCGTTACTTCTGTGGCAGAGGCCACTGACTCACTGTCTTTTCTTTGCTGGGGGGGGCTTCTCCTTCTTGTCATTCTGATGAAGAGAGGTTGCGGGGTTTCCAGAGCCCAAAATTATTGACTGGGTCCCAGGCCGTGCCCCTTGTTTTATAGGGATCTTAGAGATGTGGGCTTCTTCTTTAAAGATTTTATTTATTTACTTATCTGAGAGAGGGAGACATACAGTCAGCAAGAACGAAACAGAAGCAGGGGAGTGAGAGAGGAAGAAGCAGGCTCCCAGCGGAGGAGCCCGATGAGGGACTCCTTTCCGGAACGCTGGGATCACGCCCTAAGCCAGAGACAGGAGCTCAATGACTGCGCCACCCAGGCGCCTGGGTTGTGGGCTTCTTGATTTTTCAGCCTGCCTTCTGTGTTCTGGGGGAGGGGCCTGCCGCGCCGATACTCAGGCAACCCTGTTTGGTTAGAGTCTCCGTGTCCCCTGCGAGGGAGGATGGGGATGGGCACTCTCTGAGCCGGTATTTCCAGGCTTTTGTTCTCTGGCGGCTTTCCCTGGTGGCCGGCTATGCCTCTTCTGAGGGTCAGAGCAGCAGAGGCTGCATTGTCACAGAACAGAGGGATTGCGGCCCGTTCTCCACTGATGTTCTGGCCACTTTAACTCTATTACTGTTGGTGCTGCTCAACCCTGCAGCGTCCCGGGATGTGCGCCCCACACCCGGCGTCCCTGCCCTCACTTCCAGGGCCGGCGCGTCTCTGTCCTTTGTGTTTCTAATGCCGCCAGCCACCGGCCGCCCCGTCTCTGTCCTTTGTGTTTCTAATGCCGCCAGCCACCGGCCGCCCGGCACGCTCCCGGGTCTCCCGGTCTCAGTCTATGCCCGGTGAGCACACCTCGATTCCGGAGTTCCGTGAGAAGCCTGGTGGCGCGCGCACCCGGTTCAGGGTCTCAGTCTGCTGTTTCGCGGGTGCGGACCGCGAGTCCGCCCGCTCCCCCGTGCAGGTGGCCCGCCAGCCGCCAGCCGCCCCGCGCGCGCTCCGGGAGTTCCCGGTCTCAGTCTGGATCCCCTGAGCACACCGGGATTCCGGTGTTCCGGGAGATGCCTGGTGGCGCGCGCGTTCACGGCTCACCGGTCTCAGTCCGCTCTCTCGCGGGTGCCCTCTGTGAGTCCTCCCGCTCCCCCGTGCAGGTGGCTGCCGCTTCCCGGCGCCCAAATGCGGCGGCTCCCTCCCCCTTCCGTTTATCTTCCGATATCCATGTACGGTTTACAGCTCCCCTCTTCGTACCTCAATACTCAGCGCTGGAGATGTTCATTTGTAGAGATCCAGATGCATCATCCTGCGTCTCAGGCTGATTCCGTGGTTATTTAGGCTGGTCTGGTACCTATCCAGCTCGACTCAGGGGACCGGCTGAAAAAGGGGTCCCCTACTCCTCCGCCATCTTAACTCCTCCCCCCTCATTTCATTTATTGATCCTGAAATGCTGGTAGGCTTTTTTCCTTTTCCTTTTTCTCTTAGGGCTAATATCCTGGATCTTACAGCACCAGTGCTCGAGTTTTTCCTCTGAGTCCTGGATAAAGGCTTGGAAGAGCAGCGAAACATTTAAGTGTCCGTGCCCTTAATGTTGGGGTCAAACTTTAGATCTCTTTCAGATGCTTGAAATGCACGAGTTTAAAACCTGCTCTATATCAGTGGATTTCCAATTGGTATCATGAGTGAAAGACTGCCTTTTAAAATGCTAGCAGAGAAAACTTGGCATGTCGGCCAAAGGTACACCCCAGTGTGATAACTCATAATGTGATGTAGCAGGTGGGAAATCTTTAAAAAAGTCACTGTTTCCTCGTAAACTCAACTGCAGAAATCAGATGTGGAATGGGGTGGGGGTTGTATGTGGCAGAGCTGGAGGAAGGGGCTTCAGGAAAACCGGTTTTGGAGGAAAAGGATCTCGGTGCACACAAGAAAGGCTTTGTGGGCGCCATCAACACTAGATTATTCACTCAGTTGGTAGACTAGCCGAATATCTTCCTACTTCCTTCTCCTTCAGACTGCCTGTATTTTTCCTCTTTGGTTCCATCTAGTTTCTCCCCACAAAGGGGAGTCAGAGAGAAAGGAGAAAAATATCTCAAATCTGTTGACTATTTTATGAAACACTGATAATTTCTTTGTAGAGTGACAGAGGGAAGGAATGGAAGAATAAAACTGTTAACTAAAATCGAAGTTTTGGGTAATTTGTTATTTGGTTATCCTTACTTTTCCATTTATCAAAAGGAAAAAGGAAGGAAGAGAGGGATGGAGGGAGGGAGAAAAGAGGGGGAGAAAGGAAGGAGGGAGAGAGAGTAGGAGGGAAGAAAGAAAGGACTAAAGCAAAACAACAAAAAGAAAACCTTACAAGGTAATGGAGAAGCTAATACAGAGAAAGAAGGGACCTGGGTTCTGTTTCTAGCTTGATAAGAAGTTGAGCAAGCCACTTCCCTTCTCTAGGGCTCAGTTTCCCTGTCTGTAATATAGATAGGATCAAAGAATAACAAATCCATAGAAAAAGCAGCCTCCCACTCTGAGCCCATGGCAGACATCTAATGAATTATGGTACTCTCTCCCAGCGAGCCAGACTGGGCTTCAGAATCCTTCTCAGCCAACTCCAAGGAGCCACTATCAATTGATGGGAGGCAGTCAGCACTCAGAATGAAACCTATTGGCCATTCCTAACACTAGCTCTAAAATTCTGTCACTCAGACTGTGTGTTCATTGTCATTGAGATCGTGGTCCCCACCCTGCGGGAGTCGACAAATATCAAGTATAAGTTGAAGTCCTCAAGGCGTCATCTACCTGGAGGTGTGGATGATGTCACACCAACAGAACTAATTCAGATCTTTTTTGCTTTTGCCATTACCCACTTCCATCCAGAATCCCCTCACCACCCAGGAGTTTCTGATAGCCCCTGGGGTATCTTATTTCGCTCAAGAACTGCTCTTTCTTGTGATTCCATAGTGGTCCCCTCCTGGCCATCCAAGGCTTGAGAAGTCACTTGTCCTGCCCTTGCCAGGGTTGCCCTGCTCAGGCTCTCCCTTCTATCGCTCCACAAAGCTGTAAAACTCAAAAAAAAAAAAAAAAGTCAGAGCTGCCTTACCTTCTCTCCACTTCTCACTGTCCCAGAACCACAGTGACATAAATAGATGGCTCGCTCATGGACTCGGAATTGTATGTTGTGGTTCCTGGCATTCCCCATGGAAGTGGACCCTTCAGTTCTGACCTGCTGTTTCTCACTCCATAGTGCTCAGACATGGGCTCAAACGGACTGGCAACAAACACTGTACCCTCTTCTCTCTTACCTCAAACGCCCTCCTTCCTTTTCCCTCATCTGGTGGTAGTGATGTGGGACTGACAAGCAAACAAGCTCTTCATGGGACCACCCTCCCATGTTCAGCAGACACAACCAGTAATATCTGGATTTCAGTTTGATCTCAAGGTAGCGTGCCTGTTATGCAAGTAACAACAGACACCTGGAGAATTTGGCTTGGGGTCTCTAAGCTGCCATCTGAAGCAGCAAGCGGGGTTGGGTTGGGGTCAAGCCAGTCCTTACAGCTGTGACATGGACAGCCTCTTCTTGTTAGGACCCAGAAATCTGGAAATGTGTGTGGTTGACATTGCTGCCTGCCAAGGGTCCCGGTGTGTGTGTGTGTGTGTGTGTGTGTGTGTGTGTGTGTGTGTGTGTGTAGGTCCTATTGTAGGTCCCATTGACTTTAAGGACTTAACAATCTCACCATGGAATCAGAGTTAAGCATGAAATACTAATGGTAAGCATCATGGAGGTCACATAAGGAATAGATCAATATGGGTTCAAAGCACAGTCTTTTGGGAAGGGAGGAGCCTTGGAAGACACTGGGGTTGAGGATAGACAGAGGGCAGGGTGGAAGGCACTTCAGACAGAAGTAGCCCAAGCAAAGTCACAGGAATGGAAACATTCAAGAACAATGGCAAACTCAGCCTGATGGGAGCACAAGGTTCTGGTTGTTGGGGGTCTTAACAGTGCACATTAGGTTGCATCATTTGGGTGGGTGGGTTTGTGGAGAGCCCTAAAAGTCAAACAGAGATGTCTGAATTTGATGCAGAGACCATAAGGAAACATTTCTGGCAATCTGTCTAAAGGGTGGGAAGATTAATCTGGCAAGGGTTTATAATAGAAATTGGAGAGGGAGAAACTATCTGAGAGATTAGCTAAAAAGGCTCTTATGTGATTCATCCCTCAAGGAGTTTAAAGTTTAATTAGAAAATAAGGCAACAGTGTGTATTGTACATATTCTTAGAACATGTGTGTGTCTTCCCTAAAAAATTTTAAAAAACATACTTATTTTATTTTTTGAAGAGGTAATACATCCACGTGGATCTTAAATCCAAACGATATAAAGAGGTGCACAGTGAAGGGGTTTGTTCCCACCTTTGTTCCAATTGGTCTCATTCCCACCTGGCATGTCCCCACCCCCTGCCCCACAGCACCACCACTCAAAACCACTTTCATGGCTTCCTTATGTATGCTTCCAGAGTTTCTTTATGCAAATTCAGGCAAATATTAATGTATGTTCTCATCTTTCTTCTTTTTTACCCAAAAGATAATAAGCTATATACTCCTCTTTGAATTTTGCTTTTCTTGCTTAAAAATGATCTTGAAGATTTTTCCACATCATTCTTCTTGTCAGAGGCATAGTATTACATTATATGGTGAATGAGACCTGTATTGATGGATGTGTTTTCTAACATTCTTTTGATATTGTATATGGTGCTGCAAAAAATAACTTGCCCTTGTACCATTTTGTGTGTGTATACGCACAGAATAAATTTCCATAAATAGACTCATTACATCAAAGTCTACATATATTTATAATTTTAATAGAGATTTTCAAGTTGCCCTCTTCAGGGAGTTGTACAAATTTGCATTCTCACCAGTGATATCTGGGATCGCCTGCTCTCCCACAGCCTTGCCAACACAGTGGGTTATCACTTTGGGGAATTTTCTTTGGTGAAGTCCTCATGCAGCTCCAATTTGCTTTTCTCTTATTATGAGTGAAGATGAGCATCTTTTTATATGTTTATGGGCCCAGTGGATTTTAAGTTCCTTCTTAGGAGGCTGACTTCGTCATTTCTGTACACCCCTACAGAGCCTCCCCAAAGGCCTCGCTACAGAGCAGGTTTTCAGTCAGGATTTGTAAACCCAAGAAATGTTTGCATGAATGAGTAGATAAGTCATTGAATACATGGTCATGCTGTTGGAGCTATATGAATTAGATATGATTCACCCCTCCAGCAGCATAAGATAAGCTTACAGGGCAGATATAAAAGTAACATATATGTATGTTCAAAGATTACATGCCGTATTCTAAGAGTGAATAATTACTTGCCTTAGGCTGAAAAGTGAAGAAACGTAACATGAAATACCTTGTTCATCCCCAGAAAGGGAAGAATAAATCCCATAGCTCTTTTCCATAGTTTCTTTTAAAGTTTCATTTAAAGAGTGTTTTGGAGCTGGTATGATTAAGTGGTTTCCATAGAACTAGGAGCAAATCAAAAGGACAAAATAAGGCCCCACCATGTGAGTTCCTCAGGCTCCTACAACCTTCATTTCTCTTCAGAATCCACCCAGAACTCAGATCCTGTGGTAGAGTAAACTGTCACTAGGTAGAGTTTGAAGCCTGAGTTTCTTTATTTCTTTGTTGTTTATCTCTGTTCTCACATCAAAATACTGTGAGCCACTGCAAAGCATATTTGATTGTTTGTTTGCCAGTTTTATGAACTTATGGAATTCCATTCTCCAGCAGCACATTTGCCAACTGTTAACTTTATGCTATCACCAGTCAAAGAGAAGCTCTGCTAGACAGGTGGAGGGTAAGAGCAATTGTCAGCAAGAACAGAGCAGAACTTCCATGGTATACTCTTACCTGAAGTGACTTATCTAATACCTGTGCTTGAACTGAACCATGGTCCCTAAAGGAAAGCCTAACCCAAAAGAAGCATGAAGCCCTGCTTACGAGGCTCCCCCTTCCTCCTTGGACAGTGAGAGCTTCCTCCATAGTCACAGCCCAGAATATAAGATCACATCAAGCCAGGGGCTTGGTCAGCTGTGACAGCCACCTAAAGAGCAGGGAGGCAGATAGGGGACAGGAAAAGAAGAATGAGAAGGTATGTCTGAAATTCAAGTTAGAATCCTGATTCCAGACCCTCTATAATTAAAAGTAACTAACGAATATTGTCAGAGATCTAGGGAAATAATGTGAGTGGGGACTCAGTATTTTAAATGGATCTATTGATGGAGATTAGCTGTTTAAAATAAGGATACTTGGAAAATTAAGATACTTGCAACCTTCCCATTATTGGTTCTTTTCCCTTCTGTTGTCACTTATGGGGTGTGTGTGTGTTAAAATGGAAGGTCAAAAAGAAACAAAAAGATGGAAAAATATTCCATGCTCATGGATCGGAAGAATTAACATAGTTAAAATGTCCATGCTACCCAGAGCAATCTACACTTTCAGTGCTATCCTGACCAAAATACCAATGACATTTTTCAAAGAACTGGAACAAACAGCCCTGAATTTATGTGGAACCAGAAAAGGCCTCGAATCGCCGAGGAATTGTTGAAAAGGAACAACAAAGCTGGGGGCATCACAATGCCAGATTTCAAGTTGTATTACAAAGCTGTGATCACAAAGACAGCATGGTACTGGCACAAAAACAGACATGTAGACCAATGGAACAGAATAGAGAACCCAGAAATGGACCCTTGGCTCTTTGGGCAACTAATCTTTGATAAAGCAGGAAGAAACATCCAGTGGAAAAAAGACAGTCTCTTCAATAAATGGTGCTGGGAAATTGGACAGCTACATGCAAAAGAATGAAACTTGACCACTCTCTCACACCATACACAAAGATAAACTCCAAATGGATGAAAGACCTCGATGTGAAACAGGAATCCATCAAAATCCTAGAGGAGAACATAGGCAGCAACCTCTACGACATCGGCCACAGCAATATTTTTCATGACACATCTCCAAAGGCAAGAGAAACAAAAGATAAAATGAACTCTTGGGGCTTCATCAAGATAAAAAGCTTCTGCACAGCCAAGGAAACAATCAAAAAAACCAAGAGGCAGCCCACAGAATGGGAGAATATATTTGCAAATGACACTATAGATAAAAGACTGGTATCCAAGATCTACAAAGAACTTCTCAAACTCAATATACAAGAAACAAATAAACAAATCAAAAAATGGGCAGAAGATATGAACAGACACTTTTCCAATGATGACAAACAAATGGCTAAGAGACACATGAAGCGGGAAGCCATGAAACCACTCACAGATATCGGAAAATAAATGGAAGGGGGAGGGAGCCGCCACGTTCGGGCGCCAGGAAGCAGTAGCCACCAGCACAGGGGAGCGGGCAGACTCGGGTACCAGCACCCACAAGAAAACAGACTGTGACCGTGAGCGGGGAGCACGCACCACCAGACTTCTACTGAACTCCGGTATGCTCACTGGAACCAGACTGAGACCGGGAGCTCTGGGAGTGTGCGGGGGCAGCTGGCGGCTGGCGGTGTTAGAAACACAAAGGACAGAGAAGCGCCATCCCTGGAAGTGAGGGCTGGGATGCCAGGTGTGGGGTAAACATCCCGGGACACTGCAGGGTTGAGCAGCACCAACAGAAACAGAGTTAAAGTGGCCAGATCATCAGTGGAGAATGGCCCACGATCCCCTCTGTTCTGTGACAAAGGCTAAGATTCAGCCACTGCTGTTCTGTCTCTCAGAAAAGGCACAGCAAACCACCAGGGAAAGCCACCAGAGAACAAAAGCCTGGAAACATTGGCTCACAGGGTGCTCATCCCCATCCCCCCTCGCAGGAGACACGGAGACCCTACCCAAACAGGGTTGCCTGAGTATCGGCGCGGCAGGCCCCTCCCCCAGAAGGCAGGCTGAAAAATCAAGAAGCCCACATCCCTAGGGTCCCTATAAAACAAGGGCGCACGGCCTGGGTCCTGGTCAATAAAATGGGCTCTGGACAACCCCGCAACTTCTCCTCATCAGAAAAACGAGAAGGAGAAATCCCCCCCAGCAAAGAAAAGACAATGAGTCTGTGGCCTCTGCCACAGAACTAATGGATATGGATGTAACCAAATTATCAGAAATGGAATTCAAAGTAACAATGGTCAAGATGATGTGTAGACGTAAAAAAAGTATTAACAAAAATGTTAATGAGAATGTAGAATCTTTAAGGGCAGAAAAGAGAGCGAATCTGGCAGAAATTAAAAATTCTATGAGCCAAATGCAGTCAAAACTAGAGCCTCTGACGGCCAGGGTAAATGAGGCAGAGGAATGTATTAGCAAATTGGAGGATGGGTTAGTAGAAGAAAAAGCGAAAATAGAAGCTGGACTTAAAAAAATCCACGCCCACGAATGTAGGTTACAGGAGGTTACGGACTCAATGAAACGATCCAATATCAGAATCATCAGCATCCCCGAGATGGTGGAGAAAAACAGAGGTCTGGAAGAGATATTTGAACAAATTGTAGCTGAAAACTTCCCTAGTCTAGCAAAGAAAACAACCATTCGTGTCGAAGAGGCAGAGAGGACCCCTCCCAAGCTCAACTACGACAAACCTACGCCACGTCACGTCAGAGTGTAATTCGCAAATATTAGATCCAAGGATACAGTATTGAAAGTGGCCAGGGCAAAGAAATTTCTCACGTACCAAGGCAAAGGTGTCAGAATTATGTCAGACCTGTCTACACAGACCTGGAATGAGAAAAAGGGTTGGGGGGGGGGGCATTTTTAAAACTCTTTCAGAAAAAACATGCAGCCAAGGATCCTTTATCCAGCAAGGCTGTCATTCAGAATTGATGGAGAAATAAAGACCTTCCAGAATCGCCAGTCACTGACCAATTTCGTAACCACGAAACCAGCCCTACAGGAGATATTAAGGGAGGTTCTGTAAAGGTAAAAAGGCCCCAAGAGTGATACTGAACAGAAAGTCACAACCGATAAAAACAAAGACTTTACTGGCAACATGGCATCATTAAAATCATATCTCTCAGTATTCAGTCTCAATGTGAATGGCTTAAATGCTCCCATAAAACACCACAGGGTTGCAGATTGGATAAAAAGAAATGACCCATCCATTTGCTGTCTACAAGAGATTCATTTTGAACCTAAACATACATTCAGACTGAAAGTAAAGGGATGGAAAACCATCTTTCACACAAATGGACCTCAAAAGAAAGCTGGGGTAGCAATTCTCATATCAGATAGAGTTGGATTTTAAACTAAAGACTATAGTTAGAGACACAGAAGGGCACTATATTATTCTTAAAGGATGTATCCAACAAGTGGATATGACAATTTAAATATCTATGCCTCCAACAGGGGAGCAACAAGATACACAAGCCAACTCTTAACCAGAATAAAGAGACATATAGATAAAAATATGTTAATAGTAGGGGACCTCAACACCTCACTATCAGAAATAGACAGAACACCCTTGCAAAAACTAAGCAAAAAATCAAAGGCTTTGAATGCCATACTCGATGAGTTGGACCTCATAGATATATATAGAACACTGCACCCCAGAACCAAAAAATACTCATTCTATTCCAATGCCCATGGAACATTCTCAAGAATAGATGATGTTCTGGGACACAAAACAGGTCTCAACCGATACCAAAAGACTGAAATTATTCCCTGCATATTCTCAGACCACAAGGCTTTGAAAGTGGAACTCAACCACAAGGAAAAATTTGGAATAAACTCAAACACTTGGAGGCTAAGAACCATCTGCTGATGAATGATTCGATAAACCAGGAAATCAAAAATCTATTTAAACAATTTATGGAGACCAACAAGAATGAAAACACAATGGTCCAAAACCTATGGGATACTGCAAAGGCAGTCCTAAGGGGGAAACACATAGCCATCCAAGCCTCACTCAAAAGAATAGAAAAATCTAAAATGCGGTTTTTATATTCTCACCTCAAGAAGCTGGAACAGCAACAGAGGGACAGGCCTAATCCACGCATGAGGAAGCAGTTGACCAAGATGAGAGCAGAAATCAATGATTTAGAAACCAGGAGTACAGTAGAGCAGATCAACAGGACTAGAAGCTGGTTCTTTGAGAGAATTAATGAAATTGACAGACCACTGGCAAGACTTATCCAAAAGAATAGAGAAAGGACCCAAATTAATAAAATTATGAATGAAAAAGTAGAGGTCACAACCAACACCAATGAAATTGGAAGGATTATTAGAAACTTTTATCAACAGCTTTATGCCAATAAATTAAGCAATCTGGAAGAGTGGAGGCCTTCCTGGAAACCCATAAACTACCAAGACTGAAACAGGAAGAAATTGATTTTTTAAAAAGGCCAATTAATTATGAAGAGATTGAGTCAGAGATAAACAATCTTCCAAAAAATAAAACTCCAGGCCCGGAAGGTTTTCCTGGGGAATTCTACCAAACATTCAAAGAAGAAATAATACCTATTCTCCTAAAGCTATTTCAAAAAATAGAAACAGAAGGAAAGCTACCAAACTCATTCTATGAAGCCAATATTACCTTGATCCCCAAACCAGGCAAAGACCCCAACAAAAAGGAAAATTACAGACTGATTTCCGTAATGAATGTGGATGCCAAAATCCTCAACAAGATCCTGGCTAATAGAATCCAACAGTACATTAAAAGGATTATCCATCATGACCAAGTGGGATTCATCCCTGGGATGCAGGGGTGGTACAACATTTGCAAATCTATCAGTGTCTTAGATTTTATTCAGAAACAAAAATTCAGAAATCATATGATTCTCTCAATAGATGCAGAAAAAGCATTTGACAAAATACAGCATCCTTTTCTGATTAAAACCGTTCAGAGTGTAGGAATAGAGGGTTCATTTCTCAAGCTCATAAAAGCCATCTATGAAAATCCTACAGCAAATATTATTCTCAATGGGGAAAAGCTGGAAGCCTTTCCCTTAAGATCAGGAACACGACAAGGATGCCCACTCTCGCCGCTATTATTCAACATAGTCCTAAAAGTCCTTGCAACAGCAATCAGACAACAAAAAAGGGATAAAAGGTTTCCAGATCGGCAAAGAAGAAGTCAAAATGTCTCTCTTCACAGATGACATGATACTCTATATGGAAAACCCAAAAGAATCCACTCCCAAACTATTAGAAGTTATACAGCAATTGAGTAATGTGGCGGGATACAAAATCAAGGCTCAGAGATCAGTTGCATTTCTATATACAAATAACGAGACTGAAGAAAGAGAAATTAGGGAATCCATCCCATTTACAATAGCACCAAAAACCATACGTTACCTTGGAATTAACTTAACCAGAGACGTAAAGGACCTATATTCTAGAAACTATAAATCACTCTTGAAAGACATTGAGGAAGACACAAAAAGATGGAAAAATATTCCATGCTCATGGATCGGAAGAATTAACATAGTTAGAATGCCCACGCTACCCAGAGCAATCTACACTTTCAATGTTATCCCGATCAAAATACCGAGGACATTTTTCAAAGAACTGAAACAAGTAGTCCTTAAATTTGTATGGAACCAGAAAAGGCCCCGAATCGTCAAGGAACTGTTGAAAAGGAAAAACAAAGCTGGGGGCATCACAATGTCGGATTTCGAGCTGTCCTATGAAGCTGTGATTACAAAGACAGCATGGTACTGGCACAAAAACAGACACATAGACCAACAGAACAGAATAGAGAACCTAGAAATGGACCCTCGGCTCTTTGGTCAACTAATCTTTGATAAAGCAGGAAAAAACATCCGGTGGGAAAAAGACAGTCTCTTCAATAAATGGTGCTGGGAAAATTGGACAGCTACATGCAAAAGAATGAAACTTGACCACTCTCTCACACCATACACAAAGATAAACTCCAAATGGATGAAAGACCTCGATGTGAGACAGGAATCCATCAGAATCCTAAAGGAGAACATAGGCAACAACCTCTATGACATCGGCCACAGCAACTTTTTTCATGACACATCTCCAAAGGCAAGAGAAACAAAAGATAAAATGAACATGTGGGACTACAGCAAGATCAAAAGCTTCTGCACAGCCAAGGAAACAATCAAAAAAACTAAGAGGCAGCCCACGGAATGGGAGAATATATTTGCAAATGATGCTACAGATAAAAGATTGGTATCCAAGATCTACAAAGAACTTCTCAAACTCAATACGCGAGAAACAAATAAACAAATCATAAAATGGGCAGAAGATATGAACAGACACTTTTCCAATGATGACATACAAATGGCTAACAGACACATAAAAAATGTTCAAAATCTTTAGCCGTCAGGGAAATTCAAATCAAAACCATAGCAAAAATCAACAAGGCAGGAAACAGCAATTGCTGGAGAGGATATGGAAAAAGGGTATCCCTCCTACATTGTTGGTGGGAATGCAGGTTGGTGCAGCCACTCTGGAAAACAGTGTGGAGGTTCCTTAAAAAGTTAAAAATTGAGCTACCCTATGACCCAGCCATGGCAGTACTGGGTATTTACCCCAAAGAAACAGATGTAGTGAAGAGAAGGGCCATATGCACCCCAATGTTCATAGCAGCATTATCCACAATAGCTAAATCGTGGAAGGAACCAAGATGTCCTTCAACAGATGACTGGATTAAGAAGCTGTGGTCCATATATACAATGGAATATTACTCAGCTATCAGAAAGAACGTGTTCTCAACATTTGCTGCAACATGGACGGGAGTGGAGGAGATAATGCTAAGTGAAATAAGTCAAGCAGAGAAAGACAATTATCATCGATTTCTCTCATCTATGGAACATAAGAACTAGGAAGATCAGTAGGGGAAGAAAGGGATAAAGAAATGGGGGTAATCAGAAGGGGGAGTGAAGCATGGGAGACTATGGACTCTGAGAAACAAACTGAGGGCTTCAGAGGGGAGGGGGTGGGGGAATGGGATAGACTGGTGATGGGTAGTAAGGAGGGCACATATTGCATGGTGCACTGAGTGTTATATGCAACTAATGAATCATCAAACCTTTAATCAGAAACCAGGGATGTACTGTATGGTGACTAACATAATGTAAAAAAAAAAAAAAAGTAAAAAAAAAGGAATTAAAAGGTATACAGATTCGGAAAGAAGACATAAAACTCTCTGTTTACAGGTGACATGATTGTCTACATAGAAAATTTAAAAAGAATCAACAAAGTTACTCTTAAAACTAATAATATAGCAATGTTGCAGGATAGAAAATTAACATACAAAAGTTCATCGCTTTCCTATATATCAGCAGTGAACAAGTGGAATTTGACATTAAGAGCACAATATCACTTACATTAGCATCCAAACAAAGGAGTAATACTCAGTTATTATCTAATAAAATATGCACAAGGTATATATGAAGAAAACTATAAAATTCCAATGAAAGAATACAATGAACTAAATAAATGGAGAGATAGTCTATGTTCATTGATAGGAATACTCAATATTGTTCAGTTGTCAGTTATTCCAAACTTGATCTATAGATTCAGTGCAATCCCAATCAAAATCCCAAAATTGTATTTTGTGGATATGGATAAACTAATTCTGAAGTTTATATGGAGAGGTAAAAGACCCAAAATAGCCAACATAATATTGAAGGAGAACAAAGTCGGAAGACTGACACTATCCAAAATCAAGACAACTGTACATACACATGTGAAAAAGTGAATCTAGACACGAACCATCACCTTTCATTTGAAATATCTCAAGATGGATCACAGTTTTAAATGTAAAACAAACTGTGGAAGGAGCCAGGATGCCCTTCAACAGATGAATGGATAAAGAAGATGTGGTCCATATATACAATGGACTATTACTCAGCCATCAGAAAGGATGAATACCCTACATTTGCATTGACATGGATGGAACTGGACGGGATTATGCTAAGTGAAATAAGTCAAACAGAAAAAGACAATTATCATATAGTTTCACTCAGATGTGGAACATAAGGAATAGCATGGAGGACCATAGGGGAAGGGAGGGAAAACTGAAGGGGAAGAAATCCAAGAGGGAGATGAACCATGAGAGACTATAGACCCGGGAAACAATCTGAGGGTTTCAGAGGGGAGAGGGATGAGGGGATGGGGTAACAGGGTGATGGGTATCAAGGAGGGCAGGTGTTGTGATGAGCACTGGGTGGTATACACAATTAATGAATCATTGAACACTGTATCAAAAACTAATGATGTACTATACAATAGCTAACTGAACATAATAAAAAACAAACAAAGAAAAACAACTATCTAGAAGGTAACATGGAGGAAATCTGGATGACTAGATTTTGGTGATGATTTTTAGATACAACATCAAAGGAATAATCTATGAAAGAATTAATAAACTGAACTTTTAAAATTAAAAACTTCTGCTTTCAGAAAGACACTGTCAAAAGAATTTTTAAAAGCCACAAACTGGTGGGGCATCTGGGTGGCTCAGTCAGTTAAGCTGCCAACTCTTGACATTAGCTCAGGTCATGATCTCAGGGTCATGGGATTGAGCCCAGCTTCTGGCTCCATGCTCAGCATGGGGTCTGCTTAAGATTCTCTCTTTCCCTCTCCAGCTGCCCCTCCCCCTTCTTGCACTCACTCTCTCTCTCTAAAGTAAATAAATAAAATATTTTTTTAAAAAGCCACAAACTGGGAGAAAATATTTGTAAAAAAAACCCATTTGATATAGGAATGTTAGCCAAAATACACAAAGAACACTTAAAACAACAATAAGAAAACAAACAACCCAATTTTAAAAATGAACCAAAGACTTTAATAGACACCTCACCAAAGAAGATATACAAATGGCAAATGAGCATATGAAAGATGCCCCACATTGTATGTCATCAGGGAATGCAAGTTAAGACAATGAAATGTCACTATATACCTATTGGAATAACCAAAATCCAGAACACTGACAACACTAAATGCTGGGGATGGTGTGGAGCAACAGGAACTCTTATTCATTGCTGGTGAGAATGCAAAATAGTACAGCCACTTTGGAAGACAGTTCAGCAGTTTCTTACAAAACTAAGTATTGTCTTATCATACAACCCAACAATTGTGCTCCTTGGTATTTACCCAAAAGAGTTGAAAACTTATGTCCACACAAAAACTTATGCATGGATTTTTATAGCAGCTTTATTTATGATTTGCCAAAACTTGGAAGCAACCAAGATGTCCTTCAGTAGGTGAATGGATAAATAAACTGTGGCACGTCCATACAGTGGAATATTATGTAGCCCTAAAATGAAGTGAACTATCAAGCAGTGAAAATACAGGGAGAGACCTTAAATGCATATTACTAAGTAAAGAAGCCAATCTGAAAAGATTACATGCTGCATAATTCTAACTATATGATATTCTGGAAAAGGCAAAAGTTTGGAGACAGTAAAAGATCAGTGGTTACCAGAGGTTGGGTGGAGAGAGGCATAAATAAGGAGAACACAGATGATTTGGGGGATAATGAAACTACTGTATGTATGATAATATAATGGTATATATATGCCATTATACATTTGTCCAAACCCATAGAATGTATAACACCAGGAGCAAACCCCAAGGTAAACTAATGGATTTTGGGTAATCATGATGTCCATATAGGTTCATCAGTTATAACAAATGTACCATCTGGTGGGGGATGTTGATAATATGGGAGCCTGTGCTTTTGTGGGGGCAGGGGTATTTGAAAAATATCTATACTATACCTTCTGCTCAGTTTTGCTGTGAAACTAAAAATGCTCTAAAAACAAAGTCTATTTTAAAAAAAAAGACTATTGGGTGTGGCAATGAGGAGGTGGTAGGTTACCTCAAAAGAGCAGTTTCAATGAGGTGCTGAATATAGAAACCAGACTGCAGTGAAATGAGGTGTGAAGAATAGTTGAAGAAATGGAGCCAGGGAACACTGACAGCTCTTCCGGGAGTCTGCTTGTGAAGGGTAAGAAGACTTAAGTTAGTAGAGGATTAGAGAAGTGGGGTCCAGGGAGGGTTACTATTGCTTGTATTAGGATACGGTGCTGTCATACATAAATTCTAAGTGCCATATGTGCTAGGATTCTTTGGCTTTATGATACAGTTGGAATTCCTTGGTGTGTCAGCAATATCAATGACTTCATTAAAAAGTGGAATAAGTACAGGGCAATGTATTTACAATTTACTCCACTTTCTATGAGTTTCTTCATGTTTGTTTATTCCTTGGAAAAGCATATGTATATCCCCTCAGTTTAGGCGCTCAGGAAATAACCCTATCAAGACCAAGGTACCTTTTCGGAGAACCTAGTTTTCCTAGAGATAAAGTAGTTCCATTGGGAGAAATACAATGACTTGAATTACTTATACCTTTTCTGCCGTTAGCTGGTCTCCAGATGTGCTGGGAGAGGATGTTCACTACTCTCACTCTCTCCTGAAGATATTCAGGATCAGGACACCTGAGGGCCTCTAGATAGCTTCGGGAATAGAGGACCTAAAAATGACCACAGTTAAGTAAAACCTAAGACATGGAGTACCCAATCTCATCGCTAGACAAGAAGGCAATAAGATGGCTAGGTGTGGGCCACAGAGACATAATGGAAAGAAAGGTCAGGCAGTGAGAGAGGAGAAAGCAAAAATAAATGGGTGGCAAATGCACTCAGCAGAGTCTTCCTTGTGAAGAGGTTGGTCCATGTGGTAGAGAGACTGCCTCAAGGAGGAAACATGGAGACTATAAAAGATACCAAGGGAACAGAAGAACAGGAGAAAAGGAAATGAAAACAGAAGAGACGGGTGTCACATTTCTTTTGGCATTTAAAACACTTCCAGATTGCATCCTGAAATCTTGCTGGACCAAGAATTGCAATCTTCTGGCAAACTCAAGGCCTTAGCTTTGGCATCCCTGGCATTGTAATATCAAATCACAGCTCAATGTTAAGTTTTATTATTCAACATGAATTAAAAGGTCAAGGGGAAAAAGAGTTCTGTGGTGTTCCATTAAAGGAAAAATCTGATCATCTTAAAGCAATATGATCTTAAAGGAGCCCACATTAAAAAGGGCAGTGTATAGAGGAGTATGGGCTGGAAGTGCCTGTAGCTCCCTTGGCAGCACATGTGCATGCTGGGAAGGGTACTTATGGACAGAGTTAATGCTTTTCTCCAAGTGTTTCACTTACAGGAATAGTGGGAACATCTGTCAGTAGATGATTACCCATGTAGGTGAAAAGTGATTATTACTCCTCTTTCCTGCCCCAAAATATGTTGTTTTCTAAACCTAACCCTGTGAATATACATCTTCCACAACATCTGAGGAACAATAAAGGAGACCCCTCCTAATCATACTGTTGGTATCACAGGTATCGTCCTTAGATAATCTCCAGAACAGTCATCTAGTGGTTTCCAGTTCATAGTGCTTAGAGACAAGTTCATTGGTCACAGCAGAACATACAACGATGTGCCCAATACAGATGCTCCTACAGAGAAGTCTGTGACCTCCTGTGTTATTGACAGGAGCTACCAGACAGGTGTTTGGGTTGTATTTAGCCACATTGTACACTCAACCACTTGTCAGACTGCAAGCTGCTGTTACTGCATTGATCTTTCATCCATATAAAATTGCTCTTAGACCTCTGAATTTTGAACCTCATACTCTGAAGTTCCCTCCTCTGCCTCCTTACCTGCTCCTCCATTGGCCCTGCTATGCCGACTCCTGGTCCTTCTCTACACTTTGTTCTGTGATCCCCTTTGTCCTTCCCTGCCACTGGTCTGTGGTTGAAGAACATAGTTTGTGTGATTTCAATCCTTTTAAGTTTATTGAGGCTTATTTTATGATCTATCATGGAGAATATTGCATGTGCACTTGAGAAGAATGTGTACTTTGCTGTTGTTGGGTAGAGTATTCTATAGATGTCTGTTAGGTCTAGTTGGTTAATAGTGTAGTTCAAGTCTTCTATATCTTTGTTGATCTTTTCCTTACTTGTTCCATCCATTATTGAATGTGGGGTATTGAAATCTTCAAATATTATTGTTAAAATTTTTTATTTAAATTCAATTTAGTTAACATATAGTGTATTATTAGTCTCGGGGGTAGAATTGAGTGATTCATCAGTTGCATACAACACCCAGTCCTCATTATGTCAAGTGCCCTCCTTAATGCCCATCACCCAGTTACCCCATTCCCCCAGTCACCTCCCCTCCAGCAAACCACAGTTTTTCCCTATAGTTAAGAGTCTCTTATGGTTTGCCTCCCTGTTTTTATCTTATTTTATTTTTATTTTTAAATTTTTTTCTCCCTTCAATTCTGTCAGTTTGCTTCATCTTTCTTGGGGCTCTGTGTTAGCTGTATACATGTAATGTTTACATCTTCCTGCCCTATTATCATTACGGAGTGTTCCTCTTTATCTCTAGTAACATTTTTTGGTTTTTAAAATCTATTTTACCTCACATTAGCATAACTCCTTTGGCTTTCTTATGATTGCTGATTGTGTGATATATCTTTTCCACCCTTTTACTTTCAACACATTTGTATCTTTGCACATGACGTGCGTCTCCTATAGAATATAGCTGGGTCACATTTTTTTACCCATCTGATAATCTTGGCTCTTTCATTGGATTATTTTATTCATTCACATTTAATGCTATTATTATTATAGTTCAATCTGTTTCTTCCATTGTATTTTTGTTTTCTTTTCTTTTTTGTTTTTTTAAATAATAATTTTTTTATTATATTATGCTAGTCACCATACAGTACATCCCCAGTTTTTGATGTGAAGTTCCATGATTCATTACTTGCGTATAACACCCAGTGCACCATGCAATACGTGCCCTCCTTAATACCCATCACCAGCCTATCCCATTCCCCCACCCCCCTCCCCTCTGAGGCCCTCAGTTTGTTTCCCAGAGTCCATAGTCTCTCATGGTTCATTCCCCCTTCTGTCTACCCCCCTTTCTTCTTCCCTTTCTTCTCCTACCGATCTTCCTACTTCTTATGTTCCATAAATGAGTGAAACCATATGATAATTGTCTTTCTCTGCTTGACTTTTTTTCTATCTTTATTGTTCCTCTCTTCCTCCTTAATTGCTTTATTTTTGCATTGAGTATTTTCTAGTGTAGTATTTTAATTCCTTTACTAATTTTTTATTATTTATTTTTTAGTTATTTTCTCAGTGGTTGCTTGGGTTTAAAATATACATCTGGCTGGCTCAGTCAGAAGAGCATGAAACTCTTGATCTCAGAGTCATGAGTTCAAGCCCCATGTTGGGCCTAGAGCTTACTAAAAAAAAAAAATAGATCCACATCTTACATAAAAATAAACTCAAAATGGATTAAAGACTTAAATGCGATACCTGAAACCATAAAAATTCCTAGAAGAAAACATGGGCAGTAAACTCTTTGACATCAGCCTTAGCAACATTCTTCTAAATATGTTTTCACAGGCAAGGGAAACAAAAGCAAAAATAAACTATTGAGACTATGCCAAAATCAAAAACTTTACATCAAAAACTAGAGGTGTACTGTATGGTGACTAACATAATATAATAAAAAATATTATTAAAAAATATCACTAATCATCAGGGAAATACAAATCAAAACCACAATGAGATATCACCTCACACCTGTCAGAGTGGCTAGAGTAAAAAGACAAGAAATAACAAGTGTTGGTGACAATGTGGAGCAAAAGGAACACTTGTGCATTTTTGGTAGAATGTAAATTGGTGCAGCCACTGTGGAAAATAGCGTGGAGGTTCCTCAAAAATTTAAAAATAGAAATACCATATGATCCAATAATTCCACTGCTAGAAAATGAAAACTAATTCAAAAGGATGTGTGCACCCCTATGTTTATTGCAGCATTACTTACAATAGCCGAGTTATGGAAGCCTCCTAAGTGTCCATTTATAGATGAATGGATAAAGATATATATAATGGAATATTACTCAGCCATTTTTTAAAGAGAATGAGATCTTGCTATGCACAACAGTATGGATGGGCCTAGAGGCCCAGTATTACGCTAAGTGAAATAAGTCAGACAGAGGAAGACAAATGCCATATGATTTCACTTATATGTGGAATCTAAAAAACAAAACAAATGCACCAACAAACAAACCAAAAAAAGCAGAAACAGACCCATAAATACAGAGAACAGACTGGTGGTTGCCAGGTGATGGGGGAAGGACAAAATGGGTGAAGGGGAGTGGGAGGGGCAGGTTTCCAGTTACGGAATGAATAAGTCACCAGGATGAAAGATACAACATAGGCAATATAGTCAATAATGTAATAGTGTTGTATGGTGACAGATGGTAGCTACACTCCTGGCGAGTATAGCAAGGTATAGAATTGTTGAATTCCTATGTTGTACAACTGATACTAATGTAACATTTTATGTCAACTATACTTCAACAAGATATATATGCATATATATATGTGTGTATATATATCTGTATATGTGTACATATATATGTATATATATCTTGTTGAAGTATAGTTATGTATGTATATATAGGCATGTACCTATATATACATTTTAACTTTATCAGAATCTAGTTCAGATTAATACTAATTAATTCCAATGAGATATAAAAACGTTAATCCTATATAGCTCTACTCCATCTTTCCTTTTTTTGTACCACTGTTAATACACATATTACATCTTTATGTGTTACAAACCAATAATACATTGTTATAATTATTCCTTTATATGATTGTGTATTTTAAAGAAACTGAGAGAAAGAGAGCAATTGTATATTTACAGAATTTGTCATATTTCTGATTTACCATTTCTGGGTCTCTTAATTCATTCCAGGGGATTCAAGTTACCATCTGGTGTAACCTGGTAATTTCCTTACTCCAATATAACTTTGCTCCTATCCACCTCTTTTGTGCTGTTATTGTCAACCATATTAAATTTCTGTATGTTATACGCCACACAATACAATTACATTCATATTGTTTTATGCTATTACTTTTGAAATCAGTTAAATGAAGAAATATGCAATATACTGTCTTTTATAAATACCTGCATTATTACCTTTACTAGTGCTCTTTTTTCCTCTTGTGGATTTGAATTAATGTCTGGAGCCACTTGTGTTCAGCCTGAAGAAATTCCTTTAGTATTTCTTGTAAAGCAGATCTGCTAGCAATGAATTCTCTCCATTTTTATCTAAGAATGTCTTTATTTCACCTTAATTTTTGAAAAATAGTACTGCTGGATATAAGTCCTTGTTGGCAGGTGGTTGGGTTTTTTTCCCCTTTAAGGACTTTGAATATATCATCGCACTGCTTTCTGGCCTCCATCATTTCTAAGGAGAAGTCAGTTCTTAATCTTGCTGAGGTTCCCTTATCCATGACAAGTCATTTTTCTCTTACTGCTTTCAAAATTTTCTCTTTCTTTAGCTTTCAGCGTTTTAACTGTGATGTAGCTAGGTGTGGAACTCTTTGTATTTACCCCACTTAGAATTCATTGAGCTTCCTGGATGTATAGGTTAATCTTTTTTTTTTTTTAAATCAAATTTGGGGAGTTTTCAGCATTATTTCTTCAAAAATTTTCCTGCTCTTCTCACTGTCCTCTCCTAGTATTTCCATTACTTATATGTTGATGTGCTACCAGTGTCCACGTTTCTCTGGGGCTTTATTATTTTTTAAAATTTATTCTTTTTTCTCTCTGTTCTTCAGATTGCATAATCTCTAACGATCTTTCTTGAAATCATTAATTCTATCCTCTGTAGGTTCAAATCTACTATTGAGACCCTCTAGTAAAATTTTCATTTTGATTAGTGTTCTTTTCAACCTCAGACTTTCCATCTTGGTTCTTTTAAAAAATATATCTCTTTATTGATAATCTGTATTTCATAAGGCACGCATCATACCTTCCTTTAATTCTTCTATCTATAATAGCTGATTTGAAGTCTTCATCTGCTAACCTGACATATGAAACCTCTAATAGTCAATTTCTGTTGCCTACTTTTTTCCTGTGTATGGGTCACACTTTCCTATTTCTTTGCATTTCTCATAATTCTTTGTTGAAAATTGGACGTTTTAGGTAATATATTGTAGCAACTGTGGATAGTGATCCCTCCCCTTCTGTCAGGGCATGTTGTTATTTGTTTATTTGTTTAGTGATTTGGCTGGACTATCTCAGTGAAGTCTACTCCTGTGCAGTATGCAAGTTCTAGTGATGCTCCTCGGAGGGCACAATCCTAGGCAGGTGCATAGTTACCTGGGATGACAGTGGTTTTAGCAGGCCTCCCTCCCTGATTTCTCTGTTAAGCTGTCTGCCTCTGTTGATATCACACCTAGCTGTTAGCCTCCACTAATTGACAGCTGATTTCTCCATTGTCTCCAGTGATACCTGGGCATAAATTGCTCCAGATTTTGATGCAATTAAATCTAACCCCTTTGCAGTAGTCTTTGAGGCCATTCTTCAGATTGTTCTTCATTCAGTCAGATTCTTCATTCTTAGATTGTTCTAACCCCAGGAGGGCTCTTATTAACAGTCTCTTTCCCTGGTTCTCTATGTTAAACTTCTGTCTCATCTCTGTTAAACTTAAGCTTATTTAGTTTGTTGCCTTCATGGAGCTACCAGTTTCCTTTTAATTACTTGCCACCAAAATCTTCATTGTTTCAATAGCACCCTTAGACTTGAACATCTCCATGCTTTCTGTTCTAAATAAGGCATTTCCCTGGGAGAGCTGTGAAGCACTCTGTTGTTATACCTGCCTCTTCCCATGAGCCAAGCCTCTGAGCCACTGCTCTGGAGCTGAGGGTGGGGACAGTGGTCTCTTTCTCTTGAAGCAATAACATTGCTGCTTTAAGAGGTGCTGGCCAGGAGCTGTGGACTTTTCCCTCATCACCTTGCCTCTTCCAGTATGGAACCACCATTTTATGAGCAAACGGAGGCAGAGACAATCAGAACCCAGTATTCTTGGCCCACTACTCTTGGGGTAGAGCTTCTACCTTACAAGTAGGGGATAGGTAGAGGAAGGGAGCCCCAGACATTTCATCTGCTCTTACCTAGAATTAAGCTTCTGCAACACAGAGCTGGGAATCATGAGAAATTATGGTAGCCTGCTCCTCCTAGGGAGATACCATAATACTAGATTGGGAGATATGGGGAGAGGGAGCCTTGTGTTCTAATCTGCACTCACACAGTGTACAACTTCCATCACCCTGAGGGAGTGATGGGAAGGAAGAGAGTCATGGCTCAAATACCACAAACTCTTGCTGTTCTTACCAAGATTTAGTGGATATTTTTAAATAAATACTTCTCCATGTGCTATGTGCCCTTAGGATAATTTCCAGGGACTTAAAATGGTTGGGTTTTTTAAAAAATAATTTTCACTAGCTATGGTTGTTTTGCTGGTGAGAGGACCCTCTGAGCTCCTCATACCACCATTTTAGATATACCAACTCTCTTATCTTTGATTTTTAACTGAGGAACCATTGCTCTGTGTTCTTCCAGAAAGTCCAAAAGAGTTCTGGTGCCAGTGTTTGTTGGTAGGAAGGAAGGAAACAAGCAAGCTGGTCTTACTGTCACATGAAAGTGTTTATCATAATAACTTCCTCCACTACCATATTTATGTATTTGGCAAACATGAATGAGCACTATACTCATGTGCTAAATCCTGGAGTACAAAGTCCTGAGGTCAAGAAGCTCACAGAGAAGTCAAAGAGGTGGATAAAAGTAAAGGAGCCCTTACCACATAATGTAGCAGTGATGAGGGAAGCATGTGGAAAGTGCTGTGCCATAGAGAAGAGGGAGTGACATTCTGCCTAGAGGTATTAGGGTGGACTTCAGGGACAGCAGCATCTGAGCTGCCTGTTGAAATAAATCCCACAGAAGTGGTGGAGAAGAACATTTGAGGAATAGGGAATAGTGTGGGCAAAAAGAAGAGAGGCATGAATAAGCATGGTATGTGAAACATTGAGAGGACTTGAAGAGCTTGGCTGTGGAACACAAGTCAGAACGTAAGATGTATTATATGGGGGGAGCGGCAGAAGAAGAGACTTAGGTTGGGGCCCAGTTGCTAAATCCATAAGTCTTGGAAACGATGATATAAACATAAACACTGAGGAGCCTCTGAAGGTGCTTAAGCGTCAGAGAGAAACTATCAGGTTTATTTTAGAAGGATACTCCTGACAAGCACAAGGAGAGGGTGAGAGTGGAGTCAGAGAGAAAATGTGGAAGGTGTGAGCTGCAGTCATTTAGGCATGAGATCATGAAGGTTTGAACCAAGACAGTGGTATTGGGGATGAAGGAGAGATTTGTGGGAGAGATCCATATGAGAGGCAATCAAAAAGTTTGTGTACCCAATTAAATGCCAGTGATAAGGGGAGAAGTCAAGGATGATTCAGAAATTTCACATTTGGCAACTGTTTCCCAGTTACCTACTATTTATTGCCTTTTGATGACAAAATCATTACTTTGATTTTTGGAAAGATGAGAATTGTCCAAAATTCTTCACTTGCCAAAGATGTGTCTGTGTCATGCTATTTGGTAACATGTAGCCCTTCCTTGCCCTCCCTCCAGAGAATAGGGATGCCTCCTTCAAGGCTTATGCATACTTAGGATATAACATCCCTGTCTACCTAGAGAAGCAGCAGAGTAGTCCATAACCTATTCTGGAAATGAGAAATGCACTGCCATCTGATGATGCCAGAAATATTTAGAGAAGTCTTAACCAATTAAAATTACAGATACATCTTAAAGCTGCTAATTCCCATCCAACCTTTCGCTCAAATGGCTAACAAGCACAAAGCCCATTTTACACGTAACTTTCTTTTGCCGTAAATTGGGGTAGTCATGCTCTTAGTAACCAAAAGTTTGTTGTACATTAATAGGGATGAAGAATGACCAATTTTAAAGGGAAGTTTTTGAAAGGCCTTTAATCCATTGTAGGTGTATCACTGCACGGAATTCAACAAGTCATAATGAACAGCCACAATCAGGAGACCAGTGGGCTCCTTTGGGGTTCTGTTAGCACCAGCTCTGTTCCACTGAGTGGTGCTCATAAACATTCCACCTGGCCTGGCCTGGCCACCTCAGCCTGCTGGCATCCAGGCTGTGTGAGGCAAGCTGCCAAGTGATGGCCTGACAAGGCTGAGGAGGAGGAGGCCAGTGACTGTTCTGTATTTCAGATTCAACCTGTACCCAGATGCTCACAATTTTCAATTATAAGAGAATAGCCATATAAGATAAGGAAACATTAGATGCAAAAGTAGAGAAACTTCACTGGGGCCCTTAAGTTAGTGCACAAGTTTATACTTAACACACTGGCTAATCTAAAGCAGATATTGGATTTAATTGAGGTCATTTTTTCCAAAAGGAGAGTAAGCCTCCCATATGCTCAGAGGCTCCCTCATCCTCCAGATACTCAGCAGCCAAAATAAATATGTTTTCATTTAGCCTGGAAATGCAGATGGTCTCCAAATGCCTGATAGTCTATCTTGTTAATCATAGCTGGGGTAGCATTAACCACTCCCTGCTGCTCAGCTCTGAGCATGAGAATAGTCCTACCTCATACTTCCCTGCCAAAGTGACCGGAACCTCATAAAGTGCAGCAGGGGGTCAAGAATAAGTGACCCCTGACCTGCTAGCCTTGCTCCTCCTGTACTTGGCCCACCATGCAGGTCCCTGACACCCTGTCAGGGTATACACATGTGGTAGAAACATAAACACAGCCAGCACACTGCTGAGGTCATAAACATGTGCAGTAGATAAACCAGGATATGTGAGATATAAAGAAGGAGATAGCGAGAGATTTTGGAATGACACCTGAGGTAAATTTTAAGAAGAGCAATGATTTGCCTGAGATGTAAGAGGAAGAAAATGAATGATGGCTCAGGAGAGAGTCAAGCTGTATATGGGAAGGAGGGAGCTGATTTATTTGGCTAGAATATGAAACACCAGCTGGAGGGTAGAGGCAGATGTAGAATGATAGCACCTGACAGGATCCAAGAGTGGGAATTTTTATTTAATACAAAAGACAGTTGTCAGTCCCTGTGGGGACTCCGAAAAGAGAAGTGATGATATAAAAATATGGTCAAATAAGTTAAAGAATGGCCATCTGATGGGTTCATACGGTTATTTTTTTAGTGCTTTTGAGGGATTTTTAATGACACAGGAAATGTTTTATGATGTGAGAAGAAATAAAAAGGATGAATGCAAAGTTTTGTTTATAATATTTCAATTATGTTACCTAGATCTAAACCTGCATAGAAAAAACTCGGGAAGATATACTAAAATATAGTTACTATCTCTATCTTATTACTATATTGTCTATCTTATTTTTTCTTTTTTAAAAGTTTATTCCAAATAGACTCCAAAGGATATGTTATTTTAAAATCTGAAACAAGTTATGTGTTCTTTGGGAAATAGTATCAGAATTTGATTAGACCGTAGGTTGGGGTTGGTGAGGCTGGTGGCAGGTCAGCCAGTAGAGGTTTGCACAGTGTTCAAGCAGGGAGTTGGAGGCCTGGCTGGTTTCACACCATGGGAGTGAGATAAAGATGAAATACGGGAGCTCTGTTAGGAGGAATAACAGAAAGGACACCATGAGGCTAAGCATTACGTGTTCAAAGAGATGAAAATAGAAGCCAAATGGCAGAGGAGGATAAAGGTGCTACCTAGTAATTAAGTCAAAAGTAGAAAGGGTTAGGCAAAATTCAATTTTAATGTGGCCCTTTTTGTTTTAGGCATTTATGGGATATAAAAGTTAGGCCAAAGACTTTCTATTTGACATACTAATACAGGAACCTTAATAAGTTTCCTCACGGAGGGCTTTCTTTTGTTGGGGTTTCTTTAATGTTAAACATTTGATCTATGCTAAAGACTTAGTCTCAATCCCTCTAGCTCTGTATCTAATCATTCAGCTAATGACTATTTACTGAACTTTGTCTGTAAAAATCCCCAGCCCTTATAATTTAGTAACCAAAGAATGACTTATATACAAACTACCATAGAAAAGACAGGATATGATAAGGTCCATGTGACAGGGCATATGACTCTGGACTTCTCAGTTGAGATACTTTGCGGGCCCTCCATTATCTGGCTCTGCTCCATCTCTGCTAACTTACTATTATTCTTCGACATACACCTCTATCTGCTCATGTTGCCTATTGTATCTTTCACTAGTGTGCCACACACATCGTAGGAATGTTTTCAGTTGCAAGTTTTATCTGACTATTAATGACTTAAGTTATAAGGACAGATGTGGTTTTCTTATGAAGAAATTAAATGGCAGGGAATCTCAGAGTTGGTCCAACAGTTCATTGATTATCATCCAAATCTCAAGGTATTGCTTCATCATTCTTAGTGTATTGATTTTTTAATCCTTGTGGGTTGTCTTATGTGATAAGATGGCTGCTATAGCCCAGGGATCACATAATGTTCACTTTGAAAGCAAAAAAGGAGGAAGGAATAGTGCTAGCAAATTCTCTTCTTGTGATTATCCCTTTGTCAGAAAACCAGGATCAGAAGACCATTCCACACTTTCTCACACATTTTTTTAAGTCAAAAATACATCACACAACCACCCAAATGTGCAGGGAAGTCTGGGAACATGGTATATGGCCTTTCCAGCCTGTAGAGCTGCACTGTCCACTATAGCCACTAACTTACATGTGACTATGGAGTAGTGATAGGTGCTGAGTGCGGGTGAGGCTCTGAATTGCTAAATTTTATTTAATTTTAATTAATTCAATTTAGATATCAAATGGAAGCAGTAAAAAACACTTTTCCATTAGATACAACTTTATTGTTTTGGTAGAATATATTTCACTTTAATCATTGCATGGCTATTATTATTGTATTATAGTACGTATGTGAACAGGCACATAAATTGTTTCTACTACCACACATAAACATTTCATTGACCAGTTTTGTCAATATGCATGCAAATATTAAAGGACGATACTTTTTTTAGCTCTCACTTTGTTTTGTTTTATTTTTTTTAAAGATTTTATTTATTTATTTGACAGAGATAGAGACAGCCAGTGAGAGAGGGAACACAAGCAGGGGGAATGGGAGAGGAAGAAGCAGGCTCATAGTTGAGGAGCCTGATGTGGGGCTCGATCCCGGAACGCCGGGATCACGCCCTGAGCTGAAGGCAGACGCTTAACCGCTGTGCCACCCAGGCGCCCCTCTCACTTTGGTTATTAGAAAATTGTTAAGGTTGTTTGGAACAACTGGAAATTTTATGAAATATAAATATAAATGATGTTTCCAAAGTGAACTCAGCATCTGTGCTGTAAGTATAAAATATGCAAAAGAATCCAAAAAGCAAAAGTAAAGTATCATAATAATTTCATAAATATTGATTACATGTTTAAATTATAATATTTTAAATCTCTTGAGCTAAAAATATATTATTTTAAATTATTAAATATCTATTATTTAATATTTAATTTAAATTAATTTAAATTATTAAATTATTAAAATTAATTTCACCTGTTTCTTTTCAATTCTTTTCCAGTTTTATTTTTTAAATTTTATTTATTTATTTATTTATTTGTTTATTTTTTTGTGTTCAGTTAGTCACTGTATAGTACTTTTTTTTTTTTATGATTTTTTATTCTATTATGTTAGTCACCATATAGTATATCCCTGGTTTCTGATGTAAAGTTCGATGATTCATTACTTGCGTATAACACCCAGTGCACCATGCAATACGTGCCCTCCTTACCACCCATCACCGGTCTATCCCATTTCCCCACCCCCCTCCCCTCTGAAGCCCTCGGTTTGTTTCTCAGAGTCCATAGTCTCTCATGGTTCATTCCCCCTTCTGATTACCCCCCCTTTCTTCTTCCCTTTCTTCTCCTACTGGTCTTCCTACTTCTTCTGTTCCATAAATGAGTGAAACCATATGATAAGTGTCTTTCTCTGCCTGACTATTTCACTTAGCATTATCTCCTCCAGTGCCGTCCATGTTGCAGCAAATGTGGAGAACTCGTTCTTTCTGATAGCTGAGTAATATTCCATTGTATATATGGACCACAACTTCTTAATCCATTCATCTGTTGAAGGACATCTCGGCTCCTTCCACGATTTAGCTATTCTGGACAAAGCTGCTATGAACATTGGGGTGCATATGGCCCTTCTCTTCACTACGTCTGTATCTTTGGGGCAAATACCCAGTAGTGCAATGGCTGAATCATAGGGTAGCTCAATTGTTAACTTTTTAAGGGACTTCCACACTGTTTTCCAGAGTGGCTGTACCAACTTGCATTCCCACCAACAATGTAGGAGGGATTCCCTTTCTCCACATCCTCTCCAGCAATTGTTGTTTCTTGCCTTGTCAATTTTTGCCATTCTAACTGGCGTAAGGTGGTATCTTAGTGTGGTTTTTATTTGAATTTCCCCGATGGCTAATGATTTTGAACATTTTTTCATGTGTCTGTTAGCCATTTGTATGTCTTCATTGGAAAAGTGTCTGTTCATATCTTCTGCCCATTTTTTGATTTGTTTATTTGTTTCTCACGTTTTGAGTTGGAGAAGTTCTTTGTAGATCTTGGATACCAGTCTTTTATCTGTAGCATCATTTGCAAATATATTCTCCCATTCCATGGGCTGCCTCTTAGTTTTTATGACTGTTTCCTTGGCTGTGCAGAAGCTTTTTATCTTGATGAAGTCCCACAAGTTCATTTTTTCTTTTGTTTCTCTTGCCTTTGGAGATGTGTCATGAAAATGTTGCTTTGGCCGATGTCATAGAGGTTGCTGCTGCCTATGCTCTCCTCTTGGATTTTGATGGATTCCTGTCTCACATCAAGGTCTTTCATCCATTTGGAGTTTATCTTTGTGTATGGTGTGAGAGAGTGGTCAAGTTTCATTCTTTTGCATGTAGCTGTCCAATTTCCCCAGCACCATTTATTGAAGAGACTGTCTTTTTCCCACCGGATGTTTTTTCCTGCTTTGTCAAAGATTAGTTGCCCAAGAGCCGAGGGTCTATTTCTGGGTTCTCTATTCTGTTCCATTGGTCTACGTGTCTGTTTTTCTGCCAGTACCATGCTGTCTTTGTGATCACAGCTTTGTAGTACAGCTCGAAATCTGGCATTATGATGCCCCCAGCTTTGTTTTTCCTTTTCAACAGTTCCTTGACGATTCGGGGCCTTATCTGGTTCCATACAAATTTAAGGACTACTTGTTTCAGTTCTTAGAAAAATGTCATCGGTATTTTGATCGGGATAGCATTGAAAGTGTAGATTGCTCTGGGTAGCATGGACATTTTAACTATGTTAATTCTTCCGATCCGTGAGCATGGAATATTTTTCCATCTTTTTGTGTCTTCCTCAATGTCTTTCTAGAGTGATTTATAGTTTCTAGAATATAGATCCTTTACGTCTCTGGTTAAGTTAATTCCAAGGTAACGTATGGTTTTTGGTGCTATTGTAAATGGGATGGATTCCCTAGTTTGTCTTTCTTCAGTCTCATTATTCGTGTATAGAAATGCAACTAATTTCTGAGCATTGATTTTGTATCCTGCCACCTTACTGAATTGCCCTATAACTTCTAATAGTTTGGGAGTGGATTCTTTTGAGTTTTCCATATAGAGTATCATGTCATCTGCGAAGAGAGACATTTTGACTTCTTTGCCGATTTGGATACCTTTGATCCTTTTTTTGTTGTCTGATTGCTGTTGCAAGGACTTCTAGTACTATGTTGAATAATAGTGACGAGAGTGGGCATTCTTGTCGTGCTCCTGATCTTAAGGGAAAGGCTTCCAGCTTTTCCCCATTGAGAATAATATTTGCTGTAGGCTTTTCATAGATGGTTTTATAAGATTGAGGAATGTACCCTCTATCCCTACACTCTGAAGGGTTTTAATCAGGAAAGGATGCTGTATTTTGTCAAATGCTTTTTCTGCATCTATTGAGAGAATCATATGATTTCTGAATTTTTGTTTCTGAATAAAATCTAAGACACTGATAGATTTGCGAACGTTGAACCACCCTTGTATCCCAGGGATGAATCCCACTTGGTCATGATGGATAATCCTTTTAATGTACTGTTGGATTCTATTAGCCAGGATCTTGTTGAGGATTTTGGCGTCCATATTCATTAGGGAAATTGGTCTGTAATTCTCCTTTTTGTTGGGGTCTTTGCCTGTTTTGGGGATCAAGGTAATATTGGCCTCATAGAATGAGTTTGGTAGCTTTCCTTCTGTTTCTATTTTTTGAAATAGCTTTAGGAGAATAGGTATTATTTCTTCTTTGAATGTTTGGTAGAATTCCCCAGGAAAACCGTCCGGGCCTGGAGTTTTGTTATTTGGAAGGTTGTTTATCACTGACTCAATCTCTTCACAATTAATTGGCCTTTTTAAAAAATCAATTTCTTCCTGTTTCAGTCTTGGTAGTTTATACGTTTCCAGGAAGGCCCTCATCTCTTCCAGATAGCTTATTTATTGGCATAAAGCTGTTGATAAAAGTTTCTAATAATCCTTCCCATTTCATTGGTGTTGGTTGTGACCTCTCCTTTTTCATTCATAATTTTATTAATTTGGGTCCTTTCTCTATTCTTTTGGATAAGTCTTGCCAGTGGTCTGTCAATTTTATTAATTCTCTCAAAGAACCAGCTTCTAGTTATGTTGATCTGCTCTACTGTACTCCTGGTTTCTATTTCATTGATTTCTGCTCTAATCATGCGTGGATTAGGCCTGTCCCTCTGTTGCTGTTCCAGCTTCTTGAGGTGAGAATATAAAAACTGCATTTTAGATTTTTCTATTCTTTTGAGTGAGGCTTGGATGGCTATGTATTTCCCCCTTAGGACTGCCTTTGCAGTATCCCATAGGTTTTGGACTGTTGTGTTTTCATTCTCATTGGTCTCCATAAATTGTTTAAATTGATTTTTGATTTCCTGGTTTATTGAATCATTCCTGAGCAGGATGGTTCTTAGTCTCCAAGTGTTTGAGTTTCTTCCAAATTTTTCCTTGTGGTTGAGTTCCACTTTCAAAGCCTTGTGGTCTGAGAATATGCAGGGAATAATTTCAGTCCGTTGGTATCAGTTGAGACCTGTTTTGTGTCCCAGAACATGGTCTATTCTTGAGAATGTTCCATGGGCATTAGAATAGAATGAGTATTTTTTGGTTCTGGGGTGCAGTGTTCTATATATATCTATGAGGTCCAACTCATCGAGTATGGCATTCAAAGCCCTTGTTTCTTTGTCGATTTTTTGCATGGGTGCTCTGTCTGTTTCTGAGAGTGGAGTGTTGAGGTCCCCTACTATTAATGTATTTTTATCTATATGTCTCTTTATTCTGGTTAAGAGTTGGCTTGTGTATCTTGCTGCTCCCCTGGTGGGGGCATATATATTTATAATTGTCATATCCACTTGTTGGATACATCCTTTAAGAATAATATAGTGCCCTTCTGTGTCTCTAACTATAGTCTTAAGTTTAAAATTCAATCTGTCTGTGGGGCGCCTGGGTGGCACAGCGGTTAAGCGTCTGCCTTCGGCTCAGGGCGTGATCCCGGCGTTACGGGATCGAGCCCCACATCAGGCTCCTCTGCAATGAGCCTGCTTCTTCCTCTCCCACTCCCCCTGCTTGTGTTCCCTCTCTCGCTGGCTGTCTCTATCTCTGTCGAATAAATAAAATAAAATCTTTAAAAAAATTAATAAATAAATAAAAAAATAAAATTCAATCTGTCTGATATGAGAATTGCTACCCCAGCTTTCTCTTGAGGTCCATTGGCGTGAAAGATGGTATTCCATCCCTTTACTTTCAGTCTGAATGTATCCTTAGGTTCAAAATGAGTCTTTTGTAGACAGCAAATGGATGGGTCATGTCCTTTTATTCAATCTGCAACCCTGTGGTGTTTTATGGGAGCATTTAGGCCATTTACATTGAGACTGATTATTGAGAGATATGATTTTAATGATGCCATGTTGCCAGTAAAGTCTTTGTTTCTATTGATTGTGACTTTCTGTTCTGTATCACTCTTGGGGCCTCTTTACCTTTATAGAACCCCCCTTAATATCTCCTGTAGGGCTGGTTTCGTGGTTACGAAATTGGTCAGTGACTGGTGATTCTGGAAGGTCTTTATCTCTCCATCAATTCTGAATGACAGCCTTGCTGGATAAAGGATCCTTGGCTGCATGTTTTTCTATGAAAGAGCTTTAAAAATGCCCCCCCAACCCTTTTTCTCATTCCAGGTCTGTGTAGACAGGTCTGATGTAATTCTGATAACTTTGCCTTGGTACATGAGAAATATCTTTGCCCTGGACACTTTCAATACGTATCCTTGGATCTAATATTTGTGAATTGCATCTGACGTGACGTGGCGTAGGTTTGTCATGGTTGAGCTTGGGAGGGGTCCTCTCTTCCTCTTGGACACAAATGTTTGTTTCCCTTGCTAGTTTAGGGAAGTTTTCAGCTACAATTTGTTCAAATATCTCTTCTAGACCTCTGTTTTTCTCCACTCTCTCGGAGATTCCAATGATTCTGACATTGGAACGTTTCATTGAGTCAGTAATCTCCCATATCCTACATTCTTGTGCGTGGATTCTTTTATGTCCAGATTCTGTTTCAGCTTTCTCTTCTACTAACCCATCCTCCAATTCGCTGATATGTTTTTCTGCCTCATTCACCCTGGCCGTCAGAGCCTCTAGTTTTGACTGCATTTAGCTCATAGAATTTTTAATTTCTGCCAGATTCGCTCTCATTTCTGCCCTTAGAGATTCTATATTCTCATTAACATTTTCGTTAATACTTTTTTCAAGTCTACTCCTCATCTTGACCATTGTTACTCTGAATTCCATTTCTGATAATTTGGTTATATCCATATCCATTAGTTCTGTGGCAGAGGCCACAGACTCATTGTCTTTTCTTTGCTGGGGGGGATTTCTCCTTCTCGTCATTCTGGTGAGGAGAGGTTGCGGGGTTGTCCAGAGCCCAAATTATTGACCAGCACCCAGTAGTGAGCCTACCAGCCTCTGTCTCAGAACAGAGGGATTGCGGACCGTTCTCCACTGATGTTCTGGCCACTTTAACTCTGTTTCTGTTGGTGCTGCTCAACCCTGCAGCATCCCGGGATGTGCGCCCCACACCCGGCATCCCAGCCCTCACTTCCAGGGACGGCGCTTCTCTGTCCTCTGTGTTTCTAACACCGCCAGCCGCCAGCCGCCCCCCTGCGCGCTCCCGGAGCTCCCAGTCTCAGTCTGGTTCCAGTGAGCACACCGGAGTTCCGTGAGAAGTCTGGTGGCCTGCGTTTCCCGGCTCACGGTCTCAGTCTGCTCTCTCACGGGTGCCGTCAGCGAGTCCGCCCGCTCCCCCGTGCAGGTGGCTACCGCTTCCTGGCACCCGAACACAGCGGCTCCCTCCCCCTTCCGTTTATCTTCCGATATCTGTGCGAGGTTTCACGGCTCCCCGCTTCGTACCTCAATACTCAGCGCTGGAGATGTTCATTTGTAGAGATCCAAATGTATCTTCCTGCGTCTCAGGCTGATTCCGTGGATGTTCAGGATGGTCTGGTACATATGCAGCTCGACTCGGGGGTCTGGCTGAAAAAGGGGTCCCCTACTCCTCTGCCATCTTAACTCCCTTCTATTTTCACATTTTTAATGTGTCTACTAGAAAACTTAAAATTATATATATGATTTGCATTATATTTTTATTGAACAATGCTTGTCTAGAGTGGGGGGCATATAAAGCTTAGGAGGATTGGGGATGGTTTTTAGGTTAGTCAACTAATAGGGTTGACCTCACTCATACTGCCTATATCAGCTGCACATGAAGAGCACCTCTCATCTCACCTGTTAATTGGCACAGAACAATGCTCATAAATCTTAGCTATGATTTGTCGTTATTCCTATTGCTGTTAGACTGGGCCTCAAAGAAGATCTAGCTCAGCATTAAGTAAATTCTAGCCTCAAGCTGACCTCTTCCAAACATTTTTCTTCGAGCACCTAGTTTAGCACTCATGCTCTATGTGCATGCTCCCTTTCATATAACAAAAATTTATTGTACATTGAAATAAATGGGGAAAAATGCAATAATAAAGTTAATAATCCTGCCAGGAGGAGTCATGAAAGCTTTCCCAGAAGAGGTAGCACTTTAACTGAAATTAGAAGAATGAGCTGGCACCTACGACATGCAAATGGTCATTCCAAATGAGGACGTAGTGTTGCAAAAGCATGACAAGACATTATATTTGGATACTGGTGAAAATTTTGTGTAGCTAGAGAAGGCTGCTTGGAATTGAGGCTAGAATTTGGACTTTCTGTAAGGGTGAAGTGAGGAATAAGCAGGATATTTCTCTAAGCAGGCAGATGATGTGAACAGATTATAACCTTTCTCCTTATAAGGGATTAGTTCTAAAAATTTTTTTCTCTAGCTTCTCAAAGTATATGCTTATTTCATGAAGTTACAGTCTTCTTTGTTTTCTAATATAACCCTTAAGTTACAGAATTGCCACTAATTATTGATTTCACTTTATTTCACAAGATTTGATATGAAAATATTAACATTGTTATAGATAGCATCTACTTTCCTTTTCAGTTTTTCTGTGACCCACAAGTAATTTTGAGATGTTCTATAAATGTTCAAACATACAAACTTTTTAAAGCTGTCTTTTTGTTTTAAATTTCTAATATTATTGCACTATGGTCAATGAACATGATTTCTGTGACTAAATCTTTGTACTTGTTAAAACCTGATTTGGGACCTAGCACATGTTTGCTTTTGTCAATTTTCCATGTATGCTTTAAAAGAATGTATATTTTCTTTCTTATTTGTGGGTATAGGATTTTTGTGTGTTCTTTGGATGAAGCTGATTAACCATATTATCCAGAAGCTGGTTAACCATATTAACCAGAGTCTCAATATTTTTACCCATTTTTTTCTAGTTGATCTTTCAATTATTGAGAGGGTATATTTAGCTGAGTATAGAGTTCTAGGTTGATATATATTTTCTCTTAATGTTTTTAAGACACTATCCTATTGTCTTTTTGTTTTTGTTGTTATTATTGGGAAGTATGCTATCAATCTAATCATCATTCCTTAGTAAACAATATGCCTTTTAAACCCCTAGCTACTTATAAGATTCTCTTGTCTTTGGTACTCTTGGTATCCATGTTATGCCTAGAGAATGAGTTTTGTTTTTATATTTCTTGCCCACAATTTATTATGCTTCCCAAGTACCAGGATTTACATATTTATTATTTCAGGAAAATACAAAGCCATTATCATTTTAAATATTGAGTCTACCCAATTCTCTGTATTCTCATCTTTGGAAATTCCTATTAGACCTATGTTGGACATTATTATTCTATATCTTGCATCTCAATCTCTCATTCATATTTACTGTCTCTTTAGATGTCTGCTCTACATTTTGATGATTTCCTTAAATTAGTCTTTCTCTTTCTCTTTTTTTTTAAAGATTTTATTTATTTACTCGACAGAGATAGAGACAGCCAGAGAGAGAGGGAACACAAGCAGGGGGAGTGGGAGAGGAAGAAGCAGGCTCCCTGCAGAGGAGCCTGACATGGGGCTCAATCCCATAACGCCGGGATCACGCCCTGAGCCGAAGGCAGACGCTTAACTGCTGTGCCACCCAGGCGCCCCTCTTTCTCTTTTTGAATCTTTGTCTCAAAGAATGCCTGAAACCAGCATTGCCTTTGCATTTTTCAATTACCTGATACAATCCATTTTTTCAAAGCCAGCTTAAAGTTTAGTTTCCATTATTTGCAACACAGAAATTCTAATATATAGTCACACAGCCAGCTAGTCATCATGTTCCATCAGAAATGTGTACTGAATTCAACACTTCCTTTCCATCCCTGATGACCTCCTTGTCAGTTATGCTGCTCAGATAGGCAGACAGTATAGCAGCCAGTAAAGGAGGCTCAGAATGAACAGAGACATAGAAGGAGAATAATGAGGGAACTGTGCCAAGATGCCAGAGAATGAAATTTTAATAGTTAAGGAATATTCGGTTTAATATTGAATAGTTTAGGAATATTGAATAAACTGAATATTAAACTGAACAGTTAAGGAATATTCAGTTTAATAGTGAAGGAATACTGCAAAGAGGCCAAGAAGTATGAGAATTGAATAATGAGCAACTGGCATTGCCAATGAAAAGTTGCTGACTCTTATATTCTGCCTTTACTTTTCACGGGTTTCATTGAATTCTTATTAACTACAGTAATGAGCAGAAAGCATAGAAGATGGATATTCAAAACACATTAAGTGATTGATTAATGGATTTTATTTGGGGATTTGGGAACATACAAAGACAACCATTTAATCACCATGGTTTCTATGTAAGGGGCAAGAGACTTAGAAAACAAGAAAGGCAGTTTTAAATTGAAAGTAATTTGGAAAGGATGTAAAAATTATGTCAATTTTTTTGCAGTTTACAATAAACAATTTATATTCATTTCCCAGCATGCCTTAGATTCTTTCCTCTTGGTGGGGTCACTTCACTCCAGGTTTGGGAGGGGGTGATGGTAGTGAGTGCCTACACAGGGTCAATGAGGGGCAGTTCATTTTTTTTCTTGTGATGAGAACTTTTAAGATTTACTTTCTTAACTAATTTCAAATTTGCACTACAGTATGACTGACTGTAAATTCCATGCTGTACATTATACCCCCATGGCTTATTTTGTAAATGGAAGTTAGTACCTCTTGAACACCTTAACCCTTTCACCCACCACCCAACCCCTCTCCCCTCTGGCAACCACCAGTCTGTTCTCTGTATCTGTGAATTTTGTTTTGTTTGTTCACTTGTTTGTTTTTTGTTTTTTTTTTTAGATTCCAGCTACAAGTGGAATCATACAGTAGTTGTCTTTCTCTGTCTCACTTATTTCACTTAGCATAATACTCTCAAGGTCCATCCACATTGCAAGTAACAAGATTTTATTTTTTTATATAACTGGGTAGTATTCCATTGTATGTATACACCACATCTTTATCCATTCATGCATCAATGAACATTTAGGTTGTTTCCATATTTTGCCTATTGTAAATAATGCTGCAGCAAACATAGAGATGCATATAACTTTTTCATTTAGTGTTTTCATTTTTTTCAGATAAATACACAGAAGGGGAATTGCTGGATCATATGATAGTTCTATTTTTTAATATTTTGAGAAACCCCCATGCTGTTTTCCATAGTGCCTGCACAAATTTCCATTCCCACCCCATGAGGGTTTCCTTTTCTTCACATCCTCACCAATACTTGTTATTTCTTGTCTTTTTGATTTTAGCCATTCTCACAGATGTGAGGTAGTATCTCATTGTGGTTTTGATTTGCATTTCCCTGATGATTAGTGATGTTGAGCATCTTTTCATGTGTCTATTGGCCATCTGTATGTCTTCTTTAGAAAAAAGTGTATTTATTATAATAAAAAAAGGAAAAAAAGAATCTAAGTGAACTGGAAAAAAGTGTATTTAGATACTCTGCCTACTATCTAATCAGATTTTTTTTCTAATTACTTGTATGAGTTCTTTATACATTTTAGATATTAACCCCTTATTGCATATATTACTTGCAAATATCTTCTTCCGTTTAATAAGCTGCTTTTTAAATTTTGTGGTTGATTTCCTTTGCTGTGCAGAAGCTTTTTAGTTTGATATAGTCTCATTTGTTTATTTTTGCCTTGGTTGCCACTGTTTCTGGAGTCAGGTCCAAAAAAATGTTGCTAAGACCAATGTCAGGGAGCTTACTATCTATGTTTTCTTCTAGAATTTTTGTGGTTTCTGGTCTTACATTCAAATCTTTAATCCATTTTGAGTTCATTTTTGTGTACTGTGTAAGATAGTGGTCCGGTTTCGTTCTATTACATGTGGCTTCCCAGTACCATTCATTGAAGGGACTGCCCTTTCCCCATTGTGTATTCTTGCCTCTTGTGTCATAAATTAATCAACTATATATGTGTGGGTTTGTTTCTGGGCTCTCTGTTCTGTTCCATTGTGTTTTATGCCAATTCCATACTGTTGATGACTATAGCTTTGTAGTACAGTTTGAAATCAGGGAGCATTATGCGTTTGACTTTGCTCTTTCTCAGGATTTCTTTTTATTCAGGATCTTTTCTGGTTCCACACAAATTTTAGGATTGTTTCTTCTATTTCTGTGAAAAATGCCATTAGAATTTTGATAAGGATTACATTGAATCTTAGATTCCTTTGGGTAATATGGAAATTTTAACAACATTAATTCTTCCAAACCATGAGCACAGAATATCTTTCTGTCTTTATTTGTGTCTTCTTTCATTTCTTTCATCAATGTCTTATAATTTTCAGTGTATAGGTCTTTCACCTCGTGGTTAAATTTAATCTAGGTATTTTATTCTTTTTGATGGAATTTTAGAGGGGATTTTTTTAAATTTCTCTTTTTGATAGTTCATTTCAAGTGTATAAAAACACAACAGATTTTTGTGTATTGATTTTGTTTTCTGCAACTTTACTGAATTTGTTTATTCTAACATTTTTTTGGTGAAGTCTTTAGGGTTTTCTAAATATAAAATCATGTATTCCATAAGTAGTGGCAGTTTTACATCTTCCTTTGTAATTAGGATGCTTTTTATTTTGTTCCCACCTAATTGCCCTGGCTAAGATTTTCAATACTATGTTGAATAAAAGTGGTGAGAGTACATGTCCTGTCTTGTCCCTGATCTTAAGGGAAAAGATTTTAGCTTTTCACTGTTTAGTATGATGTTAGCTATGGGCTCGCCATATATGGCCTGTATTATGCTGAGCTATGTTCCATCTATACCCATTTTGTTGAGACTTTTTATCGTAGTAAGTCAGACAATTTAACCCAGAGCCAAGTTCTTCATGTAGTTTGTGATATCTTCTACAGTGGTATAGATGAGTGGGCAGCTATTTAAAGGGATTAATTAGAAATTTCAAACCACTCTTCAAAAAAATACATACTTGGACCCATAGCCTTCCAGTTCACTCTCAGTCCATTTCTCCTTATCGTTGTTTTGGGAAAGTGTTAATCATACCCAAGGCATCAGAGGAGAAAAATTGTCTTTTCAGGTGTACCTGGGTGGCTCAGTTGGTTAAGCATCTGCCTTCGGCTCAGATTATGATCTCAAGGTCCTGGGATTGAGCCCCGCATCAGGCTCCCTGCTCAGCGGAGAGCCTGCTTCTCCCTCTCCCTTTGCCTCTCCCTCTGCCTCTCCCTCTGCCTGTGCGCTCTCTCTCTGTCAAATAAATAAATAAAATCTTTTAAAAAAATAATCTTTCAGATCAGTTACTATTCTTGCAACTGACAAAGAGGTAATGATCATTTCAAATGTTTCCTCGACAAAAGTCCATTAACATAGAAGGTGCCCTCAGGAGAGGCTCTGTAACAGAAGGCTTGGAATTCTCCTTCCACCACAGACTCATCACTAGATCACATTTATTTACTATGATTGCTCTGTCAGTCCATCTGTCTAAGTAACTAGCTTTGGGCGACTCAGAAGCACCTATCATCACTGACTGTTTAACAAAATTGTGGGTTAAATCAACCCAAAGGAGGACATTTCTTCCTTGACCTCAATTCCAGTAGGTCCAAGTGAGTTGGAAGCTGGGCAGGGGAGAATGTCCTAGAATCATAGCATTATAGGAATCATATGCTGTTGGCTGCAAAAGTTGGGTTTGCATCTGTTCTGAAATGAATTTTCCTGATCATTTGCTTTCTGTGCCATTTTTGCTATTTATTTTGTTGCTTGGCTTACACTGGGCCTGAGCTTGACTTTGGTCCATATGTCTGGAAAGTATAGCACAGTTCATTCTCCTTCCACACATCCTGCTCTTTTAATAAAACTGTTCCTTTAAAAAAAAATACAGAATGGCTGATCACAGTATTTGGTAACAGGGCAAAAACTGATAATTTCCTTAAAATGAGTCACTTTTGCAACCGACTGGGAGCCCCATGACTCATAATTACAAGTTCAAAGCCTGGCTGTTTGTAAGAAGAGGAAACCCAGCCAGAGGGGCTTTCAGCCTGCTCACTCTTTGCATTCTTTTTATCCAGAGAGCAAATTACGGCCCAAGGCAACCCAAAGCTCATTAGTGAACCCAGTGAAGACAGGCATCTTTCTACCCTGCCATGCAAACCATAAACAGTTAACCAGCTCCTAGAGCATCTGTCAGTGAGCATTTTCCACCACAACTGAATGCTAGTCTGAGAAGCTTTAAGCAAATTAAATTTAGATTCCTCTTCATCAACTAACTACTTCATCTACTTAACTTTTAGCACCCTCTCTTTCTTCCTCCTCTTCCTGCCATTGTAGCAGATGGCAGCAGTCAGGGCCCCATGCCCTTGGCATTGTTTTCCACAATCCAGTTCTGCTTCTGGCTTAAAGAAAAGACAGGATTAAACAAACAAACAAACAAAAAAACCTGAACAATGGGGAAAGAAGTCAGACAAAGCTATTACTGCAAGTACTGAGCAAAGAGCTGCTCATGTGCTGCTACCACGTGAAGAGAGGTGACAGAGAGTAGAAGATAGAAGGAGGAGCCCAGCAATAGAGGGAACAGATCCATGGCTGCAGCTTGGCTGCCTCAAGACTAAGGAACCCTGGACATCACTGAATTTGGGAAAAGGAAGGATGATATTGGTGGTCGCGTTTAATGTGTGTGTCCTACCCCGTACAGATATGCACTACCCAAACAGGGTGCGCCTGGTGCCCAGTCTAGCACACCTTACAAAGAGTCTCTTCTGGGACTCATATCTTCAGAAAGATATGATGGAGGAGAGTGAGCCAACGAAGAGGGGTGGAGGGTGGAGGTGGAAAGACCTTAATATGAGGGAGACACTCTGCTGGAAGGACCAAGAGGAAATAAGATGTGATTCTGGCTGTTTTCTTAATCAAGTTAATCATTTTAAATGAGGAGCGCATTTAAATCTGAGGCTAAAATAGATGCCTTTGATAATTTGCTTACTATCAGCCATAAACTAGGGCCTTGAAACTCCTTCCTTGAAGTTTTTTTGTCAACAGCAGCACACATTAATTATCTTAGATGCAACAAAATGTTTTTATCTCCAGAGATCTGAGAACTCAGAAGAATGCAACCCAAACGCAGATGCATAAGCGAATACACTATCCAGTTCTGGGGTTTGGAGAGATACAATTTACTTAAATCCCACTGTCCTACCTCTTTACTGTCCCAGATCCTTTTCTACCTAATCCATCTACAAAATGAAGGAGAGAAACATGCATTTATTGAGGGCCTACTATGACCAAGACACAGTATTGTGTTCTTTCCATATTTCAATCCCTTTTAATCTTCAACATAGCCCTATGAGGTCAATATTACTAGCCCCATTTTCTGATTGAGTAAACTGAGGATACCACCTATTTGCAGGCTTATAGATGAAAAAGATCTTGTCTGATTGACAGATCATGAGCCACACTGTGCTGCTATGTGGTGAGCCATCATCTAAGACCTTCCCTTTTCAGCTCCCCAGTATCAGTAAGCTCTTCCCAAGAGGTTGGGTTCTTTCTTTTACTTTCCTGCATTACTGACCACTTACTATGTGCCAGGCACAGTAAGTGTTCATTTCACACCTTCCAGACCCTCTTTCAATTAAGTTTCCGTCAACTGGAATGCCCTGCACACATTTCACAGGTTGATCATTCCCTTTTCACAGCCATGTGTTAGCTCCCTAACCCTGTCCTTCCAGGATGCAAGAACCTTAACATCCCATCCCCGTGGCCACCCCCGACCCTCCTGCCTCCACCACACACAGGTGCCCACTCAGACATGCACACACACACTCATGCGCACACGCCTGCACACACATGCACACACAAGTACACATACAGGCATAATTGTTTCCACTTCACACAGGAAAAATTAGGAATACAGGAATTAAGGAATTGTTCAAGATCGTACCCTAGTCGGGTACATTTTTATAACTGTTGTTTCTTCCAGGCACTGCTGAGAACTGCTGTTGGAATAAACTGGCTTCCTAAAAAGCAAAAACTTTAATTCAGAAACTCCCTCTAGGAATCTAGCCTACAGAAATAATCCAAAGTGCCTTTGTGCAAATACCACTTCCTCAGAGACACCTTCCTCTAGCCCCCTCAGGAAAACAGCCTCCTGCATCCTTGGGATCTCTCCATCCCCTTACTTTGCAATACCTCTCTTCACAGAGCTAATTGATATGTATTTATCTGTTTCTCTTGTCTGTCACCCTCAGTAGAATGTCAGCACTCCAAGGAAATAAGCCTTTGTTGACCAGCTCTAAGTACAGTAACTGGGATACAGTGGGCACTCCGTAAATATTTACGTGACTTAACTAATTAAATACTTACGTGTGGAATAAAATTTACACACCAAGAAGCTCACTGAGCATTACTTACATAGCATCTATGTATATAAAATAATGTAAAATTCTAATTCTAGAGAACAGACGATAATGAGGAAATATTACATAGCCACAAAAAGTAATATTTATGAAGAATTTGATGAGTTACGAAAAAGGATTCTGAGATAATGTTAAGTGAAATAAGCAAGCTACAACATTGTATATCCATTTTCATTTTAACTAAAGCATAGAAAAACTGGAAGGAAGGCAGAGGGATTGTGAGGTTTTTCCTGCTTCTTTACACCATTTTTTATGTCCCAATTGCTTTGCAAGGGACAAGCTATACTTTGATAATTAGGAAAAGTAAAATAATACCTCTTAGATGTTCTTACCTCATCAGGCAAAGATATAGGGGGTTTAATCTTTAGGACTTGCTTTCTGCATGAATTGTAGTCCTCTCTGAACTCCTATAAGATAATGCATCTGTGAAAGAATAATTCCTCAGAAGCCTTCCTGAATGGCTTATTATAAATGGTTCATAATGGTAAATTACCTCTTTCTGTTGAGGACGTACAAAGGCTCGGCACAGATATTAACTGGCTGACCCTATAGTGTTCTGAAATAATGCTAGATGTCCCCAAAGATTCTCATTTCTCTGTCTCGGAAATGGAAGCTCTTGCCAGGAAAAAGAAAGGGAGCTGTTCTCATTAGCCCACTTGCCATTTAGGTGTGGCATTTAGTTTGGCTCCCTTTAGAAATAATTATTTATAGGTTTAATATGCATAAAACAGAAACAAAAAAACAGCCACAAAAGTGAAAAACAAAGGAGAGAGAGAGGAGTGAGGTGGTGAGGTTAATCAGGGAATGGGTTAGCAAGGAGCTGTGGAAGTTGGCCCAGGCTAAGTTCCTGAGAAAGAAGGGGCACATTAAAAATTCTGACTGTGGAAGGGAGAAAGCTCAAACTTGGGCATCAGGGCTCTCATAGGAGAGCAGTTTGGGCTTGAGCAGGAGGGCAGGAAGCAAGGGTGCAAATCCAGAGCATCTTAGGGGCACCTGTTTCCAATGCAGTTGTCGACCTTCCTCCATCCTCCACTTTATTCCTTTCTTCCTTCCTATCTCCCATCTTCCTTCTTTCCTTCCTTCCATGCTTCCTTCCTTCTTCACTTCCTTCCCTTTTCTCTTCCTTCCTTCCTAGCATTAGAAAAGGAACAATAAACAAAACAGATACACCTTTGTGAGTTTTCATTCTATATATACATGTAGTTTCTGATTATGACAAGTGCTGGGAAGGATATAAAACAAAATAGTAAGATAAGAAACAGTTGGGTGGATTGGAGACCAGAGGAGGTGATACGTGAGCTGAGAACTGAATAATGAATTGACAGTCATAAAGATTCAGGGAAAGAACATTCCAGACAGAAGGAACAAACAGCAAGTGTAATAGGCCCAGAGGTAGGAACACGGTTGACATATTTGAGGAGCTGAAAGAAGGCCAGTGAGCTGAGAAGACATGAGCAAACGGTATCTAGGAGGGGCATGAAGAGGGAGAGATGTAGGCAGACACCGTGATGTGAAGTCTGCCATACTGAGGAGCTTGGAGTTTGTTCATGGCTCCTGAACAGTTTAAAGCAGAGGAATGATGTGATTATGTTCTTAAAAAAATCACTCAGGTTGCTATGTGGAGAATATGCTGTAGGAGGGAAAGATGAATGCTGGCAAAGCAGGAGACGGGCCAGGTGAGAAATGGTGGTGACTTCAGTTGGGATAAACAAGGAAACAAAGAGATGCAAAGAGGTCTAAGGCATACTTTTAAAAGATTTCAGACAGAATCTGCTGGTAGAACTGTTATGGGATCTGAGGAATCATGGACGAGCCCTAGGATTTTTTGCTTGAGCAAGTGGTACCATTTATTGATATGGAAACAATTAGGGGAAACATCTTGGGGTAGATTTTGGAATGGAGCATGAAATTAAGGGTTCTGTTTGGAACATGTTAAGTTCGAGATGCCAATTAGACATTAAAGTAGAGATTTCAAGTGGGCTGTTAAATGTCCCAAACAGGCCCTCAATGGAGAGGTCACAGCTAAAGATATAAATTTTGGACCCCTTGGTATATAATACATTTTGAAGCCACGAGACTAAATGAAATCACCTGTCGAAAGAGAAGAGTGCCCAGGACCGAGCCCTACTGCACTCCAACATCTGGAGGTTGGAAGAAGCCAGAAAGGTGGGAGAAAAATCAGGAGAGAGTGCTGTCACAGAAGGCCAAAGAAGGAAGTGCTTCGGGCAGAAGGGAGGAGTCAACTATGTCTAATGGTGGTGTGTATTGGTCAGGATTTACTAGGTTATGCTCTGGTAATAAATTAGCACCAATCGTCGTAGCTTATCGCAACATTTATTTCTCATTCACACTGTATGAGCACTGTGAGTAAGAAGGGTGGAAGTTCTGCTCCACAATCACCAGGGCCCCAGGCTGACATAGACTCCATATCTGGGATGACAGCAATCACCGGAGTGAGATGAGAGAACATGGAAAATGGCACAGTGAATCTTCAGTGCCACAGCCAGGGGTAATGCATCTCACAGCCACTCACAGCCCACCGGCCAGAAGCAGACCCACACACCTTCCCAACCTTCAGGGGACCTAGGGACTGGGTGCTGGCATGTGGAATAGTTCTTGACTTTACCGCGCCACCATTTGCTAAGAAGTCAACTAAAATGAGAACAGAAAACTGATCACTGGTTTTAGCTATGTTTAGATTACTAAGGATGTTAAAAGGATACTTTCAATAGACTGCAAGGAATGAAACTCCATTGGACTGGATTAAGGAGAGAACGGGAAGTGAAGGAATAGACAGTGATTACAGACAACCCTGATGAGGCTTCTTCTTCTTTTTTTTTAATAATAATGTTTTTTATAATATTATGTTAGTCACCATAGTATATCCCTAGTTTTTGATGTAAAGTTCCATGATTCATTACTTGTGTATAACACCCAGTGCACCATGCAATACGTGCCCTCCTTAATACCCATCACCAGCCCATCCCATTCCCCCCCACCGAAGCCCTCAGTTTGTTTCCCAGAGTCCATAGTCTCTCATGGTTCATTCCCCCTTCTGTTTACCCCCCTTTCTTCTTCCCTTTCTTCTCCTACTAATCTTCCTACTTCTTATGTTCCATAAATGAGTGAAACCATATGATAATTGTCTTTCTCTGCTGGACTTATTTCGCTTAGCATTATCTCCTCCAGTGCCGTCCATGTTGCAGCAAGTGTTGAGAACTCGTTCTTTCTGATAGCTGAGTAATATTCCATTGTATATATGGACCACATCTTAATCCAGTCATCTGTTGAAGGGCATCTCGGCTCCTTCCACGATTTAGCTATTGTGGACATTGCTGCTATGAACATTGGGGTGCATATGGCCCTTCTCTTTACTACGTCTGTATCTTTGGGGTAAACACCCAGTAGTGCAATGGCTGGATCATAGGGTAGCTCAATTTTTAACTTTTTAAGGGACCTCTGCACTGTTTTCCAAAGTGGCTGTACCAGCTTGCATTCCCACCAACAATGTAGGAGGGATCCCCTTTCTCCACATCCTCTCCAACATTTGTTGTTTCCTGCCTTGTCAATTTTTGCCATTCTAACTGGCAAAAGGTGGTATCTCAGTGTGGTTTTGATTTGAATTTCCCTGATGGCTAATGATTTTGAACATTTTTTCATGTGATGGATTCCTGTCTCATATCGAGGTCTTTCATCCATTTGGAGTTTATCTTTGTGTATGGTGTGAGATAGTGGTCTAGTTTCATTCATTTGCATATAGCTGTCCAATTTTCCCAGCACCATTTATTGAAGACACTGTCTTTTTTCCACTGGATGTTTTTTCCTGCTTTGTCAAAGATTAGTTGCCCAAAGAGCCGAGGGTCCATTTCTGGGTTCTCTGTTCTGTTCCACTGTTCTATGTGTCTGTTTTTGTGCCAGTACCATGCTGTCTTTGTTATCACAGCTATGTAGTATAGCTTGAAATCTGGCAATGTGATGCCCCAGCTTTGTTTTTCCTTTTCAACAATTCCTTTGTGATTCAGGGCCTTTTCTGGTTCCACACAATTTTTTTTTCTTGAAAAGGAACCAGAGAAATAGAAAGATAACTGGAAGGTTAGTGGTTAGAGGGGGGATATTGTTAAACAGTATTTTTTTTCCTTCCTCTGGGTACCTAAATGTCCTTGAATCTCTTACTCTGTGATCCCTCTATAAATAGATGTCTCCTATTTCACTAATGAAACCAAAGCCAGTGAACACAGAATGTTTTAACCTTCCATTTTGTACCTACAAATTCAGATGTATCTACATCTAATGATATCCAGTTCCACCTTGATTTTAAAATATGGTTTTGTGGTGATAGAAATAATCTAAAGAAGAGGGCGAAAGTTGCTCAGGCAAGAGAGAAGAAGGCCAGGAGTGTTTGGGAACCACAGCCCCGGTAGAGGGGTTGGCCTTTGATAAGATGATGGATGCTTGATCCATTGTCACCAGAAGGAAAGCCTGGATTGCAGTGAGTCCACCAGTCGGGACTGATGAGGAAGTCCTAATCCTGTTGAGTTTATCTCCCTAGTGAGAAGAGGTTGTTACTGTGGAATGAGCCTTGCTGGGGTGGTCAGGAAGCAGAGAACACAGAAGCAGTGGAGCCCGCCTTACAGTTTAAACCACTCTCTCTTCCCCCATGGCTAACTCATAACCAGCAACTACATTCAGAATTCTCCTACTTTGTTCAAGTCATTCTTGCGCTCTAAATAGCTTGCCATGGGTAGGTTTTTAGATGACTCATTATTGCTTATGATGACAATAATAACTCATTTTTACACTTTCACTTTTTATAGTGTATCCATATTTATTCATTCATTCTGTCAGACTTTCAAATAAATGATTCATAGCTGCCGTATTCAGTTTTATTATAGTAAAATATATACATAGAAAACTGCCTTAGAGATGCATGTCCAGTTTAACGAATAATGCTTTTAAGAAAAACAAGTTAACTAGAGGTATCTCATCGTTGTTCACTCATTCATTTGACAAGCCTTGTTTGGAGTACCTACAACATTCCAGGCATTGAGCTTGGAGCTGGGCTACAAATGCATAAGGCGAAAAGTCCCATGCCTTTTGGAACTCATGGCCTGAGGGGCGGAGAAGGTGGGCAAATAGAGTAGTCATGCAAAGAGTTTATTGCAAAGGTATTCAGCAGTTCCAAAATGGAGAGAAACACAAAGTGCCGCCATCTCTTATTAACACTTCACAGTAACATTAAGAGACAGGAGTTTCTATTAGCTTCATTTGATAGATGGGGAGCTTGAGACTTACAGCAATTTAAATGGCAGATCCTAGATCATACAGCTAGAGAGTGAAACCAGCATCAAATCCATGTTTTCCTACTTTAAATTCTATCGCCTTTCCCCAACCGCTGCACAAGAGTAGTAGAAGAGTCGCCCAGAGTTATGCTCTAAAGCAGATATTCCTCCATCATCTGAGGGACGGAGAGTAGCCTGACAAGCCTGTGGAAAACTCCAGTGTGCCTCTGCCTGGGAACGCCCTGAGGATGCAGGGGGCTCATTAAGGGTGTGGTGTCTGGACCTAGAGGTCACTGGGCCCCAATGCCCCCCACAGTCAGAGGAAACCCTGAGGTCCTTCTTGGGGCACCTGGGTGGCTCAGTCAGTTAAGTGTCTGTATTCCGCTCAGGTCCTGGGATCGAGCTCCACATCGGGCTCCCCTATCAGTAGAGAGCCTGCTTCTCCCTCTCCCCCTGCTGCTCCCCCTGCTTATGCGTGCGCTTTCTTTCTCTCTCTCAAATAGATAAACAAAATCTTAAAAAAAAAAAAAGGAAACCCCAAGGTCCTTCTAGTCAATCTCTGTGCCAGGCCCTGACATGGTGGGCCCCTCCCCACCCCAATGATCTTGCCTCTGTGTTCCTTATGCAGGGAGGGACACTGTCGTCCATTCCTCCAGCTCCTGCTCCTCAGTTTCTCTAACCCCTGCCTCAGGAGGCATGTTTATTGAAAAGCCCTCTGCAATCTGACCATGCCCCTTCTTTGCTTTCTTGCAATCGTCTGCACCACCTGCACCATACTACCACCGATGCATTGTCTATGAGTGTCTGCCTGCTTTATAATGTAAGCTTTGATTTCCCATACCCCCAGTGCTTTCTATCACAAGGACAATATTTCTTTTATTTATCTGTAACATTAACTATAGAAGAGGGTTGTCGATAGAGCAGATACTCAGTACTTGTTGACAGATGGTCGGCTTCACCAGTTGACTCACTGTCTCGGTGAATAAACAAATGTTACATTTAAACAATGAAATTCTTTCCAGAGAAAAAGCAGTCAGGATACAGAGGGGTCAAAGGGAGAATGATGAGTGATTTGGATAGCTATATGCAAAAGAATGAAACTCGACCACTCTCTCACACCATACACAAAGATAAACTCCAAATGGATGAAAGACCCCGATGTGAGACAGGAATCCATCAAAATCCTAGAGGATAACATAGGCAGCAATCTCTTTGACATCGGCCATCGGCCTTTGACAGCAACTTTTTTCATGACACATCTCCAAAGGCAAGAGAAACAAAAGAAAAAATGAACTTGTGGGACTTCATCAAGATCAAAAGTTTCTGCACAGCCAAGGAAACAGTCAAAAGAACTAAGAGGCAGCCCATGGAATAGGAGAAGATATTTGCAAACGACACTACAGATAAAAGACTGGTATCCAAGATCTACAAAGAACTTCTCAAACTCAATACACAAGAAACAAATAAACAAACCAAAAAATGGGCAGAAGATATGAACAGACACTTTTCCAATGAAGACATACAAATGGCTAACAGACACATGAAAAAATGTTCAAAATCATTAACCATCAGGGAAATTCAGATCAAAACGACACTGAGATACCACCTTTCGTCAGTTAGAATGGCAAAAATAGACAAGGCAAGAAACAACAAATGTTGGAGAGGATGTGGAGAAAGCGAATCCCTTCTACATTGTTGGTGGGAATGCAAGCTGGTACAGCCACTCTGGAAAACAGTGCAGAGGTCCCTTAAAAAGTTAAAAATTGAGCTACCCTATGATCCAGGCATTGCAATACTGGGTATTTACCCCAAAGATACAGATGTAGTGAAGAGAAGAGCCATATGCACCCCAATGTTCATAGCAGCATTGTCCACAATAGCTAAATCATGGAAGGAGCCGAGATGCCCTTCAACAGATGACTGGATTAAGAAGATGTGGTCCATATATACAATGGAATATTACTTAGCCATCAAAAAGAACGAATTCTCAACATTTGCTGCAACATAGACAGCACTGGAGGAGATAATGCTAAGCGAAATAAGTCCAGCAGAGAAAGACAATTATCATATGGTTTCACTCATTTATGGAACATAAGAAGTAGGAAGATCAGTAGGAGAAGAAAGGGAAGAAGAAAGGGGGGGTAAAAAGAAGGAGGAATGAACCATGAGAGTCTATGGACTCTGGGAAAGAAACTGAGGGCTTCAGGCAGGGGAAATGGGATGGGCTGGTGATGGGTAGTAAGGAGGGCACGTATTGCATGGTGCACTGGGTGTTATGTGCAAGTAATGAATCATGGAACTTTACATCAAAACTGGGGATGTACTGTATGGTGAGTAACATAATATAATAAAAAATATTATTATTTAACAAAAAGGGAGAATGATGGCTCCTTGGATCTTTTTCACCTCTTTCTCATCACTATTGCTCATTTGGGGATGGGAAATTATTCTCTGCCAAAGTCCATACTCTTGGAACCTGGACCCTACCCCTTCTCTCTGTAGTATCCCCCTGCTTTGGTCCAACACCACCATTTTAAGTACATAACTTCTTTGACTGGGGAGACTCTTCAGAACTGAAGCTCCATGTAGATTAGGGAAAGATAATTACTCAATTGGATCTGACCTAGCTGGTTAACTAATAAAGTCCTCATGGCAGAGCGCCAAGCCTCCCCTACAACCCCAGCTTTCCCTCTGATCCTTACCCAGGGCCTGGGACTCGAGGTGAGGCAGCTCTTCCTGGCCATCTGGTGCCTGCCCCAGCTTCCCATTCATGAACATCTCTAGCTCTCCCAAGCTGCCATGTGCATTCATGCTTTTCAGTGCACATCCCAACACACAACCCTCCCAACACTGCCTTCTTCTCATGACCTCCTGACTCCATAGGTCTGACCTCAGTGGTTTGCTGGTATTTGTGAGAGCATTTCTACTTGGCAAATGATTTTCACTTAGCAGCACAGTATGCAGAAGAAGTGTTCCAGAGTGAGACAAACCTGGGATCAAGTTACAGCTTTGCCATTATACTAACTGTTGTCTTGGGGTCACTTTTTTAAACTTCTTTCAACCTCAATCACCTTACCTATCGAATGTGCCCAGTACTACCTAGTTGACAGGGTCACTGCGAGAATTAAATGACACAACATATGTAATCCCTCTAGCATATGTGAAGTTCTTAATAAGCGTTAGCTCCCCCCATCACCACCAATAGACTTGTTGTGAAATTAGTTGAGTTAATATTAGTGAGTTCATATTTGTGAAGCATGAAACAGTGCCTGTCACATAGAAGACACACAAAAGCTAATTTTCCTTTTTTTGCCCCCAGAGAATGAATACCAGTATACCCAAACTCCATTTTACCTTTTGCTTACTTCCAAGCCAGAGAAACCAAATTTTATTTAAATCTACATGCATTTCAGGAAGAAGCTATTAGGCTAGAATGTATTTTTTTAATTCTCTTTTAAGAATGTAGCAAAATAAATTTGAGACTATAGTGGAACTCATCGCTAATTCAGGCATAGATAGAAAACTGGCCTCGTTTTTCAGACAATAGGGCGTGTGAACAATGCTCTAGCCACTGCCCCCAAAGCACAGGCTGACATGAGAACTGAGGCCGTCGGGGTAGAAGCCAGTCAACAGAACCCTGTTGATCATGGCCTTTGGAAACGACCGGGACATCTTGAACTCAGGGAAGCCTGTGTTTTTCAGATTCTGCAGCATTTGGGGCCTCTTATTAAGCTGAAGAGGAATTCTGCCTTTCTATTCAGTGGGCCTCTGGGTCAACTGCCCTTTAACTCACAAACGGCTAGAGCCCACATGTCCTTCCACCCAGATTTCCAGGGTTGGTCCAAATATTGGGCATGGAATTGGACACCCAGGCTGCCACATCTATGGACTGAAATCAATGGAAAAGACTCCGTAGATCCAGTTTTGCCTGGCAGCAGGAGCCACAGCATGCTGTCTTATTTAATGGAAATGTGTCTGTCCACGGGTTTTTCTAAGCAACCCACATGGGCACTTTGTCCCGAATAAGAACACTCACAAAAGAGAAACCCCAGAGAGGCTGGGTTAGGAAAAGGAAGGTCTTTGGTAGATGATCTTCAAGACCACGGTTTAAAGGCTTTAATGTGACTGCTGGAAATGGGCCACTGCCCTCAAGCAGCTGCTATTCTTCCAGGCACTCCAAGTCTGTCCACTCGGTTGGCACACCAGGCCTTTCGGCACCCGCTCAGGCTAACATCCAGAACGCAGCTGCAGCAGGAGGGTGAATCAGACATGGTTACCAAGACGAAAGAGAAACACAACCATCTTCGAACACTGCCCCTTAATTCCACCCAGCCCACATGGTGTGTGCTGCTGGGCCTGCGAGGCTTGCCGGTGGGACGTGTGATCTCTGGCACCAAGAGTCAGGAACCCATTTGATTTATTTAGATGTGGTGCCACTACTGGGTGGGTCTCCTAAGGTTTCCGTGGCTTTCCACTTCAGATTTTCCCTTTACTCCACTCCCTCGAGCCCCTGCCAAGCCTACCATGCTTCAGCCTGGTCCAAGCCAGCCCTAAGAATCTACAAATTAAAGGTTCTCCTTTGACGGCTTTCATGTGGCAGTTTAGGAAACTCCAAGGCCAGTCCTAATCTGAGGACTTCAGCCCAGGTGGTATCTTCTGGTTTGAACATAGGCCTTTAACCCCAAGACCTCGGGCACCAGCTCATTCCAGAAGTGTCGCTCAAAAGCAGGAAGTAGGTTGGGCAAGTGTCCTTGGTCACCCCAAAAGATCTACTCTTGGTCTTCACATCTGCAGTCACTTTGGCCGCGGCTAAGTGGTTTTGTCTTCCCTTCGTCCTCAGATTCCATAGCCTGCTGCACCCGCCCAGCCACCCCTCAAATTGTAGCTGAGCTGCTCCTGGCCCTTAAAGTAAACAGAGCCATGGCACATGGCATTGCTTCCTACGGTGGCCTCCATCACCCTGGTGGTGGAGAAATATGGACGGAGGGCTCCTTGGCATCTGCTCCCAGACAGCTACTCCCAATGATCCCAGCACTTAAGGGCATGACCTTGCTCCCTGGGAAAAATCACCTGCATATCAGCCCCTAAGGTGGTAGAACTGGGCAGTTAGTTTTCTCCAGAAACATAGGAATGATGTAAATAACCGCCATTGTCATCTGGGTAGTAATCTGGGAGCCATCTGTGGAAGGAGATGAGTGACCAGGCTACCTGACAATGTCTTTGATGAGTGTGAGGAAGGGACATGGGAACACAGGGGCTACATAGGTGCCATCCAGGTCTTTCACGTAACTTCCAGAAACCTCCTCCTTCCCAAGTGACAGCATCCTCCCTGCAGTGAGGAGAGGAAGGTCAAGTGTCTCAAATGTCCCTCCTAATCTTTCTGGGAGATGGACCATTTTTCTTTATGATCTTTTAGCCCCTCCCCATCTCATGCATGTTTTCAGTCCGGCATCAGTGGACCCTTTGCTTTCCATGCTAGAAGCTGCTGACTTGTCCTTTGCCCCAGAGTTTCTGGCTGTAGCCATCATTTCTTTTTGATGGCCCTCGGACATCCTTGTTCCAGGCACTATTCCCAAGAGTGCTGGACCACTGACCTTTCCTTCATTTCCCTCCTGACCTTTTATGTTTCACGCTGCCTTAATAGATTTATCACTTCCTCTCATCTAAATTCCTCCCTTCTCTCCCTCCCACTGGTCCATTTATTCTAACTTCTCCACACACCAAAGGATGGAATTCTCTTCTAATTATTTATAGGAGGATACTTTTGGATATTTCACCTAAGTCAACATTTACTGAGAAATATCAGTGCCCATAGAACCTTGTATCAGATATCGTACAAAACCACACTCTATCCCTGCCTGTTGCTTCTCATTACTGTAAGCACTTCCATGTTCTACCTATTATAGGGATTCATCATGTCACTATATCAAAGCCACTCCCTCACCTTTGGTTTCGAAAGCTTCCACTACCAAGCCACAAACTGTGTAGTCATCCCCCACATCCAGCTTCTTCCCTCTCTTAGCCTTGAATGCCCCCTACCCAGCTCTGCGCCTTCTCTTGCTTTTAGGCCCAACCAGGGTGATCCACGCCCCCCTTCCTATCAGAATCCCACCCCATCGCTCACTTTTCCTCATTCCCTGTGGGTCTTCTTTTCTCCCCTTCCTTCTTCCCTCAGAGGGAACTGAGGCACCACATGAATCAATGTCTTTCCCAAGGAAAATAGATTTTTGGCTCTGACCACGAAATCCATTTTTCAGCATGAATAACACAGCTCTCCTTCATGTTACTTTTGTCCATTTTTAAGCGATAGCTTAAGCAACAGTAGGTCGTTTGGGGCAGCCAGGAAAATGAGCTCTGGCCCTTGTGCTCCAGACTAAAGGAAATCAGACAGCGGGGCCCAAAGGCAAGAGCATAAACTCTCCACTTCCGATGTTTTTCCTTTCCGTTTGGTTTCCATGGGACCCTGTGTTGGGGGCGGGGAGGGCTTCCAAAAGTACCGATGCATATTCTTCAGCAAAATAAGGAGCCAGATTTCAGGATGGCAAAAAAAGAGCGCATTATAGAAATGGGTGAGGGACCAGCACCGAAGAATTTTGTATGCCTAACATTTTCAGAAGCCCCACTCCAAGGCTGATTTTGCGAGTGCCTTGTTGTCTGCCATTTCTGCCTAAGTAGAACAGGCTGCACCTTTAGGATTTGAAAGTGTTTTCCATCTAGCTCACAACCTGGAATTGCGATGTCGTGTTTCGGGGGCCGAGACGGAGAAACTCTTCTTCTTTAGGGTGTTTGTTTGTTTGTTTGTGTTTTGGTTTTTGCTTTGTTTCATTTGAAAGTTTATCCTGGCCTGTGATATTTTATGTGCTCTCCTCCGGGTCTTTTTCTTTTTATAATAATTTTTTATGATATTATGTTAGTCACCGTACAGTACATCCCTGGTTTTTATGTAACAGTCCTGTGCCTCAGCAAGCCAGCAGACTTCTCTGAGTCATTCATGTTATTCTGGGATTCGACACTGTGACCTGTGATTGAAATTCACTAAAAGGAAACAACCATGAGCTAGAAATGGTCACAGCAAACAGAAACTCCTAAGGCCCTCCGCTTTGATGAGCTGCTGAGTCTGACGGACTAAAAAAAGACAATTTGTCTTTGCCATCACACCTTCCCTTTCAAGCTCAGATTTTCCCCCATTTTGGCACCAGCCTGAGACACCATCTTATGTCTCGTCTTTGCAGGACCGGTTAGCTAATTGTCAACAGATTGTGGAGTTTGTCTTTGTTAGCTCCAAGATAGTGATGCCTTCAAGAGTATTTGCATTTTTATAAAAGCTTCTTGGAGTTGGAATCTCTAAGGGCGGGCTATGAAGCATAGTGACATGTAGTGGGAAAAGATGGTGTTGAATTTCTTAGTGTGTGTGTGTGTGTGTGTGAATTTCTAAAATCACACTCTACAGGGGTGCACCCACCCGGGAGTGCAGTGGCAGAGCGAGGGAGAGCCACGAATGCACTTACCCCATACTGTCACAATATGCTATGCCAGAAGGAAGGACATTAAGCGTGTAAGACATTCATTTATTCATTCAAAAGAATTTGAGCTCCTTCTATGTGCCAGGTACCATCCAGGTGCTAGAAATACTGCAGCAAACAAAACTCACAAAAATCGCTGCCCCATGGAATGCACATATTCTAGAAATAATAATAGAAATAGTAAGATAAAATTTGTGGTTTTGTTTTTTCTATGATACCTTAAAGAAAATTCAAGTTTGGGACAAGACAGACAGTAATGAGAGTATAATCTCATGGGCAGATCCACCCCTAGCAGGGCATTTGGAGGCCGGCCACTTGCCTCCTCTCTCAGGCAGATTTTCCCTGGAAAAACGGATCTAAGACCGGAACTGACTTCCTCTAAAAAGCCAGACCGTTTTTACCCCTTTATAACATTTCTTTAACTGAGCCTCAGTTTCTTCCTCTGTGAAATGATATTTGACCAGGGATCACAGAGAAGTTTAACTGACATAATACATAAGGAAGCACTTGATACAGCTGTTAGCATAAAGTATGTAAGAAATTCATTTTATTCTCCCCAAAGGCCATTCCTATTGGGTGGCGTATGAATCAAGTTGCCCTTTCGATCCACTCTCCTCCTCTGCCCCCTTCATCTGGGATCTTCTTCCACTTCTGCTCTGCCTGGCAAATGCTGCTCGTCCCTCGGAATCCTTCCCAGTCTCCCCAGCAGAGCTGACCCTCTTCCTGTCTGTTTCCCGGCACTGGACACATGCCTGCCTTCCGGCAGATAGCACCTTTCATTGTGACTGTTCATGTTTCTCCCTCCTTCACTAGACTTTCAGTTCTTCAAGGGCAAGGATCAAAGCTTTAATCTTGTTCAAGTTTATAGCTTAGTCACATGCCAACCACAGTGCCTAAGAGAAAAAAATATTGGTGGAGAGAATAAATAAATAAATAAATAAATAAATAAATAAATAAATAAATGATTATCTCATTAGCTTTCAGTCACTGTTGTGCTCCAACTGCTCTTATTCCTTCTAATGTGGACATTGTGTGCTTAGGGGCCAGAGCTTGCCATATGAGGAAGCTGTTTTCGAAATCCTGACAGGGGAGGACAGCTCTTCAGTAGGCTTCCAGGCCCTACTTTGCCTCTCTGCCTTCAGACGATGGGCATCATCAGCCACCGCACCTTGGCCTCCCTGAGCAGACATGGGGGACACTAACTGCCAGCATTACAGCCCTCACATTAATATCCACTCACCTGAGCTCACCACCATTAGAGAACTCCAATTCCAGAATACTTTCTCCATCATCGCTGGAGGAAAGCTGATCGCGTGTTCCTGACGATAAGCCCACGGCACTGCAAGACCCCAAACGCCTCTTAAATCACCAAAAGTATTAAGTGCTTCCAGTGTAACTTTCTCATAACGTGTACTTCACTGAATTTTAAGTCTTGGAAAATTGGTGACTCATATGTACTTATGATACGGCGCTGGCCCCACATTTTTTAGCAAGACTTTCAAGGTCCTCTGGAAGGTGATAGCAAACTACCTTCCTGGGCTTTTCTCCTCTGTGCACCCCATGTTCTTTCTGTCCCCACTACCCAGGCCCCTCCACACCTCAGAGAAGATGCAGCGGGGTTTTCAGTTGGTTTTATGCTCTCCTAGGACCGACTACTGTTAACAGTGCGTGGGTGCTGAGAAACCTCAGCACGGCCATTCCATCCAGCTGTCAAGTCAGACTGTCAGCTCTAAAAGAAAGCAGAGCCTGGGAGAGAAAAGGCCATGAATCCATCTCCTTCACTGCAGCTTTTTGAACAACACTCCCCCTGCCCCCCACCCCTGCTGCTGCCTTCTCATCACCTCCTCTGTGGGAGGCAATTTGGGGGATCCCCCAGGTAGGCTCCCATGTGGTCTCCACGGAGCTCTCCTCATCCCCCACTCTAATCCATAGAGATTCACTCTCTCTACCCTCTGTTGAATGGAAAGCACACATTGTCAGAATGGGGCACAGACCAGGGGCAGGGGAGAGGTATGGCGTGAGTCCCTGGGCCCCCATTGGGCTCTGCTGGATGAAAAGTGCCCCCTGGTTAATGTGTCTCATGCAGCACAGCTCATCTTTCCAAGTCTTGCACAAACCCGTTCCCAGGCCGACCCTGTTCTGGATCGTGCAGGGCAGATGTGGAGACAAAGCTGAGATGTGCCCATTTGCTTCTGATTGGAAAAGGGTGGGACGTCTTGTGTGCCTCACCATTCAGACATTCTTCATGGTGCTATTTTTATCAACGGTAATCATTAAATTGGTGTCAGATGGGTTGGTCCAGTTCCTCTCCCCAAGGCCTGGTGATGACACTCAGCGGGTTTTTTCCAGGCAACAGGAGATGTGGTATGTGGCCTGTATGAATGCATCTCCGGAACCTGGAGCCCCACGGTGAACCCCTCTCACCCTGGATCATGTTCACGTGGCAATTAGAGCAAGGCTCATTGTCACTCCTGGTTTGTTCCTGACCTGATTCATTTAACACACATCTGTTGAGCACCTTCTAAATGCCAGACATTGAACAAGACACTAGGGATTCACAAAAATGTAATTTCTACCTCCTAGAAACATGCCTGTCACCAGAAGGGATTGTCATGTGAAGGGACACTGTCTACTGGGCTGTGCGTGTTACAGATGCATTGATAGATACATAGTGGAGAGAGGATTCGTGCTGCCTGGGCCTCAAGAAAGCTTCTCGAGGTTGGTGACACTCAGCCAGGGCTTCAAAGATAAGTGGAAATTAACTGGATGAAAACATGGGGAAAAGGAACCAAGGCTTTTTTAAAAAGGCATAAAAAGGACAGGACTGGAGGAGATTATGCTAAGTGAAATAAGTCCACCAGAGAAAGACAATTATCATATGGTTTCACTCATTTATGGAACATAAGAAATAGGAAGATTGGTAGGAGAAGGAAGGGAAGAATGAAGGGGAGGTAAACAGAAGGGGGAATGAACCATGAGAGACTATGGACTCTGGGAAACAAACTGAGGGCTTCAGAGGGGTGGGGGGTGGGGGAATGGGATAGGCTGGTGATGGGTATTAAGGAGGGCACATATTGCATGGTACACTGGGTGTTATACGCAAATAATGAATCATGGAACATTACATCAAAAACTAAGGATATACTGTATGGTGACTAACATAACATAATAAAAAATTATTTAAAAAAAGCAATGGTAATGAATGACAGTTTGATTTTAAAAAATAAATATCCATCATCATCATTTAAAAAAAGGCATAAAAAAACAATTCCGTAGATTCACCCAAAGTCCAGCTGTGAATTCAGCTGTCACCTAGGCACACAGCTGCATTGACCCTCACTCTGGAAGGCTGGGACAAAGAAGACTAAAATGCAGGAATGCCACCTGGTCACTCCACCATCCCTGGCCGTCCTGACTCTGGGTTTCAGAATTTGGCCCCCAAGCAGGGCCCAGCAGCAAGGGTTGGCACATAGTGATGGTAGCGACCCAGGATGTTGGAAGTAGACATGCACTAGGATCTGTTATCACAATCTGCTCATGGATCTTGCAATGGAGAGTTTAACCTTGGAATAAGGCCCCTCCCTAGACACAGGAAAGAAGGATGAGTCGTTATATGGAGATTAAGAATAGAATTTTCTAGATTCGGTATCTTTCTAGTTTGGATTGTACCTCTTTTAACTAAATGCCTGGAAATCCAGCATGAAATTTAACAGAAAACCAAAACGGGGCATAACAGGAAAACGGGGAGAACTGTGGCACTGAATGATGGCAGAAAGTGCTTTTGCAGATGTTCTCAGCAATCCAGGGCCTGGCACTCTGGTTCTCATTTCCTCCAACCAGACATTCCAAACTCCACCCCCCACAAGTCACATGCATGCACAGGCACAGCCCTGTAGGGTGCAGGGTGTTGCTGGAAGGGCCTCCTCGCTGGGTCAGTGGCCAGCTGGAAGAGCCCGGGGCCACCTGTCTGGTCAGGAAACCCTCTGCTGTGAGCCTCTTGGAGCCAGGGCTGGCTTTGTGGTCCACCTAAGTGACAGTGAAATTAATGGGATCCTGATGCTGTGACTGAGGCCATTTCCCCATGTCTCCAAACAGGGATGAGAGAAGAAATGTCATTAGGACGACAAGAGGCTTTTGAAATCTTCAAGAGGGATCACACTGACAGCGTTACCATCGAAGACAACAAACAGATTTTGAAGCAGAGGTAAGGCTGGCTCACAGGGCCACTGGTCCCCTGACGCTTAGCCGGGCCAATCTCAAGGAAACTTGCTACTCCCTTGTCCCTAGTCTGCTTGACCTAACTTCTAAAAGAAAGACCTGACGTATATTTAGTTTCACGGTGAATTATGTCCAGCTTGGTAGGACTTTCCTACATGGGAACCTCCTCATCCCTGCACTGCCGGGGTACACAATGTCAGGGCAGGGTCTGTCCCTGACAGCACCGACTTTGTCTGTAGTTCTCACCTGTTACACTAATTCCCGTCTGCCTGTGACTCTGTCCATGCCATACTGTTCCAAAGGCAAGGGAAAAAAGTCTGTAGACCAAATTATTATCTCAAAACTCTAGACCCTCCAGCTGCTGCAGCCCTGCACTTCCCATTCAAAGGGAATATACATGCGTACGCTTGTGACCCAGAGACCTCTGGTGTGTTCTCTAGCCAGAAGCAGAGCGGGCAGCAGCGTCTGCTGACATATGGTCAAGCTGGCCTCTGAACGCTTTAGAAAAAAACTTTATGGTATATAATTTGTTTCAGGTCATCTGTGGTGTAGATGCATAGCCGCAAACTATGGCAAAAGGAAAGACTGCCAGGTGCATGGGTCTAGAGCTCAGAAGAGAGCGTTCTAGTCTGCGAACGCTTACACTGAGTCACATGTGATTCTGGATCTTAGCACACAAACAAACATTTGGAAATTTTCAAAACCAGTTGAATTAAAATGAGATCCAGGTTTGAAAGTCATATGTTTATAAATGCTTCAAGGAAGCCTAAGGAGTGTCCGAGTTCAGGAAAACAGGTGGAGACACAAGGGTCTAGAGGGTAGAAACAGGGGGAAAGCTCTAAAGGGCAGGGAGGGAGAGGAGGCCGTGAGGGAGGCTGAGAAGAAGCAGAGAGAGAAATGGCGGAGACCCAGGAGAACATGTTGTCCTGAAAACCAAGAGGGAAGGCGGCTCCAAGAAGCGTGTGGCGAGTGGTGTCCAACACTAGAAAGAAAGAAGCGGGGGAGGCTGGACGGAGCACACCCAGTGAGTGGGCGGCTGCGGACCATGGGTCAGAGGGCTGGGAGTGAGGGAGCACGTGAGAAGGAGCTGAGCAAATAGAGCACACGGGAACATGTGCTCAAAAACTTTTGTGAGAGACAGCAAACGTTGGAAGGAGGAAAAAGGAGAAGGGAGATTTGTTTCAGAATGGGAGAGAAGTGTCCAACACTGTCGGCCATGGAAACAAGCCCCTGGAGAGAGAGGCAGACAGACAGAAAGACCAGGGGAAGGACTGATGGAGCAACACCTCAGGGAGAAGGTCTGGGGAGGGAGGGCATCAAAGATCCTAGTGAGGTGAGCCTGGAGAGAAAAATGAGGCAAGACGGGGCTGCCACTGATGCCCTTGGAAGTGAAAGGAGGGAGTTAAAGATGGCCTCTATTTTCTCTGTGGAAGTTGAAGTGGAATAAGAGTCATGAGGGTGGTGGCAGATGTGGTGGCGGAGTTTTCATACAGATGTATGGGAACATACAGGGAACAGGAAAGAAGGCAGAGCTGGAAAAAGAAAAGGCAAGGCAAGCAGCACTGCGGGCCCAGCTTGACTGGCTTTCTCGCTGTGGTGGCGTGTGAGTGGAGGTCTCACATCACTTTAGGAATCCCGCGATGGTGGGAGGGGTATAGCCATGAGCAGTCGTTCCAGCGCCAGGTTGCCCGCCTTAGTCGGAAGAAGTACACGTGGCCCCCTGGCCCAGTGGTTCCGCTTCCGGGTTTATCTCCCAGGAAGCTCTCGCGTGGGCTCAGAAGGGGACGTATGTGAGGGTGTTCACGGCAACTTAATTTGTGGCTGAGGAGAGCTGGAAGCCTGGGTGTCTGTCACCGGGGAAGCAGAGAGGTAAAATCTTGGGGAAGCTGCCCATGAAGTCAGGAGCAATGGATGAATGTACACACGTAGGCATGGACCGCACTAAGAACACACAATTCATGGAAATTATAAAGAGATGCACACAAAACAAAAACAGCCAAACGTAAAGATGGATTGTCACATACTTTACCCATAAGAAGGGTTACCTGTGTGAGGGAGAGAATGAGAGCAGGACGGGGGAGTGTGAATGAATAAATGAGTAAAACAAGGGCTGGTGGAGAAAATGAAGTGCCTCCAGTGAAAGCTGAGGACCCTCCCCCGGGAAAAATGGACATATGCACATCCACACAAATTTTAGCAAATGAATCCTGGGGTTTCACAAACCTTCTAACACGTACCCTCAGTAAGCCATGAATCTCTGGGATGGTCAGTTGGACGTGTTGGAGCAGAACACCTGTCTGTCTGAAGGTAAACATGTCACACTAGATGTCTCATCCAATATGGAGCTTCTAAGGGGCTCTCAGCCTTGTCCTCACCTGCGGCTTCGGAGCTTACACCAGCGCCTGACAACCCTGGCTTCATATTAAAATGACCCATGGAGCTTCTAAAAGCTCCTGACACTCACTGCTCCTGACCCCTCAGATACTCTAACTTAACTAGGTAGTAGGTAAGCACCCATTTGTTTAAAGATTCCAGCATGAAATCAGGTTTGAAAACCACTGGCTAAACAGTATCCAGAGGGCCGCCTGGGTAGCGCAGTCCTTGGGCGTCTGCCTTTGGCTCAGGGCGTGGTCCCGGCGTTCAGGGATCGAGTCCCGCATCGGGCTCCTCCGCTGGGAGCCTGCTTCTTCCTCTCCCACTCCCCAGCTGTGTTCCCTCTCTCGCTGGCTGTCTCTCTGTCACATAAATAAATAAAATCTTTAAAAAATAAAATAAAATAAAATAAAATAAAATAAAATAAAATAAAATAAAATAAAATAGAGTATCCAGAGTCCCTCTAAGGGAAACTCTGAGGTAGGATCCCCAAACTCTACAGGCTAAACCAATTATGAAGTGATTCTTTTGCACACTCAAGTTTAAGAACCATTAGCTTAGGAAGAATTCTAGTTTTTCAAGGGTTCATTTATTTGAGAGAGAGAGAGAAAGAACATGAGCGGGAGAGAGGGGACAGAGGGAGAGGGAGAAGCAGGCTCTCCGAGGAGCAGGGAGCCCGATGTGGGGCTCGATCCCAGGACCCCGGGATCATGACCTGAGCCAAAGGCAGACACTTAACCAGCTGAGCTACCCAGGCGCCCCAAGAATTATTCTAGAATTGGTATGATTCCTTTTTCTGGTTTATACTCTTGAGTTTAGGTCTGTTTCCAGCAGGAGAGTGGGTTGGGATTGCAGGGCTAAAGATGTGGTTTCTCAAAGCCTCTTAATACAGAGCTCGATTAACTCTAGTACAGTAGAGTTCTGACAGTCCCGTGACAAATGTGCTTTTGGGCTGAAACCCATCCAATCACATAGGATGGACTGGTCATACTGGTGGTCCCATCTTGCTTGTGGCCATAGAGCAAGGGAATTAAACTCACACAAAGCTTTCCTCTGAAAGGGGTTTTTCCCAGCAGTAAATCAGTCTTTTTAAATCAAATGAAAAGTCAAAAGACCAGCCCACATTTTTAAAAATGTCTACATCTGTTTAATGTTACTGTAATAACGATCATGAAAGGAATATTTGGTACTGGGGGGTGTAACCCAGGATCTACCCTTTTCTCAGGATTGGAGCTTTTGTTTGCATTCATGGGCAGTATTCAATTACTAGGTATTACATGCTCATAACTGCTTGAGGCAGAATACTAAGAGAAAATGTTTTTCTGTGAAAACAAATAACTAAAGCACTGCTCCCTCAGCAGACCTCAAAATAGGGTGCCAATGGGGGCGACTTCCACGCCATCCTTCCTCAGGAAGCAGTCTGCAGTAACCCCGATCCCCACCACCCATTTGCTGCCAGTCCCCCTGGTGACTGGAAGTACCATGAGGCCCATCTGCGGGAGGGCTGGCCTGTCCTAGGAATGCAGACATGCACTGCAGGATTTTAGTCAGGATGGCGCCAACCAACTGTTTCTTCACTCTGCTCCCAGGAGACTTCCTCTGAGAAAGTCTCACCCTCTGGTAGCCCCCAGCAAGGAGGCCCCAGCGCCCTGACCTGCCATTCATTACTGACTTTTCACATCACATCACTCTACCATCCGTGGTTCCAGTGTTGGGACATCGTGTTGGCAAAGTCTGCAAAAGAGGGGCTTGGGACTCATTGCCCCCACACAGGAGCCTGGGGCCAGCTCAGCCTTTCTAGCCCAGATAAAGGAAATGTCAGTGGCCCCGGATCCCTTCTGATCCCTCAGTTCCCCAGAGTACAAGAATTGACCTGGAGCCACAGGACGGAGGGGTCCATCAGTGGCTCACACGTACACATCCATGTTACTGGATGGGAGGATTTTCTTCCCCATCTTATCTAGACCCTTTGATGTCCTCCCAGGCAATTTCTAGTATCTCTCAGCCCTAGCCCCCAGTCTGGGGAAGATTGTGCTGCCTGTTCATGACAAGAAAAACAAGACATTGGCACATTAATGGGGTGTTTACCCTTTGCTGAACGAGAGCATGCGAGCCAATTCTTAAGCTGGATTTTTTCAGTGGAAGACAACTACAATTCAAAATCACAACATTTTTCAGGAATGACTCATCCTTGCAGCATATAATAATATGAAGGGAGGCTGGAGACCCTGTGGTTGGCAAAGACCAGTGCCCCGGCACCACACAGCTAACTTTCTTCTGTGGCAAGTCTTTGATACAAACTGAGTCCCTCTGTCACAGAGTTCCATTAAATAACAAAAGAAGAAATAAATAGGGAGATTAATTGCAATTGGAAACAAAGGCAATGATAATGTGAACTCAACCAAGAAAAGCGCCCCTTCACTCGGTTGGATCCTTCAGACACAGAATAGAACAGCAATCTAAAACCAATAGGAAAACTGGACCGAGGCTGGAGAGCAATCTTGTGGCACCATCTGGAAATAACATCCATGACAAATAGGAGTTCCCTGGTTCCTATTAGACTCCAATTTTAACCTTTATTATTTTTCCATTTGTTTTTTGTATTTACACCTTGTCTCCTGAAGTAGAATTATGAACTCTGAGAGCTGAGATTAGATTAGAATCTCCCCAGCCTCCCCACAGTTTTTAACACAGTGCTGGCCACAAAAACGGTACTCAAAAATACTTCTTTGGCTGAGACTGACACTTTGAAATTGCCTTTGAGAAGTCTTAGCAGCTAAGCAAACTGCTCAAGACCTACTTCCTAGGAGCAGGAGAATGCAACAGCAGGCTTCTCAAGACTCAGGGAAAGAACAGCTCAGCAGGACACAGGAGGGGGGAGCCATCTTGATGGGAAACAAGATAGAATAGGAAAGTAATATTGACATTAAAGAAAAGGCTAAGAGAAATGGAAGGGGATCTTCATGGCAATAAAACAGAGGCAGCTAAGGTGCCACGTCAAGGACGGGTCTACAGATGAAGCAAATGGTATCGAGGCAGGCCCGCTCTTCCTCTCTGATGGGGAGGAGCATTGTATGTTCACTCTGCAAATAATCAACATATTAAGTTAATTGCTCTAGACAAGAGGACTAGGAAAGGTGTCAAGAGGAACCCCTTGCCCTCCAAGGACATATTTGCCCCACCAGCCTGAAGAAACCATCCCAGCTGACATGACAGGGAATAGACCGTAGAGGCTCTTAGAGATTGAGTGGCTTATGAACACCAGCTCCTGCCCTTAGCCCAGAGGTTAAAGCAGCTGCTGCCCCTGGTCCCCAGTAACTTGCCTGTGGTACTAACTGCCCTGGGGCAGAGCCAGGGGTCACGCTGCCTCAGCTGCTCCCCCAGTGGTGACATATCCCTGCCTGACACACACCAAGGGCAGCATGGGATCCCTACGCAGTGGTCATGGTTCAGTTACAAAGGACGTGTGTATGCATGTACTTCCCACATCAATCCAACCTTGAGAGGCAGCTCATCCTAATCTCACAAACGAGGACTCTGAGATCCAGCTGGGATTCAAGTCCCAAGGCTCTGGGCCCCAGGGAGTGCTGTCCACATTGCACGCACCGCGGCTTGTATGCTCCAGGGGGGTATAGAGTGCTCCCAAGCGCGTGCCCCTGGTCTAAGCTCCAGGGACACAAGTGTGAATTAAACAGATGTGGTCGCTCTCCTCGGGGCACTTATGATGTTGAGAAAAGGGACAAAGCAAGTCAGTAGGCAATTCCCGCACGGTGTGCCCATGATGACAGAAGTTCAGGGTTCTGTGGAACATGTGGGGTGACTCCGTCGCAGACCCGTACAGCCCTGCAGAGGAAAAGACATCTCTGCTGCAACTACAGGGTTAGGTAGAAATTAGCCAGATGAAGAAGGATGTTCCAAGAAAAGGAAACAGCCCCAAGGCGAGCCAGTGTGACACTTGATAGAACTGAGGGACCTGAGGCCATTCGGGCCAGCCTAGAAAGGCGAGAGGTGGGGGCGGGGGGAGGGGGTGAGAGAAGATTCTGGAGAAGTCCACACAGCCAGAGCATGAAGAGTTTAATTAGCCCTGTTAAGGAATTTGGATTTTGTCCGGTGGTCCCTGGGGAGCCCTTGAAGAGTTTTGTCGTTTGTTTGTTGTTGTTGTTTTTTTGCATTTACAGTACTTTATTCATCCAAAAAAATACACAATTAAGTGGACCTATGCAATTCAAATCTGTGTCATCCAGGGGTCAACTGTGCTTTGATCATCTTTAGCACTATTTTGTAGTTTTAAGGGCCTAAACATTTGTACATATATTGTTACATTTATCTCAAGTACTATATGCTCTTTTTCTGATGCTGTTGTAAGTGTTCGTGGGCTTTTATTTCAATTTTAAATTCTAATTCTACATTGCTAGCACATAGAAATGAAATTTTCTATCTTAAGATTGTTAAACCATCTTACAGTTCTAGTAGGTTTTTTTGCATATTAGGATTTTCTATGTATAAGACCATGTGGTCTGCAAATAAAGACTGTTTTGCTTCCCAATCTATACCCTTATTTATTCCCTCCCCCACACCTTCATTCCCTGACTAGACTGAATGTGTTCTTCCTAAGATTGGAACTGAGATAAGGATGATTATTGTGACCACCTTGAAGAGTTTTAAGCAGGAGAATAGTAAGATCAAGTTTGCATTTAAGAAGGCTTGCAGGCTAAAGTGCTTGGGAAATGGCCTGAAGGCAGGTAGCAAGAATGTGGGGAGCCACACAAGCCACTGCTCCTTCTCTGAGGCAGTGAGAGGAGGAAGAAAGCCAGGAGGAACGCTGTGAGAGATACGGAGGACCAGGACAGAGGGGAGGACAGAGAATGGATGCGTTGAGTGAAGATGCTAATGGAGGGAGGGGCAGGAGCATGTGGGTGAGTGTCCGTGCTGGGCAGTGAGATGAGGAAAGGTAAGAGGAAGGTGAGGGGTTTTCGAAAGAGAGGGGGACGATCATTTCTTCAGCTGTGTTTGTCTGGAAATAAAGCAGGGCTGGGAGGGAGATCTGGGAGCTGCCTGTGGGGATGACAAGTGAAGGCACTGGTGTGATGGAGTGTCCGGGGAGAGGGTCACGACAAAACCCTGAGGATTCGCAGCATCTAAGGAACAGCTGCAGAAGAGGAGACAGAAGGAGCAGCCAGGGCGAGAGATGGCTGATGCGACATGGAAGCCAAGAAGGGAGAAGGGCTTGCACTCTGCGGACAGTGTCCAGCGCGGTGCTGGGCACACGTGGCTGCTGTGGGATCACTGAAGGCTGGGTGTCACGGGAAGCGAGGCTTGTGAAAGAGCAGCCAGAGGACTGCATTCCTTCTCCCTTCCAAGCCCAGGCCTTGCCCCAGGGTAGAGATTTTTCTGTGCAGTGCACAGAGCCGCCTGCCAGCCCCCACGTTGGAAATGCCCCCCAGCAACGCTGTCCCTCCCGAAATGAGCCCGTGCAGCCAATGACTCCCAGAGAGGAATGCCTTGGCGCCAGGAGGAGACCCTCGGGGGCGCACAGGTTGAGTCACAGAGCCTTCTCTCTGGCCCTGCCCAAGGGGCAGCCCCCCGACATGGACCAGCCGCCCCCCCCCCCCCCACCCAGGGAGCAGCAGCTGAGGATGTTGTCCAGAGGAGCAGCGAGCCCTGAGGAGAGTCAGCACAGGTTCAACCACCTTGGACCCAGGCTGGTTCCGTGAGCCACATCATGAATGGGAATGTGCCTCTTTTAGTCAGGAAGGAGTCAGGAGGCTCCCCTTTCTGATGATCAGAACTTAGTATGGGGCCGGAGGAAGGGGAAGCAGTGGGGCTGAGGGAGACGTGGGCTGGACAGGTACGGAGATGCAGGTGGGCAAGGAAGAACGTGGCAGAAATAGGGTTCACCTTCTTTCTCATCTCTCCTGCGTCCCCTGCACTCTCCCCCTCTTCTCCTCGGGCTGGGCTTTCTTAGTCAAGTTCATCTTGACAACCAGAGATCAGGAACACATGTGGGTGGGGCAGCCTGGAGCAGTGACAACTGCAGAGCAAAGGGAAAACGGTCTCGTGGACAGGACAGCCCTCAGCCCACACCTCTTCAGTGGGAAAGTCCATTTTAGCTCGGCACCGGGCTGCAGAGAAGAGACTGGAACAGCTCGGGACTTCCCCCACGGTGTCTGCCAGCCCTGGCAGGGCGGCTCTTTGGAGCGGGTTCACCACAGCACTAAGCAGCTCCCTCCACCATACCCTCCAGGACAAATGTGGGCACCGCTGAGGCTGGGGGCAGGGCCTGGGGAGCCCAGGCCCCCTCATCGGGGCTTCTCTGAACAGCTGCTATGGAGACTGCCTGGTCTACCTCCATATCTTCCCCTTTTCGTTCTTTACTCTGGTTTCCTCCAGAACTGACCTGAATTTCAGCAGCTCTGCAGCCTTGCTCTCCTAGCTTCCTTATTCTCGAGAATCCAAATTCGTGAGTGAGCTCTACGGGAACAGGCGCTAAAGAGGAGTCGTTCACCGAGCGATGAAGGCTTGTCAAACCCTGTGGAGTCCTAGGTGCTGGGATGGACACAGCCAACAATCAGACAGTTACAGTCCCCCAACTTGGCAGAACTTACAGGATAAAAATAGCCCTCGTCTTCTGAGTGGCCTGGGCCACACCTCAGATGCTGCCTGCCCAGCAGGCAAAGGCCAGTGTGAGCCCACAGAGCCCAGCACAGGGACTTACAAGAATGTCTGCTGAACCGAATTCGGTCTGAATGGCATCAAATGGGACTGCACGTCTCTCCCGAAGTGACAGGCCCTAGCTGAAGAGAGCACATCCATAAATCTGTCACAAGCCTGAACACCCTAATAAGGGAGCTGGGGTGGAGTCCCCAGAAACCTAACATTGAGAGGAAATTTAGTCCCCTTCCTTGGAAACTTCCCGTCTGCAGTCCCAGTCCAAGCAGCCAGACTCGGAAAATAGCAGTGACATAATTCACACTTCTCCATCAAGCCCAGGGCCGTCACGGCACTCTGGCCTCTGCCCACATTGTTCCCCTGCCTGGAATGCCCTCCTCTTCCCACCTCCTCTAACAAAATCCTACACCACTGAAGAAGTTACAGACGAAACAACATGATACCTGGGATTGACTGGGATCCAGAAAGATTTGGGGCGTGGGTAGGGAATGCAGAGAGAGGAGATTGTTAAAATCAAATTGGCCCAGTGTTGATCGTTAATGAAGCATGATGGTGGGTAGAGTTCTCTAACATGTCCTATGCATCCATAAAAGCCAGGTCAATCCTACTTTGTACCTAAAGTTTTCCTGACTACTCTCCACTCGGGGACAGGCCCCTCCCTAGTCATACTCCAGTGGCTTAGCCAGGGTTATCCACGGTAGCACAATGATTTACTGTAGCCATTTATTATGGATTTGTTTCATAGCCTTTCAGTTGCCCTTTAAATTCCATGGCAGAGAGGAGAAGGGAAAGACTGACGTTTCCTAAGGGCCCCCCAAGTATAGAGGACCAGACTGCATGTTTCTCACGTAGGCCAGATCCTACAGCACTTCGCCAGCACAAAGCTGGGCTCTCGGCGGGCATCTCATACATATTTGTTGGAAAATATATAGGAGTCATTAAGTAAACATCAGCCTAGCCATCTGGTGGACTAGCAGACAGCCATCAAAGATAATGGACAAGCTTCTAATGACGTGCGGAGCGATCAGTACTGTTAAGTGAAAAATAACCAAAGCACAAAATCATATGCATGGTACGATCTTAACTCTATAAAAACTGAGTAGGAAAAAGACTGGATGGGGGCACCTGGGTGGCACAGCGGTTAAGCGTCTGCCTTCGGCTCAGGGCGTGATCCCGGCGTTGTGGGATCGAGCCCCACATCAGGCTCCTCTGCTATGAGCCTGCTTCTTCCTCTCCCACTCCCCCTGCTTGTGTTCCCTCTCTCGCTGGCTGTCTCTATCTCTGTCGAATAAATAAATAAAATCTTTAAAAAAAAAAAAAAGGAAAAAGACTGGATGGAGCTCAAAATGTGCTGATTTCTGGGGAGGGCTTATTAGGGATTTTTGGTTTTTTCTGTTTTCATGCTTTCAAAATGTGATTTAACATCATATACAACAGAAGTCACAGCCTCCTTCTGTCAAGAGTCAGAGAATATATAGTTTCAGCTTCACAGGCCGTACAGTCGTTGCCACAACTACTCAGCTCTGCCTATGAGACCTGAAAGCAGCCAGAGACAATGTCTAAATGAATCAAGGTGGCTGTGGTCCAACACTACTTTATGTACAGAAGTAAGTGGTGGCCTAGATGTGTCCCACGACCAGCCATAGTTGGCCAGCCTCAGACCGATTACTTTATAATCAGAAAAAAAATTATTTAATTTATAGTAAGCATGTATTCTCAGCTATAACTATAGGATCTTGGTACTGCGATTAATAGAGAACAGCGGGGTACAAAAGTCTTACAGCCATACTTTATTCCTGTACCCTTGCATCATAAAACACTCAAAATTGCAAGTCATAAACTACAGAATATTAGGATGCATATTCTGTGCTGGATAGAGAAGTAAAAAATCATGATACCAGTAATTAATACAAATTTTAGCTCTATTTTAAGCCCACTATATGTCATTTATTTAGATTTTCTTTTATATCTTTCCATAAATTTTTAAATTATTTTACAGAGTTCTCAGGAATCTATTATTTTTAAAGCATAATTTGGGATGAACAGAAAACAGCAAATTCTTTTTTTTTCCCCCTGCAGATTTTCTGAAGCAAAGGCCCTGGGAGAAAGTATAAATGAAACAAGAAGTAAAATTGGTAAGCAGATGATATTCTGTGAGCCTCTTTCACAGACCATTTTCCTGGTGAAAATCAGGTCATGATGTCCCTCCAAATAACCATGAAGCCACGTTTCAAGACATCCCTGCCAAGGAAGCCTCTTTGAGAGTGCCTGTCCTTGGAAGTTTGTCATCTCCCCCACCATCCATCAGGAAAAGTGTTTTCTTTTGTCTAGAACTGGAACTTTTCATCCTCATGCCAGCCTGAGCTCTAGCATCCCAAGGAGAAAGTTTTGCTTTTCCCCCGGTGTTCCTCAACAATAGCTCAACTAGTCCTAACTGCAAGACTACAGTCATGTTTCATATTTTCAAGTGCTGTGGAACACTTTAACACACACACACACCCAAAACTTATTTGTAACATTTTTGGCACAGGTGTGCATTTTGCATTTTTCAGCACCATTCAATAAGCCAGTGAGAGGAGGAGAAGGAAAATGAACCTCTGTGCCTTCCCAGGACACAGGCTTCCCAGCAGGGCTCCGCCACTTAGGTGGGTATCCCTGGAAAGATGAGGTTAAGGCAGGTGGTAAACTCAATAAAAGTATGCCTCATATTTTTGTCAAAGTGGGAGGAAAATGTTTCCTTCATCCCTAGCTAGAAGACACCCAGGGACCCATTACCCAGGCTGAGGCAGCTCTGCAGAGGGGGGCCTCTTATGCCTTTGCCTCTTCCCAGAGAAGCTGTCCTGCATCTATCTCCCTTGTCCCCACCTTCCTCTGCTCCTAAGTGAGGACAAGACAGAAGCCACTGTGAGTGTCCCCTTTGGCTTTTCCTACAGGATATGGAAAATTACAACAGCTTCAGGCACTCATTCTCTTTTTTTTTTAATAATTTTATATTATGTTGTGTTAGTCACCATACAGTATATCCTTAGTTTTTGATGTAATGTTCCATGATTCATTATTTGTGTATAACACCCAGTGCACCATGCAATATGTGCCCTCCTTAATACCCATCACCAGCCTATCCCATTCCCCCACACCCCACCCCTCTGAAGCCCTCAGTTTGTTTCCCAGAGTCCATAGTCTCTCATGGTTCATTCCCTCTTCTGTTTACCCCCCTTTTCTTCTTCCCTTTCTTCTCCTACTGATCTTCCTACTTCTTATGTTCCATAAATGAGTGAAACCATATGATAATTTTCTTTCTCTGCTGGACTTATCTCACTTGGCATAATCTCCTCCAGTCCCATCCATGTTGCTGCAAATGTTGTGTAATCATTTGTTCCAATGGCTGAGTAATATTCCATTGTATGTATGGACCCCATCTTCTTAATCCAGTCATCCATTGAAAGGCATCTTGGCTCCCTCCACAATTTAGCTATTGTGGACAATGCTGCTATGAACATTGGGGTGCAAGTGGCCCTTCTCTTCACTATGTCTGTATCTTTGGGGTAAATACCCAGGAGTGCAATGGCTGGATCATAGGGTAACTCTATTTTTAACTTTTTGAGGAACCTCCACACTGTTTTCCAGAGTGGCTGTACCAACTTGCATTCCCACCAACAGTGTAAGAGGGATCCGCTTTCTCTACAACCTCTCCAACATTTGTTGTTTCCTGCCTTGTCAATTTTTGCCATTCTGAGGTGGTATCTCAAGGTGGTTTTGATCTGAATTTCCCTGATGGCTAATGATTTTGAACATTTTTTCATGTGTCTGTTAGCCATTTGTATGTCTTCATTGGAAAAGTGTCTGTCCATATCTTCTGCCCAGTTTTTGATTCCATTATTTGTTTCTCGTGCATTGAGTTTGAGAAGTTCTTTGTAGATCGTGGATACCAGTCTTTTATCTGTAGTGTCGTTTGCAAATATCTTCTCCTGTTCCGTGGGCTGCCTCTTAGGTTTTTTGACTGTTTCCTTGGCTGTGCAGAAACTTTTGATCTTGATTAAGTCCCACAAGTTCATTTTTTCTTTTGTTTCTCTTGCGTTTGGAGATGTGTCATGAAAAAAGTTGCTGTGGCTGATGTCGTAGAGGTTGCTGCCTATGTTCTCCGCTAGGATTTTGATGGAGTCCTGTCTCACATCGGGGTCTTTCATCCATTTGGAGTTTAACTTTGTGTATGGTGCGAGAGAGTGGTCAAGTTTCATTCTTTTGCATGTAGCTGTCCAATTTTCCCAGCACCATTTATTGAAGAGACTGTCTTTTTTCCACCGGATGTTTTTTCATGCTTTGTCAAAGATTAGTTGCCCAAAGAGCCGAGGGTCCATTTCTGGGTTCTCCATTCTGTTCCATTGGTCTATGTGTCTGTTTTTGTGCCAGTACCATGCTGTCTTTGTGATCACAGCTTTGTAGTACAGCTCGAAATCCGGCATTGTGATGCCCCCAGCTTTGTTTTTCCTTTTCAACAATTCCTTGGTGATTCAAGGCCTTTTCTGGTTCCACACAAATTTAAGGGCTGTTTGTTCCAGTTCTTTGAAAAATGTCATTGGTATTTTCTTCGGGATGGCATTGACAGTGTAGATTGCTCTGGGTAGCATAGACATTTTAACTATGTTTATTCTTCCAATCCATGAGCATGGAATATTTTTCCATCTTTTTGTGTCTTCTTCAATGTCTTTCAAGAATGATTTGTAGTTTCTAGGGGCGCCTGGGTGGCACAGCGGTTAAAGCGTCTGCCTTCGGCTCAGGGCGTGATCCCGGCGTTCCGGGATCGAGCCCCACGTCAGGCTCCTCCTCTATGAGCCTGCTTCTTCCTCTCCCAATCCCCCTGCTTGTGTTCCCTCTCTCACTGGCTGTCTCTATCTCTGTCAAATAAATAAATAAAATCTTTAAAAAAAAAAAAAAAGAATGATTTGTAGTTTCTAGAATATAGAACCTTTACATCTCTGGTTAAGTTAATTTCGAGATAACGTATGATTTTTGGTGCTATTGTAAATGGAATCGATTCCCTAATTTCTCTTTCTTTAGTCTCATTGTTCGTGGATAGAAATGCAACTGATTTCTGAGCATTGATTTTGTATCCCGCCGCATTACTGAATTGCTCTATAAGTTCTAGTAGTTGGGGGGTGGATTCTTTTGGATTTTCCATATAGAGTATCATGTCATCTGCGAAGAGAGACAGTTTGACTTCTTTTTTGCTGATTTGGATACCTTTGATTCCTTTTTGTTGTCTGATTGCTGTTGCAAGGACTTCTAATACTATGTTGAATAATAATGGCGAGAGTGGGCATCCTTGTGGTGTTCCTAATCTTAAGTAAGGGAAAGGCTTCCAGCTTTTCCCCATTGAGAATGATATTCACTCTAGGCTTTTCATAGATGGTTTTAATGAAATTGAGGAATGTACCCTCCATCCCTACACTCTGAAGGATTTTAATCAGGAAAGGATGCTGTATTTTGTCAAATGCTTTTTCTGCATCTATTGACAGGATCATATGGTTCTTGACTCTTTTCCTGTTGTTATGATCTATCACACTGATCGATTTGCAAATGTTGAACCACCCTTGCATCCCAGGGATGGATCCCACTTGGTCATGATGGATAATCCTTTTAATGTACTGTTGAATCCTATTAGCTAGGATCTTGTTGAGAATTTTGGCGTCCATATTCATCAGGGATATTGGTCTGTAATTCTCCTTTTTGATGGGGTCTTTGCCTGGTTTGGGGATCAAGGTAATACTGGCCTCATGGAAAGAGTTTGGTAGTTTTCCTTCTGTTTCTATTTTTTGAAACAGCTTCAGGAGAATAGGTATTATTTCTTCTTTGAATGTTTGGTAGAATTCCCCAGGGAATCCATCAGGCCATGGAGTCTTGTTTTTTGGGAGGTTTCTGATCACTGCTTCAATCTCTTCATAATTAATTGCTCTGTTTAAAGAATCAATTTCTTCCTCTTTCAGTCTTGGTAGTTTATATGTTTCTAGGAAGGCATCCATTTCTTCCAGGTTGTTTAATTTATTGGCATAAAGCTGTTAATAAAAGTTTCTAATGATCCTTCCTATTTCATTGGTGTTGGTTGTGACCTCTCCTTTTTCATTCATAATTTTATTAATTTGGGTCCTTTCTCTATTCTTTTGAATAAGTCTGGCCAATGGCTTATCGATGCTATTTATTCTTTCAAAGAACCAGCTTCTCGTTCTGTTGATCTGCTCTACTGTACTCCTGGTTTCTAATTCATTGATCTCTGCTCTAATCTTGATCAACTGCCTTCTCATGCGTGGGTTTGGCCTGTTCTTCTGTTCCAGCTCCAGCTTCTGGAGGTGAGAATATAAAAACTGCATTTTAGATTTTTCTGTTCTTTTGAGTGAGGCTTGGATGGCTATGTATTTTCCCCTTAGGACAGCCTTTGCAGTGTCCCATAGGTTTTGGACCGTCGTGTTTTCATTCTCGTTGGTCTCCATAAATTGTTTAAATTGATTTGTAATTTCCTGGTTTACCCAATCATTCTTGAGTAGGATGGTTCTTAGTTTCCACGTGTTTGAGTTTCTTCCAAATTTTTCCTTGTGATTGAGTTCCAATTTCAAGGCATTGTGGTCTGAGACTATGCAGAAAATAATTTGTGTCTTTTGGTATCAGTTGAGACCTGTTTCGTGACCCAGTATATGGTCTTCTGGAGAAAGTTCCATGTGCATTTGGAAAGAATGAGTATTCTGTTGTTCTGGGGTGTAGTGTTCTGTATATTTCTATGAGGCACTCAGTCTTTCACTAGGAGTCTCACATTCTTCTCTGCCGCCTGAGGCACCTAGGCCCTGAGCAATGCCCAGCACCGTGCAGAGAATCTCAGGGGATTCCCTGAGACTATAGAGATTCTCAACCTAAGATCTAGGAACTTAGGTGGGGGGGAAATGAGCCTTTATTTTCACCAACCTCTACCTGCAATTTATCGTACTTTCAGTAATGAATGTAGGCAGCTGACCCCAGTAGGATTAGCAACACCCATGGAAATTTCAGACATTTTCAGTTCACAGCCCATTGTGGCAGATATCATAAAACATCTTTTATACTCATCAGGACTTCAAAATTATGGTCGTTATTAGACTCACCATTAGATCTTATTATGTAATGCATTTGTATAAAAGCATATAGATATTTAAAAGTTTTAAAATTTGGATAACTATTTCAGTTTAACTGATTTCTCTTTAAAATCCGTTTAAAAAAAAAATCTATGCATCCAAAAAAATCATCATCCTGAGAAAGGGTCCCTGGTTTCATCAGACTGCCAGAAGGATCCCTGGCAAAAAACAAAGATTACAAACTTGTTTCTTGTTTCCCAAACCCCTAAAACTGCATGAAAAAGAAAACTGAGTTTTAAGGGTGTGTACATTTTTCTGGAGATAATATCCATAGTTTGTCTGATTCTCAGAGGGGTCAGTGACCCAAGCCAATAAGGAAATTGGTTCTAGGTCAGTGCCCCATCAGCAGTGCCAAGACATTAGGCAAAAAGCACACCCTGCTGAGGAGTAGCCCAGTCCCAGCTGCAGGACCGTGCTGGCCCATGTAGCTGGATGACCTGGAAGGAAGGGAGGAGGGAAGGGAGAGGGGAAGGGAGGGGGAAGGGGAAGCAGGCCTCAGTGCATCCAGGGCCAACCTGTCAGCCTTGAGGGACTCAAAGGACCCAGTGGTCTGTTTTTATCCCTGGAGTGATAAGAGGGAAAGACCTTTCATAAACTGCTTCTCCCAAAAAAGTAATATAAAGTTTTGCTCTTGAAAAATATCTAACTCTCTCAACCAAAGTAAAACCAAAGTGTTCATTCCAACACTATTGAAATAGATTCATGATAAAAGACACCAATGGCCTATACTAATACAGTTTTTCACTCTGAGTACAGGTGGTTGTCATAAATAATTCTGAATTCTCCATAATTTTGGTGCAATATCATATGTTCATGGATCCAATTTGCCACATTCTCAAGAGGCAAGTGAGATGCTGCCCTACAGCTCTGTGGGTTGTGAGGGCTGTAATTTTCCTCTCAGAGAGGATGATCTGGACACACGAAGGGTCCAGATGTGCTAGCAGAAACCCTGGGCAAGTGGACCTTTGTTTTTTTTTTTCTGGATCATAACAAGCAGAGCTCATACCAGCTTGAGATTCAAGCATTCACTGTACCAAAAAAGAAGCTAGTTTAGTGGTGTTAATAGCGCCAATGTCACTCTTCCTTTACTTTATGCAAAGAGCAGACCAAGACCCACCCCCTGGCCACCCATTTTCCTAATGTGCTTTTGATCCAAGGGGGTCCAGGTGCGGTGGATCACTGAGACTCAGCCTCATTACCGAGCAAGCTCTCATGGTGCTTGACCCCAGGAAGTAGCCCACCATCACTGCATGTCAGAGGCAAGGCTAAGATTAAGGAAATATAAGGTGGAACTTGTACACACATTTAAATGTAAAATCTCCAAGGCGATCTTGAAGGAAACTGGCTTCAGGAGATTTGTGACCTTTCTAATTATAATTTTTCCTAGGGAGAAATGAAATCAAGTGGAATTTTCAGTCCCCAGTGACTAAAATCTTAGACTTAGTGAATCTAAGAGTCAGGAGGTGGGAGCTTGGCACAGATATACCATCACGTGTGTGGAATGGTGATTCAGCTCCGCTCCCAAACTGTGCCACATCCTGCCTCTGGACCCCGAGGCAGGAATGGGATGCTGTGGAGTGCATGTGGAATTGGCCTGCAGAGAGGAAATGAAAACTGTATTTGTGAACTACAGATCAACCAGCCCATGTGTTTCAAGTTCAGGTTCCTTCCTGGGTAATTTGTTTTTCCCTGACATTGTGATCTAGAACTACCACTTGAGTTTCATCCTCAAGAATTCCTAAAGGCTAACAATTCAGTTATAACCACATAATGTCTAATTTTACGTGGCATAGTAAGTCAACCAAAACTTCTATGTTCTTTCCTTTTGTAACAAGCTAACCCAAACTAGGTAGATAAACTCTTGCCACCAAGTCCTTTTCTGTCCTTCTCCGTACACCATGTACATCAATTCTGATGTCAAATCAGTTGAAATCAGAAATGGAAGAAATAGCCAATTTAGAATCTCCCCGAAAAAAGTAGAGTCTTTGTTTCTGTAAGAGAGGCATTTTCATTGTATTTACATGTCCCATACACAAGAGCATTAGACTACTTTTCATCACATGGGCTGTGTATTTTACACATTCACATACACCCTGTTTTCATGCATCATATCTCTAAAAATGCCATTGAGCCCAAACCGGGGGTTGGGGGGGAGAAATAGACTGTGCGAGAAGCGATGGCATCAACCAGGCCACTTTTCACTTGCTGGAATTCTGGCATTCCTTCTTTTACATCAGTGTTCTGCCACTGGCAGCATTGTCTTTGGCAACAAGGAACAATGAAGGGCTGCCCTTTGGCATAAGGCCCACCCCTAGACCAGTCCAGGAGTCAGCTGCTTTGGAGTCAGGGGAAAGAGCTTGACTGGCACCTCTTCATCCTCCACCAACCCCTCCAGGCCTAAATGAAACCTTACATCACAGGATGCTGCACAGAAGGGTTTTCACTAGTGGGCCAATCAGTGATCAATTCAAAAGTCACAGGAAATGTAATAGCAGTAGCTGTTAGCGGAAGGTGAAGGGAAACACCAAACGCTAGAAAGCTAACAAAACACTCTGTAAGGTTTCTTTCTCCTACTCCAAATTCAAAGGACTCCAGCCACCCCTCCCTCCATTTGGACAACACTCTTTAATAAAATGTTTCTCTTACACATTTGGGCATTGGGAAAATCATTTCTCAGATCCAGGTCTCCAACAACAGGGTAAATAGGACGATTTTCAGTTGTGTGCCTTTCTGTACTTGGATCTTCCCTTGAGGTTTGCTTCTGGACCTATTGATGCATGTTGGCTTCTAGTAGCTTATCCAGGAGTAGGGGAAAGATGACATCTGGGTCATTTTGCTAGATCATGAAGACCTGAATTAAGTATATCTTTTGTTACTCTTTGTCACTAGTCCCAATTAACAGCCACCCCAACAACAGTTTCCACCATGTATGAGGCACTGACTGTGCCGTGCCAAAACTTGACATATGGCTCATTTAATCCTCTCAAAGAAGGACCATGACCTCTAGGGGGGCAGGAGTGTTACCTTATGAGGTATATTCTAGATCACAATTTTTAGTCTTAATGGTTCCAGAATCAAGATACATTTGGCCATTTTTTCACATTTTACAAACCTCCGGAATGAAGATGAGTCTTAACATTGACGTAATCTAGGTTCTGTGAAATAGGGAATTACCGTTATTTTGCAGATTTTTTAAAAATGGAGTTTCAGTGAGGTTGCCTGCTATATGACTAAGTCAGAATCAAATTCCATCTCTGTCCAACTCCAAAACTTTTAAATACAGTTTATGATCTCCATAAAGTCAGACTTATCTGACTTGGACATGTTCTTCTGAGTTTAAAATTTCACTCAGCTGTTACTCAGTTCTCCTTGAATCTTTGGCCTTTATCCGGTGTACCCAACAAAAGACTCAAACTACACCTTAGCTCATGTACACACAGCCCAAGAAGATGAAAAGGGTCTTTGTAACATGATTAACGATAGGTCGTTTTGTGCCTATTGGGGCTCGGTTGCAGGGGCGGGTGGCCCCTGAAACACAGCCTGCTCTTGCTCTCATTTCCGTTTGCACCAGCCCAGGCTTGCGTCTGCCCTTAGGAATGGATGACTTTTTCTGGTTTGCAGAAAGATATGCTATGGACTTGCAGTAGCCCTGGTAGGGTTCAGTGTCCCACATGGGTTTCAACCATCCTCTTCGGTGGTTTGGAAAATAGAATAGTGGGTTGTATTTTCAGGCTCCATACAATTCCAACTGAATGGGTTTAGTGATGCTTCAGGAAACAAAGCATTAACTTAGATGAGGTTTAGTAGGAATGGGTGTCATGAAGTACTTCCGCTTCATGCAAAACAGTCACCAATAAGCACCAGAGAAAGCCTGATTAAGGGCAGCATAGAAGTCTTCAGTGACCACAAGATAAAAATACGTTACCACCAAGTGGAAAATACTATCCTCTCAAAACTGAGACATGCAGAAGCCAAGACTTCCACTCTGCCCAGCATGTCCATGTGCACATTGCATTTGCTCTATGAGAAGAGAGATGGTTCAGAGAAAAGCAGCTGAGGTGATGAGTAGATCTTTTGCTTTATGAAACAACTCACCCCGTGTTTATTTTAAATAACAAGCTTTGTCTGTGCTTTAGAGTATTCTTGGGATTTTTTTAAAACTACACTTATCAAAAATATTCTATTAATTTGTGCTGCATTTGTATTGGCCAGGATGTTTGGCTGTAAGCGTAAAAGGAAATTTACTGTCTCATGTAACCCGGAAGTCGGAGGAGTACAGTTGGCTTCACATGTTCCCTTCTTTCCCTCCTCCTCCTACTCTTCTTCCTTTACTTCCTCCTCCTCCCCCTCCACCCCTCCTTCCATCTCGCAGTGCTACTTGACTAAGTTCCCTGACGGCCTCACCCCATTTAGTGACAAGGTACCTCTGAAAGCTCTCGGTTTACATGGTCTGTGGAATTCATAGTCCCAGTAAATGCGATCATCCCCAACAATATTGGCAAAAAGTCCCTGGAGGGAGGATGCTTAGCCTGGCTTAAGTCATGTGCCCATCTCTAAAGCAATTCCTCCATCCAATGAAACACTTTGATTGGCTGGGACTGGTTGCTCCGCCCATTTCTAGGAGGGAGATTTAACCTGCCCGCACCGCATAAACTGAAAAAGATTTGTAAGGTATTGAAGAATCATCTTTCTTCGAAGAAAGAAACGCTGGGTACACAACCACCAAGTTCACTACAGACCTTTCAGAAATGTGTCTGTGGTTTGAAACAAAGTTATCTGTAAAGGAATGAATTGTAGGTCCTATGAGAAAAGATAACAGTTAAAGTGATTTATCCAATAAAAAAGAAAGCTGTGCACAGGGAATTTAAAAAGCTGGTTTTAAGTATCAGTGCTTCTGTTATTATGGAAGAAATGCAGAATTCCATGCTAAAAAATTATCGGGCTGGTAAGAAAATTGAGATTGGGGCGACCTCTCAAAACCCACGCAACTTTATAACTGGAGCTCTAACAAAACCAATTACAATCCTAATAAAAATAATGATGTAAACAGAAAGAAGTGTTAAATTCCTAATACATAGGGAAACATGATCTAAAACATCAGATTTGTTTTCCCATTTGAGGCTCCGTGATAGAAGAGGGGGTGTAAGGAAGGGTTGAGGTGCTGAGTTACAGAGACGTGACCAACATGCACAAAGATGGGAAGAGCCAGACAGCAAGAAAGTGTCCTGACCACCCTGGACCGAAAGAAGGAATGTGTGTATAGTCCCGTGCTTCTCTACAGCCCATGGGCCTCAGCTCGGCAAGCTGACATTTTACTTGGTGACTTCTTCCTGGTATTGCAAAAATGTTAACTTACTAGAGAAAAAATCCTTTGTGAGCAGATGAAGCTGCTGCATGATGCGGATTTCTGCCAAAGGCATAGTCATAAGCGAGCTGTGTATGACGTGATGTCATACGGAGGGACCAACAAATCGTAATTCATCTTTAAAGAGTCTGAAAAAGGGAAAAAAGGTAATTTTCAATTGTGTTGAAAATACAGTTAATCGTTGGAAAATACATTGTGTCCAAAAGGTAATTAAATGGATAGAGACTCTAAGAATCTTATTTAAAAGCAGGATAGATGGGCCTCTTTCTGAGACGGCTCAGGGCAGCTAGAAATGAAAAGAGCGAAGCTGCTTTCTCGAGGTCCCTCATGCAAAAATCTGGAACGCTGAAACTCCAAGACATGCAGTTATCTGAGTGACAGCCCATCACCAGCGTGACTGATGTCTTCACGGAATGGACTGAGTGCTCTGCTGTCATAGTTTGGAGATCAAACAAACAAAAATGATCTGAGGAAGCCTAAGGGCTGTACTGTATGTTAACTGACAAGAGGTAACACTAATAACTGTCACGTATAAGGAAGGAAACCACGATTTCGTTCGAATGACAGCCAAAAAAGATGGATGACTGCTGTCCCGGAGTCCTGACAGAGTGGTCGTACCTTAATGAAGGAAGCAGGGTCCGGGATCTGGCCTTGTCTGGATGGATTCAGGAAAGCCATGCCAATCAAACTCACTATAAACCAGAGAAGCAAGTGTTAAATTTATCTTGAAGGATGTTCCTTCACAGACAGGAGCTCTTAAACTGCCTCCGTCTGGAGCATCTTCTCTTAAGAAACAAAGTAGATTAGTTATTGGAAGGCTGGCAAATAGGCAGTCCTAGGCACAAAGAGAATCAAAACAAAGGAAAGAGCTTGGAGAGACAGGTGCTCCTAGTCATGGGGAAGCCCCCCAGGGCATCCATTGCCCACAGGAGCAACTCTCCCGACAGTAATTACAGTCGGTCTCCAGGCTGACCAGCCCCCTTCTGTGCATAAGAACCTTTTCTCCAGAAAAGATAAAATACCATTCATTAGGATTCTACTTACTGTAATTATTTCCCATTCCTGACTCTCAAGAATGAAGCCCACATCACTTTGAATTGTGCTCTGGGTCACAGAAACAATCACTTTTAGTTTGGTTCTTTTGATTTTCAGAAATAGAAACCCAGTCGAGCTAGCTCAGGCTTGGGAGGCAAGAATCTCCTCAATATGCAGTAATAAGATCTGAGACCCGTCCAAGCTGTAGTGGGAGCCAGACCCAGGACCCAGTGGGGCGCCAGGACCCAGGGTGGCTCCAGAGCCCAGTGCACCTTCCCCAGGCCTTCCTCAGGGCAGCTTGCCACCTCTGTGCATACCTGCTCTCGCAACCTGCTGGTCCTGCTGACCGTAGGCCTTGTTTGCTAGCCTTTGATTTGCTCTGGCCCCAGCTGGGCCTGAAAGCATCCTTTAACACTCTGTCCCCAGGGTGAATGCGCTCATTATTTGCTTATTTCTTAGCTCAAAGTTATGAGAAAGAGAACTTGAGTGACCCACTCTATCCTTTCTAGGCCTCCAGGACAGCAGGTGCTGGCCAGCTTAAGAATGTACTGTCTTGAGGTCAGAAACCCACCCCTGGTCCAGGCAGCCGGGGAAGAAAAGAGGTCTCAGAAAGAGGCCACCTAGGCAGCAGGGGAGGTTTCTCTTTTAAAAGGAGGGTGGGTAGAGAAGGCACAGTGATTGACATCCTGTATCTTCTGGGCTTTATCTTATAGAGAGCTGTGTAAAAATTTTCACCAGTTCAGCTCCTATAAGGTTATAGCAATTCCTTCATTTGCGGGTTCTAAAGGAAGCAGGGCACCATTTCACCTGTGGTTTACCAACAATACTAGTGACTAATCTTTGTAAAGTGCATTATAATATATGGGGGTTTATTTTGTTATTTTTATATAGTCAAATCCATTGATCTTTTCTTTTATGGCTGCCTTCATTGCTTTTGTACTTAGAAAGGGTCATTGGAACAATAATAACGATGGGTTGTTCATTGCCAAGTATTTGTTTAAAGCTTTCTAAATTTTCTTATAGTTTTTTATTGTCTATTTTTCACACTCAACTCATTTAGACTTTATTGTGGAATATGGCATCAGCTGAGGCTCAAAGTGGAATCTTTTGCGAAGAACCAATTTTCCTAACACCTATTTGGTTTAATGAAATGCCTTAAAATAAAATTTCTCCCCCTCATAGGAGAGACATTTCAGATTTTCAGAAGGCAGCCGATGCATCTAATCTCATCATAGCAGTGACGTACACCTTCGACACGATAATTTTCATACGAGTATTTCAAAAATAACTTTGCCAGCCAATACTATTATCTGGATATCAGAATAAACCTGCAGAGGAGTGCCAACTTTTATGTGACCCAGGAAGTTCACGGAGGGGGAGTGACAGGTGCGTATCTGTAAGTGACTGGTCCCTGCAGGCTGAGGGCCCTCTTCACACTCTGTGAAGGGAAGGAGGCTGTCTTTTTTTTTTTTTTTTCAATTTAGTTAACATATAGTTTCAGGGGTAGAACTTGGTGATTCATCAGTTGCATATACCACCCAGTGCTCATTACTTCAAGTGCCCTCCTTAATGCCCATCACCCAATTACCCCCTCACCCCACCCATCTCCCCTCCAGCATCCCTTGGTTTGAACCCTAGAGTTCAGCATCTTATGATTTGCCTCCCTTTCTGTTTTCATCTTATTTTTTTTCCTTCCCTTCCCCTATGTTTTGTTTATATATATATATATATATATATAGGTAATATATATATATATATATATATATATATATATATATATATATATATATAATGTTAGTCACCATACAGTACATCCCTAGTTTTCTATGTAAAGTTCCATGATTCACATCGAGCTTTACATCGGAAACCAGGGATGTACTGTATGGTGACTAGCATAATATAATAAAAAATCATTAAAAAAAAAAAGTTCCATGATTCATTACTTGCGTATAACACCCAGTGCACCATGCAATACGTGCCCTCCTTACTAAAGCAATAGGCCATCACTGGCCTATCCCATTCCCCCACCCCCCTCCCTTCTGAAGCCCTCAGTTTGTTTCCCAGAGTCCATGGTCTCTCATGGTTCATTCCCCCTTCTGTTTACCCCCCCTTTCTTCTTCCCCTTCTTCTCCTACCGATCTTCCTACTTCTTATGTTCTATAAATGAGCGAAACCATATGATAATTGTCTTTCTCTGCTTGACTTATTTCGCTTAGCATTATCTCCTCCACTCCCGTCCATGTTGCAGCAAATGTTGAGAAATGGTTCTTTTTAATGGCTGAGTAATATTCCATTGTATCACATCTGTTTTGTTTCTTAACTTCCACATATGAGTGAGAGCATATGGTAATTGTCTTTCTCTGACTGATTTATTTCACTTAGCTTAATACCCTCTAGCTCCGTCCACGTCATTGCAAATGGCAAGATTTCATTCTTTTTTATGGATGAGTAATATTCCATTATGTGTGGGTCTGTGTGTGTATATGTACCACATCTTCTTGATCCATTCATCTGTCAATGGACATCTGGGCTCTTTGAAGGAGACTGTCTTTAAACCCAGCAGTACAAGCTGATTCACCTTACTGATTTGCCAGGGGAAGATAGATGGTACCATGTTGTTTCAACTCTAAGGAGAAAAAGTGAATTATCTTACATTGATTAAACAGGAGGAATAATTGTAGCTGGCTTAGAAGTGGGTAGGGGCTTTGTTAATGATGCTACATAGGCAAGAGCTGAAACTAGCAGAGGGTTTGCTGTGTCTCCTGCCAACCACCCTGAAAACACTGATGAGTTCCCTGCTGAAAACCAGCAAGAGCTTTCAAAAGCAGGGGACACACAAAGGCGGGAATATCCTTCCCCCACAGTGGTCATTCTGTTCAGGGTGGAGACAGCCTGGGTTTGCTGTTGGCTTCATGTAGTAACCCGACCCTGTGCATCAGCCCCATCCCCTAACATAAAGTCTGCACCACAACTTACCAAGCGAGACCAAAAATATGCATGTGCAGCTCCACCCCAAGATGTGCTAGTTAAAACATAGACCTTTCGGGGGGGAGGGGGACCAGATACCATGCAGAGACATTCATCCATCTGCAGGGACTCAGCACTCTCCTTCCAACAGGTAGATGTCAGCTGTTGGACAACATTTAAAGAACTGAGATCCTCCCAAACACATGCAGGCTGCATCACTAATCAGGCATCTCCTGAACAAAAGCCTAGCCCTGGCAGTTTATGTGGGGGTAAAAATAGGACTCTGGGCAACTGCCTGAGCAAAGCTGAAAGGGCAGCCACAGGCAGGACCAGCGGGAGTGCCACTGGGATGCTCTGAAGTTTGGGATCAATATTTGGACAGATTAGGGTTGCCTGAAAGGACTGGGAGCAAACAGAGAAGCTCGAGGCCAGCCATTGTGTGTCTAAGCACAGACTTTGGGCCAGCAAGAGTTAAAGAGGTGGAGTCCCCACCATGATAGTAATAATAACTAACTTTGGTAGAGATACTAGTATTATCCTGTTATAGATAAAGAAGCTGAGGCCAAAGGAGGTTAATAAACATGCTCAATAATACACCACTTAGTGAGGGGTAGAGCCAGAGCTGGGACGAGTTTCTGTTGGGCTCCAAAGTCAATGCCCTTGGATGGCAGGAGAATTCACAATTCAACGAAGAATGTGTTAGGCTCCTGTTGTATAAGTGCCCAGGAAGGTCATGTGTTCTCCCTGAGTTCAAGTTGATGATAAAAAGAAGGAAAAGGAGCCAGTAAAGAAAGCCTTTACCACCTCTTTACTTCCAACAGTATAACAAGAGAAGGAGGCAGAAAGGTTGGCAGGAGGTGGAGAAGGGCTAAGTCAGCCAAGGGAGGGTAGGCCTACCTTCCTAGGCTCTCTTCCTTGATCTGGAGTTTAGAAAGTTGTAAATTTCTTGGAGATTTAATTTCTATCTCCTGTTAATTGTGCATGGGATTCTTGGATGCAGTTTCCCTGTAGAATGTTCAAACACTACATTAATATACAAATCAAAATGTGACAGCTCTTGTAATTTCCTCTCTCCAGTACCAACTACACCCCCTCCCTAGAGGGGAGTAACCACTTTCAACAATTTGATGCATGTTTTCCACCCCCTTCTGTGCATTTCTAGATAGATAGATGAGATAGATAGAAGATAGATAGATGATAGATAGATAGATGATAGATAGATGATAGATAGATAGATAGATAGATAGATAGATAGATAGATGATAGATAGATAGATAGATATAGATAGATGATAGATAGATATAGATGACAGATAGATGATAGATACTACATGCATAGATACATACACACACACACAGAGCCCACCAGCAAACACATATGAAGATACCCTGTTTTGTTGCGTAAATGAGGCCATAATGTACATGTTACTCCTCACCTTGCTTTTCTCATGTACCAGTGAATGTGGGTCTACTGCTCACCATTTTTGACGGGGCTACTTATAAGTATAAATAAACCATGATCTATTTAACTACACCCTTATAACAACCACTTTATTTTCCCCCAATTTTTTTCTGTCACAAACACTGCATGCGTTTTTATGTACAAATGTGAGTGTTTCTTTGAGTTAGATGCCTAGAAGTAGAATTGGGGATAACAGTGGTGAATGTGTATTTTTTAATTTTAATGAGTACTCCCCAGTTGCCTTCCCAAGAGGGTTTCATTAGTTTGCATTCTCATCAGTGTGTGACAGTACCCATCCCACTGCCCCCTTGCTTGTACATGATAATATCAGTCATTTTAGGTTTTGCCAGTTGGATAGCAAAAAATGGTATTTCATTATTGTCTTCATTTGCATTTCCCTGACAGCTGGTGGAATTGAATGCTTTTTCATGTGTCTCATATCTTTTGCCCATTGGTCGGTTGAATTGCTCTTTTTGATTTGTGGGAGCTCTTTGTATCCTCTGGATATTGGGCTTTTGTCTATGGAGTATGTAGCAGATGTTTTTCTTCCAGTCTGCCACTCGTTTTAATTTTCTCTTAAGATTTCTGCAAGAACTCTAGGACAGTTGCTTTTCCCTAATTAAAAAAAAAATATGCCTTGGATAAGACTGGTTTGTCTGCTCTTCTTTATTGGAAGTTGTCTGTAACTGGGAGTTATCCAACCTACCTCACCATAGATAGGCTCTCATCTATCTCTCTATCACCCTGCCTCACCATAGCATAAGAAGATATCCAGAGTAATGTGGTCACACTGCACAGCACTCACCAAAACATATATGGGCCCAAACTGGACATGATCATTTCAGATCATTTGTCTTGTAGCCACTGGCCACTACATGAGTACATGACCCCTGCGTACAGAATGTTAAACCTTCTACCAGACCACCAGTCTGATGATTTTATTGCTGAAGACATAAGCTTTGTAATGAGGCAGAGACTGATTTTATTAATTTAATCTTTATTGAAGTTATCTTTAATGATGCCTGAATATTTTTAAAATTTAATTGTATTTTACAAAACAACCTATTAACACATGTTGAGATGGTGCTGAAGTCCAGAAAACCTCCTAATAAATCATTGGAATGTAGCAATACCTAGCAACTCATTAGCAAATAGCAGGGTCCTTGGGTACTCCCTTCTGTTGGAAGACAAAAGCACATAGTTAAGGAATAACTACAGAAATGGGTAATGGACCAAGTAAACTTAATAGACAAGGGACATCAAAGACACAAAGTTTATTAATCGCCTGCACCAAAAACCTAAAGCAAGGGCAGGTCTATGTTTGAAAGTTATGAAACAATATACTCCTGCAGAGAGGTAAATATGCCAGTCTTGTAAAAAAGACAAAATATGTCATGGAGAATAGTCATGAAGTGTTTAGCTTTACTTTATCCTCAGTGAGATAACTAGAACAAAACCTTTATTAGCTCCCATGACAGAGGCTCTGCCATATGCAAAAAGGGGTCCAACACCCAGGAGGCCATATACCATATCCACAGGGGGCAGAGCTGAATTGGAGAGGACTTTGGCCTAACAGCCACTAATCAGTGTGTGATGGGGACTCCCTAGGCAGGCAGTCCTCAACAAGACAGTCATGGCAATACCTTTCTGCTGTTGTCACTTAGGGGGAGAGGATGGACCACAGCAGAGGAAGGAGTTCCAGAGACCAGACTGCTGCCAAAGCCACAAAGCTGTTCAAATGCTAAAGAATAATCCATGGATGCTGATTCTAAACAAGAAATCCACTGGGGAAGGTTTGGTGGTGAGGGAAACAATAGATTTGGCAGTAGTCTGCCAATAGGAAGTTGGCCACCTTTATATTAGAATTCCAGGTAATAACTAGGAAAGGTTGCATTATAAAGATTCATATCCCTAAACCAAAGCTCCAGACAATCTCTCTCCTCCTCACTCCCACTCATAAACCTCTGAGGCCTACAAAAATGTTCATGCCCCTTAATCTAACATTTAGATTCTTCCTCCATGTTGATACAATTATATTAACATTCACTTATATGGGGGATTGGGTTGCTTGTCTTGCCAAAGGAAAAAAAAAAAGATAAAAATAATCATGTACAATTTCTCTGTATCCTGCTTTTTACTGCATCCTGAATTTCATATATATAAATTTCATATATGGCTATATTGTATTCCTTTTAATGGCTGCATAATATTCTACAGAATGGTTGTAGTATAATATATTCCGTCATATTCCAGCTGACAGGTATTTGCTTTATTTCCACTTTTCTGACACATTGAATATGCTGCAGTATGCACATATATCCTTCTAAACTGGTGCTTCTAATTCTATGGAAACTTTTCCTGTAAGGGACCAGGTAGTAAATATTTTAGGTGTTGTGGGCTTCATATGGTCTTTGTTGCATATTCTTCTTTTTCACAGTCCTATAAAAATTTAAAAACCATTCTTTGGACTGAGACAGTCCAAAGCCACAGAAAAACAGACCGCAGGACAGATTGACCTGCCAGCCCCAGTTTGCCAGTCCTTGGAGTAAGAGTCCAAGGAGTAGGATTTCTTCCTAAGTATATTATACTTTTTGCTGCTTTTGTGAATGGAATATTTTTCTACTTCCTGGGGTAGAAAAAATCTATTTTTAAAAAATATTTTCCTATACCTAGTCATCTTACCAAATTTTCTTTTTAATTTTAATGGGCTTTTTCTTGCTATAGTTTCTTGAGACTTCCAGAAATCCAGTCATATTCATCACAAAAGAAAAATTGTTTTCTGATATTTGCACTCCGTATTTTATTCTCTTGTCTTATTGTATTCATTAGAGCCTCTGAATTACTATTATCTCATAACAGTAACAGCCTCTCTGATCTTGTTCCTGAGCATAATGAAAATGGCTTAAGATTACATAATTTAGAATGACAAAAGACATCATATGAATACAGTAGGGATTGTGTACATCACCCTATTTAGGCTGTTAGAATTTCTGTAATGTGAATTTGAGGTGAGACAGATCTATAGTGCTTCAGAGGCAGGAGAGTTAATGGAGAGATTCTATGTTTGAGAATTGGTCTGATGGGTAGGTCCAAGGATCATGTAAATATAAATATCTGAGGAGTGATAAGGAATTAAGTACGATATAAATAGAATTGACTAGTAAACTTGGTGAAGGAGGGAGATTGTGTCTGCCCATATGATGAGAAAGAGAAATGAAGCAAATATTATAGATGAGACTTTTCAGACTGAACTGTACAACTGGCCAGTGAGATGGACATTTGCCTATAATAAAAAATAGTGTAAGGTTCCAGTTCTGGGGAAGGTAGAGTAATCATACTCTATCTTGTCTTTCCCACTGGAAGCAATAGCAAACCATGGACAGAATGAATGGAGCAGCTAGCTAAGAACTCGGAAAAATAAGTGGTAGCAGGCAACTTAGGGAAGGAGACCAGAATTCAAAGTACCATCTAGTCATCACCCCCAGAAAATCCTCTGGTGGCAGTGACAGCAGAAGCAGACAAGCAGAATCCTAAAACTCTGACGGAGAGAGACTCCTTTGCTTTGACCACAGGAGCTGTGGTACCAAAAATGAGAAGACTCCCCATGGCTTTGTCCTCTCTCCATCCTTCCACCACTTGGTCCCAAATGTAGACATAGCCATGAGAATTGCATGGCAGAATTGAGGAGTACATGATTGGGCCTCAGGGAGTCATAATGTGTTAGGCAGATCCCAGAGGAAGGAGATCAAGACAGTGATTCCATAAAGTTGTTTACATATGCTCCTTACTTTCAAGTTGAGCATGCATGAATCCAGAAAGCATACCAAAAGCTTTGACAATCCTGCTATGAGATAGACCAACACCCAGGTCCTATTCTGGCCACTGAGTGGCACACACATGGGCCAAATCTGAATAGCACTGCAAAGCCTTTGAAAACAGAGCTGACGCTGGAACCACAACCCAAAGAAGACTATTGGAATTTGTGACCTGACCTTAACCAGGCTGACTGTCTGCAAAAACAAAGAAACAACAACAAAAAACCAGTGGTCTTCTTAGAATTTAAACAAGACCCTGAAAATGTTCAGGATGTGATTGAAAATTACCATAAGAACCAAAAATTTTTAACTCAAAAGAGAAAAGGCAATCAACCCTTGGAGACCAGCCCCAACTGGACAGTGTTAGAGTTAAAAGACAGAGACTTAAAGCAACTCCTAAAGCAATTTGTTCATTGGAAACAAATCGAAAGATAAAAAGTCTCAATATAAATACAGAAAACATAAAAAGAACCAAATGGAAATTTTATAAATGAAAAATAAAATAGGCAATGGACTCTAGAAAAGAATGGAGAAAAGAGGAAAAGAGAAAAGAGGGAAGAGTTAGTGAACATAAAGGCAGAACGATAGAAATTATCTAATCTGAAAAACAGAAAAAATACTTTCAAAAACATGAACACATCCATCGATTGTGACAGAAGAGTGGAATCTGAGGGGCTGCAGGCAGATCTGGTAGGCGGTGGGCACTGAAGCCAAAAGCAACGTGTTGTGGATAGTCTGGGATTTGAAGAAGCAGAGCAGGCAGTTTAGGGCTTTGATAGTAAGGAGGAGAAGAAAAATTGTTCAGCATTTTGAAGGGAAGGAAGAATCAAAGCAATCATTTGTGACAGAGAAATTTTGTATGTGTTGCTCAAGTTTTCCCATACCACAGCAGCCTGAGATGAGATGAATCACATTTGGCTCTCACCCCAACTTCTTATTCTGGGGTCCCCAGACTACTGAGAGTATTCCCCTCCATTAATTTTAAGGGTCCATAGAAAACATTTCACATCTGCACATGACCAAGGTCTCTCCCCCTACATCATGGCAGCTGTTATCCTCCTCTCCTGCTCTGGCCTCTTTGGTGACATCTGCTGCCTGAGTCAAGTGAGACTCACCTCTATCCTCTGGAGTTAGTGTCTACAAGGACAGTACAAATATTTCCATTGCTTCTCGAAACTGCTATCTCCTCCGTCTCTCACAGTCTCTTGGTAGTCTGAAAGGGTAGCTTCTGGTGCCACTGCCACCACTTTGATATCCTGGAGCCGCAGAAATTTTAATGGCACCCCTGTTGCTTAACATTTGTAAATAAATAAACACAGTAAAAAAAACAAAGAAGACATCCTTGCCAAAACTGCAGATTCATACCATAATCTTAATATCTTGCAAATATTTCTTGAATGCAAAACACAAGACGCTGAGCCAACTGCTGGGATAAAAAGATGAATTGCAGGGGCGCCTGGGTGGCTCAGTCATTGGGTGTCTGCCTTTGGCTCAGGGCGTAATCCCAGCGTTCTGAGATCGAGCACCACATTAGGCTCCTCCACTGGAACCCTGCTTCTTCCTCTCCCACTCCCCCTGCTTGTGTTCCCGCTCTCTCTGGCTGTTTCTCTCTCTCTGTCAAATAAATAAATAAAATCTAAAAAAAATATGAATAGCAAATAAAATGCAGTAGAAGACTATCCAAATTAAAAGAACTAAACTATGATTAAAACAAACAAAATTAGGGGTGCCTGGGTGGCACAGCGGTTAAGCGTCTGCCTTCAGCTCAGAGCGTGATCCCAGCGTTCTGGGATTGAGCCCCACATCAGGCTCCTCTGCTGTGAGCCTGCTTCTTCCTCTCCCACTCCCCCTGCTTGTGTTCCCTCTCTCGCTGGCTGTCTCTATCTCTGTCAAATAAATAAATAAAATCTTTAAAAAAAAATTAAATGTGATAGGAATAAACGTAGAGTTCTGCTCTTAGTATTAAGAAGTCAATGTCATAAAAGGTATCCAGATTGGAAAGGAAGAAGTAAAGCTATCTTTATTCATAGACAAAATGATCTTATATATAGAAAATTCTAAGGCATTCACTAAAAACAAAAACAAAACTATTAGAACTAATAGTTTCAAGGCTGCAGGTACAAGATTATGTACAAAATTGAAATTGTATTTCTATACACTTTGCAATGAACAGAGAAAAATTAAGAAACTAATTCATCAACCATAATAAAATCTTAGGAATAAATTTAACAAAAGAAGTACAAAACTTATACTCACAGAACTATAAAACATTGTTGTAAGAAATTAAAGATCTAAATAAAAAGATGTAAATAAATAGCCTGTGTTTCATCGAGCCTTACATCGAAAACTGGGGATGTCCTGTATGGTGAATAACATAATATAATAAAAAATCATTATAAAAAAAATAGCCTGTGTTTATGAATCAGAAGACTTTATATTGTTAAGATGGTAATACTCACCAGATTGATCTTCAAGAAGCAATGCAATCTCTATCAGAATCCCAGCAGGCTTCTTTGTACAAATGATAAGCTCATCTTAAAATTCATATGGAAATGCAAGGGATGAAGTTAGCCAAAACAATCTAAAAAAGGAAAAACAAAGGTGGAGGACCCACATTTCCCAATTTCAAACTTACTACAATGTAACAGTAAGCAACACAGTGTGGTACTGCAATAAAGATAGACATATAGACCAATGGAATAGAATTGAAAGCCCATAAATACACCCATGTATCTATGGTCAATTAATTCTCAACAAGGATACTGAGACCATTAAATGGGGAGGGGGGAGATAGTCTTTTCAACAAATGGCACTGGGACAAGTGGATATTCACATTACAAAGAATGAAGTTAGAACCCTACCTCACACCATATGGAAAAAAATTGCTCATAGGGGATCAAAGAGCTAAAATTACAAAATGCTGAAAAGAAAACATAGGGATAAATCTGCATGACCTTGGATTTGACAATGGTTTTAGGGATATGACATGAAAAACATAAGCAGAAAAAGAGAAAATAGATAAATTGGACTTCACCAGCATTCAAAACTTTTGTGCCTGAAAGGATACCACCAAGAAAGTGAAAGACAATGTAAAAGATAGGAGAAAATATTTACACATGATATATCTGAGAAGGGTTTGATACCCAGAATGTAAAAGGAATACTTTAACTCAACAATAAAAACTCAAATAACTCAGTTAATAAATGGGCAATGGATTTGAATAAACATTTCTCGGAAGAAGATATACAAATGACCAATAGGTAGATGAAAAGATACTCAGTGTCATTAGTCATCAAGGAAAAACCAATGAAAACTAAAATGAGATACCACATCACACCCCTTACAAAAGCTTTTCTCCAAAACGTCAAGTGTTGGAGAGGATGTAGAGAAATTGGAACTCTGGTACGCTGCTGGTGGGAATGCAAAATGGAACAGTCACTTTGAAAAACAGTCTGGCAGTTCCTCAAAAAGGTAAACATAGAGAGGCCACAGGACCCAGAAATTCATTGCCAGGTATATACCCAAAGGAATTGAAAACATATGTTCATATAAGGAGTGCACGTAATGCATGGTGCACTGGGTGTTATACACAACTAATGAATCCTGGAACTTTACATCAAAAACCAGGGATCTACCGTATGGTGACTAACATAATAAAATAAAAAATATTATTATAATTAAAAAAAACTTGTACACAAATGTTCATAGCACCATTCCGCTCAGTGGCTGAAAGTGGAAACAACCCAAATGTCCATCAGTTGATAAATATATAAACAAATTCTGCTCTATCCATACAATGGACCATTATTCAAAAAGGCATGAATTAGTGATACATGCTACAACATGGATGAGCCTGGAAAACATTATGCTCAGTGAAAGATGCCAGTCGCGGAAGACCACATATGATTCTATTTATATGACATGCCCAATATAGGCAAAGCTATAAAGACAGAAAGTAGTGGTGGCCTAGGTCCAGAAGGGGTGGGGGGACCAAGAGGTAATAACTAAAGAGCACAGTGTTTCTTTTTGGCATGATGGAAATGTTCTAAAATTAATTGTGGCAATAGTTGCAAAACTGTGAATATGCCAAAACCCATTGGATTATACACTTCAAGTGGGTGAATTTTATGCTATGTGAATTACATCTCAATAAAGCTGTTTTAAACACACAAACAAACAAAAAGAAAATGGCAGAAGTAGGGAGAAGTATCAGGAGTATCAGGAGAAGCAGCTCCCTGAGTAGAAGGGCCAGGCTTCTCAATTGGCTGCTAGCTTTGAGTGAGTCAGCAGGATTGTGTGATGGCTGCCAGCAAAGCCAGTGTGATCCTGGGCAGATAGAGAAAGGCAGTGTCCAAAACACGGCAATAGTGACGTTCTCACCCATTGGATTGCCTTGGTTGTATCACCTCTGACGTGGCAGGTTCATTCTGAATACCCCATTCTTTTTTTTTTTTTAACTCTTCTTTTTAAAAAAGATTATTTATTTATTTTATTTATTTATTTATTTATTTGACAGAGAGAGGGAGAGAGAGCACAAGAAGGGGGAACAGCAGAGGGGGAGGGAGAAGCAGGCTCCCCATTGAGGAGGGAGCCCAATTCAGGGCTTGATCCCAGGACCCTGGGATCATGACCTGAGCCAAAGGCAGATGCTTAACCATCTGAGCCACCCAGGTGCCCCTGGACACCCTGCTCTTAAAGGTTGTTTATGAACATGCCCAAAAGAGAAAGCTCATGGGGTAAGTGGTGAACCTGCCTTCCCAGCTCTTACAGTGTGGAAGGCAGAAAGACTAAATAAAGCAATGATAAGAAAGGATGGTGATAATTACAGGGGAAGAAAGTCTAAAGAGAGTAGTTAATATGGAAAAGAAAAACCAAGGAAAAATATGCTGTCCTCAAATATCAAATGAAAAGGGTAAGACTTATTGTATGTCAATTTGGTTCAAAAAATGTGGAGCACCTACCACATAGAAGGCAGCCTTCCATAAAGTATAGTCCTGGGAAAAATCCATAAACAATTGGGCTCTCTGATGAGAAAGCTTGAGAGATGCTAAATAGTCTACCCTCTGCTTTAAAGAGTCATAGTGTGCATTAATTAACTCAAGGTCCCTTGGAGAAATCTCCCTGTGCAACTGTTTTGTTAAATCCATCGTTTTTCAGGCTTGTTTGATCACTGCACTGTCCCACACCTTTTATATGCATAAAACCTTTAACCTACCAGAGATTCAATGCTCCTTGCAGTTGATAAGGTTTCTACACCCCACTCAAAGTAAGTGGTAAAGTATTAATTCTACGTATACTTCGAAGAGTGAAGTATATATACTGTAACCCCTAAGCAATCATTAAAAAATTATTCAAAGAAATATAATCAAACTGAATCAAGGAATTAAGATGGAATTCTAAAAACACTCAGAAGGTGGGAAAGGGAAAAGAGAATGAAAAACAGAGAGAACAAACAGAAAACAGGAAAATGATATACCTAAATCTAAGCACACCAATAGTTACATTAAATATAAACAGTCTAAACATGCCAATTGAAAGGGAGAAATGGGTAACATTGGTTTTTAAAAAAGATCCAACCATATGCTATCTACAAGAACCCTACCTTAAATATTATAATAGAGATAGATTAAAGGATGGAAAAGTATATGGCATGCAAACACTAATCAAAAGAAGTCTTGCATGGCTATATTAAATTCAGATCAAGGGGCGCCTGGATGGCACAGCGGTTAAGCATCTGCCTTCGGCTCAGGGTGTGATCCCGGCATTCCGGGATCGAGCCCCACATCAGGCTCCTCCACTATGAGCCTGCTTCTTCCTCTCCCACTCCCCCTGCTTGTGTTCCCTGTCTCACTGGCTGTCTCTATCTCTGTCGAATAAATAAATAAAATCTTTAAAAATAAATAAATAAATAAATTCAGATCAAATACAAAGCAAGGAAATTACTTAGAATTAATTACAAAGATAAAGAGGAACATGACATAGGATAAAAGGAGCAATTCACTGAGAAGTCCTAGGGATCCTAAACATGTATATGTTAAAAAACAGAACTTCAAAATACATGAAGCAAAAACTGGTACAACTGAAAGGAAAGTTGGACAAACTCACAGTTATAGTTGGAGATGTCAGTACTCTTCTCTCAGTAATCAATAGAAGAAATAGACTTCAAATTAACAAAGATATTAACAGCTTGATCAACCAACCAGATCTAAGTGACATTTATGGAACACTCTACCCAAAAATAGTACAATATACATTGTTTTCAGGTGTGTATGAAGTATTCACCAAGACAGACCACGGTCTAGGTTATAAAACAAATATTAACAAACATAAAAGAATTGAAATAATACAACAGATGTTCTCTTACAATAATGGAATTAAACCAGAAATCAATAACAGAAGATAATGGAAAATTTCTGAAAACTTGGAAATTAAACAATATACCTCCCCTAAACCCCTATGAATCAAGAAATTCTCTTGAGAAATTAGAAATATTTTCAACTGATGGAAAATGAAAATAAAACACATAGAAATTTCTGGGTTGTAGTTGAAGCAGTACGTAGGAGGAAATTTATAGCATTAAACACATATATTGAAAAAAAAAAGTCTAAATCAACCTTAGCTACCACCTTAAGAAACTAGAACAAAGTAATTCGAAAGTAAGCAGAAGGAAGGAAATAAGAGCAAAAATCAAGAAAAAGAGAAAAACAATTAAGAAAATCAATTAAACCAAAACTGGTTCTTTGAATACATCAGTGACACTAATAAACATTGATAAAAACCTAGACTGACAAATAAATAAAAAGACACAAATAGCCAATAACAAGAATGAAAGAGGGATACCATTACATTATTAAAGGGATAAGGGAATATTGCAAACAATCTATACAAATTTCACAATTTAGATAAAATGGACAAATTCCTTGAAAGGTACAAACTACCAAAACTCGAACAAGGAGAATCAGATAACCTAAATGCTTCTATATCATTTTTAAAATTGAGTTCACAATTAAAAATCTTCCAAAAAAGAAATTTCCTAGCCCAGATGGTTTCACTATAGAATTCCGCCAAACATTTTTTTTATAATAATTTTTATAGTCTTATGTTAGTCACCATACAGTACATCCTTAGTTTTTGATGTAATGTTCCGTGATTCATTATTTGCGTATAACACTCAGTGCACCATGCAATCCGTGCCCTACTTAATACCCATCACCAGCCTATCCCAATCCCCCCATCCCCTCCCCTCAGAAGCCCTCAGTTTCATTCCCAGAGTCCATACATTTAAAAAAATAAATAATACCAATTCCACACAATCTTTTCTAGAAAATACAAGAAGGAACACTTCCCAACACATTTTATGAGGACGGTATTATCTTAATGCCAAATCAGATAAAGACATCACAAGAAAACTACAGGCTAATATCCCCGATAAACATATGTTAAAAGTACCAGCATATTGAATCCAACAATATATAAAAAGAAAATGCACCACAGCTAAATGCGGTTTACCTCAGGAAAATAGGTTTTTTTAAATAATTTTTATTTTGTTATATTACTCACCATACAGTACATCCCCAGTTTTTGATGTAAAGTTTCATGATTCATTACTTCCATATAACACCGGTACACCATGCAATACGTGCCCTCCTTAATACCCATCGCCAGCCTATCCCATCCCCCCCCCCGAAGCCCTCAGTTTGTTTCCCAGAGTCCATAGTCTCTCATGGTTCATTCCCCCTTCTTTTTACCGCCCCATTTCTTCTTCCCTTTCTTCTTCTACCAATCTTTCTACTTCTTATGTTCCATAAATGAGTGAAACCATATGATAATTGTCTTTCTCTGATGGACTTATTTCGCTTAGCATTATCTCCTCCACTCCCGTCCATGTTGCAGCAAATGTTGAGAAATCGCTCTTTTTGATGGCTGAGTAATAGTCCATTGTATATATGGACCACATCTTCTTAATCCAGTCATCTGTTGAAGGGCATCTCGGCTCCTTCCACGATTTAGCTGTTGTGGACAATGCTGCTATGAACATTGGGGTGCATATGGCCCTTCTCTTCACTACGTCTGTATTTTTGGGGTAAATACCCAGTAGTGCAATGGCTGAATCATAGGGTAGCTCAATGTTTAACTTTTTAAGGGACCTCCACACTGTTTTCCACAGTGGCTGTACCAACTTGCATTCCCACCAACAATGTAGGAAGGAACCCCTTTCTCCACATCCTCTCCAACAATTGTTGTTTCTTGCCTTGTCAATTTTTGCCATTCTAACTGGTGTAAGGTGGTATCTTAGTGTGGTTTTCATTTGAATTTCCCTGATGGCTAATGATTTTGAACATTTTTTCATGTGTCTGTTAGCCATTTGTATGTCTTCATTGGAAAAGTGTCTGTTCATATCTTCTGCCCAGTTTTTGATTTGATTATTTGTTTCTCGTGCATTGAGTTTGAGAAGTTCTTTGTAGATCGTGGATACCAGTCTTTTATCTGTAGTGTCGTTTGCAAATATCTTCTCCCATTCCATGGGCTGCCTCTTTGTTTTTTTTACTGTGTCCTTGGCTGTGCAGAAACTTTTGATCTTGATGAAGTCCCACAAGTTCATTTTTTCTTTTGTTTCTCTTCCCTTTGGAGATGTGTCGTGAAAAAAGTTGCTGTGGCCGATGTCAAAGAGGTTGCTGCCTATGTTCTCCTCTAGGATTTTGATGGATTACTGTCTCACATGGAGGTCTTTCATCCATTTGGAGTTTATCTTTGTGTGTGGTGCAAGAGAGTGGTCAAGTTTCATTCTTTTGCATGTAGCTGTCCAATTTTCCCAGCACCATTTATTGAAGAGACTGTCTTTTTTCCACTGGTTGTTTTTTCCTGCTTGTCAAAGATTAGTTTCCCAAAGAATCAAGGGTCCACTTCTGGGTTCTCTATTCTGTTCCATTGGTCTATGTGTCTGTTTTTGTGCCAGTACCATGCTGTCTTTGTGATCACAGCTTTGTAGTAAGCTTGAAATCCGGCAATGTGATGCCCCCAGCTTTGTTTTTCCTTTTCAACAATTCCTTGGCGATTCGAGACCTTTTCTGGTTCCACACAAATTTAAGGGCTGTTTGTTCCAGTTCTTTGAAAAATGTCATTGGTATTTTCTTCGGGATGGCATTGACAGTGTAGATTGCTCTGGGTAGCATAGACATTTTAACTATGTTTATTCTTCCGATCCATGAGCATGGAATATTTTTCCATCTTTTTGTATCTTCTTCAATGTCTTTCAAGAGTGATTTGTAGTTTCTAGAATATAGGTCCTTTACGTCTCTGGTTAATTCCGAGATAACATTTGACTTTTGGTGCTATTGTAAATGGGATGGATTCCCTAATTTCTCTTTCTTTAGTCTCATTGTTCGTGTATAGAAATGCAACTGATTTCTGAGCATTGATTTTGTATCCTGCCACATTATTGAATTGCTCTGTAAGTTCTAGTAGTTTGGGGGTGGAGTCTTTTGGGTTTTCCATATAGAGTATCATGTCATCTGTGAAGAGAGACAGATTGACTTCTTTTTTGCCGATTTGGATACCTTTGATCCCTTTTTGTTGTCTGATTGCTGTTGCAAGGACTTCTAGCACTATGTTGAATAATAATGGCGAGAGTGGGCATCCTTGTCATGTTCCTGATCTTAAGGGAAAGGCTTCTAGCTTTTACCGTTGAGAATGATATTTGCTGTAGACTTTTCATAGATGGTTTTAATGAAATTGGGGAATATACCCTCCATCCCTACACTCTGAAGGGTTTTAATCAGGAAAGGATGCTGTATTTTGTCAAATGCTTTTTCTGCATCTATTGACAGGATCATATGATTCTTGACTCTTTTCTTGTTGTTATGATCTATCACACTGATCGATTTGCAAATGTTGAACCACGCTTGCATCCCAGGTATGAATCCCACTTGGTCATGATGGATAATCCTTTTAATGTACTGTTGAATCCTATTAGCTAGGATCTTGTTGAGAATTTTGGCGTCCATATTCATCAGGGATATTGGTCTGTAATTCTCCTTTTTGATGGGGTCTTTGCCTGGTTTGGGGATCAAGGTAATACTGGCCTCATGGAAAGAGTTTGGTAGTTTTCCTTCTGTTTCTATTTTTTGAAACAGCTTCAGGAGAATAGGTATTATTTCTTCTTTGAATGTTTGGTAGAATTCCCCAGGGAATCCATCAGGCCATGGAGTCTTGTTTTTTGGGAGGTTTCTGATCACTGCTTCAATCTCTTCATAATTAATTGCTCTGTTTAAAAAATCAATTTCTTCCTCTTTCAGTCTTGGTAGTTTATAGGTTTCTAGGAAGGCATCCATTTCTTCCAGGTTGTTTAATTTATTGGCATAAAGCTGTTGATAAAAGTTTCTAATGATCCTTCCTATTTCATTGGTGTTGGTTGTGACCTCTCCCTTTTCATTCATAATTTTATTAATTTGGGTCCTTTCTCTATTCTTTTGAATAAGTCTGGCCAGTGGCTTATCAATCCTATTTATTCTTTCAAAGAACCAGCTTCTCGTTCTGTTGATCTGCTCTACTGTACTCCTGCTTTCTAATTCATTGATCTCTGCTCTAATCTTGATCAACTGCTTTCTCGTGTGTGGGTTAGGCCTGTTCTTCTGTTCCAGCTCCAGCTTCTGGAGGTGAGAATATAAAAACTGCATTTTAGATATTTCTGTTCTTTTGAGTGAGGCTTGGATGGCTATGTATTTTCCCCTTCGGACTGCCTTTGCAGTGTCCCATAGGTTTTGGACCATTGTGTTTTCATTCTCGTTGGTCTCCATAAATTGTTTAAATTTATTTTTGATTTCCTGGTTTATCCGATCATTCTTGAGCAGGATGGTTCTTAGTTTCCAAAGTGTTTGAGTTTCTTCCAAATTTTTCCTTGTGATTGAGTTCCAATTTCAAAGCATTGTGGTCTGAGAATATGCAGGAAATAATTTGTGTCTTTTGGTATCAGTTGAGACCTGTTTTGTGAGCCAGTAAATGGTCTATTCTGGAGAACGTTCCTTGTGCATTCGAAAAGAATTAGTATTTCTGTTGTTCTGGGGTGTAGTGCTCTATATATATCTATGAGGTCCATCTGGTCTAGTATGTCATTCAAAGCTCTTGTTTCTTTGTTGATTTTCTGCTTAGGTGATCTGTCTATTGCTGATAGCGGAGTGTTGAGGTCCCCTACTATTAACTTATTTTTATCTCTATGTCTCTTTATTCTGGTTAAGAATTGGCTTGTGTATCTTGCTGCTCTCCTGTTGGGGGCAGAGATATTTATAATTGTTATATCCACTTGTTGGATACATCCTTTAAGAATACTATAGTGTCCTTCTATATCTCTAACTACAGTCTGTAGTTTAAAATCCAATCTGTTATATGCAACTAATGAATCATGGAACTTTACATCTAAAACCAGGGATGTACTGTATGGTGACTAACATAATATAATAATAATAAAAAGAGAAATAGCAACATAATAAATAAATAAATAAATAAATAAATAAATAAATAAAATCCAATCTGTCTGATATGAGAATTGCTACCCCAGCTTTCTTTTGAGGTCCATTGGCATGAAAAATGGTTTTCCATCCCTTCACTTTCAGTCTGGTGTATCTTTAGGTTCAAGATGAGTCTCTTGGAGACAGCAAATGGATGGGTCATGTCTTTTTATACAATCTGCAACCCTGTGGTGTTTTATGGGAGGATTTAGGCCATTCTCACTGAGAGTGATTATTGAGAGATATGATTTTAATGATGTCATGTTGCCTGTAATGTCTTTGTTTCTATAGATTGTAAATTTCTGTTCTGTATCACTCTTGGGGCCTTTTTACTTTTATAGAACCCCCCTTAATATCTCCTGTAGGGCTGGTTTCATGGTTATGAAATTGGTCAGTGATTGGCGATCCTGGAAGGTCCTTATCTCTCCATCAATTCTGAATGACAGCCTTGCTGGATAAAGGATCCTTGGCTGCATGTTTTTCTCTGAAAGAGCTTTGAAAATGCCCTCCCAACCCTTTCTCTCATTTCAGGTCTGTGTAGACAAGTCTGACGTAATTCCAATATTTTTGCCTCTGTACGTGAGAAATTTTTTCGCCCTGGCTGCTTTCAATACTGTATCCTTGGATCTAATATTTGCGAAATGCACTATGACATGACGTGGCTTAGGTTTGTCATGGTTGAACTTGGGAGGGGTCCTCTCTGCCACTTGGACACAAATGCTTGTTTCCTTTGCTGGATTAGGGAAGTTTTCAGCTACAATTTGTTCAAGTTTCTGTTTTAGCTTTCTCTTCTACCATCCCATCCTCCAACTGATTATTTCGTTCTTCTGCCTCATTCACCCTGGCCGTCAGAGCATCTAGTTTTGACTGCATTTGATTCATACCATTTTTAATTTCTGCCAGTTTCGCTCTCATTTCCACCCTTAGAGATTCTGCATTTTCGTTAATATTTTTTTCAAGTCTCCACATCATCTTGACCATTGTTACTCTGAATTCCGTTTCTGATAATTTGGTTATATCCATATCCATCAGTTCTGTGGCAGAGGCCACAGACTCATTATCTTTTCTTTGCTGGGGGGGCAGGATTTCTCCTTCTCATCATTCCAATGAGGAGAGGTTGCGGGGTTGCCCAGAGCCCAAATTATTGACCAGGACCCAGGCAGTGTGCACTTGTTTTATAGGGACTTTAGGGATGTGGGCTTCTTGATTTTTCAGCCTTCCTTCTGGCAGAAGGGCCTGCCGCGCTGATACTCAGGCAACCCTGTTTGGGTAGAGTCTCCATGTCCCCTGGGAGGGGGGTTGGGGATTGGCACAATGTGAGCTGGTATTTCTGGGCTTTTGTTCTCTGGCAGGTTTCCCTGGTGGTTTTCTGTAGCTCTTCTGTCAGTCAGAGCAGCAGTGGCCGAATCCTAGCCTCTGTCTCAGAACAGAGAGATCGCAGTCCGCTCTCCACTGAGCTCCCCTGGCCTCTTTAACTCTGTTTCTGTCGGTGCTGCTAAAAACCCTGCAGCGTCCCGGGTTGTGCACTCCACAGCTGGTGTCTCAGCCCTCACTTCCAGGGCTGGCACGTCTCTGTCCTTTGTGTTTCTAACACCGCCAGCCACCCTTGCGCACGCTCCCAAGCTCCCTATTGCAGTGTGGTTCGTGCGCACTCCGGAGCGCCGGTTTTCAGTCCGGCCGCACACGCGTTCCCAGGCTCATGGTCTCGGTCTGCTCTCTCGTGGATGCCGGTCCACGAGTCCGGCCTGCTCCCCAGTGCAGGTGGCTACTGCTTCCCGATGCCCGAGCGCAGAGGCTCCCTCCCCCTTACGTTTATCTTCCGATATCCGTGCGCGGATTCACGCCTCCCCACTTCGTACCTCAATACTCAGCGCCGGAGATGTTCATTTGTAGAGATCCAGATGTATCTTCCTGCATCTCAGGCTGATTCCGTGGGTTTTCAGGATGGTCTGGTACATATGCAGCTCTACTCAGGGGACCAGCTGAGAAAGGGGTCCCCTACTCCTCCGCCATCTTAACTCCGCCCCTGTGGGTTGCCTCTTTGTTTTGTTGACTGCTTCCTTTGCTGTGCAGAAGCTTTTTATCTTGATGAAGTCCCAAAAGTTCATTTTTGCTTTTGTTTCCCTTGCCTTTGGAGATGTGTCATGAAAAAAGTTGCTGTGGTTGATGTCAAAGAGGTTACAGCCTATGTTCTCCTCTAGGATTTTGATAGATTCCTGTCTCACATAGAGGTCTTTCATCCGTTTAGAGTTTATCTTTGTGTATGGTGTAAGAGAGTGGTCGAGTTTCATTCTTCTGTATACAGCTGTCCAAGTTTCCCAGCACCATTTATTGAAGAGACTGTCTTTTTTCCATTGGGCATTTTTTCCTGCTTTGTCAAAGATTAGTTGACCATAGCATGGAGGGTACAATTCTAGAGTCTCTATTCTGTTCCATTGATCTGTGTGTCTGTTTTTCTTCCAGTACCATGCTGTCTTGGTGATCACAACTTTGTAGTATAGCTTGAAATCCGGCAACGTGGTGCCCCCAGCTTTGTTTTCCTTTTTCAACATTTCCTTGGCAATTCAGGGTCTTTTCTGGTTCCACACAAATTTTAAGATTGTTTGTTCCAGCTCTTTGAAGAATGGCATTGGTATTTTGTTTGGGATGGCGTTGAAAGTATAGATTGCTCTGGGTAGCATAGACATTTTAACTATGTTTATTCTTCTGATCCATGAGCATGGAATGTTTTCCCATCTTTTTGTGTCTTCTTCAATGTCTTTCATCAGTGTTCTGTAAGTTTCTAGAATATAGATCCTTTACCTCTTCGGTTAGGTTTATTCTGAGACCTTTTATGGTTTTTGGTGCTACTGTAAATGGAATTGATTCCCTAATTTCTCTTTCTTCAGTCTCATTGTTCATGTATAGAAATGCAACTGATTTCTGTGCATTGATTTTGCATCCTGCCACATTACTGAATTGCTATATGAGTTCTAGTAATTTGGGTGTGGAGTCTTTTGGGTTTTCCACATAAAGTATCCTGTCATCTGCGAAGAGAGACAGTTTGACTTCTTCTTTGCCGATTTGGATACCTCTTATCCCTTTTTGTCGTCCGATTGCTGTTGCAAGGACTTCTAGTACTATGTTGAATAATAGCGGCGAGAGTGGGCATCCTTGTCGTGTTCCTGATCTTAAGGGAAAGGCTTCCAGCTTTTCCCCATTGAGAATATTTGCAGTAGGCTTTTCATAGATGGTTTTTATGAGATTGAGGAATGTACCCTCTATCCCTACACTCTGAAGGGTTTTAATCAGGAAAGGATGCTGTATGTAAGTTAATTTAATGTAAAAATAAAACTATGAGTCCACCAAAGAAAGAAGACAGGAGGCAATATCAAACAATGCTCCTTAACTATAATCTTGAAATAAATCTTACGTAGAGAACAGATTTTTTTTTTAATTTCTAGAGGAAGGGTGCCTCAGGTGATTGTGTGTGGGTTGAATATACAGGTGTGGTGAATTATTTAGGCTGAACACAGTAAAAGCGTTTACCACAGTTTTTCCTGAGGTCGGGCACTTTGGCATTAGAAGTGAAAGAGTAGGAAATTAATGGCTTCTATGATCAGGAATATGGTGGAAACTCTAGGTCCTGTGATTGATTGATTTGACAATTATGCATCTATTAAGTTAAAGGCTATGTTGGGGGGGTGACACACAAATCCCAAGAGCCCCAGCCTTGGGGTACTTATAAGCTGATTGAGAAATAGGACAAAGAAGACTCCTAGGGTTGAGCCCCCCGGACGTTGTGTAGAGCCGCCTAGTACACCACACACTGAGGGCTTCTCCGGCTGGCTTTGCTGGCGAAGTAACAGGTCCCCACAAATCAGTGTCCCATAAAAGATTTGGAGACATTTTATCAGAGATAATCATTGAGAATACAATTTCCCCTACTATGCTCAACCCAGGAAATTCTGTGGGTTTCTTAAACAAGCCTCAGGTGATTTTATTTTAATCTCAGTCCCACTTAACAACAGCCCTTATTTTTTAGTCTGTCCCCACAGAGCAGTATTCCATCAAGTTGGCCCTGCAACCCCTCCACCCCCGCAGCCAAGGATGTCTTTCCCTGACTTCCTAAATAGCTGCTAGTTTCTACCAGGCATAGCACGGAGTGAGTAAAACAGGTCCAGGGACCCAGGCCGAGGAGGATGCATTGTTTGCATTGTTCTAAGATGAGTCCTTGGAATGGCTTGGGTCCTTCATGCCCCCAGATGGTGTCCACCTCTGCCAGCGTTGGCCAAAGTGGCATCTACCATCATAGCAGCACATCACTGCCTTCCTTCCACTGCATCGAGTGGAAGCTGATCTCCCAGCAAAAGCATTAAGGAGCTTCTGCTGTCAGAGTTTCATTTCCAAGGTGTTACCCTGAAAGGGAAACAGAGATAGCAAGAGTGATAGTAGCTTCCCCCAGCATGCAGAACGGGAGCCAAGGGGCTGGGCAATCTGGTTTCCATTAAAATCTGGTCAGTAGAAAACCAGTGGCTGCTACAGGCATTCCTATCTGCTTGGTCAGAAAATCAACCTGTCCCCCAAAATACTAGACAGGCCTATAAGAAATCAGGCAGTGGACTGGCTGGAATATTTCATTTCTTCTGCCTCTCACTCTCATGGTTGGTTGGCTTGGTTGCCAGAGAATCAGCTCTGTTTGTAAGAGACTACGTTAATGGTAGGTGGGACTGGTCTTTCTCAGAGAAGCATGAAGAACAAGAAATAAAGGCTAGAGCAGATGCTGTTGGAGCCCCACCCGTATCCCCTTGTGTACCCTGTGTGTATGCTAGCACAGCCTCATCTGCTAGTACCTTCCAGTCTTCCTGAGAGCATTCCCTGGCCATCTAGAGCAGGCTAGCCAGGGAATTAACACCTCCCCAACCCTGCCCCCCTCAGGAGGCCTCAACCAATGTCTGTTGGAAGTTGGTACCTATACACCCCAACTCCCTCACCCCCAGGAGGGACAACTTGGAGATGTGGGTCCTACACTGTCCCCCAGAGGCGCCCAGTGTGATTGAGCTGCATTGCCCATCGTTGGCAGCTGGGCTGCTATTGCTCCCTTCATTGTGCTCTCCCTCCCTGTCTCACCTCCCCTCTTTCTTATCCGTTTGTCCAGGGCTCACTTCCCAAATAAGCTACTTGTCCTGGGGTCTGCTCCTGGAAGACACCACGTTAAGATAGGGGGTCCCATGACTCCAATGGTCAAGGGAAAACATAGAAAACTGTGAGCCGGGTTATACAGGCTGGATCGAGGAGCACTGAAGTGGATCAGGAAACTGCAGGAAGGCTTCAGGCCCCCCCTCCCCGAGAGCTTGCTAGAAGTCCTGTCAGTATTGATGATGTCACATTGTTAGGAAGTCAGGGTGCGTGTTTGCCAGCCAGATGCTTCGCTGTTTCTTGCTGTACATGCAGGATCTTAACTCACGCATCACTCCTCTGTTGTATTGGCATAGTTGGTGAGTTCCTGAGACCCAGGTAAAAACCACCAATTGCACTAAACGCCCCTCACTGTTAAAATAACAGCCCACAGAGAGTCATTCACATTAGTCCCCTAACACGTAATCCCGCGGAAGACGGATTTCTGGGTACTGAAAATTGTTACCTCAAACACATCGTCTGCAGCAGACAATAGCCTCAGGCCCACAACAAAGTTCTCACCAAAAATTGCATGTCACCCATATTCACTCTTCACTGACACCCTGGATTATGAAGAGAAAAGATTATAGATATTCATACCCATGAAGAAGGAGTCAGATCTGTTTCCAATGACAGATCAGCATCAAAATTCTTTTGTATGAACCTGAATGGAGTCACAAGCTTCTCCCCCACAGCCCTGCCCTCCCCTCCTTGCCTCACACTCACACAAGTCCTCCAGAGCAAGATTTATTTCAAGTGGAGTCCTTTCGGGATAAGGAACAACCCTTGGATTCCTCTGTTAATGCCTTGGCCTCCTTGGGCCTCCCGATTCTGACCAAATGTAGATCAGGTGTGTTTGTTTTGGACCCCACGAAGCCTGGCCAGCATGGCCAGCACAAAGCCGTCTGCAAAATATTAGCTCCTGATATTTTTAAGAAGGGCAAAAAAGAACAAATTTAACCAGATCTCATTTCTTCAGCAGTTTGGGAGTTCGAATTGGCACCGGTTAGGAATGGAATCATCCAGGCCATATTTGAAAGACGCTGTCATTTTCCAGTCGCATGGCCTTCTTACCTCTCGCCTGCCCTTAGAAGCCTTCCATTCTCATTCCTGGAGGGGACCCCATCAGAGGACACCCCTCCCAGTGAGTCTTGTGTACACCTGGCCTCACCAGCATGTGACAGCCCAGTAGGGCTGTGTCTCCTTTTTATTCCCAAATTACTATAGCTGAAGTCTCTACTGGCTTTCTTACTAAAAATTAGACCACTTGTCGCAAAACAAATCCCCAGACTGATCCTGAGAGGGTCTCCAAGGACGGCCTCTTGAATGCTCTGCAGTACACATCCAGGATCCCTCATCTTCCGTGGCTTCCTCATGTTTCCGCACGCTGCAGGGGCTGCCATATGCTGGGCCTGCTGTCCTCTGATGGCGGCATTGCTGCAGGCCACTGCTCCAGCCCCAGGGACCCTGCTTCCCTGGCTACCACATTTGACTAGGCCAGGCTGACTTTTATAAGACCTTACCAAAGGCTTGGGCTAAAGGAGAGTAGCTAAAAGGAGCTAACGACTTCTTCTGGAAGAGGGGCTCTTAGAGGGCCATTACCCAGTGGCTCTGGGCCTCTGCCAGGCGTTCCAAGGAGCAGCCTGCTTTGGCCTCCAGGCCCACTGCCTCTTTACATATTCACTCTCTCTAGGTCATTGCCTTGACTCAGAGCCCTGACAAATAGTTCATAGCACTTTGTTTCCTCCACCTCTGGGCTATTCAGTCTTAAAGGACACAAGCAAGTAGCTAGTCCCAGTGGGCTGCACCCAGCCACCAACTCCTTACCATACCTTTCTCAGTGGGGGTGCCATTGTCTGTTGAGAAGGGCAGGTCTTTACTGCACGGGACCAGATTCCGCTCACTAAATACCAGTCATGTCTTTCCCGTTATCATCATAACTATTTGGTACCTAAATGAGATTCCATTCATGTGCAAGGTGAGACCAGATTAGGCCTGGATATTTATCGCACTATGGTCTGTCCTCTGCTTCCGAAGTGCTAAAGCAAGTGCTTGGACAAGAACATGCACCCACGCCACCTGTATTAGGGTTCTCCAGAGACATGGGAGAGAGAGGAGAGAGACTGATCTATTTTTTGTTGTTGGTTTTTTAAAAATTTTTTTATTATATTATGTTAGTCACCATACGGTACAGCCCTGGTTTCTGATGTAAAGTTCGATGATTCATTAGTTGCGTATAACACCCAGTGCACCATGCAATACGTGCCCTCCTTACTACCCATCACCGGTCTATCCCATTCCCCCAGCCCCCTCCCCTCTGAAGCTCTCAGTTTGTTTCTCAGAGTCCATAGTCTCTCATGGTTCATTCTCCCTTCTGATTACCCCCCCCTTCTTTATCCCTTTCTTCTCCTACCGATCTCCCTAGTTCTTATGTTCCATAGATGAGAGAAACCATATGATAATCGTCTTTTTCTGCTTGACTTATTTCACTTAGCATTATCTCCTCCAGTGCCGTCCACGTTGCAGCAAATGTTGAGAAATCGTTCTTTCTGATAGCTGAGTAATATTCCACTGTATATATGGACCACAACTTCTTAATCCAGTCATCTGTTGAAGGGCATCTCGGCTCCTTCCATGATTTAGCTATTGTGGACAATGATGCTATGAACATTGGGGTGCATATGGCCCTTCTCTTCACTACATCTGTATCTTGGGGTAAATACCCAGTAGTGCAATGGCTGGGTCATAGGGTAGCTCAATTTTTAACTTTTTAAGGGACCTCCACACTGTTTTCCAAAGTGGCTGTGCCAGCTTGCATTCCCACCAACAATGTGGGAGCGATCCCCTTTCTCCACATCCTCTCCAGCAATTGTTGTTTCTTACCTTGTCAATTTTTGCCATTCTAACTGGCGTAAGGTGGTATCTTAGTGTGGTTTTGATTTGAATTTCCCTGATGGCTAATGATTTTGAACATTTTTTCATGTGTCTGTTAGCCATTTATATGTCTTCATTGGAAAAGCGTCTGTTCATATCTTCTGCCCATTTTATGATTTGTTTATTTGTTTCTCGTGCATTGAGTTTGAGAAGTTCTTTAACAAAGCTGGGGGCATCACAATGCCGGATTTCGAGCTGTACTACAAAGCTGTGATCACAAAGACAGCATGGTACTGGCACAAAAACAGACACATAGACCAATGGAACAGAATAGAGAACCCAGAAATGGACCCTCGGCTCTTTGGGCAACTAATCTTTGATAAAGCAGGAAAAAACATCTGGTGGAAAAAAGACAGTCTCTTCAATAAATGGTGCTGGGAAAATTGGACAGCTACATGCAGAAGAATGAAACTTGACCACTCTCTCGCACCATACACGAAGATAAACTCCAAATGGATGAAAGACCTCGATGTGAGACAGGAATCCATCAAAATCCTAGAGGAGAACATAGGCAGAGACTGATTTATTTTAAGCAATCACTCATGTGATTGTGAGGCTTTATTTTAAGCAATCACTCATGTGATTGTGAGGCTTTCAAGTGCAAATCTACAGGCTAAGTCTGCAGGCCGGAGACCTGGGGAAGGATTGCTGTTGCAAATTGAGTCGCAAGGCATTCTGGAATTACTTCTTCCAGAGAACCTCAGTCTTTGTTCTCTTAAAGCTTTCAGCTAATTGGATGAGGCCCATCCACATTATGGAGAGTAGTTTGCTTTATTCAAACTCTGTTGATATAAATGTTAATCACGTCTAAAAGCCACATCTACACTGGTGTTTGACCAAACATCTGGACACCATACCTCAGCCAAGCTGACCCATAAAATTAGCCAGCACACAGTCTAAGCACAAACAGTACTTTCAAGGCATATGACAATCTACAGTGAGATTTAGGGGGAAAAAAACTCTCTAGCTGCGCGGGCACATAGTTCTGCTAAAGAAACACACATCCAGTGTGTGTTTCTGAACATAGAGCACCTAACTCTTACCCTGAAACGCCTGCATTTGGGTTCTCTCATTTCTAGAGCTTCCTCAAGAATAGTGGAGCTTAGCCTTATATATACACGGACCTCAAGCGGTCCATTAAATGATTAGATTATCTCAAACCTCACTGTTTGCCTTGAAGATGATATCTAGACTGTCCCATAGGAAGTAGAAGCTGCTCCTAGTTCTGAAAATTTTAACCTCCCAAGTTCAAAGAATGTGAAGTTCTGCTGTCCTGGCCCCTGTCAGTCCTCTGGGGCAGCTAAAAGCCAATACACTCCATGAGCTGAACGGAAAACAGTTTCCGCTGAAATGAGAATTCTCAACAATTGCTGAACCCGGGAATATACACTGTCCTCTCCTTTGTACAGTACAGCTGTCCGTCCATCCCCAGCCATGAGGGACCAGAGCATTTCTGTGATAAGAAAAGCCATAATTAAGGAGTAAGGCTTTATATGAAAAACAAGATGGAGTTTGCAAGTAAACTTACGAAAGGCCCTCCAGATATTAGTATATTCACCAAAACAAAACTCTAAAGCCAAGACACTAAAGAACATATAATGGCATCTAATTCATCTTCAACTTGTCATAATGGGTTGTTTATATTTAACTTCCACTTATCATTCTTTAATACCCTGACATTTTTTCAGGATCTCTCTCCCCAGAAGTTTCGACATGAAGCTTGTAAGTTATTTTTATCTTTGTGTAGTATGGCAGTTCCTTCTCTGTGTCTGTTTTTCTTCTGAGTGTTCCCTGCCTGCTTTTATCACTTGGAGCAGTGACTCCCCAGAGACACGGCACCAAAACCTGCACCATGGATCCTACTTAAACGCGTTCCAACCCCCAGTCCCCCTCCATGTCCCTTCTGATGGGTGAAGAAGGTAGTTCTCAGCCTGGGTGGACCTCCCCCTTCAACTTCCTTCATCTCTCCCAAAGCTTCACTGCAAAACCTCCCTTCCAGTTTTGCTGTCTGCTTTCCTCCTTTCTCTGGTCCTCACTCTCTTGGTTTCCTTCTTCTTCACTTATTCTCCAAATGCGCAACTGGGATAGAAATCCCTACAGAAATAGAGCCATGCACACTAGCATTTCATGTAGGCAGAGCTCAAGTTCAAGGAGGGGAAACTACATTCTCCCTGAACCATGTCATTTCTGTAAAGCATCCTCTGTAAGATGGTCGGTGAGTCTCTGCCTCTCTCTTTCTTCCCCTCTCCTCTTTGAGAATATTTAGCCATAACAGAAACAAAAAGAGGGAGAGTCCTGGTGCTATTTTTTGGAAGAAAAACAAAATAAGAGGATAAGGGTAGGAATCATCCCAGGCTCTGAAAATAGGACTATTACCATCAGCATTTCAAGCAAGCTTATTAAAAAGTCATTTACTTCCAATTACAGAAATCAATCATCTTTGTATAAGGGAATATGAAAGACCCAGTTACTAATGAAAGTAACGGTGAATTTGAGGGTGAGTAATGATCAGAAGGCAGAGGTTTAGTATGTGGTTTCTTACATTTGTAAAAAAAAAAATTCATGTTTTAATTCATCTAAAAACTAAATACAGTACCAAATCAAGCACCTTAGTGCCTGGGGTTTACTTTATATCCCTTAAGTGAGCCCTGCCTCCTACATCCACAGTTAATGAGGGGCTTGTACAAACTAGCCTCCCCTGTGAGCTAGAGGTCCTGGGAAGAAGTAGAATATAGCTGCCCCACCCACACTGGAGCAGAGGAGGCTTGAATGTCCCCAGGTACCTCTGGGAGTGTCCCCTGGGAGTATCCCCTGGGCTCCCTCTGGAGCTTCAGGATGGAAGTCAGAGGCCATGCTGCATGGACCCTCGCCTTGCCCCAGATAGCAGCCTTGGCAACCAGAGCCACATCTTCGAATGGAAAGAAGGATTGTGATCTATAGCTACTCCTCCAGGGCAGGTGTTGAAAGCTGGTTAGACCCTTCCCTTGCTGAAATAAGAACTTCCGAGCATCTAAAGTAACATCTTTTGAATGGAAGCCAACACAATCATGAGCCCTCCGCTCCCTGAGTTGTGTGGTACCTAACAATTCATGCTGGTTGCTGAGCTGAAAATTTTCCTTCTGCTTACCTACTTGTGCATTTATTTGAGCTTTTAACAAATGTGCTTATTTACTTAATTCTCTGAATATGTTTATGGAATATTATCACATACTGGAATAGTGGTATCAATAAGCTCCTTAGCTTAATTAAGTGGATACAATAGCCAAATGCCTAAGCTTCAGACAGAATGTGCTAATCTTGCATGATTATTATGATTACTTGGGTAGCCAGAATGAATATCCCACAGGAGAAGAATCAGGGCTCCCAGACATGGTATAATTTGGTCATTTTTTATAAATGAGAGCATTCCCCCAAAATGTGATCATCATGGACTGTCCTGGTGATAAGAAAGGAGCTGTCTTGAAGCCCAGACTGCTGTCTGGTGTTTTCATCCTGAGCTGAAATGCTCATCAATTATGGGGCACATCCTCTTCTGCAAGATAGGGACAAGGTGATGGGGTGCTCTTGAGAAAATCCCGGTGGGAGAAAATCAAGGCAAGTTACAATGTGTTTTTCTTGAAATTATTGATATTAAAAATGAGCTGCCTTTTCCCCCCCTCTCTCAGTGAGTTGATAATGTTACCAAGTAGAAGAAAAGTCTTGAAATCTGGAGAATTGAAATGTCATGTTGGAATGAAAAGGCTTAAAAACATTTGCCTGGCATTTAGACCATTCCTGGTCTCCCACTTGGTGCCCTGTCACTGAACCTTTCTCTTTGGGGAATCCAGGAAAGGACCCATCCTCCTCCCAGGGAGGCCTGAAGGCTTCTTGGGGGCCTCCCCCAGCCTAAGCTCATGGAATTCCCTTGGGTTGCTGCCGCTATTCTGGGCTTCCTCTGGCTCTCCACCTTCCACCCTTACCTTTCTTGCACATGGCCTGAGCACTACAGAGTTCTGACAATAGGCTGGAACTCCTCATCACCCCCAGCCTGGCAGTAGGACTCAGGCCGTGACCATTTTCAGTCAGCACACAGGACGGATGCTTGTCACTGTGTGGCTGGTACCCAAGCACAATTGTCAGCGTGCTGTAGGGACACCCCATTCCCTCTCAAGGAAGCAAATTACAGTAGTTTTTACATTTTAATTTCTTTTTATAAATATACGGAAATAGACTTCTACATAAATCATAAATCATGCGTACCATTTTTTTTCATCTTTCTCGACTCCTACCTCTCTTACCCAATTCATCCTCCGCCCTCAGGTGACTCGTCATAACAGCTTTATGGGGATCCATTCATGACACCTCCATGCTCAGAGACACCTGGGTGTCTCAGTAGATTGAGTGTCCAGTTGAGTGCCAGACTCTTGATTTCAGCTCAGGTCATAATCTCAGGACCGTGAGATCAAGCCCCCCATCAGGCTCTGCACTGAGTGTGGAGCCTGCTTAAGATTCTCTCTCAATTAATTAATAAATCTTAATTAATTAATTAATCTATCTTAATTAATCAATTAATCTTAATAAATAAATTTTAATTAATTTAAAATTACCTCCACGTTCATATGGCCACATACGTGTGTGTGTGTGCCATGCACACGCAGAGTTCTATGCACACGTCTATAAGGCTCTTGCCATTGTTTGATAAAACACAGCATCAGTTACACCCTTTTCTCCCCCATTGTCTTCTTTGCTTCCTTTTTCTCCTTTTCTGCTCTACTGAATTATTAGAATTTTGGCGTTCCTTCCCTGCACCCCTCCCCACTGCCTTTTTTCTGATCCTCTATTGATTCGGTTGCTACGGTATGTATTTATTCTTCTAGAGTTTAAAAGTAACTATTAACAATGTCTGTAGTTATTGCAAATATACTCTCCGCCCACCCACCTCCAGGGCTGTAGCTTGAACATCCCCTCACCTGATCTCCATCTTGTTATTATGGCTTCGAGTTTTAGTTTTCACACACACACACACGCACACGCACGCACACGCACACGCACACACACACACACACACACACACAGTTTATATGGTCAGTAGTTAAGTATTCTCACTTATTCCTTTTTTGCTCATCACTGTTTCTTTTTCCTACATATTTCCCTGTGTTAGTCTTTCTTCTTGCTGATCGTCATCATAACCTTTTACACTTATGCAGTTCTTAGATCCCAGGCACTCTTCTAAGCACATTGCATAGGTCACTTAATTCAGTCCTCACAACAGATAGTAGTACTGACCCTGTTTTGTAGATGAGGAAACTGAGGCACAGGGCCATTCAGTAGCTTGCACAGTGGTGCACAATACGTAACCCGGCTGGTCTGCAAACTAGGGCACCTGGCTCCAGAGTCCATATACTGAACCTCTAGGCTTGGTTGCCTCTCAGTTGACCCCTTTTTGGGGAGTGGTCATCTGTGGGTGGTAAATGCTCTTAGTCCTCTTATGACAGAAAATGTCTTTATTATGCCCTTATCTATGAATAAAAGTTGGACTAGGTATAAAATTCAGGTTGACAGGTACTTCCCTCCATTGTCCCAGCACCCCTTGCTGTGGCTGAGATGTGGGTTGCTGCCTAGGGAGTTCTGCTGCAGGTCCCCTGGCAGCTGGGGACAGTAGCTCTTCGTCCCTGAAGGTCTGCAGTTGCCCATGACGTGTCCAGGTGTGGACTTGTCTTTCTTTGCACTGCTGTGTGCTCAGAGTGCACTTGCAACCCAATGGCTTAGATCTTTCTTCAGTTCTGGAAAAGCACACCTGCTGTGTGTGCAATTCTGCTTCTTCACCATGCCTACTTCCCTTCTTCTAGAACTCTTTTTTTTCCCCTAAGATTGATTCACTCATTCATTTATTTGAGAGAGAGAGCATGCACATGCAAGAACAAGTGGGGGCTGAGGGAGAGGGAGAAGCAGACTCCCCGCTGAGCAGGGAGCCCAATGCTGGGCTCGATCCCAGGACACCTAGATCATGACCAGAGCCGAAGGCAGATGCTTAACTGACTGAGCAACCCAGGTGCCCCCCTTCTTCTAGAACTCTTGTCAGACACGTGAAGAGGTCTCTCAGTCTCCCCTCTGGGACTTTTAACTGCCTTTTCCCATTTTCTGTCCTCCTCTCTGTTCCATGTGTGGGGTGGGCGTGAGGTGACTTTTTCCATAGTATCTTTCCAATCACTGATTCACCTTTAAAATATGTCCAGTCCAGGGGCACCTGGGTGGCTCAGTCAGTTAAGTGTCCAACTCTTGGTTTCGGCTCAGATCATGATCTCAGGGTTGTGAGGTGGTGGAGCCTGCTTGAGATTCTCTCTCCCCTGCTCCCGCTGCCCCTCCCCCCACTAGTGCTCTAAATAAAGAAACAAACAAATAAATAAATGTCTTTTAAAAAATACGTCCAGTCTGGGGTTTGTTCCCTTTTCCCCTCTATCGTTCTTGATTTTTTGTGTCAGTGACTCTATTTTTCATTTCAAAACATCTTTCCTATCCATCTATTCTTGTTTCATTCTTATTCATACCTATTTGTTGTATGACTTCTTATTCTTTTTAAAGAAAATGAAGCCATCATTAATCTCTTTGAGTACTCTCATCATACTTACTTTGAAGTCTATCTTGGGAGCTTAGAGTGGTATGGTCTTTATGGAGGCCGCACCTCAAATTCCTACAGCTCTGCTGAGAGCCAGCAGGGGCTTCTCTCACAGACCTTCATGTTCCAGCATGGCCATCGCAGCACTGCTGGTGTTAGTGGGAGTGGGAGACCATCCAGTTGTCCTACCCTTGGGGAAGGGAAGTAAAATGTTAGGGTACACACTATGGAATGTATGCAATAGTTAGAATCTGAGGACTAGATGCATATACAGGAAAATGGATAGATGTCAAAAACAGTGCTAGCAAGTAAACAGGGAACAGAACGAGATCTGTAGCACAGTATTTCTTTCATAGCTTAAAAATTGCACAGAAAACTTTAACATGAATTGTAAGAATATATACGATAAAAGAGTATGCATCAAACCAATCAGAATGGCCACCTATTAGAGGCATAAGGGAAGGGGAATTGGAGATGGGGCATAAGGCACGGCGATAAACACACACACACATATACACTCACACATATATACATACACACACACACACATACATACATGTGGGGCCTTCTCCATACTGACAAGGATAATGTGCTGTTAACTAAAGAGTAAGACTAATTCAACCCTTTGTGAATCTGCATCAATAAATGTCTGTATCTGTCTATCCAGAAAATTACTTTCATCTCTAATGAATTCATGTTCCAGCTATTAATTTCACTATCTTTTCTTAGCATTAGATTTATTCATACATTTTGGCATTTTTGTGGCCAGGTCCATTTTTAATGAACACATTTTATTTCTTTCTCTTTCCCTCTGTCCGTTTGTGCTCATCCCTCTCTATCTGACAGACCCTCCAGGCCCTCCCCCCCGGAAGACAGTTTGGAGTGGCTGCTCTATAGCAATGTTGGGACATGGCCCTTCTGGGCAGAGCATCAGCGGGCAGCTTGGTATAGCAACCGAGAGTAGCTGAGTGTGTACCCTTCTTGCTCCTTGGGCTTACAGGGGGATGTGAACCATAGCCCTAGGCAACATCTAGCAGCACTTTTCTCCCTCAGTCCCCTTTCAGCCACAGGCGGGGTGCCAGGGGACTCTCACCCCACCCTACAGCTTCAGACCGTGTCCTGCTGCATGCTGTGCTTTTAGTCACCTTCCTGCTTCTGGACCTGGAGCCCTGCCAGCTGAAAGCTTGGGCTCCCCCGACCATTCTTCATTTCTGTCCCACTTCTGGTCTTCAGAAATCTGTCTTGAAAGCTAATCGAGCAAAGTCTCCTTAATATTCTCTTGTTTTATTTTATTCACCACAGCTATGGTGGGAAGAGGTGGGTCCTGCCTCAATCAATTTTCAAATTATCCAAACAAGTTTAGAAACAACCTGATGAAAGAGATATTAGCAAGGAAGAGATGAATGTGCCTGATTTTAAGACTTCAAAGGATTAACATACTCCAGTTTGTTGGAAATTCATCTAAGGATTGCACACATAATTTATGCCGGGCCTATTAATTCTACAAACATCCTTACAAACGGTCTTTGGGGAGTCTAACCTTTCAGTAATCACAGTCCTCTGTGTTAGAGTACAAAGAAACTGGCATCCCACGTCACAGCTGAAATTCACACTCTGAATTCAGACCCACCTACTGGACCTTCCTTTCAAAGAGGGCGCTCAGGCAGGCGGCACGGCTCTGTGCCCTCTCCCCACACCCCAACCCTGCTACTGAAGTTTACTGATTTGACTTTCCTGAGATGCTATAGTGGTAGAGTCAAAGAGCAGAGCAGATTCTCACTGGGGTCCAGAGGCCCTAGCAATGACCTTGGAGCCCGGACTCTCATCTTCCCCCAGCTCCACTCCTCCATTCAAGCCCTCCCTTCCAACCCCCACCCCAAACCAGTGAATGCCTGGCCTCCTCCACCCCGTGGCCCCCACCATTGTCGCGGACTGCAAGGCCTTCCCCACCCTCCCCTTAACACCTCTGCTCCCTTCAGAATCCACCCAAGGCTCACCATTAGTGATGGTGCTTTTCCTCATGCCACGAACCCGCCTTTCCTCCTCTAAACTTACGTCTACCCGCGATTTGACATTTAACCACTCGTCCTTCAGGCCCGTCATCTTATGACTATAGTATCTTTTCCATACGTCTGAAAGTGCCTTCTTGACTAAAACTAGTCTGGTGAGTCACATACACTGACACCTTATCCGTTATCCTCCTGAGAGTCTTGAGCTATGGTAAAACAGATATTACCCCAGTTATTTTATTGTGACCCATTTTTCAAATGATAAAATGGAGGCTCGGAGACATTAAGTAACCTGCCCTACTAGAAGCAGCAGAGCTGGGATTTGAACTTAACTCTGTAGGCCTACAAGTTTGTAATTATCTCCTAGTTTAACCAAAACGGCAAAGAGATTTGCTTCATCTCCAGGCCAACTCCCAGTGACCGGTTATAGCTGCCCAAAGTGCTGTGTCGAAGAGCCAAACCCAGGCTCAGCAGGAACGCAAACCACCCAGGAGGCAAAAGCAAGATCAGCCAGGGTTCTGGCTTTTAAAAGGAAGAACATGCGGGGGCCCTGTTTGTGGTCCCCTGCATCAGGCTCACTGTCTTGAACTAGAAGAGACTTCTTAACCAGTCCGTATGTTCCACAGCACTTAGAACATAGAGTTTACAATATAGTGCGTGAGCGAGAACTATTTACTGCCTGGGAGCGATGTCAACATCCTCAGTGAGGAACGGCCTCCCGGAAATTGCGCAAGCACCCGCGGACGGCCCTGTTCTGGGGGAGTCAGAAGCCAAGCGCTCTGCTCTGCACCAGTTAAGCAGCTTTGTGTCAGTGAACAACTACAAACTACCAGGCATGCAAAATACAATGGGACCCTTAAGGAAAGTTGTTGAATCCAAAAGACTATCATTGTAAGAAAAATAAAATAAAATAAGTGTTGCTTCTGCATGATGATAATACTTTCCATATGAACTACTTGGTACGGAAAAACTCCACACCACGCTGTCCCATGGTTACGAAGGTCGTGCGTCTCCCCTGGCGCTCCCCATGGGTGGTTGCGGGTTCCAAGTACCCTCCACCCCCTGCTAACACCCCCACTCTGGCAGTCAGTGAATCAGAACGGGAGAGAAGGTGTTTGTGGCATGGGCTGTTGTAAGTTTCTGGAGACAAAATCACTAATTACCACCATTCGCCTACAAGCGGAGCCTCCCCCGCGCCCCGGCTTCCCTCCCTGACCATCTCCTGCCTCAGGCTGGGAGTTCTATTTCCGTCTCATGTCTTTTCCATACCTCAGGATGGGGATGTGTCCAGGAACCCAGGCCAAAACCAGCAAATGTATCACCAAGCTCATGACAAGAAGCCGCATGCGGAGTGAATTCTGCTTCTCCCCTCAACTCCGTCCTTTGCCAAAACCCGTGGAACTGCAAGATCCAGCCGATTACAGAGACTCTTATCTTCACATGAAGAATGACTCTGTTAGAAAATGCAATTAAGTATCAGCCATAAGGCTATTTTTAGCTGCTTGTTTGGGAAGATCTCTGAAACAAAAATCTCCATGTGGTGGGCGAGGTTAGCCGAGTCACCCAAATTGAACACCCATACATGCATTTTAAACCTACCTTTCTCAAGATGAGCATTATAAAGACCCACCTGTGGTCCCCTACGGATGGCCCATTGTTCTGGGAGTAGGTATTTCTGTTTGTGGAGTTCATAGAACCGGCAGTCCTGGTGGCAAATCCCCCTCTTTATTTATGTGAGCACCTCTTCCCAGGCTGGGGGCCGTGGAGAATCTCTAACCCTGCTTCCCCCGGGTTTGGAGAAGGGACCCCGGTCGGTCATTCCGATGGGAGCAGGAGAAATCATGCCAAACGAGACCAAGCACCTATGGCAGCAAGGCATGAAGGTGGGATGCATGTAATTAAGGAGACCTATCGCTGGGGAGGCCCGTGGTCAGGGAGACAAGCTGTCGGGACTCTCGTCGGGGAGATAGTTTCCCAAGGAGGAATGCAGGACAGTGCGTCCTCCAAAGGAGCAAGTCCCCATCCGGTCTCAGCAGGAAGGAGGTAGCCAGGCACAGAAGAGGCTCGTGGTGAAAGGCGCCTATGCCAGATACCCAGGACCCAGGCCAGGCACCACAGCGGCATTGGCTGTCCCTGCTGCGGGCATGAGAAAGCCCTTAATGACCTACTCTCCATCAAGAGCTGTGTCTAAATGGTGTGTTGCATTTGTCACAGCACTCCCTCCTTTTATTTGAAAAAGGCATGTGCTATGCTTCTTTACAATTCAATTCAGCAGTGTTGGACATAGGCTGAAATCTCATCCCAGCACAGCCCCCAGACTCCATCTTCTTTCCTCTGCCGATGTAGACAATAAAGGTCATATTGCTCAGAGTGGGGACAAGATCCTCTCTGTGGCTGTGGCTGGCCTGGGTTTCAGCTCGTTTTCCTGTTGTCTCCAGACTGGTTCAGTTCTCACCCTTGGGCCAGATTTCCACTTCTCCACCTCTCCCCCCATCCAGTACATTCCCTAAATTCTCACCCTTCCCCACTTGGAATTAGGGTGCAGTCACTGCTTATGCCCAATCCCTGGCTTCCTCTCTGCGCACAGTCCTCTCCGGCGGGGACACATGGAAGGTAGGTGCAGGCTTGCACTCTGGCAGGAGCTGAAGGAACTGGTGACATTTAACCCAGAGACAACAAGTCCAAGTGGAGAAATCATGGCATCCTCAGATCCTCACTGCCAATGAGAGAGGATCCTTCTTCCATGCTGTTCCAGAGAACCAGCCAGGTCCAAATCTGGAAGTTACAGGGAAGCAGGTGTCAACATCACATCAGTAACTCCTTATATACAATTTAATCAGTGGAACAGCCTGGGTATATCCAAGTCATACAAGTCGCAGGGATTCCTGAATTGGGTAGGACGTGAAAGTGAATGACCTCTGCCGTCTCTCCCAGTCATAGCATTCTAGAGGTGCCCTAGAACTTTCCGTGAGTGTTGGGGTCTCTTGTGACTGCTTCATTGTCTGCTCATCTTTCGAAAACTCAGTTCAGTCATCACCTGTGAGGTGTCGAATGTACTTTATGTGAAGAAACGAATACATTAGACAAGGGAGCAGTGAAGTTCCCAGGCTTTCTCAGGGTCCCCTGGGGCCCAATTGCATCTCCCAAATGGGACACGTGATGCAGACAGCACTGACATTTTAATGACTGTGCTGAGCCCTTGGATATGAACAAACCCCTGGGAGGGGGCCTCCTTCACCCCTCCTTCCAGCACGAAATCACAGAAGTATAGTAGAGATGGGGGAGTCCTGGAGGTCACTTTGCCCCAAGTCCTACCCAGGGCAGGGGTTCTCGACCTCACACCCCCAGACTGTCACCCAGCCTCTGCTGGAAACACTGTCAGGAAAGGACTCACTGCTCTGCCAGGAAATGTAGTCCAGTTTGAGACAGCTTAATCCATGTTGAGACAGTTGTGAACTGTTTCTTCCTCTTATTGAGCCCCTAGTTTGTCTTTATTCAACTTGACTTCTGCCCTCAGGGGTGGACAGAGATAAATCTGTTCTCTCATCCAAATGACAACGTTTGGATTTTTTTTTTAAGATTTTATGTATTTGAGAGAGAGAGAAAGAGAGCATGAGTGTGGTTGGGGGGCAGAGGGAGAGGGAGAAGCAGACTTCCCACTGAGCAGGGAGCCTGATGTAGGGCTCGATCCCAGGACCCTGGGATAGTGACCTGAGCCAAAAGCAGATGCTTAACTGACTGAGCCACCCAGGCGCCCCAACAACATTCAGATTTTTAGAGACAGCCATTATCTCTGAGCCTCTTCTCCCTCCAAGTCTTTCCTTCTCCACCTAAACATCTCAAATCACCTCAAATATTCCTCATCTGGCGTGGTTTTAGACCCCTGACCATTTTCTATAAATATTTTCTATTTTACTAACATTCCTTATGAGGAATAACTCCCAGAACAAATGCCAACTATGGTCTGACCACTACAGAGTACATATGCAGAGTCCACCACCATCACCTCCCTTCAGCTACACACTATACCTTTATTAATGCAACCTTGAATAATATATGTTTCATAGTAAGTGATCAACTGCTGTGTTCATATTAAGGTTATCCTCAACTAAAACCATCATCTTTTTTCCTTGACACAGTTTCATACAGCTTAAAAGAAAGAAAGTAGATTTAAAAGTGGCCCTGTAAATTATTAAAAGATCCAATCCTGCCTCCCTTTTCATTAATAATAGACAGATAGAACTACTGAAGAGACTAGGGCCCTAACAAAGGTTACAAGAAACAGACTAAGGTAACTGAACCCAAAGATGGATTGAACCCAAAGGTGAAAGGTGCATTTGCATTCCTGTGCCAAGACGCCAGCATGCCGGCCTGTTCTTCCAGCACCATCCAGCGCATGGAGGGCTCTTCTCGGAAGCTATGCCCACTTTTGTCTTCCTTACTCTACCTTGTTTTTTTGTTGTTGTGTTTTGAGGTTTTTTGGCTTGCAACATGCTTCTGAGGCAAAGGCAACTCACTAGTGGTTTTCCTTTGTGTCTTTGACAGGTCGCCTGAAGGAAGAAATCACTCAGCGGCATATGCAGCAGGTGGCTCTAGGTGGGTACAAAGCAAAGTCTGCAGGAAGAAGGTAAAGGTAATACAAGCTGTGTGGTCTTGGAAAACTAGACCCAGCTGAAAGATAATCCATCTAGGACCCTCAAGAAGGTTAAGAAATGCAAGGTTTGCAGTCAGTGCAGCTTCCTCTGGATGCCCCCTCCTCTCTGGGACCCGTTCCCCCATCCTGAGTGCTTGCTCCCAGCCGTCAGGACCTGGCACCCCACCTTCCCAGCCGCTGCCTCATCCTCCTGACCTTTCCGCCCCACACCCCAACCTAAGTTCACCCCTAGGTCCCAGCTCCTCAGGACTCTACTCTGAGCTTTCCAGTGCTACTAGTAAATAATCCTAACAGCAGCCGTGAGTGATGAAGACAGCGACTGTGTTCTGGACCACCCCTGTGCACTTCAGCGTGTGCGTGGTCTCCTTTCCACCTCGCCCCTGTCCTCAGAAGTAAGTGCATTTTTCTGGATGAGGGCGATTCAGTGACTTGCCCAGAGTCACGTGGCTAGGAAGCGTTGGAACTAGGATGTGAACCCAGGTGTCTGAGTCCACACCTGATGCTTTTCTCTCTAGCTGGCCTGGGACCAAGCACTTAGAGCACTCTGATTGAATAAGCAATTCATGTATTCCAAACGAAGGGTTCCCCTTGAGATGGCCTGGCCCCTGGAACAACCTGCAGTTAGAGAACTCCAGCACCCACGACCTCTAGAGGGGAGATGGAGGAGAGCCCCGGCGTCATAGAGATGACCCACTGAACCCCAGTAATTTGGATTATTAGGAAGGTGGGCTGTTTAGTTTCAGTAATAAGGATCACATCACATAGCCACTGGTTGCATCAGAAACATGGAAGAAGGAAGCCTGAGGCACACTGACCGGAGCTCGAGCTTCCCCCATTGGCCCTGGCACTGAAGTCAGGTCAACGTGCCAGGCCCGCCCTCCTGTTGGCAGAGATGCGGGCAGGGAGTCAGAGCTGAGATGGCCCTAAGTGGTTCTCCAGGAAGCAGCCAGGACTCCCCCGGGGCCCCGACTCATAGAGCTGGCTAGGGAAGAGCTTAAGGACCTCTGTTGGGAAGTTGGGAAGCTGTGTCAAGGTGACCCTCGAGCCTCACAAGTAGGTCACTGGGCGGGGAGTCGTCCCTAAGGACTGCCACCGGGCCCTGCATCTGAGGTCTGCCTTCTGGCCTTTTCTCCAGTCTTTACAATGCCGAGTGACTAGAAACAATGACTGGAAAACACTGGTCAATTCCTGGGGCAAGAGATGCTCCATCCCTTCTGACCCCCCCATCCCAGACAGTCCTGGGCCTTTGGGAAATGGCTGCATATCTTCTCGGTAATTCCTCTTGCTCATCTCTCTGGGAGCCTTCTCCTGAAATACAGCAGGTGTCAGCTTCAACAGGGCCCAGCTTTGCCTGAAGTAATCAGCGGACTTCAAATGGAAAACACTCTGGATGGAAGTCTAATTAAGAGCATTTGAAATACCTATTTATTTTAAAAGCATACTATTCCAATTAGAAAAGAAGTGTTAACATCTCCCAGCTGCCATTTTGAATTTAAATGCCATGTTTTTCGTCCAAACTTCTCAGGAGCTTGTCTGACAGAGCTTTGGAACCGCCGGAGCTCATGGGTCCCCTGGCGACCACATTTCAGAGTCTTCTAGTAGGAGACAGCTCTCATTGCAACAGACTGTTTATAGAGTCATTTCCTGCCTTCGCCCTCACCCTCGGGACCCAGGGCTCCGGGGGAACCCAAAGCAGCTCAGTGTATATGGTGTTCAGTATATCTTGGTGTTCTGTAGTTGGGGCTTCCAGTGGAGGAATGGGGCAATGACGACATCTGCTCTTGCCCTCCTCACTCTCTGTTCTCTTTCCTTTGTCTCCTTCTCTCTACTTCCCCTCCATTTTAAATATTTCCTTTCGGAATTGTTTCTTTCTTTTGCCTCCATGTTCGTAGGTTTCCATGAAAGTACAGGTCGTGTTGGTTGGTTGTTCTAGGAGGAAGGGGGGGATGAGCAAAGCTGAGCGGGAGAGGTTTTGTCATGTATTTTGTGTAAGAATAGGTCTGTGTGTGTATGAGTGGATGTATGCCCAAGAAAATGTGTATATAGGCAACCTCATATCTCAGAGGGGCAAAGATTTAATGGTAACGTGAGAGATTCCATGTGGAAGAGACTGAGACCCAGTGATGTGCTTGAGTCAGCTCTGCACCCATCAGAGGAGTGACCATTACCATTTCAGAAATCTGGGGAGCCATGGTAAGATACAGCTGTTAAAAATTAAATTAGAGAAGGGCGCTTAGGTGGCTCAGTTAGTTAAGCATCCAACTGTTGATTTCAGCTCAGGTCATGATCTTAAGGTCCTGGAATTGAGCCCCGTGGAGGGCTCTGTGCTTAGCCAAGAGTCTGCTTAAGATTCTCTCTCTCCCTCTCCTTCTGCCCCTCCCCCGATCCTGAAACTGCGTACACACTCGCTCGCTCTCTCTCAAATAAATTTTAAAAATCTTTTAAAAAATTAAATTATAGAAACTTACAATCAAATAAATTATCTTAAAAAGCAAAGGCAACAAATACTCAAAATTTATCACTTCCTAATTACAGATCTTCCTCGACTTACAGTGGGGTTACCTCCTGATAGGTTCATCGTCAGTTGAAAATGTCATTAAGTCAAACCTGCATTTAATACACCTCACCCACAGACATGGAGCTTAGCCTCCTTTACACACTCAGAACACGTAGGTAGCCTACAGCGGGGCAAACCGTCCAACCCAAAGCCCAGTTTATAATAAAGTGTTGAGTAGCTCCTATAATGGATTGAATTCTGTACTGAAAGTCGAAAACGGCATGGTTGTGTGAGCATAGGGTGGTTGTGAGTGTGTCAGGCTTACACGCAGCCTGGGAGCTGTGGCCCCTGCCACGACCCAGCACCACAAAAGCTTATCACGCTGCCCGTCGCTAGCCTGAGGAAAAATCAAAACTCAAAATGCAAAGTACGGTTCCTCCTAAATGGGCATCACTTTTGCACCATCCAAAAGCCAAAAAATCCTAAGTCGAACCATCGTAAGTTGGGGACCATCTATTATTTACTACGTGTTACTATTACCTCTGCTCTTGGGGTCATTTGCAACTACTGTGTCTTCATCGTGGAAATGCTGTCTTAGGGTGCGACACTGCGCATGTCTTCCCAATTCCACAGGCAGTGACGTCACACCAGCAGCTTGAAACTAGGAGTGGGAGTAGTTACGCCACGGACACTGACACATACTATTATAAATGGCAGCACTTTTTTTCCCCTGGAGAGCTGGTGGTATAACATGGATCACCACAGCATGGGCGTCCAGATAAGCACCCACTGGAAGGCCAGTGCTGTGCACGTGTGTGTCCTTATAAAGACTCCTCCTCTTCCTGGCTGAATATCTGGATGATGGTTTCTCTTCATTTACTCCCTACCCGGGGAACCCTGGTCCTTTAGAAAGTGAGTGGACAGGGAAACCAGAGAAGACAGACGTGGGGCAGGAGAAACATTGGGCCCAGGGGGGCACTTGATGTAACAGCCAGAGTCTTGGGTCCTTTAAGAGAAACATCAATGATCAGTTCTATGAATATCATCAACAGACAAATGTTCCTTTGGTCTTAGAGGAAGGCCTACTCCCACACCATTTCAGGAAATAAGAAGACAATGCTATTTTTAATCAGGCATCATTTGGAGCTGATATTCATGGAACGAGATTCAGCTAGTTGGGTGGAGAGTGCTTTGCTGCATTTCGTTGCGTGTGGTTTTCCCACTTTATTGCAGTAGCCGCCCTGAGTGGTATGATATTGGCGGTTATGCAGACGAGGTTGATCAGCAAATGTTCCTTGAGCGCTTGGCGTGTGCCTGGCATGGGTCTAAGCTCTCTCTGTGTAACTTCTTCTTTAATGCTCCTGAAAGCCCCATGAGGGAGATACTACTGTTACCCTCACTTTACACTTAAATCCCAAAGGAGTTAAGTGAACCTGCCTAACTTTGCTCAGCTCCGGGATGCAAAGGAACACGCGTGTGCAGCCTGTGCCATAACCAGCGTACCACACTGCCCTCAGCCCTGTGCAGGGCATTGTGGAGTTCACAGAGGGACAGAGACCCAATGCCTGCCCTCAGAGGGTTTCTACTCTAGCCAGCATAAGGGGAAATACACATAAAAAGGTAACTCTTCATCTAATTTTGGATTTAGTCACACATACTATCCTATTCACCACCCTCTTCCCACTGTAGCCCCAAACCGGTACAGCCTTGGCCTCTGTCATGAAGCCTTGCCTGACCCCATACCCCCAAGCCTGCTTTGTCCTCCAGTCTCACACACCTCCGGAAGGCACCAACCTTATTTTGTAATGTGTATTGTCATAGCTGTATCCTCCATGCTGAAACGTGAGATCCTGGAAAGCTGGGTGCGTCCAATTAATCTTTTTACCCCTCGCAGCCGGCCCGGGCAATAAATAGGCCAAATCAGTGCTTCCCCAGATGCCTTCCAGACCCACACATCTTGCAGAAGTATAATGAGACATTTGAACATAAAATAAAATAAGTCCATTTACAGGAAGTAGAAGGAGTAAGTACTTGTGGACCCCACAGCTGAGCCGATCACAGTACAGCAGCAATAAATTTAGCTCTCTCTTATCTAGCCACTAAGCAGAACGGGAAGCTCCCAGAGTTACAGAGTTTTCGTTTTCTGACAACAGGAAGTGTACTAACTAATTTATCTGCAGAAATAGAATTTCTTCCAGGAACAAAACACAAACCAGAATTTATTGTACAGATTCTTATTAAAAGACACTGAGTGACACAGTGAGCAATGTGCTCAACTGCGGTCTTACAAAAGATGCCGAAATGTTGTCCCCCCAGATGATTCTTTTTTTTTTTTTTTTTTTTTTTTTTTTTATTAATAATGATTTTTTATTATATTATGTTAGTCACCATACAGTACATCCCCGGTTTTCGATGTAAGGCTCGATGATTCATTAGTTGTGTATAACACCCAGTGCACCATGCAATATGTGCCCTCCTTACTACCCATCACCGGTCTATCCCATTCCCCCACCCCCCTCCCCTCTGTAGCCCTCAGTTTGTTTCTCATAGTCCATAGTCTCTCATGTTTCATTCCCCCTTCTGATTACCCCCCCTTTCTTTATCCCTTTCTTCCCCTACTGATCATTCTAGTTCTTATGTTCCATAGATGAGAGAAATCATATGATAGTTGTCTTTCTCTGCTTGACTTATTTCACTAAGCATTATCTCCTCCAGTGCCGTCCATGTTGTAGCAAATGTTGAGAACTCATTCTTTCTGATTGCTGAGTAATATTCCATTGTATATATGGACCACAACTTCTTAATCCAGTCATCTGTTGCAGGGCATCTCGGCTCCTTCCACGATTTAGCTATTGTGGACATTGCTGCTATGAACATTCCCCCAGATGATTCTTATATCGGCCCTCAATAAAAGCAAGAGGCCTGACATTAAAGCACAACTCATTGAAAACATTTATGTGAGCGGTCGAGGTAATTGCTGCAGGTACTCTGCTTTCTGATGGTTGCACAAAGCAGGAATAAAACCAGGAGAAGGTAGCCCCAGGAATGTGGGCTATAGCCTCTCTCTTAAGTGTCTCTTTTGAGCAATATTTGATCAGTTCGGCTCACGATCGAAACTCTACCAAATGCCTGTGATTCAGATTTAAGACATGTGGCACTTACCGGTATATGAAGTGTGTCAGGTGAGAGGGACAGGCCATGAGAGCTTCGAGAACTTACCAGAGGGAGTAGTCCCTGGAGTTGTCACCAAGGCCACAGGCCTAGGATGAGCCACGAGGAATGGGCAGGATTCAGAATCTCAGAGCAGAGTGGGGAGGTAGTTGACCTATGGAGGGTGTGTGGTGGGGGGGGTATGTATGTGGGGGTCAGGTGTATGGGGGGGTGTGTATATGGTGTGGGGGTGGTATGTGGGGTGTGGGTGTATGTGAGGGTGGGTGGGGTGTGTGTATGTTTTGTGTGGGTGGGTATATGTGGGGTATGTGTTTTTGTGTGTGGAGGGTAGAGGGAGAGGACTTTCTGGGGGAGTTATCTGAAGTCGTGGAGGGAAAATCTAAAATGGTGAATTGGGCCAGTTCACTGAGAACCTTGAATCGGAGCATTTATCTTATGGGCAGTTGAGCCACTGAACATTTTTGAGCAAGGAAGTTTTGGTCAAAGAGACCTTGTAGAGAAAGAAAGCCCCCAAGCAGTCATTCCAATTCTTAAGCATTTCTGACTGACTGATGAGTAAATAATCTGTACCCCCCCCCAGCCCTTTGCCCACTTGCCCTGCACTGGACTGGTCCTCTGGGCACACATGCTTCCAGCCCAAGCTCAGGGAGGGCCTCCAGGATGTCTGGCTGTCTGAGTGAATCTGCTGCCGACATCACCCACTGAGATATGATGCCCCAGGTTGCTGCACACTGATCTGCTGCTGACATCGCCCACTGAGATATGATGCCCCAGGTTGCTGCACACTGATCACTTGCCCTGCAGACTGGTCTGGCCCCTTGTAGGTAGGTGGTCAGTCCATTCTTTTGTTCTGTGGTAGATGGAAGTGGGGAGATCACTGCCCTTGAAAAGCTCACAGTTGCTCCCCACACAAGCTGTCCATGTTGGATAACACCACACCTTTCTGTGCATTTATCCCTTGACCCAACTTCTGTGAAAACGTAACCTACTGGAACGTTCCATTGCCTCTACGTGTAGCCATGTTTTTTATATACTATTACAGAAGATAGAAATAATAATGATTAAATAAGTAAAAAGCCATGAGCATGACATTGGCAGGTTCCAAATGGCATCTGAGATTCCCCCCACCCCCGATACTGGCCTCTTGAATACTAGTCTTCCTCTCCCCTCCCCCATCCCTCTCACTACCCCAGGAGCAGAGATCCTTTGAACAAAAGAAGCCCCCGAGAACAGTCTATTGTTGTTGCTGTGTCACGTGGACCCTTGGGTTGCCCCTGGGCGGTGTGTGCTACCTGACCCTGAAAATGGGGCAGTGACAGCTGTCCCTCGCAGGGGCCTTGAGGAGGGTTGGGAGAGCCCCTGAGGCCAGAGGCTGCCTATTCTACCGCAGGCTTGTTCCAGCTTAGAGTCTGCTGAGGAGTTCTTTTCTCCGGAACAGAAGTCCGGCGGTGGCCTCTTGAGCCATCCCATCTGCTCTCCAGACAGAGGCCTCTGCCTCTCCGAACTGCTGTTTAAGCCTGAACCTGGAACTGCTTTTTTGGAATTCTGCTCCTGGGGATAACAAACTTGAGAGAAAGCAAAAGGTCAGCGTGTCATCCATTTATTTATCAGACTTCCCTGAACACCTCGTATGATCTAGGCAGTACGTGAAACCAGAAACTCCAGTCTATGGGGAGGAAGCACTGATTGGCATGGACCTGGAGGGGACCTTCCGGCACTCTCTAGCTCAGTGGTTTTCAGAATGGATTCTCTGGGACCTAGGTGTTCTTAGAGAGCCTGAGGCGAGGGGTAGAGGAGCCAGCACGCAAGCGGCGGGGCCCCAGGATTTTTGCCCACCCTGATTCAACCAAAGCAAGTTCTATTTCCCTTTTTGCTGTGAAGCCTTTGTTTGAAGAAAAGCTTCTGCAGCTTTTAACATATCTTCCTTCAGACCTTATGGCTCTAAGACATTTCCAGAGGCAGATTCCCAGCTCGCCTCCCCGGAACTCTCTGAGTTTCCTCTGGACTCACACAGAACTCTGCTCATACCTCTGTGATAGGACTTATCACATTGTGTGCTAATTATTCAGTCTTTTATCCATTTCCTCCACTCAGCAGAGGATCTTTATTTCCCCAACACTGAGCACAGTGATCAGCACTCAGTAGGTCCTCCGTGAAGGTTTGCTCTGTGACTAGGTTCCAACATCTATAAAATGAGGTGGTCGGACCAAGTGACATCCTATGCCCAGCACATCCTGAAACTGAGCCGCCGTTTGCGGTTGCCTGTTGAATGAACAAATGAACCTAATGCTCTTCAGCCCTCAGGTGCCATGATTTTACCTCCTTGTGAGTGCAGACCTCCTTAAGCCGTGCAGGAAACGTAGCCTTGGTAAGGAGAAGCGTGAGGGCTTGGATTAGAGGTGCCTGCGTCCTCTCAGAAAGGAATGATCCAAATGTGAACCCCAGGAGTAAGGCAGAGTATAAAGGAAGCAGCTGCCCCAAAGGCTGAGATGGCATCTCAGTTGGTTCCAGAAGGACTCAGGTGGCTCTGTAAGACCAGTGATAAATTCTCTCCGCCTGAGTCGATTCTAATCCACAGTTGCTTGTGAATATAGGGCCAACTTCTGTGGCATGAGGCCAAATCTGGCCAGATTCCCAGGCTCAAGATGGAGTCTGTGGGTAAGGAGACCCCACCCTAATTCCTTGCCGAGTTCCCAATTGCCAAGGCCCCATCCCTCTGGGTAGTTCCAGACTTCCTCACCAGCCATTTTGGAGAATAGAAGGTGGCTCTGGGCATCAGCCCTGGTGCCAGCCTTGAACTGCTGCTGTGGTTTAATTTAAAAAAAAAAAAAACAACACTCACCTTAGAGTCAGGAGGGCCCTGCTTGAATCATACCTCTACCTTTTGCTAGTCTGTGACCTTGGTCCATCAACCTTCCTGAATTTCCATTTCCTTGTCCATAAGAGAAGAACATCTGCTCCCCAGGGCTGGTCTGAGTACCGGGTGAGGTGTGTTTGTGCTGGAGTCGAGGACAGAGTAGATGCTCAGAAAATCATCATGAAACCTGTCTCTGAGTGCCAGGAACCAGACAACCAGATGCCCAGGCAGCAGACACAGCCCCCTGCGGCAGAGCTGACCACAGCTCTGGGCCAACAGCACCAGTTGGCATAACTGGTGGAGGTCACTACATTTCTGCATTCACCATGTCCCTCCACCCACTTATGCTCATAGGCACCATTAATCACTCTACCTTGAAAAAATAAAGTCACTGTCTCTCCCATTGAGCACTGATTAAGGATGGTCCTCTTACCAGTTGCCAGGGCCATTTTATTCATCATGCAAATGTGCAGGAACCATGGGTGCTACTTTGAATGAATTAGACATTTGACCAATGTCCTAGTCAGTTGGGGCTGCTATCACAAAGCACCATAGGCTAGATGCATGATAAACAACAGGAATTTATTTTTCCACAGTTCCAGAGGGTGGAAGCTGGAAATTAGGGTGGCAGCATGGTGGTTCTAGTGAAGGCCCTCCTCTGGGTCGCAGACTGCCAGCTTCTCATTGTGTCCTCACACGGCAGAAGAGGAGTGAGCTAGCTCTCTGACTTCTTTTTTTTTTTAATAATATTTTTTTATCATATTATGTTAGTCACCATACAGTACATCCCTAGTTTTTGATGTAAAGTTCCATGATTCATTACTTGCGTATAACACCCAGTTCACCATGCAATACATGCCCTCCTTAATACTCATCACCAGCCTATCCCATTCCCCCACCCCCTCCCCTCTGAAGCCCTCAGTTTGTTTCCCACAGTCCATAGTCTCTAAGGGCACTAATCCCCTTCATGAGGGCTCCACCCCCATGACCTAATTACCTTCCAAAGGCCTCATCTCCAAATATCATCACATTGGGGATTCAATTTCAACATATGAATTTCGGGGTTACATAAATGAACATATAGACAATCATATATGTATAATGTATAACAAATATATACAACATATATCACATATAATAAACATACAACCAGTCAAATATATAGAAGACAAAATTCTAACCTCTTGATGTCATCTGGTAGGCTAAAATGTATCGTGGCTGGCCCCTCTAGCTGGCACAAGTGATAAAAATCACCATTTGTGTTTGGCAAGTCCCAGCCCAGGAAAGGTCTTGGTGTTCCCTAGAAACAATTCTGTTACATAGGAATGGAGCTAGGTAGGACTAATTTCCCCAAAAGCTCATTTCCCCAAACAAGTTGATCATGAGTTTGGGGAAAACCTACCAACAGGAAACCAGCATCATTCTTATCATAGCAAACAGCCAAACAAACAAACAAAAACAAAAACAGAAGATAACCCAAAGTTCCCCTGAGTAGGCAGGTAGATAGATGAGCTACAGCTATGATATATTCATATGATATGATATAGGTAGTAAGGAGGGCACGTATTGCATGGTGCACTGGGTGTTATACGCAAGTAATGAATCATGGAACTTTACATCAAAAACTAGGGATGTACTGTGTGGTGACTAACAATATAATAAAAAAAATATTATTTAAAAAAAATTCACATTCATATAATGGAACACCGTAGATAATTAAAGATGAATAAACTAGAACCACATGTAACAATATGAATAAATCTCAGAAACACAATGATGATTGCAAGAAAGAAAATTGCTGAAGGGTATATGTGGAATGATGCCATTTATGTAAATTCTAAAATTGCTGATGTTGTGTATTGGGGAGAGGGAAGTGGAGCTTTGTGTTATAGTACAAGATAACATAAGTACAGAAAAACACATAAAACATATGTACAGATGTACAGTCCAACAAATACTTACAAACAGAACCCTTCTGCCACCTCCTCTTAGGTCAAGAAATAGCTAAGTAATGAAGTAATTTTAAGGGATGTTAGAGATGCAGGGTAAGAGTGGGCCAGCAAGAAGGGAAGGTCTGCAGGACCATCAGGACAGTGTTATCTTTGGGAGGCAGGGATAGTAGATGGGATGGGGTGCTAAGGAGGCCTCCCCCAGCTCTGCAATGTTCTCATTCAAACACACAGGCACACACACCGAAGCACCTATGGCGTACTATCAAGATTTTCCAAATACAGAGGCAGAATGTGGGTGTTATTTATACACTCTCTAAACTTTTTTGTGTTTGAAATGGCTTATAATAATTTCCAGAGCTCAATGAAGGATTAGATTCCAAGGATTCAGAGATCAAACAAAAATTACTGTTTAGTGGAATCCCCATGCTAGTAGTGATCGTGAAAACCAAATCCCTATTCAATTCTGATTAACCTTCCTTTCCTCACTACCACAGTTTGTGTCAGGAGCATTTTTTTTTTTAAAGATTTTATTCATTTATTCGACAGAGATACAGACAGCCAGCGAGAGAGGGAACACAAGCAGGGGGAGTGGGAGAGGAAGAAGCAGGCTCATAGCGGAGGAGCCTGATGTGGGGCTCGATCCCACAACGCTGGGATCACGCCCTGAGCCGAAGACAGACGCTTAACCGCTGTGCCACCCAGGCGCCCCAGGAGCATTTTACTTAAAGATGGGAACAGAAAATTTACCACTTCTCATTTCCTTCTCTAGGTGCCTCCTATCCTCTAGGGGGGACTTAATAGCTAAAGAGGGTGTGCCTGACACATTGAGCAATGCAGGGGAGGTGATTGTAAGACCGCCTTTTGTTGTTCTTCCACTTTAAGTCTTCGCAGTAGGGACAGTTCGTCCTCTGCCCTGGTTGGAAATTGGACAGCTCAGTAACCCAGTTGCTCCTTCATTGTTAATTACAAACAAAACAAACAAGAACCAAAAAATATTGGCCATTTTATATTATAGCTACAGTCTCAACAATCCAAATGTCATTCAAAGCTAAGACTTCTCTCCTTTTCCCCAGCTAAGGCTAACTACCCTGAGGAAAGGGATACAATCATCTCCTTCTCTTTCTAAGATACTTCCTCCCTCAGTCTGCTGAGCTCAATTTCCCCTGACTCCAAGAAGGATTTGGAAAGGAGGAGGAAGGGCAGTTGGTAAAGATGTCACTTGAGTGGTACTTTGTAACACAGCTTTGTGCTCTCTGGGCCTGGCAGATGTTCCAAGGTGACTCTTCCTCACTTGGGGTACTTTCATGGGTCCCTGGAGGCCCCTCAGCAGCAGGTCCCTTGACCTGATGGAATGTACCTTATAAGACAATTGTTTACCCACTTTGAGCCTTTATGGGTCAGGCTCCAAACACAAAGCAGATTACTCAAATTAATAATCAAATTGGTGGGGCACCTGGGTGGCTCAGTCAGGTAAGAGTTCAACTCTTGATTTCAGCTCAGGTGATGATCTCAGGGCCGTGAGATCGTGCCCACATTGTGTTTCCATGCTGAAGTAGAGCCTGCTTAAGATTCTCTCTCTCCCTTTTCCCCCTGCTTGCATTCTCTCTCTCTCTCTAAAAAAAAAAAATCAAATTAGGTATTGTAAAGAAAGTTGAATACAAGTCTATTGACAAAGGTATTAGCAGAGTACAGGGAAACGCAGAGGTTGTAACAACAGCAGGGAGGGCAGGAAACATTGCTGCCCCTAGACCTGAGGGGGCAAGAAGAGTGAACAGTTACCAGAACCTGAAGACAGAAAGGGCTGTGCAGAAAGGCTTAGGCCATCTGATAGGAGCTATGACTTCAGTCAAGCTGTGCATCCAATTCACAGCCCCTCTCTCCCCTCCCATGCCTCCAGTCACTTGCCCACACTCACCATTGGCTAAGCCCAGCCAGAAGGTGAGGGGTAAGAATCCCATTGTTCCACCAGCCAGCTTCCCAGGGCAAGTAGCAAAAGAGTAGAAGATGCTGGAGGGAGAACTTAAGGGAGCAAAAGAGATAGATGCAGGGCTCAGCCCCCAGGCATTCTGTGGTCTACTGCCAACTTTCTTTCTACTTAGGTTCCATTGCCTTTGGAATGGCCCTGTTAAAAAGGATCTGTTTTTTCCACTGAAAGAAAAAAAAGGATCTGAGTTTTAAGTGTGTGCTAGGGAATAATTGGTGTGTGGAGACGCATCTCTTCCCAGCTCCAAATTCAGGAACATCATGTTGGTAGCTTGAAATCAGCCATGATGGGAGTAATTACACCCCACATTGTTTCCACAGAAGCAGAGCAGCAACTCTCTGGTCTTGCTCCCAGACATCAGCCCATGCCCTGCTAGAGAGTCCCTGAATGGGAATCAGATTTCTGTCCACTGTGCATGTACACACACACACACAACACACACCCCACACACATGCACAGTTTCCCAAGGATTTTTACTAAGCTTTCTGAGTGGTCTTCAAACCCCCTGAAGACCTTTGAGGGAGCGAGAAGGACCTCCACACACATCATCCCCAGTGAAGAGGATAAGGCCAACTTAATGCAAACTGCCAGCTTTCTTTAAAGAAATTATCTTCAAAATTTTCTTTTGGCCCTTGTCTTGATATGGGGTATTTTGGTTGTCTTGCAAGCTCTTGCCGTCATACTTTGAAAATGTGCCAGCTCGACTGTGTGGTCCACCTCAGAACTCACTTCTGACTTTAATGTGTAATAAATTTTTTGGAAATGAACAGATTGATTTACAAATTGGCTAGCAGCAGATAAGTTTGCTCAAAGTGGAAGGAGATGGTTTTATTAAGGATCCTCAACTCAATTCCTAAAAGTCCTAAAATGTCTCTTATAAGCCAGTCAAAAGAATCAACTAAATCTTACCAACCATCATCATTAGGGGTTTTTATAGGAGGAAGGCCCATGCTCGCTGTCACAGGCATGAGAAAAACTGCCCTCCCACAGGTCGTATGTGCCCTGAGAACACTCCAGACTGGCTTGTTCCAGTGTGACAAAGATGTAACTGGGTTTTAGGGATGCCAAGGTTCTTGCTAACTTCTGTCTGAAAAGCCGCTCAGACTGAGGTCACCACTGGTCAGGGAGACTGCAGTGACAGACAGTAGACTCACCAAGGGACTCAGGTTTTGAGAGAAACCCTGTGTTCGGAAATGTGAGCTCACTTCTGAGGAGTGGAGGAGCCTCAGTGGGCTGGAAAGCAGGCAGGAGCAGCATCTGGACCCTCTGAAGGAGAGTCACCATGCCAGGCTCTGAGTGGTTGCGACCAGAGAATGCTGACTGCAAACCAAAGATGGATCTGGGGCAGAAAGGACTGTGGAGAGAGAGAGAAGAGCTCCTCTTTGAACAGATGTGACCATGGAAGGGACCCTGTGCCAAGCTGAAGTGAGTAATGGCACTAGAAATGTCTTTCCTGTGTCTGCGGCATGCTTCCCGGGGTGTGCCTGCAAGTCCACACAGACCCTGGTGCACGCTGACCCTCTGCACGGTTCGCCTCCTCCACAGGCAACATGGAGGGGGGAAAGAAGCAAATGCAGAAGGAGAGAGGCTGCCCTCCGAGGGCCGTGATCTTGGGCAGAGAGGCCCAGAGTAGAACAAGGGAGGTTCCTCAGGCAGCGGGAGATGGCAGACAGCCTTCTATAGGGGGTGTCTAGGTCTGTGTTTTGCTCTAAAAAGGCTTCCCTGACAGTTCCGGTTGTACGAAAGCATGGCTGCTCCCTGAGGAGATGGCAGCTGAGTGACTGTGGACCTGTGCCTGTGGGTGTCAGTGTGCCCAAAAGATTATCAGTTCCAGCCATGCATCCACAGGGTATTCATCACACCCTTAAGCCTGAGCATGTCGGAGGCAGCTAAGGTGTCACAAAATCAACACGAAGATGGATGGTGGCCCTGAGCGCCTGCCAGTGTGTGAACACTCCAACTGACGATAAATTTGAGCCATTAAACAGGAAATGGTCTGATTGGAAAGCCAGACTTTTTGCCTCTGAGCTGCTGACCATTGTAGTAATTGAGTTAGTGACACCATCAATCTCCGTAAGAATAGACACGTTGACCTCTCAAACAGGTGAGGCTGAGTGATCTATGGCTCTATGAGATGCATTAGCCCCAAAAGGCCCAGAGTGGGTGTTCAGTGAATGAATCATCATTGTATAGCTGAGGAGACCGGCTAGAATGCCTCCCTGGCCCTGAGGTCTTGTCAGCCATGATAGAGCCACGTAACTCATGGTTTCCTCCCACACGGGGCACTGGACCAGCAACTGCCATGTTGGGCCCTGTAGCCTTTGCTCGTCAGAAACCTCTGGAAGCCCATGGGTGCCGTTTTGGCTCTGGCACCCCATTGCAAATTTCAATATTGCCTTCCTTAGGACTCCTAGCACACAGTCTAGGAGACGAGCAGGCTGGCCCTGGGTCTTCCAGCAGCTGAACTTGGGAAAGATGCAGACTCCAGTAAGGACAACTCCTCACACCCAGCAGACGAGCTGCAAATACCAAGTGGGATCAGGCTGCAGGCCAGGGTTTCGGTTAGTAAAGGGCAATCTTCACAGGCCAGCACTCAAGGAGAGACCGAGACTTTCTCTCAACCCCAGCTGCAGATCTGAAAGTCATTCATGGAAAAAGGGCATTGCCTTCAAGTACCAAGGACAAGTCAATCCTGACATCAATGATCTGCCCCATGGCTTCCTTCATTATCAGAATCACTTCCCGAGTAAAAAGTACCAGCTTTGAAGTGAGACAGAGCTGGGTCCTGACCCCATCTCTACTAACTAGCAGTGTGACCCTGGGCAGATTGTTTCCCCTGTCAGAGCTCAGTTTCCCCATCTGTAGTGGGGGTTGTGAAGATTATATAAGATAAGACACAGGAAAAATTGGAGAGCTATATACGGAAGAATGAAACTTGACCATTCTCTTACGCCATACACAAAGATAAACTCTAAATGGATGAAAGACCTCAATGTGAGACAGGAATCCAACAAAATCTAGGATTTTCCTCCTCTAGGAGGAGAACATAGGCAGTAACCTCTTCAACATCAGCCACAGCAACTTCTTCAAGACATGTCTCCAAAACAAGGGAAACAAAAGTGAAAATGAACTTTTGGGACTTCATCAAGATAAAAAGCTTCTGCACAGAAAAGGAAACAGTCAACAAAACAAAGAGGCAACCCACAGAATGGGAGATGATATTTGCAAATGACAGTATAGATAAAGGACAGTATCCAAAATCTATAAAGAACTTCACAAACTCAACACCCAAAAAACAAATAATCAAGTCAAAAAATGGACAGAAGACATGAACAGACACTTCTCCAGAGAAGACATACGAATGGCTAATAGACACATGAAAAAATGTTCAACATCATTAGCCATCAGGGAAATTCAAATCAAAACCACATTGAGATACCACCTTACACCAGTTAGAATGGCAAAAATTGACAGGGCAAGAAACAACAAATGTTGGAGAGGATGTGGAGAAAGGGGATCCCTCTTACACTGTTGGTGGGAATGTAAGCTGGTGCAGCCACTTTGGAAAACAGTGTGGAGGTTCCTCAAAAAGTTAAAAATAGTGCTACCCTATGACCCAGCAATTGTACTACTGGGTGTTTACCCCACAGATACAGATGTAGTGAAAAGAAGGGGAACATGCACCCCAATGTTCGCAGCAGCAATACCCACAATAGCCAAACTGTGGAAGGAGCTGAGATGCCCTTCAACAGATGAACAGATAAAGAAGATGTGGTTCATACATACAATAGAATATTACTCAGCCATCAGAAAGAATGACTACCCACCATTTGCATCGACATGGATGGAACTGGAGGAGATAATGCTAAGTGAAATAGGTCAAGCAGAGAGAGACAATTATCATATGGTTTCACTCATATGTGGAACATAAGCAATAGCATGGAGGACAATAGGAGAAGGAAGGGAAAAATGAAGCGGGGGACAGAGGGGGAGATGAACCATGAGAGACTATGGACTCTGGGAAACAAACTGAGGGTTTCAGAGGAGAGGAGGGTGGGGGAATGGGTTTGCCTGGTGGTAGTTATTAAGGAGGAGCACAGGGTGTTATATGCAAACAATGAATCATGGAACCCTACATCAAAAGCTAATGATGTACTGTATGGTGACTAACATAACATGATAAATTTTAAAAAATAAAATTTAAATTTAAAAATAATAAGATAAGACCCAGGAAGTATCTGACCCATGGTGCAACCCGGTGGTGGATATCATGGCTCACATTTTGTCTACCCTCTACAGGGTCAAGGGCAGGCAGCTCCAGCCCTACAAATAGTGTGTCTTCCTTCTGGAACCCCCTGGGCCCCTTTTCCCTAGTGGGGCTCCCAAAAGTCTGGAGAGTGGATGGGGCCAAAGGGACCCGCCGGCCCCTTGTACTGTCCCATCTAAACCGCTGCAGGTTCTGCATTGCTTGCGAGGATTGCATGGAGCACGTGCATCAAACCTGGGCTCAAAGCCTTGAGCAGTGTTTCTTAACCAGGGCTGAGCATCTGAGTCTCCATGGAACCTAAGGGAAAATTCTAACTCAGTAGGTCTAGAGCAGGGCCCAGCTGTCTCTGTGCTTTTACCATCCTCTCATGTGCACACCCAGTAGAGAGCCACTGAACCAAAGAAATTCTGTTCTGCACATTTCAGACACTGAATGACTGTAGGAGAGTGGGTTTTTTGAGGGGGCGGGGCGCATGGGCAAGCACGCATGCGTGTTATGTTTGAGAGGAGGGTATGGGGAAGCAGGAAGAGGAGTTATAATGATCTCACCAGGTAGGAGGGGACCCCTGGGAGGCCGACCTTCCTAGCAGGTGACTCTCTTCTCCTGGCGCTGCTGGTTCCTGAATACCTGACACTTCAGATGTAGGGTCAGCCTGGGACTGTGGGTGCCCTGTTTGGAGTTTCATATACTATTTGACCACTCAGGGCTCCCTCCTTGTGTGACATTCAGATCTACGGCTGCTGGAACGAAACCCTTCTTTCTTGCTTTTGTATTTCTTTGGAGCCGGCTGCCCCAGGCACAGTCACCATGTCACCTCATAGGCCACTCAGGGCTATGACCCCCTGTGCGCCTGTCCCAGCCAGAATCCTGTGATTGAAAGAACGGCCCCCTGTGCCTCCTGTCAGGTGACTGGAGGCTCTGTTCCTGGCCACGGTCCCAGTGGGCACGGAGACCTACAAAGCCCAAATGCCCTTCAGTTACCCCTCTTCCTCTGTTCTTGCTCAGCGGCTTTTGTTCAGTTCCCTTTCAGTTCCCAGCCGCTCTTTCTCTTCGGACAAGACTGATAAGCCCAACCTCAGGAAGCATCAGAAGCAGCCAGGGGCTGTCTCCTGCTGGGGTTATAATGCATTTCACTAAGCAGACATCACCTTTGGCAATAACCCATGGGTTGCCATGACAACGTGGACAGCTTGTGTCTTGGGGATATGTTGTGCCCCCATTCTGGCTGCCCAAAGTCCCTTTCCCCAGCTTTCTTTCCCACATCCTTTCAATAGGCGCATAGCATCCTGGCGCCAGCTCACACGGACCATTCTTTAGTTCAGAGCAGCTTTGTCTTAATCAGCAAAAAACCGCTTGGCTTAGCTATCAAAGGGATAGATCAAACCATTTCTGTCCTCAGAATGCTCTAGCCTCCGTCTCTGTGAAAGCTAAGATCATTACCAGGGTCTACAAGATCCTACATGCTCTGGCCTCAGCTCCCACCAGTCTCCCCTTCCAACTTTCCCAGACACATTGGCCCTCTCACAGTTCCACAGGTACATCCAAGCAGATGTACCTCAGGCCCTTTGCACTCCTTGCTATACTCTCCATCCTGATTTCTGCATGCTTGTTCCCTCCCTTCATTCAAGTCTTTGCCCCCTCCTCAGAGACACCTCCCTGACCACTCTACCTAACATAGCAGCCCTCCACCCTTTATCCAGCTTTCTCTCCTCGTGGTGCCCTTCAGACCCTGGCATTATGTCAACTCAGTTTTTTGTTGGTTCAATGTCCACCTTCCCCAGCAGACTGCCCCTGGAATGGGGGCAGCCCATTTGTTACATGAGTGAATGAATGACCAGCCATGGATTCGAAGCTGGCTTTTCTATTTGGCAGCTTTATGGCATGGTGCAAGTCATCTGGTTACCCAAGCCTTGGTCTCCTTGTCTGAAAAACAGAGGTGATGATATCTGCTAGCTAGAATGACAGGAATAAATGAGGCAGCACAGAGAGTAGAACCGAGAGCATGCCCCAAAAACAAGAGCTGACATCCTCTCTTATTCTTGGGTCAGCTGCATTCAGAGTAGTGTTCTCCCTGCCCTAGGCTCCTGGACACCCACGCAACTCCAAGGCACCTGCCACTGTGATCTTCCAGGGGAGCCTGCAAGATGCCCGAGGAAAAGACAGCCAGCGACAGTGCGGGGCGAGAGCCCTCTCCTACAGATGGGCTCTGCGCTCATGCTGGGGCAGCCACAGCCTTTAAATGGGAGACCAGGTCATCTCGGGCTCCCTGCATGAGGCCCTTAGAGACAGTCTCTGCCAGACTGGGTGAGACGCCCCTGTGCGGATCCAGCGCCCTGCCCTCACCCTCCTCCAGCAATCTCTCATACAGAGTGTGTCTGCAGGCTGCCCAGCCAGCCACTACACAGCAGGGTCTTCACTAAATTGCTCAGGGGTTCCCTTGGCGTGGCACCAAAAAGTGTTAAAAGGAGGAAGGAGATTCACGGCTTTTCTTTTTCAACAAGCTGGAAGATAGATTTGCTCATTTCTGAAACAGTTAAGAGACAGAGAAACGTTCTGTCCAAGTCCTACTATTATCAGTGAGATGTGAAGACACTACCTTCAGTTTATCACATCTGACGTTTCTCAGAGAGGGCAAGGGCCGGTGCCCACACAGAGCATTGAGGGTCCCCTGCACGTGGAGCCTGCAGAAAGCACAGGGGAGATCCTAAGAGCAGCTGCAGGCCCAGTCCCTGCCCTCCAGCGGCTTCCGGTGCCTAGGCTGGGTGAGCGTGGGCAACGTGGACAGGCAGCCAACTCATCAGGGGCAAAAACCACACTAGCCCAGGTGACATGTCATCTACAGTTGGCGAGTCGAATGGCATCTACGTCTCCCGTGTTTAGATGGAGTAAGACACTTGTCCAGTCAGCTTCCAAGAGACAGTTGCCACTTGGCACATGGGAGAGAGAGCATCAGTGTCTGGAAGATTAAGGACAGACTCCTGACCTGCTTTGCATATTTATCAATGAGTTAGGTAATGACATAAAAGGTAGCTAAAATGGACAGAATAAAGGCATGGCAGAATAAGGACCTCTCAGAAGGCTTAACCCCCAATAGATGGAAAGTGTGGCATTTAGGATCAAAAGGACAATCACGCTGAAATAAGATGTGTTTTGACAACCACTCATAAAAATATGAAAGTGTTGGTGGGGCGCCTGGGTGGCGCAGTGGTTAAGCATCTGCCTTCGGCTCAGGGCGTGATCGCAGCGTTCTGGGTTTGAACCCCACATCAGGCTCCTCCACTAAGAGCCTGCTTCTTCCTCTCCCACTCCCCCTGCTTGTGTTCCCTCTCTCGCTGGCTGTCTCTCTCTGTCAAATAAATAAATAAAATCTTTAAAAAAATATATGAAAGTGTTGAAACTAACCACAAGCTTAATAGAGGCCGGTGACAAACTGACAGGCCATGACAATGACAAAGCTGTTGAAAAACGAAAAAGGCATGGGGGACGGGGAGGCTGCCTGGTTTACACACTGAGCTCTTTGGAACCAGAAAAATTTGAGTTCAAATCCCAGCTCTGCTCATTAGCTGTGTGACTTTGGGTTATTCACAGCTCTCTCTGAGCCTCAGAATCTAACTGAAATGAGATGGTAAGACCTTCCCTGCTGGGTTATTTTGAGAATTAGCAATAAGGTATTGGGCACCTAGCCCAGTGCCTGGTAGAACTTGGCAGAACCTAGCAGACAACAGGCATTCAATAAATGGTCGTTGTTCATAATTTACCTGCTAGAGAAATAGAGAATGCACGATTTTTAAAGGTTGGAGGGCCGTTCTCTACCTGTCTCTTTCAGACCTATCCAAAGTATTCTGTCCAGGTTTAGAGCCTAACCCTTAAGGTCGGACAGAGAGCAGCCATGTCACTGAGCCCTTGGGTGGGGGAGTCGGGCAGAGTCAGCCTGAGAATAAAAGTTCCAAATACATGGTTGGTACATTATTTTGTTGTGGTTGTGAAAATCTCTAAAGGGCGTCAAAGGAAGGAAGAAAGACATGCTGTGCTGCCCTGCAGACCCAAAGTAGAGGTGGGAAAAAGTTAGTGGGATGGGTTTTAGCTCAAAGGAAGAGGAAACAGAGCTACCCACCATGAAATGGGCTCCTGTGCCAAGTGAGCTCCCCGTCCCCGGAAGTATTTGGGCAGAAAGCAGATGACCATCTGTCAGAAATGCTAATAGAAGGAATTTCTGGTTCCAAGGCCCTCTCATCCAAACAAAGCTGGATTTGGATCTGGGTTCCTGAAGTTAACCGAGTGGCCTTGGGCAAGTTAACCTCTTTGAACCTCAGTGTCCTTCCCTGCCAAACGAGAACAATAATGCTTCAAATGAGTACTAGAAGGATGAAGTCCAATCATGTCCAGAAAGCCCGTGGCCCAAAGTAGATTCTCCCCCGACGTGGAGTGAAAAAGCAGAGCTGTGTGACTTCCAAGATACCCTCTGTGAGGCTAGGAAATGCAGAGCAGCCACAGAGACTGCTAGGAGGATAAGTAGAGCTCACCCAGCAGGCTAGGAGGGCCCAGGACCCAGACAAGCACCTCGCCAGAGCGGGCAACTAGGTAACCAGTAGCAGGGGTCAGCATACCTGGGAACACAGCCCTCACCAGGACCGTGGTCTGGTCCTGTCACTCTGTCTCGTGGGCAGGGTGTCTGAGCGTGTTGTTAGCTCTAGCTGTGTGTTAGCATAGCTTGGGTTCCTCAGGCTTGGCAACCTCTGCTTTGGAGGGAAGTCAAAGACAGGAGAAAGGATTGGAGGCCAGAGACCCTCGGCACCTCAACGGGTGCAAAGACAGATGTGACGGATGTGAGACGGGTTAGTGATGTCTTCCCATTAGTGAGGGGCTCTGGAGCAGAGGATGGGAAAATGCTATTTTGCATCTTCCCTGGGGATTCAAGAGGAAATAAGTGAACTCGACAGTAGAAGGATTAGTAGCAATGTAAGGATGAATTCTCTTCCAGTGACAGATGTTGGACTGTGGGAGGGACAGCCGAAATAATCATGGAAGCCTCTCCTCGGAGGCTTTCAGCCGAGCAGAGATCGCCATCCAGAGGAGGGAGCTGAAGCAGACTCCCACCCAAAGGCCCCAGAAGGTCCTCACAGAGTCCTCTTTCGTCTTGGAATGCACTTTACCCTGTCCTCCGCCCAAAATATCACACTTCTCCTTTAACCGTTCTTCCTTGTTGGAATAACCCATTGACATCTCCCTTCCACAGGCATTTCAGAAAACACAGCCATGCCTTCGAAGCCAGACTTGCTGGAAGAGAAGCTTCGATCCCAACTGGAGGAAGAAAAGATAAGGTACCCTTTTGTTCCCCTCGTACACCCTGACCCCAGGCTCCTTGGGCCCTTGTGGATACCGGGAGCTGCCCAGGCCCAGTGGACCAGCTACTTCCCAGCCCACGTCTGGAGCTGCTCTGGGAAGTGGGTCCAGTAGTTGGGTCCTCCAATAGCTGGAGGGTGTGCTGCCTTTGAGCGGACAGATGTGGAATGCAGGGACCATAAGCAGTGTGGGGTTGGAATTGGGAGCAGAAGGCCTAGCCAGGCCCTGGAGCCCACAGAGAGGTTTGCTTGTTGGCACCCTCCCAAGCCCCAGGTCCCGGGCTGCCTCTCAGGAGCAAGTAGGCTTATCTACTGCTGCCATCTAGAGGAGCCAAGAAGTATGACCACGGGGGGCTCCCTCAGGCCTGTAGCTCAGCCCCCACTTCGCTCCTGAGTCTCCTCACCTGCAGGGCGCCCTGAGAGCCTCACACCCTCTCGCAGCCAGTCAGGGCCTCAAGATGATGTCCCTAACAGAGTGAGGAGCCTCCAGCATCAGCAGACACGTGGCCGTAACTGATACTCAGCATGGTCACAGACTTTCACTTAACACTACGGTCCAGCTCTATCGTTCATTCCTTGATTGATGTGTTCAACCAATGTTTGCTATGCCCCGCAGGCCACGGAGAGCATCTTTTCATAGGACTGTGTGGAGGACTGAATGACTTGCTATGCTGAGGCCCTAGAGCAATGCCTGCCCCGTAGTAAGGGCCCAGTAGCGGTAGCCGTCCTTCTGGAAGGAGGAGAATTCATCTCAGACTCAGAGCCCGTGAGCCTGCTCGACAAAACCACGTGGTTCTGCTCCTCTGTGAGGGACTCGAGCCCAGGCCCTGGCCCCTGGCCTCCGTGGGCTCCCCTGGGGTCCCAGTCCCTGGCTGCAGCGCGACACCGCCAGACCTCTGAGGCACAGGCCCCTCAGTGACACTCCGTTCTGGCCTTTCCCCCCCGCCAGTGATTTTCAAGACTCTTCCCTGATTTCACTGTAGGTATAAACAGATGTTCATGCGTCTGAAGGCCCTCAAGGTGGAGATCGAGCACTTGCAGCTGCTCATGGACAAGGCCAAGGTGAAGCTGCAGAAGGAGTTTGAAGCCTGGTGGACAGAGGAAGCCACCAGCCTGCAGGTATTAGCAGCTGTCCCCTTCGCTGCCCCAGAGCCCGCCCTCCTCCTGGGGCCTGGGGAATGTTAGGGCGACTGGGGAGAGGCTGTCAGAGGCAGAAGAGCGGGAGCTTCAGCCCACAGGCCTACATGCTCTCAGCCTCGGCTCATAGGCAAGTGCTCATCTTAGTAACGAGGAATGCCAGCGGCCAGGGTCTCACTGTCTCCGTGCTCCGTGCTGACACATAGAAATGTGGAGGATGGAACGTGTGGCCAGACCAGTGGATTCGCCACTGTTGCTTTGTGTGTTGTTGTCCTGTGATATCATATTGACAATAGTGACTGTTTTTTACTACAGTCATATATATATATGTGTGTGTATACATATGTATATATATATGTAAATATATATTTCTACAATTTATATATAAGTTATAGAAATTTTGGAAAATAGAAAAAAACACAGAGGGAGTTAAGATGGCGGAGGAGTAGGGGACCCCTTTTACAGCCGGTCCCCTGAGTCGAGCTGGATAGGTACCAGACCAGCCTAAATAACCACGGAATCAGCCTGAGACGCAGGATGATGCATCTGGATCTCTACAAATGAACATCTCCAGCGCTGAGTATTGAGGTACGAAGAGGGGAGCTGTAAACCGTGCACAGATATCAGAAGATAAACGGAAGGGGGAGGGAGCCGCCGCGTTTGGGCTCTGGGAAGCGGCAGCCACCTGCACGGGGGAGCGGACGGACTCACAGAGGGCACCCGCGAGAGAGCGGACTGAGACCCGTGAGCCGTGAACGCGCGCGCCACCAGGCATCTCCCGGAACACCGGAATCCCGGTGTGCTCACGGGATCCAGACTGAGACCGGGAGCTCCTGGAGCGCGCGTGGGGCGGCTGGCGGCTGGCGGGCCACCTGCACGGGGGAGCGGGCGGGCTCGCGGTCGGCACCCGCGAAACAGCAGACTGAGACCCTGAACCGGGTGCGCGCGCCACCAGGCTTCTCCCGAAACTCCGGAATCCAGGTGTGCTCACCGGGCATAGACTGAGACCGGGAGACCCGGGAGCGTGCGGGGCGGCCGGTGGCTGGCGGCATTAGAAACACAAAGGACAGAGCCGCGCCGGCCCTGGAAGTGAGGGCAGGGACGCCGAGTTGGTGCGCACATCCTGGGACCCTGCAGGGTTGAGCAGCACCAACAGTAATAGAGTTAAAGTGGCCAGAACATCAGTGGAGAACAGGCTGCAATCCCTCTGTTCTGTGACAATGCAGCCTCTGCTGCTCTGACCTCAGAAGAGGCATAGCCGGCCGCCAGGGAAAGCCGCCAGAGAACAAAAGCCTGGAAATACCGGCTCAGAGAGTGCCCATCCCCATCCTCCCTCGCAGGGGACACGGAGACTCTAACCAAACAGGGTTGCCTGAGTATCGGCGCGGCAGGCCCCTCCCCCAGAAGGCAGGCTGAAAAATCAAGAAGCCCACAACCCGAGGCGCCTGGGTGGCGCAGTCATTGAGCGCCTGTCTCCGGCTTAGGGCGAGATCCCAGCGTTCCGGAAAGGAGTCCCTCATCGGGCTCCTCCGCTGGGAGCCTGCTTCTTCCTCTCTCACTCCCCTGCTTCTGTTCCATTCTTGCTGACTGTCTGTCTCCCTCTCTCAGATAAGTAAATAAATAAAATCTTTAAAGAAGAAGCCCACATCTCTAAGATCCCTATAAAACAAGGGGCACGGCCTGGGACCCAGTCAATAATTTTGGGCTCTGGACAACCCCGCAACCTCCCCTCATTAGAATGACAAGAAGGAGAAGCCCCCCCCCCCAGCAAAGAAAAGACAGTGAGTCAGTGGCCTCTGCCACAGAAGTAACGGATATGGATGTAACCAAATTATCAGAAATGGAATTCAGAGTAACAATGGTCAAGATAATGAGTAGGCTTGAAAAAAGTATTCAGGAAAATGTTACTGAGAATATAGAATCCCTAAGGGCGGAAATGAGAGCGAATTTGACAGAAATTAAAAATTCTATGAGCCAAATGCAGGCAAAACTAGAGGCTCTGATGGCCAGGGTCACCGAAGCGGAGGAAAGGGTTAGTGAATTGGAGGATGGGTTAATAGAGGAAAAAATAAAAATAGAAGATGGTCTTAAAAAAATCCACGCCCACGAATGTTGGCTACGGGAGATTACTGACTCAACGAAACGATCCAATGTTAGAATCATCGGCATCCCCGAGGGGGTGGAGAAAAACAGAGGTCTAGAAGAGATATTTGAACAAATTGTAGCTGAAAACTTCCCTAATCTAGCGAGGGAAACAAAAATTCGTGTCCAAGAGGCAGAGAGGACCCCTCCCAAGCTCAACCATGACAGACCTACACCACGTCACGTCATAGTGCAATTCACAAATATGAGATCCAAGGATACAGTATTGAAAGCAGCCAGGGCAAAGAAATTTCTCACGTACCAAGGCAAAGGCATCAGAATTAAGTCAGACCTGTCTACACAGACCTGGAATGAGAGAAAGGGTTGGGGGAGCATTTTTAAAGCTCTTTCAGAGAAAAACATGCAGCCAAGGATCCTTTATCCAGCAAGGCTGTCATTCAGAATTGATGGAGAAATAAAGACATTTCAGAATCGACAGTCACTAGCCAATTTCGTAACCACGAAACCAGCCCTACAGGAGGTATTACGGGGGGTTCTATAAAAGTAAAAAGGCCCCAAGAGTGATACAAAACAGAAAGTCACAGCCAATACGAACAAAGACTTTACTGACAACATGGCAGAATTAAAAGCATATCTCTCAGTACTCAGTCTTAACATTAATGGTTTAAATTCTTACTTTAAACGCCACAGGGTTGCAGATTGGATAAAAAGAAATGACCCATCCATTTGCTGTCTACAAGAGACTCATTTCGAACCCAAAGATGCATTCAGACTGAGAGTAAGGGGAGGGAGTACCATCTTTCACGCAAATGGACCTCAAAAGAAAGCTGGGGTAGCAATTCTCATATCAGATAAACTGGATTTTAAACTACAGACTATAGTTAGAGATGCAGAAGGGCACTATATTATTCTTAAAGGAAGTATTCAACAAGTGGATGTGACAATTATAAATATATATGCCCCCAACAGGGGAGCAGCAAGATACACAAGCCAACTCTTAACCAGAATAAAGAGACATATAAATAAAAATACATTAATAGTAGGGGACCTCAACACTCCACTCTCAGAAATAGACAGAACACCCTGGCAAAAACTAAGCAAAGAATCAAAGGCTTTGAATGCCATACTCGACGAGTTGGACCTCTTAGATATATATAGAACACTACACCCCAGAACCAAAGAATACTCATTCTATTCTAATGCCCATGGAACATTTTCAAGAATAGACCATGTTCTGGGACACAAAACAGGTCTCAGCCGATACCAAAAGATTGAAATTATCCCCTGCATATTCTCAGACCACAACGCTCTGAAATTGGAACTCAACCACAAGGAAAAATTTGGAAGAAACTCAAACACTTGGAGACTAAGAACCATCCTGCTCAGGAACGACTCGATAAACCAGGAAATCAAAAATCAAATTAAACAATTTACGGAGACCAATGAGAATGAAAATACAACAGTCCAAAACCTATGGGATACTGCAAAGGCAGTCCTAAGGGGGAAATACATAGCCATCCAAGCTTCACTCAAAAGAATAGAAAAATCTAACATGCAGTTTTTATATTCTCACCTCAAGAAGCTGGAACAGCAACAGAGGGACAGGCCTAATCCACGCACAAGGAAGCAGTTGACCAAAATTAAAGCTGAAATCAATCAAGCAGAAACCAGAAGTACAGTAGAGCAGATCAACAGGACTAGAAGCTGGTTCTTGGAGAGAATCAATAAAATTGACAGACCACTGGCAAGACTTATCCAAAAGAAAAGAGAAAGGACCCAGATTATTAAAATTATGAATGAAAAAGGAGAGGTCACGACGAACACCATTGAAATTGGAAGGATTATTAGAAATTTTTATCAACAGCTATATGCCAATAAACTAAGCAATCTGGAAGAGATGGAATCCTTCCTGGAAACCTATAAACTACCAAGATTGAAACCGGAAGAAATTGATTTCTTAAACAGGCCAATTAATTATGAAGAAATTGAGTCAGTGATAAACAACCTTCCAAATAACAAAACTCCAGGCCCGGATGGTTTTCCTGGGGAATTCTACCAAACATTCAAAGAAGAAATAATACCTATTCTCCTAAAGCTATTTCAAAAAATAGAAACAGAAGGAAAGCTACCAAACTCATTCTATGAGGCCAATATTACCTTGATCCCCAAACCAGGCAAAGACCCCCTCAAAAAGGAGAATTACAGACCGATTTCCCTAATGAATATGGACGCCAAAATCCTCAACAAGATACTTGCTAATAGAATCCAACAGTTCATTAAAAGGATTATCCACCACGATCAAGTGGGATTCATACCTGGGATGCAAGCGTGGTTCAATATTCGCAAATCAATCAGCGTGATACATCATATCAACAAGAAAAGACTCAAGAACCATATGATCCTCTCAATCGATGCCAAAAAAGCATTTGACAAAATACAGCATCCTTTCCTGATTAAAACCCTTCAGAGTGTAGGAATAGAAGGTACATTTCTCAATCTCATAAAAGCCATCTATGAAAAGCCTACTGCAAATATTATTCTCAATGGGGAAAAGCTGGAAGCCTTTCCCTTAAGATCAGGAACACGACAAGGATGCCCACTCTCGCCACTATTATTCAACATAGTACTAGAAGTCCTTGCAACAGCAATCAGACAACAAAAAGGGATCAAAGGTATTCAAATCGGCAAAGAAGAAGTCAAAATGTCTCTCTTCGCAGATGACATGATACTCTATATGGAAAACCCAAAAGAAGCCACTCCCAAACTATTAGAAGTTATAGAGCAATTCAGTAACGTGGCGGGATACAAAATCAATGCTCAGAAATCAGTTGCATTTCTGTACACGAATAACGAGAACGAAGAAAGAGAAATTAGGGAATCCATCCCATTTACAATAGCACCAAAAACCATACGTTACCTTGGAATTAACTTAACCAGAGATGTAAAGGACCTATATTCTAGAAACTATAAATCACTCTTAAAAGACATTGAGGAAGACATAAAAAGATGGAAAGATATTCCATGCTCATGGATCGGAAGAATTAACATAGTTAAAATGTCCATGCTACCCAGAGCAATCTACACTTTCAATGCTATCCTGATCAAAATACCGAGAACGTTTTTCAAAGAACTGGAACAAATAGTCCTTAAATTTGTATGGAACCAGAAAAGACCACGAATCTCCAAGGAACTGTTGAAAAGGAAAAATAAAGATGGGGGCATCACAATGCCGGATTTCGAGCTGTACTACAAAGCTGTGATCACAAAGACAGCATGGTACTGGCACAAAAACAGACACATAGACCAATGGAACAGAATAGAGAGCCCAGAAATGGACCCTCAGCTCTTTGGGCAACTAATATTTGATAAAGCAGGAAAAAACATCCGGTGGGAAAAAGACAGTCTCTTCAATAAATGGTGCTGGGAAATTGGACAGCTACATGCAAAAGAATGAAACTTGACCACTATCTCACACCATACACAAAAATAAACTCCAAATGGATGAAAGACCTCGATGTGAGACAGGAATCCATCAAAATTCTAGAGGAGAACATAGGCAGCAACCTCTACGACATCGGCCAAAGCAAACTTTTTCATGATACATCCCCAAAGGCAAGAGAAACAAAAGATAAAATGAATTTATGGGACTTCATCAAGATTAAAAGTTTCTGCACAGCCAAGGAAACAGTCAGAAAAACTAAGAGGCAGCCCACGGAATGGGAGAAGATATTTGCAAATGACACTACAGATAAAGGACTGGTATCCAAGATCTACAAAGAACTTCTCAAACTCAACACACGAGAAACAAATAAACAAATCAAAAAATGGGCAGAAGATATGAACAGACACTTTTCCAATGAAGACATACAAATGGCTAACAGAGACATGAAAAAATGTTCAAAATCATTAGCCATCAAGGAAATTCAAATCAAAACCACACTGAGATACCACCTTACGCCAGTTAGAATGGCAAAAATAGACAAGGCAAGAAACAACAATTGTTGGAGAGGATGTGGAGGAAGGGGATCCCTCCTACATTGTTGGTGGGAATGCAAGTTGGTACAGCCACTCTGGAAAACAGTGTGGAGGTCCCTTAAAGAGTTAAAAATTGAGCTACCCTATGATCCAGCCATTGCACTACTGGGTGTTTACCCCAAAGATACAGACGTAGTGAAGAGAAGGGCCATATGCACCCCAATGTTCATAGCAGCAATGTCCACAATAGCTAAATTGTGGAAGGAGCCGAGATGCCCTGCAACAGATGACTGGATTAAGAAGTTGTGGTCCATATATACAATGGAATATTACTCAGCAATCAGAAAGAACGAGTTCTCAACATTTGCTACAACATGGACGGCACTGGAGGAGATAATGCTTAGTGAAATAAGTCAAGCAGAGAAAGACAACTATCATATGATTTCTCTCATCTATGGAACATAAGAACTAGAATGATCAGTAGGGGAAGAAAGGGATAAAGAAAGGGGGGGTAATCAGAAGGGGGAATGAAACATGAGAGACTATGGACTATGAGAAACAAACTGAGGGCTACAGAGGGGAGGGGGGTGGGGGAATGGGATAGACCGGTGATGGGTAGTAAGGAGGGCACATATTGCATGGTGCACTGGGTGTTATACACAACTAATGAATCATCGAGCCTTACATCGAAAACCGGGGATGTACTGTATGGTGACTAACATAATATAATAAAAAATCATTATTAAAAAAAAAAAAAAGAAAGAAAATAGAAAAAAACACAAAGAAGTAAAAATCACCCTAATCCCACCATTTAAGCATAAGCAACATTATCATGTTGGATTATCTTTTTTCCTATGCATATATTTCCATATGTTTTTATAAAAATAGAGTCATATTGGTCTGCAAGTATCACAACTGGCTTTTGCTTGTGGACCTCACTGCAGCGCATGACTACTCTTCCATGATACTGTTCCATGTCATTCTAATGGCCATCACTGTTCCAGCCTATGAATTTATATTAATCTGCTTAATCTTCTATTGTTTAATGTTTAGGTTGTTTCTAGTTTTGCCCTGGAAACGTATTTGTAGATAAATGTTTGCATATTTGCTAGACAGATTCCTGCAAGTTCTCTGTAATACTATGACAGCTAAAATGACATGTTAAGAAGCATAATACAAACCCCCAATTCCAATTGTCCTCCCGTAACTCCTCAGCTGTGGTATAATGGAACTCACGAGATATGTATTATCATATCATTGGTGAGGCTGGCGGAATCCTTAGAGATTAACAGCTGATCCCTTCATTTTAAGGACAAGGAAGCTGAGAGCCTGAGAAGTTATTTGGCCAATGACACACAGCCAAGCAGTAACCAGTATGTTACCAAGTAGCCATGTTACCAGACACTAGAGAAGAATAGTGGGATAAAATTTAATACACGAGATGACAAAGAAAACCAATAAGATGGAGTTAAAGTTATCAAAATATTTTTAAAGCAAAATTAATAAGACCTGGGGGGTGAACCCAATATTTAACATAATTTCAAAGTAATGGTGAACACAGTATCTCAAGATTCCTGCAACAGTGTAGTATGATATGAAAATATCTGTGATTTCTAACTGATGACAAAGCCACTGGTACTACATATACTGCTAATGGTTTGTTATCCACATTGTACTGTTGAAAGAAATGCTAAATTTCAGGTGGAAGTTAGGAAAATTTAAAATGTCCTTGGTTCCCGTCCATGTTCCCAGCAGCCCTGCGTTCTGTCTGTTCTCCCTTCAAGAACCCTTCGTGGAGACGCCCTCAGCCACTGCCGGTGCCCAAGGGGGTTTAGCCACTGAACAGTAGATGGTGACGGTCATCCTGGGTGACGCAGGAAGAGTCAAGGCAAGGCGGACGGGTTCAGGCAGTGTATGGCTCATAGAGACGGCAAAAACTAGAGTAGCCAAAGATGTCAGCTCTGTGCGTCCTCTGCCCCACAGGAGGTCACTGAAACAAAACAGACCAGATAACTGCAGCAGGGATGACGGGGCACCCTATTGCTGGCGAGTGGATTCTATGCTGCCGCTAGGCAGTTTTATAGCCTGCAAATGTACCCTGAGTGGAGCGAGGCAGAAAGCCTTAAACCTCATCAGAACATGGGAGGTGATGAGAAACTGTCCCACGACCGCCTCCCGGGGAGATAGGAAGGCAAGTGGAGAACAGCCTTGTCACAACTACTCATGTCCTAGGAGAGTCACAGGGCATTCTGCCAAGACTCAGATAAGCTGCAGTGGAGGCCTTGCTCACAAGCCGTGTGTGGAGACACGCAAGGTTGCAGGGGCTCCGTGGCGGAGGTGTTCTTCTACGTGAGGTGCTCAATGGATTTCTCCCGCCTCTGGTAGCAACTCTTTGGGGGACAAGGGGAGGCAAAAGCAGAGAGGACATCGCAGTTTAAACCCTTTCTCCTAAGTACAAAGAAGCAACACATGCTCACTTGGAAGAAACAGCCCAGAAGAGGACAAAGACAGTCCTGCCACCCAGAGAGAATATTTTGATGCCCATGATTATAGTCATCACAATGTCTGGATTAATTTTTTTCTGCCACATATGTTGTACGTAACAATTTTTAGAGCTAGCTTTTTTTGCCTTGAAACAGACATCAAGGACATTTTCCCACGTCAGTAACTTCAACGTAATGCTGTGAAATTTCTTCTTGGTTCAACAGGTAAACTCGCCAGCAGTGAATTCATTCAATCATGTGAAGTCCTTTCCCCAGACGCCTGAATCCCAGCAGGAAAGGTCTCAGCTTGCCTCTAACAAAAGGTAAGGAGAGAGCTCTGCCAACAGAGGGAGGGTGCAGAAAAGTTTCCCTACCTCTCCTCCACCTGGATCACGTGTACTGTTACGTTGGCTATAGATAGTCAAGCCCGTGGCTTTTGAGCGTGTTTGAGCAAGGGTTGTTGAGCATACCTCCGCCGTCCTTCTCCCCCAGCTCTGACAGCCAGCGGACCTACTGCCATGGCAACAAGAGACAAGTGGTTTAACTGTACAAAGCCCCGGTCCTGCCCCTGGGTAGGAAGAGGGGGTTGGCAGTTGGTGGAAGGGAGAGTGGCATGGGGGAGATAGGGGGATGTTGGTGGTAGGTCAGAGGGTAGCAGGCCTGCCAGGATAGGGAGGAGCTCTGGTAAAAGACTGTGCCCTAGCACAGATTCAGGACAGATGTGGGCAGCCTCCCATGAGGACGGCCTCCACCCGAGGACAGCCCAGAGCCAGTTTCTTTGAATGCTGGCATGATCCAGAAGGGACTCTATAGCCCCCCACCCCATACTACCTTCTGAAGGTAGGTTCCTTCTCATGCCATCGACATTATTATCTTTCCAACCACACAACTCAGGTGGTAAGGCCAAGGACGCATGCCTAAGCCACCCTCCATTCCCCAGAAAGATCCACTACAGCATGAGTGGGGTGTTGGCCTCTGCACCAGGAAACTATCCTTTGACCGGGTTTGAATAGGAGCTGAGCTCTCAAGTTGGAAGATGTGAAATAAAGCTTTTAAAAAGAGGTGGTGGGGCGCCTGGGTGGCTCAGGTGGTTAAGCGTCTGCCTTCGGCTCAGGTCATGATCTCAGGGTCCAGGGATGAAGCCCCGCATCCAGCTCCCTCCTCCGTGAAGAATCTGCCTCTCCCCCACCCCCCACTGGTGCGTTTTCTCTCTCTCTCTCTCTCATTCACTCTCTCAAATAAATAAATAAAATCTTAAAAACAAACAAACAAACAAATAAATAGAGGTAGTAGTGGTGTTGGGTTGTTCCAGACAGCACCCTTAACGTGATGTTATGAGAAAGGCACATGACCTCTATGACCTTTTTTTTTCTTTTAAGATTTTATTTATTTGAGAGAGAGAACAAATGGGGAGAGGGACAGAGGTAGAGGGAGAAGCAGTTTCCCCGCTGAGCAGGGAGCCCGACACGGGGCTCGATCCCAAGACCCCAGGATCATGACTTGAGCCGAAGGCAGATGCTCAACCGACTGAGCCACCCAGTCACCCAACCTCTCTGGTCTTCTTCTCAAAATCATATAACCCCAGTCCAATCATGAGGAAAGCACTGGGGCTCATTCTACAAAATACCTGACCAGTCCTCCTCAAAACTGTCACGGCCATCAAAAACAAGAAAAATGTAAGAAACTGTCACAGACAAGAGGTGCCTAAGGAGACGGGACACAAAATGTCATGTGCCAGCCTGGATGGGGTCCTAGGTCAGAACAACACGTTAGGGAAAAACTAAGAAACTTCAACTAGAGCATGGACTTTAATTAATAATCATGTATCAGCGTTGTTTCATTAGTTGGGACAAATGTACCATACCAAGGTAGGATTGTAAAGGGAAACTGGGTATGAGGGACATGGTAACCCTTTGTAGTATCTTTGCAACTTTTCTGTAAACCCAAAACTATTCTTTTGTTGTTGGATTTAAGTATGGTTGACACACACTGTTACATTAGTTCAGGTATACAGCGTTGGAATTCCACAAGTCTATACATTATGCTATCATCTAAAACTAGTCTTTGAAAAACAAAACAAAACAGAAGGCCAGCCAGGGAGCCCTCCACCACCTGACTGACATTCTCCCTGGACTTGTGCACATCCCCCAAGTTGGCCCTCGGTACCAGCACTTCCGCTTATGTTCCAGTTTTAGGAAACATCTCCTATCTGAGCCCCTAAGGGTCAACAGCTGGCGAACTGTTCTGTTTGGTTAGCCTGGTGTTTTAAAATGCAGTGTAGATCCAGAAATGGAAAAAATGATAAGTTGGACTTTATTAAACTTAAAACACTGCTCTGCAAAAGACACTGATAAGAAAAGGAAAAGATGAGCCACAGACTGGGAGAAAATATTTTCAAAACACATATATGATAAAGGATTTGTATCCAAAGTACACAAAAACTTAAAATTCGACAAATGAGGAAAACAACCCATTTTAAAAATGGGCAAAGGATCTGAACAGCCACCTCACCCAAGAAGATTTACAGATGTATGTGTATGACAAAATGCTCAAAATCATATGTCACTAGGGAATTGCAAATTAAAGCGACAATGAAATACCACTACGCACCTATTGGAATGACTAAAATCCAAAAACGCGGACATCCGCTAATGCTGGTGAGGACGTGGAGCTACGGGAACTCTCTGTCTTTGCTGGTGGGAATGCAGAATGGTGTGGGCCCTTGGGAGAACAGTTTTGTGGTTTCTTACTAAACTAAGCATATACTTACCATACAATTCAGCAGTCATGCTCCTTAGTATTTACCCAAATGAGCTGAAAACTTAACATCCATACAAAAACCTATGCATGGGTGTTTACAGCAGCTTAATTCATAATTGCCCTAAACTAGAAGCAGCCAAGATGCCCTTCAAATGATGAATGGATAAAGGAACTGTGGTACATCCAGACAATGGACTATTCTGCCGCGCTAAAAAGAAATGAGCTATTAAGCCACGGAAAGACATGGAGAAAGCTTAAATTCATATTACTAAGTGTAAGAAGCCAAACTGAAAAGGCTACACATTGTGTGATTCCAGCATGATGTTGTGGAAAGGGCAAAACCATGGGAGGCAGTACAAAGACTAGTGATTGCCAGGTGAGGGGAGGGGTGGAAAGGATGAATGGGGCAACGCTGGGGATTTTTAAGGCAGTGAAACTATTCTGTATGATACATAATGGTGGGCATATGATATCACGCATTTGTTAAAATCCACAGAACTATACAACAGAAAGAGTGAACCCCCAGATGAACTATGGACTTCAGTTAATAAAAATGTATCTATATTGGCCCATCCGTTGTAACAAATGTACAACGCTAATGCAAGATGTTAATAACAGGGGAAACCACAAGGCAGGAGAGGGGAGTTATATGGGAACTCTCTGTACCATCTCCACAATTCTCTCTTTATCTAAAACTTCTCAAAAAAATTAGTCCATCAATTTAAATTCTTTAAAAAGGCAGCGTAAGTAAACTTGCTCTACAGCAATACAGGTAACTTAGCATTAGTGTCCTACATTGGTCCTTTCTGCACATTCCCTCAGGTACCTGCCAACCTCTGGGACACTTCAGTTTGCAACCTCTGTATAGCTGCCTCCTTCCCCTGAAACTCCTGGACTGCACAGAACATGTTTGAAAAACAGTGGCCCAGACTAAAGGACAGGGCTTTCCCTAGTCATTGCCCTGGCTCGGTCCTGAGCCTCTCATGTGTCTCACACATTAATAAGGTCTCCTGCCAATGATGAGGCTCAGAACCCCTGATTATTTCCCCAGCCTCTTTTCTAGATCTCTTGCATTGTTCCTTATGGGTAGAAATATCCTGCCCAGCAAATAGGAAGCTCCATCTCTCTTTTCTTTTGTTTCAAAGACAATGCAGTTTATTTGTTTCTTGTGTATTGAGTTTGAGAAGTTCTTTGTAGATCTTGGATACCAGTCTTTTATCTGTAGTGTCATTTGCAAATATATTCTCCCATTCCATGGGCTGCCTCTTAGTTTTTTTGACTGTGTCCTTGGCTGTGCAGAAGCTTTTTATCTTGATGAAGTCCCACAAGTTCATTTTATCTTTTGTTTCTCTTGCCTTTGGAGATGTGTCATGAAAAAGGCTTCTGTGGCCGATGTCATAGAGGTTGCTGCCTATGTTCTCCTCTAGGATTTGGATGGATTCCTGTCTCACATCGGGGTCTTTCATCCATTTGGAGTTTATCTTCGTGTATGGTGCGAGAGAGTGGTCAAGTTTCATTCTTCTGCATGTAGCTGTCCAATTTTCCCAGCACCATTTATTGAAGAGACTGTCTTTTTCCCACCGGATGTTTTTTCCTGCTTTATCAAAGATTAGTTGCCCAAAGAGCCGAGGGTCCATTTCTGGGCTCTCTATTCTGTTCCATTGGTCTATGTGTCTGTTTTTGTGCCAGTACCATGCTGTCTTTGTGATCACAGCTTTGTAGTACAGCTTGAAATCCAGCATTGTGATGCCCCCAGCTTTGTTTTTCCTTTTCAACAATTCCTTGGTGATTCGAGGCCTTTTCTGGTTCCACACAAATTTAAGGGCTGTTTGTTCCAGTTCTTTGAAAAATGTCATTGGTATTTTGATCGGGATGGCATTGAAAGTGTAGATTGCTCTGGGTAGCATGGACATTTTAACTATGTTAATTCTTCCTATCCATGAGCATGGAATATTTTTCCATCTTCATAAAATGGGCAGAAGATATGAACAGACACTTTTCCAATGAAGACATACAAATGGCTAACAGACACATGAAAAAATGTTCAAAATCATTAGCCATCAGGGAAATTCAAATCAAAACCACACTGAGATACCACCTTGTGCCAGTTAGAATGGCAAAAATTGACAAGGCAGGAAACAACAAATGTTGGAGAGGATGTGGAGAAAGGGGATCCCTCCTACATTGTTGGTGGGAATGCAAGTCGGTACAGCCACTCTGGAAAACAGTGTGGAGGTCCCTTAAAAAGTTAAAAATTGAGCTACCCTATGATCCAGCAATTGCACTACTAGGTATTTACCCCAGAGATACAGACATAGTGAAGAGAAGGGCCATATGCACCCCAATGTTCATAGCAGCATTGTCCACAATAGCTAAATCATGGAAGGAGCCGAGATGCCCTTCAACAGATGTCTGGATTAAGAAGTTGTGGTCCATATATACCATGGACTATTACTCAGCCATCAAAAAGAACAATTTCTCAACATTTGCTGCAACATGGACGGGAGTGGAGGAGATAATGCTAAGTGAAATAAGTCAGCCAGAGAAAGACAATTATCATATAGTTTCACTCATTTATGGAACATAAGAAGTAGGAAGATCAGTAGGAGAAGAAAGGGGGGGAAATCAGAAGGGGGAATGAACCATGAGAGACTATGGACTCTGGGAAACAAACTGAGGGCTTCAGAGGGGAGGCGGGTGGGGGAATGGGATAGACTGGTAATGGGTATTAAGGAGGGCACGTATTGCATGGTGCACTGGGTGTTATACACAACTAATGAATCATGGAACTTTACATCAAAAACTAGGGATGCACTGTATGGTGACTAACATAATATAATAAAAAAAATATTATTATTAAAAAATAAATAAACTTGAAAAAAACAAAAACAATGCAGTGTGTGTGTGTGTGTGTGTGTGTGTGTGTGTAAAGGCCAGTATGCACACTCCAGGGCTATAAGGTAGAAATAATCTTGCTTCCAGACAACTACCCCAGCCCTTCGATGACTGCTGGCAGGAGAGTCTTTGGAGAGATGGCCCAGATAGGCCTAGGAGTGCTGTTCATCTCCGGGGGCAGCCAGTGCTCTGGTCGGACTTCTAATGCTTGGCAGAGATAACCAAGTGTCCTGAATAGTATTTGCTCAGACACCTCAACTGTGAGTGTTTGGCAGCCCTAAATTCCCTCCATGCAGCAGTTTGGATACCCAAAATTGTAGTCAGAAAGTTGCCAATAGGTGAGAGAAAAAGATCCCTGCCAGAGACTGGAAAGGGAAAGGTGTAGGGGCTCCAGCGCTGACAAAGAAATCACCTGCCACCGCTTTATAGAGCTGGCAGAAAATTGCTCACAGGACTCTAGCAGGGACGAAGTGGGAAGGACACGCTGTCCCACGTCATTGCGGCTTCTCAGACATTCTCTGCCAACATCCAGCAGTGGAGGATGAGTTGTTGGTGTCCTTAAATTCCCTGAGGAGACAGCTTTAGCTTTCTTCTCTTACTTCTTTCTACTTCTCTCTCTTTCTTCTCTTTTCTTCTCCTGGGCCTTGTAGGCCAAGTGCTGAGCAAATGTGCAGCATACAACCATTGTCCCCATTTTACAGATGAAAACACTCAGGCTCTGAGAGCTCAATTAACTTGCTCAGGGCCTCCCAGCTAATCAGTGGTAAGGCAGGATTGGAACCCAGGCCTGTCAGCGCCCAGCTGCTCTACTCACTCCTCATGTCAGTGACTGCCCTGGAGAGGCACATGTGTACTCTGTTGCTTAGCAGGACGTGGCATTTTCCAGCCCAGGTTCTGTGCTATTTCATATAGCCGTGCTTTCTTTGTATTCTGCCAAACTCCAGGTCCTCCTGCTTGGGGCCTCCCCTCTTTCAGTGTGTCCACAGTCTGATTTTCCGAAGGGGCCAGGATTCTCAAAAAGCAAATCTACACTTGCCCACAAAGCCAACCTCTGACTGGAAAACCAGAACTCCCTGCCATTGGCCACCGCCGTTTCTACTGAGAAGCCCTGACTTCCATCCCCTCATTTAACTAACTGAGGCCCAGAAAGGAAGAGGGATGTTTTTATCGCTGTAGTTGATAATGCGAAGAGCTACACCTCAATCCTGAGCTTCAGGCTCCAGGCCGTGCCAGTGTTTCCCTTCTCCCTACTTCCTCCCCCCACTCCCAAAGCCCCACCCCCACGCTGGTCCTCTGTCCCTGCCTCCTCTCCTCTCATCGCTTCACTCCTGCACTCCATTCTTCCCCATCCCTTTCTCCCACTCTCTTGCTCTGCTCATCTTTATCCCCACCCTCCATTTCCTTTCTCCCTCTTTTTTCTTTACTTGTCTTCCTCCCTAGGCTTCTTGCCCCTCTCCCATCAGCCAAAGCTGCCTCTCCGTATTGCTTGTCCATTTGTCCCCTCTGCCACCAGCCTCTGCCAGCCAGCTTCTGTCAGAGTGCCCACCATGGAAAAGGCTAAGAACCAGCCACTGGGCAGGGCCTTCTAGAATCTTCTTGGGGAACCACTCTAAGAATCATGCTTCCCTCCCTGCACCCACCTGCGTGAGAACTAGCGTCTTGGCATTCCTGCACATTCCTTAGATATTCTAATTGAAGATGACCCCTGCAAGTGCCTGCCAAGAGACCCTTAACCCTGAAGCTCCGAGCAGTGGATTTCAGAGGTGTGCATTGCATCACCGTGGGTTACCCGCAAGGAGTCCCCTCAATTTAGACTTTCACAAAGTATGTCTGAAACAAATGTTCTTTATAGTTTTTTCAAGCAGCAGGCTCTTGGGCAAGGCAGCTCCCCGCTTGCGGATGTCCTCACCTCATCTTTGAGATGCATCAAGGCCCCTCTTGATGCAGATAAATGTGCGGTGCCATCGAAGAGCTGCGGGGGCCGGAGAGCCACAGTCCACTGGCTGCTTCCCCCCGGGGCCAGAGTGGCTGCTCCAGATGGACGCTGCAGGCCTGGGGCCAGTCCTGTCCTCCTCAGGTTCTGGAAGAAACCTGATCACGTCACTTCCTCGGGGATGCCCAGGGCCTGCGGGCCGATCACACTAAATTCACAACTCTCCTATTGGCAACCCAGGAGGCCTATTATTAATACTACCTATTAATCCTTAGTAAGAAAAAGATAGCTAATTCTGGTGGCTGGTGTGTTCTTTCTCCAGAAGGCTTGTCAACATGAGAAATGAATGCAGTGTGCAAGGCCGGTTGGTCAGGAAAGAAGACAAAAGTAATTTGTGGTGTGATCCTGAGGGTACAGAAACTGAGCTGTGGCATCCAGGGGCACTGGAGCAGCTTCAAGACTGGAGGAACCCCAAGCCTTCACAGTGTGCCATCCTCCTGCATGGTTGCAGCAATATGCTGGGCAGCTGGGCCTCTGCAGAGGGTGCTGGACACCCCCATCTTCCTAGGTGTGCTCACACCTTTCTGCCCTGTCCATGTCCATCTCTGCCCCTCTGCCACCCACTGCCAGCCCTCGACAGTTTGCACCTGTGGATGCTCCCTGAAATCTTGGACAAGGATCCCCTGGGAATCCACTAGGAATCTATTGAGTTAGTGAGCCATTACAGTGCCGGTGACCTGATCTTACAGACTTGCTACAGTTTCCAAACTGACTTTGACCTGGTGCAATCAAAGCTCCTGCAGAATGGAAAGCCCTTTCTCTTTCCCTTCTGGAGGCCTGCACCAGGAACCATTCAGAAGGAGCCCTGGTCATTGACCACCGTTTCCCAAAGAAAAGCGTGCAGAGCCTGCCACCTTGTGGCTGCCTCTGGTTCAACACCATCCCTAACCAGACAGCACAGATGCTCCTCTCCCCGCTGTGAGTCTCTGCGATGCAGGGAAATAGGCATGAGGGTGGCGGAGATTCCTAGGCTCTGATTTCCCTTCCTGTTTGTTTGACCCACAGTCTCGAACCTGTGGAGGCAGGCCCAGGGAAAGAGGCCCAGCAGCTGGCTGAGAGGGTAGAAGGCTGGAGCGGGGGAGGGGCTGTATTCATGGTGGAGGCAGCAGGTTGTCCGGCCTGTGGAGTGCCTCAGACTGAAGGTGCAGGCTAGGCAAAGCCGGCTCCCCTGTCTAACCCTAGCCCATCTCTCAACCTGAGTCCCCATCTGTAAAGGAGGGTTCGACCAGGTGACCTTTTAGGTCTCTTCCAGCTCTGATATGGTACCTAGACAGGACCCTCCCACAGCAAGGGAGAGAATCCCAGCCTGTCACTGGCATCCTGGGACAGCTTTGGCCTCTTCACCTCCTGAGGGGCACTGTTGGGTTCTGCTGTTTTCAACCAGAAATCCAAGGCAAGGCACATACATCGGGCAGCCCAGTTAAATGGGCAAAAATGCACCTGCCTGGCCTGTTGGGTCTGACTCGTCACTCAGGAGCAGGGACTGGTCAGTCGGTGTGGCCAGGGGTGAGCCATGCATCTCCAGCCGAGTCCAGTTGATCAGGTGTCGTGGCTGAGAGCACGGAGTCTGACCCCTCAGAGTCATGGATCAGATTCAGACTCTGCCCGTAGCCAGCTGGTACTGTTTAGAATTTCTTTAACCTCCCTAAGCCTCCATTTTCTCACCTGTGTAATGAGGATAATGAGGTTATTGACAGGAGTAAATGGCATGATGTTTACAGAGCACTTTCCAGGACCTGGTGAGTAGACGGTGTCTATAAATGCCAGCTATTCTGCTGCGAACATGCGTCGTTCTTCCAAGTTAAGGGAAGAATGACCCTGAAGGCAATTGAGAGATCATCCCGGCTGCCTCCTCCATTTCAAAAGCGGGGGGGGGGGGGGGCATTGCCTTGCTTTCAACAGACCAGACAGCCTCTACCCAGACCTGTGGGGCAGGGCCTCTGTGCAGAACCATGAGGGCATGACCCCCGCCCTGCAGAGCCCAGCAGGACCTTTACTCAGTGGGTCCAGGCAATGGGACCATCATCCCAGTGAGTCCAAAGGGCAGAACATTGGACCAGAGAGGATTATTTTCAAACCTTAAGATCTCACAGAGTTTGCATTGCTAGGTTTGGGGACCTGCTTGGGACCCATCACCGCTTCCTTCTTTCTTCTTTCTTCCTTGTGGAATGGGAAGGTCTAACCTACGCCTGTCCACCATTTTAGTTTGGAAGCACATGACTTGTCTGGTCTCCCAGGCTCGCAGCTGGAAAAATTCCAAGGGTGATTCGACTTTCCAGGTCTCACCCATATCTGATTTAGATGGGACTTTGGACTTCAGAGTTGATGCTGGGACAAGTTAAGGCTTTGGGGGCTGGCGAGATGGAAGGAATGCGTTCTGCATGTGAGGACATGAATTTGGCAGGGGTGGGGAGGGGGCGGGGTAGAATGTTGCGGACTTAATATGTCCTCTAAAAATTCATTTGTTTAAACCTAATCCCAGATGTGATGGTATTTGGAGGTAGGTCTTTAAGTCACAAGGGTGGAGCCCTCATGAAGGGGATTAGTGCCTTCCTAAGAAGAGGCAGAGAGCTAGCTCACTGTCTTTCCAGCCTGTGAGAACGCAGGAAGAATTTGGCAGTCTGCTGGAAGAGAACGGGCGTGAGAACATGACCACCCTGCACCCTGATCTCGGACTCCCAGCCTCTAGAACTGTGAGAAGCAAATTCCTGTTGTGGGAGCCACGCAGTTTAGGGTGTTCCGTTAGAGCGGCCTGAGCTGACTGTGACACCGTCCACGACACGGGATTCCTGGCTCCTCTCGGAGTTAGCTCAGGCTGCCGTAACAAAATACCATAGACAAGGTGGCGTAACCTTTAGGGATTTATTTATTTCTCACGGTTCTGGAGGCTGGAATTCCCAGATCAAGGTCCAAGAAAATCAGCTGCTGGCAAGGACCCTCTTCCCGGCTTGCAGATGGCGAGTTCTCACTGTGTCTTCACATGGTAGTGAGCTCTGATCTCTCTTCCTCTTCTTGTCAGGGCACCAATCCTCTCGTGGGGGCCCCACCCTCATGACGTCACCAGAACCTAATTACCTCCCAAAGGCTTCACCTCCAAATACATCACATTTGGGGGCAGGGTAGGGCTTCAACATATGAATTTGGCAGGACACACACATTCAATCCGTACAGCTCCTAAATAGAAACCTACATTTCTTTTCTGTAAATGTCCTCCCATTCCTTTTCCTTTTGTCATTTTTCTTTTGCAGTGATGTGAACGCCAGGAAAATCTTGCCCTCGCCTTACCCCATCCCACAGAGCCGGGAGCACAGCAGCACCAGCGAGTCCCTGGAAGGCAGGTCTGTCTTCTCCTCCCTCTCGTGCTGTGACAGCCCCTGCCATGGGTGGAATGGGTCAAAATTGCCAGTTCTCTTCTCCCACATCCTGAGGAGCCCCTTGTCTGGTAGCTGCACAGACAGAGTTCAGGTCTGGCCTCCCCCCTGGGACTCTAGGAATACCCTGGAGTCTCTCACAGATGCTAAGTCCCAAAGCTGGGGAGTTTTCTCCCAAGGGTCTTTGCGGCCCTGTGTGGGCAGACTTGCTTCATGTATCCTTGTAAATAGATGTAGCCAGGGCCATTAAAGGAAAGTAGAGCTGGCCCATGGGCTGTTGCAATAGCATAGCCCGCTAGTCCCACCACAGCGTCCCCAGGCAGGGCAGGACAGAGAGTGGACAAGCCTAGCCTCAGGCCCTGTGCACCGTTCACTGCAGACCGAACGAAGCTGAAAGGCCTCTCGCCAGCAGTGCTCTTTATGCGCTCTGACTAGAACCCTTGAACACCCTTCTTCACCTACTCGCCTCCCAAGCTGTCCAAGGGTGAGGTCCAGCCATGCCCCTCCCGGAGCCCAGACAGAAGGAACAGCTCCGCGCGCCCCAGATTGCAGCTGGATGCCAACACAATCACTCGTGATCATGGACAGCCCTTTATTATGTCCAGTCCTCACTACCTTCTAAGACAGTGGATACTGTCACCTGCTGTGTGGAGTGACAGGACGAGGGTGACTCTTGGCAAGCCAGGAGGGCACTGCTTTGAATTTTCTTTAGGGGCAATTTATTGGATGGAAAACAAAAAGGGAGAAAGGCACGTACATTCTTCCTTTTTTAAGGGGATTTCTTGGAAATCCCACACTTCTTACAAATCTCGCTGGCTGGAACCTGGTCACCTGACCGCACATAGCTGCAAAGGAGGCTGGGAAATGTAACATTTTTTTTTCAGCCACAGTAAGCTTCTCAGCTAAATATCATGTTTTTATGAAGAGAGGAGAGAATAGTCATCTGTCCCATGGTAGGGTACGGGGACGCACAGGGAAGACATCCCAAAGGATGTGCCATCTAAATTGGGTGCTGAAGGAGTCAGTCAGGCCCCGGGTGGAATAGACTTGGTGGGGGCGGGGGTTGGGAGGGATGGGGAAGGTGCTGAGACAAAACATATTCAACCATGCAAAGGTCTTGGAGGCGAGCAGTCCAGGGAAAGGAGACAGCTAAAGCAAAGGTCCTGAGGCCAGAAGGGACTCATGTTATTGAGTAACAGAATAACAGAAGGAAGGGCAGGGTGGCCCCAGTATACTGGGGGTCAGTTCACACAAGAAGAGAGTTTGAGTTTCATTCCAAGAGTGACCCAAGAAGCCACTAAAGGGATTAAGGCAGGGGAGGACATGACGTGTTTGCATTTGAAAGGATTGCTATGGCTTCGGCCCAGACACAGTCGAGGGGTGAGGAGTCCAACCGCTGTCCCATAGCCTCCTGGGTGAGATCCGGTCTCTGAACACAGAAAGCACTTTGGAAAGGTAAGCATGGAGTCCAAATATAAGGTGCAGTGATGTGTAGCTTGCGGTTGTCCTCAGCACCCCTGAGAGGCCAGCGTCGTCCGTCCCACTCACCGGGGACAGCCAGACGGACTCCGACATCCTGGCATTCATCAAGGCCAGACAGAGCATCCTGCAGAAGAAATGTAAGTGCATCTTTCTCCAGGGCGCTGCTCACCCACCTTTGGGGGATGGAGGGGGAGGGCCAGAGCAGGAAGTGAGCTGAGAAGGAAGTAGGAAGCTTCCTGCATATTCCTGAAACCAAAGGACTGACCTTGTGGTCGCCTCACACGTGCCTGGCCTCCGCTTCCTCCAGGAAAAAGCTCCAGGAGGCAGCATCACGAACACCAAGATAGGCCCAAGGGGGTGGCGGGCCTAGGTGGTCCCACCCTGCTTGGCAAAGCTTGCCTCCTTCTTCCAGACCTTCAGCTCCTTGTGTTCTCTGTCCCCAAAACCATTCACCTCTGTTTAGCCTTCTCCATACGAGAAGGGGCTGAGTGATTGTTCGAGGACTTAAATCCCTGGCTAGAAATATCACTCTCCTGTTGGAGCCTGGTTCTTACCAATGAGTTGTAGACATAATCACTATTTGAAGGCTCAGGCCTGAGGACACCGTTAATACTTAAAGAAGAAATACCTGTGATGTGTCAGACAACAGGAAGAGAAAGAAAAGGCCCTTCCTGGCCTTTGTCACCCTCGTCCCCCATCTTTCTCTTGGCAGCTGTGGAAAGGCCTTCTCTTCTCCTGCCTCCCCTCTTCCCCAGAGACCCCCAGGGACGATACCCAGGACCCCTTACCCCAGCCCTACTTTTAACCTCGTCCCAGTAGTAAGCCAAAGGCTACCAGCCGGGGCAAGCGTTGCTTTCCCGTGTCAACACCTTGAGTGAAATGGCAGACTTGGATCCTGTCAGGACTGACACCTGCCCCAGGAGACCCGCATTCGGTTTCACAGCCAGCTCTCTGCAGTTTAGACACTAGGGGGTCTGCACATGGATGGAGCGTCCCAGGCAAGGATGCCAAGATGCCGGCCTGCCCACTGTTCTGTCTCTGAGACCTGAGATAGGCTGGCTCTGCCACCAGCCAGCTGTGACGCCATAGCTCGCCTTCTCACCTCCGTTTCCTTGTTGAAAGAGGAAAGAACTGTTATGTTTACTGAGCTTTTGCCCACATACTAAAGACACTATTTCCAGCCCTCTCAGAGAAGAGTCATAAACCCAAGGTCTATGTCAGGATGACGTCCTCCCGCTAACACAGTGCCCAGACAGTATAGAAAGCTGTGCTGAAAGGCGGAACCCTCTTAGTGTACAGAGCCAAGAGTCTGATCCCCTGTTTGACAGGTGGGGAAACTGAGGCACGCAACGATTGAATGGCAGAGCCAGGATAACCCAGCTTTTCTGCACTCTCTCCATGTGGCCACACTATCTTGAAAAGCCACTCCGTGGTCAGTCAGGTGTTTGTCTCCTGGCCCCCACCCTCCCTGCAGCTGGGGAGCTTTGTTCTCCAAATAGCAGCCTGGAAGCAATTCATCAAAACAAAAGTTCAAGGGTTCAATTTTTATTCTTAAGGGGAAAAAAAATAATCTTGGGTTCTTAGTGACCATGAGGCTGCAAAGGAAGCTGAAGAAGGGTGACAGGGGGTCCCCGTTCCGCCAGGTCAGGGCCAAAGGGCCAGCAGGTGCGGCCTCACCAACGGGCGGCAGATGGCCAGGTCCCACCACACAGCACTTTCCACGCAGCCCCCTTATCAGGCCTCCGCGTCAGGCAAACATGCAGGCCGGGCCCCAGGCACCTTCCCCAGCCAAAGCAAACACTTCCCTCTCCCCTGCGCTGGGCTCCCTCTGCTCTTACTTGAGGGGTGCTGTCTGTCTGCGCTTCCTCAGGAGTGCTCATTACGGGGAGTTTGTGACTATCAGCCCGGGAGCAGGAGCCCAGAGAGGAAGATGTAATGTACGCCTCGCCTGCAGGCTCTTCCACTTCGAGGGCCAGGACGAATCTAGTTGATTTAGGATTCATGGAAAAGCTGTGGAATGTTTAAATCCCTGCCAGGGGCACGTGTGGACAGGTATATATCCCCTGTACGGGGCGTTTGTCATCCATGGTGCCAAATCTGCTGTTTCTAACTGCCGAAGACGGCTTTAAAATCTGAGAAAATGAGGTTCACCCCTTTCTACAGTGCTTTAAAAAAAAAATCTTCCTTAATTCCTGAGTTTGGAACTTTTTGCATCTGGACGGGAACCTTGAGCTTGACCACCGTGCCCTCTTCTCCAGCTGGTGCCAAGAAGAGGCTCTGCGAAGTGCCTCAGAGCCCCTGCCACCCCCAATTCCTCCATCCCCACCCCGAGAAACCCTCCAGCTCTCCTTGGTGCAGGATCTGTCCCAGTGAAATGGAAAGAACCTAGAACTGGGAGGGAGGAGGCCCAAACGCAGGGCTCCTTGACCTCTGCCCTATGTGACCTTGGGCAGCTCACCTCCCCCGGTCCCCCACACATCTGTCAAGTTCACATGCCGTCTCCCTCTAGGTGGCCGGCTCATCCTGAGATAACGTCCATCAAAGTCCCGTCCAAACAGCCACGCGCCAGGGAGCCATTAGTGGGGAAACTGGCCCCAGTGATAAAACTGGCCCAACGCAGTAAGGGGTGATTTCCTGCCCGCGGTTTCTCTGTAGCCACACCCTCCAGTCTGGGAAACTACAGTCATAAAATCCCAGTAAGACTGACAGCTCCACCACTTCCCTGGGGCTCATCAGGTCAAGAACTGGCACCTTTTATCTGGGTTTGAGGTCTGTGCTGTGGGGCCCTCTGAGCCCTGCTCTGTGGCCGTCCTCCTCAGCCCCAGCCCTGCCCCAGTCACCATGGCAGGCACGTCTGGGGTGGAGCCGACTCAGACCCTGTGCTCGTTACCACTGGCAGCACTGACGAACCCCGGCCCAGGCTGCAGAGGAAATGCAAGACCCGAGTGCCTGCTGGCCCCCGGTACCTGCCCTCCAGTCCTTGGTATAGACCGTCGAAAGCAGTGGGCTTCAGCCCTGGCTCCTCGTTGGTATAACCTGCTCCCTCCCACCACCCTTCTCTGAGATTCCGATTTAATCTGTACTGGGAGGGCCCTGGGCATTGGGATTTCTACAGGCCCCCCGTAGGGGTTCCCAGTGTGCAACAGAGCTGGGAACCATGGGTCCAGAGTGCCTGGAACGCATCCCCTTCAGATGCGCTGGGGTGCCTGGTGGTCTTCCTTCCCACCCTAAGATTCAGTCAGAACAGCTAGGAATGTCTGAAAGCTAAGGACCATTTAATTAAACAGCCTGGGGTCTGGCACTCAGAATTAGATCGGAAGGACCACAGCCTTGAATTGTCTTCAATCTCTTCCTCCCCATCACTTGCCACATTCAGCGTGGCACAGAGAATTACTGGGTCATCCTCAGCGATGTCAGGCAGAACATGCCCCTGCTCCCCAACCGCCCCCCCTTGGCCAGGTCCCCGTGGCCACACTCGGATGGCTGCAGCCGTCCATCTCTCCGCCTGCTGCAGTGGTTTGAACACTATGCTCCCGAGCCCTCTGGCTTGGCTTATGATGGCCAAACTTGAAGCAAATTAACTGCTTGTCACTCATACCATTTCTTTCACACGTTAACGTGCTGGGAAATCTAGGGGTTTTGTTAAAAGGTAGATCCTGGTCCGGTAAGTCTGGGTTGGGAGCCAAGATTCTGCACTTCTGCACAAGCTCCCTGGGGTTGCCAGTGCTGCCGATCGACGCCTTGAGGAGCAAGGAGCCATGCTAGCCACCTGTCTTCTTCCGGGTACCTCATCCACTCATCAGTCTGGATATTCGGAAAGTGAGGCCCAGAGAACGACCATGATTTGCCCAGTCACACCACAGGTTGGGGACTGCCCTGGCTAGAACTCAGGGGCCCTGGTTCTTAGCCCAGAGAACCCTTCTCCATGTCCAGCCGTGCAGTCAGGGGGAGCCATCCTGGAATGGAATGACTATCAGGAGCAAAAAGCAAAAAGAGAATCTCTTGGATAGTTCAGCAGGGGTGTCTGTGAAAAACCATGGGGCTGGACAATGAGTATGGGTCCTGGCTCAGGGAGATGAAGCTTTTGCAGAGGGCAAAGGAGGCATCGTCCTGCAGAGCTGGGGGGATAAATGCAGCCCCTGGGAGTCGGGGCACTGGGAGGCGCGCTGCCACAGACACGAGGGGAATGGCCTGCAGCCTCCCCCCGCCCCGCCGTGCCTTTCAATCCAGGGAGAAATCCATGCCGCATGCACAGCCTAACCAAGAATATCCCGTGTCCTTCCAGGTTTCCGGTAGGTATCCAGCCATGCACTGTGGCAGCAAGAACAGAGTACAGATGAAGGAAGGTGTTCTCACTCACCCTGGCGTCAGACGTGATCTGTGGGCTGCTGGGAGCAACCAGTGATTTTGGCTCTGATAGAAGGAGCTGTGTTTCCTTAGGGATGGTGTCCTGGAGGCTGCCGGCGAGGCTGGGGCTAGGGCTTAGGGTGCCGTCCTTGCTGTGGGTGCTGGAGACAATGCCTGGGTGCCAGGAGCAGGACAGGGACTTCTGCTCACTCTTTTTTTTTTTTTTAAGATTTTATTTATGTTTTTGACAGAGACAGCGAGAGACGGAACACAAGCAAGGGGAGTGTGAGAGGGAGAAGCAGGCTTCGGCCGAGCAGGGAGCCCGATGCAGGGCTTGATCCCAGGACCCTGGGATCATGACCTGAGCCAAAGGCAGACGCTTAACTGACTGGGCCACCCAGGCGCCCCTTCTGCTCACTCTTGTAGTGGTGCTTCACACAGTTGATTATAAACCCGGGACATTATGAAATAGTACCATCAGAATGTAGTGGCAGGGGAGCTCATGCTGATAGAATATGGGAGAAATGATAATCCACTATTTTGAGCTACCCACCAGCCCGGTTTCGGAGCCCAGGAATGGCTGCGGCAAGCCAGGGTGTTGGAGCCCAAGACAAAGCAGAGGGATATAAAGCAACTTGATGGCCAGTCCTGATCTCCCAAACCAGACCTTCCACCATCACCCTCACGTCCCAAATGACCCATTCAGGCAGCACCTGAATCAGCTGTATTTCCAGGGAGCCACCCACCTGGCAGGATCCAAGGACATTGCTGCACCCCAAGAGCAGGAGATGGCTCCTGGGAGCTCTGCAGAGAGCTTGAGAGTGGGCAGTATGGGCGCCTGGGGCCTCACACCCTCACCCAGCCACTTGGGGCTCTGCAGGATTTGGGCTGAAACTCCCACCAGGGAAACAGAGCTGCTGGGGACTTGCCTCAGTGAGTCTTTTCAGCTGCAGAATACAGACCCAGGGGAGGGTGGGCCAGCCCCCAGAAGGCCCTCAGAGAACTGCCACCCAGCCTGTGTAAAGGTCCCAAGCCAGCTGTAGGTGGGGAGGGGTGTGGAGTGGAGAGAGGAATGGCACCCACGATGAAGCTGAGTGAATAAAAGTGTCTGTCTGCCACTCTCACTATCTCTGTCCTGTAAATACAGGACGTGCCACCCCAGAGAGAGAGCAGAGAGAAAATACATAGAATTGGTTTGTTTTCTCCCCTTGCCGGGACTGGGTAAAAGGATCATGCAGGAGAGGGTAGATGATCACATTTCAGAGCCAGGCCACCATAGAGCCTCTCTAATCTACACCCTCATTGATAATATTAGAAACCTGAAACAGAGGGGAGGGGCTGGCTTCTAAGAGCTAGTTAGTGGCAAGAGTCCCCTCCTCGCGGAGCTTTCCCTGACCCCCCCAACTACAGCCACCACCATTTCTCTGTTTCATTTTCCCCATCAGTACGTGACATATCACCTTTCTTTATTTGCTTATTTTTTTATGGCCTGCCACCCCTCCCCCCAAGACTAAAGGCTCCATGACAACAAGGACCTATATGTCTTGCTCACAGCCGTGTTCCCAGCACAAGTTGGTACTGAATAAATACTCCTTCAAGTAATGAGCAGCAGGGTCAGAACCCAGATCTCCTACTTCTTGGGCCTGCATCTGTCCCACACCTTTACTCTGGCTCTGCGACTGAGGCCCGTCAGTCAGAGTCCAGGCTCTCTGGTCGACTTCTGGCCCTCATGGTTCTGTGGCACATAGTAAGTCCTCCATAAAGTCTATAGAACCAGGGAAGATCCAACAGAGCTCTTCCAGCCTGATCCTGGAAGCCTCCCCGAGTCCACAGGGCAGACACGTAGCAAACAGACACACTCAAGAGCGCTGAAGGCAGCATGGAGTTGGCAGAGCCCCTCGGAGACAGCCTCAGTGTACCTAGCACACCTGAGTGCCTTCGGCCCTCTAGAGCTGGTTGAAGTCTATTGACTTTAGAACTCTTGCTGAGAATTTATCTCCAGGATCCAAACGCCTTATCGACAGAGATGTGTGGTCCGGCCCCACGCAGGGTGTGAACCCACCTCCTGCAGCAATCACAAAGGCGAGAGAGGAAATGCAGAAGAGACAAAAACAGCTGGGCCCTGGCGTCCTGCCGAGAGTCATATACAAAGTGTACGCAGCCACTGGAGAGGAAGCCTCTCTCCGAAGGTCCCCTCCCTGTGGAAGCTGGGCCTTTGACGTGGACATATGCTTGAACACGGTGCATCTTCTCCAAAATTCCCTGGCCTCTAAAAAGATATGAGGCTCTGGAAAGACTGTCCAGCAATCCTGAGCTCGGTAAAGCATCTGAGTTCACTCCAGGCCAAACTGTGGAGCTTTCCAAAACATCTTCTGGAAAGCAGCCTGGCCAGTGACTCCAGCCTAGTCCCCACTAGAATTCAATTTGCGCTGCTGTTCGCTTGACAGGAGATGTGAGGAGGAGGGCAGTTTGGATGTGAGGAGGAGGGCCTGCTCAGATCTTGCTAAAAGGGATTTTTAGGAAGCAGATAGAGAAACTGTGGTAGATCAAACAGCCAGTCTTAAGACTTTACCCCCTGTAATAAAATTACACATCCAAAGCTTTGCCATGGCCTCGTGGTGGCAGGGTATACTTTCCTACCCCTCAGATTTGGGCTCAGTCCTGTGACTTGCCTTGGGCCGTGGGATGTTAGCAGACATGATCAAGCCTTGCATGCTTGGGCTTGCTTCTTTGCACTCCAGGGATCTGCCTTGAGAGGAACATGCCCGGGATGGGCCCTGCCTCTTCAGCCTCCATTCCAGAACATACGGAGAGCAGATCTGAGCCCAGCGCACAACATGGAGCCAAGCCCAGCTGACCTGTAAGCCTAGAGCAGAGCTTCCCTTTCAAGCCCAGCCCAGATCAGCTGAACCCTGGCTGAACCAAAGACCCCATATCATGAGAATAAATGCTTGTTGACATAAGCCACTGAGACTTGGGGTGATTCATTATGAAGCATTAATTGGAGCAATAGCTAACAGACACAGATATCGAAACCCAGAAAGGGTATATGTCCAGATGCAGAATTTCTCAGAGTTCACTGTTTCCATGCTGCCTCCTGAAATGCACTTGAGAGTAAGCTGTGTATAAAAAAGTAGGACACCACTCATGGTCATGGTAGAGCAACAGGGACCTGACTTACCCTTCTGCTTGAAATTACTGAAAACTAGACAAAATGTATAAAGCAATGGGAAAAGGCAGTACAGGACACTGACCCCCAAGAGAAGGGAAACAAGTGAGGTGAGCCCTGTGATTGCAGAACTTACTGCATGCAGGGCTTGGGCCTCAGTCCAGGAAAAGGCCACCATGGGGCACCAAATGGTTTCCTGAGCTGAGGAACTGGTATCAGGGGTCCAGGGAGGCCGAGGTGGCTTCTCTTGGTTGGCAAGGTCAAGTACAAGGGATGAACGAGCTGCAGACGGGGAGAGCGGACAGACTCCGAAGACTCTCCAGTCTTCAGCTCACAGCTGAGCAATGCATGCAGGGGAGGAAATCACTCAGGGCTGGGGAAAGAACCACCAGAAAAGAGCAAGAGAAACGATTTCCAGAAATAACACAGGGTTCGGAATAGTTCATGCTCCCAACAGCCACAGTAGAGAAACCCTCTCACAAAAGAGTCATTGAACAGAAATCATGTAAAGGTATTGCCATGGATGTGGGGCCAAATTAGCTATAGACCAAAGCTAGTCCGTCCTGCCTAACAAAATATAAAAAGTAAGCCTCGAGAGAGTCAAACTGCTTTCAGTGAGTTTCCAAACAAAGCTCAAAAATATTTAAACCAGGGGCCCCTGGATGGCACAGTCGGGTAAGTGTCTGACTCTTGGTTTCGGCTCAGGTCATGATCTCAGAGTCGTGAGATCAAGCCCCATGTCGGGCTCCAAGCTCAGAGAGGAGTCTGCTAAAGTTTCTCTCTTCCTCTCCCTCTGCCCTCCCCCACTGTCCCCGGTGCTCGCATGCTTGGGCTCTCTCTCTCTCTCAAATAAATCTTTTTAAAAAATATTTAAAAGAATAAAAAAAAATCGAACACCAAGTAATGTAGAAGTGACACCCGGTAAAAAAAACCAAGCATTCAAAGAAGCAGGAAAATATGGCCCATAGGAGAAAAACCAATCGAAAGAATTAGAAACAAAACCAGGAATGACACAGATGATTGAATTAATAGACAGGGACTTTTTTGTTTTTTAATGCACTGGGTATATTTTTAAAATATGGGGAGAAAGATGCCCCTTGTAATTCCTTAAATGTAAACATGACTCAATCATCTGGTCATTCTTTTAACAAGGATGTGCCATCCACTGTGCTAAGTTCCATTCAGAGGTAACCAAGACAGAGGAAGTGCCAGCCCTCTTAGAACTTACATTCTAATTAGGGAGATGGACAACAAACAAATAAACAAGGGAATCGGAGCTAAAAAGAGGTTGGGGTGGGATAGGATAGGTCTATATATATATAGATCTATATAGGTCTATATATACCCCCTGCACCCCCTGTCCCAGGTGTGAGATCCTAGTGTCATCTCTCCTTTGAAGTATCTTTTGGGTTTGCCTTTTCCATGGGTTTCCTTAGAGCCAGGCAAGGAAATGCCCTCAGCCATGCCTCAGATTGCTGACACTTTGAAGTGCCGTACTGGGAAGTTTCTAAATCTCCTTCCCATGCTGGCACCTGCCATGGCCAACAGTGTCATCAACCAGGCCCATGTGGGCCTCGTTCCCTTTTCTCCCTTCAGGTTATTCTTTTTTTTTTTTTTTAAGATTTTATTTATTTATTTATTTATTTATTTATTTATTTATTTGACAGAGAGAGCACAAGCAGGGGGAGCGGCTGATAGAGGGGGAGGGAGAAGCAAGCTCCCCTCAGAGCAGGGAGTCCAATCGGGGGCTTGATTCCAGGACCCCGGGATCATGACCTGAGCTGAAGGCAGACACTTAGGCAACTGAGCCACCCAGGGGCCCCTCTTCAGGTTATTCTTGCATGGGGTGGTTGACCAGCTGCCCCAAGGCACTCCAGGATTCTTGCCTGTAGAGTTGTGCTGGGGCCCCCTGGTCAATCCTTGGTTCCAGGAGAACAGCCTGGTGAGCAGATCATTCCACTGGCTGGTGCAGCATTCCACTCATGACATCGCTCAAGACTGGGCCACCAGAATGGCGCTGACCTGCTCACTTGAGCCATTCTTAGGTAGGACACAGAATCTTCGCATGCGCTGAATGGACAACAAACAAATCCATGAGTACCTGTTGTCTGCTACAGTCTAAATCTTCACCAATAAATCATTATACCTCACGTGGACTCATGAGTTTGGCACAATTTTTATCGAATTGCTTCTATAGACAGGAGCAGGCCTGCCTTTTCCATACTCACAGTTCCTCCATTCACTACATCTCTCAGGCCCCGGGGAGGCTCTGCTCCTCCCTGCAGCCAGGATGGACCATAACCTGGTCAACACCCCACATCCACACCCTGGTCCGTGTCTTCTGCTTTTGCTCCAATGCATCTTGTAGCTCTGAGTTGTTCCACAGTATGCAGACATAGGAGACATAGGGGCTTCTTTCATATGGGGTATCTGATGGAGCCCTTAACAACCCCTTTTCCTCGTTCAAATTTAGTGGCGGTCGAGAGACAGGCATGCTCTTCCCGCTCCTGTCATCTCCCAAGGGCATTTGTCTGACAAGCTGAACGGCTCCTTCATTCATTTCCACAAACGAGCTATCGCCCTGCAGGGTTTACAACTGTAATTACAATTCAGAGAAAGGGATAAAGAACGAAGAGTCTGACAGACACTGGCAGTATCCCCCAGCCCACCTGGAGGTCCCAAGTGAACAGTCCCCATCCACACCGAGAGCTTCCCATCTCAAGTACCTGTCCGTCTCTACCTGAAGGTTCTCTTTGGGCACAAGGGCACTCTCAGCCCATGTGCAGGGCCGGCCAGCCGCGCAGGAGTTAGCCTCTCCTGGAACAATGTTCAACTCATGAGGGGTAGGGCCTGCTGGATAAACACCCCCAGCTTCCTCGCCTGCCTGTGGGACAACTCTGAAGTGTGTCCCACACAGTGTCCCAGAGGTCCCCGGTGGGGCTGAGCCCTAGCAGCCCGCAGCGGTCACCTGTTGAATAACTCACCTTGTATTGACTGCCCCGTCTCTCCTCCCCACTCTCTTGGGATCATCTCCCGGGATCACTTCCCCCATGAATGGCTCACACCCAGATTTTGCCTCAGGGTCTGCTCTGAGGTGAGCCCAATGTGAGCAATGGCATCTATTTCAAAATCACAAGTGGGGAGTCGGGGGCTCTTGCAATCAAGCCCTCGGGGCAGGTGAAAGTGGGAGCCCCACCCCAACTTCTACCAGAGCCCTGCTCTTCACAGCGCCGCATACTGGGGCACAGGGAAAGGTTTCATGTGAGAAAGGAATCCTGCTGCTCCAAAAACACAATGGAAAATCTGAACAAGGTCAATACCAGGTGTGTGTGTGTGTTTGAAGCCTTTCCCTCAAATCACCCCTCAGCTTTCTCCCCCTCTCTGCTGGCCACACCGTTGGACTGGACCTCCCGGCGGCCACACTCTGTGGCCATGAGGGCAAAGCCCCACACAAACCCGTACCCCCCCTGCCCCCACACAGGACTCTGTCCCACACCCCTCGCTGTGGGGGACATCCAGGAGGAGCCGGGACCGCCACATGCAGGACCCTCCTGTCGCTCTGGCCCCCTGGTGCCGCCAGTCCGGTGTGCGCAGGGAGGCAGCGTCTGAACCCGGGGCTCCTTTCCTCTGCTTGCCCTTTTCCCCACAGAGGACGTCCCTGGGGCAGTTGGGCCTTATCTTCTCCCTCCAGTTCCGGTTTGGAACGTGGCCTTTTTCACTCGTGCAGATAGGTGCCTATCGAGTGGTTCCCTGAGCGAATGCCGATGTTGGTTGGCGGGGTGGCAGTCTGTCCTTTTCCTTATCTCGGGGCTCATTCAGATGGAAAGGGGCCCCGGCCCAGCTGCTCTGTTTACTCTGCATTCTCTGCCCATTGTACACGAAATTGATCTGAGAGGGGTTTTGTTTTTCTTCTTTTTCCTCCAATCTCCTTATTAGTTCAGCCTCAGAAAGTCCCTTATCACTGCCGGATGTCAGGCCACACTCTGCCACCAGGCCTGGCCAGGTTCGACTCTCCATTAATTGATTTTGCCCTCCCCACTTGGGGAGCACAAATTGGCTCTGCCCATTAGCAGCACTAACTCCCTGAAAGGAATTATAAATCATGCCCTGTGTCCATCCATCCCTCACAGCGGCCTGTGCCCACGTGGGAGGTGTCGGGCAGGGAGAGGGGGCGCTTCATGGCCAGGGGAGGTCCCCACCGTCATGCAGGTTCTGCCCTAAACCCGACCTAGGGAGGCCTCAGCTGACAGAAGGAGTGGCTGAAATAGGTCCCAGTACAGGGGGCTCAATGAGTGTGCGATGAATACAGGGAGACAGAAAGAGGACTGCCTCTGTGGTGTGCGTGGCCTTGAGGGCCTCTCGACTCGCCCCCAACCACCAATTCCACCATCACATTACCCACCCTTTGCCTCTGTGGCCTTGGGGTTTTCACAAGGACCCCCCATTAAATGGGAAGTGCTCCTAAGGACTCTGTCTAAACTCCAGTTGGGCCTCTGGGTGTCTATAAAAAGTGAGCGTGAGAACAGGATGCGGGGTGGGGGTGCACGCAGAAGAGCACACCGAAGGGGAGAGCAAGCGGGCGGGCAAGGGGGAGACAGGGTTGCCGGCACGCAGGAGGGTCTCAGGAGGTAGGCCACAAGTGAATGGAGTGTCTCGCCCCCGGTGAACCTGCCCAGGACCTGACCCAGCCCTCTCTCCAGCCCAACACATCAGAGACATACCTCGGGCACCCACCCCTGCACCCACCCCTTTCTCCCACAGACATAGTCCACGCTCTTCTCCTTCATTTCCTTCCACCTCAGAACTGCCACCATTATGTGTGGCCGGTGTCCAGACCCGTCAAGGACGCTCGGGCTGCAGAGGTTGCTAAGACCTGCCTGAGATCCCCCAGAGTCCACAGATGAGCTTTCTAAACGACACACAAGAGAACCCTTCACACGTTGAGCTTCTCTGGGGCAGTAAAAGAGGATTTGATCATTACACAGTCTCGCAGGTATAACCACAAGCCTAGCTTAAGCCAGGCACTAGCAAGTCTGTAAGGATAAGACTGTGGCCAACAGCCTCTCGTCCCACCTCCCCAGACCGCAAAGGAAAGCCAGTCGAGGGTGAGTCTCGTGAATCTTGGCGCTTCCTTCCTCCTCGGAGAAGAGCCCACATCCCAGCCTGGTGCTGTCTGGGAAGGCTCTGGGTGTAGAAGAGCCTCGAATAGGACAGCTTGCCATCCCCAGGGGGCTTTGGGGAACCCACAACCAGCAGGACGGCAGAGAAGGCAGCCACCACACGGGGCCGGGCCCCACCTAGACCCCGGGATGGATGAGGTCCTTCAGAGGACACGGAGGACACCACGGCCTGCCCTTGGGACTGGTCACAGCACTGGGATGCCCCCATGCACGGCCTCCACATCCCGCCCGCACCTGCCCTCCCCGTGATTTGCTGCGGTTGTGGTTTGGGCCTCAGAGCAGATTGAGAACCCTATGACACTCCGCTCTCCAGATCATCCCCGTACTAGAAATGGTAAAATTCTCCCCCTGGCTTTTACTTTCTACAATCTCTCTGTCTTCCCCTCCCTCATCCTGGACATACAGTCCCTATGGAGGAGGTCTCTGCCTCCCCATAGCCCCTTCCAAGTGACAGCTGTCCGTGTGCGGCCCCCGGGCCCCTGGCTGGACCAGAGCGGCTGAAGGTGGTGCGTGACGCGAGGACGGCAGACACCTGTGAAGTGGCCCGCGTGAGAAGGAGCCCTCGGACACTTGGCCTCACCCCAGAGGACCTGAGGCAAGAAGTACCGAGAGAAGGAAGCAGGGGACACAGCAGCTGACGCTGACGGGAGGCCGGGGGTCCCCCTGGAGCAGAGTTCCGAGCAGAGGGAGGGAATGGCCTGATGGCTGGGACGAGTGGAGGGGCCACCCCGTGAGGAGAGGGGGCGCAGCCCGTTAATGGTCAGAAATGGAGACACAGGCTCAGTTGATCCAGAACGCTGGCAGCTCCTGGCTTCCTACCACTAAATTATTTCAATTACTTAAGATAAATGGAGTGTGTTCTTATTCCTTCTATACCAAATAAGCCTTGAACAATGAAAACAACAACAACAATGGCAAAAACTTGTATAGCCATTGGGAAGTAACACGAAACCTAACAGTGGATTGAACAAACAGGGTGTATGTTTCTAATGTTTTTGAAATCTAGAGATAGGCGTGTGCAGAAATCAGCTGAGCGTCTTTGCGACACTCTTGACCATTCCCTTAACGACACGGGGGGCTGGGCAGGGCCAGTCCTCTGTGTGGGGGGACAGTGGGACCAGCTGCAGCCGAGCCCTCTGTGGGGACAAAGCAGCTTTACCCACACCTCCATGGCGGGCTCCGCACACATTTGATTGGCCAGAACTGGGTCACATGGCTGCCCCAGCTGCAAGGGAGCCGCAAAGGGGGTGCAAGGGACACCATCAATCCTCCGATCCCCTCCCCATTTCTGTGCCTCTCTTATGTTCTTTAATGTAATGTTCTTTTTTTGCTCCCAATGGCCTGGCCTGCCAATGACCTGGGACTCCAGCGGACGGTCCACAGGCTACTGGAGCCATTCTGCCTGCTGGTGTGCAGAGTCAGGGATGCCCCCACAGCCGGCCGGTGTGAGACCATGAAAGCCCGGTTCCCCTGCTGCCCCCTGGGACTCACAGGGTGTGCTTTCCCCACTGGGGCTCTCCAGGAACCAGGCGGAGCTGGGACCACGGTCCCTGTGTGGCCCCGCCTGCCCTGCCTTCTTATCAGTCTTGCCCTAGTCCACTGCTCATCCCCAAACTCCCCTCTCGGGGTTGCTCCTGGGAACTCAGCTGAGAGTGCTGGGGAGCAAGGTTATCATGGCAGGTTAGACCAGTCACACTCCATTGCTTGGAGCTGACAAGTACACAAGTGGGGCTCCGTTAGCCAGGAAGGGGGGAAAGATGTGGGCAGGAGGCTCAGGTTGTCCACTGCCCCAGCTCATCACAGAAAACGTGAGCAGGGAACTTGGTTCCCCACACACTGTCGGTGCAAATGTACAACGGTGTGGCCACTGTGGAAAACAGTCTGGAACTTCTCAAAAAGTTAGAGTGACCACATGACCAGCACTCCACCCCTAGAGACGAAAAAACATACATCCTCACAAAACCTCGTCCATCAATATTCGTGGCAGCATTATTCATAATAGCCGAGAAGCAGAAACAAACCAAATATCTATCAACTGATAAACGGATAAATAAAACACTGCTCTATCCATACAATGAACTAGGACACAGCTATAAAGAAGGATGACGTATTGACACGTGCCATAGTACAGAAGACAAGTGCCATAGCACTGATGACACATGCCATAGCACAGATGACACATGCCATAGCACGGATGACACATGCCATAGCACAGATGACACATGACATAGCACAGATGACACATGCCATAGCACGGATGACACATGACATAGTAGAGATGACACATGACATAGCACAGATGACACATGGCATAGCACGGATGACACATGACATAGCACGGATGACACATGACATAGCATGGATGACACATGACATAGCAGAGATGACACGTGCCATAGCACAGATGACACGTGCCATAGCACTGATGACACGTGCCATAGCACGGATGACACGTGCCATAGTAGAGATGACACATGCCATAGCACGGATGACACGTGCCATAGCACGGATGACACGTGCCATAGCACAGATGACACATGACATAGTACAGATGACACATGCCATAGTACAGAAGACACGTGCCATAGTACAGAAGACACGTGCCATAGCACAGATGACACATGACAGCATGGATGACACATGACATAGCACGGATGACACATGACATAGTACAGAAGACACATGTCATAGAACAGATGACACATGCCATAGCACGGATGACACATGCCATAGCACGGATGACACGTGCCATAGCACAGATGACACGTGCCATAGCACAGATGACACGTGCCATAGCACAGATGACACATGACATAGTACAGAAGACACATGTCATAGCACAGATGACACATGCCATAGCACGGATGACACATGACATAGTACGGATGACACATGCCATAGCACGGATGACATGTGCCATAGCACAGAAGACACGTGCCATAGCACGGATGACACATGACATAGTACAGATGACACATGCCATAGCACGGATGACACATGCCATAGTACAGAAGACACATGCCATAGCACGGATGACATGTGCCATAGCACAGATGACACATGACATAGTACAGAAGACACATGCCATAGCACGGATGACACGTGCCATAGTATGGAAGAATCTTGAAAACATTACACCAAGAGGCCAGAAACAAGAGGCCACATATGATGTGATTGCATTTTATAAAGTGTCCAGAATAGAGAAACCCAGACAAAAAGCAGACTGATGGCTGCCTGAGGCTGAGGGGGAAGGCTGGGTGGGTGGGGGATGAGAGCTAAAAGGAGACAGGGCGTTGTGGAGATAGTTGCGTAATTCTGAACGTACTAAAAACCATTCAATTGTGTACTTTAAAATTGTGAATGAAGGGCACCTGGGTGGCTGAGTTGGTTAAGTGTCTGCCTTCGGCTTGGGTCATGATCCTGGGGTCCTGGGATCAAGCCCCAGATTGGGGTCCCACTCAGCGGGGAGTCTGCTTTTGCCTCTCCCTCTGCCTCTGCCCTTCCCCTCCGCTCGTGTGCGCGCTCTCTCTCTCTCCCTCTTTTGAATAAATAATAAAATCTTTTAAAAAATAAATGAATGAAAGTGTGAATGATATGGTATGTGAATCACATCTCAATAAAGCTATTGCAAATACACACACAAGCAGAGAAGAGAAAGAGAGGAAAAGACCCGGGATCCACTCCCCTGAGAGAGCCCCTGTGGACATCTCAGGCCAGGGTATACTTTTAGCTTCTTTTTTATTCGCACGTACATCTTGCCGGTATAGTAAGCTCTGAAGGAATGTGCTGAAGGATTTCAAGCACAGAAAACTATCAGCAAAAGCTATGAAGCAAATGTGTCCGATTAAGAGCGTCAAGCCCGGTACCACTCCCGATCGAGGCTGTGATGTGTCTATTTGCTTTGCCCTGATTTGTCATCCTCAGGGTCCCCCAACAGGCAGGTCAATCCTCCCGGCCCCATTCTATAGCCAGGGCAACAGGGCACAAGGCATAGTCACACCAATCCTTATTTATTTTTTTAATAAGATTTTATTTATGTATTTATTTATTTATTTATTTTAGAGAGACAGCACGAGTGGGGAGGGGCAGAGGGGGAGGAGGGAGAGAATCTCAAGCAGACTCCACGCTGAGTGGGGAACCCGACTCAGGGCTCAATCCCAGGACACTGAGATCATGACCTGAGCTGAAACCAAGAGTCAGATGCTCGACTGACTGCGCTCCCCAGGTGCCCCCCAATCCTGATTTCTTCCCAGCTTTGGGACCTGAAGCGTCATGGGTGAAAAACTGGGGGCTGCGGAGAGCACCCCTTCAGGCCTGGGCAGAATGAGGGGGAAGCATCTGATTTGGTCCAGAAACACCCATCCAACTTAGAGGCAGAGGGTAAGACAAGATGGCCTCAGGAGGACCCTGTAGGTCTGTTTGAGGGGTCCATGCTGCTGACCTGTGCTCTCTATGGTGGAAAAAAAAAAAAAAAGGCTGTTTGGGGGTGGCAGACCTGTTTGCACTGGACGCACTTAGCGCAGCCGAGCCGAGCTGCACTGTTCAAACAGACTGCCCGGCCTCCAGACACCTGTGCTGAGGAGGGCGAGGAGGGCGAGGCAAGCAGGAGGCTGGGCACGGGTCCCTGGGCGCTTCCCACCTCTCCTCCCGGAGACAGCCCCACCGCCCGGCAGAATCCTGGCCGCGCCATGCCCCACGCCAGGCTCTGCAGCTGCTGGGGCGGCCGGGTCCTGCCCCTGCTGCTGGCCTATGTCTGCTACCTGCTGCTGGGCGCCACCGTCTTCCAGCTGCTGGAGAAGCAGGCGGAGGCTCAGTCCAGAGACCAGTTCCAGTTCGAGAAGCTGCGCTTCCTGGAGAACTACACCTGCCTGGACCAGCGTGCCCTGGAGCAGTTTGTGCAGGTGAAGGGGAGAGGCTGGTGCAGGATGGCGGGCAGAATGCGGGTCCTCGTGGCGGGTCCAGAGCTACCCCCCTGCTGCCCTGCTCAGAAGCGGCGCGTGGTGGGAGCAGGGAGCCAGCCGAGACCTGGTGCCGGATTCTGGCCCCAGGTCTAGAACTGGATTGCCGTGTGACGTTGAGCAAGTCGCTTCAGCTCCCTGGTCCCAAATGTCCTCATGTAAAGGGTGAGGAGAAGAATCCCTTAGTGTTGAGACATGACGGCAAATCCGAAGCACCTTGTAAGCTGCTGCTTGTCGCATCTGTGTGAACTGCATGTCAACGTTGTCAACACTGTGCAGATGTCCTTCTCCCACGCTCTGCCCTTCCCCTACCCCAACTCCAGGGCTGCCAAAGCTTCTGTCCTCTCCCTGCTCACAGCCCTGCGCTGATCACACTGGAGGGCTGTGGGGGCGAGAGACACAAAGAAAGATCAGGAGCAGCCGCCATGCTGGCCTTCCCCGGCCTGGTAAGCGGTGGCCAGGGTGACAGCTCCACCAGCAAGGTGTCCGTGGGGGGTCTCTCTTGTGGCAGAGCGGGTTCCCCCTACCTGGACCCCTTCTGCTTCCCTGCACAAACTCTGGGCCCCAGCACCCTCTCTCGAGGAAGCAAGGCAAACACCAGGTGTTGAGATTGCCTTCAAGACCAGGGGCCCAGTGAATGACAACACCCACCACAAAGCAACAAGCCAGGTGCAGAGTGGTCACAGAGATAAACGGCACCTAGCGAGCATTTACAGTGTCCCTGAAACAGTGGGAACAGGGTCACGGTGATGGGGTCAGACCAGTCATGATCCATCCGGAACCAGGCATTTTATGTGTTTCCTCCTAACAACCGATTCCCATCCCTGTCTCCAGTTGGCAGATGGAAACTGAGGCACAGAGGGGTGGAGTGTTGGCAAGACTGCACAATGAGTGGTGCAGACAGAACTCACCCCTGGGCCAGCTGCTCTTCACCATATAAATCAGCAGAAGTGCAGGGGTGGGGGGGGGGGGCGGGCCGGATACGGCCTAGAGCAGCAGTTCTCCAAGTGTGGACCGGATGCAACAGCCTCACCCGGGAGTCCTTTAGAAACGCCAGCGATGGCACCCCACCCCAGACCCTTGGAATCAGCAGCTCTGGGGGCAGGGCCAGCAGCCTGTCCTTAACAAGCCTCCAGGCCAAGCCCATACCCTCAAGACTGAGACAAGCTGACGTAGAAGGTGATGGGTGGCCTGGGTGGTCAGAGAGAACTTTCCAGAGACTGAGAGACCTGTCCAGGCCCTTTCTCCCAGGAAATGAGGCTTCCTTGCGCTCCGGCAGTACAGGGCGAGGGCCATGGCATCCTTGTGGGGCTGAGAAGGCTCTGGAGCCTCCCAAGACCTCAGGGGATAAGACAGAAGCCCTGGAGGCTGTGACACTTCCTCCTCCCTCAGCCTAGGGTTAGAGGCAAAACCCAGGAGCCAGGGGGTGTGGGAAGGATTGGAAGCTGGAATCTAACCAGCTCTGTAAACAGAGGTGGGAGACAACAGCCTTGAGTGCAACCCAGAAACTGATTAACCACACCCCACCCTGGCCTCCCCGGGGGAGCCAGGACACCCCTGTCCTCAGCCTCCTTGGGAGGGAGCCTCAGTCGCCAGGGGCTGCCTGGCTGACAGGAAGAACGCTGGTCTGGGATTCCAGAACACACGTTACTGGCACAATCACAGGAGGGAAAAGCTATTAACAGCCCCAGAAGCAGTATTAGACACTCCTCCACAGGAAAAAAGCCTTGCCCGGCTTCACGGGACTCATGTCTGACTTTCTCTACCACTTGTGGATTCTTAGAGAAAACTATAAGGTCGCACTGGGGGGCCCCACACTCAGTACCCTCACCGAATCAAGTCCCCTTCCTCAGCAGGATGGAGAGCTCCAGGTTGGCCATGGGAGACAGCTGGGCCTAGGGCAAGCGCTGTTCCCAAGGGTGAGGGTCTCCAGGGAGCAAGCATGTTCCAGAATGTTCTGTCCTGGCCTCCCTGGGTGTGTGGGAAAGGGAGGGAGACCAAAGTCCACATGTAAAGAGACCAGTTCTGCCAAAGTGAAGAAAAGCAGACAGCCTGTGTCATGACTCCCAGACTGGCCCAGCCTAGCAGGGCTACCCCACCCTGGCAGGGAGCACACTCGCGCAGCCAGTGGGGAAAGAGTTCCCACGGGAACTAGAGGCCAGAGTGGCCCCCTCCCCCACTGCCTCCTCCTGTTTTGGGGGCTCTAACAAGTGTGCCGCTGCCTGGGACAATGCACGGTGACAGGGGAGGGGGCTGGGGAGCAGACTGGAGAGGGTTCCCTAACCGTCTCCAAGAGGATTGGGCCTGGGGACAGAGGGGCTTCGGCTTGAGTCTGCAAGTGTTCAGGTTGTGTAAACACACACTCAACACACAGGCACACACATGCAGCATAGAGAACCCATGCACGTCCCATGTATACAACACACCACACAGAAACACTGCTACACACCTGACCTTTCCCCGGGGCCTCCGATGGAATTTCTCTTATAGGTAGGCCTGGGCTGGGCCTCACTAGGGGGCAGCAAAGAGCCGCCGATGTTCAGAGAGCACAGGTTCGCCCCCATCCACCCTGTGGAGGGCAGTCCCATGGCTTCCCTGTGGTCTCCAAACCCCACGTTCCGCAGTAAGCCCTTCTGGGAGCAGCCCACCTGAAATTCTTCCCACTGTCCTCACAACACACCTATGCTTCACCCTCTTGGCCACAGGTGGCATCTCCCACCTGGCCCATCCCATAAGCACCTTGTGTCTCTTTAGGCCCATTTCCTCTCCCCCGGCCCATGTTTACAGCCCACGCCTCAGTCGGCCCTGGCCCGTGGAATAAGCCGCGGATTTGGAATCCAATGACCTTGGGCAAGCTGTTTAGCTACTCAGCCGGAGCCTTGGTTTCCTTTTCTACAAAATGGAAACAAGAGCAACTAAGAATCCCATTAAATGAGATAGCAGGAAAGCACCCTGCAGAGAGCTTGGCCACCAGCTGGTGCCTCAACTGCCTCTTCCTCCTACCCCCTGCCACCCCCCACCCCACCCCACCCCTGCACAGGTCATCATGGAAGCCTGGGTGAAGGGTGTGAACCCCAAAGGCAACTCCACCAACCCCAGCAACTGGGACTTCGGCAGCAGTTTCTTCTTTGCAGGCACGGTTGTCACCACCATAGGTAAAGGGTCGGGGTGGGGAAGGGCTTCCCCAAAGCCCCTGTCTTGGTTTGGGTTCCCCAGAGCAGATGCTGAGACCAGGATGTGCTGTCTAGGAGATGATTCCAGGAAGCCCAAGTAGAGAGTGGGAAGGTACAGCAGGAGAGGAGAAAAGGCAGCAAAGTTCGCAGGCCACTGGCCTCGCTCCCACTGGGCCCTGTGCGAAGCCAGGCAGAGCCCAGCCTCAGAACGGTGCCTGTGAGGGGCGAGGAAGTGGGGCTATTTACCTACCTACTCCTGCCCTCGCTGGTTGAGAGCTGGTCCCAGATGTGTTAACTCTCCAATATTTGGAACTTGCCCACAGACTGAGCGCACTCTCGGGTAGAGAGAAATGAAGGGACTTGGGGTGAGAGCCACCTGTGTAAGAACTGTCCCCCAAGCTGCAGGTGATGCCCCAGGTGCTCTGAGGGGAAGAACACCCAACAGCATCTGCTACACCGCTCACCTAGAAAACCCACACCCCCTCTCCCAAAGGAACCCCAGACCTCACATCCATGGTCTCCCCATCCGTTCAATTAAATTTAATCCCACGCACCACACCTTCCTTGACCTCAGGGGACAACTGAAGCAGAGGGAGTTGGAGGTGAGGGGGGGTACAAACTTGGATCAGACCCAGGCACAGCCCTCAAGGAGCTTCTGAGCCAATGAAGAATGAGATAAGCACGCAAAAACAATAGTACAAGGCAAAGTAGATAATTAGACAGGAATGACACAAATCACCATGCAGAATCACTCCTGGTAGAGAGGAAGAAAGTCGCAGTCAAGAGGGCTTCCTAGAGGCAATGTCCTTGGAGATGGGCCTTTCAAAGACAAGCCGGATTCCTACAAATAGAGATCATTCTAGTGGGGGAGGGGAGAAGAATGTTCAAGGGAACAGAGGATCTTCCCCTCCACCCCCAAAGGTAGTGGAAGACCAATCTCTTCCAGAGCCTGCGGGGAGGCAGTTCTGAACTCTCTCTTCTCTGTATTTGCACGCTCCTCCCCCTGCAGGATACGGCAACCTGGCACCCAGCACGGAAGCAGGCCAGGTCTTCTGTGTCTTCTACGCCCTGGTGGGCATCCCGCTCAACGTGGTCTTCCTCAACCACTTGGGCGCAGGGCTGCATGGCCACCTGGCTACCCTCGAGAGGTGGGAGGGGCAGCCCCGGCGCTCCCAGGTAGGGCCCCTCCCCCTTCCAGCCTTGCTGGGAGGGGATCTGCAGCATGGTGGAAACAGGAGTTGGCACTGAGACTGCAGTTTGGCAGACAGGGTCTTAGGGGTAGATGCTTGTGGAAGAAAGGGTTATGCAGAAGGAGAACTATGATCCGGCTGGAACGAAGACTTGGACAGCCCCTCACGGAGTTCTGCATGGTGCGTGGCCGTAGGAGTTGGCTCCACAGGGGGCTGAATTGGCCAGGGCTTTATTCCCTGGCATCCATCAGGCACAGGGTGGCCTTCCTGGGAAGGGTGTGCCCATGGGCCAGGCAGTCCTCTATAGCCAAGGGTCACCTCCAAGTAGCTGAGAGCTGGAGGCCACTGGCTGACGGCTAGTCAACAAGGTCTTCTTTGAAGGGGGATCTGGGTGGCACATTGCTGTGGGCATCACAGAGCTCCAGCACCTCCCCTTGTGGTTGAAAATGAACTCCAGCCACACCCCCAGTGCCTACCCGCTTGGCCAGCGCCTTGCAAAGCCGAAGGAGGGCCGAGATGCAGAGGAATCCAGGATAGTTCAGTGCTGTCCTCCCTCCCAGATCGGAGTCCCCAGTGGGCCTATCCAAGTGTGATCCCCAGGCCCAGAGGAGTCTCCAGATTCCAGCCTGACCCACCAATGAAATCCCTCTGACCAAATATTTCCCTGGCCTGGGCAAGAGCGCACACACAGAATACAACCCCCACCCCAAAGGTCGGCAGGGCAAGGAAGGGACATAGCTATGGCCCGGCTCCACTCCCAGATTTGTCCCCCTGCACCCCCCTCCCAATCCTGGGGCCTTCCAAGTAGACTCAGAGACAGACTCTCGCTCCCAGCTGCTGCAGATCCTGGGCCTGGCTCTGTTCCTGACCCTGGGGACACTGGTCATTCTCATCTTGCCGCCCATGGTCTTCAGCCACGTGGAGGGCTGGAGCTTCGGGGAAGCCTTCTACTTCGCCTTCATCACTCTCAGCACCATCGGCTTCGGGGACTATGTTGTCGGTGAGCACAGGGTGGTCCCGTAGCTCAGGGTGGGGGGCACGGGGATTCGGCGGATGGGGAGATGTCAGCAGAAGGTAACTACTGAGGATCAGATAGTCCCTGGTTTTCCAGGGGACACAGGTGGTTTGCGAGGCCATGTGTGGCCTGGGACCCATGACCCCTTCTCCCAGGGACCTCCACTGCAGATCCTTGTTGTGGGGAGGCCAGTGGGGATCACTGTGCAACCTGGGGCGATGGGGACTGTGCCCTCAGATCTCTGGCATGTGTCATGTCTCCTTCCCTGCCAGGCACAGACCCCAGCAAGCATTACATCTCAGTGTACCGGAGCCTGGCCGCTGTCTGGATCCTCCTGGGCCTGGCGTGGCTGGCGCTGACCCTCCCACTAGGCCCTCTGCTTCTGCACAGGTGCTCCCAGCTCTGGCTGCTCAGCAGGGGACTCAGCCTCAAGGACCGGGGAGCTCCCGAGATGGATGGGCTCCCCAGATCTCAGAAGATCCCCATTTCTGCGTGAGATCTACCGTGGCTCCAGGAGCCCCTCCTGCTTCCCCTACCTCTGTATGCCTTCCGGACTTCCTGTGCCGTGTCCTTTCCCATTCCCTTCCCCAGCCAGGGCTGGTCTCAGGAGCTCTCCAGAGAGCAAAGGAGATGGAATGTCTAAGCAAGTCACTGCAAGGAGATGTAGGACAGGATGAAAGACAGATGTGCATAGAGTGAGACGTGCATCGTTGTCCCAAAGCCACTCCCCTAAATGTGACCTGGCAAAGCTGAATCCAGACAGGGATCACTCTGGCCAAATCCACTTCATGCCCTCCCTGCATTCCCCTGACCCAGGAGACTTTATCTAGTACAGCAGACAAAGAACGACTTTATTTTCACCTCACTTGATACAAGCACAGTGTGCATTTGTCAGACCCCTACTGTGTGTCAGGCAGAATGCCAGGCTCTGGGGGCACAACAGTGAAAGATCCTGCTCTCTGTGTGTGTTTTGTCCACCAGAAGGATTAGACAAGCAGAGAGGCCCGACCCAGTACCCCAAATGCTATGATGGGGTAGAGCGGGTATGACAGAGCCCATAGGCGTGGATGGCAGGGAGCGTCAAGGAGAGAGGCTGGGCAGGGACTTTGGAACATCTCCGTGCAAACAGGATAGCGGCCCTCAGGAAGCTGGCAGCTGCCTCTCAAAGCCCACCAGCTCCCCTTGCCTGGAGGTCTGGAGCTGTCCGTCAGCAAGGTGGAGATCTTGGGGGTCCCACCTACCTTCCAGAGTGTGGCCTCCCCTGGCTCCTCGGGGCACCCTTGACCTCATCGCCCCCTCTGAGCGCCTGTCTTAAGAGCCTTTCCAAACACACCCTGGGAAAACAGGGAGCCAGCCGATCCCAGGAAAGCCCCAGGAAACGAGCTCCGTGGAGGCCTGGCCTTTCTCCTGCAGGACCGTGACTTCTCTGGCCGGAAGGAGAGGAGAGATTGAGACCAGCCCATCCAAAGTCCAGCCTCATCAAGGACCCCAAACCTCTGCCCCTGCATCTGCCATCACGGCCACCCATAAGTGGCCAGGGGCTCGGATAGCACTGAGCCAAGGCTGCGACGCAGAGAAGGCTCCAGCTGGGACACACACAGGGAAGGGTCTACAGCAGCAAGAGAGACCCAGGTTACGCTGCCGAACTTCCTGATATGGAGAAGAGGCCTGGGAAACGGAAGACCTCCAGGGAACTCCTTACATACCCTGGACCCTGGGCCTCTTCAGCACCAGGGAATGGACGAGCCCACTGGTCAAGACTCCTCTTGCCTCTCAAGTTCATAGACGAGTGGTGATCAGCTGGGGTCCCTCACCTTTGGGTACACCACAGAAAGGTGGTGTTGCAAGAGATCCAGAGGGGACTTGATAGGTGGCAAGTGCTTGGTGATGGTCCCAGGGTCTAAGAACTCAGGCTGGGGCCCTAAGACAATAAACTTGGCTTCTACTTTCTCTTCCTCCTGTGTGCAGCCTCCAGGAGTCTCTCCCACTGCTCCCTACAGTAGGACACGCTGGGGGGCTCTGGGCCCCTTCCGCCTGGGCGCCTGCGGTCCCCCCCACCCCCGGGGCCCTCCCCTTCTCCCTGAGCTAGGCCTGGGGGATGAGCACTGCTCACACACTCAAGGCGGGGCCAGATGCCCACAGCTCCGGCCTCATTTTGTCCCTGGGATTGGATCCCAGGGCGGGGTGGGGCCGGGCTGTCCCATTCCCCCGCAAGCCTCCTCTGCTGAGAAAACTAGCCACAGGCAGGCGTTGGCTGGGGAGGGGACCAGCCGAGCTCCTAGCCCTCTCCTTCCACTTCAGTCCGGGCCCATGGCTCCAGGCCCCGGCCTCCCTGCCTCTCTGGCGCTGTGCAGACCCCGAGCCCGGGCGTCGCCGGACCACAGGGCTCCGGAGTGCCCGGTGCCAGGCACCGTGCTCCTGCTGCTCGCCTACCTGGCTTACCTGGCGCTGGGCACCTGCGTGTTCTGGGTGCTGGAGAGGCCCGCGGCGCGTGATTCCAGCGCGAGGTTCCAGCGCGACAAGTGGGCGCTGCTGCAGAACTTCACATGTCTGGACGGCCCAGCGCTGGACTCGCTGATCCGGGTCAGGGGCGAGCGGGGCGGGTGGGCGGGCGGGGGCACGGCCGGGGCGAGGGGGCACGCCTTGGCTGCGGACCGGGCCCCGCCGGGAGCACTGAGGGGACAAAGAGGCGGAGGGGTCGACGCGGGCCGCCTGGGGCGCGCCGGGGCCGGAGGGTCGGGCTGGACCGCGGCGGGACGGGCGGCTGTGGCGGGAGCGAAGCGCGGTGCTCCGTCAGTCCTCGGAGGCCATGACCCGCCCGGTGGAGGGTTGCCAGGCGCCAACACCGGAATTTGAGCGCCGGGGACGACAGGGGGAGCGCCGACCCGGGTCTGGGGTTGGAGGGGCCTGCCGGGTGCGTCTGCAGCTAGGACAGGGCCGTGCAGGGGAGGCGGCGGGGCGAGGGTCCCACCAGGCCCGTGTGCCGCTGTGTCGGGGGTCGCACAGCGGGCCAAGGACGGACGGGCACGCCTGAGCCCTGGCACGGAGAGTGCAAACATGCGAACTGGGGGAGAGGAGGCAGGGGACGCTGGGCAGTGTCCGAGGATGCGCTGAGTGCGGTAGGAAAGGGTACAGGGCGCGCTTGTCCCAGCGAGTGAGTGGGATGGGGCCGGGAGCTCGAAGTGCACGGACCCGCTCTGAGAGAAGCCCGGGCAGTCACAGGGGCGCTCTTTGGCCGATCCTGTTCTACTATGGGTCTTCGGACTCAGGGGCTGGACGCGTCCAGGCGATGCAGAGGTCCCTGAACACAGAGACTGCTCAGGGGATGGGGGACCCAGTGGGGCGTGGGGGAAGGGGGGGGCAGGGGAGGGTTGTTGGGGAAGGGGCATCGCCGCTGGATGGAGGTCTCCTTCGACCCAGCAGGCCACTCCCGACTAGGACCCACCCAGAACTGGTGGATGCTTTAACGTCCCGGGACCTCCCTTGGTCAGGGGACCCAGACAGCTGTGTCCCTAACCCCAAATGCCCAGTCCCACAGTCCGGGCGCCGCCTCCACCAAGGAGGGCAGGGCCTCAGTCCCAGAGTGGCCAATCCGAAGCCAGTCCCCAGAAAGCAGCAGGGAAACATTTCTGGGTGGGAAGAGACCGGCCCTGGAGCAGTGGTAGAGTCCTGAGCCCTTGGTCTGGGCTGACTGGTCAGCGGAAGGACTGTCTCTGCTAAGGACCTCACTCCGCACCTCCACCCCAGACCTCTACACTTTCACAAATGCAGCAGGACTGCCTGGTCCTGGAGGCCGGGTGGCACCCCCTTTGCAGAGGTGGTGAACCTCCCTTACCTGCAGTATCAGCCCAGGGAGGATGACAGTGACGGCAATGTGAGCAGTGAGTGCACTCACTGTGTGTCCAGCATTGGGGGGGGGGGGCAGGGATTGACTTGTAGTAACTCCTTTCATCCTCAGCTGCCTCACAGGTAGGTACCAATTCATCATCCCATTTTCGAGAAGAAGAAACTGAGGCTCAAAGAGGTTAAATACAAGTACATGGCTGCATAGCCAGGGAGCTGGGCCAGTTAACCACCAAGATGGGGTTCACTGCAGATCTGGGGGGTGTTCCCCAAAGTTCCCGTGGGGCTTTCATCTCCCTAGCTTCCCTCCAACCCCCTTCTGCTCCACCTGCACTTTGCCCCTTCCTCAACCGTCCTCAAGATAAGGACCTGGTGTCTCCAGCCCAGATCTCCCCCTGAGTACAGACATGTACATGCAACTTCCTCAGATTCCCCCAAGGTCCAGAGCAAGCAGCCCTCTCCCTCCCAGCCCTGCCCCTCCACCTATTCCAGATCTCTGTCACCGGCCCCACATCCGCACACTCTCACTGTGGTCTTAGAGGCTTCCCTCACTACCCGCACCAAATAGGGGCAGAGGCCCAGGCTTCTGAGTATCTCTTCCCTGTTCCTTCTGGACCACTCTGGGCCAGGATGCAGGCCACTCACCCCTGCAAGAGTCTCTCACACCTCTGCTGCCAGCTGCCAGAGAACACACAAAGCGGACCTTGCCTCCTCTTTGCTCGTGACCTTGGGAGAGGCCTGCTGCTCCATCCCTGGCATGGCAGAGCCGAACATGGCCTGGCTCCCAACTGCCTTTCGTCTCCCTGTGCTAGATCCCAGGCACAGTCCTGCCCCGCGGGCTCTGCCCCTGCTGTCCCATCTCCCTAAACATCCTTCCATCAGGAGCAGTCCCCTTCAACCCTCGAAGAAGGCCCAACTAAAACATCACACCCTCCATGAAGCCTCTGCCCCATCCCTGTCAGAATGAACACCTCTCCTTTCTGCATTCCCATATTCCTATTATACTTGTAATCATGACAATGGTGGTGGCAACCACTCACACTTACCATGTCCCAGGCACTGTTCTAAGTCTACACCGAATACCTCATTTAACCCACACATCACCTCTATGAAGTAAGTGCTATTAGTATCCCCATTTTACAGATGAGGAAACTGAGGCACAGAGAAGTTGGGTATCTTGTCCAGGATCATGCTGCTATGGTGCCTTAATGCCCAGAGCTGCACTGTCTGCACTGTATTAGTTAAGCCTGCTTCTGTCCCGCTGAGGACTGAGGTCCTGTCTCTTACATCTCCAGGTCCCCTGAAACCACGTGTCCTGCCTGACAGTTCTCATTGCAAGGATGGGAGTGAGCAGGGGAGGGGGAAGGAATGGTGTTCTTCCAGCGGAGAGACACCCTGAGCTGAGCTGGGCTCTAGGGTAAAGAAGAGAAGGAGCTGTCCCCATGGTCCCTGCCCCTGGGGAGGCCCTGGGTGGAGGGGAAGAGCCTCCTTGCCCTGGAAGGGCTGAGATCATAGAGTGGTTGTGAGGATTGTCCATGAGTGAGTGAGTGTGTGTGTGTGTGTGTGTGTGTGTGTGTTTGCAAGCACACGCATGTGCATGTATTCATGCACACACATGTATGTGTTTGGGTACAGGGGCCCAGTTGCCCCACAGAGCCTAGTGGTCACTGCAGCCTCTCCCCCAGGGCATCGTCCAAGCGTACCAAAATGGGGACATTGTCCTTGGCAACACCACCAGCATGGGGCGCTGGGAGTTCATGGGCTCCTTCTTCTTTTCCGTGTCCACCGTCACCACCATTGGTAAGAGCAGGATGGGGTCAGAGTGAGTGGGGTTGGGGAGCCTGGCCTCTCCCTAGAGGTTGGGGAACAGGGGACCAGTGCCTTTTGGAGGGGTCACTAGGGCCCCCTGACTCCAAGTGTAGTCAGCCCCTGCAGTGGGGCCACTGCCTGTGGGCAGAATCTCAGGCTCCCCTGGGATCTGCTGAATCCGTTTCTGCAATTCACCAAGTTCTCCAGGAGGTCTGTGGGCAACACTCAAGTTTGAGAAGCACTGTGCTGGAGGATGTCTGCCTCACACAACCTTCCAGGAAGCAGAGGGTCTCCTCTGTGCAGCAGTAAAGATGCTTCTCGGCTTCATAAGTGTCCCGAGCCAAGCCCACCCAACACTGAGCCCAGGGGTGGAGGCGAGGGCAAGGGAAAATTGGGAAGGAGGGAGGGGCAGAAATCCAAAAAGAGCCTTCCCACCCGGTGTTCTCAGCATTGGGGAAAGGTGGCCATTCTGGGAGGCCTCTCCCCAGCTCACTAAGGCAGCCCTCACCCCCCTCACCATCTTCTCCAAGCCCCCTTCCTCCCTCACACACAGGGATTCTGGGAGCCAGACCTCTCTCTCCCGTTTCCCAAGCCCTGCCTTCAGGAGGGCAAAGGTAAGGCTTGTCCTGGGAAGGTGCCTGGGGGCTGTTGGAAAGGGAAAGAGAAAAGCAGCCTAGGTCCCTCCAGCTCTGAAACCCAGGAAATGACTCATCCCCTTGCCCTTGGGGTCACCCCGCCCTGCATGACACAGACTTACCACCAGGTGGCAGGCTGACACCACTGCTCCACCAGCTCTGGGCCAGCCAGGCTCCTCCCCCAAGCAGCCAGGGTCCCAGCCTCTGTCCTCCCAAGTGGAGCCAGGCAGGAGTACCCAGAGGACTCCCCATCTAGTTGTAAAGACGCGAATAGTTCTTGGAAACAGGTCTCAGGACTACGCAGGAGCTTGGGAAGTCCTCCACCTTGAGGCAAGCATGCTTAGGAGCCCCCCTCGGACTCCGGGATCCCTGTGACCCTGGAAGGACTAGCCAGGATGGTATTTATTTCTCTTTACACCCCCTGGGCCTAGAACAAGGCCCTGCAAACAATGGGCACTCCACAAACACTGACACATTAAGGATTTCCAAAAATACCCATTCCACCTGCACTCATTGAGTCCCAGGGCAGGAGGGGAAGTTGAGGCGCAGTCACTGTGGGGGGGCCTCCTGGTTGTATGGGGGTGTTTAGTCTCTAACCCCCCCACACCTCCTACACCCTTTGCCCGAGGCCCTGGACTTCGGCCCTCTGAATTCTGATCTGGCGGCCTGTCCCTTCCTCTTTACTCCGTCTGAGCCAGCTCTCTCTGAAGGGAAGGAGGGCAGAGGAAGGGGGAGCCCACCCCACCCTGCACACACGGTCTACTTGCTGTGAAGGGCTCTTTTACAACTGAGATTTCATTTTGTCCATATGGCCTCACCTCCATCACAGAGGAGGAAACTGAGGCACATAGAAATTGCACAATTTCCCCCAAGGTCGCATAACTAGTAAACAGCAGAGTTGGAATTTGAAACCCAGCTGGGGGACAATATTGTTCTTTCCAGTAGTGTAAACCTTTAGGAGGTTTACAAGACAGAGTGGGAATTCTAAACAACAGGAAGAAAGAGAAGGCCATTCTGGGGTGGACAGTAGGGCAGCTCACGCACGAGCACGTGGAGGGCATGCAGAGAGAGGAAGAGGGGGGCAGAGACAGGAAACAGGGTACCTGTGGAACACTCCACGAGGAAAGGAAGGAGTAATCTGAGAGGCACAACAGAGAACTGCCTCTTTGGCATCCCTGGGGCCCTGGATCCAGCACCCGGGAAGGGCTGTACTTTCCAAGACCCAAAATGAAATAGGGTCTGACAAGCCCTCGAACACTTCTAGACCAGCCAAGCAGGCCTGAGCTCCCAAATTGTCCATCGCCTATGAACTCCATCCCTGCTCATTCGTTCACTTAACCAGCCATGCATTCATTCAACAAACAGACTTAGTATCTATGGGAGCCCGACAGCTCCGGGGCAACAATGGTGAGTGGAAACTGGCAAGTCCCTGTCCTTGGGGGGCTGACATTCTAGTGCAAGAGGACACCCAACAAACAAACACATACATAGACAATATTCAGGAGGCGGGAGGTGCTTCGAGAAAAATAATGCTGGGTAAAGGGTCTGATATTGATGGGGGGTTATTTTATATAGAGTGGCCATCGAAGGCCTTGCTGATACCGTAACGCTGAAGCAGAGACATGGACAAAATAAGGGAGAAAGCCATGTAAATATCTGGGGAAGCAAGTGCAAAGGCCCTGAGGTAGGAGTGTGGCTGGTGGGCTTGGCCAACAGGAAGGAGAACTAGGTGACCGGAGAGGGTTGGAAATGAGAGCTGACTCTGGAGGAGGTGCAGGGTAGCCACACAAGGCCTTTCTGGTAGGGCATTCTCAGGATGTCCTGGGGCTGGACTAGCAAAGTAAAAGAGGTGACAGGTGGGAGGCCTGCTGAACTGAGAGGTGGCTTATGTGGAGCTGTGGTCACCAAGCATTAAACAGGCAAGTGAGGTCTTCACTGGTGTCCACTGACTGTACTGACCTAGGGTTGGCTGCAAATGATGGGGAGGAGAAAACTCACTTAATGTCAGTCTGAGAAAGGCAGGAGCTTCATGGGGGGGGGGGGATCCTCCCAGATTTGGAATCTAAGTGCCACCATTCCACAGATTAGAAAAGAACCCCAGGGACAGAGGATAGGACTTGGGGGGACCCACAGCTAGACAAGGGGGGATCAGGAAGGAGTCAGGCAGAGAGGTTTACTGAGACACTTACCTCTCTCCCTGGATGCCCAAAAAGAGTTCTTTCCTTTAGGCAAGGGATCCTAGGAAGGCCAAAAAATGGAGGATGCATGGGCTTCTAGAGGAGGCTGCTGATGTCCTCAGACCAGAAGCTGGTCCAGTGGACGTGGGTCATTCATCCATTCATGAAGCAAACGTTCCTTTGGCACCTTCTGTATACTCGATGCTTGAGGGTGCTCATCCCCATCTATGGCGCACCTCCATTGCTTCCTTCGGTCCCGTAGCACACTGTGAGGTAGGTGTCCACAACCCCATCTTGCAGACAAGGACACAGCTCAGAAAGGTCAAGCCACTTGCCCAAGGTCCCACAGCCTTCAAGGGGCAGAGCTGGATTCAGATGCAGGAAGCACGTCTGATTCCCAAGCCCACGCTCTAGACGAGTGCATGCTTTGGCCGCTCTTGGGACTATGCCCTCTGAGACCCTCAGTAAGGTGGGGGTGAGATAAACCAGTACAAGCGAGCATGGGGTATGTAGGAGTGCTGACCCAGTCTGTGCCCCCTGGGGGGCAGGGGGCAGGGCATCTGTTCTCCTATTTACTTATTCATTCCTGTATTTCCCATTCGCTCGTTCATTCATTCATTCATTCATTCATCCTTAAACTCATTCAACACACGTTTGGTGAGCACTTATGAGGTGTCAGATCTGTGCCAGTTGCTGAGGATATAAAGCTGATTATGACGCAGCCCATGCTCTTGAGGGGCTCGTGACCCTTGAAGATGGCAGACTTGGAAACAAATCACACCCATACGGTGGGTTACCCTCGGAGCTGGCAGAGCGCTGGCTGAGCCGCTGCACTAGGCAGGCAAGGAGGGAAGCAGGCTCTCGACAGAGGGAGAGTCATGCTCAAAGGCACAGAGGCAGGAGGCCTGGGCGTTCAGTAGGGCAGGAGTATGGCGGGAACTGGGAAAGTGGGGGACCAGATGAGCTCGGAGATGGGCTGGGTAAGACTTTGGGCTTTCCTCAGTAGATGCAAGGAATAATGACAGCTCGTAGCCTGGGAGATGACATAATCAGGCTTGCATTTGACACAAGACAAGACAGCAGTGCGGACCAAGAAGTGGGGGGACAGAGATGGAGAGGAATGACAGAGCAAAGAATGCCCAGGCTGATGGAATTCTTTGAGGAACGCCTCCTTCTCCCCCTAGCCTCCCCATCCCTTATCTTCATGACAGAGAAGATAGCCAACCTCCTCTTCCCCCAGGGCACCTGACAGTCCATCCACCACCCCTCACTCCCACGGAGTTTGGGAGAGAGCCCCTCTGGAAGTCAGGTATCAAGACAAAATCAGATGTGCAAGAGATGTAACGGGAGAGGGGAAGGAGGTCTTTGAAGCATGAAGAAGGAGCCCGACAGATGGTGGGGGCCCCAAGCAAGACTGCCTGCGAGGGGGGCCGCATGAGTCAGGGACGCCCGGCCTGGGGGCCACGCCCAGAGACAGGAGCCTGGAGGCAGCAGGGCTGGGGCTGGAACGGTGTCCATCCTGGAGGGGCAGCATCGGAGGCTCCACACCCTTCCGTGCCCCTCTCCACGTCCTTGTCTGTCCACAGAGGGGGAAACGAAGGGAGGGAAGGGTATCTCATACACACAGCTGAGCGTCCTGGAGCTTCTGTCCTCCAGTCTGTAAAATGCCGGGCATAACCCCCACTTGGAAGCAGGGTTCTAAGGTGGGACTGGGGGAACGAAGGCAGAGTCCTGGAGCGGGAACCCGAGGCCTCTGTAAATACCAGCTGCCAGGTCTGGAGGGGGTGAGGAGTGAGGGCCCCTGGAGATGCAAATGGCCCCTGACATGCCTCCTTCTCGCGGCAGGCTACGGCAACCTGAGCCCCCGAACGATGGCCGCCCGCCTCTTCTGCATCTTCTTCGCTCTTGTGGGGATCCCGCTCAACCTCGTGGTGCTCAACCGGCTGGGGCATCTTATGCAGCGGGGGATGCACCGCTGTGCCCGCAGGCTGGGGGGCGCCCGGCAGGTGAAGGGGCTGTGGGAGCAGGGGGACAGGTGGCTTACTTCTGAGGTGAGCCCAGTAGTGGGAATTGGGGGCCGCGGGGGAGCAAGGATTACTTCTGGGAAGCAGGGTTCCTGGTGGGGATGTGGGGGGATTGGAGGCCACTGCCCAGAATGGGGGTCTTTAGTAATAAAGGGGTATCAGTGGGGGAGACGCCGTGGTCCCCGGGGGACGGGAAGGCTACAAGCCAGCCAAGGTCTTGCCCAGGAACCGGGGGAACACAGACAAGGTGGAAGGGCCCCAAGGGGACAGCCCCTTCCTCTTGGCAGGGAGCGTTCGCCCTGCCTCCTGCTCAGGACTCCCCCCCCAGGCTGTCTGTCCCCCCAGCACTGGGCAGAGGCCACATGGGGGCCGGGGCTCTATGTACACCCGCAGGACCCGACCAAAGCTCGGTGGCTTGCGGGCGCTGGCGCCCTCCTCTCGGGCCTCCTGCTTTTCCTGCTGCTGCCCCCGCTGCTCTTCTGCCACATGGAGGGCTGGAGCTACGTGGAGAGCTTCTACTTCGCCTTCATCACCCTCAGCACCGTGGGCTTCGGCGACTACGTGATTGGTGAGAGAGCCCTGCAGGCGGCGGGAGCGGTGGCCTGGGCGCTCAACTGTGAGGCCGCCCCGTGCCTGCTCTGTCTGCTGGCACCTGCTATGCACCAGGCCCCATGGGGACTTGCAGGCCCAAAGTCCAGAGGACATGGTCCTTGGCCAGTTCAGCCTACTTTGTCGTGTGATGGGGCCAAGGTCCAGCTAAAAAGCGACACCTGGAGTTTGACCCTGGGCTTGGAGCTGGCTGTAAGCGACACTCCGGGCCCTCTGGACAAGCACTGGAAATGTCCGAGGCTCAACTATTGTTATGAGCTATCACCAAGTTAGGGGAGTCCCTGACCTCCCTCCCTGATCCTTCCTTGTCCCAGCGTCTGTCCTCCCCACTTCACCCTGCCCCATGAAATGCCAAGCGTCCCACTCTCCCTGGGCCGAGGGCCCTACGTTCCACACCACAGGCTGCAAGGACCAGGCAGGAGAGTCTGGGAGAGTCAGGAAATGCGAGCCTCCCCCGCCCCCATTGGAAAACAATTGGCAGACAAACTCCGAGCACCAGCAAGGAAGGGCTGTGTGGTCCAGAAGGCCCAAGGTGAGGTTGAATCAGCGGTCACCACCCAGCGTGGACAAGGCGCGGGGCCCAGAAGCCGGGGCCTTGCCTCATAAAGCTGTGGCAGCCGCCCAGCAGGTGGCGGTGGAGGGACATTCTATGGGCCTCGGGGCGCTGGGCCCTCAGTGCAGCCTCATCATCCCAGTCCGCTGCCCTCCCCTGAAGGTGCGCCGCAAGAGCAGTGGCCTCTGTACCACCAGCACACTGGTCCCAAGGGGCTCTGTGCCCTCCCTCAGATCCCTGGCCCTCAATTAGGGAGGAGGCCCTGTCCTTCTTCACATCTGTAGAGACAGAACCCAGCCTGGAATACCGAAATGAAGTCTTACCAAAGTAACAAGCAGCAAACTCATTGAACAACCTAGAGTGACAATTGTCACACCCATTTTACTGAGGAGGAAGCTGAAGCTCAGAGAGGCCAAGCCATTTGCCTGAGATCGCACAGCCAGCTCAAATTCTGATCTGTTGACTCCCAAACTCATACTCTTTCCAGACCACCTCCCACATCCCCTCTCTGGGCCTCAGTGTTCCTATGTATAAAATGGGGGGAGTGGGCTAGGTGATGATTTTCTCACCTGTGTGCAGGGCCCCCTTCCCTGAACCTCTCTTTCCTTACGAAGAAGGGTTCTATGTCAGAGACCTCATGCTGTCCCTTCCTGGTATCCTTCCTCCTGGAAGGAAGCTTGTTGCTCTGGAAGGAAATCTTTGAGGTTTCCTCCAGCTGGGTATGGTCCCACTCCTATCCTCAAAGTGGAGAGATGTGCCTGAGGAGAGCTGAGCCCAGTGGCTCCAAGGGCCTCATCTACCCACCTCGCAGCTCAGAGAGAGATTCTTGGATCTGTCCTCTCCTCTCTATTTCCACTGCCATCTCCTTAGTCCAGGCAGGGCTGTTGTATATGGCTGGTTACACAGGTTGGGCACTGCACAACGCTAAGGGGTTGCCATTCACACAGAGCACAATGGGATGGCACCCATAGATTTGTGCAGCCTATATCTTTGTCCCCCTCCCACTGGCTCTTAGGACCTTTAAAAATGACAGATGCTATCATATCACCTGGCCAGCTTCTCTGAAAACCTTCAGTGTTTTCCCACAGTCTTAGGATAGAGTCCAAAATCCATGACTAGGCCTGGGAGGGCCCTCTGGGTGGCTGAGCCCTGCCTCCCTCTCTATTCTGAGCCCTCCTTCTTCCACCCTGCAACCGGGCCACCTGGGGCTCAGCCAGAGCAGCCTCAGCCCAGGCCTGTGTATGTGATGTGTCCTGCCACAGCCTCCCGCACCATTAGGGCTCAGAGCATAAAACTCAGGCTTTGTCCTGGTGCTAGTCCTGAACCCAGAAGGCCTGCTTCTCTGAGGGTGTCCTGTGCAAGGAGAGGGGAGGAAAAGTGGGAGCAGGACTCTTAGCTGCAGTCTCTTCATGCCCACTGATCAGCAGGTCCCCCAGAGTTTGGTCCTGGGTGGGGACAGCTGCCCTGGAATCTTGCCTAAAGAGGCCGCCGTGGGGCTGAAGGGGAATGTCTGTGAGGACGTCCTGAGGTGCCATGAGTCCCCTGAGGCAGGGTCCGCAGGAGGAGGAGCAGCTGTCTCTAGACACGGACACCCTGGAAATGGGAGGAAAGGCCTCCAGCAGCATCAAGGGAGGGCCGGTGACATCCACAAGCCCTCTCTGCTGGAGCACGGAGCGCTGAGCAGGGTCCCTGCTTCCTGGGAGCCACCCTGTGGGGAGCGGCTGAGCCAGGGAGGCTGGAGTACAGAGCAAAGACTTCCCAGAGCCCCCTTTCACCGGACATCCTGACTGTGGAGGTCTGGTTCCAGTCCACAAGAGGAGCCCTTTAAGCCCCCGGGCAGACCACTCCCACTGAGGGGCGCGGGGCAGAGCTGTTCCTTCCCCACATCTCCAGAGGTGTGCCACTCTCTCGGCTTCCCTCTGCAGCCACGTCAGTGCCCTGTGGCAAGTGACCACACGGAGGACCCTTGAGTGCCTCATGTGCAAGGAGAAACCAAGGCCCAGAGCGGGGAGAGAAACCAAGGTCCTAGAGCAGGCGATCCAAGAGCAGCAGGTCAAGGACAGACCCCCAAGCCAGGACACCTGTGTTGCAGGGTCTTGCACAGTTGAGCAGGGACAAACCCCACCCCCACCTCTCCTCCACGTCTCTCCGTCTTCTCGTCCTCCAAGGACAAGGTCAAACCCTTTCCTTGGATGGGAATGCTGAGGTCCACGACATGGACTCGGGGTGTCCGTTGTCCCTGTGTCAGCAACCATGGGGGTGTTGTCTCTACAGCCGCTCCCCTTTCCCCAAAGCCTGTAGCCAGAGCAGCACCCCGTCCCGGCTGCCTGCTTCTGCCTGGCCTCATACCCTCACGTCCCCAATTGCATTTGCGACTCAGTGGAGCGCCTTGCCAGCTGCTGCCAGATCTCCCGCCACTTATGACTTTGGCTAAAACAATGAAATAAAAGGGGAGAAAGACACCTCCTCCTCTCGGTTGCCAGGAGCAAGCCGAATTGGTGGGTGGGAAGGGCAGGGAGCTGGCTCACTGCTGATCTCATTTGGGACCGCCAGCGGAATCTGGGCTCCATAACCCAATCAGCTTAATCCAATCCTGGCTCCTGCCAGGCAGCGAGGTAGGCTGCAGGCTCATTCCCGAGCTGGGGCCCAGGAGAGGGGCCCAGGCTCGAATGACAGGAAAGAGAGGTTATCTTGGGGCCAGCTGGACAGGATGGGGGTAGACAGAGGGGCAGTGGGACAGGACACGGAGACAGAAAAAGATGTTGAGGACATAAGATAGATCTCACCCTTTGAATAAACCAGATCTGATGAGGGAGGCAAGAGAGAGCCATAGGAAAGAGGGAAGAATTAAGTTATGGAGCAGGCTGAGCTTCCCAATGACCTCCATCTGTCCCTTCCCTCGGCCATTACTTTCCCAGTCCTGACTATGTTGGGGGCACCCGTGTCGGGGTCTAGTGGCAAGTAACACAATCACCCAACTACACGTCTTGGGCACCTGTTATGTGCCAGGCACCATTCTGAGAATCTCAGATATTTGAATACAGTCCTGGAAGGTGTGGAGCTCTCGTTGTCTCTATCTTGAAGATGAGAAAGTCAAGGCCCAGAGAGACTAAGCAGCTTACCCAGCAGAAGCACGTGGGCTGGGAGAGGGAGTAACAGAGGGGCTCAGCCTAGTCTCTGGGAGTGAAGACTAGCTGAGATCTATCTGCAGGATGAGGGGAAGTTAACTAGGCCAAGAGGAATTGGAAATGAAGAGCACTCTGAGTTGGGAGGACAGCAAATGCAAAGGCCCTGGGGCAGGAGTGATGATAGACGGAGAAAGAGGGGACAGCCCAGAGTGTCAAGCAGAGCGCTCAGCGGAAGAGGTGTGCAGATCGAGGCTGGAGGAGTCGATAAGGCCCTTGGGAGAAGAGTTTATGATTTCATTCTGAAAGTCAGGGGCTTGGAAAATAATCATCTTCCCCACTTGACAACTGAGGGACCATTCAGGCAGACGAAGGCACCCAGCTAGGAAGGACCGAGGCAGGATACAAACTCCAGTGGCTCCATCTCTTCTTCTGAAAGCTCCTGGCAAGTCGCCTCTGTTTAGATATGAGGAAACCAAACACAGAGACAGGCAAACAACAGAGAGGGCATTAGAATCTCTTAGAAGGCTTATTAAAACACAGATTGCCGGGCCTACCCCCAGAGTTTGCATTCAGTAGGTCTGGCACGGGGCCTGATCATTTGCATTTCTAGCAAACTCTCAGGAGCGGCTGATGCCGCTGGTCCAGGGACCCCACTTTGAGAACCACTGGGATAGAGCACAGAGTCTGTCAGAAAGCTAAAGAGGAAATTCAGCTTCCAAACCCAAGGTGTCAACCCAAGGAGGCTTCCTAGAGTCCTACAGAGGTGGCCGCAAGGCCAGCAATCTCAGACCAATTTGAACTTCCCATATTCTGCACATATGCATCAAGACACACACGTGTGTGTCTGTTTCTGTTTGGGAATGGGGCCTCGACCTTCCCCGGCCTCCACCCTCTGACCTTGCCTCTCCCCCAGGGATGGACCCCTCCCGGAGGTACCCGCTGTGGTACAAGAATACGGTGTCCCTGTGGATCCTCTTTGGGATGGCGTGGCTGGCCTTAATCATCAAATTCACCCTCTCCCTGCTAGAGACCCCACGGGGGGCGTGTTCCCGCTACCACCACAGCTGCAAAGAGAACTTCAAGCCCCGAAGCTGCAGGCAGAGTCCGGATGGGGAGGCGGAACCCCGTTTGCCACAGCCCGGCTGCCGTCCAGAGGAGCCTATGGGGATCAGGCAGCATCCAGAACCCTCTACCCAGGCCTCATGCTGTGGAAAGGACAACTAGCTATACTTCAGTAGGGGTTCCATCTTCTTCCTCAGCAACAAGACCCCTGGTTTTAAGCTTGGCACGTGACCACCCAGACTAAAGACTACTTTTTTTCATCTCCACTTGAGGCTATTTGCAGCTATATGATTAAATTCTGCCCAATAGAATACACGGAGAAGGATCCTGTGTGACTTATGAATGTGACTTTTCGAAGCCGGATGGGGGGGAGTATGCTCCTCTTCACTACTTCCTCTTTCTAGCTGGCTGCAATGCTGATATCGCGGCTGGAGCTCTGGCAACCACATCGCACCATGAGGTAGGGGCCATGTTTGAGACTGGTGCCAGAGTAAGAGAGAAAGAGCCTGGGTTCCTGAGGGTTGCAGAGCTACCATAACAAACCTGGACCGAGTACCTGCAGACTTCATTTATGGGTGAGAGAAATACATGCCGATCTTACTGAGTACAGTATTATTTGGGCTTTTTTGTACTCACACCCACAGGTAATTCTAACTGACATACACAGCCAGAGACAAAGGCAGCATCTGAGACTGAAACACAGGGCGAGAATCCACTCCCTTCCCAGGTGAGTTTGCCCAGGACTCCCTGGTGGAAGGGATGAGTTGAAGGCGCAAGTGCCAAGTCCTCCTTCACCTCCAGAGACCTTCTAGGTAAACTCACTGAAGATTTGCTGATCATTGTCAGGGCTGATACAGCCAGCAGGCAGCTGGTCCCAGTTTGGCTGCGGAATCCTTGCCCTAGGGCTTCCTCACGCCTGCCAGGGGCGGGCCAGTGGGCTCCTCCTGCCTCACCCCGCCCTCTGCATCTGAAAACTCCAGTCACAGTTTGCAAGGCCACGTAGGGTTTGCAGGCGTCACTTCAGCACGTAGATGGCCCGTCTCACGCGGAGCGTTCCTCTCGGTTAGGGTTGCCGCTAAGGCAGCACACGTCCTGTGAGGTCGTCGCAGCCACACCTGAGGGTCACCAGGGGCAGCTGGGTCTTGGCCTTGGTGGATGCCTGTGACTGTGACTCAGCCCCCTCACTGTAGTCACGTGGTGGCACAGGGACCCAGGGGGCTCCATGTGGCCGCTCCCTGTGGACAAACGCCTCGGCCTCAGAGCCCTCCTGAAATTGGGTCAGGGGCAGCCTTTAGGCCAAGCAAGAAGGAAGGGTTGTTACACCATCTATCTTACGCCATCTGGCCTGGCCCTAAGTGGACCAAGGCCAGACCGAGGAGCAAACACCAGCGAGTAAACAACAGGGTCCATGCCCTCCTAAGGCCCACAGGCTGGGCAGAGCAAAATGGAAGTGTGGAAGAGATTGCTGGAGGCCTGGAACTGGCCTGGCCTCCTTGTACTTAACATACTCCGGAGAGAAGACCCATAACTCAAAACTGGGGGAGACCGAGAAGCCAGTGCTGGGTTGGTTTCCGTGGTCCCAACTCTACCCCGCCTTGAGCCCCTCTCTCCCCATGCCTGGCCTCTTAGACCGAGTCCCTCTCACCCCCATCAAGCCCTTTACCCCACACACACCCGGACCCAAGCTCACAATGCCTGCCCTTGCCCCAGGGAGAACAAGCCCGTGGTACCCACGGTGGGGCAGAGGAAGGCTTCTGATTGGCCAGTTGCCTGCCGATGTCTGCTCCACAGCCAATGAGAGGAGTCGCTGGAGCCCTGAGGCACAAACCCCGAAAGGGAGAGGGATAGCGGGGTGGGAACTAGAGAATAGTGAGCGCTGTGGAGTGCGAGGAAAGCCACAAGAAACCGTGCTGGGAGCCACCAGGAGAGGTCTGGATCTGGGAAAGGTGCAAGAACAGAGTCAGACCTCGGCACAGAAACCATAGACGAGAAGGGGCAGTGAGGACTTCAGCCACAGAGGAGAGGGAGGGGAGGTACACGTGCTGACGGCGACAGGGCAGCCTGAGAAAGCTGTCCTGCAGCGTGCGGGCAAGCAACCAAGCCCCTCGTTCCCTCGCACCGCCTTGGCCTTGAAGTGGAGGGAAAGCGGGCCCCTGGGAGCAGTAGAGCCCGGCTGTTCCGGGTGCAGAGCTCGGAGCCAGCTTACCTGGCTCACCGTTTCGGTGACCCGTGCAAATCACTTCACATCTTGCATCGGCTTCTTCTGCGAAGGGAGATAAGAGCCGGGCTGCTGTGCCGAGATTCGATGAGTGTGTCAAGTAGCAGCAGGGTGTGCGTCATCCCCGAGGAGGCGTGACGCGCCATCTCAGCTTCTGGCGTCGCACAGCGGCCCGGGGACACGGCAGGAGGCGGGGCTGCGCAGGCTGGTGGCTACGTGGCAGGCGGGGCCTCTGCTGACCCCTCTGGGGCTCTGGGCTCGGGGCTGGCCAGGCAGGCTCCACTGAGCAATTGGTGACGCCTCTAGACTCAGCTCCGCCCTGGGGGGCTTCCAGGCTGACACCATCACACCGCTGGCCTGGATGAGGGGCCTGGACACGCATGAGTCAGAGAGGACCCTCCTGGCAGACACCGGGAAGCGAATGCCGAGTGTGCACACGCAGGGCCAGGGGACCGGCCACCGCTGCGCCCATGACGCGGAGGGACGGGTGGACCCTTCCCACCCGGGGCTGCCCTGCCTCCCCTCCCAGACAGACTGTCCAGTTCTGTGGGCTCAGCGCAGACAGGGCAAGATCAGACTCACTGTCACATGGTGGTTCCCTTTAAACCAGCGACATTTGTCATCACCACGTCATCATCCTGGTCATCATCCTGATTTCCTAACATTTATGGGGTGCTTATTATGTGCCAGGCACCATTCGTTGTAAGCGCTTTGCTCGTACTGAGTTATTTACTTCTCCCATCAACTCCGGGAAAGGGGTTGTTCTTTCTAATGCAGTTGTAAGACGGGGAAAACGACATTTCCCCTGGGTGCAAAGCGAAGGCAGCCGCCTGTCCCGTGGTGAGCAGGAGAGGTAAGGACCTGGCCCCGGGGCAGGGAGACTCTCCCTTTAAGCCCTGTGTGATCTTGACCAGCCACTCCCCTTTCTGTGCCTCAGTTTACTCACCTGTAAAAGATGAGGCTGGCTTCAGGGAGTCTGCATCTTACTGGTTCTGTTCTCTCAGCTTTCTTCTGGATCGTTCTAGTCGACCACGTTTCAGGGAAGGCAGTTCCCGGCCCCACCCAGCTCCTGGGCTGTCTTAAGCGTTTAGGTCCAAGGAAGTCTCGCTCTGTCTTTGTCTGTCTTTGTCCGTCTCTCTCCGTCTCTCTCCCTCTCTGCCTGTCTCTCTCCCTCCCTCTCACACACACACACACACACACACACACACAGAGGCACGCAAAGTTCCCCAGGTCCTTCCCTCACAGTCTCTCCAACGCTGGCAGCCTGGCTGTGGGAGGGGTGTCCTTTCATTTTAGGAGCTGGGCCAGAGCAGGCTTGACTCAGTAGGAGCCAGGGGACCCCCATAGTCGGGGCAACAGCTATGTTGAGAGTCTCCCTGTCCCCAGTGCCCTCTATCCTTACCTCACCGGCTCCCCACCCCTGGGCTCTAGGCCCAGAGAGCCCTGGCCTGAAGTTGACCCTCTGACAGTCCCCCTCTTCTCTCCCTAAACCACCCATGCTACTGGTCGCGGGGCCTCCCACTCTACTGTCCCTCCCACCCCCACACCCCAGACACTCTCAGTGCTGGGCCCTGGGCCCTGGCCTCACTGACCCTCTCTCCTTCTCCCCCCTATACTGTGCTGTGCTCTGTTATGTCCTAACCCTCTTGCCCTTTGCTAACCAAAACTCATCTCCAGTTAAAATTGTTCCTTGGGGTTAAAGAGAGAGCAATCCCACCCCACCCTGCACCAAGTCCTCCTCAGCCCATCCCTAGGGTCTTTGCCCAAGATTCCTAGCCCACCCCCACTCCAATCACAACACCCTCCCCATCCCAATGGCAGCCTTGGCAAGGCCTGGAGCAGGAAGGACGATCAGAGCTGGACACCTCCCACCCCAGTTTTGGCTTTTGCGGGGAGCCAGGGATACTCTCTCCACCACACCAGCATATTCTCCAGAAGTGTGAAAGCAAGACCATTCAGACTCACTCCCCATCAGCCACTGAGCCCCCTGCCCCTGCCTGGCTCTGGGATTGGGATCCTGCTCAGCCTTTGCCCACATTCTAACCTTCCCACATCTTTTCAGACCAACTTTTATCTCCCTTATTCTTCCCTGAATTCAGGCAGATGTGAATCTGTATCCTGACTCTATCAATTACTTGCTTGCTGTGCAACATTTGAGAAGTCACATAACGTCTCTGAGCCCAAAATGGAAATGCTGATACCATCCTCAGGAATGTTTTGGTGAATGTGGGGGAGTGAGTAATGAATGAGAGAGACCCGAGCTGGATCCGCTACATCACATCATAGGGCTCAGAAATATTCGGTCCCCTCCCTTTCTCTTCTTCTTGGCCTGAAGCTCTCCCCGCCCCCACCCTTTCATCAGGCAGCTCATGGAGCCCTTCTGCACCCCTTCCTCTGAGACCTCCTAGACCCTCCCACCCTTTGGCCTCCAGTGGACTTGGCACGGGCAGGAAGTGAGGTGGGGATGGAGGAAATAAATTTGCCAAAGCTCTGTGAGGCAGCAGGAGACAGCCTGTAAAGCGAGAGGGGGTTCTTCGTGTGTATTGGAGGAGTGGCTCCCACTCCGCCCACTGGCTGACCTCTTGGGTCAGGCCACTTCCCTGGGGGCTGGGTGTGAGTCTGCAGCTGCTCTCCTTGATAAACTGTTTTGGCTCCTTCTCCCCATCCACTCTCAGACTTTCTCTGAACCCCCGAGCCTCCCCGGTGGGAGACAGGGTCTGCCCCCCATGGCCTGAGTCACCCAGGCCTCTTTGGTCTTTGCCTTCTGACTTGCAGAGGCCTGAGAGGGCAAGTGGTGGGAGGGGAGGAGGGGAGAGAAGTCAGGGGGTTTGCCCCTCTCCCAGCAGGCCCTGGTTTTGGCAGTGCTGTGCTCCTTCCCTAAGGGCACAGCGCCTGTCCCTCTGGCCCCCTTCCCAGGGTAGCAACACTGACTGGGTTCTAGTAAGAGCGCCCCCCTCCCCACCCCTCCAGGCCCGGGGTGGTAACGACTCCCCACAGCCACTAGTCCCTGGAGCTGCACCTAGACCTGCCCACACTCTCCGTGCTCCCTTCATTACACTTTCTGCAGTGAACCCTCAGAAAGTGCCGTCTGCTTCCTGCAAAGACCTAACGGATCCGATCCTAGCACCAGTTCGTCAATGCCCCCTCCCCCCTCCCTGAACCAGACTGCAGCCCAGCTTGGAGAGGGAGGCTCAGAACAGTGAATTAAAATCGTGGAGGAATCCACCCAGCCTCCCTGGTCCAGGAGGGGCTCCAGCTGTGGCTCAGGTAACAAGAGGGGAGACGCAGGCCAGGTGCTAGGCCCACCCCATCACCCTGGCCTGCCTCTGCCTGGCTGGGGACGGCAACATGAAGGAAAGGGGGGAAAGGCTCCCCTCAACCATGTTCTGGGCCCCGCAGAGGAGTCAGGGAAGAAAGGACAGACCCTGCTCCCCATAGGAAACTCCTTGTTAGACTGGGAGCAACATGTCTCCCCCATCTGACTCGCTGCTCCCTGAGGGCAGGGGCTGGTTTCACTCGTTTGTGTTCTTATCCCCAGCATGGAGCTCAAACAGCAAACAACTGCTCAGCGCAAACCTTAGAGACACAGAAAAGTGCAAAGTGGGACCCCCGCCATCTGGTCGTCCAGAGGGTCTCTCTAAAAGGCCCACAATGCTGTGAGCTCCTGGTCTGTGGGTGGGCCAGAGCTGGTCCCCGGAGCACTTGCCTGGCTTCCATCCCATCTTGCCAACTCACATCTGTATGACCTTGGGCAAGTCACTTCACCTTGGAGTGGCCAACTGGTCCCGGTTCTCTGGGACTGTCCTAGGAAAGTGCCATCTCCAAGGACATCTTCCCTCAGTCCCAGGAAGAGTGGACAGTTGTTTGCACTACTTAACCGCCCTGTGCCTCAGTTTCCCCCAGGTGCCAATAGCAATCTGCCTCAGGAGGAAGGCTGTGGTATAGATGGGATGAGTTCATGAAATTGAGAACCTAGAAAGCACCCGGCACAAAGTCAGCTCGATATGATTTACCTTCTTCGTCTGAGTTTCCCAGGAGCAGATCATGGGGCAGCATTTGGCTGCAAGTATTGGCTCCAAAGAGGACCAGTAAAGAAGTAAACCATGGGAAGAAAAGGAGAGCAATCCAGAGAGTTGACGGGCAGGGGAGGGCTGCTGGGCAATCGACCTCCGTTCCACTGCAGAACTCTGGGTGGAGTGTGCCTCAGAGCTGCCCGTCCAGAGGGGCAAGGAAGCAGAGGCATATGACCCCCACTCCCATTTCTCACTTCCTGAGGGCTGCTGCCTGAAAAGGGAGGTGTTTCCTCCCCAGCACATGTGGTGCAGAAGTCTGTGGAGTAGTGGGAACGGGTCCGACCCAAGCAGGCAGGGCACTGTCGCGTAACACAGATACGTTAACCCCACTCAAACTGTGCAGGAGACATGGGAGCAGAGGAGACACCTGCCCAGTGGTGGGAAAGGGGAGTCAAGGTGGAAGGAGATATTTCCTGGGTGAGCTTTGAAGCATGAATACAAGTTTTCCAGGCAAAGGAGGAAGCAGGGCTTGCACAAGATGGGCCTGCAATAAATATCTCAATGAATGCCAAATAAGTCCAGAGACATTCAAATGCTTGAGTTAGTGGGGCTGATTGGGTCGTGGAGAGGCAATGCCAGTCAGAGGAGGAGGTGTTGGGGTCAGAGGCCTGTGGGTATCAGGAAAGGCTGGATCGAGGCACAAGGACCTGAGCTGGTCCCGGGTTGACAGGTGAGGAGGAGGGAAGGTAGACCACATGAAAGAACCTCAAGAGCAAAGGCAGAGAAGCAGGAGTGGGCAGGGCTAGAAAGGGGTGCCGAAGAAAGGGAAGGGAGGGGAATGAAGGGAAAGAAAAGTTAGGGGGAAATTGGGGGGAGGAGAAAAAGAGGCATAGAGACATGAAAAGCTCAATCACAGGGGTAGAGGGAGAACCACAGAGTCCTGCTTCACAGAGGTCCAAGGAAGAGAGTGAAAACAAGGTAGTATCATGGTCTCAGGAGCTGAGTCCTGCCCGGAGTGGAGGCATGAGCCATCCGGGAAGGCTTCCCAGAGGAGGCGAGCCCTGAACCAGGAGCTGCAGTGAGCCCAAGACCAGGAGCTTCATGGAAAGAAGGCTGCAGGGGCCCTGAGAGTGAGAGGGAGCAGAGAGCAAGGCGCTGCCAGCAAGCCAGAAGGAGGGCGGGTTCCAGTGGTTATTACTGGAGCTGCACAAATATTGTTGTTTTGACTGGTAGTGGGGGTTGGTTTATTTTTCCCCAGGAACCACAAGGGTGATGCACAGGTTCATTTTAGAACATGACACCGCGGGAAGAGCAATTGGCCTCGCCTTTCCCACTTCTGGTGAGAGGCACACATGCGCATGCATGCAAGCATACAGACACACACACACACACACACACACACACACACACACACACACACGCATACAGAGTCATAAAAAATAACCCAGACCACAAATGTTTAATCCACCAAAGCCAAGTGTCTGCTGGAAATATCTCAGTTGTCACCATGGTAAGACTGTCCCACTTTTTTATATGCAAAGCCCTTGCAACAGTGCCTGGAATATAAAAAGCCCCACAAACATCTTTACTGTTATCTGGAGGCTGAATAGCCCAGCGGCTTAAAGCTTGGACACGCAGCCACATCATCTGAGTTCGGAGCCCAACTGCTTACCAGCTGTGAGACGGCGGACAAGTTGCTTAACCTCTCAGTGTTTTCATCCAGCATGGGGATAACACTACCTCTCTCAAAGGGTTCCAAGAGTAAATGAGTCAATACGTATAATGGGCATAGAAATGGCCCAGCTCAGAGTAAATATTACAGACATGATGGTCAGTGTCATCATCATCACCGTCACCTCCTGTCCGTGAAATGCCCAAACTCCCCCCGAACCCTCTGCCACAGACTCCCAGCCCTCCTAACCCCCAGTTCCCACTGAAAACCAACCATGCCCTGGCCAAGAGTGCCCTGAGACTCGGAGGGACAGAGAGAGAATGCGTGATCCCGGGTGTTCAACAGGAAATGTCAGATGCCTCGGAAACCTCGATTCCAAGAGACTGCAAACCCTTGCACCCCAAAACTACATAACTACATCCAGGGCCGGACACCACAGCCACACCGCTCTCCACCCTCTGCCTGTACCAGCTAAGCTGAGTTCCAGGGGTAGGGATGGCAGACGAACTAAAGCTTGGATCTGGTTGGGGTTAAATCTCTCTTGGTGGCGGGGTTTGCCTGGGGAGAGAGGAGGTGAGGGCCAGTGGGCCACTGTTTCCAGGTTCAGCTGGGAGCAGTAGTCCTCAGACCCGACTGTGAGTCTGCATTCCCTAGACAGCTTGTTCGAACACAGATTGCTGGCCCGATCCCTGAAGTATGTAATTTCCAGGACAGTTTGCTTTTCATACAAGTTCTTATGTGGAAGCTAGTGGTCCAGGAAGTACACTTCAAGAACCAGTGGTTTAGGAGCTCGACCCTGAATCCCAGTTCTAGTCCCAGGAGCTGTGTGACCTTCGTCAGGTCACATAACTTTTTGGGTCTCAGTCTTTCCACTTCTAAAGCCAGGACTCTAATACCTGTCCTCAGGACGGCTGTGAGGATTCCAAAAGGACATGGAGGCAAAGTGGTCAGCACAGTGCCTGGCTCCCAGTAGAGAGTCGCTGTGACAATTGTCATTATTCCTCCAGCGTTTGGAACTGGTGGTTTTCCTCTAGCATCTGCTCTATCCCTGTAATGCACCCCTAATTATTAGATGGGCACATGGATGCCCAGAATAAAGACCTCCTTTCCCAAGCTCCACTGAGGCAGTGTGGCCTTATGGTAAGAACGAAGAGGTGTATACTAGATGGGATGTTGTTTTGCTACTGAAACAGAGATGCAAAATGATAGTGACCTAACTAATGGAGAAATGTATTTATTTTTTCATATAAAGGCCTAGTAGGTTGCTTATGACCCTTCTACCTTATTGTTCTATCATTCTCAATGTAAGACCTTCATCTCATCTTATAATATGGCTGCTCCAGCTCCTGCCATCACATCCACATCCCAGCCAGTGGAAAAGAGAGAAAGGAGAAAGAAAGGTCATACTTGTTCCCTTTCAAATCACAACTAGTAGCTGTAAATATCATTTCTATTCACACTGTATTGTTTGGAAGTCAGTCACATGACCACATCTCACTACAGAAAGCTGGGAAATGTGCTTTTCAGCTGACCGGGTATATAACCAGTTAAAAATGCCATTACTATGTCAGAAGGGGTGAATGGCCACGGTGTTGGCAACAGGATAGAGTCAGTTTGTGTGCACAGCCTCTAGGAATTGTCCTTAAAGGAAAGGAGTATTCCTTTTCTCAGCCCTTACTTCTTCCTGGTGTTGGAATATTCTAGACGTGACGGTAGAAGCTTGAGTGGCCCCTTTGGACCATAAGTGTTCAGGAAGTAGACTGACTACATAGGAGGGCTGTAGCCCTAACCATGGTGGTGCGGCCATCGCAGCCCTGCGCTGCTTCCTCTGGACTGGGTTTACAGGAGAGAGAAATACAACTTTACCTCCTTTAGCCCACTGCTACTTGAGATTTTGTGTCCCTGGAAGCTAAACTTAATCTTGACTGATAGTCTTCGTCCCAGCACTGAGCTACTCCTCTCCTAGCACTCCAGCTCAGCTTCCCCAAATTGTCAGTTGTCATATGTTCTGGGAAATGGGAGGGAAGGAGGGACTCAAGGGACATTCTAATATTTTACTCACCCCTGGCCCTGTGTTGCCTGCAATTGACTGAAAAGTGGCCCCAAGTCTTCATCTTTCCCCGGATCCCTCCCCTCTGCAGACTGACTCTGAAAATGTTTTCCCAAGCTCTGTGTGGGCTTGGTCATGTGACTTGCTTTGGCCAATGGGTGTTAGCAAATGAGATGCCCACAGAGGCTCAAACAGGGCTTATGAGTCTGAGCTTCTCTCTCTCTCTCTCTCTCTCTCTCTGTATGTCTGGCTCTGGCTCCAGCTCTGTCTGCCATAGCTATAAGAACATTTCCAGACTAACCTTCTGGAGGAAAAGAGGCAATGGAGCTGGGAGTTTCATTTCGGAAGCAAGAACCAAGGCTCAGAGAACATGAACTGCCCGTGGGCATCTCTAGTATAAGATGGGAAGGAAGGAAATGCCAACATCCTCAACACCTGCTGTGTGCCTGGACTCATCAATTCATTTCAGCAAGGCGGTAATGCCATGGGATCCGTCCAGCCAGGCTTCCGACCAGCCAGCCTGGCGCTGAAGCCCTGGGTCTCCACACTACCCCATAGTGCCCCCAGAGACAGCGCCTGACCCTGCTTCCCCTCACCCATTCCAGTGCAGAATCAGACCTGAAGTATTTCTCCATGAGGACAGACCTCCAGGTTGTTAAGTCCAAGTGTATGAGTCAGCTCAGGTGGCTATAACAAAATACCTAGACTCGGTGACTTACAAACCACAGAAATTTATTTCTCACAGTTCTGGAGGCTGGGAAGTCTGAGATCAAGGTGCCGGTGTGTGGTGAGTGTCTGCTCCTGGTTCATAGACGCCATCTTCTCACTGTGTCCTCACATGGTGGATGGGGACAGGAAGCTTTCTTGGGCCTCCTTTATAAGTCCTTCATAAGGGCACTAATCCCATTCACACAGCATCTACCCTCGTGGCCGAAGCACCTCCCAGAGCCCTGACTCCCGATACTATCACGTGGGGGGTAGGGTTCCAACACACGAATCCTGATGGGAAACAGTCAGCCCTTAGCGTCAGCTGCACGTTCAAGCCTCATCTTACGTGTCCGGCTTAGCACGTTGGCAGGTGTGCAGCTGAACTCTACTGGATTTCCTCCTGCCCGCCTAGCCGCCCTTCTCAGGTGTAGCAGGGTAGTCTCTCTTTATTTTTGTCCTTCTTTTATACTTTCCTCCTTTCTTCCTTCCCTCCTTCTTTCCTTCCCTCCTTCCTTCCTTTCTGAAATGGAGGACAACTGACCTTCATTGTCAGGTAAAGGGTCGCTTCTGGGGAACACTTGGCTACTCAAATGCAGGTCAGCCAGGCATCCATTGTTCTGAGCTTGAGGGAGTGAGTGGACAATTTGTGAAATCTTTAGAGATATTCAGAGAGAGGAATGTGCCATACCAGTTACAGTAGTGACCTCTGGCCATGGGATTTGTAAGCAGATGAGACTACAGGGCTCCAGTCCTCTATCACTCCATGCTTAACCTCAGGCCTTAGGCCCTTGGGACTGAGGAGTCCCCTGAGAGTGTTGTCAGCTGCAGATACCAGTGTTCCAGAGGGAGATGTTGGAGCTCCTGCAGGAGGACCCATGGAGCCTGGAAAGTTTAACTGGAGTCCCATCTGCCATCCCAGACCCCATGGCCAGCCCTATTTTCTGTAAATGTTGGTTTTTCCCAAGGTTCATCCTTAGGCCATCTTTTTTCTCATTCCATATTTTCCCCCTAGGCCATCAAGTGCCTGCCAAGATTTCAACAACCAACCACAGCTTGACCTCTCTCAAATTTTCATCTCTAAACCGGATTTCTCCTTTGAGCTCCTGAAGCTAAGCAGTCGAGATCATCACCTTCCAAATCATCTCTGGGTTCAGGATGGTCACGTGAGCTCCAGCTCACTCAGGAAGGAGAAAGGGGAAGAGAGATGTTCCACACTCCCCACCGATTTCAAGGAGATTTCTTAAAGAGCCAGAAACACACGGACTTCTATTTCATGGGCTAGAAGTTAGTCACAGGATCACATCTCCCCCAAGGAAAGTCTTCTAGCTAGGCGACAACGAGCCCCGGGTGCCGCTGATCTGGTCTCTCCCTACCACATCAGCTTCGTTTTCCGTGTTGCTGTCAAACTCAGCCCTCTTCCCTCTGCAGTGGTCACTCTGCCCCTCTCTTGGTTCCTCAGACAAGCTCAGTTCTCTGCCACCTGGAAGCTTTTGCATAAACCGTCTCCTCTGCCTGCAACAGTGTTCAGGCTCTCTCCTCACTCCATCCCACATGCTCAACCCCTTACCCGTCAGCGCCATGTCGTCAGAGGCCTTACCAGAAGGAAGGCATTACCCCACTGGAAAGCCCTTGCATCTCCCGGAAACCTTCCTCCACAGCACTTACAAGCTTGTAATTACATATTTTATTTTGGTGTTTATTTCAATTCAATTCAATTCAACTCCACAGCTATTTGAGGAGCTCCTATTGTATATCAGATACTCGTCTGCAGCACCTCCTCCTGGTCCCAGGGCTCCCTTTCTGATAACTTCTCTGTGTCTGCTGTTCGCCCTTGAGGGGCTGGGACCAGACCAGCCAGTGGACTTGGGCAAATCATGACTTGAGACAGTGAAGACCATCTCCCAGTCCATCCTTTCCAGGGTCTGAGCAGCCTGGTAGCAGTCAGGGCCAGTGGACAGGGAGGGGTGGGGAGCATGTGCTAGGCTCCTGGAGACAAGGTCCTGGGTCAGCTCTGCCACGCATAGGACATGAGACCTTGGGCCAGTCACTGCCCCGCTCTGGACTTCAGTGTCCTCATTTATAAAAGGAGTATGTCTCCCAGCTTGACTTTGGATGAATGTTCTCTGAAGAAATGACCAAGACCTTTCCGAAAAATCCATGATGGGCTTTGGGTTTCATTCATTCGCCATTCATTCCTAGACTCATTGACACATCTTTATTGAGTGCCTCGTCTCTAACAGGAATGATTCTGGAGGTGAGGAGTCACAGGTGACCCAGACAAGGACAGGAATGGGGTCAAGGACGCAAACACATCAACAGGCAACCCCAGTTCGGTGTGGAAAGAGAGATTTCCACCTATAACCTTGTATTGGCAAGAACTACAATGTTCTTTATTTCTTTATAACTCAGTCTCTATTTCAAGTGCTCTATTTCAATGGGGTGAAAAGAGAATGTATTCATTCTCTATCGCTCCTGCCGTCCCTTCTGCCATCAACTCCTTTCACTCTCTCCTCCTTTCTTCTAGCCCAGGGAAAGTATTTTTCAAGTCAAGGACGGAATGGGGGCCAGGGCAGTCTAGTTATGATGGTTGTGTAACAAAATACCCCCGAAATTTAACAGCTTAGGGGCACCTGGGTGGCTTAGTCGGTGAAGCTCCTGGGATCCCAGGCTCCTGGGATAGAGCCCTATACCAGGCTCCCTGCTCAGCGGGGGGTCGGGGGTCCTTCTTCTCCCTCTCCCTCTGCCCCTCCTCCCTGCTGTATTCTCTATGTCTCTCTCTCAAATAAATAAATAAAATCTAATAATTTGGCAGCTTAAACTGGTCACATTTATTTTGCTCACAGAGCTGCAAGTCAGGCAGGTGCTGGGGACTAGAGGGTGGGGGGGCAACTCTGCTCTACCCCGCATCAGTGAGGGCCTTTGAAGGCTGGGTAGGTCATCGACAGTCGCTGGCTCGCTTGTGCCTGGAATGGGCCATTGGCTGAGACCTAGCGCACCCGCCTGTGTCCCAGGCTTGCTCACGACATACTGGCTGCGGGGCAAGGGTGAGCCCTGAGAGGGGACAGAAGCTGCACTGCCCCGTACGACCTAGCCTGGGAAGCCACGCGGGACACTCGCCCTGCCTTGCGTCCACCCAAGCAGTCACAAGCTCCCACCCAGTTCCATGGGATGAGGAAGTAGGCGCCGCGTCTTGTGGAAGAGCATGTGGGGAAGCAATAGGGCTGTGACCATTTTTGGACAATACAATCTACCATGCAAGTGGAGAGGGGATCTCTTTATGTTTTTTCCCACTGTTTTGTTTATTGTGGTAAAACACACATCACATAAAATTTCCCACCTTAACCATTCTGAAGCATACAACTCAGTGGTGTTAAATACTTTCACGTCGTAGCACAACCATCCCTGCCATGCATCGCCTTAACTCTCTTTGCATTGTAAATCTGAAACCCTGTACCCATTAGACAATAACTCCCCTTCTCTTCTCACCCCGGCCCCTGCCAACCATCATTCTACTGTCTGCCTCTATGATTTGACTACTCTAAGCCCCTCATATAACTGGTATCATACCGTATTTGTTTTGGGGAGTGGCTTATTTTACTTAGCACCCTCAAGGTTCATCCATGTTATAGCATCTTGCATAATTTCCTTCCTTCTTAAGGCTGACTGATATACCATCGTGAAGATAGGCCACATTTTGCTCATCCATTCATCCATTAATGGACTTTTGGGTCGCTCCCATGTTGTGGCTATAGTGAATCATGTTGTTATGAGGGGCGCCTGGTGGCTCAGTTGGAAAGTGTGTGCCTTCAGGTCAGGTCATGATCTCAGGGTCCTGGGACCGAGCCACACGTGGGGCTCCCTACACATTAGGGAGTCTACTTCTCCCTCTGGCTCTCCCCCTGCTCATGCTCTCTTTCCCCCTCTCTCTCTCCTTCTCTCAAATAAATAAATAGATAATCTTAAAAAAAATAACACTGTTATGAACATAGGTGTACAAACATCAATTGGAGATCTTACTTTCAGTTCTTTTGGGTAGATACCCAGAAATGAAATTGCTCTTTCCAGTAATTCTATTTGTAATTTTTGGAAGAACAGCAATACTATTTTCCACAGCTACTGTACTATTTTTTTTTTAAGATTTTATTTATTTATTTGACACACAGAGAGAGAAAGCACAAGCTGGGAGAGCAGCAGAGGGAAAGGGAGAAGAAGACTTCCTGCTGAGCAGGGAGCCCAACTCAGGGCTCGATCCCAGAACCCTGGGATCATGACCTGAGCCGAAGGCAGACACTTAACAGACTGAGGCACCCAAGGGCCCCGCTACTATGCCAGTCTCCCACCAACAGTGCACGAGGGTTCCAGCTTCTCTAAGCCAGTACTTGTTGTATTGTGTGTTTGGTTTTGGGTAGTACTCATCCTAACGGGTGTGAGGTGGTATCTCATTGTAGTGTCAGTTTGCATCTCCCTAACAATTCTAATAATTAGTGATGTTGAGCACCTTTTCATGCGCTTACTTTTTGTTGTTGTTGTTAATGTTTCTCCTAGTTTTTACTCCTGCATCCTTGTAGTTCCCCTAAAGGCTTGGGGTTGAGACGCAAAGGCCAGAGACCTTTTCGCTTCCTGCTTTGTCACGGCCCACCCTTGAGGGGCTAGGACACCACATGATACCACATAAGCATCATCCAGCTGCTGTGAGGAGAGGTGCTCAGGGAGCCTGAGGAAGAACTTTCCCCCTGGCCTGGAGCATGGGAGACAGAAATGTGCAGGATGAGTAAGAGTAAGTATGATTAAGAGTCAGACTGGTTGGGGGAGAATGGGGCACAAGGTTGGGATGAGGGAATAAATGTCCTATATTGAGAGGGAACAGCATGTGCAAAGCCTCTGAAGGAAGAAAGAAAAGGGATGTTAGCGTCAAGAGAGAGGAAAGAGATGAGGATAGAGATAGCCAGACCAGTTGGACTTTGCCTGGAATCTAGGGAGAGAGGTCTTTAAAGGGCTTTAAGCCAAAAAATGAGATAAGACTTTGAGATAAGATTCAAAGATTATTTTGAAGAAAATGTCAACAAAATGAAAATACAACCTATGAGAATAGGAAAGAATATCTGCAAACCATGTATCCGATAGAGAGCTAATATCCAAAATATATACAGAACGTAAATACTTCGATAGCAAAAAGAGGAAGAAAAACCCACAAATAATTTTTTTAATTAAAATGGGCAAAGGATCTGAATAGACATTTTTCCAAAGAAGACATGCGAATGGCCAACAGGTCCATAAAAAGGTACTCAACATCACTAATCACCAGTGGGCCTGCAAATTCAAACCACAATGAGATTCCGCCTCACACCTGTTGGAAGGACTGTCATTGAAAAGGCGAGAGATAAAAGCCTGGAACCCTTCTGCACGGCTGGTAGGATTGTAAACTAGTGAAGCCGCTCTGTTTCCATACTGTTTTCGCAGTATAACAGGTCCTCAAAAAATTAAAAATAGAAATACCATGTGACCCCACGAGCCCACTTCTGGGAACACATCTGAAGATACGAGATATCTGCACCCCATGTTGACTGTAGTATTACTTACAGTAGCCAAGATACGGAAAATACCCTGAGAGTCCACTGACGGGTGAATGGGAAAAGGAAATGTGTTGTATGGATACCACGGAATATTATTCAGCCATAAAAAAAGAAATTCTGCCATTTGTGACAACATAGATGAAACTGAAGGGCATTATGCTAAGTCAGATAAGTTGGACAGAAAGATAAATACTGCGATCTCACATGTGGAAATCTTAAAAGAAAGGAAGGGAGGGAGGAAAGAAGAAAAGAACTCAGAAAAATAGAACAGATTTGTAGTTAACAGAGACAGGGGGTCAGGGATGAAGGCGGTTGAAAGCTACAAACTTCTAGTGATGGGGGAAATAAGCCCTGGGGGGTAACAGGCAGCACAGTGACTACAGTTAATACTGTCCGATGGTATGTCTGAAAGTTCCTAAAATAGTAGATACCGACAATTCTCATCACAAGGAAAAACCTTTTTTTTTCTTTTTTTATATATCCCTATGAGATGATGGTTGTTAACTAAACTTACTGTGGAAATCATTCCACAATATATGGAAGTCCTGTTGTTAAACCGTCCACCTAAAACTTACACCGTGCTGTATGTCAGTGATGTCTCAATGAAACTGGGGGAAAAATTAAGTGAAATGGATTTGAGAAGCATTTGGAGGATGGAAATATTGGGTCTTGGGGCTGGTTCGGACACAGAGGAGCAGGAAGGGGCAGTTCCCTGAGCTCAAAGAGCACGCACCCTCACAGTCCCTGCCAGGAGCCGCTGTGTCCCATACACCCACCTGTCAAGCGGCCAGGCCTGTGGGCATGACAAGGCCTTCTGGAACCGGATATGGCGGACATCCCCAACTGTCCATGGATTCACGAACTGCCTAAATCCATTAATGAGATTCCTCCCAGGTCCCTCCAAGGGAACAGAGCCAAGTCCTCTCTGGAAGGAAGAGCCACAGAGCCCTACACAGGGGATCACATCCCCAACCCTTCACCCACCCCTGTTCACACCCTCAGGGAGCCAAGTGACCACTGACGCTCAGTAGGAATACCTGGGTAAGGGAGAACAGGAAGGACAGAGAGCTGCCTAAGATTTTATTTATTTATTTATTTATTTGAGAGAAAGAGCACAGCGGTGGGGAGGGGCAGAGGGAGAGGGAGAAACAGACTCCCTGCTGAACAGGGAGCCTGATGTGGGACTTGATCCCAGGACCCTGAGATCACGACCTGAGCGGAAGGCAGACGCTTAGCCCACTGAGCCACCCAGGCCCCCCCACCCAGGCTGGCTGGCAAGTTCAGACTAGGACTAAATCTGAGGCCACGTGGGCCCTGTGCCACTTGCTCTAGGCTCCCACCACTGGCACCACTGTGCCACCGTTTTGCTTTGGCAGCAAAGCCAAAGGATAAATGTGCCCTATCTTCCTGCAACATCCATTTGACTCAAAGAATGTGAGGAAAATATTATTTTTGTATTAAACACAGTTATGATGGAATAGAATGCAAAATTTATGTGTGGGTTTTAGATAAACAGAAGACTTGAGATCCTACTAGGGCTTTGAGCTGGTTGTTTTGAGCCAAGGCCCTTGGGGAGAATGTGGTCTGGCCCCTTTGGGCACCATTCTGGTGGAAAAGTTTGAGAAAAATCAGCGTTCTTTAACAGCCACGGTCCAAAGGACAGGCTCTGCAAAGAGTTGCTCCTGCCGCCAGGGACAGCTATGTGTAGAAGGGGCCGCCAGGGCACACAGGAGTCACCCTGGGCTGCCCTAGGGCGGTGACCACAGAGTCACTGACAATGTAAGGATGACAGATGTTGGCAGAATCTCTCACAGGTAGCTGATGTTCCCTTCTCCTGGTCCCGGCCAGTTATCAAGCGAGGCATTCCTGTTATCTCCCTGTGGGTACAGCACAAGCCAGTTCTCTGGCCTCAGCTCCCACTGAAGACAGAGCCAGAGTGAGCCTGGCTGGACTTCAGTCAGCCATTAGCAGGAGCAGACAAGAGGGAAGACGGCCAGTCCTTCCACCGTCTGTTTGGTCACTCGTTTCACCCGCAGTGTCCAATTCTGCCACCTTTGCTCCCTGGTCGATGAGTACCAGAGTGGTTCGAGGCTAGAACAGGCGACCAAAGGGCTGGGTAGGAATGGATTCAGTGTAGGATGGGTGGGAGAAGATGAAGAAAGGGTTGCAGCCCTTTGTGGTCTGACTGGGAGAAGGTAAAGGCAAGAGGAAAAAGGAACACGGGAGGGAAGTGAGAGACTCGATGTCCTGGAGTCTTCCTTTGTTGTAACAGGAGCCCCAGGAGGCCACCTAGTCTGTTCCTGACAGTGGGTCCAATAGTTCCACTGAAGGGGTACACAGTGACCCTTGGCTAAGGGAGCTTGGTACCAAAAATGAGAGCTGAATATACCCCTTGGGAAACACCTGATGGAGGGCTACACACAGCCCTGCCCTCAGGGAGCCCCAGTCTGGGGCCAGACCCTGGCTGTGCCCTAAGAGAGCCCCAGCCTGGCGGGGGACCTCATCAGGGCCCCGCAGAGGCTTTTGTCTAGCTGGTCCGTCACAGGTACTCCTGTGGCTTTGCTTTGAATTCCTGTAAACAGAAATGGGAAATCCCGGGGACTGAAACACTTTTAATCACCCTCCTTTATTGCCTTCCCTGGGTGACTCAGCGGTAGGAAAATCACAGCTCCCAAGAGATGAGAACCGAGAAGGAAAACCAAAAGGGAGAGTGATGAAAGAGCGGCAGCTGGTGACACAGCCTGCACAGCGGGGCCGTCTCGTCCCTGTCCCTGCAGTGGTGCCGCGACCAGTTGAGAGCAGCCACTGAAGCTGCTGACAGAGCCATGGTGGGGGGCGGGGGGTGCAGGACCCACACTCCCAGCCCCCAGGGATTCCCCCACAGCAGGGCTGGGCCCAGGGCTGGGCAGGGGCCAGTGCAGAGAAGTGAAAGTCCGAATGGTCTGAGGGTGGTCGCTCCCTGTCCAGGGCTTTTGCTTCCTGCCCTTTCAGGCACATATCCTGACCCTCGGCCAGGATGACTCCCTTTCTTCACTCAAGTGTGCCGCACCCTGCTTTCCTTCTGGCCCGTCTGACCCCTCAGAGCCGCCCTCACACCCTCGGAGCCCCTCTTGGCACTGCTGTCATCTGACTGATTTGGGGTAGGCGGGGGCTTATGACGTTTCTTCTCTCAACCCTTAAGCCTCAAGAATAGGTGTTGGGCAGAATGGTCTCAGTCCTTAGGAAAACATGAATGAATGAAAGAAGGAATGAAAGAAAGAAAGAAAGAAAGAAAGAAAGAAAGAAAGAAAGAAAGAAAAGAAAGGAAGAAAGAAAGAAAAGAAAGAAAGAAAGAAAGAAAGAAAGAAAGAAAGAAAGAAAGAAAGAAAGAAAGAAAGAAAGAAAACTAGAACCCAAACCCAGTTTTCTTGACAAAAGCAAGAGGGCAGGAGCCATCTGGCCCCTTGCCTTTTCCTGGGAAAGTGGGAGGGAAACACCTGCTTGAGCTAAAGAGGGCTTTAGAACTGTCTTGAAACTGAGGCTTAGCAAGGGCAAGGGACCTACCCAAAGTCACATCAGTTTACCAGAAACAGAGCCAGGACTTGAACCAGGGTCCACTGTCTTGCTCCCTCTGCCTGATTCTCCACCCTTGTACCTGGACCCTGGGCTCTGGGTCAAGCTGACACCCAGAGAGAGACACGCTGTTCTGTTCTGGCTTCGGCGGGGTGGGGCAGTACAGCCACGGCCGCGGTTGACGGGCCCCACCCAGAGTGGGTACATTTCATCACCAAGAAAGTCTGGCGAAGGCTTGCAGCCTCTGCGCTCAGGGAAAGCGGTGCTTTGCCGCAATGAACTGCTTGGATCCCCCATCCCAAATTTTATGCAAGCACCCAGCATGTTTCAGCCCTGGCAGCAGGGAGTGCAGGGCTGCCTGGGAACCCTTCACCTGCCAGGGCAGCTCCTGGGCTTACTCGAGGCTGGGGGGCTTGGCGTAGGCTACTCTGGAGGGGTCCTGCGCCGCTTTTCCTACTGCCCCTCGATGGCAACAGAGCTCAGAGATGATCATAAAAATCACTATTCTAACTTACTCTGCCCATCCCTTCACAAATATTTCCTCACCCAAGACCCTTCCCAACCCAAGAGGAGTTAGTGTTATGACCCCATTTCACAGAATGAGGACCCTGGGGCCCAGAGAGGTGCAGTGACTTGCCCGGGCAGCTCCCAGCTCCAAATCCTTGCTGTTTACCACCACACGGCCAGGGCCCCAACTGCTGCCTCACCCCTGAAATTCTTCCCAAGGAGAAGGCCACCCAGAACCCTGAGAGCAGGAAACAGACTCTGGATAAATTACAAAGTGGCTGCAGGTGTTAGAGGGAGGGGGTGGTGGGGGGGACCCCTTCCCTGAGCAGTAATAAAGGTGTAAACTGGAAACCCATTTGGAGTCTCCCCTTTGCCTACCGTCCCCTGCTAGGGAAGGCGGGGGGCAGGAACTAACATTTGGACATGAGGGAAGCACCCACCAGGTGCTGGCCCTGGGCTGGGTGCTTGTAAGATGATATTGGGTCCAGGGAAGGGCAGGTAACTTCCAGGTTCTTTGGTGTTGGAACCAGCTCTTTGTAGGACTGGTTTCCTGAGGGTGACACCCTCCACAGAGGGGCCCGGGGCTCTGCTCTTGGATCCTTCCTGGCCAGTACTGTCACTAGCGCCTGGAGATGAACGCACCACAGCCCATCTGTTGAGCTTTGAGTGGACGTAGGGACGCTGTGGAAGACAGGATCCAGATGGCGGTCTGCCCTGCAAATAATGAGTTTGGTGTTCCTACAATAGCCATTGGGCCCTACTGTGTGCCAGGCCCTGGGGAACCAAAGGGACAATGAGGGGTCAGTGCCCTTGATGCAAGGCGGGCGGGGGGGGGGGGGGGGGGGGTTGAGTGGAAAGGCAGGAGCCAATGCCAGACTGAGAGGCCGCCCAGCCCCCAGGATGCAATGATTAACCTGGAGGTGGGGCCGGGGTGGGAGGGGGAAGGGGAGAAGCATTTATTGGAGAAGGGCTTATCTGGGTTGGCTTTGAAAGGCAAATCAGAATAATAGGGCTTCCTGCCCA